>NC_139043.1:35519179-36879179 GCF_965140915.1 Aythya marila | reverse complement strand
TTTCCAAATAGGTACAAATGTTCAGACAAATGAATTTATAAGCCTCAATAAAGCAAACACCACCACTGTGAGTTACATTATCTCACAGAAATGTGGTTCCTGTTTCAATGCTTTTGCAGTCACGCCTATCACCCAGTACCTTTTGGACTAACTCAAAATGCCTAGCATCATCACTAGTGAGTTGATTACTGTTTTTTCTTGTTGATTTACTGCCCAAGCTGTTCAAAATGTAAACGTGTTCCTACTACTTGCAACACATTTTAGTATTATTCTCAATAAAATATTAATCGGTCAAAATCAGATAATCACTGCAAACATACCTACACATTTAATGTATCTGAGTTTTTGTGTCTTTCTTCATACAGTTGTTACTGCATATAATACATTATTGTGCAAAATCCAAACGAATGTGAGCAGCTGCACTCAGGACCCTCCTTGTACTGTTCTCAGTGCTGTTCTCCAGGCATGTCAAGTTAAGTCCAAACACATCTGTCTACTTAGAGTTAAATGCTGATAATTTAATGAGGGAGAGTATTATGTTTCATACTGGATAAATAACCCTTTTCATAAGTTTAATATTTTATGCATGTGAACAAACGGCTCTATGTGTTAGTGATGGTCAGTTTTTGGACACTTGTGTTTATGATCAAACAGCATGAAAAGCAAACTGCTATTCATTTTCTTTCCTTTTAAAATGCCCATTCATATTCTTTCTGTTACCATCATTCATCTACAGGCAGAAAAGATATAGAAGGCACTGAAGACACACTTATTAAAACTTAGCATTTCTGAAAGGTATTTTGACCCTTCAAGCCACTTTGTAAATTTTGTGTAACAACCACTTCCTCCAGCCTTGAAAGGCAAAGGTCAAGGCAAGTTTGTTTGGTGCCAGTTTGAGTTCAGGAACTCCCAGGGGTCAGAGCCCGGAGAGGTAAGGCAGAAACATATTATCGAATTGTTTGGGTTGGAAGGGACCTTAAAGATCACATTCACTTGAGATGTGGAAGGAATTGAAGGTTTGTAGAAAGAAACCCCATTTGCTATACACCAAATATAATTTAACTTGCTGAATTCAAAAGATCATGATGCAATTATTATTGCATTTTTGTGATATGATTATTTTTCATAAGAGAACAGATTTAAAATAATTTAGATGTTATTAAAATGCTAATACAGTTATAGAGGCTTCAAAAAACAAATCCTCCTGGGAAAATGAAGGTCATGTTTTTTGCTTTCCGTTGAGGTGGGCTTTTTAAAGCTTGCAGCAACACATGGTATTTTTATAGGAAACAAGTGACAGTCTTTTTGCAGACAAGGGTACTTTTTGACAATTGGTGGCAAAAAAAAGATAAGCTATGAAGTCTGGGTCCTGGCTAGCTCTGCCACTTCCAGTGCTTGTTTCTTAAGACATAAAAACATTCAGGTGAAAACTTAATGACACCATAAAGAACAATTCTTAATGTATGCACCAATGCACATGAATTACCAAGGCACTACTGAATGGATGTCAACTTCAGCAAAGGGCTGATGGATTCATTTCCAAACCAGCCAATGTGGTAAATCACACAGGGCAAAACTTCTAAATGCGGTGTTTCAAAAGCTAGGGTTAATCTTCCAAAGCACATGTAGGCTTTCTTCCAAGTACATTTCACATATTTGTGTAAAATCAGGCTGTCTGGTATACTAAGTGGGAGAGCTGTTGTCCCATTTCTGATAGTTCAGAAGGTGAGATGCTCTTTACCCACCCTATCAAAGACATGCCTTTTCTAACAAAAGATCTGGACTGTGGATGCTACATACATATTATTTCTGTTTAAAACCTGGTGCCTGTACTAGTCTGTGCTTTGTGGGACAAAGAATATGACAGGCAATGACACTGCTGTAATTGGCAACACAGGACTTCTTGGCACATTTTGCAAAGTGACCCCTACTCCTCCCTCTTGCAGGGCATGCAGTCTGGGGTGGGGTGGGATGGATGCCTGAGCACTTCATGAAAAAGACCAAAAGTGTTTGAGGGCTACCTGAACACCTCACTCCCTGAGCGATGAGACCCCACATGAAGTTGGCACAGTATTCACACCAGTGCGGACCTCGAAACGTGTGGACCTGCAATACAAACAGAGGGGGGAAAAAAGAAATGGGGTCATTGGGAGGCAGATGGTCTGACAGATGGAACAACTAAACTGGATAAACAACAGAAGACTCAGTAGGAGTAAATCGTTAGCACACAGTGCCCACATCTTTCCCAAGTCTAGATGAAATAAACCATGGGAACAGAAATTTGCTTTGATCTCAAAGTTTATCTTTCAATAGGCTTAACATAACAGAGAACCGGGCTGCATACGACATTAAAAACAAATAATTTTTGCTAGCTGACATTTTAGTTCTAGTAGAGGGAAAGAAACCAGGTTCGCTAGTCAGAGGAGAAAAAAAGTAAAACTAATAATGAACTGTATAGTCAATGCTTCTATTTGACTAGGTCAAACCAAACAGGCACTTTTCTGAGATTCAAACATTCTTCAAGAGATTATTTGAAAGAAAGGGAAACGAAGTGACAGAAAATCCCTATAAATGTGCCCAATTTTGATTTCCCACAAAGCTGTGTACCCACAGATCTAGTGCAAAACCGATGCACTCAATTATTAAGCACACTGATGATGCCGTTACCTGTGCATCCGTGTGCAACAACACTGACCACAACTCAAGGTGACTGTTACAAACTTGCATTGGAGATGATAAGGAATGACTTGTGCACTCATTCCAGGTGGTAGTTCAGTAAAGATCTGATTTTGCCCATCTAAGTCCATTGGTAATGTAAGCAAACTATACCCTTCCCCGCTGTAGTATGTAAATTGGACTCACATAGGCAAAAGATGGGACAGGGCCCTTTCTTGGTACATTAAATGTCATTTTGCTGCAGTCTGCACATCAGTAAATAAGAAGAAATAAAGTGACCTGGATACTGAGAGAACACACTGGCTCCTAAGCCATGTTTTACACACAACTGCTGCTTCCTCAACCTCATTTACAAAGGCTACAATGGAAAAGCTTTTTGTTTAAGATGTGTGCTCTGGTAAAGTAAGCATTTCACTTTCATTGAAAAGAAGAATAAATAGTGAGGCCTATGCCTGTGTGAATGGACGTGGTACGAGCCAGTTCTGGCCAGAGACTTAATTGAGGTTAGCAAAACATAAATCATGCACGCTCAGGCTGCTGATGCTTCCTTTTCCTTCTGACGTGTTGGTGTTTACCGATGGGGCAGATTGCTGACAGGCCGCTTCCGCCCTTTGGGATGGGGAAAGTTGCTCTTGACTTTACTTCGTAGAGTAAGAAATAGCTGTTGTCCTTTTCAAATAAACTCTGTAAACTTTTAAGGCAAGCCTTTAGCTCGCTAATGTTTTAGCCCCATTTGGCTGCAGGATCACATGTAAACAAGTCTGTACTCTTGAGAGGGAAGATTAAGTACTGTGATTTTAGCATGGACCCCTCTTTCTCATTTAGTGATAAAAAATGTGACATTTTTACTTTAAAGAGCCACAAATTACTTCTGACCAATTACCCACAGTCAATTCTTCCTTCCTTTTGATAGGTCTGAAGGGTCTCAGCTAGAAAATCTGACTGGGTCAAATTTTCTAAAATATTGTTTCACCTCTCAGTAAAATGTTTATCTCTGGGAAACAATGCCTTGCAATAGAGTTTAAGATTTATCATATATACACATACACTTCTTGCTCGTTTAATATTTTATTTTAAATGGGGAGTACCATAAAATTTCAGGCAAGGCAGCACTTAACACCAGCTGATGCCCTGAGTTTCAGGCATATGTTTTGTGTGACCTTCAGTTTATACAAAACTACAGACGAAATGAATTATGCCTCCATCTTTACCATTTTTAGACTGATAACCACATAATTAGTAGGTCTGCACCTGCATTTAATTGTGGGTGAGAATTGTCTGCTATGGGAAGACAGCTATCTGCCTCTTCTGCTTTGTGGTGGTTTACAAAGGCTAACCTTGCGAGAAGTGGCTGTAAAAGCTCACTCGCTATTTTAAAAACTGTACCATTTCCATTCTGCATGAAGTACATCTCAGTTGCTAGGATATTTGGGGCCTACTTGCTCACTTTACATAAAGCTTATTTCAGCTGATCTCGCTGTAGCGTATTTAGAAAAATGGTAGCTGATTATTCCTTGATCTCTCCTGTCATTAATGGGAAATAGTCCTCAGTGCTCACTCAGAAGCACCTATCACTCCATCTGAGAAGTGCTGACCATGCACCCGGCCCTTGTTTTCTTCAGATTGGTGGTCCTCAAAGGGCTAGCTCTAATTTATGCATTCACTTTAATTTTTCACGGCTCTGCATTTTTGCTCAAATGTAAAGTTCCCAACTGAAATACCCTGAGAAGAAACTAGTCTTGCTGATTTCTGGTCAGGCCGAAACAGGGAAATACTTGCTTCCTCCAACTGCAGAAAGGAGACCTTGAGAAGTTTCTAGATGAAGGTGCAAAAATCTCCTAAGATACAAGGAACTTTTTGAAGTCTTTTATTGTCTTGTTGTTAATTTTTACCAAAATAGTGAAGGAAGTCTGCCCTTCCGAACACAACACTTGAACTCAGCTCAAAGCATACAGCACTTTCAAGTGGTAAATGGGAATTTTGCCTGCAAGACTGATCTGATCTCTGTTTTAAACAAGGAGAGGTAACAGCAGGTCTCAGAGTTTTCAGATGGGTTTTTAGGTTTTGCTCCATCCTTTGTAATTGCATCATTACAAATCTACTGGGCTTAGATTTTTGAAAAAATGATCAAGATTTATTTATTGTCCCCATCCCGTTCTGCCCAGAGTTCTCTGTGTATATATGACATAGCTTTGGGCTCATTTTGTTATAGTCTACAAACAATTCCAACTGATAACAATAATTTACAGGGAAGTATTTATTCATATAAGCCAAATGTGGGACATTTCAGACTATACACCATACTTGTATTGTTCCATCTTTTTATTTATTTTCTTTCCACGTTGACTAACTCCTTCTAACTTCTTCACTCTGTTTCATTTCCACCTCAATGCCATTCAACAAAAAGTTGTTTCTTACATTCACCCTCTTTTCTCTGCTGGCCACCCTTGGGTTGTCAACCAGTATTCCCCTGTGTGTCAGTTACTATTGCCTTCCTCTGCTCCCACTTTCATCCTTCAGTCCTCTGGTGTCCCTGTTTCCAAATGGAAGAGCTCCCCCCATGGGCACAATCTATGTCAGTAAGTCTGAGTCTGTGCCTGGAGTTTTACATGAGCTGTCTTCACAGAGGGAGAAACTAAGACCAAAGTGAAGGAGTTCCAGTGCAGTGACAAGACAAAATGATCCCTTCAGAAATATTACACAAACAAACTAAAAATCGCCTTGGGTTGAAATGCATGTTTTAATAGGAATTATATGGTGCTGCTTCTGAGATGACTTAGTTGTTTAATTGACCGTGCTTGATGACTTTTCTATTTGCGGCCAAAGAAAATGAGAGATTTCCTCAGACTTTCACCTGAGTACATGTGGATTTGTATTTTCCTGTGGACTCCTGCTGATCCAGGGCTGCTTGCAGGGAAGACAAGCTGGCTCCACTGTTATTTTTGTTCAAATACACACACAATCTTCATGATGCCTGTAAAAATGCCTCCCACAAACGCTTTTGTGTCCCAGAAGCAGTGTTTGTCTGCAGTGATTAATGCAAGGGGAAATGTATCCCAGAGCCTCCTTTCTCCCAGCAGAGCTTCTGACTTGCAAGTAATCAGCTGCCTTTACTCTCCAGTAGCAAATCCTGTTGTGGGGTTTGCCCAAGCTATTGTGGCAAACAGGAGCAATATTTGGGTAAAAGCATATTATTCGGTTATATTTGTTCACTTAAAGCAGCACCAAGGCCCTGTCACGAACTCCTAACCTAGAACAAAACAGGTTGAGCATCTCCACACTCCATGCTGCTGCCCTTGGGCATGAGCCTGACACTGTCACGAACTGGTGGGTAAAGCACAAACCAAAGTCTGCTGGATCCAAATCCTGCCGAAATGCAAGATGACTTTGCAATTCAGCTAGGCTGAAACCCACGTAGTTACAGAAATACCTCTGTGTTTTTCTGAAAAGGGCTTCAGAGATTTATTCTCCTTCCTGAATTACGGTATGTCTACACTGGCTTATGCAAAGTTGTCCCGCCAGACAGACGCCAGCTCCAAATCTAAACCCATGTGACTGTGTTGTGTGCTCAGGATGAACCTAGGTTAACAAATCAGACTCAATCTTAAATCTTTTTTTGTGTGTTTGTTTTCCCTGAAATTTGGAAGAGAGTCTGAATAAGGACGCAGGGATGCTTTGGCATAACTTGGTGCCCTCACTCTCCAAACTCCAGTGGTCCTTTTTTAAATTTCTATATTGATTTGGAAAGGCTGGAGGGAGATCCTAGTTGATCTTTTAAGAACTTTGCTGGCAGATCAACAAAAGTCTCATCAGTTTCACTACAATTGTGCCCATCTTTAAGATTTTTCAGGAAGAGAACTAAAAAGCTTCTGTTTGTTCATGAAGAACAGTCTATGACAAGATTCTGATGAACACTGTGACATGTCACCTTTGTCCCTATGAACTGAATGATACAATGCATGTCAGTATTCACCTAAAAACCCAGAAGACAACTCTTTGAATGTCTGAAAAATAGCATTCTCCTACTGAAAAATCCCAGACTGTCATAGCTTGAATGCTGTCAGAAGCCATTAAGAATTTTGCTCCAAAACCCATAAAGCCATTCTTTCTCTTTTAAATAATTTCTTAACATATTTCATAATTAATTTCAGACTGTACTAAAGATAGACTTGAATTTAGCTGTTGTTTAAATCCAAATATTCTACTCTAAGCATTCTATCCACTTTTGTTGAGCAGCTAGACATGTTTTAATATGCTCCTTTAGAAAACTAACTACATTTTCATAGTGAAGATATTTGTTCATTAAGTAAATGTTACACTTTTGACTAGCCTTTCCTTATGGACAACATAGTTTTTTAATATTTCTTTCATAAGTATTTTATTTCCTTTACTAGAATAAAACGATTTTCTGCTGTCAGGCTTTTAAATAGATACATATTTTAATCATGTGATTTTCCAGTTAAAACTATGACTCTTTTGAAACAGAAAGGAACAGAGGCTGTACAACAGCTAGATTGTGCAAACGCAAAGTTAACTGGGCACATTTCCAATTATAAATCAAAGCCAAAACAAGGGGAATTTTGAAGAGGAAAGAATGCATGGGTCAAAGTGGAAAAAAGTCTCAGTCATGAGAAAATATTTTCTTGTTAAACTAAAATAGTTTTGATATTAAAATGATAATGAGGGCAAAACCCAGAAAGAATGAAAGATGTTTTAATCAAGCAAGAAAACACAGCATACTTCCCCTATATCCTTCAGTGCTGATCAGTGAGATAAATATTGATTGTTCTGCACACAGGGTCAAGGAGGAGGAATGAGAAGAGGGATGCTATTATTTGCTTTGCTCACTAATATTAAATTATTGATCTACCAAATGCAGCAGAAGCATTGTAGAGGAGAGCAATGCCTTCATGGAAGAATATATAGAAAAAACAGAAGTAAACCTTTTTTTACTAAACCACAAAATCAGTGAAATCATTTTCATCAGTGCTTCTCCTTTTTTTTCACACGCCAGAGATGAATATCAGAAAATTCTCTGCTAATGAGCTGAAATACTCTGACAGTGACCCAGATCAGCATCTTCAAGGAGTATTAAGCAAACTGAGTTTTCAAAGCTGAGATGCTTTCCTTTCTTGTCATGTTACCGCCTCTTATTCCCTCTGTATCCACCCTGATAACCATCAAATCGCAAATTGACAAGATTAGGTACGGTAACTGGCTGGCAAACTCTGGAACGAGCACTGTCCTTTTGGCAACACATTTAAGCCCAAGGTGCCTGAAAGGTCTATTTCCAAAGCTGAGTCACTTCCCTTATTCAGCATGCCAGACACAGCACTTGGAAAAAAAAACTAAAAATCTGATTTTGCATGCATAAGACAGCAATAAAATGATCCAGTTAAACATCCCTGGGCTTGTCCAGCTATTTGCTTTAGTTTGACAAGCAAGTATAAGCTTAGGTCCTATGGCTCGGGGGGGCTCTTAAGAGCATTTCTATAGCATATGGTGCTGGAACAAAAGCTAGGAGACAAAACTACCACTGCACTCTGCCGTATTGTTGGTGAGCACCAGAGCGCTCTCAACTTCTTGAAAGCAGAAAGGGTACAAAATGTTTGCTGTGGCTATGCTGGTGCTAGTGGCTTCTGATAATAGCTGGATTTTGAAAAGGGGCCTTTTTATCGAGTAAAAATGGATACACTTTAAGGTAAAGACAATTACTACAGAGTACCTTGTTTTTTCTGAACAACAACAAAAAAGAACTGAATCTGGGCAAAAAGAACTAAAATACCAATTAAGTAGTCTAGCAAGTAGCAAAAACATTATTTGGATTAAGTATTTATGTGGAGACATATTAGGAATGCAGTCAGTGGAACTTAAAGTAGAAACAATTTTTTTTTTCAACAGTTATTCTCAGAACTAGTACGAATGGGTGCCTGCAAATCCACAGTTGCAGCAAAAAATAAAACACAAGACATTGAAACATAACTTTTCAGCCGAAAATAATAGGAAGTCACGCTTACCTTAAAATTGTGTGCTTTTTCATAGTTGAAATGGTTGTCATTTTGAGTTAAGGCTGCTCTCCTGACCAAGGAGGTGATCTGCGAATAGGCAAAGAGTTTCAGAGGTTGCCACAGAAGTGCCCCCTTGACTCCCACCTTCACCCCCAGGGCCACAGCCAGGAGCTCTTGGCGCTTCCTTCCTCGCTTCGACTTGTGAACAACGGCGCAGCTTTTCTCATTTTCCAGCCACAGATCCTCCGAGAACATCGTGCTCGGGTCCCAGATCTTTTCCCTGTCTTCCCTGGTGCCTGGCAGGCTCGCTGCCGTCAGTACAGCACAGTTTGTCCAACTGCTTCTGATGTTAGACAGCAGATTTGAAGCAGCTGCAGCCCATTCTGCCGAGACCTCTGGCATGTGACTCGAATGGGCCGGCTTGTGGGACGGAAGGAGCTTCTGCATCTGAATAAGTAACGGCCTGTGCCGTGCTATTTCTGAAGGCAGATGTGCGTCTGAAACAATAGCTCGAATTCATGCACCGAGCCCCCCCTTCCCTCCCTCCCTCAGGCAGTGGGATCCAGAGAGGTGCTGCCGAAATACCGGCCGGGGGCACGGCTTTATGGCTTCACGCCCAAACGCCTTCCAAGGGGAAGATCGCTGCTGCTCTGCAGCCTGTTGGAAATGAACAAACAAACAAAAAAGCCCCGGAGAAGCCCACACAACTGAATCCGATGCTGCATCCAATTACACTCGGAGATTTATAAGCCAGCAGCCTGCATGCCAGCAGATTAAGCCCTTAAAACCATGATGATTGTTTAATCTTACGGGGCTAAAAATCTCTCCTTTCTTTCATATCCTCTACAAGGGGGAAATCCAGCACTTTGATGTCATGTTTTAAATCAGAATATTTTGTGAGAGCGTGCTTAGTAGTATGGAGCGATCTCACTGTCAGAGAAAGTTGGAAATTCAGCTGGGGGGGATACAGGCTAGGAAGCCCTGAAACCTCATGCGGTGTTTAAGTGTGGACAGGCAAATTCAGGCAGCTGTAGGAAGTCCATGGACACAACCCTGTTTGCAGAACAGTACCTGCAAGGTAGAAAGAGCTGTTGTCCTTCACTCTGCTTGCATACATATATAGACTGGGGAGGGGAAGGGACTTTACAGCTCTGTGACAGCAGAGATCTGAAGCCTAACCAGCCTGTACTACAGTTTGCAGTGCTACTTTAGGCACCTTAGTTCTTTACAGGTAGGTACATCCCCTCCCCAGGACACAGAAGACATGTGACATCAAGCATCCCCTGGGCAGCAATTTCAGCCCTTCCTTTCCCTCCCTCCATCTCCTCTCTCCTGCTCCTTTAGTGAACATGCCCACCCTCCAACCATGAGAGAAGGACAACATTTAAGGGAAGATGTAATTCTCTGAGGTGTGTCTAATGTTTGATATGCTGAGGCAGAGCAAACCAGGGTTTGCCAGTGCTCCTGGGAAAACTGCTTCTCTGAGCTAGAGACACTAAAGACCACATCAACCTTTTACAGTCTGCCTCACTTCAACCTACCCAGAATACACGTGAAATTAAAGTGTTTAATTTACTCATGTTAACTTGTGAAGTTGAACTTGCGTCTTTTTTTTTTTTTCTTTTTTCTTTTTTCTTTTTTTTCAGTCTGCTTTTACCTCAGGCTGAAAAGTCGGAAGGTTCATCTAATTCACTAAAACCTCCACACTATAGATTGCCTGCTCTTAGAAAGGATGCTTTCTTGATTTGAAAGCCCATGGGGACAGATGGTCAGCTGTTGGTAACATCAGGCTGTGCAATTTCATATAGTGCCCTACTTAGGGTTTTCAAGAAGTTCTGCAACCAGCAAAATCAGATTTTCAGCTACAAAATGATGCACCTATTTCTACGTACAACATAATTCCTTTCTTTGCTGGGTAACTTATAGCACTCCTTTTTATGAGCTATCATATTGCAAAGCTTCTGCTGCCCTATAGGCAGGATTTCCAGACAGCCTTGCTACTCCTGGAGCAGTTGCTGCTTGCCCAGCCTTTCCCCAGCACATGGCACTGTTATCTGACCACCAGCGACAAGCAGCAGTGATGTATGTATTAATATTGCTCTGCCTGGAGGAAATCCCTGCTGCTCTTCCATATGTCCTCCTGCTAGTAAGTCCTGATTTCTGCCAGCTCAGGACCTTTATCTGCTTTCTAGCAGATGAAGACAGACTATTCTCCCCCAGATCCCTTTCAGTGTACTTCCAGACATGAAGAGCTCTGGTTTGAGGGACATCCTGACAACCCCTCGTACCCAGAGGTAATGGCTTCAATAAGGGTTATCAGGAAAGAAACTTCAGAGCAGCTTGAAGTTCTCATCACACCACTGTTTCTGTTCTCAGTACCATTTTAAATGTGTTTATGTTCATCTGTAAAAAAGAAAAGCCAACTAGCTCTGAGTTTCCAGACACCTCTGGAGCTACAGCACCTAAATCCCCAAAAATATATTAGTGACTTTTGCTCTGACTTCCAGGATAACAGATCCAAAGTCACAGAGAGGTCAGTTGCCTAATGATGCTCTAATATTTGTATTTATGTCACTGGACTGATAAAAATCCCATTATATAACCAATATTTTTTACATAACATTGCAGATTGGATACTCAAGCATCAGGCTTACGATGATACGTCTTAGAATTACACTATTTTTGGAATATCAGAGTGTCATCTTAGGATCAAACACGCAGTACTGTATTTAACGGAAACTCTGACTGTTTGCATAGAAGCATTAAACTTAATTGACTTGGAGGCGGAAAACAGCCAAACTAGTTCACATGACTAAGGCAGATGAGTATTTACTGTTTATCATGTGTGATTTTTTTATTTTTTTTTATCCACTAGGTTACTTTATCTGCCCTGTTTGGGCCCTGTTTCGATGGTTTAATGGGATCCCTAGCAAACACAGGATGTGTACAGAAGGCCGACCATGAGTGTATCCTCTTAAGAAGCTTAGTCATACAAAACCCGACCAGGTTGGGTGTCTAAAATGGTGCTGTGAAACTGAGATGAGCTGGAATGCAATACAACCCCTTCCTCTCTAAATCAAAATCAAACCGCAGTAACACCAAATTCTCACCAGCAACCAGTTCTAAGGTACTGATACCCTAGGCCAGCCCCAGTAACTGAACCGGTTTATCAATTTTTTTTTCTTAATACAAAATTTACTGCACAGAACATGGTGTCAGCTCATTTAAAGAGTATCTCTTGATCAAGTTAACAAGTCAGCCTGCAGCTAAGGAAGAGAATGCCAGTGGCTAAAAATATTATTGCTGGTTGTGACCAAATGTCTGAACTAGTAAAGACTGAAAGGCAAATACAGCCTGTCTGCATTTTCAAACCAAAGGATTTCTGCGTAACATATGATTTCAGTTTGTCACTCTCTCTGTAAAACACAAGTATTATATAGCAAATTGAGCATTTACAGCAAAATAAATGTCACTGAACTAGAATAATAAAATTAAAAGTGGGGGGAGAGTGCAACTCAGCTGCTGTGACATTTCCAGCACGCCTCTGTAGAATGAGCTGAACTGCACAATTGTCTCTTCCCTAAAACACTGCCATCTTGTTTGCTAACAAAGGCCTTGGGGGCAAGAAAGAATAAATTTTAGCTTTGAAAGCTTTCATTTTTGTACATGTTGCGTGATTTCAGTTTTAATCCTGTGGGCAGCACTGAGGACTGGCTGAAAGATGAGTCTCATCCTTCAGTGCGTGCGGGGGAGAAAATGGAAGCCTACTCCTCGGCAGGCCTCCCAACGCACATGGGAAAGGTGAGGTGGAGAGCCATGGTTTGTCTTCTCCGGCTGCTGCCACCCACATGCATGTGTCTGGTGGGGATGAGGCAATGACACAACTACAACGAGCAGAGGAGCAGCTTAGCACATTTTCCTGGACAAGACCAGCATCAAAAGGAAGCCTGCTGCGTGATGAGGAGTTGTGACAAACCAGTGGCTGATCCCTAACTAAATACATCTAACGCCACACATAAATACAGTCATAGGTCAAAGGGAGGTCTGTTTCCTCACAGGCACGGCACACTGAGTAATCTGCCAGACAGATTGCGCTTGCTCAATTGCAAGCACAACATGGAGATGATACATGATGCAAGAATCTTGCAGCTATTGACTTTTTCCTGGTTTTCTCCCACCAAGCTCTTCTCACGGTGCACACAGGAGGCAACTCCAAAGAAGCCAGTGAGTAATGCTGCAGTCTAAGTGCACCCTTAGCAAAACACAAGGCATAGGATGGATATGGCCATGGAGGTCGATCAGAGAAAGGCCTTTGTGTGACAGCACTGTGGCCAGCCTGTGCCGCCCTTTGCCACAGCAGCAGGAGCTGACACCAAAAGGCTTCTCTACTGTTGAAACAGTGTGAGGAAATAAGATCTCCGTGGAAGATGTATTAAACAAAAAGCAGAGCACAATGATTGCAGAGCGGCATTTGTGAACCTGCTCTTGCAAAACACACTTTCCTAAGAAATTAACCCCTCTCATGGCAAGTTTCTTGATGTGTATCAGGTGAATACAGATGACAAAAGCATGCAGGACCGTGAAGCTCTGCAACACACACCTCACCATTAAGGAAGGAACCAGACCACACAGAAATGGGTCTGATGCTGCTCTCAGTTTTGCTTTTGAGGGGAACACAGTCCACACGCTCTCAGGAAATGAACACACACAAAATAATTGACATTAGATGTCTGCTACTTTCTGTTCCACGCAGCTGCAGCTGCAAGAGCGACAGCTTCCCCTGAACACAGGTCCATCGAGGAAGTAGTTTTACCAATAAAAACCCAAGTCTCTTGTCTCCACCACCGACTTCCTTTCATGTGAGCCACAGCTCAGTAAACTGAACTTTGTCAAGGTCTGGCCCCATTAAAAAATACAATACAAAACAAAACAACAAACAATATAGTTTTTTTTAATTATTATTTTTTAAGGGGATCAAGATATATCTATCGTTTTGCTTTTTATTCCTCAGAGTTGCAACTTTTTTTTTTTTTTTTTAATGACAACCAGTTCCTCTGCACATCCTAAGTTTGAAGAACTGTCAACAATGTTCTGTAGATGTTTATGGCAGCAGATTATTGATATTGGGGTACTATTCTGGATGCACTTCCATCACCACCAAATCCCACCAGGTAGCATTGTACTAACTAGGTTTATATGTGCTCCTCACCACCGAAGAGAGAAGAGACTCGTGGATAGATATTTGGAAGGTCTCTTGAGGACCTGCAAGTCCAAGCAGCCCCAAGAATCCTTGACATGAACTAAAGACAAGAAAAGAGCAATTCCCTGCTGGTGCCATTTTCTTTGGTGAGCCTAAAGTCACTATACTGGAGAGAGTGCCCCCACTGACAGCCTTTTCTTTTGAAGACAACATGGTTCAGAGCAAAGAGAAGTTGTCATTTACAAGGATTACTGCAGTAAATGCTCTGAAGTTCTGAACTGAAATCTTTACACCTCTCCTAAAATAATATGATTGTTTATTAGCATCACAGTGACCAATTGTCATTTATATCCACCTTTTTCTGACAGGGTACTCAATCCCTTCCCCTGCAGATAAAGGAGATAAAAGACATAATTTACCTACAGCAAATGGAAATATAATCTCTCTTAAACTTCAGATCCCCCTTATAAATCCTTCTCAACCAGATTTTTCTGTACACATCATGATTATTTTTCTCAAAACAATGTAGTAAACCAGAGGTGAAATGCTGTAGATTCAGCAAGGCAACAGAGACTGTTACTAAAAATAATAGTTGATGAAAGCCTCTTATGGAGTATTAATATACTAAACTATTGTCTGTTTTGGAACAACAACTGGAGGTTACATTAAGTGGCATGCAATTACATATTCATCTCCAATTAAAAATAATGGGTGGGCTAAAACCTTTTATTGTATGCAGGCCACTGTATCACAATGTGCTAAGCTGTGCATTCCATGCCCGCCATTATACCTAATGTGTCTAAAATAGTTCTTATGTTTCTTATTTTTGTAAACTATTATAAATATGTACTGTATTTTAAGTTGATAGTAGGTATCAAGGAAGAAATAAGTCCAGAAATAAAGAAAGGATCTAGGTATAGGATGAGCTAATTCAGTTGTTCCCCCAAATAACCCTGTAGAGATTATCATGGTAACAGCAGGTCTGGCCTATTTATTGCAGCGACTTCCTTTCCTCCTACTCTCTCCTTTATCCTTTACAATCCATCTCCATACTTGTCAAGGTTATTAATGACGTTTTCCTGGCCAAGTTCATGAGCCTCTCCTCTGTGCTTAGTATTCATGACCCAAATGGTAGTAAAGGGATGAAAGGGCAGGGGGTGAAGGCTAAGTGAGGCAAATGAGAGGAGAACCAGACACCGATGCCACTGCTGTCACCACGGAGGAAGAAGAGCACCAAGGTCCCCACAGTGGGGCTGGCAGGAACCACTTCATTTGCAAAGAGGGCTTTCTAAGGAAAACTGCACTGATTTTATATTTGAATTACTTCTTGTTCTCTTTGTGGATGCAACACATATGATTGACTGCAATGTATGTGAATAAGTACTGTTATCACACTTATAAATGATAAAGAGTATCTATGATAAGATCCAGTCTGTAGTCAGACCAAAATTAAACATAATATTTATCCCAATCTTTGTCAAAAATCTGCAGTGATCTTGTTATTCTATCAATAATGTTCTTCAGATAACAAAACTAACACAGTATTTTTCTAAAGAACAGACATTTAAGGATGGACTGGAGGGATGGATGGCAGGAATCTAATCTAAAACAGTTATCTGGGCTCTCTCCATAATCAAAGGAGAAAAACAGAAACCTCCAGACAATGATTCATCCTCTTCTAAGACAGACCAAGTTTCAAATGGTTGTGCTTGCAGCTCTTTTATGGATGATATAAGGAAATTAGATGACTGAGATAGAAAGACAGCTTACTTTAAGCTACCTAAAATTACATAAGATTAATCTCTCTTTGAGCTCTTTTCTATTTCTATTTTTTCTACCATCTATTCAATTTTAGAATAAATTGAATAAGGTACCCTTTTTTTATTGGCCTGAACTATATCTATGAGTAATTATAGAACAGTAACTGAACTTTGTTTTGGATATTAATACTTGCCATGCTTTAGAGATAGCTAAGACGCTCTGAATCCAGGGACTACCCAGTTTACTGTATTATTTGTTACTCAGCTACATATGTAAATTCATCTGGACTCATTGGATGAAGTTTTTTTCAGAAAGTATAACTGTAGAGGAGTCGGTACACAATTAATACAAATTTCTAATGCTGACTATACAGGTAGCCAGCATTTTAACATTTCACCCACAGAGGAAATAGCCTAGCAACATAATGAACTTAATATGATATAAAATGGCCTCTCTGAATTACGAGGGAAGTGACTCATGCTGTCTGCAAGATATGGGGATATTAGTCAAGAGACAGATTTAAAAAAATATCGTAAACATCATAGTTTTTATCCAGACCCTCAGTGGATACTGGCTTCAGAGCATATAAGTTATACACGTATTTGACCTGTCCATATTTTTATGTTTTCACTGTGAAGCTCTTCCTTTCTGAAGAAATAGCACTTTGTTTAGGAAAGCCAGCTTGCCATCGATTAAAACAGTCATTTTCCTGCAAGGAGACTGCAGAGCTTGAACGAAAGCCAAGCATGCTGAGCTACCATAATGAAGTGGAGAAGTTAACACGTCTACTTCCCAGTCTAGATGGAAAGGAAAGCAAGAATGTCCCCCCTGAGTAAGGCAATGTATGTGAGTGTGCCGCGGTGCCCATGGAAGGACAGGAACAAGGATGGAGTTGCCGTGAGCACAGATACCCTGTCCTTGGGGCCCTGGTCTTGCTCCAGTGCAGTTGTTGAGCATAGCTGCTGATGCACTGCAGGAGCTGGTTGCCAAATCACAGGGTTAACCAAGAGCCATGCTTTGTGAGATGGTGTTAAGTCTGTTTAATGTCAGGACATGAAATGAGTGAACTTGACAGAAAATGCCAGTGCTGTATCACTACTGTCTTTTAGAGCCAGTGGGCATAAGGCCTGTATGTTTGACCATATGCCCCACCACACACCCAAACATGTAGATAGCATGATAAAAACATGCCTACCTACTCACTTTTAGGTTAATTCTCATTTCTGTGTCTCAAACAGTACTATGCCCTATAAACAGGTGCTATCCCAAAGCAATACAGTAACAAGCTATCTGCTCCAAATACATTGAAACCAAACATACGAAAATAAATAAAATTCAAAAAATAAAATACAGAAATTCCTTCTGTTTCTCACTTGGAGTTTGGATACTGTATGATGTTGTGAGTAAACTTTTTTTAGAGGGCTACCTAGCTGCATGTGCTCTGGGCTGAATCATAAGGACCACAGTCAGAGGTTCTGTTCATATAGAGGAGCAAAACTCTAGTCCCCTGGGATCATGACAAAACAAAGAGCAAAATAGTTTTCAGGAAAGTTTCCCAGAAATCACAGAATCAGACAGAAATGGCATTTATGTTCTGAGCCACTAACCACTCGGCAGAGCCAGCTGATCTCTGGAGGGACTCAGAGCAATGCCGAGAGAGCTGCCAGAATGTAAAGTATGCTGTGGCAGTCTCAGGAGCTAGCAGCATCACCACGAGCTTTGCCCTAGCTTAAGACAGCTTAAAACAAGAGACTTTAATGCATACTGAAGAGATGTGCGTAAGTGAAATGGAACAAATAATTCGTGAATCAGTGATTTGTGAACCAGTGATCATCTTGTCTAACAAACTGGCAATCTGTAAAACATAATTGTTCCTGGAAAGTAACAGTTCGGGACTTGATCCTCGACAGTGTGATGCTCTGTTCGTTCAGAGCTCACAGGGAGATGGAGATGATAGGCAATTTGCAGGGAAGACAGTGCCAATATCAACAATAAGCAGCAAACAGGATTCTTCTCTAGTTTTGACAGTTCCTGGGTGTTGTGAAGGAACTCTAAAGCTTCAGTCTCAAACTTACAAAGAGCATGACAGAGCTATAATTCTGCTCAGCAGTCACGACACTGTCAGGTAAAATATGTAGTGCAGTGAACTAGAAATGGACTAATGTGTTTTTAAATCATCACTAATATTTCTGCCCTGTTTTACTGCCATATCTTGTGACTTCTTCCTGTAATAACACATAAACTAGGCAGGCAATGTAAGGTGAAAATAATGTTTTATGCCATTTAGGACACAAAGAAGGCAATTAGCAAATAAGAGAACAGTATGTAAAGTATGTACAGAAAAAAAAACAAAAACAAACAACACAAACAAACAGAATGTAAAGTACACAATGTTGTGCTTTATGACTGCAAGTTTGTATTCCAGTATCCTTTGTGGATGGCATGAAGAAAAAAAAAAAAAAAAAAAAAAAAAGGGGGCAATAAGAACCCACTACCCACATGAGTAAGTGGAACTGTGGCATGGAAGGAATTATTGGGTTTGGTGCTGGGCCAGCTGTGGCTAGTCTGAGCTGAGCTGTACATCCATGAATGCTTCCATGTCCCAACATGAGCTCCCCTGAGGTGGGACATATGGTATTTACAGCTTACTCGATTGTGATATATGTGCTTCTGTCCCATCAAGCTTCAAGGAATGTCACTCATGAGAGACAGGGTCAAACCCTTGACTGTCATCCCAAAACTAGTGGCATGGCTGTATAACCTTTGGTATTTTTCTGACTAATGGCTCTAAAATGCATGTTTGCTTGGAAACAGAGCAGGAATCCATGCAGAGAAAAGCAGTGTGGGGTTAAAGAAGAGACAGGAAGCTCTGCTCTCATATGTGAATTTTTACCTATTTCATTATATGCATGAAGTTTACCCTATACATTACACTCCCCCATGGTATAGGAGAAAGATTTCTAGAGCTTAAGCCTGCATTAGCTTCTCTTCTCCACTTGGACACAGCATGGAAATAAAGTTGTTGCTGTAGGAATTCATCCATTTGTTGGAAAGTTGAAAGCTGCCTGCAGGAAGGGGCAATTGCATTCTGGAGAGCAGGCAGCCTGCTTCGGCTCCTTCCAGCCCACTCTGCAGAAAAAGCAGCTCAGTGCATTACCAGCTTCTTCTTCTCCTGAATGCAGCTTCTGATCTGCACCAGGCCCTTGATCAGCTTCTCCTTTCCCACAAAGAAGCAAGGAGCTACTGTATGCTGCAGACCAGACATGAAAAAGCACGGTTCACTGGGCTTTTCTAAGGGCGTGTTATAGGATACTCAAACCACTTGAGATCCTACACTTTGAACTTGTGTAAAGTACCAGAATGTATTCGAGTTGTTTTATTTTCTCTTCGAAAGCATTGTTTCATGTCATGTTTGCCTTGCCTGTTGCTTGAAGCTGTTTTTGTTCCCACTTTTACTCTGTGGGCAAGTAGCGGTACTGCTACCTTTGAAACCACATTTGCATTCCCATGGCCATTGAAGAGAAACTCAGACAAAGACTGACCTTACTTCTCTGTTAGTGAATGAGGACATAAAGGCTGTATAATCCCAGTTTTATTTTCCTGTACAGCGCAGCATCAGGTGTCACCTGACCCTGATGTCCTTACAGCTCCCCATGACCCCCAGCCCGCTGCCCTCTGGTATGAAGTGGCAGCTTTTGTTGTTGATGGCAGGACTTGCACAGCTGCTTCCGTCATTGTTTGGAGGGGGACAGATGGCTGCTCTCAACACAAAAAGGAGATTAAAAAAGAGCGGAGGGAATGACATCACTGCCCAGCCCGGGGTTTACTCCATTGGACCCATGGGGCTACCACCAGCATAAACTCAAAGTGCAGTTGAGTCTGCCCGCTCAAAGGAAAAAGTCTGTATTTTGCAGAACAAAATGCATTTCTTTTGAAATGTGCAGTTGCCAGCACTTCTGTATTTATATCCTTTTACAGCTGTTTAATTAATCTGAATAGATACTGTCCTATCAGCAGCAGCACTTTTAAAGTTCTCAAAAAGCAAGACTGATGCTGTATTCTCTCTCTCTCTCAATGCCTGTAGCTCAACTGCAGCAACTTGGCTTACAGCTTATTTATTTTGTTTTGCTTGCGATGAGGCGTTCATAAGAAATGGTTGGGGAAACACAGAATAAATTAGCTTTGCTGTTATAAAGAATATTTTTTCTCTGTAAAGGATTTCATCCATATTTTATAGCCCCACTTAACTCAAAGGAATTAAACAGCACAAGACTGTAGTTAGTTTTGTAGTCACTTTTCTCCCATGAATGTAGCTCCAGACCTATGAAATCACTCTCACTTCTCTTCTTTCTGATCACTGGATACCAAGGGATGGCAGCTGGTGTGGTGCTCCAGGACAGACTCTCAGGAGAACACCCAAACTAGACTGTGTGTACAGTGATCTCATCCAGCTAAAGTATTCTCTGCAGTTTACCTGGCTAGTATTTACCTGAAGTTATACATCACCTGATTATCTGATTACTGTTTAGATCAGGGAAATTTGGCCTCTGAATGCATGTGGTATTTGGTACCGTCATGTTTTTCTGCAGAGCACAGATTTTTGCTTTGCAACAGATGAAGTTCCTAGCAAAATAATATCAAAAAAAAAGAAAGTCCCAACATGGAAATAATAGTGTGATCTTTCCAAAGAGTGGAAAAATCCCTGAAACAAGCTAGCAGTATACATAAATTTTGATTTTATTTACTGATTTATGTAAATAAGCAATCATGGGTATGTATTATGTCCCTGGCAATCAGAGCAGGATTTCTGAATTCAGAAACAGTTACACTGTTGACCACACAGACTGGGATGAAATAATTAACCTTTCTCTGCCTCCATTTTTCCAGCTGTAAAATTGACAAAATAAAAGTCTGCCTATGATACTTGGGCTTCTGTAAGATTTAAGCACTCATGAGCCTCTGTTAGAGTTTAGGGGGGATAGCATGACAAACAGAAGTACAATTTTACAAGGAATAGTAATACTTTGGTAACACTTGTAAAATAAAGCTCAATCAGGCAAATGCTAATGTCCATTTTGACCCACTGTGTTGTGTGTGTTATTGCACTGAAGTGGTTACACTGCACTTAGGTATGTTTCATTGAAGATGATCATCAAAGTGGCCTCACAGCTGCTATCACACTCCTTATGTTACCACCACTAAACATTACCAAAAGGATCAGAAATGATTTTTCCAATCTGCTTTATTCCACCTTCCCTATGCAACAACTGACAGACACGTGTGAAGGTGAAGCCATTCCACCAAGAATAAAAAGCTCCTTCTAGGAAGGTATTGAGCATCTTCTCCACAGGGGCATTGCCAGGATCAAGCAAGCCCCCAGCACCTTCTGTCATCGAGGTCTTCTTTCCTTGAGTGACTGGGGACACCACAGACCGACTCCTGTTCATGGCTTGAGCTGAGACTGGGACCCACCACCCAGTGGTGCCCCATGGCAGCTCGTGCCCCAGCTCCTGAGCCAGGAGGATGTTTTTGCTGATAAAAAGATAAGGTTCCATGGGAGACGTCACTGTCTCTGTGTGGTTTTACCCCAAGAACCAAGTTAAGCCTTTTCTTCTTGCATATAACCACACAAAATAAGGTTCAAATTATTCCCTCCGGCGCAGCTGTACAAACCAGCTCTATCTGCGAGACTTCTCGAATAAACCCACGGCTTTCAGTGGATTTGCACAGCTGTGGCCAGTGGATGGGAATGCAGAAAACCATTATGCTGATGAGACAAGAGACATAACAGACGCCATCAAACTCACTCTGATTTTCACTGTCTCAGCAATGCTGACAGTAACAACTGCACATACTGGAAGGGCCCAAACTGGTGCTGTGCTGCACATCTTCCACTGCCATTAATTCGTCTGGAGCTGAAGGCTTCCAGCACACCATGGAGTTGGGCCAGGGGTTGTGACAGAACAGAGGGAGGACTCATTTGATTCATCAAATATCACCGGGTTTTATTTCACTAATCTGAGGAGAAGAACTGTGCATTAGTCAGCATGTTTGAACTTGGAGGAGGGGGGGGGGGGGGGAGTTTTCAGGGAAACAGCATTTTGGAGAATATGTGACTCATCAGGCTGGGAACTTTGCACAGGGAAGTTCTGACCACGTTCCTTTTTTCATTTTTTTTTTTTTTTTTTTTTTTAACCTGTGGAAACATTGACGTTTGAAATACCTTAGCAAGGAATCTTCTGTTTCCAGTTGGAAACGTTTTGTTAAAAACAGTTAATAACACATGAAAAACAGTTGGAACAGGTTCAGCCACTCTAACTCAAAATTTGTGCTACATTTTATCCTGTTTCCTCAGTGTTAGTTCATAAATAGTTGAGCGTTTTACATTTATCACAGTTCAGAATGAAGTAAACATAAAAACTGTAAAATTTTCCCAATGCTACTACAGCCCCCACTACGTTGCTTTGATAAAATGTGTGTTTCAAAGGAGATTCTCTATGAGAGCAGAGTTGTATTCCCCTGGACAAGCTCACTGCAGAGACACAGGGGCTTTGCATTCTTTTTCTTTCTGTTTATCTGTTGGTCCCCAGAGCTCCGTTAATTTGCAGTGACAGCTTCAGCCCCACTGAGAATGGCTCTTCTGCTACTAAAACAAAAAGCACATATCTAAATACTTCATAATTTTAAGTAGGAAAGAACCTAATTCTCATGGCTGAAGTGAGGAATAACAGAAAAATCATGTCTTCAGCAGTCTGGTGTGAATCACTGCTGTTTCCTACTTTCATTTTTGCTCTCTCAGGACTTAAAGATAGACTTAACCTCGGCAGCACAAAAAAGGAGCCATGCCACTGCCATGCCCTTGCAAAGGCTGATTCAAGAGAAGCACCCCTGAAGGAATGCCTTGGATAGGCTCAGCTCTTTGCAAAGTATCACACTTCAGACCTGGTGGAGCGGAGAGACATGCTTAATACAGATGGCATTAATGAAGGATTTACTCAGCAAGAAGCAGACAATGCCACATTTTAAACCCCATTTTATACAAATTACTTTCCAGAGCACAAGACAAAAGCTAAAATCAGGCTTCACTGCACTGAAAGAAAACCATAGCTCCATGTGCATCATTTTGGGTAGTACATTTTCACACCACACTAATTGCTTCCATTTATACTAAGTTAATTTCCAAATTAGGAGAAAGCTTTTAACTTATTTTAAAATTGTAACATAAAGAATAACTGCTCCTGGGCTCTACATTTTGAAAAACAGGCTGAGCACTGTTTGTATTGCAGATTGAGACAAAGTAAGTTAATTTATCACTTAAATGCATTTTCACTTCATTTTAAAATCATCTAATTTGCTTTAAGAGGTTTAACAAGTCAGCTTACTATTGCTGTGATACAGAGAGATTTCATTAAATGAACTGCCATCTTCTATCAGCATCATCATGATTGCATCCTGCCCTTGTTTTATTTTAATTTATAGCAATTTTTTGCAACTTGCCAACATGGACTCTTTGTAATTTAACATAATTACAAAATTGGCATAGAAAGAAATTCAGCTGCTTTTATTTTCCCCATGCTCCACATTTCATTCACACACCAGTTTCACAGCCTTCACTACTGCATGGTGAAGTGATGATACTCCACAGATCAACAGATTTGTATGCTTTCGTGATGTTTAGGATGAACCCTTTCCACTAGGGGACTTTTTTCCTTCCTTACTAATCTTCTTCATTAACTTCAGCGGCGGCAATATGTTGTGATGAGAAAGATTATCTTTTCAGGTGACAGTTCACAAATTTCATAAAGCTTTGCAGGTTAGAACGCAACATCTAAAATTTGTTTGCAAACTAATAGATAAAATGTGCTTTATGATCCACTGAAGAGTCTGTTGCTCTAGCACCAGTTTTTAGTTTGCTTTTTAGGAGTACCCCTACATGCAGATAAGTAACAGCAGTGGGACAGATCAGCAATGTCTGCTTCTAAAGAAAATCACTACAGCCCCCAGTTAGACGTAGGTTTAGAAATAAATAACAATAATAAAGCCCTTACTAGATACAACTGCATGCAAATGCCAGAGAGCAGCAACACCCCTGGCTCCAGTAACAAACACCAGGCAAACACCCTGGCCTGAAGGAGCAGCTGTGATCCAGCAGACTTGCAGGCTGTTTCATCAAGTCACCCAGCTTCAGCTGCAGCTGATTGAGAGCTTCAGCCAGGCTGCTGGGAACCAGGGCTTCAGCGAAGGCAACAGAGTCCTCTTCCGAATTGCTTGGCAAGTTTAGGTAGTGAGTAAGCTGTTCATTTCCACAGATTTCATTTCCGTTTCAAGTACTACACCTCCCTGTAACTGCACTCACATGGACTCTGCAGGGCGGAGGCCGAAGGGAACATCTGTCCCAGGGAGCCCCCACAACAAAGAAGCAGCAACTGGAAACGAGCAAGTGGTGTCTCTCAGCTAATGACGTGACCACTAAAAAGTAATTATATCTGTCTTCCCAGCTGTTCATACTGATCAAGGATGGTCTCGGCAGCATGAGATACATATGTGCTCACTGACAAGGGGAAGAGTTAGGAAACATCCAGGTGCCAGCTACATAGACCCAGCCAGTAAGGGCCATGTAACCTGGCTTTGGCACATCGTATGCCAGGGAATGGGATGGTGGGAGCATCACTTCATAAAAACCATATGAGGTGCTTAAGCGCCAAATGAGGTCAAAAGGGCCTTAGAGGTCAATTCAGAATAAGGAGATTAACTTTGTAGTTTAGCACAGAACAATGTCAGGGGAAGTTAATACTACAGGTGAGAAAGAATTGTGCAGAATCTGGCAGATTTTCCACAACAGCAATGTATGAGAAAAACAACAGCTGGGCAATGAGGAAACTCTTCTGAGGAGCTGGAGCAATCTGTTTAGAGCACTCCTCCTCCACAGGTACAACGTCAAAGACAACTCACAGCTGCAGTACTTTTATTACTTACTATTGAGCAATTAAGAGTTTCCCTTGAAGAATTCAATGAAAATTCTGCCTCACCAGATTCTTCTGTAGGTGGGTACCAGCTCCAAGCAGGGATCTCTGCTGTCTCACAATGATGGCCTTTTACCCTGTGTATTATTCACCTTCTGTTTCCTGCCCTTGTGTAATTGCCTGTCTGATGCTAGAAGTGGGCCAACCATCCTACTGAATGCACTTGGGCTACTGTTTTCAATGCAGCTTTGCTTCAGCCATCCATATTATCGATATTCTAGTCATTTCCTGTTCATATTCAGCTGGGATGACTCTCATAACTGTATGCAGCATCAGATAAGAAAAAAATATTTACTAAATTAATTCCACGGGTGAAGTTTCATTTTTATTTCATAAGATGTCTTGAATCACTAATATATATTAACTCATTGCCTAGAGGAACTTTTTTTTTTTTTTTTTTTTTAATTTAAATGAAATGTCCTCTATGGTTAGATATATTGTAGTTCATGTAGTGAACTGAATGATCAGACATTCTAGATTTGCAGAAGTACTTTCTTGTGTGCCTTAGGAATTCTGCAGTTTACAGTGATTTGTATTTGCAGGAGCCCTTTAGGATTCAAGGAGGTTTTTTTTTTGTTTTGTTTTGTTTTTTTAAATGGTAGAGTCACAAATAAGAAGAATTTTTCTTTGGTAAGTCTGCACAGCATCGCTATTTATTGTTAATAAGAAATATTTCAGAAAATCTTCAAAGTCTGCAAAGTATCAATGAGCTGCATGGCTAATTTATAAAATTCATTAACATTTTATATGGCTACTATGAGCTAAATAGCTCATAAATAAGAGAGCATTGACTTTGACATCTCATTTCCCCATGTTCATACTTTGGTGAAGACTCCCACTGACTGAACAGACTCCTTGCTTTCAGTAGTGTTTATTATTTGCATTGCAATAGTGCACAGGAGTTTGAGCCTTCGGCCAGCTCAAGACAACAGCAATGCTGTACAAACACAGAGGAAAAGATTGTTCCCTGCCCTGAAGAGCTTACAGTCTAGAAAGCTGCCCCACCTTCATAACAACTCCGTTTTCTTTCATATTTATGAAATGGAACATAATTGCAACAGAAAAAGACATTCATTTTTAAGGCTGTGAAGCAGAATTCGCAAATAATGGAGCAAGGACCCAACAGCAAATTACCAGAGTGTTTTAAAAGTGCACTACATATAATACCCGAAGTACTAAAGCTCCTGGCTCTCCTTTGGTTAAGTGCTGAATTAGTCATTAACATGCAAACAAAGAGGAAGAGAGAAGTGGAAGCCTCCTTCCAGTTCACTAAGAACACACCTTTTACAGGTTTTTCTCCTTGCTGTCCCTCTTTTGCCCAGAATAACCAGATCCCCTGCTTCTTCAGAGAATAAATTGGCACAAGTTCAAGAGAGAAATGTGTAGTACAAAGGACAAAATTATTCAATACTTATCAGAACCTAGATCTTTCCTTGGATATTATAATGGGATTTAGATTGTTTTACAACCAGATACTCCATTTTGTAATTTCCAACAAGCCCCAGTCTGCCTGAGAACCAACCTTTGCTATAGTAAAAGTCTTACATCCATAACACATACACAACTAAAACAATTTGTACACAGAGAAAATATTTTTAGAACATCTACTGAAAAATTAAAAATATTTTAGCTCTAAACGAGCCTCTGTTAGACTTTCCATTAAAAATACATCTTTAAAATGACTTCCGAAGTTTATAAATAGACTGCAAACTAAAATGCTTGGGAGCCAAGAAATACCAAAGTTAAGAACTATCTGAAGAATTCCAGCACTGCCCTTCTGGGCACAACAAGAACCTACCTACTTACAGGCAATATATTTTGTCTAATTCTATATATATGTGTGTGTGCGTATGTGTTTATATTATATAGAGTCTGCCATTCCATGGACATAATAGGAAAGAGGCAAATATTATGAACAAGGTGTTGTGGATTAATGTGGTGATTTATCAAACAGTGTAACTGGACTAGATGTGTTCAAAAAGCAAGGCTTTTGTTCTTTGTAAAATTTCTTGTCTTTTTCCCCAAATTTTAAAATGCAGGGGAATGGTAGGCATTTGGTGAAAGCAGTTTTCTGGGGAAAATGACAGTGTTTCAGATCTGCAGTATCTGGGGAGGATCTGCCAGCCAGCCAGGGGACTGTGTTTCGGCCTCCCAGGTCAATGGCAGACCGCCTAAGGGCCAAGGATCATTAAATTCTAACGTAATTGGCCAATTTATCAGGCAGATTATATCAAGGCTGAGGACACCCAAAAAAAATCCAAGGAAGTGCCAAGGTGTGAGTGCTGAGGACGTAGGTGTGATGTGCAAACATGTATTCAGTAAAGTTTTTTTTTTTTTTTTTAATGAAATATTTCCAAGCCTAAATGTATATTTTCTGAAAAATAAAAAACAAAAAAACTAGGTGTTGCTGGAGAAGTTCCAAATGTCTCTAACCTGGCCTTCTGCCGAAGGAGATAGACTGTGCTTACTGGAAGAACCAGGACTAATTTAATGAGCAGTGGATCTACTTTTTCAGCAACAAAGATAAAAATAAATATTGAGCAGCTGTCTGCTTCACTATGCAGCAGCCACAGGCTTTAATCCATTTGATAGACAATAACTTTGCATGGAAACCAAAGAATAGTGGGAGTATTTCATATTTATGAATCTATTATACTCACATACTACAACATTATAGTATTTATCTTCAGTATATCTGCATATGTATATATCTTTTGATATGCTATACACATATAATATATAAGCATATAATATGCATATCAATATATAAGCATCTCTATATTTAAATTTAATTAGCTGTCTGTATTTGAAAAATGTGTTACAGGCAAAAGAAATACTTGGCATGCCAAGTGGAGCCATGCACAGTAAACACCACACTCATGTACCAGAAGTCTGTCTCTAAACCAGAGAAAATAAATTGCTTACAGGTAAAATATAATTATCAGGATGTTTCATTAGAAATATGCAAATATTTGGAATTTCAGAATCACAGTTTTGGATAGTAGAGTCCCACCCTACTGAATTTTGTAGTAGTTGATATATAGGGAATAAGTACAGTAGTTAGAAGGAGTGAGCAATTTATTATTATTTTTTTAATATGCACCTCTGTTCAGAGCATAATCAAACTAAGAAAGCTTTTATTTCAAGCAAAAAGTGCCACCTGTCCATTTTCCTGCACGCCTTTCAAATGTTATTGTTGAAAAAAGATAGTGCTAGAAAGTCTACAATTGAAATAGCTTTCTATCTGGAGCAGATGTGTACACTTACTGTCAGTGTGTGTGCTGGGTAAGTAAGAACCTGAACTGTTTACTA
Organism: Aythya marila; assembly: GCF_965140915.1. NCBI lineage: Eukaryota > Metazoa > Chordata > Aves > Anseriformes > Anatidae > Aythya > Aythya marila. The sequence goes on along the minus strand of NC_139043.1, from coordinate 36,851,199 downwards.
AGGGAAGATAAATCACCTTTCCCTAACATGATATCAGCAATTAGCAGAAGTTATGTGGGCCAACATTCCTTCCCAGCCACCAGGGACAAGATTGCAGCACCTTGCATCACTTAAGAAGACTACCCATGAATTTTTTCTTTCTCATGTAGTCTTTGATGGAGTCTTGCTTGACCACCTTCAGGATGAAGTACTTCTACGTCCTTTGTTTCAGATCAAAGTCTCCAGCAGCTCTGCATGACACAGGTTGCAGCCACCAGGTCCCTGGCATGCTGAGAGCACCCAGCATCATGCTGCAGTCCCTGGTGCTACACCTTCCTGCACTGCCCCCCACTCACTTTCTGAGTTTCTGATGCTTTGCGTAAGAAAACCACCTATAATATTCTGACCCTAGTTTTGGGCTGGAACTCTAACTGGACAGCATTCCCTTCTCCCCAGTGACTTTCCATCAGCGCTTGGAACTTGGCTTCTCCCATTTCCTTCTAACATACAAGTTTGGCAGTATATGGGAACACCTACTTGGCTCAGTTTCTGAGATGGATAGATTTTGGAGGGCAAAATGGAAGAAAAAGCACCAGGCAAGACTGATCCATTAACCTGCTCTTTTTAATTTTTATTATTATGATTTTTGTTTTTTTTTTTTGGAGTACCATTCCAGCTGCAGGTCCTGCTTAAGTTCTGCTGCGGATCACCTAGTGTACTTCTGGATTTTGTAAAACAAGAGCTGTCATAGCCAGGAATGCAAGATAAATCATTACAAGTAACATATAAATAAATACAGCCTAGAGATATTCATTTTACACTACTTCAGGCAAAGCCCTACTGATTGCAAGTTTCTAGGAAAAGAAGCTCACTTCCTTATTTGTCCTTAAAGTGCCTAGAACACATCGGTGCTTTTATGGAGAATAGATAGTAGTAAGAAGAGGAAATATTAATAGCAATCCTCAGGATATCTGTGAGATGAGCAGAGACTTGCTTCTGGGTGACAGAAAGCAAGTGACAACTGAGGGATTAAGTGTGGTCTTGGGAGAAAGCCTCTGAAGCATTTTCTGGAAAAGATGTCTGATTGATTTGCTTTGCTTTCCTTTCTGTTACAACATTGTGACTAAAAAGTTTACTTGTACCAACCACAAGCTGGCAGACCTTACTGCCTTACCCATTGTGGTAAGAAATGCTCTATTCAGCCGTGCTGTGCTCTCAGGAAGTCAAACCCTCCCTGCGCCATTTGTTTTACTTGTTTCTTCCCATGACTTTATGGAAGAAGCTGGTGGCTCTTTTTCCATTGTGCTGACTTGCACGCAGTGAACAGATGATTACTCACTGCCTATGCATGTAAATCTTTGAAATGCAAAGAAAATAAAAGAAAAGAATGTCCCAATTTACTTCTAAAGAGAAATCCCAGCATCTAGCAGAATTTTAAAACTGATTTTTCTAGGGCAATGTTTCTTTCATCTTCTGAACACTAAACGTTAAAAAAGAGAGCTCTGTCTTAATTCAGGCTGAGCTCTGACCCTTTAAGTCTTATGATGCTGTCTGTGTTTACATGAGCACAGGCTCTTTTTCTCTAATGCACATTCCTCTCAAGTTCTCCTCTGAATCCTGAATGTTAACTCCACTCCCTCACCCCCTGGCTCGCTGGGGAAGTGGGATGTGGCAGAGTCTGGATGCTGCACAACAATTTTCCCCAAATCAGAGCTAGAGGAAAGGCTGGCATTATTACCATTTCATTGACAAGAAGCTGACTCATTATATTAATCTTTTCTCCTTTTTGGTACCTAATTGGAGTGGCAGCTTGCATTTTTTAATAACATTTAATACGCCGTATTATTTTCTATACTCAGAGAACAGATCCCATTAGTTTCACCTGCATTTACTCAATGCTTGTCCAGAATCTAATTTGTGCCCTCAGTAGCAGAAGTAGCCTCATTAGTCTCTGAACATGTTTGAGCTACTTGCCAACACCAAACCAAACGAGGTCTGGGCAGGGATGTAATCCAGCCCATTGTGCAAATTTCAACCAGTTTCATCACTGCAGTGGCCTTTTTTTTTTTTTTTTTTTTTTTTTTTTTTCCTTTTCGTCATATGCCTTTCACTTCCATAAATAGCAAGGAAAAGATACTCAACCACAGCCACCCACTCAACCACAGACATCACTTAACAATCATCATCAAGACATTGAAATAGCAGAAACTGTAGTTAGCTATAACTGTGGCATTTGGGGAAAGGCAAAAGTCAGAAATACTTTTTTGTTTTTAAACCACTTGAATGTAATCAATGGATAACATCACATTCAATTGTGTAACCATGCTTCTTCAGCTGAGTAAAGTTTCTCTGGTACACTGAGGGAAGCTAGAGCCCCACAGAAAAGAAATGGGATCATGTAACTAAAAACTGTTCCATGGTGTAAATGTACAGCTAGGGTCGTGCTGACAATCCTCTGTTTGGCATTCCCAAATTTCCTAATGCGTAATTTTGCACTTCAGAGTGTCTTGAATGTTGTCTGTTTGTATTTTGACTCCTGAAGCTATATGAATCCCATTCCTCGGGTGTGAACTGGGGAACCCCACAATGGATCACCCAGGCTGGACCAAAGTTTACAAATCAAAGCACAAGAAGCAGGTTATGATGCTGCTTATGGGTCAGTCATGGGAAGAGCATGAGACAACTGGATTTTCATAATTATTTGCTAACAACAGGGCAATGGTGAGACTTCCCACACAGACTTTTTGAGCCCTACAATGTCACGGGTTACAAACACCACCCCTTTAGGCCCAGCTGGAGTTTGGCCTCTTCTACCTCTGGCTCCTTCAGGCTGTCTCTGTTGAAGTGAGTAATTTGTTGGAACTAACTCTCCTCCACAAGGAGCTGGCAGTTTTCATCAGAAAAAATGCTGCGTAGAAAAATTCCCAGTGAACTCAATTAGCTGGAATCTTTTAAATGCTGTCAAAAAGCCTTGTACTTTCCTTCAACTTCATCTGTGCAGTTTTCTGCAGTTGGAGAAGAAAAGCCTGAGTGACATATGATATGGAAACCTCCCAGCCAAATGGCTGAGGATGAGCAGAGCTGCAAGCTTGTGGTTTTTTTTTTTTGGCCTTTTCCAAAGGGAGAAAATCAGGCATTTATCCCTCAGTACAACTAAGACAGAAATTCACTGGGAAGAGTCTCATTAAAGAAGTGAAGGAAATTCAATTTCTCTTGGAACCAAAGCAGTCAGAAAATCGGAGAACATGCTTGAGAACTTGCCTACTTGGAGAGTTAAGCCAAACCAAATGAGAAGAGACCACTCAATATATATTTTTGCAAGATAATATTTTAGTATTGCTGAGCACACATAATCCCAAGCAAAGTCATGGAAACTAGACGGTGCAAAAGGGTTCAAAGCATATTTCCTGAATGGTACAGTGTCTACTCAAGTAAAGACACAGGACCCACCCTGGAGGTCCTAGCCAGGGCCCTAACTAGATGGTGGAAGGGTGATGCCCCTTGTTAACTGCCCGGAGCTCTTATTTTCAGTGATGATGGTAAAAATGGGCAGTTTCTCAGGCATCTCTGCTAGAGGAGGACAAGGTAAGAGATCCCCTCCATTTTATCCTATCTAGCTACAGATAAGGGCACTTTGACGCTTCCAAAACTGCTATTCTCAGGTGTTCAAGACAGCAGCAATTGCTCTCCTTACTTCAGTCCCTCTGAAAATGGAGGAGAATGCTGGTAGCTGCACGTTTCTCAAGCATGAAGAATACTTACAGAATATAAAACCTGTTTTTCCTCCATCCCCTACTAAAACACCAGCCACTTTCTGCAGGAGCAGTAGCCACCCATCTCCCAGTTTCAAACATGTAGGTCTTAGATGCTGTCAGTGAGATGCTCAACTCACCCGCAGCCACATCTTCTCCTAGCAGCCAGGAAGCAGTGGAAATTGCTGTCAGCTATAGCTATGGCATTCAGGGGAAGGCAAAATTTGGGATTTTATTTAAAAAAAAAAACAAACTACTTGAATCGAATCTGTTGGATATAATAAGCTTGCATGTTGCAATGTACCAGTGTACCTTTTTGTAAAACCCCCAGAAGCCATCTACATGGCAGTGGTGGAAAACAGCAGAACCACAGCAACCAGGCATGTTGCAGAGAGGGCATGTTTGCAAAGAGGTGGACATCTACACTTAGACTGAGGTTAAAAAAAACCATGGATGTCAGAAACTGCACCCATGGAACTTAAAAAATATATTAGTTTAAAAAAGGCAATGTTGGCTTAAAATTAGCCTGAATTCACAGAATTGCAGCATGTGCCAATTTGTCATGCTTATTCCCCTGACCAGTCTCCAGGCAAAGCTGGTGGAGGAACAGATATCTGAGTTCCATGAAATTTGGTAGCTGGATGGAGGCAAGAAATGCAGCCTGCAGTCTGAGCTCCTGAGCTCTTCTGGCTGGCCTGGCAGTGGAGTTGAGGAGCTGCAATGCTGCTGCCTCCTCGGCAGGTAGTGAAAAGGAGGTGTCAAAGGGAGAAGAGGGCAGGAGGAATGGGGTGAGGGAGGGATGTGCCAGAGATCTGGAGGGATTGCTGGGCTTATTGAAGTAAGGAGTGCAGAAAGATAGAGTAGAAATCAATAAGGAGCCAGGCATCACCATTTCCACTCTTCACAGAAAAAAAACAAACAACACAACTAACCCATGTAACTGGCCCCAAGTGCTTTGTGTCAACCAGAAGTATCTGGTCTTACAAAGATTTATTTTCTTAGGGATTCATGGATTTTAGTGCTTAGAATTTGAAGGCATTGCAAATCTTTGCTATAGGACTCCCTTTAACCCCTTTGCTGCTGGTCCTTCTTGCATCTTCTGTGCTGTGGCAGAAGGTGACTGTTTTTCTTTGTTGTGCCGATGCTCCATAGGTAGAAACCAGGGTATCTGTGTTGGGGTTTCTGAAGCATAAAGTGGGAACAAGCCAAAAGAAAGACTTTTTCTTGTCCTGGGAAGGCAAGAGGGGAAATAATGAGGAAAAATAAAGGTGGTGTAGGGTGGTTTTCAGGATGATAGCTTAATATTTTTCCTTGCATAGTTGTGTACCTGAACATACGCTTGAAAAAAATTGTTGTTTTTCTACAAAAAAAGAAAAATATTAAGGAGGTGGAATTCCTTAAAGTATATTGTAATAAGAATATATATATATATATTTATATTTATATTTAACATGACCTTAAAATAATGTTTCCAAATCTAAATTTCTGTTCCTGAAAATGAATACTGCAGCTCAGTGTTACATATTAGCTGGACCCAGGCCTTTATTACATATTATGTATATTTAACCTATAGGGGGTAAGGTATGGGCATTTTGCTGTGACATTGGAAGACTTCTTTTCACTCTTTGCTTTGACTTCAGCAGATAAAAATAATTTATTTGTTCATCATTTGTAAATCCTCATAACTCACAACTTTACTTGTTTATTTAGAAACATATCTGTCTTGTTTAAGCAAAAAGAGAAGTCAACAGAACTAAGCGTGGCCAATGGGTAGATCTTTGTTTCATGTTTTTGATGTTTACTTCTTCCCTTATTGCTTCTCTGGAAGTGATGTCACTTGTCAAAGGAAATTATTAATGCTGCGTTTCTCAGTAGTAGTATTAGGAACCTAAATTTCCTGTCATATGCTACTTTTTGCAAGAGAATCTGGGTAAATATACATTTTCATTCTTGCAAAAATTGTTTCTTATTTCACCCTGGGTGCAGAACTGGGACTGCAACTGACCTTCTGCCCTTCAGGGTGGTATACAAGTGGTAGGAAAGATTTACAAATATCCAATTGGAAGAGCTATAAATAACATGGTGCTACAGCTTCTTCCTTCCTCAGGATTAGAATAGATAGAACAACATGGCAATGATCTTGATCAGTTTTGGTCATCCCATGGATGAGCAAAGGATGAGATCATACAACAGAGCTTAGTGTTGCCTCTTCCCAAGAGGCTTTAATTTCTTCTTCTATCAACAATGGCCTGCTGCTGCAGTATCCCTCTGCTGAAGGGTGGCAATAGCAGCTTCCAAGGGCACAGTGCTACTTTTCCCTTCAGGGAAAGCAGTAACTCATTGTCTCTTACCCTGAGGCAAACTGGTGGTGACTGTTCGGAGCAGCCAATGCACAGGGCTTTCTAAAGACCTGTTGTTTGCACATTCCTGTTGCTCACCAGCTTAGGAGTGGAGGCAGGCTAGTTACAAACCACTGCCTCCTACACCCCTCCTGTCTGGTGGAAGAGGAAGAGGCTGCGGTGTTGCTGGAGGAAACTGCAGTACTGGAAAACAGTGTCAAATTTTATTGCTGCTCCTCTTGAGCTAAGCTTAGCTGAGCTCCCCTTGAACCTCTCCTGAAGTGACACCACAGCACCTGGATTTTTAAAAAGTTAGTGACACAGATTTAAAATAGAGAAAAAAAGTGATTACTGGGATGGGGCATACACTTTTTTACAGAACTGCAGGGTAAAATTCAGCAGTGCTTCCTTGCTTGAAGTGCCTGCTTCAGAAGCTGTGGGATTTAACCGTGCTAACATTTTTTTTTTTTTTAGAGGCTCTATTTTAATACCTCTCTTATCAGCTTCTAGCTTGGATGGTCTACTTTGCCAAAACAAGTTCCCTGGACTCCTTTATTCCGTCACCAAAGGTTCTCAAGCTTGATTTTGAGAGAAAAAGTAGAGTCCTGTAAAAAGCAAAAAATTAGTTTGAACAGAAGGACCCAAAGCTAAGGAAGGTAAAGCTTGAAACACCATTACTGGAAAAACACCCATGAGGGGTTAAAAAAGTCATAGGTGAGAGAGCTGCAAAGTGTTTAATTGAGAAAAGGGCACCCTGCTTAGGAAGTCTCTCCTAAATACACACTGTGAAGTCCAACTCAGAGTTGCAGAGAGAGGCAGTGGCACATATGGAACTGAGGGGTGAACTAAGAGCCCAAACCTGCTATGCTCAAACCTAGCCTTTGCCTCTACCTCACTGCTGACTGTCAATTCACTTCATAGCTCATCCTAGGCCCATGTTACTATGCTTAGATCCAAGCCATATGCTTATCTACCCATCTGAGTAGATTCATTAAAGTTATGGTATTTGAAAATTCAGACTTTGGAGACTGATGATATTTCTAGCACTATCATTTCTGTATCGAATACTAGCTATATAAATGTATTAAAAATTCTGCAATTTTTAGAACCGATACACTCAGCTATCAAGACATCATTTGTAAAAGTGCTGTTAAGGCAAAGTGTTTTGTCTTTGATATTGTAGATCAGAAGAATCTTCAAGGAAAAGGGCTTATGACTAAAAGAGTAAACATTTTTAAAATTTTTTAATGCTGTTTCTGCTGTTTCTGTCACTCATGGTTCTGTAGTTTCTTCAGAGTAGCTGTCTTTTCTGCATTTGCCACTGAGACCAATAAAAAGATGCTGATTAAAAGAAAACACATTGGAGGTCTTACTTGTCTGTTTGGGATTTATCCCAGGCTCTGTCTGTAATACCACACTGGCTGTGACCACAATGTCAAATCTGGCCTAGTCTCATCTTCCTGCACACGGATGCATGCTTGAGTACCACCCTGACCTGACAGCACCACTAGCACAAATGGGCCTTAAACTCAGCCATAGCCAGTCCTTAACATCACCTCGGCCAGACCCTCTCCTTTAAAAAAACTGACTTTTGAGGGCAGTTAGGTATACAAAATATACTGAGCCTTAGTATTATTATTGTAAATAGACCATCATGATAACATCTGTACAAAACAACCATAATTACAGGTGTGGCAGGCACACATTATTCTATGGAGAGAGAGAGAGGCATTCATGTCCTACATTCCCTGTTTGTGCATCTTTGCACATATGTACTTTCCAGCCTTTCCATCTGTGAATAAAAGCAAGATTGTACCCCCAAGTGAAGCCACTTGTGCAAAACATTGCGTGTGCAGTGGAAGCTAAGATGAGGATCTGGTGGAAGCCCAGAGAAAGGACTTCACCAACCTCTGGAATATGAAGGTTAATTCAACTGGGCACGGCATCTAACCCTACGACGGTGAATGGCAGATAGGAATATCCAGTGTTTTTGGTCAGTAAATGCAGAACACAGCAGCAGCTCTCAGGTTCTCAGTACAACAGGCAATGAGACCACTGCAGAACCAACTGCTCTATGTAAAAATGGTGATACAGACCATCAGCTTATCAACACAGACTGAAGTGCAACAGAGTATGCACTACTAATGGCATGAAAACTGAGAAGGACAGAGAGCAATGACATGCCTTCCAGCAGTAAAAATAATAATAATAATAAAAAAAATACTCTGATGCTGTGTGTGACAACTATTTTCATTAGGTGCAGAGCCAAGAAAAAAAGGCATCATACTGAAAATAAAACAGGCAGTTTGAGGCTCATTATTGTGCCATTTGCCTGCACCTCTGTGTGGGCTGAGAATCCTTTCTGCCAGGTTTCTTGCTTTTTAAATATATCACAGACACACGCACAGACGAATTGTGAGGTATAGACCTGTCATGAGGCAGACTAATGTCAGCACTTCAGCCTCCTGGCTGTCAGCTCTGATTCGAAATAACCTTTTGTCTTGTTGTTCCAGCTACTAAATTACAGATCAAGCAAAAAATGTAATTATACCACAAAAGGCCACAGACAGCATCTTAAAATACACTGAACTGTAAGCCAAGCAACAACAATAATAAAAAGATAAACTAGTATTACCTGTGGTACATAGCTAATCCAAAATGTTCCACAGTCCCACACGGATTATTATAGAACTGTTTACTACTTGCCAATCTCTGCTTTGCAGGGACAACCCCCATTTGTAGTATAATTTTGATACTGAAAGTCTTGTGAAAAATACATTCCCCTGTTGCAATAAATACTCTATTATAGTGGTACTGAATTTTGTTGTATCTGTTGTTGTTGTTGTTTTGTTTTATTTTGTTTTTCCTCCCTAAAATGCAGAACTTAGTGTTGAGCACTCATATATTTTGAAGTAGTATGAGGTTGGGAATATTGTGACTTGTTTTCTATGCACAAATTTAGCTGCTGAATTTATACAGAAAGAAAAAATATCCAAAGCTTATAAGAATATACTATTCTCTCAATTAGCTCTGTTTATATTATGTTGGATTGGAAGTGCTATCAAATATTGAATAGTCTTGTTTATTAAAATCTGATTATTGGACTATTAAATATTCTGTTACTTGTCCTCGATTCTTGTACATATCTATAAAAACATAACTACTCAAAATACTAAATTATTCTTAGCAACACCTGGCAAGATAAAAATAGGTGTTGTTATTACATGCAAACCTCCACAACTGTTAACCCAATCTACATGCAATCAGAAAGGCTGCCAATGGCTGAAATACTTAGCCTCCTCTTTCTTATTAATGTCATGATTCTTATCTTTATTCAAGAATTTGAAAAAGGCAATATAACAAGAAAGCATTAACATTTCAGTCACTGTCCCTTTATTTGCATTCTTCTACCTTAAACATAATTTGCAGAAGAATCAAATTCACTACCCTCATTTGTTTGCACCAAGGAGGGTGGTTCTGAATTTGAGAAGTTACAAACACTTATTACTCCATGGATAGTTCTGGCACTGTCTGATAAGTACTCCATTCCCAAATTTTGCTCCAGGGATTCTTCTTGTGTTGCAGAAACTCTAGATACTAAATTGAACTAACTGGACTGATTTATTCCCATCAAAAAATTCTACTTAAAAGATACCGAGCAGGTAGATGTCTCAACTCCAGCAGTGCTCCACTGTGTGGTGCTTTAATCTCCCCTTTACTGTTATCTAGTGATATGTGTGTACCCAGATCTCCAGGTAACCTGGTCAGAGCAGTAGCCCATGCACTGTGAACTGTACTTTATTGATCTGGTGTGATGAACAAGCAGCCCAAAAACTGCTGTACAAGCTGCCCGTGCTGTGCCGGTTCAGTAGCCTGTCCCTCCACAACCCGAAGGCAAATGTATCACATAGTACTTGTCCACATTTCTAGTTCCTCCCTCCCTCCCTTCCTTTCTTCCTTCCTTTTCCTTCCTTCCTTCCTTTCCTTCCTTTCCCTGCTTCCTCTTCCCTTTCCAGTTTGCAACATAAAAATTGGTGAGGAATAGGACAAGGGGAAGTACAGAAGCTTTTGTTTTTTCTTATGAAATTTAGTGTCTATAGTTGGATGGTACAGAGCTTATACACAGCTCACATGTGGAGAATGAACAAGCCACTGAATTGAGAGCTTATTCAAAAACCACACTTGCAAAAATTCCCTACACAAAGCCTCATATGGAAGTTATACAAATCCCACATTGCACGCAACGTCCCATAAGAAGCAAGTTATATCAAATTATGACTTGACTTTATTCAGTCTGGATTCTGCCAGCCCACAAAGAAACCACTATCCAGCCTTTTCCCTTAACTTCCCAGTACTTTGAGGTCTACAAGAAACCAAGTAATGTGAACAATGTCCTTGAAGATACACTCTCTTTATTCCAATCTCTGGCAGTATACCTCATTTTCATCCCTTCTGGAAGTGCCTTGAGCTTTGCCTGTAAATTCACTTGGCCTGACATATTCGACAATGCATTATAGCCCAGATGGATTTAGGAAACTGCACTGATTGAATTAATCAAATCAAAGGGAGGGGAAGAGGGGAATTAAAGGAAATTATTTTCCCCTACTTCCTAAAAAAATATAAATTAATAACACTAATTTATTTGAGGCAGTTGGAGTTGCCCAGGCCTCTCTCTACTTGTATTTTAAAACACAGCCTTGTAAATACAGCCCAGCTGTGGTTAGGGACCTAGCCATTGTGTGCAGGGGGGCAGATGTCACTCCACAGTCCAAATGATGTGCTGGACTACTAGTATTTTCCTGCAAGCTGGGAAAATAACAGACATAGAAATCTTACAGAATATGGGTGTCAAAAGACTCTACTGAAAATGAATATATGTATAAATTCATTTCTGCAAAACAAACCTGAACAGATTCTCCTAATGCCAGACCACAGATGCTCTGCGCACAATTTTCCATGTCCTAAGGCAAGCTACAGGACATTCAGCTTTTGCCCCACCGCATTTCTTGGCATCAAATAATGCCATAGCTACAGCCTGCTTTGTGTGGGTGAGGAGAGGACAGAAAAGGGATGGGGAATGGGACTTTTCTTTCCCTGTGAAGAGGACTGGCCTGTCTGGGGCACAGCCAATATCAGGCAGACTGACGGGAAAGGATTTGTCCCCCTAATCCTGCTCTCGTAGCAAGATCTATTTTCCAAACTTCTCAGCACTGGCAAAATGAACACACCCCAGTTCAGACCTACATATTTAGCTCCCTTCGTATACATCCCATCTTGTTTGTAAGAGCTAGGATTGAATATCTATAAATAGCTGTGCTGAATCAGAGGTCAATGCATGAGTTACAGCAGGGCAGACTGATGGAAGACAGCGTTGGTCTCAGACACCCAGCTAGTGATGGATGCAAGCTGGAGACCTACAATGCCCTTCCTTCCAGGGAAAGCTGCAACAACCTGTGCAAAAAGCACTGCAGCTAACTCCTGCACTCCTGAAGAAGTTCATCTTTACTCCAGGGCATCTGCAGCTACTCCAAAGGTTATTGCTGTATTCTTAAAATATTGAGAGGAAGAACAAAGAATTTTTAGAATAGACCTAGCAAATATGGTGTTTTTCAGAGGCTAAGTGTTCTGCCCCAGCAATGGCTGTGGTACTGGGGTTTCTCAAGGATGAACTGTGTGAAAAGGCATTTCTGAGAGCTTGCTGTGTTTATTCTCCCACAGATGGAGAAGCAGCAGCATATGGAAAACTGCAGCCTGGCTGACTTAACAGGTGCCACACAGACACAGAAGAAAGGCATATGTTCTGCCTTTGACTATTTTGCCCTAACCACAGGACATTATTACCTTAAAATACCAGCTCTGAGATAAAAAGCTGTTCTCTGCCTTTACATGAGGAGAAATACTAGGTTTCCTTCATATGATTTTTAAAAACATTAATTATTCCTACATTCATCCTTTCAGACAAGTAAAATAAGTAAGTCATGCCCAAACATGTTTACATTTTAACCCATCACTATTCACACAATTTCTCTTAGACTAGAGCCTTCTATAGGACCATTGTCATGTACATCTACACCGTATCACACTACATTTAATAATCTAAGCATTGATATACAGGTGACTTTTGCAGCTAAAGAATAACTTTGAGGCAGAAGTAAGCAATAATGTCTTTGTGTCTCATTTTTAAAAAACATGCTGAACGCCTGTTTAAAAAAGGCATGTGGCAGTCATGTTCCCAGGAAACTGCACCGAGGTGTTCCTCCCATCACACCAGCACAAATGGGTGTCAGCTGTGGAAGATGCTGTAGTACGGTCTCTGGAAACTCTTAAGTAAATATGCCACCTAGTGTTTAATTGGGACAATTTCATTCATAAATCATCTTAATCGATTCCTCCAAAACTGTTCCCTTCAAGTCTATGTGGTGTAGAGTTTAGCAGAGATATCTTGAGGAGTCTTCTCCCTCGCTGCCTCCCCCCTCCAAAAAAACAAAAAGCCACTGTACAGCAGTCCTGTGAAAGAAGTATTTTCATCCCCTGGGACTGTTTAACTCCTGATAGACTCTGCCAAATGGCCAAACTCAGTTCCCAGCCCATCTTGCCCTTTGGAGAAGCCTGCTCCTCAGACTGCAGTGAGCAGTGCAGGCAGCACTGGGAGCTGACCTGGGGATCTGTCCCACCGCTAAGATCCCAAAAAAGCCTGATGGATGTACAAAAAGCTGACTTGCTCCACCGGCCAAATGGCACCTGGTCCAGCACATGAGCAGAGTGAGGGAAGCAGGGCTTGCTTTCTGCATCTCCCTGCCTACAGACACTGGGTAGAATCGTTTTGAGAAGCTGAAGCACTGTTCCCAGCTAGTAGCTTGCTGGGGACAATATGTTACCACATCAATAGGTATTGTTTTAGATAGATGGATGAACCAGCAGAAATTCAAGGCTCTTGAAGTGTAACAACTACTATTTCTCTTGACATTTAGTAGATACAGAATTCCTCCTGAGGTTATGATAGTGTTCTTCCTCGCCTCTAGCACCTGCTGAACAGTGGCACACGTGGCTTAAAGGCACACAACCCTCTCAACTCTTGACAGAAGAGATACTCTATGTATGTATGGGGCTTGACCCCTTCTCGTATGCACAAAACGTGCCAAATCATCTTCTTAAATTCTCTTGATGTTTCTGTCATGGACACTCATTATGTTTCTAGGGATTAGGTTTGTACACTGAGCAACATCACAGCTCAAACCATGCTGAGTTTTTGGTAATGTCTTGTTTACTCATTTTCCCAATCAATAAAAATCTTAAATGAAACTGCAGTCCCTGAAGTACTTCATCAGCTACCTCTCCCCAGTGTATCAAGTTGCTGCCTATCTAGACTCTGCTTGAAACTCTTCTACCTATTTTCAGTCCATGTGACCACATTCATGCACCAACCAATTTGAATTAATGTCAAGAGTATGCGTTCAAGAGACATTGTACTACTTTGCTAAAAATCCAATTATTCTGCATCTGCTGCATTCTTTTCATTCAGTACTTTTGTAAATCTATCAAAAAGGCAATCAAGTCTAACTGGCTGTATTCATTCTTTATAACCCATGCTGATGACTGTGCATAGTCTCACTGTTCTACAGGGCTGAGAATACATTACAAAAAAGAGCCCATTGTTACAATTTGTACTTTTCACACCACAGTGTCTTCTTTTCCAAATATTAACAGCTATAAAAAGCTTGGGTCCCTGACCTTTGTCATCAAGCCTCAGCTGAGAAGACTTTGAATAGCGGGTCCTTTGCTGTGCCCATTTACTAGTTGCCATCCTGCCCACGCCTGCCAAATCTGCTGCTTTCCATTGCATGGTGGCTCCCGTGAGCTCCACCAGCCCTGTGGCTGACGCTGCAGCTACCTGATAGCTGCTGGCTCAGCCCAAGGCTAACCAGGCAGATCCCCCCACTGGGTTACCAGTATTCCCAGCTCTGGGGCGAGGGTGTGTGCTGCTAGGCTGTCTTCCTACGGTGTCAGCCCAGATGAAAGATAGGGTATCAGCTTGGCCTCTGCAACTGTCTTCACTCAAGTATGCACAGGGCTTAGTGGTGAGACCTCCTGCACCCCGGGCATAGAGGACGACACTCCTCTATGGGCCAACATAGAGGACTTGATGGCCTGGACATACACTTTGTATGCTCAGAAAGGCTAATATCTGGATGTGATGGGACAAGTGCCAAGCAGCATGTGGGGACAGAAAGCCAAAAGGCAGGCAAGACATTCCTTGGCTGAAGATCTGCAGACCATACAGGGTATGGAAGAGGAAGAGCTTAGCATATCTTGGCTAGTGTTAAGCATTTTGCTGGACATCACAATAGCAGTTACACTTAATTCCTTGCTAATGAAGTGGGAATTCAGAAGGCAAGGTGGAATATACCCTCCTCTGAGTGACACAGGGAAGAATCAAATCACTACGTTCCTTAGCTAGGTTTGTAAGAAGTGTTCATCTCGATAGGATGAATCAGAACCTAAATAACATTTTTTTTTTTTTTCATGCACAGAAACCCACAGAGAAGTAAGACTAAAAGTTACCTTAGCAGGCTTTCCTCCTACCTCAGGTATCAGTGATACCTATGCCATTTCTCAAAGATATTTTCTAATGTGTTTCTATGCCATCAGATGAGGGTGATTTTGTTATCCCCTCAGGCACTCCATGACAGCATTTCAATGTCCTTTCATTTTTTCTCCCTTACTATCTAACCTGCAATGTTCATCACTGCATTTTAGGCCTGTCATCTCTTTTCATGTCCAGCATGAACACAGAGGACAAATTTATTGTTTTCCTTCGAATTAGTCAAAAAAATAAATGACCTAAACAAACAACAATATAACTAAAATACTTATTATATATATAAAATAATAATAAATATCATTCACTATTTAAACATATCCCTTTCGACACGAATTCCAAATCCTCCACTAACAGAAATAAGTATCTTTCTTACTGTTAAGAAGTTAAACTCTTGTTTTCCAAGATCAAATGTCTGCAGTTTACAGGCACCTATAAGAATTTATTGCCAATTCCTACACCCTGTTCCAAGATTCGTGTGAGATAATCAAGTATGGATTTTTACTTTAAAAATTGAATTTTATTTTCCAGTGACTAGACAAATGCATTGTTTGTACTGAAAGCTCCAACCCAGTCTCTATGTAAGCTTGTTTATACTAACTTAATACCATCAAACTATTTAAAGAGTATAAAAGTCAAGACAAAAAAAACACCTCATATAAACATTTTATTTGTAATATATCAAATAAGGCATGTTTTTATGCAACAAACATCCAGCTTTATGAAAATTACTAATTAGTTCATAATAGGAAAATACCCAAGAGGAAAAGATTAATTTATGTATTCAGCAGAGCCTAGCTGCAGATACAGTACTGCACTTGAAGAAATACAGAGCCAAATAGCATTTGCTTTAGCACGACTATAAAACACTTCTGATGCGTCTAATCATTTCTGGTACTAATCTGACATTCTCATTTGAGAATATCTATCTGCAGTTGTAGATAGAATCTACACCTGGAGTTGTAGATTCAGGCATGAAGTTTTTGCATGGTTTCCACTAGACTACCCTTACAAAATACTGCATAAGGAAATCCTTCAGCTGTAACAAACTTCATATTCACCTTTGCTACATATACTTTGTAGTGCCCTGAACTGCTCCAAGACCCAGTGAAATCATGAGGGTCTTCCCATTAATGTCACTAGCAATTGGATCAGATCATATCTGTCACATCATGCCATCTGTGTAAATTAGCATTGTCTAAAACTTACAAGCTCTCTTCAGGCATAATTGTATCACTGATTATGCTTAAGGCAAAAGTCATGAATCCTCAGCTGCTGGTATTAATGTAACAAATCACAGCAACCTAGAGAGACATTACCAGCTCAGAGAAGCAATGTAAGCAAACACTTTGCAATGGAATCTCTTGTTCTCTTGATTCCACCAATTTTCATTACTGTTAAAACGAGCCCAAATTATTCTTCTCAGAAAACCTTTCCTAATCAAGCAAAACATTAGGTATTAGTCTAGTTAGGTGTGCCACAAAGAAATGTTTGTTATCCTGTGCACAAATATAGATAGCCAGAGGGAAGGATTAGAAAAAGATATTTTCCATGATTGTACTTTGATAGCTTTTATTTTTATCCCTTATATATTACCTATTTCATATTTATGATGCTTTAAAGAAAAAAAAGAAGCTGTAAAGAGGCACAATGAGACACACTGGAAAATACAAAAAGAATGCCAACATTAAAAGGCAAAAGAAAATCATTGAGCAGCTAAATTTTCCGGAAGATGGTGTTTGTCATTCCAAATATAAATCTGCTTACCGCCAGATCTACTGTATTTTTATAAACTACTCCTCACTGTAGTATAATACCAAGGAGTGTTCTTGGTTAAATCAATACTAAATGCTAACAGTTATTTAAAGAAGACAGTGGGGTATGTAGCTAAGTACTTGTGTCAGCGCATGCCACAGTTCAGTACGTACAGGGGGTATTGTGTGTACAGAATACTGCTGTTCAGGACAAGCCAGAGTGATTGATGAAAGGAATTAATTACTCCCAAAGACATTTTGACGTGTAAGCTTGTTGCTTGTAGACGCAAAAATGCCACATGCCTTTTATCACTGCATGTCTTACTGGAATCTGCAGATGAAGGCCATTTTCATGTGCAGGCTTTATGGTGCTGCTTATCAGCGTGGTGCCTGAATATCTTCTGCACAAAATCAGTACTGCCATGGAGAATCCCTTGTGAACTGTGTGGATGTGCATACAGGAGTGAGACCTTAACCCCTAATAAAAGAAGGTGGTGGTGGTGGTGGTGGGGTGTTAATGTCCCCGTAGAAGTGAGCATTTTAATTTGCTCTCACTAAGCAATGTAAAACACACCAGCTCAAATTATCAGTGCAGTTCTAGCCCAGAGCCTGCATGAACAGATGTTTCTGCTCACTATCCCCTTAACCCCCTGATCTGCTGCCAGAACATTGCTGTACCCTGCAGCCCTCACCTGAAAGGAAATGCTCAACATCTGGGTAGACATCTCAGCAGAGAGTTAAATACTAGCTAGTAACCTGTAATGGGATCATTAGAGGTTTAGAGGAGCTGCAGAATGGAAAGAATAATGAATAAATGAAAGACTTAAAAGATTTCTTTATCACTGGCTAACAGCAGCACCTGGAGAAAATTCGGGGAAGAGACAAAAGATGGAGGAGTAGGATGAGGCTGAAAGGCCTTCAAAAAGGGACGTGGTGTGAATAAAAATGTAAAAGTGCAAATACTTATAAAAACTGAACCAAACCAGATTCTCTTAAAATTGGTTATCTCCTGCGCCGTTTTGATGTAAGGAAAATTGTAGTGCCCCTAACAAAATTTAGTTTCATAACCAGATTACATCTACAATTAAAGGATGTTAGAAAACAGTCTTTCCTGGAAGTCCTGCAATTCATTCTGTGGGAAACTGTGTGTGAGCAGCATGACTAATGAGGACAGTAATACCAACTTCTACTTCTAGCAAAGTTATTCTTCCTTTTCTGTCACCTTTGCCTTAATAGCAATAGCTTTCTTATCTATTATTTGTGTGGGATTTTCTGCCGAGGAAATCTACAACCTTCCAGACTTTGTAATATGCTTATCTTTCCAGTTCCTTAGTTGTAGCCATGGTATTAACAATGGGCTTTGTCATTTGCACATAAATGCACGTAAATTAAGGAGCTCTAGCACAACTGACTGGGAGGTCACCGTGCCAAGCAGCAATACGCAGTGGTCTGCACTGTCCTGCTGCTAAGCCAACTCTCCGCATGCACCTCTTTCTTGGTTGAGCTCAAAATGCTACATGATTCTTCCTAGGCTGTCATTGTTGCAGGCCTCTTGCTGCTCCTGGCATGCGTTCACAACCAGAAAGCAGAACAGGCACTCCAGACCCAGCTCCAAGCATGCTCATATTTCATGTGCAACTGGTATGCTTGAACTGACTGAGCCAGATCCTCCTTGGAGAGAATTCGACGGGAGCTCTGCCAGGATGCAAGTGAGTGGAGACCTGGCACTGACAAAACCTTTCTTATTTTTTACTGCGTTTACCAGTAGTTTGTCCTCTCTCAGACAGGTTAAGACCAACCCTTTTGCAAATACTTGCAGCTCAACTGCTGTCAAAGTTTTTCTTGTACTCCGGTGTTCCATTCTCATCTTTCTCCCCATGCTACCATAAATATTTGAGAAGCTACAAGACAACCCAAACTGATGAAATGCTATTCTGTAACAGCAGACTGGAGAAAAAAAAAAAAGAAAAAAAAGAGAGAGAGAAAGCCAGGATGGTTTATTTTCAACAACTGCTTTTACCTGCCTAGAACGGTCCCTAAACTCCAGCTGCATTTACTTTCATCATTTCAATTCTTTGAATATATTTTCCCAAATTTCACTTGCTGCTGTAGGATTAGAGAGAAATAATTTTTTTTTCTCCTTGCCAGAGATATAAAGACGGCTGACGCAGTAATGGCAGCAGTTTCATGATAACATGATATATGGTAGTGATAAACGCTTCAGAAATGACGTATTTTGCTGAGTGACTATGGCAATTTTTTCTCTCCTACACAAGGATTAATTGCTCGCAGCGAGTCATACTTCTACCTCCATAGCACCAGGTCCTTATCTGCCCTAAACCTTCCACTATGCGTTGGTTTTCCCCAAGTATGGCGTTCCACAAATGGAGCACGAAGCAGGGGATCACAGCCCGCCCAAGCCAAAGTCACAGCCCTAACCAGACAACAAACAGTGCTCAAATGTACATTACACAAAAATCTGTTTCCCTATCCAAAATCCCTTTTAAAGTTGGACCGTGTTAAAAGGACAATCGCCTGCACTGCTAAGGAAATATTTGCAGCATGCTCTTCTCCTGCAACACTTTATTCCCCAAAGTCTTTGTGGCTCCTTTTAGATTAAAGATCTTTTAAACAATTCAGACTAAAATGTGGAGTCTGTATCTATGAATTTAGTACCTCTTCAAAATTAGACAGAAATAACTTTTGGATGAGACATCAGCATTAGGTATCTTAAAGCAAACATTTTATTTAGCCTATTACAAAAGATGTTGGGTAAAAAAGCAGGAACAACAACAGCTTAATCCAGCCCTCATATCACACCTCCCTTTTGGAATGGGCATGACTCCACTAATTACAACCTCCAAGAAATTGTAATTATGGGAACAGACAGATACCCCAGGCAGCACCAAGACATTTCATTCAAATGCGTGCTTCCCCTGCCAGCCCGTGCCTTGGTGACAACCTTCCCCCGACCTACCCAAAGGGGAGCCGCAGCTCCGCAATGACTGAGACATTTAGTAATTTCTGCTGTCAACATGGGACACGACGGAAGGGACTGATTCCCAGCACGGTGTAACAAATCTGCTAAGGAGATGAATGCCTTCAGCTGCAGTTTCACACTCTGGAATTGGTTTCAGTATAAAACAAAATTTCACTTGTAAAAAGCCTAATCTGTAACAGAAGCACTGATGCTTAACCTCAGAGTGCTAAATTCTCTTGTTCCTTTTGAGAAATAATGCAAGTTTCTGTCCTGCGTGTAAGGCTTACCCCCCATCATTTATGAAATATTCAAAATACTCCAGGCAGCACTTTCAAATAAACCAGTTCAATTACTGAAAGATTACCTTTTACCTGTTCAAGTAGCCAGAGAAAGTACAGCTTACAAAGAATTCAATTATGTTTTCACACATGCAACAAATAAGTTACTCTGCAGAAATATGTCAGACCGAATATTCATTGAATACACATCATGAATATACATTTAATTCTAGTAGTATGAGTTTTATTGGAGTAGTTGCAGGCAAAGGCTTTGATCTAGGGGCAAAGCACACCCTTTGTTTGAAATGTACAACACATGACAACCACAAGCAAAAATCTGATACTAATACCTCTGAACTACCACTTTCTCGGTTTTATTTCTGTATGTTAGAAGACATTAAGATTTGTATGAGAACGAGAATTAGATTCCCTTTAGCTTCCTTTGTCTCTTTGAACTATTACTGACAAACACTCAGTATTTCAATGATGTATTCAATCTGAGGTTACTGTGAGGAAGAAAGGGGAATGACAGTCTCTGCATCTCTGCCTGCTCTCCAAACCTCTCCTGAGCTTCTCCTAGGAACATATAAAGCCAAAGCAAACATGGTAGGAACTGTAAAGACTTCTGTAACTTTCTTTCAGCTGCTAATAATTCACCTAAAGTAGCATTTTCTCACATTGATTTGCATGAGATGATGGAAAACTACAGGTAACAGTGAAGAAGAGCCTTGGGATTCTTAACTTATCAGTGCTGAGGCCCTAGCTGATGTGGCGTGTGAGCACACCACCTTGCCTACTTAGCCCTGCTCCTCTTGTAGCTGTGATGGCTCCTACTCCTCTTGGCAAGGAAAGTGTGTTAGAAACAGCTGCTATTTCTCCTTCTGCTGCTTTCCCTCAGTGGGAGGAAGGCAGAGACAGTTGCCAGCAATGCAATGGCTTAGCTGAAGCCAGCTATTTTTACATGAATGCAGGCTTGCAGGCTGCCACTGCTTGACTGTTCAAAAATCTAGGTAAGTGCTTGTAGGATAAGGACCTGAGGCACTGCCATTTGCCCCACAAATCACCTCCGAGGTAACTAATACTTTAAACATTTTAATTTCATTCAGCTGAAGTACAGATGAAAAGACCTAATCCAACCACTAATGAGATCCAGAGCTGTATTTCCACTATAATCAACAGTGGAAGCTACATCAGGTCCAAAAGTGGTATTTTTGAGCACAGGTACCCAGAAATAGGGATGGAGCTTTCTAGTCACTGTAAACCGTTATTATTATCATTATTATTATTTTTGAGTTGTTATCAGATGAAAGTCTCACCCTGTCCTTTGTGCTGCATTTCCACTCACATGAGGAAGACTGGGTATCAAATCTGGCTGAAAATTCACCTTAAAACTCAGTTACTTCTAATCTGGAACAATTTTCTAGAGTCACCTACTGTGTAGCTGCATAAAACCCTCTGTCAGCAAAAAGGAGGTGGTGAAAGAGAGAGGGAAGGGGCTCTTTCATAACAGCTAGCACATTGTTGTTTTAGAAGTGTTTTTTCAGTACTTACCCCAAACTGCCTAGCCAGAAAAACAACATCCTACTCCCAGAAAAAAAAACAAAAAACAAAAAACAAAAAACAAAACACACCACATAATCAGTTATGAAATACAAGCTACTAAAACTTCCCTCTGAAGTCTTTGAGAGCAATGCAGTACGTAAAAGACCATTAGTCCTCAACTGCAAAAACTGTAAATAAAACTAAGAAAATATTGAAATTTTGAATACCTTTGCTTTTGTTTTTCTTTGTTCAAAAATTTCCTGGAGAACATAGCATGACTGTCAATGATCAAAATTTTTTTATTATGCTACAGTCATTTAACAGTCAAAATTCAATTTCTTGTGCCTGTTACAGCATTAACAAACAACCAGTGTCCAAATGCAGGAGTCAACCAAACAAATTGGAAACCTTTCTCTGTGTAGCATCCAGTCCCCTAGCAAATTGCAATGCCATCAAATCTAAAACATACTGTCCATTCTCCAAAGGAGAGATGGGATGAGATTTCCCTGAGGCAGTATACCTTTCTTTAAAAATGTCATTATTAATGGAATTAATTTCTTACAGAGGATGAATAGGTTTACATGCCAGGTCAGTTACTGGAGCAATTGCTACCACTGCGAAATCCAACCCAGTATATCATCAGTCAGTGCCGATACATGAACCCAACAGATAATAACTATGCTAGAAATGTCCTAGAGTGACGAGGATACACACACAGATACATATTAAAAACAAAAAACAAAAAACTTTTTTTTTCCTCAATATTAATATATGACAGTGAATTCCTCCCTTGATTCCCAAATACAATCCATCTCTAGTTCCCAGCTAGCTAGCCAGCACACAGAACACCAAAATCATCAGTTATACAGGAGGAATACATTCACAAATGTCAACTAGTTAATTCACCATGAACATCTGCCTCCAAAAAAGTTTTGTTTGAGAGTTCTTACTGCCCTGCCACATAGGCAATGAAAAATATCCATGTCTTGTGGATACAAGACTATTTCTCATATGTAAAAGAACTTCTAATTTTAATTTACATCTTCAGCTGGATGTTAACTGCATGAGATTCCCAATATATCATTATATAAGTAAATCCTAGTCCATACAATGCTATGGAATATGAGTGCATGAGAGAAGGATATCAAAGAAAGCCCATTTCAAATGAGGAATGTGAGAGGAGGAGGAAGACACATGACACCCCAATTTCAGACCCACAAACCAAGGCCTTGGCAGAAGAGAGGAGCTTTGCACTGTGAATGGAAAGATAACAAACTTGAGCTATGGTGAACGGTCGATGGGAACCAGGTTCATAATCAGAGACCTACTGTGGAATACGCTCGAGTATACATGGATGAAGAAATGTAACTTGTGAACAATTTCAGTTGCAGTTAGCCAGTATATATATATGCATATACATTTATATACACAATGAAAACATTTGCATTTGTTACTTGTTAGAAAGCTTTCATCATAGGCTCCAGTCAAATATTAGTTGGGAGCCAAGATCACATTAACAGGATATAAACATTTCAGTGGGATAGTAATACTTGATGACGTATATAAAAATATATATTAAATTGTCTTTAGATAAAAGACTTTCTTTTACATTTGATAGAATGACTGACTGCCAAAATGTTAAACTGAATACATACCTTTTCAACTGGGGTATTTTCTTCACTTGTTACACTTGCTTTTCTTGATTCGTTTTTTGTTCTGCTCAACCTCCGGGACACTTTCTCTCTAAGCAAAGTGGCGTATCCAATGTGTTCATAGATGGGGTTGGTCGTCATTTTGGAAATATACTCTGAAGCCTTTGTTTCTATATACAATGTTATCAAGCCATCTGTTACCAGATCATGGATTGATTCAAATCTTTTCTCCCCAACGAAATGCTTCCCATCATAGAACAACCTGTAGTTTAAGGTCTGATTGCCAAATCTGCGTGTACCAGAAATAAAAAAAAAAGAAAAAAAGGAGGGAGAGAAGAAAGGGAAAAGTGTGAGAAAGAATTCACTCTGGCAAAACACACAGGAGGTAATTTTGATGATGAGTGTATGTATCTACATTGCATATGGAATATGCACATGATGCAACTGCGTTATTGTGGTATCCCAACCGAAATTCACACATGAATTTAATTACATCACATGGAGTGGGCTACAGACCTGAGGCCAATTTGTCTGCAACAAGCCATGTGACGCACACATAAATGGTTTAATCTAAATCCTAAAGGGACTACCACAGCAAATGGAAAGGCATCTTGTCACTGACATGTGACCTTACACCGGGATGCATAATTGTGTTAAGGGCTGTTCCATCCTGAAATGTTTCTGAGGTGCAGAAACTGGAAAATCTTAATTGCCATGGGTCATCACTCATTGAAGAGAGGTGGACACCTCTAACAAACAACTTAAAACCCCTGGGGTCTGAACCACCCTCTGACAGGAAGGCAGGGAGACTGAGCTCCTAAATCACGGGCACAATTAGATGCCTCATGTTCTGTGGGGTAATGCTAGCCCTATTTATGGTAGCCCTATTTATGGTAGGTGCAAGCTATGTTTTAAAAAAAAATGGATTACAAAGCAAAGTGATATAGTAGCACATTCTGCTACAACACCAAGGTGGAATCCTACTCCTGACTAAAGGATTTAAAGGTATGACATTAGGTTGAATGGTCCTTATATTGCATCAAATGTGCATATTTCTGCATACTTTGTTGTGCATTCAAATCAAACTGTTTAAGTCTCTTACTTTTTACCCACATTTTTCATATGAATTTCCAATTTATAATCAAATTCAGTTTTTGAGTCTACAAATAATTTTCCCAATGGACTTAGAAATCATGCTGCTGTGTCAAAACAGCAGGGAATTTGCCATAATCCCCATCCTTTTGTAGATCTTTTTATTCTTTATTTTGAAATGTCTTTGAAAAACCCTAAAAAATTACATTTGTTCTCTTTCAGCTGACGAAAGTTGCTTTTAATTTACAACACTTTGTAATTGGCATGACTCACCAGCTTTTCCAGCTCTACCATCTGCACATCGATATGAACTCTGAGGAAGATGTCAGCACCATATCACTTGGGATAACTCCCTAGAGCATCTTTGCTACTCTGGCTTACCGTCAGGAGGGTGAAAATGGAAGAGTTTTATGTTGTGCATGTCCCACAGAAAGAATAATGCTGTAAGCATTGTAACACACTGCTAAGGAGTTTGTTTTGTCAAACCCCCAGCAAGTACTGAGTGCACCCTCAGCAAGTTTGCCAATGACACACAGCTGTGTGGAGAAGTTGACATGCTGGAGGGGAGGGACACCATCCAGAGGGACCTGGACAGGCTTCAGAGGTGGGTCTTTGTGAACCTTACGAGGCTCAACAAGGCCAAGTGCAGAGTCCTGCACCTGGGTCAGGGCAATCCCAAGCACAAACAATGGCTGGGAGCAGAATGGATGGAAGCAGCCCTGAGGTGAGGTG
The DNA here is from genome assembly GCF_965140915.1 of Aythya marila. Classification (NCBI taxonomy): domain Eukaryota; kingdom Metazoa; phylum Chordata; class Aves; order Anseriformes; family Anatidae; genus Aythya; species Aythya marila. The sequence continues at coordinate 36,826,500 of NC_139043.1, read as the reverse complement.
AGGTGAGCCCTGAGCAGCAGAACCTGGGGGTGTTGGTTGACGAGAAGCTCAGTACGAACCATCAATGAGTGCTTGCAGCCCAGAAAGCCACCCATATCCTGGCTTGCATCAAAAGAAGCATGACCAGCATGGCAATGGAGGTGATTCTCCCCCTCTGCTCTGCTCTCATGAGACTCCACCTGGAATGCTTGTAGTGGGTCTGGCTGGGATGTTAACTTTCCCTGCAGCAGCCCATACAGTGCTGTAGTTCAGCTCTTGGGCCCCTGATATAAGAAGGACATGGATGAGCGAGCCCAGAGGAGGGCCACAAAGATAGATCAAGGGGCTGGAGCACCTCTCCTACAAAGATGGGCTGGAGGATTTGGGGTTGTTCAGTCTGGAGAAGAAAAGGCTCTGGGGAAACCTTCCAGTGGCATTCCAGTACCTAAGGGGGGTCTACAGGACAGCTGGGGAGGGACTCTTTGTCAAGAGGTGTAGTATTAGGATGAAGGGGAATGGCTTTAAAAAGAAGAGGGAAAATTTAGATTAGATATTAGGAAGAAATTCTTTACTCTGATGGCTGTGAGGCACCAGAACAGGGTGCCCAGAGAAGCTGTGGATGCCCCATTCTTGGAAGTGTTCAAGGCCAGGCTAGATGGGGCTTTGGGCGACCTGGTCTAGTGGTAGGTGTCTCTGTCCACGGAAGGGGGGCTGGAACTAGGTGATCCTTAAGGCCCCTTCCAAACCAAACCATTCTAGGATTCTATGATTCTAAAACATAATAGGGTATCTGGTCCTTTTCCTACTAACTCATAGCAGCTTTAAGATTGTCATGCAGGCAGGCTTTGAATGGTACAGCTACACCAAGAGCAGCTGTATTTTCAAGAAAGTCACCTGTGAAAGGCAGTGAGGTTGTAGCTTGGGATCTCCCTGAATTTTTGAGGTGAGTAGCAGTGTCCTCCACCTTTGAGCAAAAGCATCCCATGGTTCACACTGTATTTCTCCAGCAAGCCTGAATTCCACTTAGGAGAAGAAAATTCAATTCTGGTATGCTGCCTTTGACAGCTGGTCAGCTGCTGGACTTGAGGATTTTCTAGAGTCTGATTCTTTAAATATCACCTATTGTTGCTGGTGTTTGTGTAAAACACATCACAGAGTTTGGAGAATAACCTGTCTGTGTCCCCTGCCAGGACATTCCCCCTTCTGTCCTCACCTCCAGCTCATACAATTTTCAAGGAGAAGCTCCATGTTTATCTCACTGCAACACTCAACTCTTGGTAACAAAAATGTTGAAAAAGAATAGTCTGTTTCTGAAAAGGAATTTCCTAGACAAGTGCTAAAGCACAGACTGAATAATAGCAGTGCTGTGATTGTCAGACTGCTGACAAGAGGGTGCAAAACCAACCTGACACCATGAAGTGTCCAGTGGACATGGACACAGACATTACTCAAAAGGGACTGACACAAAACCTCCTGCATTAAATACATTTACAATTGAACTATAAACCTCTATTAAAACAGCATTTACCTGAGAGCAAGTGTATAGCAGCCGGGTTGCCGCTGGCTTTCTCTAAGAATGTATGCTCCTTCTACGCCAGCAAGTATCTCATCTGCTTGCTCCCGAGAAATGATGCCATGAAACCTAAGGAAAGACATTGCCGTGACTTTCAAAACAATTCAACCAGAAATGCATCCCCTTCTACCCAAGAAACCATTGGAAAACTGAAATCATGCAACAGGACACAACACTGTCTCACACCTTTGTGATAATTTGAACCTCAAACCGATCCCTTCTGCCAATGCAAGGACAGGGCAAGTGAAGAAGGAAGAGCAAAGAACAGTTTGGTGTCCCCCAGAGATCTTTTTCCATAAATACCCTATCTTTTCACAACTTTTCTCCTCTACTAATCTATGTGTCTCTTCCTTGTTTCCCTTCTAGAGGCTTTATGACAGAATAGAAAATTGGGCAATAATGGTATCATTTTTATTGAAAATGGAGATGACAAAATTAAAATAAGAGGTCATTCCTATTACTGGTTTGCTTTAGGTCTTATATTAACATTGCTTACCTAATTTTGTAGCTGAAACTGAGCAGAAAAATGGCAACAATTACTCAAAATTCTATTCTGTACATATTGAAGTAGAAGAAGATATAGAATATCGTTGAGAACAATTCTGTTTTCTTTATTTCAGTTCCTCATTCAGTGTTGGAAAAAAGCAAAACAGTCTTTTGCCATTGCTATTTTAAGAAAGAAAGAGGCCCTAGGATGCCCAATTAAACTTACAATAATCAATAATCTTTCCTTAAGTAGAAATGTAGGCTTTACAGCAGTTCAAGTCTTAACTTCTACACACATTTTGTTGGCTGATAATTCTCCGAGGGTCTCCTCAGAGGTTTTCAAAGTTTCTATTTTTGATGCTGTCTCTGAAAAATGGCACTAAGACGTACTGGCCTTAAGCACTTTATCTTTCCTGACAATACATATGAAGTGGCATGTTTCTAATACTGCCTCTGGCATGGTAGTGAAAGAGAAGAAAAACACTCTGGATGTAAATGCAATTGTTCTGTTCTCTTAAGTTGTCTTTTCACAACTAATAAATGTTGGAAATACTAGGTTTAGGTGATCTTTCCGTAGTGACTTTATACTAAAATATATGTAAACTGATTCATATTTTCTGTACTGGTAGGGACACAGTCATATTCTGCCACATCCAAATTAAAACAAGCATCCCCTAGATGAAATAATTTAAGCAGGTCTTTACCAGTAAACTCATGGCAATTCATATGCCTAGTTAAAAATAATGAGCACAGGCTATTTGTTGCCAGAAGCTCATTATGAAATAAAGCGGGTTTTAGGTAAGATATTAGTAAGAGAGCTCTCCTGGTGCTCAGTATAAGAAACCACTGGGACAGGATATTGAAGCACCTGTGAAATTTCTTTAACCACGTATAGTAAATATTAGGTAGTTCACGCTTTCTTGTAGATGTTTTTGGTATATTTATGCAAGGGCATAAACCAGCTGTACATTGTATGAGATCGCCTGAACTCATTCTCCTGACTCTGACAGCAGCAGACAATAAATGCTTACAGAAAGAGTGTGGGAAACAGTGAAATACTTTCACTTCTCATCCCTGTCTGTCCATCACTGCTTCAGCCAGAAGTTGTGTCTGATCAGCTGTGACCTTACCCTTCATGAATCGGAGAACCTCAGTTGGAAACCCTTCAATATTGCTATGCTTTTGGCATCCACAGCATCCTGTGCAATGAGCATGAGAGGGACACCTTGAATGTCCCTCTCCTGGACATCCACTGAGGAAGGCCTGTTTATTTTCCTCATATGACAGGTGCTGCTGCCCATCACTTTGCTCTGCCTTTCATTTCTTCTATATGTTCTCTAAAAAGGAGGGAGGAGGAATGGGGAGAGAGGAACCAGAACAACCTGCACTACTTAAAATGCAGCCACCCCATGGTAAATATATATATTTATACAGCAATATATATATATTTTTATTTTCTGTTCCTTTCCCTAGAAATTCCTGACTCTCTTTCCAAGCACTACTGAATACTGAGTCAATTACTTGTCAGCTGTTCTGAAATCTTCTTTCTGAGTGGCAATAACTGATGTGATCTCACAAAGGTGGTTTCTTGCAATTCCTGCCAACTCTACCACTCCACAAACCTACAGCATGCCAAAAGGCTGGAAGCTGCCTCGGTAAAAGACTGTGGTAATAGTTTTAAAATCCTGCCTGAGACAGCGTGATGGGTTACTTAGCTGGGTACTTACTATCTTTGGCTCAGTTGTACTTTGGTGGCTAGATCTGAATTCCCAATTGTTTAAGATAACATTAAAAAATGAAACTACAGTAATTAGGGGCAAGCTGATGGCTCTTGAGCTTTTTGATAGTAGGAAAGGATCATTAAACACAGATTATGTGTCTGGGATGGAAGAAAAATAGAACACAGGATCTAAGCAATTTCTCCAGCAATAAGGGGTTAAGCCTCAGCAGTAAAGGCCAAACGCCAGCTCTGCAAATGGTGTGTAACCAGGAGATCTGGGTGCCTGCTGCAGTGGTTTTTCTGTTCAGCTCTACCTGCTCAGAGCTCCTTGCCAATGCTGAATCCAGCCCCTTTTAACCTACTCATAGGCAAGAAAACTGCTGAGCACAAAGGACTTGTACTTTAGTGATTCTTTTATCTGTCTTAGAATAGAAATGTACCAACTCTCAGGGTATTTTGGACCTTGTGACTTTACCAGGGAGAATAGCATTTTGACACACAGCAGCATACATGCATACTTCCATAACCAGGTCTGGGTGTTAGGGTGGAGAAAGCACAGGAACACACTTCAAAAGGCAGGGACAGTGACAAAATGCTTCTCTCGTCCCCAGCCCAATGCAGGACCACAGGTAGATTAAAGTGACAACCAAAATAAAAGGAAAAAAAAAAAACACTTTTTTTTTTTGTTTGTTTTCCTTCCCAAACTGTCCTAAGAGAAGCAACACAAACACGCAGCCTGCAATAGTGGCACAGTCCACTGTGATCAGAAGTACTGGACAGTAACATCCCTAAAATATTAGGCATTCACGGTATTTAGCTTTCAGCTGAAGTAAAAGGCAAAATGAGATATTTTGAAAATATTTTTTTCAGAACTCCATTGTGGTGGTGTTTTTTATTCGTGTGTTTGCTTGCTTTTAATTCTAGCACTACAACTTTCAGATACAGCTAACAGATACGTAAAAGAGAAAGATACTTACTCTCTTCCATAATACTTTGGTCTGTTTTCCACCTAAATTTTGAAAGAAAAGAAAAAATATTTTAAACACACTTGGTTTTAAATAAGAAACATAAACTGTGCTTCGTTATGAGTACTACTGCACCCATCTAAGTGTTGAAATTCTGCAGATTCAAAACTGTGACTGGAACATGATAACACAGAAAAGCAGAAAAATGAAACAAGAAGAGGTGTTTGTATTGATGTATTTCTGCAGAGAATAGCATGTATCAATGGTGAAAAAAAACTATGGAACTACACATAATTCCATAAAATTGATCAAATGGATAAAGGATAGTTTACTGTATTTTTTGCCACTCTACCATTTATGTAATAAAATAAGACTGTTTTTTTTACACATCCTTTATCTTCCTAAAAACATTTTTTGCCTATATATGGCAACCAACCAAAGATAAAAAACAAAACAAAACAAAAATTATCCAAACTATCCTTGGGAAAAACTAGGTTTTTGGATTTAGACGTAGTCTTAAATTCCTGCAAGTCTCAAGAACTTGAGGGCCTGATCCAAAGTATACCAAAGTCACTGGAAGGACTCCCAATTATTTTAAAGAGCTTGGAACCAAGTTCTAGGAATGTAATGTTTTTATACAGAAACTTGGGATGGTCTGACACTTTGATTCATTTCTCAAGCACCAATTTACTCAAGCATTTTTGGTAAATTCTAAAAAAAAACAAGGTCCCCAACTTCATAATCCCTTATTTCTTCTATAGCCTCTGTCTTCAGTTTGCCTTGATTGTTAAATTTCCTATTTGGTCTAAACAGTTGCAGCTTCTGCATACAACCAACCCATGGACAACCACACCGTGGCTTTCTGGATGAAGACTTACATTGCTGTGTTTGCTGTCATTGCCAAATAACCTTCTTGATGAACTGCATACACCGCTGAGGCGAGCTCTAACTTACTGAATGCAGCAAAGATGCTAAGTGAGGATATTTCCAAGAAATTCATAGCTCCTGGAAAGGGCTGACAGGTAAATCAAGGAGCAGGACTACAACCTGCGTCTCTGTGTCTTGGCAGAGGCCGGCGGGGAGGCCGGCAGCTGTGCAGCAGGAGGAGGAGGATGCCAGCAGGGGGCACGTCTTCCCCAGCTTTCACACAGGGGCTGGGGCACTGGTACCTTACCATGTGCAGAAATCGATTCAATTAGTACGTAATTTATTGCTACGTATTAATTTTCAGATTTTAAGGGATTCAGATATATGCATTTATTCGAGTGTCGAGTATAAGGAGATGATTTTTCCTCTCCAGTCTCCCTTCAGCTTAACAATAGTGTCATCTACCCAGCTGTAACTTCAGCCAGCATTGTCATGCGTAAGTGCAGCAGGACTCAATAAAAGATACATGTACATATAAAGTCTCCCAATTATTAAAATAATTTGAGTGCATACCTGAGTAAATCTGCCCATGTAAATGGGATTACTCCTTCATACGTAGTGACACACACATGAAAAGAAATTGTGGTTTCAGGACTATTTTATTACTTAGGATAAAACCAATGAATTTGAATTTTCACCACTTTATCTCGCTAGAATCATAGAATCAATAAGGACCTTTGTTCTTGTTTTGATTAAATCTCATTATTTCACTCATAAAAAGCTTTAAATTGATGAAGGCCCTTTACTTCTCAATAACAAATGCATAAATGTCACTTTTTTGATTCAAACATCTATACACCTTGCACTAAATTGAAGCAGCCGCCTTTGTACCCTGCAGTCACTAAGGCTCCAATACCGTGCAAAATGAACTAAAGTCTGTACAAGATAATGAGAATTTTCAATGGAAGTCCTATGGGAGTTCAATCAAGTCCTTACTGGGCTTCTTTTCTAGCTCGGCATTTCTTTCCTAGCACAGCACTAACAATAGCAGTATCAAACGCTTGAAACTCCTGCCCAAGAATAATACCTTGATGCAAACATTTTGGAGCTCTAAGGGGCAGGAATAAAAGGAAAAAGCAAACGCAGAAGAGAAGAGAGAGCAAAATCAGAGGAATTGCCAGTTCCTACAGGTGCTGTGTTTCTGTATGCATATACAGCAATGCAGAAATGACAGCATATGAATTCAATTTCTTTTTTTAAACTTTCCTAGCTCACTTTTCATATGAACATTGGAAATTTGAAAGGAGTGTTAAGGTTTCATGTAAAAGTCATCTGCATCACACAGAAATTATAAGAGATTAGAGAGGTCTTTGTTAAAAGTGTCACTATTTAAACCAGCCTAGTCATACTCCTGAATACTGCCATATTTTCACTAGTAAAAGAACTCAAGAAAAAAAAGCTGTTTTACCTCAGGTAGAGGATGTTGTTGATATGTTCATCCTGAGTAGCTTGACCTGACCTTATTATCTTGGACCTGTCGTCCTTATTAGACCTTTGTGACCCTCCAAAGTATATATTTAGTTAGGAACTTAATTAAAAAATGGGTATCAGAAGCTGAGTTAGGTGTACATGAGGCTGCCACATGTAATCCTCTCCATGATGGGAAAAAACGCCACTCAATGCATTGAAAATGGTGACAAGGAACAAGCAGAGGAACTTTCATTGCCACAGTAAGCCAAATAAAACCTTCACAGCACATAAGGTAAAGTGTGACTTTCATTTGGATTCGGAATCTGCTTCTTTTTAAAAATACATTTGCTTTGATTCTGTACACAGAGTAAACCCCACCACTTTCCATCTACCTCAGAAATACAAATAGATGAGTTACCAGTACTAGCACCAACCTTCAAAATTGCCTGTAAGCACAAGTTCCCCCACAAATATAAAAAAATATGTAGTAACAGTTTAAAGCATTCTGGAAATACCTCCCTGAGGAAATAGAGGTACATTCTGAATCCCTCTCACAACTCCATTTATGCAAAAATCCAGATTTGTCTGTGCCATTTTTGTCATTTAACAAGCAACTGACTGGAATGCCCTGCACACTGTGATTTCCGTTTTTCCTGCTGTTCATGAGTTAAAAGATTTGCTTTTCTGAATATCCACACAAAGCCCATCAAATCCTATCTTCTTGCCCCCTTCATAAAACAGACCCCTTTTCTTCAACTCCTTTTTAGTACCCAGGTGTCTAAAATGGCCACAAATGTCAGTGCTTTGTTTTAGGCAAGGAAGATATTGCAGTATTTTGTGAAGTGAAGCACCAGATCTGCCAGAGCATCCAGGAAAATACATGCAAGCTATGGTGCACCGCAATTGAAAACCTCTCTTCTCTGCTCACTGCAACCTTTAGCCTGAAATAATCATTAAGCTCCTAACCAACTTCACTGCTAGGAACAAACATGAGGAAACAAAGTTACAGCAAGATAAAAGATCAAAATAACATCAGGGTCTCTAGATCAAAACCAGAATGTTGGACTGAACTTGGAAATAAACCAAAAGCCTACACAATTGATGGAGCAGAAGCTTAAAAGTATCAAAGCAGCCAGTAGTTCTGCTCTGCACTGCAGACTCTGTACAGACTTCAAGGGAAAGCCTATATATCCCAGAAGGCAAAGGTGACTGAAATTCAGCTGGGATTAGCTTTTCCTCTCCTGCTATAAATGGGCTCTCATGCATGCACACAAAGTCGGACAGATCCGATGCAGAGAATCCTTCACTGGGGACAGAACAGGAAATCCACAGGTAGACAAGTGACTGCTTCCCTGTTGCACAAGCCCAGAATAAGCAAATTTATTCTGAGGACATGTGCACTTTTTTTTTTTTTTTTCCCCTTTTTTAATAGATAATGAAGAACACTTTTATCACTTTTCATATAGCCTTCATAAGCTCACAATTTCTTTGATGAAAAATGACCACATTTCCCAGGTGGTTTTATACATCAGCCTGGCCAGTCTCTCTAGATATCCAGCACTGGGAGAACTGTGAGGGCTTAAATCATTTTGGATTCTTACACAGATAGATGCAACCAAAATACAAGCATAAAACAAAATTATGTAAGGCAAAAAATGGCCTTAACTTGTGAAAACATATATTTGCCTTAAAGAGCTCTGCAGCATTCTTTTACTACTCCCATAGAGAGAGCAAATAAAATGGATTCTCTGTCTCCACTAAAAGTAAGTGGCAACTTTCAACTTAAATGTGAGTTGGCAATTTTCAGGCTTAGAAAAAGGTATTAATGCCAATCTCAAACCAAAAATGTTGCTGCAGAGCAGGCCTTTTTGGCAATTGCTCCAGAAACTCAGTGGAAAACACTCAAAATTACTATTGAAATGCATAGTTGTATGAATTATGAATTATCAGTGAATGCCAAAATTGTTTAAAACTATAGTCATATTGATCAGGAAGCATGCAGTATGGTAAAACAGCCTTAAATCATTAATTTCAGTAAGGAGTTCAGTACTCCTACAAAGCCAGCAACATTCAAAGACATCTAATCCTGAAGCATGCTCAAAGACAAATGAAGCCCAGCACAGCTCTGCCAGCTCTCTCCAAAAGCGTTTAGGAGCATGTTTGAGAGGCTCTGCACAGTCTTCCCTTGACTCCCAGCCTGCCAAACCAGACTGCCTCTCCCCATGCCAGAAAACAGACTTACTTGTACACTTGGTCTAGTTTTACAAGTTTTTTTTTCTTTCTTTTTTTTTTTTTTTTTACAACATTACAGCATATTCAAGGTGTGGAATCAGTTGTACTGGGGTTTAAACACAACACTGAGAAGGAAATAAGCCTTCTTCATAAAAACACACTAGCTATCTAAGCTAATCCAATATATTACCTTTACATAATTTTGAAGTTTACTGAATTGTAGTGTCCTGGGATTTGTGGCTCCTCTTTTGGTCAGGATGGTTTCACCCTGGAGTGACATACTCCTGCTAATGTACAGATTATTGTATTAAAATCCTACACCACTCTGCAAGATAACTCATCACAAAACTACTGGGAATCATGCAGGCAGGAGGTAAGTATGCCCTAATGTGATAGATTTTCATTGCAAGCATCTACATCCAAGCCACACTGCACTGAAGATTTGAAGATGCCCTGAAGAATTCTTTCTGCTGAAGTACTATCACAGAACTAAGATAACTCTCATTTCCAAAAAAATTTAATTTCTCTTCATCTTCATTGTACAAGACATATTTCTTTATTCAGTGGCCAAAGCTGAAATACAGAAATGTTGGCATGAAAACTAAGAAATCCAAAATCCCTCTCTAGGACAGCAGTCTGTCTGTAATTCAGAAGGCCCAGCACACAATAGCATTGTAGGTCTACCTATTTCAACCACTGCTTCAATACAACCATAAGGAGAATATGAAAAGGAAAAGGAAACAATAAGGTGCATGCATAGCTTTTTGTTCATCTCCCCATTATACAGAATGAGCAGAGACATAAGATCCAAGAGTTTAAAATGTTAGTGTGGTCACTTTATTGCAGGCAGTGAGGCATTTGCCCAAAGGAAGTTCAATATAAACATTTTTCTGTTTGGAACAATGTTATTTATTTTTCAGTATTTCGAGTTAACTAGCCATAAATACCATTTTCAGCTCAGTAAAAGAGAAATAGAAGAACTGGAAGAGAATTCTTCAAAAGAAGCCCAGACTATAAAGAAAATGTAGTCTGAATTGTTCAGCTTTTGGCATAATTGCCAAATGCAAACTATTGCCTCAGAATCAATAGCAGAAAAGGATTACAAAAAATTGTAAGCACTCAATAGTAAAAACAGTACTGGAGTAGAAACTATGCTTTGTTTCATTACTTCTTTAATACATTTTTTTTTGCCTTCCCATCTTTCTAAAAAAAATCTGTTTAGATCAATTAACATATCTAACTCTCACTCCAAATAGGACCAATTATTTTACTTCAATGCCTCTTAAGCAAGTTAACTTGGGAAACATTTCTTTTTGCAAGGAAAAGTTTATCTACCCCTTTTTATTACCTTTTGACTACTTTCTTGATACTACTTATTCAGGCTTGCTGCCATCAATGTTTTCAGAGAAAAGCAACTCTTGTCCTTGCAAAAAGCCTCACATCATACAGCCTGTTGATAATTTTGCCAGTAGAAGTAGCAGCAGTGTAACATCTGTACGCCCCAACCAAGGACAGGCAAATTATAGGCAGTTAGTATGTGCATACCTCATGAAAAGCTGGTCTTTTCCTCAAAGATTTCCAGTCAATGGCATTCAGTATGACTGATAGGACAGGCTTCATACAACTAGCCTATCCTGGCCACGTAACTTCATGAGTTTGTTCATATATTTTGACTATGTGATGAGAGAGGAACAAAGACATTCCTCAGAAAGAAATCAGCACTGCATAAGGCACCAGAGCATATTATGTCTGCACTGTCCATGTTTCAGAGGCTCTCCAGAAAGAAAAATCACATGAACAGTTTTGGAAGTCTGCAGCTTCTTTTGTCATTTAGTCACAGAGCAGTGGGGATGACAGTGTTATGGCTACTTGATGGATACACATACAGCCATATGATGGTGAGGGACTGTGTTGATGCTGAGACAAGAGAGTAGCTGGGAGCAAGATGTCAAAAGCATTCAAAATACCAGAGGGACAACAGCTAGACAGGTTTCCACAGAAAAGCATCCTGGCATCATTACAAAACATAACGTGAACATGAATCACTGATGCTGTCTGTTCCAAAAACCACCAAAACCAGAATGCCACTCAAAGCACTGGGATATGAAAACAAGAGTGCAGCCAACAAGATACCTTGGAGTAATCCTCTCCTTGCAATTTCCACTCAGAAAGCCTCTAACTGGAATCCTGAATGTAGTTTTGGGCACATCTCAAGGAAGACTGGAACAAATAACCATAATGAGCAGTGATTCAGCAAATGTGAAAGACATGAAAAGAGATTAGCTTAAGGAAGAGAAGACAGAGAGGGGCTGTAGCAGACAGGTATGAGAGCAGCCTTTAAGGAGAAATAAAATAATCTGCTCAGTGTATTCTTACTAGACGTGACAAGAAGTAAAGCTGCAAAAAGGATGATAGAGTCTGGATCTTAGGAAAGTGTTAAAAATAATTAAGCACTAAAAAAAGTAAGCAGAGGTGGTCATGAAATCTTCAACTGTGGAAGGCTCTAAGAAGAACGTATGCAAACACCTCCTCTTGATGTTGGGATGACAACCTCTGGAGTCTCCTTGGGCCAATATATAAGATACATCCTCTTCCTCTCTGCTCTTGGGAGATCGAGATTATCAAGGAGCAAACTGAATAGGTTATATAAATCCCATATAAAACCGCAGCTATACAATGTCCATGCCCACCTCTGTGACGCCCTCAGGACAGCAGGGAGAAGGCAGTGGACTGAATGGAGTGGTGTAGAGGAGAAGGCCAAGCCTTCAGGTGATGTCACCCCTAACCTAAATAGCATAAAACAGTTTAGATCTATCAAGCACAGTGAAGGGCCAAATTGTGCTGGATATCTTCAAACGACACATTCTGCTGTAAAACTTACACAGCTGGGGAGGATACAGGACTAGAATGCTTCACTGTGAGGGAGAACACAAAAGGAACGACAGAAGTGAAGAACTCAAAAGAATGTTTTTATTAACTGCTGTTCAAAGCCACACAACTTCTCTGGTCTGATGGCTTGCTGTATCCTACAGAGAAGGTAGGGTGCATAATGATCCTTCCTTGGGAGGACAATGCATCACAAAGAAACGCAGGAGGCTCAGCAGCTCTGATTCTTTCTGTGGCACTTACTGAACACTGATTTCCATTCCATCAAGGTTATTTCTATCATTTTTGAAGACAAAGAATTTAACAAGAATCGGGTTGGTTTGTTTGCTTGTGTGCAAAACTTTCAAAAGCTCTGAGGCATCTCGTATGAGGGTATTTTTAACTCGAGTTAGTTTCCTATCTATGACCTTGAGCAAGCTCCCTCAGTCCAGTATACAATAATCAATACAGCAGACAAAACACTTTAAACTCCAGAAGGTTATAAAAATTTCCCCAACACTGACATCTGCTACAGTCAGTAAAACAGAATACATTTCTGTGTACACTCAGCTCTAACAGCGAAAATCATAATTGAACAAGAATAGAAAAAAAAGAAAAACCAAATATTTTGTGACCTAATAAAATAACGAGCTCCTGAACATGAGCTAAAATAAATTGAAATAAATCTTAATCAAGGAGGTTGATGCTAAACAGTCAGGGGAGACAGGGTCAGGTTCAAACAACTTCAATAGCAAAAGCAGGAGTCATCTATTTTGTTATGTAGTTTCCACTTACACAGTAAGGGCATCATTAAATGTAAAAAGGAAGATCAATGTTACCTTGAATGTTAGATGAAAAATTTAAATATAGTATTTAAACTATGCTCTCTTTTTCCAAGATTGATATGTTGAGTCATTTAAATGGGAGGCAAATATCCCCAACAGCAGCAGATAAATACAGCAATCCATATCAGTGCTATAAATGCTGCTTGCACTTTTGTAATCAGTGAGAAGCACTAAAACCTTCATGACACATGCCAAAACAGTCCACAGTACATCTGCACAAACACACTGTGTTATGTCACCTGCCCTAATGTATCCCCAAAAGCCACGCTTTTTAACCAGTCCACTGTTAGTATTTGATGTAAAAATACGTCCCTCCTGCAAGGGGCCTAGAAAATGTAATTGCAGATTACCAAAGGAACCAATCTGCTGCAGACTGATTAAGAACTCAAGTGTGGAAAGGGGGTGTGGAAGGAAAATCAGGAAATGGGACAACAAAACTGAGAGTGGGGTAGGAAGAGAGGGCCTTGAATAAGACCCTGTTTAGCATCTTGGGGTGTGATATGTACTGCTACATCATTACACCAGAAGAACATCTATCCTTGGGGAAAGTGGAAGGATGAAAGCAAAAATCCAAGGAGAAAGAAGAATATTCATTTTGTTAATCTCCTGTCATTAACTCCATGAATACTTCTGCTCTGTACTCGGGAACAGTTGATATCACTCTTAAGTCAGGCTACCTGCAAAGTCTGAACAGATATAAAGGAGCTTAGTTACTGCTAGCTATGTTTCCCAATTCTGAAAAAGGTGGAGGTCTTATTAGATCTGCCAAATACTAAGTAGGAGAGTATTTCCCAAATGATGAGCAATCAGGTAACTTACAGATGCTTTCACTTCAACAAAGCTGAATAGTTTGATAACCTTCAGATACAGTGTTCAGAAAAAACACCTCTCTCTCACACACACATTACTTAGTTGAAATACATATTATTTTGTCATGATGGCATTTCAATCAGATATGCAAGTATCTTAGAAACAAAGGATACATATAAATTTACATTGCAAACCTTCTGAATTTCCATTTTGAGCCCTGGAAATTCAGGATTCCTGGTTTGAAATCAATACAAATTTCACTATGATTATACCTAAGTATGATCATAAGTGTGTAACTGGCTGATATGATAATTCTCTGTGTATGTATGTATATATATATATATATATGTGATACATATATATACATGTGTAGCAGGATAGGAAGTAAGATAAACAGATGAATACAGACACATAAATAAATTTTCTTTATTCATTCATTTGAAGAAATAAGAATTCACCAGCTGCTCAGTTTTTTGTGTCCTAATCTTGAATCTAGAAAAAGACATCAGACATCTCACAAAATATCAGTCAGAGCAGGCACAGTGAAACCCCCTTCTACATATTATTTTAACCAGACACAAGGAATACTGGCCTAAATTGGAACAGATATGTAAATCTGTACAAGCACACAGAATTTTCTCCTACACCTAGGCTTATTGATAAACTTTATCTAAGTTGAGATATGGAACAAGTTTTCATTTATTTTGATTTGAAAACTACTTAAATTTGACATTGTGCCAAACTAAAAAGAACTAGATGAAAATATTAGTACATATCAAAGATAAAAGGAAATAAATAAATAAAAAAGGAGAATAGCAAAATCATAAACCCATACGTGCATCACACACTGTCAAGGAGAAATGAAGAGGAGGGTCAAAATTCCCAAGGAAATGTTCAATCAAAACAAGAGGGACAATTAGAAAGATCATCAGTCCATAAAGACAGCTAGATATAGCTTTTGCTCATTAAGCAGTAGTTGCCATCTTGTCTTTCAAAAAGATGGTTTTACCTATTCTGTTTCGTTATGGTCAAAAACCACATCAACCCATTCATACTGTATTTCTCTGGCAAAGAGGAACATCAGACTAATTTGCGAGTTGTAACCTAGAACATTTGTAGATCAAACCTGAAGAAATTCAATTGGAATAGACAAACCTATTCTATAGGTTTTAGCTATGTTTCAATAAAAATTAATTATCACATCTGCAGAACACTTAGAAAACTTTCCTCTGCTCAGGAGTCAGTTGACTGTTGAAGTCAAGATGATGTGCCTTCACCTGAATGTTCCACAACACTACTGCTGCTATGGGGGGAGACCTGATGTACTCTAGGAGAGAAGATGTGATGAATACAAGTGAATTTTGGGCAAGCAATAGTCTAGCCTCCCTTCTTTCTTTCATCCAATACTGCAAAACACAGGCATTCTCTGGGACAAGACCTACCATGAAGATACCATAGAAAAATGCAGTTGGGTGAAATCCCGCAATTTATACATAGTAGGAAAACCCACATGTGGTCATTCTGGAAAGACACTGGTTACAATACATTTAATGATTCTTTGGGTAATCCACCCCAGTTTAACCAAACACATTTCCTGGCCTTCAACTGTTTTCAGTCCCTTCCAGCACAGCCAGGCATTCTACTTTAACAACAGATTTCAGCTGACAAACTTTCCCCCCTAATCAATGTCTATTCAAAACTGCTCTTAAGCTCCACTTGCAACCCACAGTCTACTGCTGTGTCCTCCTTGTTAATTTTAGTTTCTGTCATAAAGATAGGATTATAAAAACACAATTAAAGCAGCAGCAATATTATAAGAATTTGAAGATATAGGCTCCATTAAGTCTTATATGTACAAACATTTTCATTAATGAAAATAGGTTTTGGAACAACTCTGCTCATTTTCATTTAATTGCTGGCTAATGGGGTCTCTTGGTGTGTCACTGTGTGTGTTCTGAGGTTTCTTTCTAAGAAAAAGATAATATAATATTATGAATAATTCTAGATAAGCACTCAGGACTGACAGTAAGACACACCTTCTCATGATACTGTGGTCTTAAGCTGCCTGACTTTTTGCAGCAGAGTGATTTGAACAAGTGCCATGAAAATTCCCATTTACTCTCATTATTTACCACCAATTTTATGGCCAATTTCAATGCCTATTACAGCTCGCTAGTACTTTACTGCAGTATGGACATTGTTCTTAGAAATATGAGGGCAGAGGAAAAAAAGAAAATATTCAGCTTGTAAAGATCATTAAGTGAGCAGAATAAGGGAATTCATGAAAGACTTATTGCAATAATTAAATACTTATTATCCAGTCAGATATGCTCTGCAAACATCTTACTAAGGCTTAAATTCAATAACCTTGCTCAAGCTTACCTGATTCTGGAACTGGTTGTTTAAAAGCTTTTTTTCTTATATACAATTATAAGATATTCTTGTACGTGAAAGCAGGACTTAGAAAAAGCAACTAGCATCTTTTAAAGAACTTATCAATATTGCTATTATTTAAATGATAGATAGATAAATAATTGCATTATTATCAGCTTGAATCCCATGCTTCAGAAGACTCTGAGTATAACTGTGTAAAGAACAATTTTCAGTGGTTCAATTTTGGAGATGTGTAATGATCCTGTATGTTCTCTACTAGCACAGTACAAGGTGGCAATATAATTATAAACCTGTTAGTGACCATTTCAACAGTAATGCTCTATGAAATGACACTAACTAAATACTTGTTTTGATGAATCTGGGTAATGGATATCCAAAGGGTCAAAACAGTTCTGACCCTCTGGATGGTTAGAGTGAAAGATTCTCAGCTGCACAGTCTAAAAACATCATCAGTATTTTGTTTCTTTGAATCATATAAGCAAAGAAAAATGCATTTTATTTTTATTTTCTCAAGGAAAGATTCCCCTTTTGTAACCATATTTTCTTTTAACCAAGGAACCATAATTTTGATGCTTTAAAGGCAGAGAAAATCACTTCTGCTTCTGACACAACCTATTTGGAATTCAGAACAAGGAGGAAGGCAATTAACTGGCATTTTTCTACATAATAATATAAGTTAAGGCTCTGAGGCTTTGCCTACACTAGGGAAATTCAGACAAGTTTCTCACTGTTGCTGACACTGGCTTGGCCAAAGCACTGCTAGGAACATGAAAGGTCTAAAGCACACAAACTCACTTGCCTCAAAAACTGCTGTCAACAACTAAGACACTACTACTAAACTATTTCTTAAAACTATTTTTAAAATGGTACTTCAGCATAAAAACAGGAAGTCGAACACTTGAATTATTTTCTGTGAATGCCATTTTGGTTGATCATTTCTGTAGACAAAGTCCTACACGATGCATTATAATACGGCTTCCTCATAAAATGAATCTGATTCATTGGCACCTATCATCACACTTGCATCTGCAAGCACAATATTTAAGAGCTACTTTCCACCTGAATGGTGCTTTTAAACTAAACTTTTTTTCTATTTAAAAAATAAATCATTAAAACATTGCTGGAAGGAATATGGCTACAAATGAGGATATTGGCAGAAATCCAATGTTATTGGGAAGGTAGATATTCACACTACTCATGCTGCCAGTGGTGATTAATTAAAAGCCGTTAGATACCCGAAGCCTTAACAGTTCATTCAATATGATTCCCATTGCAGGAATGACCTGCTTTTGCTGACAAGATATTTATGCAGACAGAAAAGAAAAAGAAAGTCATGATAGCAGAACTCAAAGACACACAGATATAAATGTTCATGTTTTATTTACAGTCCCACTTTTTATTCCATGTGGTTGTGTATCAGGAGGAGGTGATTTCTGTCTCCACAGTATAGTTAATCAGGAAACCCACACAAATCAGGTGGTAGAACTGCAGAGATCTGAGCCTAAAACCTTTGTGACTATGGAGCAACGGAGAGGTAACGGAGTAGCAAATGAATGCAGACAATGTGGAAGACAGCAGTAGAAAAAATAGAGGAATGATGAAAGTGCCAAGTGATGAAAGCAAAACCAACCAACCCTTCACAAGTTTATCTCTTGGTGCTACAGATTTTTTTTCAGAAAAATGCTTGAATTTCCTTGAGAACATGCAGAATTCAGCAATTATGAATGAAAGACATCTTCCCATGAGCATGAAGGATTTAAAATAATTTGCAATTTTTACCACATTTGCCTGAAGTAATTTGAATCCTAAATTACACAAGAGAACACCCTCAAAAAAGTCCAGCTCTTATATTCACACATGGAGAGAGAAATCTTTTCACTGTCATTCACACATCCTGCTGACACCTGCTCTGCAGATGTCCTGCTCTGCAGATGTTGGATCAGCATTATGTTGCATACTAAATATCTACCATATTGCCAATTATTATATTTTCCCACTGATGACAATAAATTAAATTTTCAGATTTTCCTATGTAACTGACCAAAATCCAACATTAATAAGACACAGCCTTTAGTGAAGCAAGCCTATACATTCTTTAAAATACACTAATGTCAAACTAAAATGAAGAAAAACTACCCACCCTACAATCTGTATATTAAGGAGAAGCTGACAGTTGCTATGAGAATACAGTGCTGAATTTTCCCTCTAAAATAATCTGTGATGCTCTGTAACATGCTATGTAGCTATGTAGCTTTACTTTATATAAAGCCAATAATAAGAACCACATGGAACAATCTAAACATCATGATGCCACCCCAGCATATAAATA
The DNA here is from genome assembly GCF_965140915.1 of Aythya marila. NCBI lineage: Eukaryota > Metazoa > Chordata > Aves > Anseriformes > Anatidae > Aythya > Aythya marila. The sequence goes on along the minus strand of NC_139043.1, from coordinate 36,807,965 downwards.
AATATGGAAAAATGAAGTAAATCATCAGTGCTCTAATATGATTTTTTGAGGAGCTTTGGGGCTAGAGAATCTGTTTCTATCAGTCAGGTATATGAACTCATACAGTTGATCTACACAAATATTCAAAATGCAAATAAATAGAAATCAATCAAAGATCACATTTGTGGGAATTCATACTGCTTTAGAATGAAGCTTATTTTCAGTTGTTTAACTAAATTAAAACAAACAAATAAACAATCAAAACAAATCAAAATAGGACTGTCTTCAGTCTACAAAGTGAGCCACTAAAATGGCTCATTAGTCACAAACAAACCCAAATTATATGAATCAGACATCTTTTTTACTTTTTGTTATGCACTCCTTTGACAATTATTTATTCATTTGGCTAATAAAATATGATCTAAGCTTTTCTTTTGCGGAATTTTAGAAGTGTCCTGAACAGGAACTAAATAATGTATGGTCTCTAAACATCAGGAAAAGGAAGCAAAGGATAACTTCAACTGTATATAACTTTTTTTTTTTTTTTTATCTAAGGAAACTTAGATTTCAAACTAAATTTCAATACAGTATGATGGTGAGAACTTCACAATTGCACATCTATTCCACTTATTTTTGTAGATACTCCCATTTCTAGAACAAAAATATAATTGCTGTTCTACATCAAAATCACATTCTACCTTGATCCAAATTTTCATTCATGTAGGCAAGCTAAAAATGTTTTAATTAGAGTTAGCATAACAAATTTTGGATTGAATTCATTCAGGCTAAGTCATTTGTATTCACATGAAGATGAATTGAAGTGGTAGGCAAGGTTCCTCAGCAGTCAATGCTTATCAATCAGATTCTCTGAAGACAAATTCTTCTTCAAAGTACTTCCAGTATGAAAAAAGATAAATAAGATAATGGATAAACTATTATCTCACACAAAGAGAGAAACTCCTTTATGGCTGCATTGGACATAAATAAAGAATTCATCTTAATTATTTTCAGCTGTGCCACTAATAGTTTAATACCTGTTATATGATACTTATTTAGCAAAAACTTTAACACTCTCTCCTTTTGAAAATACCATGGCCATGGAGACCTACCTACCATTTGCTTTGCACGAGAATGTTGGAGAGGAAGGTCTTGTTAAAACCCTGCAGCACACATGTCCCACAGGGGTACAGTATGCTCCTTCTTTCCTATCTTTGTATTTGACAGGAGGAAAGAAGGACATGAGGGCTCCTCACCCATTCATGTGTTTTGCTTTCCCTTCTGACCATCCTGCACACATGTCTTGGGAACATCGAGAACCAACAGAGCTTGAAGACTTTTAGTCTGAGGCCAAGATCCTGTTCATCCTACTCTGAAACAACTAGTAGATGGCACTTAAGAAAAGAATGCAATGGCCTTTTAGTGAAGGTACTTGGTGGACTCAGAAAAACTGGATTCAGTTTTTGGCTTTTCAATGTCTCTGCTTCATGACCCTGGGCAACTCACTTAATCTACCCTTGCCTTGGTACAAAACCTCTTGCTCCACACAAAACTGTTCTCATTCTGCATCTGTTGGTATTTGACAGACATTTTTCTAGGGCTCTACTTCAGTGGATACACAGTATGGGAAGCAGGTCAGAGCTCAGGATTATGTTTGAGAAAAGAGCTATATATCATACCCATGATCATCAGTTTCTATCTCCTTTCACATAATCTTTTATACCTCGTGTAATCACTTCATGTGTTCAGTATTTCTATTACTAGCATTACATTTCTATCTGCACAAAATTTGCCCCTGACATTATAGAAGATAAGGCTATCACAGTTTTATTGATTGAGCAGAGAAGCCTACATATGTTTTCAATTACTATTACACAGGGTAGTTTGAGGAGCTGACATATTTAACTAAGTAGAGATGGAGAAATACAATAAAAGAAAACAGGGAGACAAGATGACCCAGCAAAATGTTTGTTCCTATGTATTTTTTAATATTCTTCAATCTTTAAAGCTTCTGCGACAGAACCAAATTCTCCAGCTATCTATTTTAACTTGAACTTAATTTTTGGCAAAATGTATTCTACAAACTGGAACTACATGAATCATGTTGAAACACATCGTGCATACTTTAATATGCAGATGCAGGAGGGAAATACACCTTCTGCTGCTCCATTTTGACAAAGAAACACAAAACTTGAGGTAGTATACAGAAGAGCACAGTAAGCAATGATTAATGAGTTTTTCACTAATGAAGGTGCTCCTAGTGGTAGAATCAGGCCTCCATGCCTAATTAGCAAATATTAAACTGCTTCAATTAATGAACTTTAAGGAAAATGATTATTTAGAATAATGGCCTAGAAAAAGTTAAAGCGAATACTACACCCAGACTGTACAAAAGATTTTCAGTAATAATATTCTGCTGACAATTCATCAGATTTAACAAGGTGCAGTGAAAGAGGAACTGACCTCCCGAGGACAGATGATTCTCTTGGGACGTGGTGCTTCTTGTTGTAACTGATACACTGTCAAAGACAAAAATGTACAGATAATTAGAAGACTGCAACATACACAAACTTTTATTCAGATGAGTCTTTTAGCCAGAGGCTGCAGAGAAAAATGCAAATGCAAAGGAAAAGACAGCAAACTGAGGTATTTAGGCTTATGTAAGTCATTTACATGAAAATTGGGTGCTGACCTGCAAACTAGTAAAACTGATTATTGTTTTAACTCTTAGAATCCTTATCTCTTTTTATGCTTTTATGCTGACTCTATACTTGGGAAAACTAGCTTGAAGTATTTGTTAGGTGTTTCTCAGGATTAAATCTCAATTTTGCATATACTGTGGTTGAAGAACAGAATGCTTGAATGCTTACTAGCAATGCATTTTTTTTCTTTTTTTTTTGGATAGGCCAAGAAAAAGTTCAGCCCATTTGAAAGACCTCACCACAATCTCATAATTTATTTCTTTTTAAAATTTGCTGGCAACTATTTATGAGCAAGCAAACATTCCTTTCAGAGCAATTACACCACATTCAAATGGCCCTGGATCAATTCTGTGAATCTTCTGAGGGCTTCAGGAGAGAGAGCTGAGGCCAGAGGTAGCCGCTGAACCCTGGCCCCCAGCTTCTTCACTTCTAGTATTTAATGAGATCCTTTCCTTCCTTTCCACTCAAAAGTCATGAGAGGGAGCTGACATACAGTGACAGTAATCAATTCCAGTGCAGACAGACTGTCTCTCCATAACTCCAGTAAAAATCCCAAAGGTTTGGATTGCCTCCCTTGAGGAAGGCCTTCTGTATGCTGTATTTGGAAAGATCATGTTGTGTCTATGACTGTTTTTTTTTTTTTTTAAAAAAAAAAAAGACCAAGTTTCTAGGACAAGGTTCTTCATAATGCTTGTGAAGCTCAGAATTATGCTTGTGAAACTCAGTCTTGAAAGTTGGTAGATTATGGGAGGAAAATAAATGTTAGTTGGTTTGATAAATGCTGGAGCCCTGTTCCAGAAAGGGAATGGAAATGCTAGATATTACTCTTCAGCACCTTCTCTTCCCTTCAGAACCTTCTCCTCAAATGGGGCTAGGAGAAGCTGCAATGAAAGCTGAGAAGCAAGGAAGTCCTCAACTTGCACCCAAGTTTCTCTTGGGAATGCAAAAGCTTTGGGGACCAGGCTAATATTAAGGTCAAAAAACCCATATCCTCTCCCTTTCCCAAGCCAATCTTTATGCCTGGTTCGTAAGAGGGACATATCAAGAGAATGCATGATAACTCATGTTCCTGTCAGTTTTAATGCATACGGATGTGTTCCAGCTCAAAATCTGTACTAAGAATTTGGATTTAACCTGCTTCACTCAGCACTGCCAGACCTACCACCACTTTTGCTCAAGATTTATGATAACTAGTGGTCTTACCTCTTTCAATTGTGTCATGGAGTAAGATCTCAAAGCCTTCCTTCCACACTTTTCTGACTGTATGAAATGTGTGTCCAAAAGAGTTGTCAAGCAAAGCATGAAAACTTTGCTTCAAAAATCAGAGACCGTTTCTTAAAACTCTATCTGTTCTGCAGCCCAGTATCAGGACTTTAAAAGGCCATTTCTGAATGTTTCAAATTCAGCATAATTTCTAATTCAGCAAGGTACTGATACTTAATGCTAAACATATTAAAGAAGAAAAGTTATTTTTTTCTTCCCTCATGCATTTCCAGTAAAGAAAAGGAACTCTATGGATTGAAAATATTGTAAGAATATGATTGCTTCCTCACCATCTAAAGTGAAAGATCTATTTCCCCCATTTATTCATTTGAATTTTAATTGAGAATTATACTTCATAAAAATCCCATTTTTCAATAATCAAAACTGTTAACTGACATAGCAAATTAAGCTAATGAAGCTGTTTCTAAAATAACCTCGATAGCTGCGGTGTAAAAGAAATTAGTCTGAAAAACACATATGATGCCTACATCTTGTGATATGTTGCATTTAAAAGAAATGAAAAAAGTAAAGAGCTCTTTGAAATGACCAAAAGGATCAGTGAGGCCGGTATCACTGCAGAAGCAAGGGTGGGGAGAAGAGTCAGCATTTCACAAAACAAAGGAGGAAATGACTAACAAGAGAGGGCATTTATATGAAAGACTTGAAAGCAAATACAGAAAACTGTATGTTGATAGGATGCAGTGGGATGAATCAGTGCAGGGATTCATGATGAATACTAGAAGGACAAATCATCTTAATAACTGTGTTTTGAATAGACTGTAGAAGGTTGCTGTCATTCTCAGAGAGGCACGAGTAATTAATCTGCACAATAATCTGAACCGAGAAAGACATTTGATTTAGAAATACATCATAGAAAAATAAAATAAGATTATTACTATACAAATAAATAATAATAATAATAATAATAATAATAATAATAATAATAATAATAATAATAATAATAATAATCTACATGCTGCCTTAAATGTGCAGGATGATAAAATGGCCTCAGGTAACAAGCATGTCTGAGCTTGTGAATGGTGGTAATCACAGAAAACATCATGAATGGGAAATGATTTCCTGGAAAAGACAAAACATTCAGATTTGGCCATATTAGCTTTGAATGGAAAGACATCAAACTGACAGCCCAGTGGAATTGCTAGAGAGAGATGCAGAACCATTAGATTGAGGGAGAGAAGTCAGATTGGGAACAGAAAGAAAGGACTGAGAACCACCACTGACATGATGGTGAGGGAAGGCAAACAGTACAGTGAGAGAGAAACAGCAGGGACAGACAGGCAGACAAGAATACCTGGAAAAGCCACCCAGCAGGGAGGTAAAAGAGCAGTGAAAACCCACATAAGTGAAGAACTAGGAAAAGACAGTATCTCACAGACTGAAGTATTATAGAGGAAAGCAAGTGTGATGCTACTGAAAGCTGTGTTCTTCTCTAGAAAGGCTCTCTCCTGTTTCTGCTACGAATGATTGCTATATGAAAGTCTGCAGATGAGTATGAATACAAGTGAAATATTATGGCTAAGGTGACTTGATAAAAATGTGCCCTACAGCTAAGTTCCAATGAGCATAGACACCTCATTAAGTGACCTCATTTTCAGAAGTGCTGAACATCCTGGAGCTCTGCCTGATTTCATTAAATGTGCTGGGCGCTCACCACTTGGGCTGACGCTGCTGAGACCTCAGCTGAGTCCAGTGGATGGTCAGAAGTTCAGACAGCAGTTGACCCTTACTTACTCACTTGTTCCAATGACAACAAGCCTTAACTTTCTGCCTCATTTTCCCCTCATCAATGCTGGAAGTCTTAAAACAGAATCCAATTTATAAGGATATGGTTGACTTAAATAATACAAAGACATACTTATTTAATACAGCAGTAAGCAGCAATTGACATCTGATCCAGTCTATCTCAGCATGTAGAACTGAGAGGCAGGTTAGAGACAAACTCACTTTGGTTATAAAAAAAGATTACACTTGAATGAAATGATGCACTATTATTTTAGCCCTGAGAAAATTAACCTCATAAAAAATCAACTGCATGCAAAAAGAAAATGTATTATTACTGCTTAGAGAACAGCACCAGACCAGGATTAGCTTTTCAATCCAGCATCAGAAGCAAATGCACAGTAATAATACAGACAGAATTTTGGACCGAAATGTAGCAGTGCAATGGAAAAAACAAGCATCTTTTAAATGGCCCTTAAACAATCTTTATCTGTTTAATAATTCTAATATCTTGCCAATGTTCATAGCATCATAATCACTGAGGAGCATATAAAGGTAACAAAACTTTAATTGATTATAGAATTTCTAGAGGAATATTTCTTTGAGATGTAAAGTAACTAGTTGGAATCTCTCTCTCTCTTTCTTTTGTTCCAGCTACAGGATGAGACTTGTGTACCAGAATGAATAAGACAAATTATACAATATATTTTAGAAAGAACTGTCTAATTATGAAATCTGCTCTGTGTAGGTAACAAAGGGGTGACATGTGAAAGTCAACACTTACTCCTCTTCTGCCAGGGAAGAAGGACTATCATCACTGTCTTCATACTGTTTTTTCAATCTGCAGTGTGCCAGGAACTCAAGCTTTCTATTTTAACTCATGTGTGACTACTGCTCAATGATGCTCCAGTGGAGAGGAAAAAAATCCTATCATTGCTTACATAAAGCAGCAAAGAAATACACTGCCTTCTGCCTGAGAGTGTTTCATAGAGTTCCTTAGTTTTACATCTTTGTCCTCAAAAGCCAGGCATTTATCCATGTGCCCAGCTTGAACAATATGAACTGTCCTATTTCTGCAGAATTACTCATGTGCTTAATTAGGAACCTAAGTGCATGGCCTTCATTTCTAACAAAAGTGAGTGTCACATATTGTGCTTATTATTTGAAGAAGGAAGAAAGCAGGGGAACTTTACAAGGAGCTGAACCATGGCATCAACAGATACTCTGCACCTTACCACACTGCTTCATTCCTGAATATGGATCTGTGAAACCTATGTACCTTCTAACAGGTCTTCATAAGCAAGTGAAGGTCTTTGACATTAGAACTACCCATCTTTTTCAAATCCAGCTGAAATAACCCTGTGAATTATGCCAAGTATAACGTGGATTCTGAAAGCTGTTCCACTTTGACCAGCATTTGCTCATGGATATGCGGGATACTGATTAATTGAATACTTTGACTGCATAAACAGGAAAATCTGCCTCTGTTGAAAAGCTGGAAGGATTGAAGCATCGATTACTATGTCAATAAAATACCACAAAGAGCACCTAAATTTATGCATCAGTTTTAAAAGAAGTCAAAACTGTATGCAAAATATCTTAAAAGTAAGTTAGCAAATGTTAAAAAAAAAAAAAAAAGTTACCAGCTAAAATACATTTAAAACAGTTGTTAAATAGGCAGTAAACATAAATTGCTAATAGTAAAATACACAAACTAATTTAAAACTGTGATGAGATACAGGAGTAGATTACATCATAGATGAATGCTAGCATTACACATAATTTCTATAATTAATTTACCAGACTGTGATATTTTAGCAGGCTAAAGAAGCATATTTTACCAAACATTGCAATGAAAAACATATGTCTGTGGCTAAGCAGTCTCATCTGTAGCCTTAAACTGCTATCTGCATTTTGGAGCTGTGTAACTTTTTCCAAGGTCATTCATGTATGGGATTGAGACGTTGATGCTATGATGTTGTCACTACCACAATATTGGCATCCTACGTATATGTGAATAGAAAATTATATATTCATATTCTATCAGTTTATTTATTTATTTATTTAAGTTTCCTGGGACTATGTGTGCTCTTGGGCAAAATTAACCAAACTTTTTCACTGCATGCACTGACCTGCCTGTTACACTAGTGAGGTGACTAAGAGAAAGTAAGTAAAGGCATGTGCATGTTCCTTTTTTTTTTTTTTTTTTTTAATGAAAACTTCCTTAAAGGAAACATCTGTTATTTCAAATCCTAGTCTCGTCAGAGTCAACAGGATATTTTCCACTAATTTTGGTTTAAGGCTGGTTAAGGCTGGTTTCTCTTCTAAAAGAACACACTCAAGTGTCTACTTTTCTCCAAGTGCTCTACAAAGTACACTGGAATTGTCCAACGAAAATCAATACATTCCTGTTTACTATATATTTAAAATACTGCATCAACAAAAATAAGTCTCTAGAAAACAGTGGTCTAATAAGTAATCAATAATTAGTTTTGTACTCAAATTTTGGATGAAAGAATCCTAGTCCATTCTGAGGCAGACTGCCATTCTCACGTAGATGTCTTTGAAGCCAGCATGGTAGTTTAATATACATTTAAGTGAAGCCAACAAGTTTACTCAAGTCTTTAAAGTTATACATGTACACACATGTAACTACTGTGATCCTTGTCTTTTTGTACTTCCATTTTTGTAATGGTACCGTACTGAATTTGAAGTTGCCAAAATAAAAGGGTTAACTTTTGCTTGGGATAGTTCTGTATCCAAAAACAGTGGGAAAAATATTCAAAGCTACAGTTTCATTAAAGCTTCAGTAAGTGTTTAAAATACAAAGATCAAGGGTTTAAAAGGCAGTATTTTGTCTTAGATCTGTGCTATTTTGTTAGAAAATACATCTGAAACAACACCAAAAAAACAAACAAACATAAAATATGCACTTCTGCTCTGCGCTCCAAATCACTCTTCTAGAGACAGAGAGGAAGGTTCTAAGAACTGATAATGGTGTCTTCAACTTCTAAACTACCACTTCAAAAATCAGTTTATATTGCTAAGGATCAAAAATATTGTTATTTTAAAGTGAGCTGGTAACCCATATAAGAAGACAAGTATACTCAAGTCTGACCTTTAGTAAACACATGAAACATTATTCTCTACCTTTGGAGCCATTCTTGAAAATCTCAGTGTAGGAGTGATGAAACCCAGGACTTCCACATTAGAAAACCAGAAAAATTAGCAACCCAGAAAAGCTGTGAGTCTTAACACTGCTGAGTCTTGTTCTGTAGAGTCCCAGAACAGTTCAAGTTTCACTATTGTCCAATTTAGTAATTTCTACAGGCACCTAACCTAGTACATTTATGTCTTTTATTTATTTATTTATTTTTATTTTTATTTTTAACAAAAAAAGATAAAAGAAGTAACTGTGACACCATGGCAAATTACTAAGATTACTCCTATTTCTAGTATACTCACAATATGATTTCCATATTGGAGGCTGGTATTCTTCAGCATCTGAAACAGAAGTAAAAAGGGAGAAAGACATCAGTCAATTGGCCACTGGGTGAACCTGTCAGCATGCATTTTTCTGTTGAGAGCCCTCAGCTTGTCAGCAAAATTCACATTTCTTTCCCAAGAGAGATACTAGCTCATTTACAGTACAGTTTTCTGTGTGAGAGGAGAATATAAATTTCAGCCACTTGTAGATCCAATGTGTTTTTTCCAAATCATTCAAATACGTCAGGAATTAATTTCTTACCAATTTGCATAGTTTCCTGACTCACCAGTATTCTAAAATAATTAACTAGACTGGTAACTACGTTCTTTATTTACTTTATTTGGCATGATAAAGAGACAAATTGCTACTGGTTTTCAATCAGGTTTCTAACCCCACTATTAAGAATTTAGAATAAGTATCAATGACCAATATAGGCCGTAGTTAAAAAGATGCACAGCTCAGATTGGACTCCAACGCACTGGTCTGACAGTTCCAACAATGAGATTCAATTACACTTCTTGAACTGTCTATAATATGTAATTTGCATATTTTTCAGAAACTGCATCAGCAATAATAATAATAAAAAAGTTAGAAAGAGACTGCAAAAACTGAAAACAGATGGTTACTGCCCTTCTCAATCGACAGGGCATAAAAAGAGTTGATATCTTCTCTTAGTGGAAGAGTTATACAACAATACTGGGTAAATGTTTGGCAGAGGGAACAGAGGTTCTGTCTAAAAGTGTAAGCTTGTAGAGCCTGAGCTAAAATAAAACCATGTTGAAAGCTCAGGGTACAGAAGGCTCTCTAGGCTGGAAAGGAGACTGGCACCACTTGAGGGCCATGCTGAGTACATGAGCCCACAAACCTCACTCCACAGGGAGCTTTCCAGCTCTCGGTAAAAAAGGCTGTTGTTACTCATCCACAAATCCCAGCAGAGGCCAAGCTTGAAGTGCAGGAGTTAACTAAGCTGCCATACATCAACCACAAAGGGTCGGGGTACCAAGAATTAGTTTGGCTCTGAACTGTCATGTTGCCAAACACTTTGAAGAGCCATTTATAGAGGGTATATCATTAATCTCCTAATACTGTACAAGTTAATTAAGGTGTTTGGTATTTACCAAACTTCTACTTAAGTTATGCTAATGCAATTCAATTATAGTTGCATGGCTCACGCTCTCTGTCTATTTATATACACACAACCACTTTAAATATATCCATGCAAAAGTTTGTTTACTAGGAACGTTAATCATTAAACTACCATCTGCCACTTTTAACTCCATTGTTTTTAAAAAAGGATAAAACCTAGCAATTATCACAGTTACTGCCTGGAATAATATGCTGCAACAATTTGCAGATATATTGATTGGGAAACCCATTCAATTTCGGTTTCAGCTGGATCCACTTCACAACTTTGGCAAAATTTAAAACGCTTCCAGACTGACAGAGTCATACAGTACTGTGGCAATCCAAGAGTAATTAGCTTGCAAGTTCATTATACAGAAGGATTATTTTAAATTATATGAAGCTATTCATGAGACCAGTGAAATTTATTCATGCAAGAGCAGGCTAATTTTTTCTCCTCTTACACTATAATGGTAATATATTACTCTTTTTTTTTTTCTATACATCTGTTGCTCTCTATATAGTTTACCATAAAACCATAATATTGTGTATTATATTCCTTAATATTGTGTATTTTATTCCTCTGCCATACTTCTGTACTACTGCAAAGGGATTTCTGAATTTGCTTGTTAATAGTTTTCTTCCAGTAGGAGAAACATTGAAATAATGCAAATATTAGATTATCTGTACTTGTGACTTCAGAAAAGGAAATAAATGTTGGACAAACAATGAAAAAACAAGTATCAGATGTTGTTATAATCTTCCAAATTAATTATAAACAGCACAGTAAATTGAACAAGGAAAGCTGATCTACAAGTGGCCATAAAGTGCTTCATTAGCTTTAGACAGACTGATGGTGCGGAAATACTGTAGTCTAGGTGAAGAACAATCATCTGGGAGATAGTCATAAAACAAAACACTTGATAATTATGTTAGATTAGTCACAGTTATGAATCTGTTGGCCCAGGAAAGAGTGGACAGAACCATTCCTCAATAGCTAAAGTAATTCTTAAGAGCAGCACTCTCAGGAAAAACACAGGGCACTGACTCCATGTTCTCCTGCAGCATCCTTTGTGATGCCACCAGCTGATAACATCTTCTTAAAGTGCAGAGAACAAAACACTATATATGTGGTATTATTATTACTGTTTATTGTCAAGCTATTGTGCCTGATATCTGATGGCATCCATTTGCAGGGAAATTAAGAACAATTACCTTAAATACAACCTGGAAAGAGAGGTCATGTCTAAAGATCAGAGAAATGTTTAATGGAGCCCATTTATCAATGTTTTGCTCCATCTGTGGATAGAAGCCATTGAGCCCCTCTGCAAGCATGGGACATGTTTTTATTTATTTATTTATTTTTATATTATTCCTCCTTTATTCTAAGGTAGCTCTACTAATTCAATTGTACTTCACTCTCCATCACTAGGCTGAACAGCACATTCACTGAAGTTGCCATTAATAGTTTGTTTGGGTGGTTGACTCCATTAGTATATGACACCTCAGCTCCCATAGCTTTTGTCTGCAGTTCTGCACATGGTAACAATCTCTGCAAGGACCACAGACCTTGGTTTTGATCTTCTTGGCCAAGATCAGTCAATAAATGTATCTCACTCGGCACAAATTACAAGTGCTCCAAGTTTATATCTCGTTAAATTATATTCCTAATGTGAACTTTGATCACAGTGCTTAACATAACTGTGATAGGCAGAGTGTGAAAAAGGGCTTCACTGATATATTCTTAGGTGATAAGACAGGATCTCTCCTACTGCTGTTTTCTCGAGGGTTTCATGCTTTCAACAGTGACAGGTCTAAATTCAGAAAGAAAGATAGCTAAAAGCAGGGTTGCAAGCAGTCACGACAGGAGAAACCAAAAGAACAAAATGATTATTACTTCTGAAAAAAATCAAGTAAATGTCACAGGGTCAGCTATCATATGCCTGAAATTAGAGACACTTTCATAGAATCATAGACAGCTTGGGTTGGAAGGGACCTTAAAGATCATCTAGTTCCAACCTGACTGCCACAGTCACAGACACCACCCACTAGATCAGGTTGGCCAGGGCCCCATCCAACCTGGTCTTGAATACCTCCAGGGGTGGGGCATCCACAGTTTCTCTGGGCAACCTGTTCCAGTGCATCACTAAAACTACACAATACCTAGAACTTTATGTCATTTTTGTTATTTCAAGTCTTAATATAATTACTGCAGCAGAAATGGAAAGGAAAAAAAAAAAAAAAAAAGAAAACCAAGGTTCATCACACCTCTCCTAAACTGGAAAAACTCAAACAGGCAAAAAAGGCGTGAAAGACATCCATGAAGTCTTACAGGTAATACCATTAGCTAAACACTTTGAAACATAACAGTTGAGAAGGTTATTAGGACTAAAACAAAACACTAATGGTTAAATGGTAAACAGAAAGGCAAAAGGAATGGTGAAAGCTGACACCTGTGGAATATGACAGCTACTAAAATGTTTCTCACTACATGCTAATACAGTTATATTGGACAGGAGACGATACTACCCAAAAGTGTCAAACCAAAAATAACACTGTGGAATTGGAAAGTAGGAATAAGGAAAGGCAGATTAATTCTTCACATAGTTTGCTTTACTCTTCACATTGTAAAAAGAAAATGGAAAGGCTTTTAGGAATAAATTTTATTTCATAAATCTGATGGAGCACCATAGAACTGAGTAAGTGTAAAGAGAGTACAGTTAGTGCTAAAACATTGGCAAAATTTAAGCAGTCAAATAAAAAGTAAAACTACACAAGACTTTTTTTTTTTTTTTTTTTTGAAGAAGCAAGATGGTAGAAGACTATTTCTGTAGATGATGCATGATAAGTTAATACTTTACTTAGAGCTGTTCTTAAGCAATTTCTGAGAAATGAGGCTTACAGTAATTACATAGTAAGCAAAGTTATCCATGTACTTCAAGCCTTGTTATTCTCCATTCCTGGCTCTGTACCAAAGGTGCCACCTTTCTGGAAGTAGCTGTGAAGATACTGGAAAGTCTGAATTGCTTTTTACTACTTCCTTGTACTTTATGAAGATGACAATGTAATGCCTGTAATGCCAACATTTGTGTTTTTATACTACCAACACTGGGACTGACCTAGAAAAAGTAGCTTTACTAAGACACTAATTAAGCAAAAACACCAATTCTTTTGACTACTAAAACAGATAATGCACTGGAAAGAGGAAATTGGTTTACAGAAAAGATCACAAATTACATCACACAATTCAAACATTTCTAACTTATAAGTGGAATCTCTAATTATAAGGGGAACAGTAACAAAACTCCAAACTGTAGCTATGTGCCATGCCCAGTTTAGGAATCAGTGCTTTTTGGAATCTCTATAGTACTAAAGAGTTATACAGACTAGTAGAAAAAGACAGCTATCAAAGGGTCACCATTACTATGCTAGTGTCTTCATAGCCAGTACAAAATAGGAGTAAAACACTTTATTTATTTATTTATGGCCTTTGTCCTTAGTATAATATTAAAAAAAAAATCTGTACTTCACCTTGGAAGCACTGTCTCAGCTTGGATTTTCTGCCATCATTGTCTGAACTTTAGACTTCCTTTCCAGTAACAACTCATTTTAAAATTATGATTTGTGTGTGCAAGAAAAGACCTGTATGTGTGAGGAAGAGCCAGTTTGGAAGGGACTGGCTTATTAGCAGTGTACAGATAAATGATTCACTAATTTTTTTCATCTTCTATTTTTATTTTCAGGACCAAAACTAAAGACTATTAGTATTTTAAAGTCTTTTGTATATTTCCCTTTAAAATATTTTGCACATTTTTACCATATACCACACTTCCATTTTGATAGTTTTGTTTCCAATACATTGTTAGCATGTTATTAAATACATTTTTATTATTTTTATATATGTAATTTTATAACAAACATGTAATTTTTGAGTAAAATGCCATGTGAAAGATGAACAGTATTTGTATTCTTAAAGACACGTGTATATTTCTTATATTTTTCTTCATACAACTAGGATTATATTATACAATTGACTAGGATAGTTGAGGTTGGAAGGGACCTCTGCAGGTCACCTTGTCCAAGCCCCCTGATCAAACAGGCCACCTAGAACTGCTTGTTCAGGACCAGATCCAGATAGCTTTTGGCTGTCTTCATGGAAGGCTCATGTTTAACTTGGTATCCATCATGACACCCAGCTCCTTTTCTTCAGAGCTGCTTTCAGCTGGCTGGTGCCCAGCATCTATGGCTGGATAGAGATTAAAGTGAAAAGAGTAGTGAAGTAGCTTCTTTGTTAAGGCCAGTTCTTCAACATGTAAAACATCACTGCATTATTTAATTTCCATTATGTGCTTAAAACTTAACAATTATCGAGGCTCATTTTCATCTTATCTGGTCCCCTAATGGCCAATATGTTGAATGGTGAATAGCTATTTTCATTTGTTTTACCCTCTTGTAAATTAATATATATGTATACACAACTATCTCACATTGCAACAATTTTGGCTATTTTGAATAGGCACTTTTATGTTTGACAGTCATTTAGCAAATACATTTGGGTGTTATGGTTTCTTCTCTTCCACACAGGAACTGCCCTTACAAGCATGCCTGACTGCACTTTGAGAAAGAATATTCTTATTTTCTAAGTTGCAAATAATCATACTGTCAAATGAGCACCTCTCTTTGACTCCTAAAAAGTCAACGTTCCTTTGAAGAGCAAAATTAATTCTCCTGCAGTTAATAATTAGTGATGTAGCTGCTGAAACACTTCAGTGTGTCAAAAGCTTTGTTTAATGTTTCATTCAGAACACACATTTGCCTGCAGAAGCAGCCAGTAGTTGCCAGCTTTATTGCTGAACTTTCTCTTTGCCAGCACATGGACAACTAGAATATGGAAACATACTTCAACTTTTGCCTTAAGGAGACACTTCAACTTCCAGTGTAAGGCTCAGCAACAGAAATGATCAAATTGTTTATTTGCAACATACTTTATAATTGGTATATTCATCCAGATTGTGGGTGCTTCCTGCTGCGCTATTCTCTTTTTAAAAAATTCAGTGATAGTGTGTAATTTAAAATGTCAAAAAATGCTCACAAAAGGGGTGGAGTTCTATCCTGCACAGCAATTAGGCTGAAACAGTAAGCTTTTAATTAGCACAATGTAAATTGACAGCTATTTTGTATCTTCTGCTTTTGCCTATCATAAACTTATTATTAGAAACCACTGCTATAAATGTAGCTCATTTAGTCCATTCTACAAATAAGAGTCTTCCTAAATTGTGCTCTCTCTTGCTTTTTGCATTGGAATTCAAAACAGTATCTCTTCACTGGTATGCAGGTGGTCAGTCCATGGAAAAATTGGTTTCATGCACATATCTGCCTTCCTAAAATGCAGGTAAAAGATCCCCCATATAGGCAAATGTAATAGTTTAGAAGAATTATCAAGTATCAAAGGAAATACTATGGTGACATAAGAGCATTGTGAGGGACCTACTCCAAAAAATCACAAAAGATATGAGTTATTTGAACCCACAACTAAACCTGTAGGAAAAAAGGCTTAAAGAGGCATTTTCTGCAATGGGTGAATAGTGTTCAGACAGCTATGATCATTCAACTCTAGCAATATTTTGTTCAATTAAAACATTTGCCTGCTTTTTAAAACATTTTAAAAACAATTTATAACATGGCATTCTGCATGTTTTAAAGAAAATCATAACTGAATGTGCCAGACAAGTCAGAAAGTTAGAATTCTATCTTTCAAAATTTCAAAATGGACAGAAGGAACATATACAGCTCCCAATAGCAATAGGAAAACTGTAAGAGAAAGGAGTATTTGTACAACTCCACTTCTAGAAGTCCTTTGAGGAGACCAGTCTTTCAGGGATACTGTGTGAGGCCCAAGAAATGCAATTAAAGACATTCTTCCAGATGACAAATCACAGAACCTAGAGGGGTCTAAATTAGCTGATGTGAATATTCTGAATGATTTAAATATTTTCTGGGAAATCTATATGACTTAATAGTATAGCACAGTATCCACACTACCTAATCTTAGGCAGGTAGGTCTGTTTTCATGCTGAATCACCTTTAATCTATTTGACTTCAGATGCCAGTTAAGAGCCTCCATGACTGAGGTGCTCTGAAGCATTTTGTTCACAGAGCAACAATTAAGAATTTCCTTGTTCAAGTCATCACAGCATTGTGTCTAAAAACTATAAAGGATGATGCTGAGAAAAAAAAGTCACAAAATATCTCCTTCATGCTTGACTGCCAAAAATCTGTTTTAGTTAATGGCTGCCATTAAATTTAATCTGGTCACTAAAAATTAAACTTGAGTGCTTGTTACCATTATTCAATTTAAAGCCAGTGTAATTAAAATGTAATAGTTATTTTCACATTTTCATGTGTTTAATCAAGAAACCAGAACTATCCACAAATTAAAATGGCACAACTGGGGCTGTGCCTGACTGAGAGACTGGTATTTCTTTGGTAGGAATAAACACATGACACAAGTTAAATCACATCACATTAGCAGAACTCGTATCTTACTTAGATATATTTTAGTGTCTAACTAATGACCAGTTAGTTCCTGGCTAAAAATCAAGACCAGATCATCAGTTGGCATATAAGAATAGCTCCACTGAAGTAGTTTTATCACTGTGCAGAATGTGGCAATGTATTTCCCGTCATTTACTTATTGCAATCTAAAAAAAAAACCAACAAATACAACAGAACCAACAACCCTCTCCCCAGCTCTCAGTCAATGATCCCTAGACTCAGCAAAGCAATCCATGCATTATATGAAAAAGCATGTGACCGAAATAACCGCAATAATGCCAAAAAATGGCATTAAAAGGGTCACTGTAATCACGGCGAGGTATTTCAATTAGAACATTTATGTTGAAATAGTGTCAGCACATTCCCTGTTCCAGAAATGCACTCATAAATTGACATGATGCCCATTTATCTGGCTTGTCAAAGGAGCCAATACATTCCCTGAAAAGTTATTAACCTTTAGCAAAATCCAAATCATTGCTTTTGGTAACTCTGTTATTTTTGACATGTGTCTTTTTATCATCTCTCTGACCAAGGGCACGAATGTTTGCTTTTGACTATTCAAGGGCACCACTGGTTCTAGCCCTGCAGTTGACAGTGGATGCTATTCAACAGCTTCCCAGCACTCATCTCTTTCCCACCTGCATTCACACCTCTCTGGATGTAGAAATACAAAAAAGTATTTTTTGTATACAGAAAAGTATTTTTAAAGACAAACACTGCAGATTCAGAAACAAGTGGAAACCTAGCAGTTCATAGTGCTCAGGAAAGCCATGTGATTTAGAGAGTTTAAGTCGGTAATGTACAAAAATCTCAAAATACATTGTACTCATCACAAGGTCTACTCAGATACTGGAAACCTTGCTGAACTGTGCAGTAGCCTACACACAGTTTCAGGCCTCAAATATCAGAGATGGGAACTACCCTGCACACTTAAGGACCTGAAGAAGAATAACAGGTTAGCAAATAGTGAGACCTTTCTTTGGCTTCCTTTATAGTTCCTGCAGCATTTGCTGCAATATTTGCTTCTATACTATATTAGAGCATGAAAAACAGGAAAAACACCACCCACCTGCAAAGCATATTAATCATTCCCACAGCTTTCTGATAAAACTCTGAACAATCACCACTCCTAGTATAAGAAGCAATGCTGTAGCTGTGTACTTTGTTACAAAAAAAAAAAAAATCATTTTCCTTTTAATTGCATTCTTTGGTGGGTAGTTTTGTTCAAGTTTGTCAGTTACATTCATGGCCAATAGAATTATTATTCCATGTGAAATACGGGAAATTACTTTCTGGATGTTCAACTTTTTTTTTTTTTTTTTAAATAGCTTTGATTAATCGATGTCAGATTTTCCTGCGGTACCCACCTTCTCTTCAAATATGTACAAACAGGCAAACACTTCACAAGACTTTCTGTAATACCGCCACCCACAATTTAACTGCTCCCCTAGTACTGCTGTTCTTACAGTTATTAATTTTGATCTGATTAATAGCGAAAGGTTTATCTTCTTTAAATTAAGTTCCATAATAATACGCTTATGTTGACAAGGTTCTTATGTCATAAAAGCTTCCCTTTTCTACTGCAATTTTAGCAATAAAACAGTTAGTACCAATATTTAAAATTGCTAGAAAACTATTTGAGACCTTTTTTTTTTCCCCTCAGATGAATACGATTTATGTATTGTTTCCTAACTCAGGAGGAATTTTAATTGCTTTGTGGAAGTCTGTAATTCTTCCAGGAGCTTTTTACTACTGCCTGGCACTTTTACAATTGATAATGAGTTCTTATAGTATCATGTGGTTCCAAATACATTGTATGAAACACTATAAAATTTAAAATATGCTTAGGTCTTCCATAAGTTTGATCAAACCAACCACCAGGGCAGTACAAAACACCCTAGGCATGGAGAAGAGTTTTGCTCTGCAACTTGCAACTTTGGCTGCACTTTGTCTATAGAATCACTGTGGTTAATAGTGTGTTGTACGAGGCAAACCCCTAGTTTCTATAATGTTTTAATCAACAAACCAGAACATATCCACAAGAGTGCTCAGAGGGCAGATGGGGGCCTTGGTTTTACCAGTGCCTACAGCAGCATTGAGTGGGAGGACAGAATTCAGCCACATGTGATGTACAAAGGAAAATGTGACTGCAGCCTGATTAACATCCAGATCTCCTATTCTGCAAATTTGGAAGATGCATAAAACAAAAAAATACTTCATTTAAGTATCTTAGAACACATGAAGCTTCTTTGTGTGTGATAAGTAAATTATATACATTGAAAGAAAGAATTCTCAGTATAAAAATTGATTTTATTTCTGCATCATCTGAGATAGGCTGGTTATCTTTACAAAGGAAGTAGAAACCACAATTTTTTCTCAATAACTTCTTTGGAATTGTTTTTTGCCCTTCTAGAAATCACACAAAAAAAATGTTTCTCACTCCTCTATACCCCACTTATCTTCACAGATACACTCAGAGGATGGTCAAGCCAGTACTTGAAAGCTCATCCATTAGATCCACGATCCTAAAATCAAGACAGTAAGTAAAAAAATCCTCTTCCTCTAAGCTATTTTTAAAGATATGCACAGGTATCCTCTAACTTGTCCCACTAAATCCTCTAACTTGTCCCACTAAAACAGTTTGTGTAACGTCAATTAATTATAAATAAGGTTATGGTTTTGGCACAAAAATGCATAATATTTTACAGCAGAGGGAAAAGAAGCAATATTAATCAAAAGCTTAGAACATATATTTGTTATAAGATTACAGTAGTTAAGCAATAACCAACATTCAATACAGTATCAGTAATCAAGAATACTTCATACTGTGATTTATACCCTCCAGATGATGAAGTTCAGAAGTCACATATTCTCATACCCCCTCCCGCCCCCTCCCCTCCTTTTTTTTTTTTTCTCCTGTGGAATAAATTTGGTAGAGGATCTTTCTGAGCTAGCATGGCCTCTCCTTTGAACAGCAAACGAGTCAGAATTCCTTTAAACGCCCATAATTCCTTTAAATAATCACAGCCTTTTTACTCTGAAACCCAGCTAAATGTACTGCAGAATTATGGGAGATGCCATGTCCCTGTACCCCAACTTCCAGAGCATGTACAGAGGTATCAGTAGGCCACCAGATCAATAGCTATGAACACACAAAAGATGCTTTATATCAATTGCTTCCTAACCATGTAACTAAACAGAGGTTTGTTCCTCTTATAACATATTGGTCTTCATCTAGCAGAACAAGATTCAATTATTAATACTTTTATTCACATAAAACAAACGTGTGTATACATGCTCAAAGACTCAAAACTGTCAGCATAGTTAGACTGGTGGTACTCAGAAGCTCAGAGAAGGAATAACAAAACAAATTCCAGTCAGCCCTTTGAAAATCTGGTAAATCTCCAAAGTAATATGATGCATTTTTTATTATTTTTTGAAGCAAATGTGAATGGTTTGTGCAGAGCAGAAACTGCAAATCTTACTAGAAGCCACCGTCCTGCAGACCTGCTCTCATTTAGGAGACAGGAAATCTGTGTGAAGGATGAGCAAGTACTCTCATCTCTGACACCTCTACAGCTACTGTGGATATGTAATCTTGTAAAGACACCAATGGATGAGAAAGATAATTTTTTAAGATTTTCCTACTTTTCCTCTATGTTTGTTATATCATACAGGAAAGCCTGTCAGAGCTTGTCAGATCATCCTAGCAGCTAAACCTCCCCAAATACAGACCTTCTTGAGAATCCAGTGGCTGAGGCTGCTGGTCATCTGCAGGTTTGCTTGGCCACACTAGAGGTTTGTAACTAATGACTGGCAGTGTGCTGCCCTACAAGCTACCCCAACGAGGTTAAGCTTTTTGCTTCATTTCATCAACATTATTTGATGCTTAGAGAGAGAGATTGAGCAACCATGTCAGCTTTGTGCACCAGGCACCATAAAAATGTTCTACAATTATAGAATATACATTTATTTTAAACATTTACTTCTTGGGCTTTTTATTTTAAAGGATAGTTAAAAATAAACCATCCTGAGAGTAGATGACAGCAGAAAATAGACCTGAATATTAAAAAGAAACACCTCTCAAAAGGCAAGTACAGTGAGACTTAAAACCAATTTGTAAGATGAAGGCTAAACAGACCACTTACTATTGCCATCTGATAGCATCATTCAATATTGCTTGAAATTCATTAATATGCTAGGTAATGTAAGTATAGTGCATGTATACAGAATTAATTCTATTAATTTCTACATTAGAAAAATCTACTGAAAGAGGAGGAGAATAATTATAAGGCGATCTTATCCATCTGTGGAAAAGGCTTAGCAAAACCCATCTAAACCTCAGAAGAATAATTATCCCATGAGACTCACACCTCCTGGGAGTGCCCATTATTGTGTTAGGAGAACATAAAACTGACAGCTATTCAGGAAGACCTCTACAGTAATTTCAGCTTAGCTTTACTGCTTATCTGCTTTGTCATCTTTTTAGAATATCTACAAGCTTCCAGCTGACTTACCAATATTATATTTTATTTTTACAAGTAAGCAGTAAATGCTTCTTTTACAGCATATAATTTGTGTAACAGATGGAATATTTGAGAAATGTTTATGCATCTTAAATAAAAGGCTGTTCAAATTTAAATGGTTTTATAGAGTAATAATATTTAATTTAGATCTGCCTAGAAACTGCTGACTGCTTAGTCAGATTAGGTGGAACTCCATATGAGACAAAAAGAAAAGCATTTTATTATCATTAAATATTCCCATTATGGTAGCATTTGGAGCCCCAAATCAGATTTGGTGTTATGTCCAACTGCTAACAAGTGCAGTCTGAAAACAAAACACAGCAGCTGATGACCTAAAAGTGCTTGTGATTATAGTGTGCGGCAAGCATCCAACAGATAAAAGGAAAAAGGATGAAAAAGCAAAAGGGTAACAGGAGGGCTATCCATGTCAAAGCAGTGCATCCTCCCCTAACTATTAAGAAAAGAGTTTCATCTGACTACAACACTGAGATAGCCAGAAAACAGAAGAAGATGGTGTTAAAACCAAAAATAAAAAATTAAGAACCATGGAACATCAAACACACACACTAGGGATAACTTCAGTTGATTTATTATTACATTAGGAAGCTTTGCGTATAAACATTAGGAAAAATGGTGGAGATTTAGTTCCTTCTGAAAGCCTGAGAAAAAACAACCTCAATACATTCATGATACATTTTTATTGAAGTGACACATCACATAAATAATACAATTATTCTGGATCAAGGTTCTGTAATAACTTATTTCTCCCGAAGAGTGAATTATTCAAAAGCAAACTGCATCTCACTGTGAGTGTATCCTTCCCTGCTTAAGGTGCACCAGAGAATAGCACCTGACTTTACCATACTTTAAAAGACGTGCCTGTACCCTCCCTATTGCTTGGCAGTCGGATTTCAGTGCATCATTTTATCTGATGCCAGTCAATTTACTCACACTGCTGCTGTGCAAAGTCTAGTTCAGAGTCCCCAAACAGTAAACATTTTCAACTGAGAAATGCTTCTTTCATTTATGTATTCTGAAAACTAATTTATTGTCTAGAAGAACTACATCTCTTCCCAGCTTCTCACTCATTAGGGTCCAAAAATCAGTCCCCGCTGGAATGATCAGGCCAGAATTGAAAGCAGTCATGTATATCTGATGAGGTAGACAAAGCACACTGTTGGTGCCATTAGATAGCGAAATTCAGGAGAACGCCAAGTCCTGCCACAGACAATTTATGATGACATAACAGTTGGCTAAAAAGAGATGTGAAATGTGGGCTTCCAGCTACAAGACCTACTGGTCTTGCGCAAAAGCACTAAGGAAAAAATCAAGACGAGGTTGTGCTTCATGATGATTAGTTGCAAAGCACACCTCCTCAAGAAATGTATTATAGGCACCTTTAATATAGCAGGAGATGCCAATGATATCTCAAATGACTCACTTGAAAATGCTCCAATGGTATTACAACAATGGAAGAGATGACTGATTAGGTGCCAAAGTGGTTTGATGCCAGCTCTGAAGAAAGCCTTTGTAGCCCTTATAACTTCTCTTAATACAGATTCAACTTTAAGTTGCAACATCCTTCAAAATCAAAACTGTGATTTCAGAGCTCTGCCCTGACTGCTGCTGCTGCTGTACAGCAGTATTAGCCTAGCAGGCATGCTTTTTGAATATCCTAGACCAGTGTACTACATTCCCACACCACTTGTTCTGCATTCAAACCACTGTCACTATTGTCCTCTGTACAAGAGCTGAAAAAAGCTCACATGCTTTACTTAAAAGGTACTGCAAAATATGTATTAGCTTAAAGATTATCAGAAAATGAATGTAAGTGGGAATAAAGCAACACAACCAGTGCTAAGGGCAAATCTTCTAGGAGGTAAAAATGAATAAAAACTACAACTGACTGATATCCCATGATACTACAATTTTGCAAAAAATTCAGCATCAGAGTGTGCCAAACTTTGGCTTGTAAAACTTATCATTGCTCCACGGATTTCAGTAGGGTGGGAGTGATTTATTACAGCGAAAAATCTGCCCAGAATTATATATAAGCATCCTAGGCTCAGATGTCCCAGTGGTTATGGGGTTAACTTAGCAGATGGTTCTCATGTTCCTCTCAGTAAGCTCAGTATCAATGACTGGAATGTACTCTACTCCGCACTGAAGGAACAAGAACATATATTTATCAATTATAATATTTTTGTTCATGCAGGATGTAACAGTAGCCATAACTAAACACACTCTGATTTATTCCTTAAAGACCAGAACTCTTGCCACTGAAAAGGCACTTGACTTTTGCATCCCTGTCCATAACTACAGAAGCTTTCTCCTTCATCAGAATTTACATGAACTGCTGAAATAGTCAAGATTAACGTATCCCACAGAAATACAGAAGTATGCTCCTCAAACTTTCCACCAGCTGAACACAGGTTTTGCTGATCACTGAGATAAATATCTAATTTGATGAAAAAATCCTAAGTCTTTTTAAAAACTAAGCTAAAAAACGCCAAAATCCCAGGCTAGAGGCAGTATGAAACGCTAATTCAAATCCTGTTTAAATCCAATTCCTTTACCCATAAACATTGTGAAGACAATCTTATTTCAGAACCGAAACCTGTATCTCTACTTATTACAAAGTAAAACACGGTATCCCTGACCAAAGACCAGTAATCAGATTTAAAAATGGATGAGTTCTAGTGGATATATCCTAATTTAGATGAAAAATTTCACTGAGGTCCATCTTTTTTTCTGAACGTGTTCATATACATTAACAAGCATATACAAATGTACAAGTCTCTTCCAAATACTCCCTGTGTTACTCTCCATCCCTGTAAGACAGAGAAGAGCAACACAATCTTTCCTTCAGCCTCTCTGGGGCAGGCAGCTTTGCATCCATCTGAGCTATCTTACCCTGAGCCCTGTGCAGTAGCAGAACCCCACTTCAAACCTGGTATTTAGATATTGAAGTAAAACGAGCAACAAATACTTGTGCTACCACAAATACTAGAGCAGATTAAAGAAAAAAAAAAAAAAGCGCCATTCTACACTAGCACAAAGCAGGGGTAGGATAGAAAGAGGGAGACAGAAACGAGCAAATCCAATCTTCAGGGCAAAGTTCAGTGGAGTAAATATTTCTAATCCAACAAAAATAGCACGGTACTGTTGTGGTGCTCCATCTGGGGCACAGAAATCAATCATAGCTGCTGAGAGCATCACTGGAGAGTGATACAGGCAAGAAAACTGCTGTTGCATTATGAGTTGAAATGCGTCTCAGGAGCTTTTCTTCAATGCTTCCGAAGTGCAATGTTTGCAGCAGGCGGTGGCACCAGCAGCAGGGAGGCAGGCTTCCAGCCGGCTTCCCCCAGCCTCACAGGAGAGACATCTCTTTCGTCTCCCCTCTGCTTTCAGCCTGCAGGCCCTCCTATTCCGTGGCAGGGGAAGGCAGAAGTTGAATGGTGTGAAAGTGGAAGGAAATCAAGAAAGAACTTGAGTGGCTGTGCTTGGCCCAGAAAGCAGTGGCTCTGTACCTGCTCAAAGCACCACAGGAGGTAGAGCAGGCAAGGAAAGCAAATAAGAAAACGGCCTGCCTTGATTCCCTGCCCTCGGCATGGCTCCTGTGAGAAGAGCCTCTGGTCTTCACTCGTCGGCACCGCTCCAGCTGAGCAGAGCTGCAGCGGCAGCAGCAGAATTTGCTGGATCACGTCTCTACCTACCAGCAACCCTCCAACCAAAGGCTTTCATGTGGTTTCTGCTCTCTCGTACTACTTGTTCTAGACAAAAAAAAAAAAAAAAAAGAGCAGGTCAGGTCAGACAAACCTGCTGCTAAGTGTTTATCTCAGCTACTGCTTATTTATTTACTTACTTTCCGCAGTGGGACTAGGCCTTAGCGGGCACCACGGCCTCCCAGTCTCCTTCTGTAGTTGCTTCTGCAGACTGGCCCATTCCCATGTCACTGTCTGCTGCTCAGGGCCTTACATCCTGACCACGGAGGTGGATATTTTCAACCGGCATCCTCACTACATCAAAGGGTTATTATCACTCTGAGCGCTCTTTTCATTAGCCAAACATTTCTCCCCACTCTTTTAAGCTGAAACCACCACTTCTACTTAATGGAATAGCAATTACTTGAAATAGTTGGCTTTTTGCTGCAATGCATCACTCTTTCAAAGTCTGATATGCTAATAAAAATTGTATGCTAACATAATGTATAAAATATCATCTCCGATTTTAAACTAAACCAAAATTTATTGGCTCCAACAGTGCAATGCTGATCTACCCAATGAATATTAATGTACTAACTTAGGTAGCAGAGTCTTATGCCGTCGGGGAACTAAATCAGGGTGGAAGAGCACACGCAGCCAGGCACTGGGGGCAGTCTGTTTTCTGTTTCAATAGAACCTCAATTGTACTCAAACCTGAGTGCAGTTCCAGAATGAAAAGTAAACTTTAAATGATATGGTATTTTTTTTGCTGGGTGGCAGCTCTCAAACACCATAAAATATTCTTTCAAACCCCTAGTAAATGAATTAATTGGCAGTCCTGCAGACAAAAATCCCTAGTTCTTTACTTCTTCTAAGGCATCATTACCAATTATGGGATGCTGGCAGGACAAATTATGCTCTCAGTTATATCTCTACAACCCACCTCTCTCCTGCTTATGCTCTTAATCCTTACTCAGCTCCACTAAAAATGCAAATCTTTCCAATTATGACTGTAGGGATAATGGTAAAACATCACTGCAGTAAAAATGCCCCTTTACCTCAGTGGTGCTTAAAATCCAAGCCTTGCACTGGCATGGATAAACATAAATTATCTGCAATGTTTAAGTGTTTAAACCGCTATTGAGCAACCACTACTGAAAAAAACAGGCCAGCAAAGAGCACTGCTAGACGCCATAGAGTGTTACACCCATCCATTTCATCTGAAAAAGGAAGTTGATGCAATGCAAGATGACATGAGAAAGTGATGATTGATTTAGTTCCTCATGAATAACTGAGTACTCCCTAACTCCACGAAGGAACAGATAAGCACAGGAAGCAACTGAAGTACTGAGACAAAAGTTCTCAGCAAACAAAAAGAAAAAATCCAAGCAGAATGGAACAGACAAAATTATCCAGAAAAACAAAACAAACAAACAAACAAAAAACAAATCTCAAATAGCTGCATACTCCAGGTGTCTCTTCTGTTTCAAGTAGTGTACTTTTTTTTTTCCTGTTCAAGTTGGAAAAGGCGATTTTTGCCTTGCCTTCTTCTAAAAGTTATTGTTATATATCCAATTCCAGCTCTATTCATTATTCATTTATGGATTTGGTATTTCACCTTGCAAACAAGCTGTTATTGAAAATCTTTTGAGAAGTGTCTCTTGTGACCTTTGGGATGTCTTCTTAAAAGAAACATAATTCTGAAATACAATTGTGCAGCAGACCTTACACATTGATGTCACACTGGGTAAACTGAATTAAGGTCAAGGTCAACTGCTCTTTTGTTACACTCTGGGAGTAGAAACTAGCCCATGGATAAAACACTCAGCTTAAATAAGAAATACAGTTAATGTAAACTATGCATATTTGTGCTACTAATGCTGCATAATGAAACAAGCAGATATGCCGTAAGTTTGACTCAAAAAGTCTTCCATAACATTTACTGACCCCATTAAAAAACTTCTAGTTACTAATAAAATGTAACCAATTTCACTTCAACTACCTATGAATGAGAGAAAGCTGAAAGTATCACCTCTAAAAAGTTGTAAAAACAAAAAGTGTCAAAACCAGAGGAAGACCAAATGTCTGTCTAAGCCCACATGCTATTTCTACTAAAAGCCAGCAATATTTGCTCAGTGAAAGAGCATGAGAGCAGGTCAGCTGAACTGGAGGAAGCTCCTTCCCAAATTACAGCACCAGAGCTGCACGCTAACCCACTCTAGCATGCTTTGGATATACACAGTCCCACAGCATACATCAGTACCCACACTGAATAACCAAAGGAAAAGTATATGGATGCATTACTTATTCTAAACTCTAAAATACAGAGTATTGCTGGCTGCAATTATTTTGTCTCTGAAGTGAAAAATACACAAACTGCAGGCAGGCTCACTTTCTGTATTTCAATTTTTATGGCACTTTAACTCAGCTGAAATCAAGAGCAGTAACTCTGTAGCATAACTGGAAAAGTATTATGTTGAACCATAGCAATTCTTTTGAACAACATGGCCACTTACACTAGTATCCTAATATAATAGATATTTTGTAACAGAGTGCCTTGTGAGATAAATTAGTCATACTGTAAATAGCCATTAGGGGTATGAAAAGTAATAGCTTCTCATGACCTACTACATGTGTACAAAAGCAGGTGACTGAAATGGTGTAAATATTAAGATGGTATCATTAACAGACACTCCTCTGCCCTGGAGGGAGAACGACAGGAACACCGCCTGAGTGCTTCCAGCTTCCGTATGCTTTAATGAACACCCAAGCTGCAGATACACATCCTCTCTAAGTAGCAGTTTGCTGGTTAAAAAGGCAAGAGAGAAGACATATACACGCATTGCTTGGACACTAGGGGTTAACATCAGGAAGGTCAAAAGCCAGCTACAGCTAAATTAGCCAGATACGTGAAGGAAAACAAGAAGGGCTCCTACAAATAATGCCAGTACAAAAGGAAGTTCAGGGAAAATGTGGGTTCACTGATGAACGGGGTAGACAGCCCACTGACAGGAAATACAGAAAAACCTGCTTCCAGACCTCTGCGTGTACCACTGTGGTTTGGGGAAAGAGATGGGCAACTGGCAGTGGGGAAGTAAATGGTTAGGGACCCACCAGCAACGCAAGGTGTATTTGTTCAAATAGCAGGGATTACATGGGGTACATTCAAGGGTGCCAAAAGAGTTGGCTGATGTGACTGTGTGGCCACTCTCTATGCAAAACTGCACGATTGGAGTAGGTTCTCAACAGCCAAAAAATATGGATATTGTGTGTAAGGCAAAGAAAGGCAAGAAGAAAACCAAGAGAACAACCGGCTGGTCAGTCTCGCCTCACTCCTTGGACAGGACAGGGAATGTGTTCCCTGGAGTTCACTTCCAGGCACATGAAGGACAAGAAGGCAATAAAAAACAGTCAACACAGACAGAGCATGCTTGATTGAGCTGATTGCTTTCTGTGACAAAATGACCTGCTCTGTGGACGAAGAGAGAAAGGTAGATGCAATATACTTTGATTTATTAAGGTTTTTGACACTGTGTCCCCCCTCATACTCATCTGGGAGCTGAAGAGGTAAAGGCTAGAAACAAACTTTTAGGTCAGTTGAAATTGGTCATACTACCATTCCTGAAGGGTGAAAATCAATGACTTTACAACTGGTTCACAGCTGGTACTAAGCAGAGTACCTCAACATCAACAGCAGGCTGATATTGTTCAGTATCTTCATAAGCTACTTGAATGATAAGACAGACTCCTCGGCAACTTTTTGGACAATAGGAAATTACTGTTTGACTTAATTTCTCCCTGAGAGGTTCAGTTTAGAAAGACCTTGATAAACTGAGGGTTGGGGCAACTGAAATTTCATCTAATTCAACAAGAAGTACAAGGTTTTCTGCCTGGGGCAGGCTAACTCCATACTGGTATTGACTGGTTGGGTAGCAGCCTTGCTGAAAGGTCCTGGGGGTCAGGTGGACTCCAGACTGAACATGAACTAACAACTTGAATAATGTTGATGTTGTTTTCTTCATGAATAATACAGAGGGCACATTATTTAACCACATGAGAGCTTAAGGGAGATTTGTTAGTGTGGCAAAGAGGAGGCCAAGAGGCAGTCTAACAGCAGTCTACAATTGCTTAAAGAGCAGTTGGAGTGGTGACAGAGTCAAACTCTGCCGGGTAGTGGCAGACGATGCAACAAGTGGCAATAACCACAAACCACAGCATGAATTGTTCAGACTGGACATGATTAAATAAAACTCTACAGTCAGGCAGCAGCAGAGCAGGCTGCCCAGAGAGCTGGTGCAATCCCTGTTCTTGAAGGTGTTCAAGACTGAGCTGGATAAAGCTGGATAAAACACCATGGTTCACCAGATGTGCTGCTGGCTATGGTTTTGATTCAAGACCTCCAAAGGTCCCTTCCAACCAACTTTTCTATGAAAAGATTATTGCTCAGCTTCCCTGCACAGCCCTCTTGCCAGATGTCCCAGCTCCCAGAAATGTAGCAAGTAGGGTTAATCAAAGTCATGTTTTTTAAGGCTGTGTAAAGTAACCAAGCTCATCTTGATCAGAATAAGGTCAGGAAATAACTTATACAAGCATATCTGTGGGAAAATCTGAGAGAACAGCAAGACAGCAATGATAAGCAACTGAGGATGGGCTGGGAAAAAGCTGCAATGACACATTTTGGTGTTGGCAATAGCTGCTATGTAAGTAGCTGCATGCTTCTTAGCTTCTGCCAGGATAGCTCCCTGAGCACACCAAGAACTCGGTACCTTTCTCACTTCCCAGAACTGGCTCTATGAACAATTGCAAAAAGTTTTATGTCTTGTTCTCTTTTTATCCTTATTTCCAACCACATGGGCAGGTCTAGCTCAGTGACATGGTGTTTTTTTTCAAACAGTGAAACTCGTCAGATTTGGACTTCAAAGTTTATCATGCTACATCCAAACAGAAATGCCAACCATGATGAACATAGTCTTAAAATCTCAGCCAAAAGTCTCCAATAAAAGCTTATTAGAAGCTGATTAACAAGATCCATCCAATTATCTGATTAGTCAAGATCCAATGCACACAGGTATACAGAGTGCGAAGCTAATAAAATGGTATTACGATGGTGGATGAAGAGATAAGTATAACATAAACTTTTAATTAGCTTCGGGTGGCATGGCATTGGCAGAGATACTCCACTGGGAGAAAGCCTGTAAAAAGCCACAAAGAATAAGTCAGGGCCACCACAGGATGAATTACTTGACGTATTCTTTTCAGAAAAGATAAAAATCAGGGTTGTCTTCTTCTGCATGAATCTGCCACAGAAATGATGGGCCAGACTGGCATGTAATTTATACTTAAAACAGATTATGTTAATCTGATTCAATCTCTACCACATTTAAGACATGCTTGTGCATTGGGGTATCTGGACAGAACCCAGTAGATACTGGAAAGCTGCTGAGACAAGCTGGTTTGGTCCCTCCATCAGAGCTAAGATTGTCCAAACCTTGTATAGAGGGAATGTATTGCTAGGAATTTCTCACAAGTTAACCTTCTAGAAGTTGTGGATCTAACCTTAGCTAGTCGTTTATGCTACTTTAACAGTCTACAGAGATGCTTCCCAGAGAGTCTGAGTGCTCTGTATGATGGATGGAATAAAAACCCTCTTCTGCTCCATTGCCCTCCCACCAAGACAGCTACATTTCTACACTCCTACCACAAAGAAGACACTTCAGAACAGTATAACAAGTAGTCTATCATGGTGGAGATTTTGAGAGGATTTTCGTCTTTACCTCTGCAGCACAGCAGCTGCTATGTGATTATGTGCTCGAAGAAAAGAGCAGAGAAATACCAGTTAAAAATATTGTTTAACCTGATCACTACGTTTTTCAGACTTTTGGGAGGGCAATTAATCTGAAGTTAAGAATTCCTCATCTGCGGTTATGAAGAGGTCCTGAATGTGTCTGTGCACAAAGGAGATGTACAACACATGCATGCATATGCACAGACTTCATCCAGATAATTAAGAGCTAGGCTGTACTTTCAATTGTCTAAAATTGAAATACTATTGCTGAAATGAATTAAGAGAATGCTGTTAGAGAAAAGATCTCATGGGATCAGTTTCAATCCTTGGATGAAAACACACACATCAAACTGATTTCAGCAGAGTGCAAAATTTGCCCCTCAAGAGTTTTTATTTACGTGAAGTCACCACAGGAGAATTAATTTCCAATCCACAGTATAAATTTTTGCTACAAACTTTGCTGCTGCTACATAGGCAAAGTTCCTATTGTCATTAAGGGCTCTACAAAATGTGAAGAAGCATTGTACCACTTTTTCCTGACAGGAATTTAACCTTAAAATGTTAAGTGCCTATCATAAGGAAAAACTCCCAAAGCCTCCTATAACTCAGCTCAGAAAGTAGCTGTAACTGTACTTATTTCAGCTAAGAATACTTTCAAACTTTTTAAAACAAAGGTAGGAAATGGTAACAGAATTGTAAGTAATTAAAATGATTTCTTTTGACACAGAGACAGGAAATCACTGTTTTAGTTTCTAAATCCTGAGTTTAAGAAGTTTCCTACATAAGGAACATTTGAGAGGCATTGACTTGGCTCATTCCAAAGGCATCTGCATACGTTAAACAAATGTAAAGTGAAAAGTGAAGATCTGCTTAACTGTTAGGTATTTTTTTTGCAGCAATCCCCAGGAAACTGATATTTAAACACCAGCATTAATGTGATTTACTCTCTTGCAGGCATGCAATAACAATATACACTCTTAAATTATAGGTTACAATAGCAGAACAGAGAATCTGCAGTTTAAAAATTCAGTTCTTAATGTACGTTTGTGGTTTTTGTTGTTGCTGTTGTTTTCCTATTGCAGTTAGATTAAGAGGGTAAAATTTTCCAAAAATGAATGCAAGCCTCTCTGTCGAAGGGTGATGAAAATTCTTGTGCTATTATTTAGAGACATTTTCCACATGTTTTGTTACAACCATTTAAACCACTTTAACATCACTTCAAAAGTCAAAGCTTATTTACTTGAAACCTCTCTGCAGACCACAAACATCAGTTGTGCCTTAGCTGGCAAGTAAACCTGTTTTTATCAAATATACACAGTTGTAGCTGTTGTGCAGTTATGGAAACCTGAAAGGGTTGGAGCTGTTAACGTCATTGTGCATTCCAGATAATCTCCAATTGTGTAAATCACATTTAATAGTTTGTAATCTTCATTCCTTTTTTAATACATACTTATATCCTTTAAATAATAAGGATTTTATTTTCCTTCTTGTAGGTCTTTTGAGGAACATCACCTGTTCTGCTTAGATCTATTGTTAGAGATGACACCGTATGAAGCTCAATACTGTCAAAAAATACTTTTAGCCTCAGGAGCACATGCATTTTCATGATCTGCTAAGTTTTTTCTTCCTCTGTAAAATACGTCTAATCTTTCCTAATGACTTCTTTGAAGGCTTTGAATGAAGCGAGGATTCACCTTCAACTTTGAATGCAAAACACTATTTCTTTTATTAGATTAGATTAGATTATCACCTTTTTTTTCTGACTCAATTTATCTATCTATATATCGATATTTATTATTTATTCTGAGTTTGTATTATTGTTTCCCTACTAATGGTTGTAATAACACAATGAAAGTTAGACATCAGAGTTTATGGAAGACACTAGGGCTCCTGAAGCAATGTTTGCCATATCTAACTTTAATAAGACATGGATGACGGATTTCCCTGTTAAGAGCGGATTCTATTTCTACATGCACACCCACATGCAAGCTCTCACCATTTTCCTAAGATTTCCAGCAAGAGACAGAATAAAAACCAACATTCCTTAGTGGGAACATGCTTCAACAGAGGAAGTTCAAAAAGGTGACACTAAATGTTGGTTAGCAATACTGATTTTGCATGTTTTTTCCTCAAATGAACAGAGAACTGTGACAACACTGAAGTTTTACTTTTTCCTCTCCTGTCATACCCATTCTGTGCAGATTTTATCATCTCAGTTCCCAGGTCTGCAAAGGGTCAGGCTACCATCACGGAGACGGCTCCAGCAGACAGTAACTGTTGTACTACCCATCAGATCCTGTAAGGGCATTATCAGATGTCATCCCTTCCCCAGACTGGGTACTTGGAGCTGGATTTGTGGCACAACCTTCATTTTAGTTTCCAAGGGGAATGTTTCAGAGAAATAAAATTCACCAGCTTGCAGCTTATCCTGCTGTGCTGGAGAGAAAAACAAAAGGAAATGCATAACTCTCTTGAAAAGCCATTCAGCTCCCAAAGCCCCTCTAATGACAGGGAAGGAAACAGAACATCATTCTCACGCCTGACCCAAACTTAGCTTTAAATGGTAGGATGGCAAAAATAAGAACAATGATGTGTTGCTTCATTTGGCACAGTAGAACAGTTGGAGAAAGGAAAAAAAAAAAAAAAAGAAAAAAAAAAAAAGAGAGAGAACATCAAATACTGGAGCACTGTACCTAATCTTGAATCAAATCCCATTATTACTGACAGTTCTTTCAGACTCATCCAGGGTTTCTTACTGTCCTTTCTATTAAATAGGACAGACTTTCATTCCTTTTTGTATAGACCAGTGTGCAAGGGGAAAGAGGAAGGTTAAGAGGAAGAACAGATTTCATTAAGGGATTGACAAGATACAGGGTCCAGAATGTATAAGATCATGAACTGCATCCCGAAATGAACATTTTCAGATTTGAGTACAGTCAAAATTGGGGGTACTTAGTGCTTACCAAAACTGAAGCTGTGAACAAAATACAAAACTGCTTTCAGTTACAGCACTCAGATTCTTCTGAGGAGGGTCCTAATCAGCAGGTGATTTGTATGCCAAGCTACTTTCCCCTCCCAGCAGGCATCAGCTGTACTCATTGACCTTTCCTCGCAGCTCCTTTTCAAGAAAGGAAAAGGCCATACAACTAAGCCAAAAGAAACCACCAACAACATAAAGTTAAACTATATTTTCTAAATCACTCAGAAGACTGCATGGCTAACAAAGAGGCTTCTTAACTCCTAAAAATAGTAAAGGAACCTTTCGTCAAGTTACACCCCAAAATCCTGCAATCCTGCCTAAACACTTCCTTTAGAAGAAAATAAGCTCTGAATAAATACTGATAATTTTAAAAGTTCTTACAGTTGTCTTAACAAACACCAATGATAATTCTATCATTGCCTAACCCTAGCATACCTTTTCAAATGTTTTTTCCTAATGCTTTTGAAAATCCCATCGCCCTCCAACTTCCTCTTCTCCAACTGAGATACTGCTAAAGCAATAAGCTTATAGAAAAATGGCATCATACACTTTGCTCTGTATCCACAAGGTCAATGCCATTCATTCACTCAGGCAAAAAAAAGTAGTTATTGTGAATTGCCTATAAAACAATATTTTACCCTTCCTCTCTTGGCTCTCCAGCACTGTTTGCCTACCACTGTTTTCAGTACTATGTGTATACTAATTAGTAATGCTGTTCTACAAATAAAAGTGTTGTGAGGTGATAAGAGGCTTAAAAGACAAACAGAAATCATTATATTGAAATAAGTTTGTGACTAATTCACACCAAGAGCTTAACCATTGAAGTACTTGCACTGAAATGCGTCAGCATGTATAATAGGCATCTGAAATACATTTTCTTCTGATGTCTTAACAGCTACACTAGTGGCTTCAATCCAAGTGATCCGGGCATTTTATTAAGTTCCACAGGACACCAGGCCTGAGCCTTATAAAGTCCTATATATCACATCATTATTTTTGCTATTTGATAGAAACATACCTTTTTGAAAAGCATTCAGTGCTGAGTGGAAGAAATCAAGGCATAAGGACAGCACCAGTCCCAGCACAAATTCATCCTTTGACTTTAAAATGAGTACCTTGTTCCTACTTTGACTTT
The DNA here is from genome assembly GCF_965140915.1 of Aythya marila. Classification (NCBI taxonomy): domain Eukaryota; kingdom Metazoa; phylum Chordata; class Aves; order Anseriformes; family Anatidae; genus Aythya; species Aythya marila. The sequence continues at coordinate 36,772,990 of NC_139043.1, read as the reverse complement.
ATCTTGTTTCTCTTTCTATTATTCATTTTCCACTAACTGAACAAAGTCTTTAGCACACCCCATTTCCTCTCTGTGAAAGAATTTCTACACTGTAATCAAGCTCTCTCTCAAACTCATTTTTGATAAAATAAGCCTGATGAGTTCTTTACATTTATTTGTACAAAGGGCATTACTCAGGCTGTTTGGTTTGTTGTTCAGTTTTACAACTTCCTTCTCCAAGGAGATTAACGTGATGGCCACTGCAATATGCTCTCGGTTTCACTGGTGACACACACACTGCAGTCACTGGTCTGCTCTCAACCCTTAACACATGACTTAGGTCTTCTCAGAACTCAAGGGCTCACTTTGGGGAGGCCTTTCCTGAGTTGCTTTCTCACTGTGGCCCTTCAAAAAAATACCTGCCACTGCTTTCTGAGACACCGTAACCCCATTTTGACACAGACCACCACCACCACAGGTACCCACCCTTTAAAGAAGAAACTACTTTAACCGTGGTTTTTTTTTTTTTGTTTGTTTGTTTGTTTTTTGAATTGGCCCAGCTTGTCCAGGAAACTGTAAAAAAAAAAAACAAAAACAAAAAAAACATACAAAACCACAACCAAACAGAAAAAAAACAACTACAGCATTTAAAACCAGCAAAGAAACAAAACTATTGCCAGTGCTCCTTTTCATTCCATCTCTTTTCATCACTCTGGCTATTTGAAAGAGCAACACAAAAAAAACAGAGCTAATTAACACTCACCAAATAGCACTGCTGTCACAGAGCATAAAGCAAAACCAGGGGGAAACACATGTGCAACTGTAGTGCTCTGAAGCAACAAATACAGTCAGTACTTTACCTTTCATTATGTGTTTGCTGTGAAGTGCTGCTGCAGCTAAAAACACATTGTGCTAGACGGCTGTCAGCTGTTCAGATACATCTTAGTACCCTAAGTCACCTTGCAAATTTTGCAGCTTCTTTTGGCTGTAAAATCACAACGAAGCACCACTCCCATTACTCAGCATGGATATATTAAACACACTTTCCTAATCCAGGATGCAGCAAAGGAATCAAAGGATCATACATGTAGAATGGTTTGGGTTGGAAGGGACCTTAAAGATGATATAGTTCAACCCCACTGCCATGGGCAGGGACATCTCCCACTAGACCAGGTTGCTGAGGGTCTCATCCAACCTGGCCTTGAACACCTCCAGGGATGGGGCATCCACAGCTTCTCTGGGCAACCAGTTCCAGTGCTTCACCACCCTCTGAGCAAAGAACTTCCTCCTAACCTCTAAACTAAATCTCTCCTCTTTTAATTTAAAGCCATTCCCCCTTGTCCTATCATTATCTGCTTGAGCAAAAAGTTGCTCTCCATCTATTTTTAAGGCACCTTTAAGTACTGAAAAGCTGCCTTGAGATCTCCCTAGAGCCTTCCCTTCTTCAGGTTGAACATCCCCAGCTCTCTCAGCCTTTCTTCATAGGAGAGGCGCTCCAGCCCACTGATCAACTTCATGGCCCTCCTCTGGACCCACTCTAACAGGTCCACAGCCTTCTGCTGGGGTCCCAGGCCTGGATGCAGTCTCCAGGTAGCGCCTCATAAGGGCAGAGCAGAGGGGGACAATCACCTCCCTCAACCTGCTGGCCACTTCTCTGTTGAAGAAGTGGTAAAACTCAAATGCTCATCTGTAAATATGTAACAGATGGAACGGATAGTTCTTCAGTTTCCTCTTCAGTTGGTGAGAGTTAATTGAGAGTTAGTCAAAAGCCTCTCTGCATCCTAAGGACTAGAAAAAGCGATTAAAAGCCATTGTGATCATACAGTCCAACAGAGATCGAATATGGTTTCAAGCTGCAAAATTTCCACTTAAATTCCAGCTTTGAACGCCTCAATATTGTTTTCAATTAAACAATGCCTTAAGGTTACCTTTATATTTGATCAGCTGCTTTCTCAAGATTGAAAATATAATTTGTGACTTACCAATGTGAGAAAGGCCACAGTAGAGATTTAAGAGTCAGGTTTGGTAAATTTAAGAGCAATATATACTGCATCCTGCCCTGCTGGCATTTAAGGGACCACAAGGAGAAGAGGCAGTGTTATGGTTGGGGCAAGCACAAGAGACTGCTTTGAGGCAAGAGAGCACAGAAGACCATGGGAACTGCAGCTGCAGATATTGTGGTGAAGAACGTGGTGAGGAGGCAAAGTTGTGCAGCACAGAGAGTGTGTTATAAACCCATAGGAAACTCAGTTCTGCTCATACAAAAACTTGTTCTTGATCATGGTGATTGCCCAATCAAGGAAGTATTATATTCATCCTCTCTGGTGTCAGGCCTTACTGGCATAACTGTACATCTAGCCAAAGACTTCATTCATTGTCCCTTTATTCCTGCAAACATGAATCATCTCAAGCTTTGCATATTCATGTCTAAGCCTGCAATTAACCTGCCAGCCACGTTACTCATTGTTAGAAATTGCTGTGTTCCTTTCTTATTATTTATTTATTTTTGTTCAGGCAATGAAGATACATACAGAACATATATTTAAATTCAAATGGTATTCCAAATACTCTTTAGCCTACACCTGGTAATTAAGAGTGACTCTTATCACACTCAGATACTAAGTCAACATCCTATGACAGAACATGGTATCTAAATCAGATACTATAAGACATTTAAGAATTAATTAAAACTTGGAACCAAATAAAAGGAAAAGCAACATGCAAATCATTCAACAAAAAGCTTGTGTTATAAAGAATGTGCATTTACTTAGCAAAATACATGTAAATGCTTGTGTTCAAGTATCAAGTATTAAAAATGAGGTTGTCTTTTCTCCCAGTTCTGTCTTCATCAGCACAATGTTAACTGTTCACACTTCTCAAATGCTAAGGACTTTGCACTGTGGCACAGCTGGCACTCTGGTCATGTTTTCCAAAGAGTAGATTCATAATCCTAACTTTTAATCTCTAGAAAGTTGCAACTTTTTTTTCATCTCTAGAGTTTTCATCTCTAAAAAGTTGAAACCAGCTGCTCTCAGAGCTGCTCACCTAAAACCAACACATCTTATTCACCAGTTGTTAGCTATGTCACTGCTCTATCTCAATTTTTTATCTCCTTTTTGTCAAATGAAAATCTTCACATACATTCAGTTCCGTGCACTGAGGTTTTGTTACATGGTGATGTCCCTAGAAGTTCAATTGCCTACTTATTCTAAATACGCATGCAACAGGATTCCTGCAGGCCTACCAAATGCCTCATTTTGGATGCTCCACACTATCAAAGTATAGTTAATTAGTCTTCAAAATGTATTCTGTATTTGGCTTTGATTTTTTTTTCATCTTTGCATTTCAAATATTTTGAATTATTAGGGACGCTCTCCACCATTCAAGACTCTTCAAGAGAGGTGATTTGAAAGTTACTGATAAGGTAACACCTTTTTCTTACACCATCAATGAACATTTTGTCTACAACCCATCAGCTTTCTCATAAATGTGATTACTATATACAGTTGAAAGAACTTGAATGGCTGTGGTATACACAGACTAACATTATGATGTTACAGACTGAAAACAAAGAGCAGCTTCAAACAACCACGCTGCCGGAGGAAAAAAAGGCAGAGGGAGGCTCCCATCGTACCTAAGAAGCTTTGAAGCTAGTAGCATTAGAGGCAGGTCTAGACTAGCATCAAGCCCATAAAGTAAACAAAAACCATGTAGGTAAAAGTTCTGACTGTCAGCCTCGATACAATTATTTCATTGTTGATATGCTCCACTGCTTTCAGAATCAAGCTTCCTATTAGAAAAGCCTCATATGTAGCACAAACCAAAAACATAGGAAGCATGACAGAAACAAATGCAATCAATAGTGCTGGGTTGGTTATTTTACAATACTGTACACTTCTGATGTTTCACAGTCGTATAGTCATGCCTTACTTCCTTGTAACAGACATCAGAAAACAAATTATAGACTTAAATGTAAATGATTATTGCACAAGAGTGTGCAACTAGAGGTCAATCCATTATAAAAAGCATTCCTCTCACTGCACAGAAAGACGGATGTGAAATAAAAACTTCACTCCTGCAGTAACACTATGCAAAGGGGTAAACCAGAATCTGTGTGACTTAGTTTTTGTAAATTATTATAATATAGATTATCCAGATTATGCAACATTCTAGCAACATATGCAGTACAATATGCGATGAATTCTTATGAAAAATAATTCTAAACTGTCATTTTAATTTTGTATTAACAGCCTCTCCCTGCTGAAAATTTTGTTAATATTGAAGTTGATTATACCAGCCTCATTCCTTAAGGCATTTGTCTGAACTTACAGAATAAATACATGTAACATTAAAAAAAATCACTTTCCACATCATGCAAATATATGTTATTGTCTAAAACATTCAGGTCTTAATTCATTAAAAGAAAGATAGACTCTTTAACACACCCAGTTCTAACAGGTCCCAAAAGACAATTAATCTTCAGAAAGGACCTTTCTATTCTGAAATGTAAAACTCATGTCTCTTAAACTCTCTTTGCTTTGTATCTTTTGTCATTTCACAGTGTTACCCACTACCTTACCTATCACTTAAGTTCAGAAAGGTGGAGGCAATTTCTGTGTCTTCCCCTGTTCAAACAATTTTCATGCACTGCTATTCTTCATAATCATTCTTCTAGTTCAACATAAGATAAAAATCATTCTCCAGATCTCACCAACTTCCATCTCTGTTACTGATCTATTTGACAACTGTAGGTCTACCTAGATTATATGAGCATGGCTGCAATGGCATAAAGCTTTCTGGAGTGACCTGAGGTATCCAATGTTCAAGCAACCTCTTTCTGGACAATTATAATAACTCATCTTGGCCCTTCATCCTCTAAAAGCATTTCAACTATTGCTACGAGATGTTGACACAGGTAAACATTCTCAGAAATAATTGTATTTCTGTGAAATCTTAAATTGCCTGACAACATCAAACCAAACTAACATTTTTTCCCCCAAGACCATATTTGGAAAAATAAAATAAAGTAAAATAAAATAAATACCATCTAAATACCAACCACGTGGACTAGACAGCTTGCCTGAGCCAGCAGTTACTCCTGGAATTTAGGGAACACAGAGGCCATTTCTAAAGAGTATATTAACATACAAAAATCTCATTTTCCATGGGGGAATAATATATAACTTGTGCATGTGAACTGAAATCTCAACGTATTTAGCCGCATTCTTGAAAAACCTGCACCTTTTGGTAAATTTCCTCAGCAGAAGAATTATGACTGAAGCCACAGTGTACAACACACACCCAGATGACTTTGTTGAACAGAGAGCAAATTAAAGTAAGAAATTTCATAAAAAGGGTAATCTTTAAACACATTTACTTCTGCCAGCAAAAGTGTCCTATACTATGTAGGACACAGAATAAGAATGAAAAAGCTTTCTGAAGTGGTAAATGCTTGTTTGTGCAGTGATTACCTCATGAGCTCAAGCATTACGGGCAGCATGGCAATAAGAAAATTTGACTATAAAAGACATGTCTAGTCAAAACATTTGCCAGTCCCAGAAAGGAGAATCTATAATATCACATCTTCAAAGTTCTGTTTTTGATGTGAAACATTCAGTCATTACATGTTTAAAAAACAGGATGCAAACGAAGTTAATAAGAACACTGCAAGTGTGCAGTGCTGAACAATCATTTCCTTTCAGTCTTTATCAACTACTTTTGTGACCTGTGTTAAGCAGGAATCAGAAGTAGGAAATATTCGTAAGAGCTGTGACATGTAGAATTCAACGCAGATTTTTAATAATGCATATAAAAAACAATGTATTTATTTTGGATACCAGTATTTTCTAAGTTGCCCTCAATATTACTAAAAATCAATGCTTTTCTACTACCTGAGATTTCTAGATTTGGATGTTTTCTATACTTGTTGAAGTTGTTCTAAAAGTTGTGAATTTGGAGACTGAGTCCTCTGGAGGTAAAAAAGATTTTGATCTGATAATTAAATTTCAGCAAACCAGACACATTTCTGAAGACTCTTTTCATTATGGAGTATTTTCTCTTTTGAAACAATCTATAGATTTACATTGCACAATTACTACTATATATACTATTACAACTATTGCATTTTCTCCTATTAAAAAAGTTGGAGACACATAAGTGAGGCATACATCGTAATCCATGTTTCAACTTCATTTTGAAAGCTTTTTTCAAGAAAACAAGATGCAGAAGAGCAAACATATTGGAAAGTGTCAAGGTATCCTACATAGCTTTTTCCTCTAAGATAAAGTGCAATTTCTGTTTTTGTTACTGTTGTTCTTAGTTCTATCTGTCATATAAGAAACTTTATAGTGTAAACCAAAAAGCTACTATCTTGTCATCAACAGTCTTGCAAAACAATGACTAATATACAGAAAACATATTTCTCCCTAGACATTCCTTTCACTGGTATCAGATGCTGCCTTCAAAATCTGTCACTAAACTCTTCTGGTGTGTTGGTGAATGCACTAAAGAAATCTAGTGGTAAATCAGCATCCAAGCACATACTCTGGTACCACTCTAATACTGCTCCTTAAGACCTAATTCTGAGATTTTATATGTATACAGCCTCATGCTGCAACACCTGTCCAGGTGAGCAATACCATTAGTGGGACTGCATATTACAAACACCATTTTCCCAGAACAACTTCTCTCATGTTCTGGGTAATGTGGGGTGTGCTCTATCCCACATTACAGAGCACTCACCTTTCATTATTTATGAAAGCGGAGACATTTGGTAACTACCTCTTGCAGCATGCTCCCTAAAAATTCATAATAGTACTAAGAAGCACACAAAATGTTCAGCTAAAGCACCTGCAGATTTCAAAGGACAGCCAAAATGTAAAACGCCCATCTAACCAAACAAAAAAAGCCAGCATGGACCTCGGATGCTTTGAAGGCACATACCTGTACTTTACATATTAAAATTATAGGTTTCTTCTTTAATTTAATTTACTCATTTCTTCTACCACTCAAATGTTTAAAATATCTCTTGTTGCCCTGTTATTTTTCCTTTTTCTTTACTCTCTATATTGGCTTCTTAAAATAGTTATATCTATTCACAAGTCCTTTTTTTTTTTTTTTTTCCTACCATTTTCCTGATCTTCTAACTCCATATGCTCATTGTTCACTTTTCCATACTTCCAGGTCTGTGCCAGCCTTTCCCCTTAATTTTCCCTTAATGCTGGTGAGTATATTGGCTCAGTGGTGCTCCTAGAAAGAAGCTATGAAAAATTACGAAGCGAATTTACATAAGTTTAGGCATTCCTAAAACTGCTGTGCTTGTTAAAATCTGAGTATTGCAAAGCTAAGTGTAAAAGTCCCTTATTTACATAAACGGCAGGTAAGAAGTATAAATGCTAACATGTAAAAGGTCTATCCATGAATTGAAATAGCTTACAGTATTGCTTAACAAGAGAAATTACAATCAGAACTATGAAAATGATTTGGGACCTGAAGACAGATTCAAAAAATGCAGTAAACTCCACTTGCAAAGTGGGCCACTAAGTAACTTTTCTGCATCCTCAGTATTTCTTCTGCTCATTTAATTATGTTCCAAACTCCAAATTTTGGCTTACGCATTTGCATATGCTTTGTACTTCAAAGGCTGACTTGCTTATTAGCATAGCCTAGTTCCTTTTACTTGTATAAATAACTAAGAACAGGAATCACATTGATCCAGCTGCACTTGATTTTCATTTTCTGTATTGGGAATTCTTCCGATTCAAGTTCCCCTGGACATTTTTAGTTGGTTTGGTATAATCAATTTTTGATTAAGTGCTTATACAGGAAAAAAAAAAAATAAAAAAAAAAATAAAAAGAGAAAGAGAGAGAGAGAGAGAGAGAGAAAAAAAAAAAAAAAAAAAGAAAAAAGTTCTGCATTACCAGAAGGAGAAATCAGTTTTGCTAGGGAAGGTACAACTACTTCTGAACTCTTTGGTATTAAAAAGTTGATGTCAAAACATAAAATAAAATACAAAGTGTTAAGTATAAAGATTAAGATAGCATTTGCTACCATTTTCTGATTTTCAATTACTCTGGGAAAAAAAAAAAGACTTCAGAGACAGAATCTTATCTAAAAAGAAATTGTTTTTGACAGAGTTAATTTTACTGACATCCTTGAAAAGTAATAGAAAGTTTACTTCACCCAGCAAGACTTCTTGCAAATATAGTAGAACTGTTAAAGTAGAATCTATGCAGTGCAGGTCATGTAAAATGCATATACAGGCTTGTTCACTTCCAACACACAGCAATACTCGGGGCACCAAGGCCCAATTTCCAGTGAGTATTATGGCCACACAAGACAGCTAGCTGAGAAGCTATTGAATAAGACCTATTAAAATGTCCAAAACACTGGGGATTTCGTAAGGATTTTTCCTCCATGTCTACTCAGTCAATAGCCAGTCTTTGCTCTCCACCGGCAAGGATCTTCCTTCTAAGAAATTGAAGATGCGTTATTTTCTGAAAGAATATTTTCTAAACGCTTTCTGATGACATCACTGATTCCTGTCATTGACCATAATAGCTCTTTAAAAGGCAGATTTATCCACCTCCATGATCAGAATACTTCATGCTGCCAAGTGGGGTAGAAAAGTAAATAGAAGACTTTCTACCAGGTGGTAGGATTAAATTCATATTCTGGGGTTTTCACTTTCTTTTTCTATGACCTGCATTTACATTTGCTTCAGATATCCTTCTAGAACATCTCTTCCCTCCGTTTAACCTAGGGCCCAGTCAAGGGGCTTTGCCAACATCCTTAAAGACTTTCTTGGATTCACCCATAGCTAGACTCTCACAACAACCTTGTCACCATCATACTCAACCAAAATAGGAAGCCCTGGACATTGAGAAGGCACCTTCTGGCCTTACTCCTACAAGAGACAGAAATGGCCACCAACCCATTTTCTAAATTGTGTTAAAAAATCAGTTTCTGCATAGAGAAAGCTACTCCACATCTCAGGAAACAAACCACAGCAGTTATCTGCTGATACATTCACGTGTGAAGATTGCAGTTCTTCCTCCTCCTGGCTATAACTTAAGGTAACATTTGTTTCACTATTGGTGTTCTTAATGTTCTAAAATACTTGGTAAATGGACATAATTTCCATTTAAATAACAGGGTGAGAAGAAGCATTTAAATACAGACAGCCATTAGAACTGTCATCCAGTAAAGGCTTATTAAGAGCCATTATTCAATGACAGTTCATTGACACTGCCCTTCTTTCAAAGGAGAGCACTAAGGATGGTGGTGGACAGATGTGAACACACTTCACACATGTCAGGGGGTATGCTATCTGTTAGGGCTCAGGGCTTCTTCAGCCTTGTTTTTCTGTTTATTCTCAGCTGCTGTAGCCCCAGAAAGGCCATTCAGATGAGGCTGTCCCACCCAACAAATCAGGGCACTTTCTCCTCAGAACTGCAGAACAACTGTTCGCACAGAAAGACACCTGGCAAAGTCTGTGAGTTTTAAAAAGTGTGCTTTCAACTTTCTTCTTGACAGAATACAATGCACAATTATTCATTAATTTTAATACCAAAGCAGCTACTTTGTATACACCATATTTCCCATGTCAGAGCAAGAACAAAGAAGAAGTTCCAGTTTCTTCATAGCTTCTGTGGAGTGTGCAGTCACCACGAGCATCGTTATGGAAATGAATAACACATCCTTTTGGAAATTCATTGACAAGCATCTCTTTGAACCGAACTCCAAACTCAAGATGACTAATGGCAGTATGCCCAAGATGTTGGTGTGCTAAGCCAGTAAATGAGCTTGTCATCCTTGCATTTTCTTCTGTACCATACTCCCCTGTGCCCTGGCTTAAAAGTGATTTATTACTAATCAACTTAGAAGATTTAGCAAGCAGGAAAAGGGATAAACTTCAAGCATTGAGAAATTAGCATATATGCTGCTTGAACAGCACTACCTGTTCTGTCAGTCCTGCTATAGGTTTTAACTGGGGAAAAAGCCTTGTCTGACATATGCTTGTTATTTTAATAAACAACATAACTCTTGTGTTTTGAAAGTGTAATGAAACATTACCATTCCTCAGCATTTCTAAGCCCTGGTTTAATTTGCCTTTTTTTTTTTTTTTCTCCTTACTTGAATTTTATATGTCAGATATTGCCTTCAGCATATACACATTCTTGGTGCTCTGAGAAGTGAAATGATCTCCATACATATGGGGAAAATGACACTTGAAAGACAACTAATGACTAAAGACCCTAACCCAACAACTAAGAAAAACTAATGGATATTTTTTTTTCTTTTCTTTTGTGATATACTAGTTACATTAAAGGTTGTTTTATTTTTTATTTTTTCCCAAAAATATTTTTTCTCCATGGGAGGGCAAAGCTGCTTTTAGAAACCAGAAGTCTGTTCTTCATTTGGCATTACTTATTTTGTAAACTGGCAAAAATACACTGAGGTGATGGATTGTTTATTCTTCAGCTGCTTTGCTGTGTAAAGAGACCACAATCTCAAATCACTCTTAAGATACCTGAATTATTGTCAGAATAATATTTCCTACATTGTAATTTAGTCATCACTGTCTGAGAGTAAACTTTTAATTTATTAAGTATTTGTTTTGCGAAAAGGTTCACTCAATTGAAAATTCCCATCAAAAAGTTAATATGTCAAAATAAGTTACACAGAAATACTGTTACAGCTATCACATACTCATCAGAAATATCAAGAGAAAGAATGTGTTCAGCTGCATTCTGAAGTGAAAGACAGTACAAATTTTTATTATTACAATGTCAGATGCACAACTTTATTTTAATGGAGTTAAGTGGAGTCAACAATAACAATAAATAAATAAATAAATTCTAGATCAAGCATTCCAGAAAACACTGCATGTTCTAAAAAGATAAAGCTACCTTCTTGTCCTCAAATAAACAATCAGAAAGTCAGAAAATATATATTTTTAATACATTTCATATATAAAAAGCAGAAAATTATATTTGTAAAGAGAGTTTTGAATTCACAGGCTACTGTGAATTTTAAGCCTTTGTCTTGGGACTATTTATATACCTGGATTAACAAAACTGAGTTTGGACTTCAAATTTCTCCTACAGTTCCACCGCTCATTTATTTCAAATAGTGATCACATCTATATGCTTCAGTAACTTTATCTTTAAAATAGGTGTATTTGTACAGACCTCACAGATTACACAATTCCATCAAAACACTATTTGTAAAATACTTTGAAAGCTTTCATTGAAACATGTGAAAAATAGAATTATCTGAAGTGATGATTTATATTGATGTTGAAATAACCCCAGGCAAATAAGAGAAATGTTTTCGGGCCAGACCACCCTTGCCAGTGCTCAGCCTAGACAGAAGGCTGTGTTCCCCCTTTGCAGGTAGATGGCTTCTCTGCTGCCACTGCTGCGTGTCCTGATCCTGGCGATCCTTCCAGTCACTGCTTCCCTTTGTAATGGGAACTTTTGGCTAAATATACACGCAGACATTTATCCACCCTTCAAACACTTCCTTTTTAGATCAGTGTTTCACTGTGCACAAGGAAACGTTTCCAGTCACATCCTGTCTCTCTGTGAACTTCACTATCCTTTACCATTTCAAGTCTCTTTTAACCTAAAAAGAGATGATAGGAGCAATTTTGCTTTCAGTAATTAACAGTTTGTCCAAGATCTTATTTCTTAAAACCGAATATAAAATTAAAATTAAGACAGATTAAATCTAATAATATGCTCCACCTACACGTAGTCTTGCACACTACCTTTATGCTTTGGTTTAACCCAGCAGGCAGCTAAGCATCACACAGTTCTTGCTCACTCTCTTACCACCAGTGGAGTGGGATGGGGGAAAGAATCAGAAAAAAAGAAGGGAAAAGTCATGGGTTGAGACAAAGACAGTTTACCAGCTACTAGGAAGAAAATTAACTCTATCTCAGCTGAAACCAGGACACCTTACTTGATCTATGTTTAGGTCTGCTTGCTTTTTACATGCTTCCTCTTTCCCTAGTTAAGCCTAATCCCCACCACAAGTGTTTTCATACATTTCTGAACATTTCTTTTATTTCGTTGGTGAAGCAAGACTTCTACAACTTCGCTAGCTCCTCATCTTTGGTCCGTAGTTCATTTATCTTACTGTAGGTAATGCTTTTACCTCAAAGCTCCTGCTCCATGCTCTCTTCTAGGCTTCTTCCATAGGAGACCAACAATGTTGCACAGTCAGTGCCTCCCCATGAACCCTGGAGACCCTCCATCTTCCTACTAGATGTCCATTGTCTCTCTGACAACAAAGTGCCACCTTCATGCAGGCCTGAATCTTTTTATGCTAGGTAAACGTCATTTTTGTCACATTTTATGAAAGACAGCTAAAAGCAAGGTCAGGCTGCACAGGGCATCAGGTCTGAATATGGGCGCACAAGCTCACATGGGATCTTGACACTCAGAAACAGGGTTACAAGGGCCATTGTACTCCAGAACAGCACTTGAACTTACAGCTGAAAACTGTGCTTCAAGGCTTGGAGGAAGGAAAAAGTCCAAAGAAGTAAGTTTGGGAACTGCTGACATAAAAGATGTAACAGCCTGAACAGCCACTAATAAAAGAAGGTCACGAAAACTGCAAATATCTTCACATTTTTCAAAGATATTTCTCTACAGTTGTGTTTCTAAAAATGACACATAAGACATGAAAGAGAATTGCTCACATTACAGAATACATTGCATCATGTTAAAACAACCTCAGTGCAGTTGGAAAATTTCTTGGTGAAAAAAGTGACCCAATTATGGGAAAGAAATTTAAACACCAGCTTGCTCTGCTATGCCACTTAGTTTTTACAAAGAAGTGCAAATGCTGTTTATGCTTGTATATATCAAAGATAAATTCACAGATAAATTCAAAGAGGTGTAAATTTCATTCCCCTATAAAAACACAACTATTAAAATGTTGGCAAAGAAATTACATTTTATTCTCTTTAATTTTTAATTTTTGTGTGTTAAGATACAGAGAAAATTGATCAGACCCTGTTCAGATGAAATTAAATTGTGCCCAACAGTGGTCCTGAGCCATAATCTGTTTCCAGAGAGGACTCCTTCCCATCCTATATCCTGCTGCACCCCTGCAGGCCACCAGTAACCTCAGAGCATGAGATTGGCATAGGCAGTGAATCAAAGTGCTTGAAAAACGTCACTTTTCAATCACATCTCAATCCCCTTTGCCAGAACCTCCCAGCAGCCTCAGCAGCATGGGAAAGCTCTTGTGGAGAGCTGGTTTCACACCAAATGAATCCACCGTCTGCAACAACCCTGAAGGGTTCAAATTTTCCCAAGTGCAAGCTATCCTGAACTACTCTAAAGGCATTTAATCTTGTTATTTTTTAAATTGTGGGAAAACATAGCCATTTTTTTGTGGTTCTACGAAGGAAGAAATTGTTTTTTAATACTAGAATAATCATTTGCCAGCTAACAGGATATATCTCACTGTGAAATGTAAGGTTTGTATACTATTTTCTGATGTTTCTGTTCAATGCTCAAGCTCAGATGTGTTAAAGGTATAGATGCTCTTGGGATTGTTGCTCTTCCCTTGTATAATTTCTACTGAAGATTCAGTCAACACTTCTGAGCCAGAAACATCAGCAGAGGAGAACCTGGCTGGGATTCAGCTATGGATGATTTCTGGAGTGGAAAAGAAGTCATTATAGCAACATACAAATACTTGAGCATACAAAACACATACATTGCATAGTAGTGCCAAAAAGTAGATTTAATCCTGAAACTCTTCAGATGCCTGAGCTGAGTGATGCTGAATGCAATGGGGCCAATTAGCAAAAATACTTATGCACAAGCTTTGTATTAAGTATTAGTGTCATCCACTGAAGTTTAGGGCAAGCATGCTGCCTCAGACAAGCAAAACTTGTGTTGAATACAACAGGGGTTCTGTCTGTGTAAGGTGGAAATGAAAGGCTACCTTGAACAAAAATCCAGTATGTGAGGGTAATGTGAGGCTGAATGACTAATCTCTCTTATTCACATAAACCTTATTTTCCTGTCCAGAAAATTCCAACCCACCTTTTAAGGTGTTGTTAGTATGGTGGATATAATAAAGTTAATATTCCATCCACAAGATTTCAGGAGATGAAACATAGAGAATTTAATTCTATTACAGTTCTATCAAAAGAAGCTCCTTTCATTCAGTTAAGGATCAGAAAGAAAGCACTTCTAATCCAATGACTCTTCTGTCTAATTTTAGTAATGGAGATCTAATTTAATTTTAGACATGTAGATAAAAGGATACTCAAAAATGAGACGTATCGGTGAAGGTGTTGTTACAAGTACTGTAAACGACTGTTTTTTCTTATCTGTCTTAAAGCCCTGTGTGAAAATATCTTCACCGAAACTGGTTTCTTCAAGAGCTAGCAAATCATCTAAAAATATGGTAAAGCTCATGGAGAGAGACATACTAATGATACACGCTCATGCTCATAATTTCAGAGAATGACAGGAGCAATTATCTCATTTATAATAAATTTTTTAAACTGATTACTTTCAAAACAAAAGAAGAGAAAAACTGCAGTGCTGTCCATGGAATGAAATCTAGTCCACATTTTTCTTTTATATGTGCCCTATATGCAAGAGAACACCTGCACCTGCTGCTGTCCGAAGTTAACAGCATTTTTTGATGCAAATTGGCTTCCCACATACACACACCAGAGAAAAAGCCTGCCAGCAGCTTGGAAGACACCACCAGTTACAGAATGACAGAACCAAGTTGCATGATTGCTTTTCTAGTCTAACAGGCAGGGCAAGTGGAGGGATTACGGTCTGGAAGATGTTCCCAACCCTCCAAATGCTCCTGGGCTTGCTGCCATGCTTGAGAGTGTGTGGCTGTCATGCTCTGAAGTATTTGGAGAAAGTGGTATATGTGTGTACTTCCATAAGCATCTGGCATCACTTACAATATGGACAGATTCCCTTCTGTCCAGCCATGTCCTACCAAAGTGGGAGGTGGAGGCTCACAAGAATTCACTTTGACTCTGGTCTCTGCACTGTGCAGACGACAGACTACTCCTGTGCCTCAATTTCCAATCCATTAGTAATATTATCAATGTTCCCAGCATGGTTATCACTCTTGTTTCTAAACCACTCATATTCATAAAACATGTAAATATACTATAAATGTACTTATTACTGTTTTCCTGAGGTAATTTATGTTAGTAACAGAAAACTTACATACAGTAACAAGTTTTCTCTTAGAAGTGGTACTCCAACATGCAATCCAAGCTGTAACACACTGCAAAGCAGACTTGAGCATGAATCAAAATTGTTGTTTAAGAAGTTTTCACATTCTTTGGAAAATCACTGAGGGGGGAAGAAAGCAACTGGTGATACAATTAATTGTTCACATGACAGATTTCAATTTTAACACTGAGGTAAAAACATCTCTTTGTATTTTTCAAATTTGCAAAATGGAAAAATGGACCTTCAGCTTCCCCTGGATGTAAATGTAGCTATAGAATGATTTTTAGCTAGCTTCAATTTACTCAGGCTTACTCTCTACAGTCAATGGTGCCTAATAAGGATGGACTAATTAGCTTAATTCCCTCTTGCTTTTATGCCTTTAAACAAACAAAAGCCCACCCTTTTTTCCTTCTTTTCAACAGCAGGGCTACATCAGAAAAGGAAGGGAGCACTGGCAGCACAGGACCTGAGTAAGGGCAGATGAGAAAGTGGCAGATGGAAACCTAATCCCTAGCAACCTTCTCCCCCCTAGCCCTTTTCCCCTCCCCAATTTCCATCCCTCTCCTATTAAGACCTGCTGGAGCTGACAACCTGCTTCCCCCTTTTCTCCCCCTTGATGCAAGTTCAAGGACCTGGACTTCAAGAAAGCGAGACCTGAGCAAGGAAAGTGGGGGGAGATGGCAGCAGACAGAACACGTAGCTGAACACCATGATTTCAGAGAGAAGGGCAAGAGTAGAAAAGAATGACAAGAAGTGCAAAGTGAAAAGAGAAGAGCAAGGAAAGTGAGAAGAAGACAGCTGTTTAATCATTTCTAAACGGTTCAGTAATGAGACTTCTGTCAGAAGAGCTGTTGAGGGGAATGGGGGGAGCAAGAATGCACTTAACAATAAACCTGGTAAAATTATTTGGGAGCTGGAAACAACTTTGTATAGAGTTCAGAAGCAAATGTTTTGGAATAAATGATAAAGGGTAAATGGCAGGAAAATCATCTCCAGCTCTACCATTTTTTTTTTTATTATTATTATTTATTTCTAAACACAAAATAATAACTACTAAACTTAATGTCTTTTCATAAAACTGCAAGCAAGTTGTCAGAATCCTGAAATGTGCAACCTTGGAGAGGAAGGGGAGTAATTTCTGAAACATCACCGAAAGCCAACATCTCTTCAAACAGCCCTAATTTACATAGGCATTTGTTAATGGACATAAGTAATAATAAGAGGGAATAGCCAGAATGCAAGTCCACTCCCACTCTGTGGGCCACAGATTCACTATGCTGGTGTCTGTCAATACATGGGGCCTCATTTTCATATAAAATTGGTGTCATGCTGCAAAATGTAGTCATTCACTTTGAGAACTGCAATTATTGCTTTGCTCACATGCAGCAAGGCACCATCTGGCCTGTTCATAATGCAGACACAATGCAGGAAGAGTGAGAGCTGATGGAAATGGTTTTCCAGTAATACTGAATTCCTCCATAAAAATAAAGTATCCTTGGATTTCAGTGATCACTCCCAGAATCAAGCACCTTGGAATACTCAAAAATCTTGAATGAACCCTACTATCACCGTCTGTTATGTATTAGTCAATATCTCAGGGACCTGAGGAATCAATGAATATCACAGTTTGTACCTATCTGGATGCATTTCCAAAATTTCTGGATGAATACATGACTGGTATTCCCCTAGGCACATTTAGGTTACAGGAGTATATTCACATTTTTTATTTGAAGCAACCTATAGATAATTCATACAGATAAGGAAATAGTGCTAATCCATGTGGTAATAATGTTTTAATGTGATTACCATGTGGTAAATCCTTCTGGTAATAAACTACACAGTTTGTGAGTACTTTTTAGCAACTATTAGCATTTAAATTTATGTGATCCAGTGCAAGTATGTCAGCTATGCCTCCTTGAACAGTAGATAATAGCATTTAAAATGAAGAGCCCCGGTACAGTCACTGAATGTATACTAAACTGAGCTGGTCAGACATATGGTAGTACCTCCTCTGTCTTTCCCTCCCTTCCTCTCTGGAAATATATGAGATCAACAGTGATGTGATGACATAGGCAAAGGTACACACAGTTTAGGTACAGATTTGGTGAGTTTTAGACTGGAGTTTAGGGATGGGTCAAGCAGCTGCTTTGGAAAGAAGAAGAACCCAAAGTGCTAGCAAAGGTAGCAACTCCCAAAAACAACTGCCACCATATTAGCAGCAATCACAGAGAATTATTTGTTCCAAAGACTTTTTTACCTTTTTTTGTTGAAATTGGGTAAAAAGGAACTTCTCAGAGGAAAGATCAATGATTTCCCAACCAGGACCAAGAGAGATACACTGCTTGGATTTTGGATTTTTCCCAGACAAAAACACAGGGTACAAGGCTCCATCTTGGGACCAGAACTGGTTATAATGTTTAGAAAAAAGCAAGTGACAATTTACTTAACAAATTGGCACATTTTAGCATTTTCTTATAAGGAATTAAACTTGCAAATTTCAGCATAACTTTGCTGTACCCATGAAAAACAAGACATCAAGGACTAACAAACATAGAAAGGGTGCTTTATATTGACAAATTGTGTTCAAACTCCGATTCAGATCACTTACCACAAGCCATCTGACACCATTACAAAATCACCACAGTTGTGGAAGAAATGGGTACCTACTTTTACTGAGTGACAAAACTGCGTGCCAAATCACAGGCAACACGGATGAGACCCCAGCTGGTGAAAAGCCTGAGGCTGGAGGGGAGCACGTGGGGAGAAGAGAAAGGAGAGAGATCCTGTGGTTTGGATGTGCCAGCCTTCCTTTGTCCACCGAGAAAACCAGTTAATGACTATTAAATCACAATACATGCCATGGTACTCCAACAGATCTAATTTGATAGAGGAAAGAAGCCAGCATTACACTGGGAACAAGCACAACAAGTAACAGACTGGGGAAATGAATAGGAAATTTAGAAAGATAGCAGAAGCACAGTGTAAGATGTTGGATATACCAGGCTTGTCCACCTTTGTTCAGATGATGTCTTTGTTGTGAAAGTAATTTAAGGTTTTGTATAGAATACAATATACAAGGACAGAAAAATGAATTTCACACCACCCAACTGAACTGTCTTCAACTGGCAGAAATATAAAAATTAAGCTTGTACGGTTTATTTCCATGTGAAGGGAAAACACAGAACAAATATTTACATATATTAGAATACATCGTCTAAGTTTATGAAGAGACATTGAATGCTAGTAAACTTATTTTCAGAAGTTAAGCACCTAACGATAACAAAACCATGTTTAAATGTTAAGAAAATAGTACTTCTGGAACAATGAAAATACATCTGCTAAATGTCAGTACATAACAGTGACAGGATAGAGTTGCTCACGTTTTGCAGAAAGAAGGCAGCCAGTGCAGTACGAGGGATGATTTACAAGTGGGCTCTGTTATGGCCATAAAAGGAGGAGAGGAAATCTCACAGCCAGAAATAGAACCATGGTAAATTAGCAAGGGGAAAAAACTGCTGAAGTATAAGATAAATGAAAGGGTTAGTAGAAAGATGGGCAAGCAAAAAACAAGGCCAATGGAATATTCAATTAATATGTAGGTACACAGTGCAAAAAATGCTCTGCGTAAAAGATGGTGTCAGACATGAACTGACAACTACTGAGACCTGTGAAACCCAAAATAACTGTCCCAGTGCTGACCAACTTTCAGCAAGGCCAGGAGGAAGTTATTCCATCCTGCTATCTTGGTCTGCAAGTTAGAGGTAACAAAACTTACCCACCTCCTAGACAAGGCCATGGAGAATCAATGAACATCCTGACAGTGCTACCAGCACTGTCTATAAAATCCTGGCTCTGCCTAAGTCAGTGAGACTTTTAATGCTGACTTCAACACAGCCAGGGTTTTATCTACAATAAGCTATAAAAATGTTGGCTATTATTATTTAAAAAGACTTTGAAGCCTTTATACTTCGTCTCAGTTACTTCCCAAATCAAATTTGCTTGGTCAGTAAGCTAGGAAACAAAGTGGGATGTGAAAATCCCACTCCATTCTTCCTGTCTTGCCTATCACTGCCTTTAGTAGAGAATTAGTATTTGACCTTAACTGACAGCTTTGCTTTCTGTGGCAACAGAGAAGTACCAGGTTCATTGTTACACAGCTAAGATGGATCTTAATGTTAGAATTCCTGCAAGTTTTGTATTAGTGCTATCTGAAAAATATAAATGAGGACTTTCAGACATAAAAATGTGGCATTTCTGTGTTGCAACTTTTCCTAGAATAGTTATTCTTAAATATCTGCCACAAAAACTTATCACAGATACATAAAGGAGACAGAACTAAAAACAAAAAGAAAAACACAAGATCAACAGGAAATATTACATGATATCATTATCCCTTATATTAGACATTTCAAAATGCAGAAGAAAATGTCAATATTAGCATTATGAATCCAAAAATAAACATTCAGAAAAGCCGAAATTACAGATAGAACACAAAATAGTTTCCTGCATTAAACACAGTGAAATAACACCCCACTGACACTATTACTGGGAAATAACTTCATGCCAACATTGTGGCTTTTCCATATGTTGGTTAAGAAGGCAGAAATTGTCAGTGAAAACTTACACAGTACTTTACAGAGTAGCAAAACAAAAACAAAAACAAAAATCTATATAAAAAAGGACCCCCTCATCTCTCTACCTGCCAACTAATACATGCCAAATCATTTTCAGAATAAATCATACCTCTCTGAAATCTATTACATCACACTTCAAGTGTATTTGTGAAGTATTAAGTGTTCAGAAATGTATGTAAAAAGAGCAACTAGGAGCTTCCGTGTCCATGTCTGTCATTCAAATGCATGCTACATGCAAGAAGTATTTATTTTAAAATCACAGATTTACTGTGGGGGAAGGTGTTAGCCCATTCATTATCATCAGCCAACAAGTTCTGATTTCACATGTAACCATCACAATCAAACAGTTATGTAGTCCCTTCCCACACTTATATCCAGACACTACTTGCCATATTTATATTTTTACAAAACTACATTCTGTTTTTTCAAGACATTGCAGCTAAAAGCACGTCTAGACAGAATAAAGTAGATTCAACTTCCACTGCATGAATCAATGCATTCTGAACTCTTAAAATGTATGATAGACTTTGATGGTAGCACAGCTGCTCGCAAAACAGCTAGAGTTGAGATGTGATCATTCAGAAGTCAGCTTGTCATTTGGGTTGAAGGAGGAGATGGTTTGTCATTTGGGTTGAAGGAGACCATAACATATTCCCTTGGATTTGCACTGATCTCCCAGCAGTGCGTGGAAAGACATGTTTTCTGTAGTGCCATTTTTTAGAAGATGTAGACTAGCACACTGGTTTTACTTCATGACTTATTTTACAGCAGATGCAGCAATGACTCCAGTGTCATCGCCAAGCTCCTCTTGGGGCACTTACAGCCTCTTCTCCTACAAATCCCCCTTGCAGCAGCAAATGCTTCCCAGATTCCCCTGCCAACCTGTTCACCTTGCTCTGTGCTGCAAGGCTGCAGCAGGAGTTAACCCTCCAAACCCTTTTTATAGTGTATTCCTTAATTTTCTGTGCCTCTCATGAGCATAAGGTATTAGTGCCATCAATCTGTGCGGTGGTGCATGACCTGGCCCTAGAACAGGCACCATCTTGGAAATGAATGGAAGGATTTAACAGCAATCTCTTTACTAAACGGATATAAAGATACAGCAATTATTGCTAGGATGGGCTCCAAGATGAAAGGGAAAAATTCTGATGAAGTCACAGGAAGACAAATTTTCTCAGTGTTCTAATTAATCAGAAAGTTCATTAATACTGATACTATTTCATCCTTAGACATGTTTCAAATTCTAATAAATACTTCCCCTCTCTCTCTCCCCCCCCCCCTTTTTTTTTGAAAGTATGTAGCTAGTCAAACTGAAAGGCATCACATTCAGCCACTCAAAGAGAAACAATAAACTAGCTTTCACATCTCTGGAAAGTTGAGTTTCACTTAAGTATGTGCTCTGAAATGGCAGTTTAAGCTTTTCCCTTAGGTGAATAGGGTTTACTGCAACTTCTGAACCTGTTTCCCAATTCCATTCAACAGAGATCTGAAAGTCATTAAGTTCCTGCAGGTTTGGTGAAATCCCACAGCTTGACAGAGACTCAGCGTAGAGGGATAGACAGGGAGAACTCAAAAGCTTTGATGCTACTGATGGGTTTCAATGGGAAAATCCTACTGGTTTTTTGTTTTTGTTTTTGTTTTTTTTTCCTACTGTATCACCCTGCAGACGAACACCCCACCTTCTCAGTAAGCACACATTTACTTGCCAGTAAGCACACGTATAACTACAGAGTAACAAAAAGACGGTGGCTTTTGGACAACCAAGAAAGCAAAAAAATATGGAAGGTACTGTAACAAGGAGCTTACAGATTTGTGAGGTAGTGGAAGAAACTAGGGAGTGTTGCAGGAAGTCATGATAGAAAGGAAAATAGGATCAAATGCATGGAAAAGGCAGATAGGAACAGTACCTGGAATGTTACAGGTAGAGCCTCATGCAGGACGTAACTGGGACCTGATGGTTTGGATATGGATAGTTCAGAGGACTCAGGATAAAGGAAAGAGGATTAAGATGCCCCTGTAGTCACAGATTTCCTTATTGTAGCCCTCCATCCCCCAGTCTGCCCACCAGACACCCCTTAATTGTTGCTAGGACTAAGTGGTTTCAATCCAAATCCAAGCCTATGCGTGTGCTATCCCAGACAGTAAATAAAGACTGTCAGAATAGCTGCATGAAGCACACAGCTGAAACAGCTAATGGAAACAAAATAATCACAGGCTTCATCCTCATTATCAAGAATATCACACAACATTTAGCCAACCAATTGAGACATGCTGTCACTTCATTTTGATGATGCAGTCAGCTCTATTCTGTTGACCCATGGACTATGCAGGGACCCGCTGATAGCAGTGATGCACTGCAAAAGCAGAAATGTCTATCCATATGGTGTTCATTGCAAGAATGAGCCTCTCTTTATGCTCCTGGTTGGATTTCTTACTTATCCTCATTATATGTTATTGAACATTTGCAGGGATCAAATACGCAGAAATACAGAGCCAATTCCATTTTGCCACTCTACACAGCTTTTTTACTCTTCCACCTAAGAGGTTCCAGAAATTTAAGTATAAAGGGCATTTACTTCCTGTTAAAAAGATATAAAAGTTTATGTTTTTCAAACACTTTTATATATTTCCAAAAAGTATAATTAGCATATGTGTAATCTCTGGAATTGCCTTTGAGGCTATTTGATGTATAACGAGTTGTTTCCCTAATCTCAACGGAACCAAAGAGTTTCATGTAAATAAAGATTTTATTTTCCTCACTTTAATCTATTATGTCACTTAAGATCATTGTGAATCTGAAAATTTAAACTTGTCAAGTTACTGACAGGTTAAAAAATGTTCATGGAGTGTGTTTAAATTAGAAGAATCCACTTCCTAAAAGGACATGACTCTGGTAATCACTCTGTTTTTGAAATTGTCTTAGTCTAAATTGTAAAATAGTTTACACATGAAAGTTAAATCAATTCTTCAGCACCTGAAAACTGCAGTTTAAAAATTCTTACTGTAAACAATAATATCCTGTAGGTGTTATTTATCTAGAATGGCTCAAAAGGACAGTTTAGATTAGAAAACAGAAAGTGAAAGGATTAGAAAACTTTGAATTCAAGGATTAATAATTAACAAGTTGCAAGTATCTGCTTTATTGAATTGGAAAGACAAATCATCAGCTGCACAGAAATTCACAGTATCTTTATAACCCAGGTAGTAGGAAATATTGAACCTGAAAATTGGTACTACTTCCAGCAGAAAAGTTTTCTTGGAATTTGTCCAAGTTAATACAAGGGGTCACACAACACTGAAGTCTCCGGTTTGCTGCTTCAAAGGAATGGGAAAAATAATATATATATATATATATATATTTATATAAGGCTGCATCATAAGAAAAAAAATAAAAAATAATCAAGTGTTCTCATTTAAACAGCGAAACAGGTCTCTAAAATGTTCATGCACAAGTGCACTTCTGCCCTTTTTTCTTCTAATTTTTTGGTGTTACAGAGGTATTGCCTTCTCTGTCTAATAAGAATGTTTCATCTAAATAACTTTATTGAATTCCAGCTCACACACCTAATAAAACAGTGTTTCAGAGAGGTGCCAATATTGTAAGCACAAACTATGTTACATTTTGCTTTTTGAAAAAGTGTTTTGTTGGCTGACAATACCATTTAAGTGTTGATGTTGATAGTGGCCTGTGAAGATGTACACCTGTGCTCTCAACTTTGGAACTTTGTGGCTTCTTATCACTTGGTGATAAGCTTTTATTGTACAAATCTTTTCATTTCATTTTTTTTTTTTTTTTAATACCAAATATATGTCTTAGAAAGCTCCTGGTATAGTTTGCTGTGCTAAAATTCAGAAAAAGAAAAAAAAAAAAAAGTGCTCTATCAAAACCTAAGAATGCCTCAAACAATAAGGAATTAGCAAAATGCACATACAATTAATATTTATTTTTACATGAAAGCCATGGCTTGTTACACACATCAAGAGACTTTAAAGGCATTAATGAGAACATACACACAAATGTGGGCAAGAAGAGAGACTGAAAAGAAGCTTTGGACACACTTTCCCATCAGAAAATGAGCTGGTGCTGATGGAACTGGCACTTTGTAAAGCCTGAGGGTAACAGCTGTTACAAGTGAATTACATGCCATGAGAAGGAAAAAACAGGCTTAGGTACTGGAATAAGGAGTGGAGAACCCTGCCCAGCACATGCTATGAAAGGATATTTCTGCTTTTCACTATCAGCCCTGTTTATAAACCCATGCCCTCCACCAGCTCACAGGAGCAGGCAATGAGTACCACCGGAGTGGGGACTGGGTGCGGGCAGTGGGCCCTACTTGAGGTAGCAAAAAGCTGCTCAGGCTTGGCCAGGTAGGGGGAGGCATTTCTCAGGAAGGTGCACCACCAGGCTGCTCTGCCTCTGAACCTCACTCATGCCCCCAAGCCATCCCTCTTGCAACATCTAAAAATAAACTCACTTTTGGGTAAAGCTCAGTCAGTGTCGGAAGAGCAAACACATACAGAAAGATTCAGAAACAGCGTGGAAAATACTGTATTGTCATAAATGGAGCTTATGTCTGAAGGTTAAGGGAAAAGTTCACTTTACTCTGTTCCTTGCCTGGAATAGGCCAGAATCAACATGACAGCTTTTGAGTACATGTATATCAACTCTACTACTAAATTTAAGCAAAATGCATCATTTTTATTTAAAGAACAAGTGTCTGCTCTTTGTATCATTGTTTATGAAGTCTTTTACCTTCTTCAATTACAATATTTAAAAATGACTAATCCTGCTCCTCCCTCCTTTTTGACCAGACTGTCAACAATGTGTTATGATGTGATCTAGTTACCCCCTTTTTTTTTTTGTGAGTCTCTAAAAAGATTTTTCAAAGAAAGCAAACAAATAAACAACAACAACAACAAAACATCTAAGTGTCGGGACTTTATTAAGCTTGTTTAGACCGTATCAGTCCACCCTTATTATGGCCCATTGATGCATACTCACCACCCACTAGCTCTACCATAGTCAGTTGTGACAAAGAGATGCTGGGGGACTGCTCCAGATACTTATAGAAATAAATGTTTGAGTACTCTGGCTCCACATTAGATTTGTAATTGTACAGGTTGTCATGCTAAACCACCTTGATCCCAATTCCAGACTGCAATAACTCACAACCGAAACCTCACTTCCCAGACTCCTTAGACACAGAAGAAGCTGGACACTCCCTAGGGCAGTGTCAGCTGAGGAAGGCGATGTTACACCTTAAGAGACACTTTCTGCTGTTTTAGAACCTGATAAAAACAAACAGAAACCAGATTTGACTGCCCAGATTCTACATTTAAAATTATTCTTCCTGTCAGGAACTATTATCTATTCCCTATCTATGATGCGCAGACACGCGTGCTTACACATTCACACATGGTTTTTACAGTTCGGACATTTTTAATGGATTTGTAACTGTAAGTAGTGTTGATACATGTACTAGGAAATTTTGACAGGACTGATAAAACCTTTGAAATCTGATTTATAAGTCACCCTGGAGGATACATTAAATCTTGCTAAAAGGAAGCTAAATGGGGAAGCTAACATAGTTAAACCCTTCCAGGCTGAATGGTAAACAGAGATACCATACTGGAGCCCAGAGCAAATATATGCCACCTATCAAAAAAAGATTTCAAAAAGTGGAAAAGGAAAACGGCAGAGCTAAACTGCAGGGTACCAGGGGTTATTGGAAGCAAGGAAACATCCTTCTGGAGGCTGGAATCATGTCCGAATGAAGGAAGTAGAAAGACTCAACAACTATAGCAGGTTAGATGAAAAAAACAAATCAGAACAAAACAAAAACCAACAACCATAAATCCAAAGCAAACTGAAAATGCAATACAACAAGCCAAAATACAGCCTGAGAAATGACTTGCAGAAGACATAAGAATTAACAACAACCCCTTTTCATGTTTGAATTCATAGCCTACCACTCTGGCCAACAGATGATCAAGGCATAAAAGGAGCTCTCACAGGCCACAGCAGAAAATAATTGAGTATTTTGAGACGTGCACATAGAGAACACAGAGCCCAGGGAAGCCCCCGGAACAGAACATTTCTTTACGAGGGACTACATACATTTCACACTGAGGTTTCTGTGGAATTTACAGAACAAACACATGAAGGGTAACAACTGGTACGGATCAGATGATGTTTAGTAAAGACTTTATAAGAAACTCACGGGTGAAACAGCATTGTGACTGACTGTCTCTTAAAATTGCCTCATTATCTGAGGACAGGAAGAGGACTAACATTATGTCAGTTTTATAAAGGGCTCCACAAAAAAACTCCCAGTTACCTGACAATTGGACTTGGTAAATTGGTAGAAACTATTAAAAAGAACAATACTACCAGACACACAGATAATATATAGCCTAGTCAGCACAGCTTGTTGACTTGTGGAAACTTGAAAATTTGGCCTAAAAATTGTTTGTTTTCAAATAATAACCCCACTACAAAAGTCTTTTTTTTTCTTAGTATTTCAGAAAGCTGGTGCAGACCTGAAGGTAAGCTCCTCATTCCTTCTTAAAGTTCCCTCAAATGAGAGCTGGCATCTCCCATTACATGGACTGCAGGATCTGCTAAATCACAGGATATAGTAAACTGAGCTGACTACGGAGTCCTACCCATAAGATCGCATTTCCTTAAGTTTGTCACAACCTGGCAGATGATCAGAAAGAAAATGCCCTTACTCATAGGTTTACGGAGGCTTGGATATACAAAAAAATTCTGAAGTCATTTCTGCTTGACATCAGACTTGTATCTGCAAGTGAAATAAATACATTCATGGTAGGGAAAAAAATCTGTTAAAATATGCAAATGCTTTCCGACTTGCATGTCGTTGATACTTTGGAAAGGTTTTGTGCGCCCACGATGTTTCTCCTTTCAAGGGTAGTAGGGGACACGTCCAAATCACTACCTCAGCAGCTGCTATTCCAAATGGTACTCAACAGACTCAGAAATGAACAGCATCAACTTCTTCAAGTATGTATCAATGAATAAATCTGTTCTGAAACGTTTACTAGTGAAGAGTCTGATCATCAAGGATGGGGAAAATCAGTATCAGACTAAATAACTGTTGGAACACAAATGCAGGGTAGAATTGCTCTCATCACTGACGTTACTTGGAGTCACTTCACTGGTTTAAGCATATTTCTATTCTAATCCCAAACCTGAGCATAGCACATATCTACATTTGGAGGGAATGAGAAATATATATGAGAATGAGAATGAAAAATATATATGAGAAAGGAGGGAAAAGCAAAGAAATATAATTCAACTGTTGAAATATAATTCAACAAAGTATGCCCTAAACTACTTTTATGAAGGGAACCACAACATACAGGAAATTTGTGACACTGTATTTTACCAAACAAAAGGAAAAAAAGGTTCTAAATATGTCTCTTATATGGGCAAAACACCCCAAGTTACCGTCTAAAAATTGTGAATATTTATTGAAATATCTCTTATTTAAACTTCATTTTGATTTTAGTTATAGCCCCTGGTAGTAAATAAGTGTTTTCATTTTTCTGTCATTTTTGTCCCCCAGTTATGAAACAGGTGCTGTGAGGCTTAGTTAAAAATTTACAGAATGATGAAAAAAAAAAAGATTAGAAAAATCCTGCTGAAAATAAGCTCTTGATTATTACGTAACAGCAGTAAATCCAGTACTTCTGAAGTTAACATATTTCTTACAAACCATAGACAGTGATGGACTTTCTGTAAGACACATCACTTTCAGACTAATTTGTGTACACTTCTGTTTTCTAGACACTCTGGAAGCTTTCAATCAATATACTATTGCCAGGAGTCAGCATGCAGTTTTCTAAAGCTGCTTAAGAGGTGAAGCTGAAAGCCTTTTCCTGTAAAGGGAATGTAAACTACACTACTCAGTTACACTTACACTTACAATCATTTTATATTGATTTTTTTCATCTTTAATTTTTGAGAAGTCTGTTTTGATAAGCTTATTATGCATATTGATAAGACGGATCAATTGTTTTAAAAACTCAAACTGAACCAAACTGCCCCTCATTTTCACCATTTAGGCTACAGTACTTGCCAATAACTGTGAATAATATAAATTTTAAATTACACCCTTCAGTGAATATATTTATTACTGTCATATCTGCACAAGAGGAAGCAATTGCAAAACCAAGCGATGACACGTACTCATCAAACCAAAAGAGATCAAAGGAAGTGAAACAAATACAATACAGAGAATGCTTTCATGAGTCAAAGCCCTCTACAGCAGCTCTTTGAAGGTAATGTGCCTCCTCCTTAGTTAACATAATTAAAGAAACGGCTGGAGGGAGTGGGGGGCATATTCTTGCTATTTTCCTAAAAATTCCTGCTGATATTTTCTTAAGCATATACATGCATTCACTCAATACATGTAATTAATAACACTGTGCCAATTCTACACCCTTTTGACTGCAGTTTACACCAACTATGCTAATGCTTCCAGCATTCTTCAAGTTACAAGACTTTGGAACCCAAATTGTTGTCTAGTCTGCATTTACACAGTCATCAACCTATTTTCATGGAAAAGCCACTGTCTCCTTATAAATACATCACAGCACAAATAAAAATGCAGCAATTATTATATCATGTTTTAACAACATTCAGCAATGCAGACCTCCAGCCCTGACTGTACTTTTTACATGCATGGTAGGAATTCTTCTAACTATTAACAATCTATTTTGTTTTGCAAAGTTTTACTGAAATGAATCAGTTTATCTTCATGCTGCTTTATCCTTTTATTATTTGTTTTCTTTGTTTAACCACAACACATTCAGGTCCTGTGCTAAACAACACCAAGCTAAATAAAAGAAGAAAAAAAAACCCTTGAAAATGGCATATTCAGGTTTAAGTCTCTGATGACAGAAATGCATTCTTTCTCTGAAAAGAGGGAGCAACCAGCTTTCAAGAATACATCCAGCAGAAAGGCAAAAAGAAAAAAGGGGAAGCTTAGTGTTACTTGACAAATTAGTATAATTAATGCTATATTTCTCCTCCTTTTAAGTCAATGATCTACATTACTTTAACTTAACAGAATAGTGTTCAGGGATAGCTATTCCGGAATATTTCTGTGTCTGAACACTATTTTGTCATTACAACTCTTAAGACCATATGTTCAAATAATTTTAATGTGCAGATAAACCCATATATAAACTGTACATATCTGCCAAATTTTGTAGTTCTAGCAGAAATCACACAGTATGCATTGACTTCTTAAGTCTCCAGTGCTTAAAGCTTTACTGTTACATTAATCATTAAAAATATAACCTTAACCCTTTGTGGTTGCACTTAAAATTTATTTTTTTTAAGCTTTATTTTTAAAACCAGTGGTATAAAGCAATGTAATGGATTTGGGAGGAGATTTTTTTTCTTGATAGAATCAAGTAATCCATCACTTCTGAAAGGAAACAAAACAACTGTTTAGCAACATGACATAGCGTTACCCAACAGCATGCACAGAAAACACTTTCCTTTTGTGTTCATGATACTTTTTCACACTGCATGAGAAATCACAAACTGCAATACTGAAAGCCACCATGGCTATCACACCAGGAGCTGCACCAATGGAAATGTAGCTCTTGGAGTTCCACCTTAAACCTCCTATCCTTGACATCGCATTGTATCTATCATACACGTACCTAAAATGCTACTATTGCATAGGATGTTTCTTCAGTTTGAGGGTCAACTTTTAGTTCAATCACAGGAAGAATGGGTATTATCTAGTTTTTCCACAATCAGTAAGTGATTCTTTTGGATATATCTTGGACCTCCTCTGCTTGTCTGTTCCCTCAGAAATGCTTGATATGGCTTGAACCCAATGTGGACTAAAGACACAATGTTTGTTAACGCACCATCAGTGCACCTATGGCTTCTCTCTTTAACATGCTGAGATGTACTTATCTACTACCAAAATGCCTGGACTTCCTACATTAAAAACCTATAGATTTCTTCCTTGCTCACTGCCATGGTCTGACACAGCAGCCCACTTTACAAAGAGAATCCAGGAATCTCTACTTTTCAGTCTACACAACCTAAGTCAAAATATCCCATTCTCCTATCTGCTTAATTTCAAAAAACATAACTAGTTGGACATCTATATACCTCAGTCCTTCTCCAGTTCATCAGTTTTATTTCTCAGGGGTTTGCAGGTTTAGTGCTGTTGTTAGTGTCATAACTGAAGAGGAGGAAAAAGCATTCTTGTAAATCACTATTTCCATAAGCTTAATTTGTCTCTGAGCCCCAGACACTCACCCATGAGTGCTGCAGTTTCATTCACGACACCTACTCCTATTTAAGTCATCACTCACTTTTATTCTCTGAACTTAAGCAAAATTTCCAACACATATTGATATGTCAGACTCAAATCAGCATGGTCAGAGAAAGCTTAAAATTGAAATTTGTCCTTCTGTTTTGTTTAGACATCAAAAAGTTCAATATTCTTTCAGTAAATAATTTTGTCAACATAAAACAACCTAACTGTGTGCTTCAGAATGCAAAATAAAACAAATAGAGAGCTATCACAGCATGAAGCCAAAAGCCGTCTATCATCTTGGTTTGCCTGGCAAGAGATCAGGAGTTATGGAGAGCATGCTCTCTTGAGAAACAGGTATTTATACAAATTATGTATAATTTAAGTCTTGTACATAATCCTTGGAAATTCATCATCAATGAATTGACATATTCTATATATATGATACAAATGCACCAAATATTAAATATGTTATGTACCAGTACTTGGAGGAGGGGAGGTTTCCTGTGTAGCCTATAATAATTTGCCCCATCATAACAACAGATGCTGCTTTAACGGAAACTGCATAAAAATACTCAGAGAAGCAACCACCCAATCCAGTAAGCTGCTGATTTAGTACCTTAGTGCAGTGGGAACAGAAGGTACCAAGCAGCTTGAAGGGTCAGGACTGAATACCTTGTGCTCATAAAGGGGTTTTCATTGAAAAACAAAATCATTTACAAACAATTAATTCAGCTTTATGACACTTCCATGCACTAAAGAATAATAAAAAAGTAATGGATTTTACAGAAATTTGATAGCAACATTTATTATTTTTTTTTATTTTTTTTTTGTAAAGCCCTAAATCTTGGAACCTTATATAAAAAAACTCTGCTCTAGCTCTTAGAGGTTCATTAATGCCTAGCCTTAATACATGAATCAAAGAGACTGAAATGTGATCAAACTAGAGCTGGATCATAAATCCAGCTGGGTTGTATGTTCATAGAGCAAAGAAAAGAATGGAAAAGCTTTTCATTCTGAAGAAGAAAGAGGATTTTAGACAAATCTGATTGTTTTGACTTTGACTGATTTTTGTGCACTGAGTTAACAACGTAGCACAGAGAAGTTAGACAACTTTCTCCCTGAGTTGCCAAGGCAGAAACAGGTGAATGCTCCATGTTCCATTATTTCTATACACTGTTCTATGTAGTACACCCTTAATAAGATCTTCCCATCACAACTCTTCGCAACATAGGAGTTGGTTTTTTTTTGTTGTTGCTGTTTGTTTTTCAGTTTGTTTGTTAAAACTGGAACAATGAATGTCATCACCCCATATTTCAAGCCCCAAATTTCTCCTATCCTTTAGAAGCTGTTGGCTGTAGAAAGCATGACCTAGAAGTGCTGATTCAGCAGTAACTCTACCCGCTATATTTGTAAGAACAGCAACAGCAGGTCAGATGGGTAGATTATCTCCCACAGTGACTATCAGTGGACACCTAAAGAAGAGTAAGAGGATATGGCAGGCATATAGTGTATATACTTCACCCGTGCGGTTTCCCAGCCTACATATAGCTCATGGACTTTAGACAGAAATGATAAACCATTGTGCTTAACAGCACTGGATGTATGGCCTATAAAGTCATCTAAACATGCTGAAAGCCCACATCAGTCACCAGCGTCTCTACTTTTATGTGTCAAAGATTTTAATGCCTTTATGCTAGGCAGTACCCATCCCTAAACTCCCAAGTGCAAGCTAGGCTGTTTACTATTAACCTACACATGCTCACACACAATATGTAGAAACTACCTACTCTATATTCAATCTGAATTGATATCCAGCACTCCTCAGGATTCACTGTGCACATCTTTCCACAAGGTGATGCAGGACCAGTGACCCCCAATAGGCAGGGTTAAATATATTTCATTCTGAATGAGGCAGTATTTCATCCACACACAAAAATACTACTGCCTTTAACAGCAACCACGTACATTCCTTGGAAAAGTTGAAAATGGAGGATTTGCCTTGGCCTCTCATGATTTCCTCGTCCTCTCCTCATTGCTTCGGGGCACACCGATCTAGTTTATTAGGGAACTGAGGTGGATTCAGTGCAGCTTCACATAGCAGGAAAATATTACAACGTAGATTCAGTGTCTTCTGATGGAAAATTTAATGTTTAAATAGCCGGTGGATTCCTTTTGCTTTTGAATAGAGTATAGGCCCTCCAGAATTTTGCTGGTACAGAACCGTATTCTCCCAGGAACTTCTGCCTGCCTTTGTGATGGCCATTCCCAGTATGAACATCGATGACACATGCTTTTCATTTTTCTTTCTTGACATAAAATGAAGCCAAACATTTAACCAATTGATCTGCCAAGACAAATTTTTAGCAATTAAACATCTGCTCAACAAGCTGAATCTCATTTACAAACTAAGTTCTCTAACTCTAGCATCTGATTTTCTTCTTTGATGAAATAAAAAAAACGTAACACCACAAACACACTTCCACCACTAAGACACTTCATAACTTTTTTTTTTTTTTTTTTTTTTTTTAAGCTAAGAGCATTGTTTGAACACAAGAAGGTGAGAAGAAAGGAGAGGAATACCTTCATGACAAGCTCGTAAGAAGAAATTCAGAAATATGACTTGACACATAGGTCATAGTAGGTGACGTGTGATTTCCTGACAGTAAGAAAGGGCCCACCTACTACTTTCCATACTGTCAGTATCAACACTATAACTGAGACACCTTGTCTAGGGGGAATCAGACTGCCTGATAAAGATATCCTCAGAAGAGATGTCTTATTTACTGAACTAATTGTTTTGCGATGACCTTGATCAATAACAACAGGAGTGAAGCAAGGGACACTTGCACATTCTTCTGCATTTTAAAAGCCCCTTAATTCGTTCTTACCTCACCAAATGCATGAGACCAAGTTTCAACCCCGTCACCAGCAAACTTTAAAGCACATCAGTGTTACAAGGACATTATTGCAGCATCAGTTTTCTGGTACCAGAACTACAGTCACTCTCCAGCCCTGGGATTTGGATTATTGCTGAGTAAAACAGGGTGATGAAACTATTATTGCTGAACTGTGCATGATTCATAGTTTGTAATAACTGCCTCCAAATATAAAATTCGAATTTACATTCTCATAATCAAATGTCAGAAAAAGACAGCAAGAATGGGTTATTATTCCTAGCAGTTAAAGCTATACGTTTACACAAGCTACTGTATGTAATTCTTAGACAAACTGTGACTACACCTGTGAAGAATGTGACATACACAGAACTACAGGTTTAAAGCTTCTTGTATAAATCCTGCTACATTTCCCTGCAACAAAAGCTTCTTCATGCAATATTAATGTGCCATTCCTTAACACACAGTTCTCCAAATATTTAATCTCTGAAGTATCTCTTCCTTTTGTAAGAGAGAAGAGCAAACGACAACAGACTGGCTCCCCAGCATGGGAATGCCTTCTGCCAGCACTCAGCCTTGCAACCGAGGCAAACCCTGCTACCCTGCTATGGCTGCCCTTTAGCCAAAGGGATGCTTTGGTTGCATATATAAAAAAAGCAACTCAACAAAAACCGTATTTCTTCACATAAAACATCAGGTTAAAAACTTACCTACGTATGATAGTAGCCAAATGATTATAATTTGAAAAGTGAAACCTTGTGAAACGCTATGGGTGCAGCTGTACAGGAGGATTGTGTGTATTGTAAAATATTCCTTCCTATCATTGCTCAGTGTTTGGCATAGCTAAGCCTTCTTAAAAACATCAAACAGAAGGCAAGGACTAGTCAATTGAACTGGTATCCAAAAAGGTCATCATAATGACAGCATGAAAGACTGTTCGTCTGATCCTACACATATGCCTCTGAAACAAGCAGATCCATAAGAGAAATAAGACTTTTGCTTCGCCAAGTACAAATATAAGCTAAATTGTGAAGCAGAGATGTATTATACCAGTTTCCATTATGTTTTATTCTCAGTAATCACAGTCTACATATTCAGTAGCTAACTGTTGGATCAATCATTACATCAGGATGGGGTACTTTGCCATTATTCCCTTTTGAATTTTCATTATTTTTAATAAGAATGGTGAGTTCTTTATAATCACCAAATACAAAAGACTTCAGCTTTAATTTAGAACAAGAACACCCTGGCCAGCAGAAGCTTGGCATAAGGAACAGGAAGAAGAAAAAAAAAAAAGCAAAAAAAAAAAAAGCACTCATTGCCCTTTTAAAAATCAGAAGTAGCACCTTATCAGCATAATGGCAGCGTTATTTAAATAGCTTTCATGTACCATTTTCACAACGCTATTTCTACTAGATCATTGAGAATAAACATCTGTTTTCATTTACTAATCTTTTTCCCCAATTAGAATCTCTCTGAATCTGTGTACAATAGTAATTTCATTTCTTCTCACTTACTAGCATCTTAATTAAAATCAGCTTGTGTTGACTTTCATTTTTATAATATATCTGCCTATTTCACATCATAGCACCTTCATGACCCCTAGAGAGTCATGAGCCTTTAATATTTTATTTTGACCTTGTTAAGTTACTAGAACCATCAAAGATTTTTCTTCTTTCCTCAGTAAGCCATTTTTTATCCTGAAATGCACAGTATGTGTGAAAATACATAGTTGAGAACTATGCTGCCTTTGAACAACATATCTCTGTTCATTTATGAAAAAAGCAATTTGTCGCTTTTCAATTTATGACAAGAATGAGTTTTCAAACCATAAACTTTGTTATTAATTTAGGATCACTGGTTAAATGATACTTAAATGCATTTTTCTGTGAG
Organism: Aythya marila; assembly: GCF_965140915.1. Taxonomy (NCBI): domain Eukaryota; kingdom Metazoa; phylum Chordata; class Aves; order Anseriformes; family Anatidae; genus Aythya; species Aythya marila. Next base: position 36,738,037 of record NC_139043.1, on the reverse strand, counting down.
CTTCAGGACAGAAAAATATAGTTTTCAATTTTCAATTTAAAAAAAAATCACCAATAACTGGTGATTTTAAAAGAAGAATTTGTAACAGTCATCTTTTATATAGATGCCACAGTTTACAAAAGCCAAAGGTTTGCAGGGAGAATAGGTATCTTAGAACAGCTAATTATTCTACACAGCCAAAAAGTAAAAATATCTAGACAAGACACACAAGCCCATCTCCAGGCCTGCAGCAGAAAGCTCACCTATGAGTTTCCAGCTCAGTCATCTGGCCTAGTGACGGGTATTACCTGGGACACACACAGCACGTGAAGAAGCCTCAGACAAGGTGGGAAGTGGAAAGGTGCACAGCTATCCTTTCAGCATCCATGGCTTCTCTGGCACCTGAAAATTTATCTTTGGAGCTCTGGGTACACCAGCATATATTTTTATATTTGCCTTGTAAAGGCAAAGATTTTGGCATAGTCTGAGTCCTGCTGGAAGAGAAAGCCTAGTGGCACACCTCCTTATAGCAGACTTCCATTTACACTTGCCTTCAGTGTGAATGTGACTCTCTCTCTTACTTGACAAGCCCAAGCTCTCTAACCTTCCCGCCCACTACAGGGAGACTATCTGGCAGAAGGCTTTTCAAGCAGAGCTCTTTTTCAGAAGAACTCAAAGTCTTGAAGGCAGATGGGATTTCCAGCCACTTTGCTAGCTTAGGATGGCACAACAGCGTGGAGCCGGAGACAACCGACACCCATGAATATGACTGCATGGAGACTGGTTGGGAAGCATGCTGGATTTTTTTGTTCCTCAGAAAACCAGAGGAGAGGTATAGAGGTGTCTTCAACCAAGACTGAATTCAAATTCCACAAAGTGGAGCCTGAAGTTCATCTATCATGAACAATCAGTATTTGGCTGCTGGGTAAACTGGAGACAGGTGGTAATGAAGGGGGAGAAGTAAAAGGTTTGACAGAAAAAGATGAGAAATTTCATAAATAAATAAATAAATAAATAAGATCAAAATGAATGAGAATAAGGGTCAGCACCAAGATGGAGAACAGAAAGAAAATAGGTCTATCTTAAATTGAAAGCAGCATGAAGGAAAGCACAGAAACATGCACAGTTCTCTTTCAAGGACAGGATAGCAAGAAAAGATACCACTTATGGTTGAATCAGCACTTCAGCTAGAGAAAAGCACAAAATTTAAGGGGCTTGCAAGGCATAAAGCTAACAGATCACCTGGGCATTTGCTATAAAAGAGATTGTGGGAAAATGAAGTGGAATTCCCAATGAAAGTAATTATAATTTGAGCAGTTCGTATGCTTTGCAGATTTACCCAAGGTCCAAAGAAGAATACTTAATTTAACTGCTTAGCAGATCCACCTTTTTCCCTCTGCATGGTATATCCTTCCCACCCCCCCCCAACACATTTAAATGCAAGAGTTAATATCCAAAGAGCAGCATAGGTTCTGTCTCCAAAAGGAGAGAGTTATATATGGAGAAATGCAACACAAAAATCCACTGCTCTTTCCTGTAGATTTTCTTGCCACCGGCTGCTAGCTTATTGAAAAAAAAACACATCATAGATTCCAGTCAGATGGGCTCCACGACAAGTACCTAGTGCTCCTGAACTATGATTAGCCTCCTCCTCACAGCAGCTCTTGGGACCAGCACCAAAACCACTAATTCTTCTTCAGAGACAGGTTCTCAAGCTGTGAAAGTAAAGGAGCAATACATCCCTAAATACTAATACTTGCATTAACATTAATTTATATCTCATAGGTCTCCAAGCATGTCGGCACCCCGTCTGCTACAGTTCCAATAAGCCACCCTGCCATGCCACTTTGTAGGCAGTGCTTACAAATGACTGCTCCAGGACAGAAGGAAATTCTGGTCTTAACACAGACACAACTTCAAGTGGTTCAAGTCCAAGTTCAAGGTCTAAATCCCACTTGCACCTTCACAGAACTGTAGGTGGGAAGGCAAAATATCTACGCCATAAAATTCTTGGCCAGCTTTCTCACATGACATATTTTTGTATTGTTTAGCATTTTGACTTGTTGAACATTCTTTTTGACATGAACTGGCAGGAATCAAAACAGAAACATGATGAGGCAAATGGTCATTTGCAGAAACAAATTCCCATGTTTCAGCACCAGTGTTCATGAACCGACATTTCCCCCCCTGCCCAGGGCTTAATGGGGCTACAATATAGCTGTGCTTACCAAAATAATGAATGTGTGTTTTTAAAAAAGAAGAGTAGAGATGAACATTAAAAAACAGAGAACTATACATATTTTCAGAAAGGTATGTAAGAGATGGAAGAAATCATCCCTTTAAAAAAAGGGGAATGAAAATTCCCATCTGCCATTCAAACACTAATTCCCACTATTATCACTCAGTCAATAAACTCTTTTACTTCTTATAAGACAGATTCTAGCTAACCCTTGCCTTTCCATACAGGTAGTAGAGCCTAAATGAAATCTTAGGAAAAACCTTAGGATGCTTAGCACCACACTGTGTTCAGATGTGTTCAGATGGACCAGAATCTGGCTATCAACCAGCTCAACATGTACTCATGCATATGCCTACTAGCGTACAAGCTAGTACCCTGAGAAGTACCCAGAAGAAATTAAGGAAGACTTGATTGTTAATTATCACATTGTAGTGCTCAAAACTGAACACATATATTATAGACACTACTTTCTGGACTTCTGTTGTTACCTCAAAACAAGAACAAACCCTGGCAGTGCTCTCAAATTTGAATTATTTATATGCTCTCAAGAAGAACAGTCCTATTTATTTTCAGAATGTTTGTATATGTGTGTATCTTAAGATACATATATATGCACACATATAAATAAAAACTTTTTTTTTTTTTTTTGAAGCTAAAAATGTATTTGCAAGTAGGAAAATAGTTCCTAGATCATTTCAAGATCTGAATTAGATAAGCAATGTTTTAATTTGGCTTCAGAAGTTCTGTAGGAGGTGGACAAACACTACACTGCTCCTAGAGATGGTCAAATGATCCAGCAGCACATTATGTAGCTTGATCAAGGCCAAGCATCAAGTCAGTGGTAGAGCTGAGTACTGCAGCTTGGTGTTCTCCTATCAGCCATGAACTTTGTTTCTATTAGTAAAGTGTAGTGTAGTGTTATAATCTTCCTTCTTCTCCTGAGTAGAAATAATTACGTCATTTGGAAGTCTTCATACTGGTAAGTTAAACATATACATAAATTCTACCAAATTAAATTTAAAAGCAAGACTGTTTGGTAAGATTATGTAAAAAAGTATGCTCTAAGACTTGCTGAGTTCTGAGAACTGAAACCACAGACAGCCAAAATACAGCTGCACATAGTCAGATATGGTGTGTCTGCTAATATTGGAAACTTCAGCATGCTGCAGCAAATTTAACTTCTGATTAGTACATATAAAGAAAAAAAAAAACACACCACAGACTGAATGCACTGGGGAAAAAAAAAAAAAAAGCACTCCAACTTTGTAAAGTCTGAAAGTGAAGGGTATTCTGTTATTTTATGAAGCACTTGACAGTATTTATTAGTTGCATTACTGTGGCATCTAAGAGCCCCAAGCGTGGGCCAAGGCTCAGCTGTTCTTGTCCTTGCAAAAAAATACAAACCAAAAGATAGACCACAAACTGCTGAAGGCTGTAGCAAAGGGCTTCATACAAAGCAGAGAGCTGTCAAGAGCCAGCCCCCCTAACTTTCAAGTATGTGCATCTGTGCAGAGCTCAGTTCCCAGGCTAGACGCTAAGCTTGGTGCTGATTCACCTAACTGCAGGTGAAGGCACCTCGAGTTAGCCAATACCAAATGCTCAGACCTATGATGTTTCTGAACTCCCACTCTTCATTTCAGATCAGGCATTTGAACCCAGACTGCAAGGGCTCAGTGTTGGATGGATCCTGGGGCCTGACTCAGTACAGCCAGAGGGGATTCAGAAGCCTGCGCTGAGCAGTGTTTCTCAGAGGCTGGCACAACGTGCCAGAAAGTCTTGGAGACTCATGGAGCACAGAAGCAAAGCACACAGGCAACAGGCTTCTGCAGCTTAATGCTTAGATCACCAAGGAGGAGAATCATGGGTTCCAATCCAGCTTTTTAGGGTTATTTCTAAGTTTTTCACATAACAGATGTAAAAATCACATACACAATCCATCAAATAAAAGTCACATTGCCTGGACGAGGACCTTAACTAGTAGGCTACTGAGTTGGGTTGACTCTTGCTTGTTTTCATTCCGGTCTTGCGACTCTTGCATCATGAATGTGAACACAACACAATTTCTCATGCCTACTTCTTTTACGTGCTTTCTGGTTAAGGCAATCAGGGCTTGCAGTGTTAGTGTTTGTTACTAAAAGGGTTGGAATAAATATGTATTTTAAGGAGCCAGTTCCTTCTTTGGATCTGGCTGTAAGTGGCACATACTGGAACAGGGACACATATAGTAAGTTGTGTAAGTCATACACCATCTTTAAAAGAAACATTTGTTCATTGCTTTTTAAATTTATTTATATTTTCTACAGTTGTATTGATAGCCAAAGGAGCTTGTCTGCTTTTCACAGCACATATTGCTATGTTTAAAAAGAGCTTTTACAAATTCTCAGTCTGGCACCTCACATAAAACACTGAGTCACAAGTCCTTTGAACCCCAAAGTTGTTCATCCCTCTATTTACTCCTTCAGCCCAATAAACGCCAGGATAACGCTGAGGATATGCTCCCTGCCAATTCCTTCGGTCTACTATCACTCACGCATTAAAATAACAACTCAATGAGCTAAGAAGCAGACGGCGGTACTATTATACCAAGGCTTTCCATTTCAGACCGCCTCGCTCACAGACGCAACTTTTCTGTTTCCCGGCGTTAGGCGGGATGCCAGCCCCATGCCACCACCACCGAGCCCCAGGGCACGCAGCGCATCCTCAGCCCCCCGCACGGCCCCCGCGCGTGTAATTTATTTTATTTTTTTGACCCGGAGCGTTTTTAGCTAGTTACTGAGTTCGTTTTCAACCGGGAACCAGTTGCGGGTATTTTAAAGTGGTTCGAAACGCCCTGGGTGCCGCGATCCCCGGCCAGGGGCAGCCCCAGTGGCAGTGCCCTGCGAGGGGCGCGCTGTGCCCGGGGGGGGTGCAGGCGGGCGAGGCGGTCCCCGAATGTCCCCTGGCCACCCACTACCCCCCAAAACGTGCCCGTGGGAGCCGGAGGGCTCTCCCCGTGCCCTGCCGAGGGGGTGGCTGACACCCCCCTCCTTGACCCCACACAAAGGCAGGGGGGAAAGGTTGGAGGGGGGTGCGAGCCGAGCCCCACCGCCCCCGCAGGGGGATCGGGGAGAACAGGGGGGGCATCTCGGCGGAGCCCGGGGCGGGCGGGACGGCGAGCTGCGGACAGGTAAAAATGGAAGGAGGGGAGACACCGCTGGCGAAACTTACCGGAGGAAACGGACGAGCCGGACAGACTGGAGTTACTGGATGCTGCCATGGTCCCTCCTCCTCCTCCTCCTCCTCCTCTTCCTCGCCCCTTAGCTGCGAGCCCCGCGCGGTGCCCCGCTGCCGCCCGGCCGCTGCTGCCGCCAGCCCATGGCCAAGTGCCGCCGCCCGCGCCCCGCTTCCTGCGCCGCCGGGGAGCGGCAGGCGGCGGAGCCCCGCCGGGGCGCTGCCGGCCGCGCCGCGGGGCTGGGCTGGGCGAAGCCGCTCGGAGGGGCCGGCAAAAGACCCCGCGGGGCTTCCAGCGCCCCTCTCCGCACGGGGAGCGGGGTCACCTCGCGGCGGGGACGCGAGAGCCGCCCTGCCTGCCTGCCTGCGCCTTGCCTTGCCTTGCCTCGCCTTCCCTCCTCCTCCACCTCCTCCTCCTCCCTTCCCTTCCCTTCCCGTCCCTTCCCTTCCCCGCCTCCTGGCGGGCAGCGCTGACAGCCCGCCGGGGGGGACCCGCCGCCGCTCCCCCCGCGCACACAAAGGAAGCGGCGGCGGGCAGGGGGGGTCCCGCTCCGGTGAGCCCCGGTGGCCCCACCGAGCAGCGGCCGAGCCCCAAACCTGCACGGGGCTGGTGGCCGGAGCTGATCCTACCCGGTGCCGGTGCCCGTGCCCCCGCCGGAGCCTGTTGAGCGCCTCGGCACGGCGCTGCCGCCGAGGGGGCTCTGCGCCCCCATCAGCGGGGCTGCGCACCTGGGGCAGGGCATGTGTCAGCCCTTTGTCTGCTTGCTGCTTTCCTCCTCCGCCTAGCACCTCTCACCCTCACTTTTCTTCATTTTTTTTATTTTTTTTTTATTTTTAATTTTTATTTTTCCGCACATGGCTTCCTTTTTCTTAAAAAAGAAGCCCACACCCTCCCGCTCTCGGGCTCTCCCTGCCGCTCCCCGGCTCTCCCTGCCACTCCCGGGCTCTCCCTGAGCCCTGCAGGGGCCGCAGGTGGTGCGGGGGGGTGTGGGGGGGCGACCGCAGCTGGGGCCCGGCGGCTCGGGGGGGTAGGGGGGGAAGACACCCCCCCGGGGGTGCCTGTCAGCCGTGCTGAGGGCACTGGCCTGCCTCTTAATGGGCGACTTCCTAAGAGGACGAGCCAAGAAAGCATCAGTTGAAAGCTCCTCTCTGCTGACCGCTCTTTATGTTCCCTTCGCAGCGCTTTATTGCCAGCCAAAGCTTCCATCTCATTTTATTAAATGAGGGCAAAAAGGCAGCAGGAAGGTGGTCAGCTGTCAGATGGTTGTCAAAAGCCGAGCGGCATGGCAAGTCTTGTTGGCATGTGATCTGCAAGAAGCCTCTAACCCATTTGCCTTGATGATGATTTATGAAAGCCTTCCATGTTTCATAACAGAGAGGCTATAAAATAAAGTTACTTCGGGACGAGTGAGGAATCGCATTAAAGTTTCTCCGGCAAGTCAAGCCCTATCCACCCAGCCGCACAGCTTTCCAATGATCGTGCAAACTGCGTGCCCTCGCTGTCACCCGCACCCGGCCCCTTCTCCTCCTCCTCGTGCCAAAATAAAACCCGGGCTCGCTGCACCAGCCAGCCGGGTCCCATGTCTCCTCGGGAAAAAAAGGTGTCGAGACCCCCTCTAGCGGCCAGCGCACAGCCGGTGCCCGCCATCCCCGCAGCCCCGACCGGCAGCGGTGCGGGGCTCCGACCCCATCGGGAGTCCCGCATGGAGCTCGGGGGCGCGTCTGGTGCGACTTGCTTTTCCAGGCTTGCTTTTGTAATGATAGTTCACGCCATGTGAGAGGCAGAAACCTTTACAGCCAGCTTTGGCGCTAACTCTTATTAATCTGTAAATCACCGCCTGACATACAGAAAAATACTACAGGCGTGTCACTGCTTTTTGGTCCTTGGCCAAATATTTTGTGTCACGCGTTTTTAAAGATTAAATGCTGGGAAAAAAAAAAAAAAGAAAAGAAAAAAAAAAAAAAAAACACGAAACGAGAAAGACAGAGGGTTCTTTTGTCTTCTGGATTAGGTCATAAAAGGAGGCTGAAACCTGGGATGTAGAAAAATATTGTAGTATGCTATGCAATATGGTAAATGTCAAGACTGTAATGGTAAATTGTTCACTCATAGAGTACATCATGTTATGAAGTGGTATTCACTCATCTCTTACATGTTTATTTTTTCTGCTCCTCCTGCTGTATCTTTCTTTCTAATTTGTCTCCTCATAGTCTGTCACATGTCTTCATTTTTCTTCTTCATAATCCTGCACTCATCTGTTTCCAGAAACAGTCAGATAACTGTGTCATATGATTGGGGACATACAGTGTTGTTAACAAAACTAATAGAATCTGTGGGAAAGATACCCCAGACAAAAAGAAAGAGGGTGCTCCCTAACCTCTTAACTGGAGCATGCTAGCAAAGTAGATATTGAAGGACCTCAAGAAGTGATTTTATATTTATACATATATATATTTACTTTGAATGAATATTGCAAAAATAAATCTACCTGCATACTTGTCCAAAATTACATTCCATTTGTACCATCTGAATGTATAGTGCTTAAGACTTTGCTTATTGTTAATGTTCTGGTGATAAAATTTAGTGGACTGTTCCTGGCAATAGTAAATAGCAGATGTTAGAGAATATTAGTTGAATTTTCATGCTCCTGGTTTTGATCACTACACTAGAGATCTGATCCTAGATAATGTTTTTATCCTTACAGGGAAAAGAAACCATTCCTTTTACCTATCTATTCACTCAGAATAAAGTGGATTTTGATCCCCAAATTTAATCATATTTCTAAATATTAGACCAGAAATATTTGGCAAATAATATTTAAGTAATTTGGTAAATCATATTTTTAAAAGAGAAAAAAAAAACACATTCTGCTGAGATTTTGTAGAGAGAAAAGAATTTTTATGATTAATTTTAAATGATCTTTCCAGTCATAAATCAAGAGAGGAATTTTGTCAGAAAATGACTACTCTGGGTATTCCAATGAAGTACAATACAAATGAAGTATTTTCTGTACAAAGTCCTTGAATATGGAAATGTCTGGTTACAAACTTGAAGGCAAATGTTGATATCTTTGTGATAATAGCAGGCATGAGGTTAGGTAACCTCAATTTCCGCAACATTTAAAAGTAAATTAGTAAAGTTAAGTGAAATGTCCTGCAGATTGAAAGAAACTTTTACATTTCAAGACAGGATGGCCTTTTCCTTGGGAGCAGCAAAGAACAAGAAAATTAGAGGGAAATTACTAGATAAAAGGGAAAGCAAATCTGAAAGAAACAAAAGTAGCCTTGTTAAGTGTACAAGTGCAAAGTGAAGGCAGTGCAGTTAAATCCCAGTTTTATTTTGCAGAAATTGCGAACAGATTCTGTCCTCATCTAATTTGTGCAGAGTCTGGCTTTATCCATTGCTAGAAGTGGGAACACTCAGATAACAAGAATAAACTATAAATTGTAGACTGCATACTCTCTTTGATGTAGACTGTCCACAGGTTTTCTGCACCTGTATGCTTCATAAAAATCTGATAAAAATCTCTCTTTACACTCCTGATGGAACTTGATGATACTGTCAGCTTGCATAGCTGAACTTTTATGAGAAGCCCCATCTCCCAGAAGTTTTGGGTTACTCAGTAAAATGACATTTCCCTATATATGGTCTTAGAAACACCACACGTATGGACATTGCCATTGACATTAACAGTGACTTGCAGAGGGGAAATATCAACCTATGCTTTGTATTACAAATGAGAATGATTTGTAGGCTTCTCTGTTCTCTTTCCTGGAGAAGATTTCTTGAAGCTTGCCTTGCTTCTAGAATCATTCAATGCAGTTTTTAATGACAGAGTTTCAACATATACATATATATATACATATACATATGCATACATATATACATATATATATATATAGAGAGAGAGAGAGAACTTACCTAGGGATTAGGAAGCTTACCAAATCAGCTCTTGGACTCTATTTAAATTCTGAAGAAGTGACTGTCTGCCTGAGCTAGCAATATAATATTTAAAATAACATTATACTTGCTCTTGAAACGTATTCCAAATGCTAGTAGACATGGGAAGCCCAAAGTAATAGTTGGAAGATTACAGGAACCCTAAAGCATTGCTGCTGTTTCCAAAGAAATCCATGAAAATATCTAAAAACTTTCTCCAAACAGTTAGTGGATTATATTATTTCTGTACCTTTCTTTAATTATCCACTGTCTTACTTTTACAGAATAGGATTCCTGTTCAAACCAGAGTTTATGCACATTTTGTTCTCAAATAACTAATAATGAGTAAATACTACAGAATTGCAGTAAGTAGCACAAGACCTCTTGATCCCAGCAAAAACCTAAGTGATGCATCTAGAAAGAATTATATTTCATGGTACAGTCCTGAATCTGTAAGTGTGCAAGCATGTGCGTAATTTCATTTTGCCATTAACTCTGGTGGAATGGCATATTTTAGTAAAATTATAGGTATGAGCAGGATAAGGGCCTACATTTGGAGATCCATCAATATAAACCACTGTGACTTTGACAGATGAGGGTATGTCTATACTTCTTTCATGCTATCAGGTGGCCTCAGGAGTGGCCTTGGTTCCTCAGACAACTGGTACAGTCTGGTTAGTGTCCTTATTTCCAAACAAAGGCTCTGCAGACAGGCCACCCGCCTACCACACAGAGTCATTAGTATCACAGCTAACTCATTACAATGACTTTGTGAAGTTGAGAAGGCAAATTCTAGCTGATAAATAGGTTTCTATGCTTCCATAAGATAAAAGCAAACAGAATATCACCCTTCCCCCAAACAGCAGGATGAAAACCTAAAAATAAAAAATAAAGGAAAGTGGGCAGAACTATGCTGCTTTCCTTCCAGACTCCAGAGTTTTTTCCCTTTTAACTAAATTGCATATTGCATATCTAAGTATTCACACATATTTAACATCCTGGTTTCCTCTCATTCAACTTTATACAAAGTAGGCACTTTCACTGGGGAGGCAAAGACCTCCGCTTAGAACTTCCTTCATTTTAATGACTTGGCAGAGTGCTTCCTGCTTAGCTGAAGAGAAAGAGGTCTGAAATACAAGTAGAGACAAAAAAAAATTTTTTTTTTTGATTAGGTAGGTCACTAGACGGGGCCTGTAGAGACATGAAGCTCTGCATCAGCCTAGCTTAGTCAGTCTGAAACAAATTCATCTATAACAAGCATTTATATTACTGTCTGCTACTTGCTGAAGTCTCCATTACACAGGAGCCATTTCATAAGAGTTCTTCTAAAATAATCTGGCCTGCAATCAGTGCATCTTGAGTCTCCTTAGCCATGAACCCCCCCTCATCCAATGCTAACAGACAAACTTCATGTTGACTCCTGGCAGCCAAGCCTCTGTAGGATCCATAGCATGATCCATACAGCCTTTCGAGCTTTGCAGTAATGGCATCTCAGATTATGTTTATGGCATCTTGCATAATCCACTGTATCTGAAGGCTGGGTTATTATCAGAAAGCAGCAATGGCTTACTCTGCATGATAAACTTTCGCCTTGTGGGGAGGACAGGAGTTTGAAACCTAGTTAGCAAATGTATTCCAGGATGAAAACTAGCATTTATTATTTCAGTGTGAGTGTAGATACGTTGGCAAGAAATGTTGGCTTTTAATTAATTATGTAAATTAGAGGAAAGAAAGTATGTTTGGCCCACTGCTTTGATTATGTAATAGGTATAGAAATATAAATGTTCTGCACAAGACAGCAAGACATATGACACAAAGATTTAGTGTTGTTAAAGACCTAAAACGCTAATCCTTCTTTTGATGTTTATATTACTTAGCTGGAATGGGAGGAAATGCATTATTCATTCTTTGATATTACAGAAGTGAAAGACCGTTATAAGCAATATATAATCCATATTTATATACTTTCCACGGTACTTGAAAATTTTACTCAATATAAGCAGAAGCCATAATAAGAAACATAAACCAAAATATCAGTAAATAGCAGATGCACACTGCATTTTGGCATGAATAAATTATGTGAGCCATAATGGTTGCAACAGCAGGAGGTGATGTAGCTCAAAACTCTCTGTGATTTCTCACTTTTTTCCTCATACTCCAAAGAGTAAGGTTTGAGACCCCTGAGACCTAGTGCAATTTTTAGCTCTGCATCTTTAATAGGTGAACAAACTAGAGACAACTATTGTATTTTATTAGCTCTGCCAAAACACACACACACAAAAAGTAGCAAATAGCCTGGTCATCACTTGTGAGTGCTAAACCTGCTGCCATGACTAATTTATGAATTCATCCTATTTGTCCTTTCATCTTTCTTCCTGTCTCATACATCCTATTTTAATTAAATCTCAGATTGAGAGTTCACTGGAGCAGAGAATTTCCTTATTACGTTGTTTCCAAAGTTTTTCTATATAGTGAAGCTCTAAACTGTAATTGGAAGCTGATAAAGATTCTGAAATTACTAGAGTCAACTACATAACTGCCATTAGACCTGATCAGAGAAAAAAAGTGTACAGAAAAAAAATTCTAGTGAAATTGAACTTTAGTGGGCTTGTCCTTTCTTAATAATAAGCAGCAATTTTCAAATCCTTTGCCTTGGAGAAGAGAATTTAAAAGTCCAAACTAGTTATCCTTTACAGAGTAATAAATGACTCGTAGTTTGGAGAATGACATCATTACATTTAAATTCTTCTAGCAATGAAACGTGAGGCTACTAAATATTTAAGTAGATATCTACTTTTTCATATATTTCATGCAATTTTAAAAAGTAAAAATCTGTTAGATACGGTTTAAGTATAATCTATATAAGGTTGATTTTTTTTTTCTTTTTTAATGAACCATAAATACTCATAATTTTGGACTCATTAGTAAAGCTTTTTGTTGTTCCAGGTAACAGGTATCAGACAATTACCACATAGATAGGGAAGGAGGATTTTTCTCCACGATTCTGCAGCGCCTCTCTCTGAACAAAATGGATCACAGTTTAGTGTGAAGGTCAGGCCTGTATATAAGCTACTCTCAACCTCTTTTCTGCAATTACTGGAAATGATATAACTGTGACAGACTCTGATGTAGGTGGAGAGGTGGAACGAGAAGAACAGAAATGATGTTGAAGAACTTAACAGTCAGTCCACTTTGCTGAATACTCTGGATCTCATGTTACTATGTGTTAATCAACTCAACATGAAATACGGATGTACTGCTACTAGCTCAGATTTTCTTATGGAATTGTTTCAAGTAGATTATACTTAAAAATAAAATGAAGCTCTGAGATGTGCAATGTATAGCTTCTATTAAACGTCCTTTTATCCAGACTGACATTTAAATAAATTATTTTCTCATAGTTCAAAATTTCTTCTTTCTTGAACCTATAGTAAAGTCAACATGTTGAATTCACAGCTTCACAATTACCATGACAATGCAGTGATATCAAAGCCCCAGCTTTATTCTTTCATTAGGATGGAAGAAAGAATGAGGCTCAGAGCAGAACAGTTTTTATTGGTCTGTCTTTTTTTTTTTTTCCTCATGTATGAATTGTATGCAAACCTATAAAGATTTAATTAAATAATTAGTTTGCTATTCCAGCGTCCTTACTGCATTTCCTTATTCTGACAAATTTTAGCTAACGCATTTGTTTGACAACTGTTCAATGCACAAATGTATTATGATACTCAAAATTCATGAATAGCGGTGGAGCTATTTGATTTGTTATCTAAAAGTCATGTGCTTAGAGCCTGTAGAAACTAAATGGGCAGTTGTCCAAAATAAATTTTATTTCAGCTACAGAAAATACTGAAAATTGCATTCATCAGACTCTTGCAAAAACAAAGCTTCACTCTTTTATTTGTCAAAAGTAAATTAGTCAAAATATCTATTTAGAAGTTATTTACTTCAGATGTTCATGAATTATTTATGTCTCTATTTTCCCTGTTTAACTACAATACCAAATTATTCTAATTGGTAAAAAAAATAAATAAATAAATAAAGTATTTTAAATGATAGGGGGGCAGCTACTAGAGGAGATATCCCATATTAATGCATTTTTAATTTAGTAAGTGTTTTCTGCTTCTATTACAATTTTATCTAAATGTATTTTTGTGCACTTACTTTGTAGTTTACTAATATAAACCACAGGGTCAGCTGTTTTATTCTCAAATATGTTCAGATCTGGATACTTTGTATTATATACATAAACAGAAATCTAACAGACTATGATGGTTATGGGATTGTTAGTTTCTTGTTTCTTTTTTTTTTTAATTATTATTTTTCTTTCTTTCTTTCTTTTTTTCTTTCTTTCTTTCTTTCTTTCTTTCTTTCTTTCTTTCTTTCTTTCTTTTAATTATTTACTTATTTATTTATTTTTCATTTATAGAATGAGAGGTCAAATGCAGAGATTTTTGATTTTTCATTGTGCCAACATACCATTCAGCTATATAATGCAATTTCCTAAAGGCCTACTGATATTAAGCATCCTAGATTCCAGATGAAGGCATTTCTCTTCTCTACAGTTTTACCTAAGAGATAAAATCAATATATGGCTCCACATTTGTCCCTTAATGCTTGGAATGAAACCTTGCCTCTGCTGAAGGCAGTAATAGTTTTTCTCACTGACTTCAAAGAGGCCAGTGTTTCACCCTTCATTTCCCTGCTGGATACTGTTCTTTTCCTTCAAGCTACCATGTATCATAAAAAGCAATGTGCTTTGGAAACTCTAATACACCACATTAAAAATTGTAATGCCAAAAGGCAACATCTCTATATTTTTAGTAGCAGTGGGAGGAGAAAATAAACTAGGAAAGAAAAATGTTCCTACTCACCAAGATCAGAGCTTTGCTGTATTTATAAATAAAAATACATTCGCTTGAGTAATAAAACTCCCAAATACCTGCTTAGTACCATTACACCAAAGGCAGCTGTCCAGTAAGCACAGTTACCAACAAATCTACTTTTATCATTTCTCAACCATGAAAAGGCTTAGAAATGAGATTTTGAGCACTAATGGGTTTGTAAGAAAGGGGTCAATACCAAAGAAGTTCTGCATTTCTTAGCTGCTGGGAATCCCAGACCTCAATTTTATTCTAAGACATCACGACATCATGGAATACCTTGTTTATCTAATTCAGTTTTCCCAAGCATCTATCCTAAGTCTGAGATCCCTTGCTGTAGCTCTAAGCATCTAGTCAAAAAGATAAAGCAATGAATAAGTAGTGATATGATGGAGTTCTACCAAGAAGTTAATGATAAGACTGCTTGTATGCTCCAACCAATTATTGCTTAAGCTTCCAGGAAAAAAAGGCAAGCTTCACCTCACATTTTGAAATGTATATAATTAACTAGTATGCAGACAGTAAAGAGTACAGAGACACCAAGCATTAGGGATGGGAATTCTTAACATTTTGGGCTGCTGGGCCCCTTTCATTTCCTGAGTCAGGTCTGTTTGAAGTATGTGACAGCCCTGACCCTAAAGGGAAACAGCTCTGGTGAAACAGGGAAGACAAGAACTCATTGCCCTCCACACAGAGTGCCTGTGACTCCCTTCTCTTGGAGCTGAGTCTTTTGAACTCTAGGCATTACTTGATTTTTTGTTGATCTCAAGGCATTCCTTGACACTCTAGGCACCTCTGCTGGCTATTCCAGCCATTCCAGCTATTCAGAATTTGACCTGTGCTTTTTGTTGCTGTGGTGGTGGTTTTTGTTTTTCCATTGATTCCCAAGGTCTTGGTTCCAGTGCACTTAAAACCAAACCTTCATCAAATGCAATGCCATCAAAACATCTCCCTTGAAACTCGCAGTCATACCTTGAGTAAATCTGTCTGTATCTAAAAACATGTTATTTGTGATATAGGAGGGTATATTGGCTCTGCAAAGATAAAAGCACCACTGAGGGAATATTTTAATAATTGTAGTAAAGAATACATCTATACCATAGTTTGCTATAAATATGTACATGGTCTGTACCATAAATAAAGGTTTAATAACCTGTATGTAAGGCTGACAATGGAGTGGCTGACAAAGAAAACCAAGGAGAAGTGAAGTTTCCAGCTTAAAATCAACATCAGAGGTAAACTATGACACCACGATACCGGGAAGAGAGACAATTTCTCCTCACAGCCAAGGCATGCCTTTAATACCTGTAATAGCTTTTTATTTATTTTCTAAATGGTTGTTGTTTTTTATTTGTTTGTTTGTTCATTTGTTTTAGGGGAAAAAAAAGGGAATGTTTGGTTAAGCTAGCTTTTTGGCTTCCTCCCTTTCATGCCTAATTGACTAAATATTGAATAAACATTTTGTATGATACATAAGACTAGCTGAAGAGGACAGGAAAAAATCCAGAGTACAAATGAGCTTTCCTCAGTGACTGAAAATCCTATTGTACATAACTCAAAAGAAAAGCAGAGGTGTCCATGGCCAATCTGCCTTTCCTTCTGTAGAAATCAATAATAATAATAATAGTAATAATAATAATAACAATAACAATAAAGCTCAGAAGTCCTGCTCTCGTTATTATGTTGACATTTGGAAACATGCAAAAACACTGAGTGAAATGCAAATTCTAGCGAATTTTATAAGAGGCAAGTGCCACAAACCATATGATTCTAGAATTGCACATCAGATTAAACATAAAACTGGGGGAAGGGTATGTGAAAGAGCTGTAAATAAGCATGCATATGCAAAAACATTGACCCATCATGAGCCTAGCTGGGTAGAATGGAGGGCATTGAGGATGATTTGGTTCAAGATCTTAAGTTCTTGGCTATACAAAAAACATGCGATGCAGTATTTCAGTATTGTGAAAAGAAAGTTGTGAGTCATTCAGTTAAAATCTGTCTGTTAAAACCAAGCTCATCCAGAAAAAAAAAGAAAAAAAAAAGGAAATGTCTGGTACAACATGAAGGACAAAGTCAAAGCACACCCTTTTGCAGAAGTGCTACTGGGTAGCTGAGGAAATTTGCTGCTAAGTTTCACCCTCCAAAACAATGCTACTTAGTAGAATTAGGGCCCAATGTGGCACAAGGCAAATAAGATTGTTTACCAGCCTTTCTTGGTCCTGTCAGCTACATCTGACGGCATGGGGAACACTCAAATTCAAAGAACAAATGAAGTAAGTGAAATTTATCTCCTTTCATCCCTAACTGGGAGGCAACAGCAAGTGGGAAGAACAGCAGAATTTCAGACATCACATGCCATAGACCAGCCTGGTTGGAAAGAGGCAATGATTGAGAAGGATACATTTGTATGATAATGTGAGAAACCACCCACATACACATCTGTGATTGTCTGTGTGTATTTGTGTACTGCTGCTTGTATATATCTAGCCTTGGGAAATCCACAAACCTTTCATAACTGGCTGGATATGAAGCCCGTTTTCTCTCTCCACTGGTACAGAAGAAGAAATTATTTCTGTGGTCATTAGAAAGCTGCAGATAATTTTCTTTAAACATTTTGCCACATCTGGGGGCCCATTTTCCTCTCCATAGGCTGCTTAACTCTTATTAATATCAATGGGGGTTATGCACACATGTGGAGAATAAATTAGATTCTTCTTTGTTTCCTTCTGATAAAATTAAATGTTCTTTCCACATGTTAAAATTAGCTTACACAGTGTTGTTCTCATAGCATTGGAAATAGAGAACATTAGTCACTAAATGAATCTTAAATTATTTTGCCTCTTAATAAAAGACCTTACCCTACTTCTAGAATCACAAACTAATTGTCAAAAGGTTCAGTCAGAGCTCGAGTGCATAGCTGAACATCATTTTTTTTGCTTTTATGACTACTGATTTCATTCTTACGCTGGATGGAAAATCTTTCTACCAAGTATGGTGTACTATACAGATTATATCTGTGAGTAACAGTTCCTTCATACTAATCCAGTGAATTTTTTCTCAATCAGTTCCTATTTCCTTTTTTGTTTTTTTCTTATTTGCAAGCATTGGAAGACAAATGCTTCTGTCACAGCCTGTATCAGGACTGTCTTAACTCATTTCCCTCTGATGCCTGTAAGTAAAAAATGCTAAATGAATTTTTACTGACAAGACTGTGTGCTGCACTTTAATGTCATCATTATACAACGAATCTTTATTGTACATGATTTGGTACATGTAAGATTCTGGGGTGGATTTTATACTCTTTGAAGTTTTTTTTTTTTTTTTTTTAAGGACAAAAGCTTATATTTATAGCAGACCCATTAATATTTATCCTTGACATTGCATCAAAGAAATAGCAACAGAGATTATTCAGCGGACCTTTTGACATTTTTAGAATATGGAATGCTGAACATTAACATTCAACTCAGTCATAAATGCAGTTCCCTGAGGGACTATGACATCAAACAAATTGGACTATCTTCTTAGAAACCGCACTCCCTATGGATCTTGCAGTAGCAGAGAATGATTAAGCATTATAACTTCATAGGACACAACTAGAGATGAAGCTACCACTGCAAATGGAAGAGAATACCGTGTTGGCAATGTCTGCCTACCTGTTCTAGAAGTGATGCAAGATGGGTGAATCCCTAAAACATGAGAAACTGGAGGATACCACAGTACAAAAAAACTCTTTTTGTAGATAAACTATTGGAAAATACTTTGGAATAAATGTATTGGATAAAATCTGTGTGAACTTGTCATTAAGGAGAGTAAAGAAGCCAGAAGAACTTGTACCTGTGCAATGGATGGAGTCAAGAGATGAGGTCACTGAAGTTAGTAAACCCAGGAATCAAGCCACTATTTTCAAAGAAAATAAATTATGATCAAATCATCAGAGAAGAACTGGTGTCAAAACAGTAAATTATTTTACCAAAATCCAGAATCTGTTTCTTTTTTAGTGTTAATTCTTTTAATGTTATAAACATGAGCAGCAGTTTTTCTCTGCAATTCATAAATATTTTTTTCTTAAAACTACAGTTTGCTATCCCAAGCTGTAGATATTTGTTATTCTAAACTCAATATGCTTCAGAATGTCCTTATGACCTTGAAACAAGATACAATCTATTTGATGCCTAGTTGTATTTATTTTTGAGTTTTTTTTTTTTTTCCAAATTTTCTCTCTAATTGCTATAATTTATCTCAATATATGTTTAAAAGTCAAAACTATAGTTTGTGAATAAGCAGATATGGAAAACTGATTTTTAATTTTTATTTTTTGCTTCTTGTTTTGACTTCTGATTTTCTTTCAGGCTTTACAAAGGTCAAGATGCCTTCTTGGGTCCTTGATCTTCTTGCCTGTGAGAATATGACTAAGAAGAACTATTTAAGTCACCCCATAGAGGGTGGGATCTACTATATCAAGACATCTACGTTTAGGCACCTAGATACTTTAGTTATTTAGATCCCATTATAGTCAGTCAAGACTTTGTCAGTATCATCAACAGAGCTTAAAAAAACATTCAGCTGACCAGGTCATAGGTGTCTATTTTAGAGTGAGGAACAGATTCTGTTCTGCTGGAACTGAATCCAACCATGAAATGAGTCCCACCTGGAGTTTCCATAAATTGGATGTTCTACTAAATCTTTCACCTAAATAAACTCCAGCTTTTCTTGTCCAGAGAGATTACATCTGCCTTACTGCTTTTTGTCCACTTGGTTTTCAGGAACCGGAATGAGGAATTCATTTTAGCAAGACAATTTATTCTCTTTACTAATCATGCTTCTTGTTTCAGGCAAGAGCATTGTGATGGTGTCAGCATCACAGAGTTGATACCTGTTTTATACAGTCTTATTGCTCCTACTTGAGCCTTTTGCATGTTTGAGAATAATCCTAATCTATTTAAGTCTGTGTATATAAGGATTTGTATTACATACAGTGAAATGGGATCCTACAGTGGCTGAGATCATTACACTAGAGGAAGTAAGACAGTCTTGTCTAGTTCAATGTCATTGCAATATAGACATTGCCGAAGACTTTCTAATGCACTCTTTAGGTTTTGTGAAGCTCCCTGGGTCAAAACATTCTCTCACCTAGACATGTGGTAAGAGACGGCACTTCCTTTCCTCCACTTTAGTTCTGGCCACACTGTTGTTCTAGTCCTGGCTTTTTATTTTATTTTTCTACCATCCAAACTGAAACAATAAATTAACAAATCTTAAATTTTCCTTTTAGCATTCAAAGCAAAATAGAAGACAAATGAATCCTAACCGAAGTTGTGCTCGAATTAGTTTTGCAAATAAATCCCAGAATGCAAATCTATTACAGTCTGAAGGGGAGAGTATTGTCTCAGTCTCTCCTGGCAAAAAGAGCCAGCAAATGAGTTTACCAGAAAGATATGCTGGAACAAGTCTAGAAGAAAACACACCAGTTAAGCTGGTGCTAGAGTGATATCTCTCTGTTAACGTCACTGTTTCAAGATACTTTTCAGGAAAGAATACTGGAATTTGTAGAAAATTGATGACCTTAAAATAAACAGCTCTTTGATAAGGTCTTTCCTGTCAAAGAGTGCCATCCAAAATGACTTTTTAAGTTTCTTGAAGGAAAGTGGGTACAAGCCACTCTCAGTAGAGAATAAGAGATTTCCACAGGAGCTGATTTCCACAGTTCTGCCAGCCTGTTCTATGCCAAACACTTGTATTGGTATCTCTCAAGTACCTGACTTAGTCACTGCTTGTCTATTTCGTTTGGAACTGTCACTGGTTGTTCATTTGTTGGTGTTTTTTTTTTTTGCACACTATTAACAAACAACCCCAGTTGTAGCTGCAACACCTACAAGCAAGTTTCTATGTACTTTTCTGACCTTTTAAATGAGGAATCTTTTCAGATTAGCAAGTAAGAACATGATATCATCAGTTGTCCTAGAGGGGTGAATTATTTAGTTATTGAGACCTTCATTCAAAACTAATCCGGAGATTTTGCTGAAATACAATAATTTCATTGCTTAAGTCTTTCAGGTTTATGCTGAGGACACAAAGCTGTGCTGTTGTGTTTATGAATAATTTTTTTTGGCTACTGTGACTTCCTCATTCAAAAATAATAATTGGCCACGTTTGGTGATAGTGGCCACTAGCAGTGATTAATTTCTTACTTCAGTCTTTCCTGAAGTCACCAAAAGCTCTTGTCAGATAAAATGGAAGAATAAATGATGCTTACGTATTATACTAAGTTTATTTTCTTAACTTTGTTAGGGATAATAAAATTCTAATTTACAAGTCTTGATTCTCTACAGTTGATATGTATGGGAGTAATATGGAATTCCTCTGGCTAAAGCTGTTCAAAGAAAAGGCCTATGGGCAGAGTGCATTATGCAGGAGAGGATTAGCATTTTTCCTTCTGTGAACTGTGAAATAATCTATACTTCTTCTCTGTCTACCAGGTATGCTTTGTTTGATAACCAAATCTTGAATTTGAAATCTGTTCTTCTAAAAACTGATGAATTACTGTGAGGGCGATGAAAGATATTCAGAAATGATATTGCCATTCTGATTATTGAGCATGTGTTGAAACCTGACGTTTCCACACTCTGAATGTATTAATTAATCAGTGGTACTATAAACTTTTCAAGCCTATTCCATAATAAAATTCCCTTTAAATCAAGTACTCTTAATATTAGAGGAAAGTTTGAAGATCGTGTAAGTAACTTGAACTTCTCGATGTGTTTAGTATTCATTAAAATGTGCAAAATGCATTTTCAATGAATTAAAATATGGTTTCTCACCATGACTGTGTTTGCATATGGTATAAAGCATGCCTATGAATTATTTCTGCAGATGGATTTTAATAAACATTATCTTGACTATTTTATGTTATGACTAAATTATCCTTATTCTACAGACACAAAACACAACTTATGTAAACTGTAGTGCTGCTGTAAACAGCCCATGTCACTGCTGCCTTTTAGTCACATGTCTTAACCACAAGCTCCTTCCTTAATTATAGTAGTTCATTTGCAGGGACAAACATGTATGATGAAACTTCCATATTTTGCTTTTACCCAAAGGAAATAAATCATTTTTGAGTGTAATGTCAGACTCCATGGCTGTGGATTTAACTATGTACAGATTTAGTTTCTGTAAGCTGGATTCTCTGTATTATTTAGGACTGTGAGTGGAAGTGAACAGAATAGCACTGATGCCAGAGCTGTGAACTGATGGCAAGGTAATGTGCTTATCTCTCTCTTTTTTTTTTTTTTTTTTTTTTTTTTCTTTCTTCTGTGCCAGATCCACTCCAAACTGACCTTTCATTTTAAAAGTTAATAGTCTGTCATTCACATGAAAAAACTAGGATTTCTCTGTGAGCTTATTATTTGTAGACGAAAGATATAGAAAATCTGAACTTCCTTAAACCAGCAAGACCTCTGCCTTTAGTTATTTCCTGAGAAACAACTTCAACATAAATAAGAAGTGTCTTGGCTTGTCCTTATCTTGCAATATGCTGTAAAGTTAGAACAGCCTTGGATGCCAAATTCTTACCCTCTTCACCTTCACAGAAGTGCTCATGAGACATGTCACTCACCCCAAGGCTGTTTTCCCATCCCTCCATATAGCAACATAACAACAATGAAAACACAGTTTTTAATTGCAATGTTTTTGGAATACAAAGGCTAGCACAGTAACTTTGGACAGGTGATGATGGCCCTTTTACCTACTATCTTAATAGGTATTTTGTTTTTCACTCATCTGAAAGACCTGTGTTAGAGGAATTTTATCCTTTTCCTAAAGTGTAGCTTGCTGCTCACCAAAGCTTCAGAGCATTTACACTTCACTTAATGGCAGTAGGAAACATTCAAACATTTTTTTCTGAAAGTCAGTAAAAAGATCCTTCTATAATGACCATCTGACACCTGTACTTCTAGATGTGGAAACCTGAATATAAACCGTTTAGTCATCTTGGAACACCTTATTAAAAATAAATAAATAAATAAATAAATAAATCTTATTTTGCTGAATTGGGGTGAAATTTCTGATGACTTAAAGAGACACTGCCCCAAAAACAATTGCCTTAGCTGGAAGTGATGACAAATCACTGTGAGAAGCACATTCCTTTAGACCTGAGCCTGTTTGACCTGATTAACAACTCTAGACTGGAAGTGTCTTACCTGCATGGAAGAGAATAAGGAGATGAGGATGACATTAGAGGACTGATCCTTTTTTTTAATGCAAAACCTTAAACGAGGATAGTAGGGGATGACAGAAATATTTAGTGCCAAAAAAAGAGGTGGAGACTGTGTCGTCCCCAGCTGTGCTGCCTGATGTATTATTTCTCTTTGAACATCTCAAAGCTGGCAATGGGAAGGCTCATCTACTAGCACCTATGGAAGGAGTAGCAGAATTTGGTTTAGTAGTTCTGTTTAAAATGAAAGGAAGTGCTTTGTTCCAGTGACCTTGAAAAACACAAAATCTGTGTGCTTTCTTTTTGTGCCAAGGTAGGGGAACCAACAATTGTGAAAGGAAGTCATGTTCCCTCACACCTTTCCTGCCTGTTTTCTGAAAGCAAATCTTCTACCCTGCTGGATACAGCCCGCCAGCTTTTATTTCAATTGTTTTCTACTAATCCAAGTTGTAGCTTTTTTTTTTTTTTTTTTTTTTTTTTTTTTTTTTTTTTTTTTTGTGTGTGTGTGTGTGTGTGTGTGTGTGTGTGTCCTCTGCATACTGCTACTCCTTTCACACAATTTCCTGTGACTTGCTCCTGCTATGTTGTGGAAACAGTGACGGCACCAGACTGGCACATACTGGAGTGCTGCAGTAGCACTTCCAAGAGGTTTGATGGCACGTCCCACAGGCACAGGCAGTCTGCTAGGGGTTACTTTCCTTGTATTTATGCTTCCCAGAATTGCATGTCAGCCACTGAGAGAGGAAGGCACACGGTCCCTGTGAGTGCAAGGGCTGTGGCTGGCATTCTCCAATGCAAAGGAATTTGCTGCTGAGCACTGCTCCAGAGGCAGGGTGCTGTGACCTCACAGTGGGGTGTAAAGCCTTCATGTAAACTGGGCAAATTTGTGCTGTGTTTGTCACTCTCTCTTCTCTGGAAGAATTAATGTGCTTACCAGATGGCTACAATAGAGCTTACCAAACAACACATAAACACTACACTGTCAAAATATTAAGCTGACATATTAGACACAGGTTTTACCCATGTCAGTAAGATTATCTTTAGGCAGACTGAATTAAAAGCTCCCATTTTGAAGTAAATTCCACTTATTTCCCTGACTTTGTATCAAAGTCTTAACTTCATAAAAAATTAACAACTTCAGCAGAAACATCTTCCTGCATCCCTTTTCCCTATGTCAAAAAGTGGCAATAGCATCAAACGGACTAAAAGGAAGTAGTTCTCACATTTGCATTGATCCAACAGGGTACCGCCCCTAATTGCTGTTTTGGTTCATTCATTCCCTCCTCAGCATGCTGCTGTGGTTTTGGTGACTCCTTCCACAGATGTGTGCCTATGGGATGGTGGTGCAAGGTCCACCTCTGCCCCTCCCAGAAGCAAAGTCTCCAAGCAAAGGCCATTAAACAAAACCATCTTAGGCTTTTGGGAGTGCAATGCCCAGCACAATGCAGGGTGAGAGTTTAGCTGAGTGAAGCACCGTGACGGTATTGCACCATACGAGATGAAATGAAGAAATTCAAGAAGTGAGTCACTGGTATTGGATATTGGAAGTGGCCTTGGGCTGCCCTGGTTGTCTACTCACTAATCTGTGTTTTCAAACCTAAGCCTTCCTGTTAACTGTTTCCTTCTTTAAATCCATTTTAAATCTCTCAGTGATGGGCAGTCTGTTCAATGAAGGTCAAATGGTTTTATCTGAGTGGAAAAAATGTGATTCTCATATTGTTGCAAAAGCACAGTTTAGCATTATTTTCTGTTTCATCTCCTTCATGTGCAGAAGACTACAAGTAGCACAACGTTGCTGCACAGCTGCACAAGGGGTGTTTGAACAGCCTTCTGTTCACCTGCTTTTCATCAGGAATTACAGTGCTGAACTGGGGAAGAATGTAATAAATGCCTAGAAGAACAAAATAAGCACTGAAAGAATGACAAATTCTAACTGAAGTCAGCACGACAAATGAATTTTGCATTGCCGCTATAAGATAGCCAAGTTTGGTCTTTCTGACAGACAAATTATGAAAAGCAATAGCCAGATCCTGATGTGCAGCTGAGTAATGCAGCACACGGCTCACAGTGTGTGCTCAAGGTAATGGGAAGCACAGCTTTACTAGGTCTTCTGCTCTCTGTCCTGCATTACTTGATGCAATGGGGGAGGGAAAGGTGTTCAGAGAACTCTGGGGAGCTAGAATCCTGCCTTTCCCACATTCCTATATTAAGTATTTTGCTCCATCATATTCAGTTTATTTTTACTTGGGTCTGTCAAAAGAGAAACCAGACTTTTAACCACTCACTTCAACTTTGAAAACAAAGTGTGTTTTTAACCTTCCTTTCACCTGTGACATTATTAGCTGTGTTGATATGAAAGTAAGTGATTTGGTTCAAAAATCAACCTACCAACCAACCAAAACCCACTGTCTCATGTATGATTGTGTTATGAGATTACAGTAACTGACATTAACTTGTCTAAATCAGCTTACTTCTTCTTAGCATTCATACACATCACTTGCATGTGACTATACTACTCCAGGAGAGAGGTAAAAATGTGAACTAAAGGTTCTGCAGCATAACTGTGGGCTCCTGCTGTCTTGCTAATCATACTTAACCAGAGTGGCATGTCTCTGGACCTCAGTCAAGAGGAACCCAGCAGAGCAAGTTGCTTGTGCTGTCAAATTCTTTTAATATCAATTAATTAGTCAATGGACATTAATTTTCAAAACCAGGCTTCCATAGAAATGATGGGTCAGTAAAACCTGTCTGAACACTGTAAGAAGCTTGGTCAGGAAGCAGGTGTCTTTTTAAGCATTCAGGTGTGACTAAAGTCCCAAGAGGCTGATTTGCAGCCTCACTTCTTTGCTGCTATGCTGAGGAAGTCCTACCACAAGGATTTACTGCTAAGAATCTCCTCTCCATGGTCTGTGCAGGGCAATTAACATTAAGTGAATGGTAAAGAATACGGCTGATTTGCATTAAACGTCTTTGCAAAACAGTCTGTGCATTGGTCATGTCAGGAAATCAGGACGTGCTAGAAAGTTAAATTGCAATGGCTTGTGCTTGGTGAATGGACTGCTCGTTATTGATTCCTGCTGTCTAAAGAAGTCATGGAGTGAACAATGCTTATTGAACAGTTAGTATCATCTTCAGCTGAATCACTTCCAATATAATTCAGATGCTAGACCAAGCTGAAGCTTTTTCTCAGAATTTAGCAGTATTACAATTCAACTATTTTTTTTTTCTACAATGTTTTTCTTTAGCGTGAAAAATGTAAAGACAGATTAAAAGAGCAGTTTAAGCTCATCCTGTTCTTATGGTTAGGAAATACCTCTAGGTGTAACCACCAAGTCTCTTGTTTCAGCCTTTACAATCCAAATTAATACTGCAATAGGTTATGAAACACAAAACAGCTCTGTTCCAAAAACTGCCGAGCCCAAACTAATCCTGTGATTTACCAAGGTCTTTGTCTAACCTGTCTGTATCTCTAGTGCAATCTATAAAGAGCAATGTGAAAGCAACTTTGTTTGCAATACAGCTTGGCCTTTGTATGAATGAGGCTTCACCTGTAATATTTTGCAAAATCGTGAAGACTTTCAGTAAATTACAGTTGTAGGTGAGTGAAGAAGATTGATTTGTTTTCCTTAGGATGCCTCTTTTGTTTCATAAAATTAGGAAAGGAACTCTGAATTTTGTTTTCTCACTTAAGTAGTATTTTGGGCAGGGAGCTTTTGGTGCTGTCTGCTGTAGATATTTTTAATGGACAAGAAAATCAGAATGGATCTTTCCTGCAGAGCAAGAGATACTGGTTTCAGGCTCTGACAGTGGAAGAATTAATAAAATCTGGCACTTTCATCTTCTGGCTTGGGTTTTAACTAATGAATCATTTAAACAGCACCAGCAAATATGTGACTCCAGCTCCTTGTTCAGGTTGTTGCTCTTCTTTCAGGTATAAGTGGGTTGAGGCTGGATGGATCCTCCTGTGCCTGAAGACACTGAGCAACCTTCTTGCTCACTAGTTCTTTCAGATTTTCATTTCAGCAATAAGAAATGCCTTTTCCCCAGGACTCACACAATGGCCAGAAGTTATTCACAAAGCCACATTAACACTATTTTCAGGCTGTTTCCACCTTTCCTCCCATCCTCTCCAGCCTCAGACAATTTTCTTGGCCCTTTGAATCAGTACTCCTGTGTCTGTTTATCTTAGTCACAGAAGCTGGGCTTTGCTCTAGCACTACTGTTGCATATTTTATGGTCTCTCTTATAAATGCAATTAAAGCCTTGAATGGACAAGTTAGTGCATGGGTGCAAACTTGTTGGTTAGCTGTTTTATTTTGCAGTGTTTTAGCTAAAACAGATGTACCTCACCATAGACCCTGTCCTCAAATGAACAGTAGGCCTTGTTTTATACTGCCAGTTTTGTGCATGCATTTTAGAGCTACAACCATTTGTGAACTACCTTTTCCTGAATCCTGAGCTGAGAAGATGTTGGATCTTCTACATGTATTCTGTTGTTTTATTATATTGCTGAAATACTTATGAAAGTATAAATGAACTTAGGAAAAAATCCTTATTTCTTTTCTGCTGAAAAATGTAATGCCAGAACACTTCAAGGAAGGGTTATTATCTAATTATTTGAATAACATCTGAAGTCAAACTCCACAAAATTAATGTTTTTTTCTTTCATTTACTAGCAGTCCTGAACAGTCAGAAAGCCTGACAGACTTTTTTTAGACTTTTTTTCTTTGGTTTGATAATGTCAAAATTATGGAGCTTATTTCACTGCACTATGTGATTATTGATTTGAAACGAACATGCATTTGAAAAATATTTTGGTGTTAGCTAGTCCTCAGGGCTTTATCCGGGAGATTTTCTCTAATGAAAATATTCCTCAGTATTCTTCCCACAGTCTCAAGATCCTGAGCACAGGTTGGTGGGGCACTGCAGACATAGAAGAAAAAGACCTCTGACCTGAATAGCTTGAAGACTATGTAGTCTTTCTTTATTTTATTTTATTTTATTTTTTTTCTCATATATTATTATTTTTTTAACTTTTCTCATTGTTTGGGAAAGAGTAATGACACCAGTACCTAAAAATGTTTAGAAGTGCTGCTTTTAAAATTCAGAATTTACTGGTAATAACATAGAAAATCAGCTTTATATCTTTATCTGAGAGCTGAACAATCCCAGAGTGCCAGAGATTCAGGACATAAATGCAAACTCTTTAATTTGGGCCTCTCTGAAGTTGCAATGTACTGTTTTTGATCTTGCCTTTTAAAAATGTGTTTATGAAAGCTTTCCACTTCTCCTTCAGTTATGCCAGGAGGGCATGTTATCAGCTTCCTGCCACAAGTCATCAGAAACATTTTTTTTCTGCTGCATTGCTGTGAAAGTGAGAAGAACTTAAAGAAGGGAAAGCAATTTGTTCTGCAGGAGATACTAGATAAAGGGTACCTAGAGGATTCTCATACTATGTTAAGATAGGGATAAAATTGAGTGACATGGTAGACCATTAGGCAAAGCAAAGTAAGCACAGCAGCCAATTCCTTTTTTGTCTCAGACCTGTGATACATTTTCCTACCTTGGATGATCAAGTGATGCTGTCTAAGGCAACAGCTCTGCTGGTTGGCTGAGCTGGCATGGGACCTCAGAAGGCAGCAGAGGTCTGTGTTCAAAGAGGTTGAGCACTGCAAGCCATCGAGAGGAAGTCTGAAGGAGCTGCACTTGTTTACACCTTTTGAAAACACAACACAGTGAAAACAACATTATAAACTCCTTGTTTGGGCCTCACTGGGGATCCGGAGACCCCTGTCACTGCCAATTTCTGAAACTACAGGAACTAAAAATCAAAGCAAGAGATTAAATGAGACTTCAGCAATGCAGCCTAATGTATGCTCATATGGAAACAGCAGAATCATTAACTTTGCTGGTGCTTGAAATATTACTGCACACACTGCTAAGCAGTTCATTTTCAAAGGAATTCTTAGAAACATGAGACCTCTGCCCTGAAAACTTGCTCAAAATTTGGAAAATAAAATCATGAGAGTTACAATTTGTGTTAACCAAAGAGGTTTTCATTTTCATGCTCTCTCTTAACAAGTTAAAAACTGCTTAAATTTTCCAAATTGCTACTAAATATGTAGTAAAAACACAGAATCCTATAAAATTAGTTCAAGCAATGTGCCTTGTGCCAGAAGAAATAAGACAGTAAGTTAAATTACTTTCCCTCTCCACCCCCCATTTTACAAGTTCTGTTTTATGGGAGAAGCACTTCTGTTCCCATTCTGGATCCTGGCTCAGGTGTGTGTTGCTGTATTTGTGCTCAGAGCTGGGCAATGTAAGAAGGACATCTGCAGTGGTCTGGAGGTGTGTCTGATGGAGAGGATAGGGAGATTTCAGCTGGATCCCAAAGGCTCAAAACTCTACAACTCATACAACTTTAGCGCTTCACACTGGAACAGATCTCCCAGAGACTGGTGCATGAAACAAAGTCTTTTTAGCACTTACACTCATTCAGATGCTGGTGGTGTGATTTTTCCCTTATTCTCTATCTCTTTACAGTTTGTCAAGGAAAGATCAAATCCTTTAAATGTGGGTGTTTATAGGTAATATTTTCTGGGGGAATAAGCTGCACAATGTTGGACTAGAATCATAGATTGGTTTGGTTTGGAAAAGACCCTTAAAGATCATCAGGTTCAACTCCCCTGCCATGGGCAGGGACACCTCCCACCAGACCAGGTTGCCCAAGGACCCATCCAGCCTGGCCTTGAACACTTCCAGGGATGGGGCATCCACAGCTTCTCTGGGCAACCTCACAACTCACATCATGTAAGATTCTTCCTTATATCTGATCTCTGCCCATCAATTTATGCCTCATACTGACAGACTTACAAACCTGAATGCCCTGTGTCTGCCCACTGGCACCCTGTGCAGCTGTACAACCTAACCAGTCCTTACTGTCTGCTGAAACCAGGGCCTTTTCTCACCCAGCCCCCCCCCTTTTTTTTTTTTTGCACAAGGTAGTCTGAATTATGTCCATTAGCAGAGTAAATCAGAAGATGCCCTGAGGCTAACAATGGTGTTTATAAAGAAGTCCTTTGAATTGTAACTATATTGAATTTTCAGCATATGAGTAAAACCAGATAATACCTTGAAAACTTTATCAAAATAGTGGTTTGTTGGGTGTGGATTAACCAGAACTGACTTCCTCACAAGTGTTTTGAGCATACATTCTACTCCTTTTA
Organism: Aythya marila; assembly: GCF_965140915.1. NCBI lineage: Eukaryota > Metazoa > Chordata > Aves > Anseriformes > Anatidae > Aythya > Aythya marila. The sequence goes on along the minus strand of NC_139043.1, from coordinate 36,708,345 downwards.
AACACTTGTTTTAATTTCCTCTTTCTTTTGGGGAAGGAAATTAAGTTTCGTTGGTCCCCTCCAAGGAATAAATACAAAAAGTTATTCTGGTTTCCTTACATCAAGCAAGACCTGAAACAGCAATCCCTTCTCATTCCTCTTGGCCAAGGCAGAATTATCATGTGAGAGGCCGGCAGAGATAAACCCTACAGAACAAAGCAAACCACTCCCCAGACTCTGCACAGCAGTTCTTTCACGGTTCACAACAGCAAGATGACATTTCAGAAGAAAAGCACTATACCTTAGACATTGGGTATCAATGAAGCACACAAAATAGCTCGGAGTTAACATCTGTGTAGCAGAGGCCAGATAACAGCAGTGATCCCCCTGGAGAATCTCTCTTGCACCTTGTGTCCTTCCCCTCCCACCCACAAGGCCCTTGGTGGCTGCCTGTTGGCTCCAAACGGCTGCAGGTTGATTTAAGAGGTCCAGAATGATCCCAGATCAGTCTGTGTGCATACATCAAACTTAGATGATGTGTCTCTGAGGGATTTTTTTTTCTTTTTTCTTCTGGAAAGCATATGACAGCATGAACAAAAAGGTTATTACAACCTTAGATTCCTTTGTACTAATTTCCCATTGCTAATTATCTATTGTCAGTGATATTCTCTTCCCTGCAACTCATCTCACATACATCCTTTAGAAAGTTCTGTCTTCTGCTTCTTCTTTATCTGCTCTTTTGCTGGGAATCACCCCCACCATATTGGCATCATGACTTCTAGGTCTCATGTATCTTCTCTAAAAATTGTCGGGTGATTGATCCTGCTTTTTAAAGAAAGAGTCATTTTAACTTTCTAAAGCAGGTTTTCATAGCACACTGTATCCTGTTACATTCTGCTGGTGTAGTGGGGTGATTCATTTAATGATGTGTGATTACAGATTTTCCTTCCTCTTGAGTACTGAAGTAGAATATTTCATCTCAGAAAGCCAGTCTTTTCCAAACTGCTAGCAAAATAAATCCCTTATGAGAAACATATAAAGTGTGCAGTCTCCAAGGTTAGAAGGGAAAATAATGAAAAATAACCAGCTAGTGAAGTTTTATCACATTGTCCCCAAGGATCCTGACACACTGCACCAAGTTGGAGGACAGAGCCCAGCAAAGACTGAATCTCTGGTCAGTAGTACAGAGCCTTGGAGGGCACTTAGCAGGGAGAAGTTGCCAAGATGAGAATCCCCCACCTTCTCCAAGGTGACTGACCCTGTGTTAGCCGTGCCATGACAGATTTGACTAATTTCATAAGTCTGCTCATCTGTACAACTCACAGTCAGAGGCAGGTGATGGGGTTTGACAGCAAGCTGATATCTCCAGAGGAAGCTGCATGTCCTCACTACGATGAAGCAGGCTCCTCCAAGCCTCACATACCATGGGCACAAATAATTTTATCCCCCTATTTGGTGTTGCCCATCTCTGCACTGCCTTGCTGTCAGCCTTCGTTGCTCTGCACAATTAGGTCAGCGGAAAGGAATCTGGAGTTGCTTTGAGTTCTGGTTGTGCATGTTGGAACAGTCAGGACTGCATATCAGTAACTACATGAGACAAGATTAAACGGAAGCTGTTTTGTTTCTTAATAAAATCGGTATTTTGATCCTACCTACAGGGTTCCCCCCCCACAGTTGTTTTTTTTTTTTTCCCCCTACAACAGGAATTTAGCCTTTCTAGCTAGCTTGGCCTGCAGGGGGCATCAAAAGAATTCAGTGGACGCTGAGCACAGTTTTGTGACTGTAACTCTGTCAGTAGCGACCCTTAAAAGTATTTCACCCTTACATCAAAATGCAGAAGAATTAACTTTATTAGAAGAGAGGAATTAAAGTGACATATTACTGCATCCTTTCTGGTTCTTCTGGCTGCTTGATGAAGAAAAGGGATTTTGAGGCACACTTACTCTCCAAAGTCTTGTTATCAGAAGAGAGTTAGAGAGAAGGCCATGGGAAAGGGAACTTCTAAATACTTCAGACACCATTGAAAATAAGATTTAGAATATTTTAAAGGTTTATGGGAAATAAGGGAACCTGTTTCAGAAATTCCTGTATTTTCTTTATATTGAAATAAACTGCATTTAAGTATTAAAGATCATTATCTTGGTAAAACCTTATTTGAAGGGTCTGGTTGCAAAGATAAAGGAGAAAACAACACTGTCAGTAGCACCCACATTTATTTGCTGTATTATGAGAGGAAATATAGTGAATTTGACGAGGCACAGTTGAACAAAATTCAGCCTATGCTCTCATCTCATTTCTTCAGTGTTATTGCCCCACACCTCCTATTACTTCTCACCTTGCTGTTTTATATTGGGATTTCCTGAGCTGAACTTTTTCTTCTGATTAAACAGTGACTCTGCATCCTAATGATCATAATGGATGGGATATTGATGCAAATCTTAAATATTCACAATGCTTTTAAATAATTTCTCTGTACTTTTCTGCAGCCTGTTAAACTTTGCTAGATTTTTTTTTCCCTACCTCTTAACATAAATCACAATTACATTTTGCCCTCAAATAGATGTCCCTGCAATCTGTTTCTGCCTGTTTTTCTGTGTGCTGCTTGCTTATTTGTTTGAGAAAGGTTGTGTTTCCTAGTATATAATTTTCAGGAAAGGATGATGTTATGGATGAGATACACACATGTAGAGAATACTGTCCAATATACTTATAAAAAATCTGTTTGTGGCAAATGCAAACCTACTCATGCCATCCTGGATAAAAACTCAGAATTCTATTTAACTGAAGAAGCAATATAAGAGCTTCTTTTGTTTCTTTCTTAAACAGTTGCAGTCAGACAATGCGTCTGTTCCCCTCTGGGTCTGAAGTGGATTGGAAATGCCATCTTTATTTGTGCTGTTTATCGAACATGGCCTATTTGCTGCTAACAAGGATCTCAGCTGCAGCATTTTCTTTGCAATGAACTCTGTATTGCTTGTTTCTCTGTTACTTTCATACTTTGAAAACAAATGCTTTCACCAGCCTTATCTCCTCTTTGTGTTTTCTTTGTTATACATGTGTAATCTGTCATAATGTTTCATCTTCCTTGTTGATGTCTCTTGAAAATTAACATTTATCTTCTGATACAGCTGGCACTGAGTGTGTTTTGTAACATGTACCATTTTATGGGAGACTAAGCTATTAGAAATCCAGATATAGTATTTTGTCTGGCTTTACTTCTAGCAGAATAATGGGTTAAGGCTTTTTCAGCCTCTTTTTGAATTTCTTGTCATGGTCAAACAAAACTGAAGAGGTGTCATGAGCAAATGGGTGCTCTTCTGAGTTGGAATTTCTGATGAAAATGCCCCAAAGATGATTGGGGTGGGGTTTCACAGGCAACCTTGACATGGAAACCTTGTAATGTTTGAGTCCTTCACTTGACAATTACATTCTTTTACAAAGGTGTTTATTTTTCCTCCTTGTGCTTGTGACATATTTTCTTCTATCACTTTTTTCTAACCCTAAGTTTGACCTTCTGCTCAATCTTTTCCCTCCCATCTCTTTCTATGCCAGTCCTGTCTCTGCCCTGACTTTTTATTTTCCTTCCCATTTTTCCAGTTGCCAAAATATTTTCTCTCTCTCAGCCAATTCTTTCAGTCTTGTTGTCTGAAAATTGTCTTTTTTTTTTTTTTTTTTTTTTTTTTTTTTTCTCACATCAGCATGCTCTGGGTTTCTCAGACTCTCTCAGACACTTTGCTTTTGCCACCTCCACCTTTCCCTGCAGCACAGTTCCTTGTTCTTTCATATCCTGTTCCTTGTACTTCCTTGTGCAAGTTCCTTGTACTCCCATATCCCGTCTTTGTGGGTAAGAAGACCACCTCCACCACCTTCAACCCAAACACCCCGTCTTCTCCTGTCCTCCCCTCTTTCCTCATAGGCTTCATGTCCTCTGGCACACTGTAACTTACTAACCATCCTGCCAAAGTACTTGCTTCAAAGTCCAGAAACACAGGACATGTTTAAAGGGAATATCCTCAGGATGCTTTGAGATGACTCTTGGAAATGATAACAAATAAAGCCGAATTTTTTCTCCCCTAAATTGTCTTGGATCAGAACACTGGCATAGAAAATGTCAACTTAACATGAGTGAAATCGGGCAACTGGAAACAGGTCTTACAATGGAAATGGTCCAACACTTATAATACAGAACATACTGGGAAAATACAGTAGCTGCCATGTCTTTTATGCACATTTTCCACAGCCATATTCATATTATAACATTGGTATTATAACTATTTCTAACATGTGCCACTGAAATTGGTGGCACATGTAAGTGAACTTAGGGAAACATCTAGCTTTTGCGGATGTCAGTAAACATCTACAATGTAGTGTGTAATAATATTTTTATAGCAAACTTCATTTATTGAAAAAGAGACAGGGCTGACAAAAAGTCTGTTAGCAATGGATAAGCAAGTGGCCTTGTGTATCAGGATTTTTCATACTTTCAAGGATAATCCTGCAAGTGCAAACACTGAATGCATATTTCCTCCTTCATACCTGAGAGCAAATGGTCTGTGCTTGCCAACTACCTTTTAGCAACAGGCTCTTAAGACACAAAGAAACCATTGGAGACAGGGAGCTCTCTGAACTGTGTGCAATCACAGGGAAATGGCAGTTGCATTTGCCTTTGCATCTTTGAAAGTGCACATCTATTTATAACCATCTAGCCTTTTTTTTTTTTTTTTCTTTTTACTTTGGTAAATGAGCATCTTCACTTTAGCACACTTTTCTTTCCTGACTAGAGGAAATAAAATAATTTCCATCCTATGCTATGCAAGCCTGCTCCTCTGGATGGCTCCCTTAGTTCCTGGAGTGTTGCAAGCGCAGTGGCTGAGGGGCAGACAGAAACTCACAAATGATGAATTGATGAATAATTGGAGCTGAAAAGCTGTTTAGAGTGTTTAGAGTGTTTTTTTTTGTTTGTTTGTTTGTTTTTAATGGCTGATAAAATGGAATATGGTGTCTGTTTTTCTTGGGCTTGTTTGGAATACCAAATGGGAAAGTGTGTCTTGATTCCATAAAATCTAATGGTTGTAAGCATAATTTATTTATTTTAATTTTAAGAAACAACATGCTGGGAAAGTAGGCAAAAACCCACAGGTTTTTTGTCAGTGATGAAGAGCTAGGGTTAACCTTCTCATGCATCCTAAATGTTGTTTTATTATTAGGTTGGGTTTAGCTCTAGTTAAAGTAATGCAACAGGATATATAATAAATGAATATGATGTAAGGAGGGTTCTGTACAGGTGAATTCTGTTTCCTTGATAATACTATATTTTTTTTTTGAGCACTTGCACTTTAGATTTCCAAAAGTTCATACCATTAACATCTCCAGGGTAACTTCTGAAATCTTTTTAGTTCAACATACTTTTCTCACCTGCACTTTAAAGAAATTTAAGTAAAAAGGAGCTTTGAAGAAGTTACTGCTTTTAGTGATAATCACTGGTCTTCAGAAATCTCTCTGGGGCACTAAATTGACTGTAATACATGAAGAAAGGAAAATTAGAAACAGAAAACTTAAGGGAAAATCAATGGTGGATAGTTAAATTGATTCAAAATAATAAAAAAATCTCTTGGTTCATAATTCATACTTACAATTCCTGGTTCCCAAAAACAAGAATTAAACTATGTTATCTCTAGTAAATATTGTTTGAAACTTTTCATAGGATTTGTATGGTGTCTGTCTTTAGGCTCTTCTCCAATCAATTCTTTTTTTTCCTTTAAAAAGCTTTTTCTCCAGTATCTTTTTTTTGCAAGCATCATCCTTACTCTATTTTTAAAATAAACATACATATATGAAAAGTCCACCAGTGGACTTCAAGCCTGGATCTCTGCAGGCCTACTTGAATGGCTTTCAGAATAGGACAATGATTTAAAAATGTTAATGATTTCTTCAAAACGGTCAGCCATTTTTATTATATTATAGTTATATTATTAATTATTTATATTATTAACTAGCAAGTTTTTTTTAAGTTCCTAGTTGAGATAGATAGTGAGCTGGTGTTTTGAAGTTTTAATGGTGTTTTAAGGAACAAAATCTTCTGGTGGATGGATTGAATTTCCTGCGTTAGACATACTCACTTTCCTCTAGATTGATCGTCTCCTTGTGTCACTGAGCAGTCAGAAGTGATCATATAGGAGGCTGACCACTGAAGAAAACAGGTCAGAGGTGCTGGGCTTCATGGGGCCAGATGCCGGAAACACACCCCATCCATAGGTTCAGGTAGATTGACAATATGTCTGCTTTCCTCTGTTAGCAAATGTAGTTTTTGCTTAATTTTGATCATAATGTGTCTTTGCCTGAGAGTCCCTGAAGATGCCTTTAGCTTTTAGTTTCCTCCCTTGGATTTAGCTGCAGCTTCTGGCTGACCTTCTGTGTGGCCACTTGCTGAGGGCACGTGACTGCCCTCCTCTTGCATGACATATGAAGAGAAGCTAATTCAAAGCGTTCATTGTTTATGGCTGGTTTTTTAGTTCCTTTAGCTTCAGGGTTTTAGAGCTGGAGAACAGCTAATCAAAGGCTAGTGCAGAAAACTGATTTCAGCTGTCTCTTTATAAGTTTCACATTTTTCAATCATCTTCCCCCCTCCCAATACAGTCCCCTTCCCTAAAACTGGGAGGAAAGCAAAGGCAAGTTTAAAATCTCCAGAAATGCATGTCTATCTACAGGAAATTAAGTTTAAGTGGGCCATTTTTACCTTTATGCCCTCCATTCTTTCACTTAAATAAGTAGTCTTTGCTGTTGCTGCTGACAGTTGCCACCAGGCCTGACAAATTTCTCTCACTCATCACCCTGGGTCTGGTCCCTCCAATCTTAAACATGTTTGCTGCCTGCTTGTAATCATGGAGGCTTGTAATCATGGCCTCCCTTTTGGTCAGGGCTTCAGCCAAAGCCAGCTACACTTTCCTGCCTTTGTCTTTTCAAAAGGACAGCTCTGTTTCCTTCAACAGTACTGTTTATAGCTTCACCAGATGAAAACTGTCATATCCCATTTCTACTGAGACTGAATGATATCTATTGGCTAGATGCAGGATCAAAAAAACAAAAACAAAACAAACAAACAAAAAAAACACCAACAAAACAAAAAAACAACAAACCAAAACAACAACAACAAAAAAAACAGAACTTAGTTCAGCTTTAATGCTTGTATAGACACCATGCAAATTTCCTTCAAATGAGCCAGGAAATGCTAAATATCATCTCGCTGCAAAAAAAACTGCTGTCTCCAAAGGTCAATTTAGAAATGTTGTGACCTGTGATGTCCTTTACTATTGGCTGCATTTCCCAGAAAATATGTGAATTCTGGATAACTGCTCAGTCTGGAATTACATAGTCAACACCAAATACAGAGAATACAACCGTGTATCTTTTAAAGTGCCAAAAACTTAGCAAAATGAGTTTTCTAATGGTAAGGCTACCAATGCAAACAATCACATCCTGAAAAGTCTATATAGAATCCTTCTGTGTATTTGAAATAATCATACTTTAAAATGTGTTCCTTGAATAGGGTGAACATTTCCTATATAAGCCTGATTTATATTTTTATTTATAGTCCAGTACACTTACCAGTTTTACTAGCAATTTCCATGCTACCAGAAAAATGATTGCTATGTTAGTGGAGAAATGACTTTGGATAGTACTGCCTCCAGTCTCTGGAAACTATCTTACATTATAATTATTTGGGAGTTTGAGAAATAAATCTTCATTGCCTTGCATTCAGTGACAGAGACCAGTGAGCAAAATGATGAAAGGGAAGATTTAGGATCTTCCTATGGCAAAGTGGAGTAGGAAGAATTTTCTGGTGTAAACCCTGCACTCCTCCTCCTAGCTGAATGGGAAGCTTTTTAAATACAACGTAATTTTCTGCATTGGAGCCTACTTCTTAAGGTTTCTATTAGCATATTTCAGTTTAGTTACCAGATTAGCAAAAGATCACCTGACAAAAAGGGGGGAAAGGGGATGTAAATTCTCCATATACCTCATAGGGAGAGTAGTCACATATGTCTTTCTTATATACATTCCTTCCCAGTTCCATCAGGAACTTACTTCAGAAAAACAGTCTATCAGTGGATGGTACCATTAAGGTTAAAGCGTATGAGGTAAATTACTAACTAACTTTCCAAAACTTACTATAGATAAATTATATAGATAAATTTCAGACAAAGCTTTTGTTTTACTGTTTTCTTATTCTCACTGGATTTATTCTTGAAGGTCAGAGACCTGCCTGGAATTGTTGCTGGTTTTTTTTTGTTTTTTTTTTTTTTTTTTTCTTCGTTTTACCACCTTCATAGGACTCACTATTACAATAATCCCATGAAACTGTCCTTGGAACTTTTATGTTATCAGATTTTCAATGGTTTCTCATTTGGATAGCACAGCTCCTACTGTTTAGATCAGGTTGGATCCTCAAACTTGGTTTTCTAAATTTACGCTCCCAGCCGTATTTGGAAATTAGAAAAATTGCCATGTCACCAAGCCCTGGAGTTTATCTGAAAGTTTGCTAGAGGTTGCATACTTTCAAACTCTGAAAACAATCTGAGACCTTTCTGAGACTTCAGTTCTTTTTTCATGAATTTGGTATTAAGGAGAATCAGGAATCTGTCTCCATAGGATGCTGTGGCAGATTGCCATGTTCCTCTGAATTCAGCTGTGTCTGTGAAGTTTTCTTAGTTTCATCTTTCTGCTGTGTACCAAAATTTCTTATAAGCAAAATATTTTGTTCATACTGTGGGATATCTTATCTGTATCTCTGATAAGAACAAACCAAAAAGGTGATTAGTTTACCATATAATACCAGGATGGTATTATATAAGCAAGCTGCTTTTCCAGAAGCACTTCTCAGTGACAATTTCGCATAGGTAAATAGGACAGCTAGACTCTTATGACTTTTTTTCAACTTACCTGTCTAGTACAGCCAAAAATGAAGTGCGTACTAAAAATGTACCAAACAATCCAACACAGCTCTTCATGAAAGATACCTGTAATATATGTGGCTATTTATAAAGAAACATAGGTACTGAAAAACAATATACATTGGAGAAATTTAGTTCATAGAAGCCCTGGTTTTAATTCTTATTTTAATTCTTGGTACCTGAGGAAACATCCACTTAAATTGAAGCATATAATACTTCAGTCTATCCCAAGGGTGTACATTAAAAATAATGATTAAATTTGCTGTGCCGACTTGTAACTACATATTTTCACTAAACATACTGAAGTTGCATTCTACTTTACAGTGATTTAATTACAGAAAGTAGGGCTACGACATTTCAATTAGATCTACATGAAAAAGAAGGCAAGGAAGAGAGAGTAACAAGAATAAGAAATAACTGAATAAAAGACTGGCAAATAATTTTCCTTGGTTAAGGAAAAAAAAAAAAAACAACAACAAAAAAAAACTGATACAGAGACAAGACTAAATGTCCTGATGTCCCAAGTAAAACTACAGCTGGATGGATGAGAAGCTCTCTACTTGCCTCTTTAAGCCTGCACTGAATATTTACAATGAATGCATTCCATAGGCTGTGTGTTTGAGAGTATGTGCTTGGTCCTGCATGTTTTCCATTGAAAGGACAATGCTTTAAAAAATAAACATGAATATAACAACAATAATAATGATAATAATAAAGCTTTAGAAAATTCCATAGCAGAAAACACTATATTTCCCTGAATGAATTACAGTCACATCTTAAGTGCACATACAAGAGCACAGAAATATTGCTTCAGGCTCTCCATTTAAGGACAGATTTTTTTTTTTTAATATATATATATATTATTTTTTTTTTATTTTTATTTTTTTAGGGAAAAGTCTAATTAAGTGTGTGGAGATGAGAAGAAAGTGTCAATGTTTGATTTTGTTTGGGATCTCTAGGTACTACTGTTATCATCTCAAGATAATATTCAGGGGCCTGAGTTGTACTTTTTGCTTCTCCACACCACACTGTTATCTCTATTGTAACTTTTTTTTTTTTTTTTTTTTTTGGGGGGGTGGGTGGAGTGGGGAGAGGAGGGACAAAAACCTGTTTGCATATGTAAAGATATTGTAGCATGCTGTACAAAACTCAGCCAGCAGCAATAGCACAGCTCTGGGAAATGTGCATGAATTAACCAGCTGAGGGAGCACACATCATCGACTTTTCAATAATGGCACAATGGATTTTATGGTGCTTCAAGAAGAAATAGTATGGTAGTTATAGTGCAACATCTGAGGGACTTTTTTCATGTGTAATAGTTTGCATCAGAATTCTATGTGACAGCATGGATTTTTAAAGGGTAGAGCTGATCTGCTCCTTTTTAAACATTCTTTTCTATGTTTTGTTTTGTTTTGTTTTGTTTTTTGTTTTTAATTGAAACTTATTCACAGTCTGCACTGTTAGATTTTAAGGGTCTAAGGTGAAACCCTGGACCACCTGAAATTAATGGCCAAGTCCCATTTATGGGATTAGAGCCAAGTCTTCATCCTTGCTCCAAAGAAATTTTTGTATGAATGAAATGAACACACGGACTATTGTAATGTGTCATACTCATGGCCTGCTTAGCCCACGGTCCTGCCTGTGGCAACTGAGCAACAACACTACCTGCAAAAGAAAACAACAGTGGGACAAGCTGTCTCGGCTCAGAGAACTCTTGAGCAGATAGTGTATTTTGGTGGTTTGGGGAAAAAATGAAATGGCTAGTCCTGGTTCTTCTTTCTGCTTGAACCAAGTCAGGTTTTGCTTTTCCCAAGCATTGTCGTCAGCTTTGCATGGCTGGGAGTCCAAGAGAGGACCATGCTATGCCGTACCTGGTGCAGTGCAAGTTCATGTGCAAGTGCAAAGCCCTTCAAACTCACTTTGCAGGTCATGGATATGTAGATGAGTAATACTGAGAGGCAGCAGTAGTAACCTCTAACACATGTCAAATCCTGGTTGAAGGATATTGTTATCATTATAGTTGTGTTCTCTGCAGCTACTCCAAAGTATTGGATTCTTGTTTGACTTCTTCATTAGGAAAGCTGCTGTTTATTAGTAATGAACCACAGCAAAAGCGCACACACACACACACACACAAACACAAACCCAACCACCTGACAAGGGTTGGTTTTGTTTTAAAATGATGTTACTGTTGGTTAGCCAGTGTATAAGGGCTCCTTTCAGTATGCTTTTCATTTCTGGAAAATAGGTCAGTCTGTTTTCACAGAAATTGGTTAATTCATACAGCACAGGCCAGGAAAGACATATAAACAAGCAATCCTTCTTCTTTTTATAAAGAAGTGAAATGCAAACTTTGCTATTTGCGGAGAAGCTAGGAAATGCAGTCGTTCTACTTATCCACCTCAGCTGATCATTTTATACCAACATAGTATAAAGCTGGTCTCATGTTTCCTGAAACAGAAACCTGGCCTCATTTTCCCATAAGCACTGTCCACCTTCAGAGCAAATATGATGCCCTCATATTTTTTATTCATAGGAAATATTATAGGGTACCTGGATTTTTATGGTATTGAACATATATGTCTTTCTTCAGATTTATGAGAGTAAATAAGCCTTGGTTCACTGTTCTTTGCCTTTCCCTTAATAGAATCATGCTTGAACTTATTTTTTTGTTTGTGCTTCAGGAAATTTCTTCTCCCCTGCCTTGGGCAAAAGCAGAGTTATGGTAATGAAAATATGCACATAATATGAAAGGGGAAAGTCTTTTTCCAAAAGGAAATGATAAGGAATGCTTTAAGGGTAGATTAATTCCATTTTAACTGCTAGAATTTTATTCCTCAGACTCTGTTTTTGAAAACTAAACTCCTTTGATAAGAAAAAATACTTTCTTTAGGTCTTGTATAATTAATCTGAGAAATCAGATATGTGGATTTTGAGGTGATGGTGGAATGTGAAGATTAAATTTTGAAATTTGACCAGCAGTGTTTGGAAAACAAAGAGAGGGCTGAACATTAGGGATATCTGCAGTTGCCAGAACAGGTAGACTGTACTTTTCTGCCAGAATGAAACTCTTCACATTGCTTCCACTTTTCTAACATTGAGAATGATGAAACAGTTTGAGATCAGATCTTTGTTCACAAGAAGTCAAAGACTTTTTTTTTTTTGCTGATGCTCTAATGATTTGCTAAACTTGATGATGGGATTATCTGGATTTAGGGTCTGCATGCTGACATGAGCAGAGATATAAGCAAGAGAAGATGACAGTTACGTACGACAGACTTTTTGAAGTATTTCCCTTTTCACTCGACCAGAATCACTGCATTCCTGCTGGGTTCAGCCTGTGCCAGCTGCTTTTCATTTGGCATTTGATTTCCTGAAGATGCTGTGGTGGAGAAACTAGATGAAATAGGAAATACTATAACCGAGACAAGCAAGTCTCACTATTATTTGGTGGGTCATCGATTCTAACTATAATTGAACCCAACAGCAAAGCTTTTCTATCAGAAAGCCCAAAGGCTAAATCAGGGGTAGATAGTCGACCACCCCATTGTCTGCCTATGCAAGACTTTGAACTGAGATACACAAAACATTTACACAGTCTTTGCTGACAGGGCTCTGGTCCAACGGCTCTGTTGACCCTTTGGCCTTGGCTCTGAAGCAAGTGGAGGCAGTCAGTCTCTTAAATTACAGCAATGTAGGACACATATTGGAAGCTGACTGTCAACAGATGGGCCAGTCCAGTCTAGAAAGAGTTGCTGCCATAGCTATACTATGAACACACACCAGCACACATCAAAATTTTCTCCTGGGGTTCTGCCAATGTAAGGGTGCCAAAAGGAGCGATCCAACCCAGTCTAGCCCTGCTCTATCCTTTCCTCCAGATCATGTACCTTTCCTCTCTTGTGTATCATGGCTACATGAGTATTTACACAGAGAGGGGTGAATATGGGAATGTGCACAGCTATTCCCCAAGGAGATGGGTGGGACCCCTTGGTTGGGGTGGAGGAGGAGGTCACAGATGTAAGCCTCTTGGGGAACCGCAGCATACAATGTGTCACCCCACAAATGACCTTCAGTACAACATCTGAGCTAGCCCAGAAGAATGCAAGGTCCCAAGTGAGGACCTCACTGGGCCTGGTACAGTGCTGTGTAGGTAAGTTAGCACCTTCAGAGCTGGCTCAGGGATCTTTAACAAGGTAATAAATATTTATTACTAGCAGGTTTTTAATCATACACTGAGCCTTACCTAAAGAGAAGTAAGAATCTTACATTTCAAAGCTGTTTCTCCTCATCTTCTCAGTGCACAGAAGAGTTTTTTCTTTCTCCCTTCCCTCTTTCTGGGGGCAGACTGGTGCTGCAGCGCAAGTTTTCTTCTGTGTAATTTCCCCAACCTGTCTTACTCTGTGCTCAAGCAGTTGCCAGAGCTGGCCCAAAGGAAGCAGTGGGAGGAAGAGAGCAAGGCCACTTTGCAAGTAGTTTGCATCCACAGAGGCTCAGCTGTATCATAAAACTACACCTTGGGCTCAGTGGGATGAATGAGGTGGTTCACTGGCCCTGGTGCTACTGTTCCAGATGCTCTGCACCTGTTCTTCTGTTCAGACATTGGGCTTTTCTTTGCAGTCACAAACAGTATAGACACTGTTTCAATAAACCTAATATTTAAATAAACCTGATATATGCAGTGAGCTAGAAGCTTGAAAACAACTGTATGCCATGCCTCTGTATTCCTGGATAACGACATAAAATCATTCAGCAAAATATACTTTAAAGGATCAGATTTCTATGCGGTTGGACTGCTCAATTTCCAGTGTAAGTAATGAGATTTTTTTATTCAAACCCTCCAGATGATTCAACAGCTTTTGCCCACAGAATCTTGAGTGCCTTTGGTTATGATATTCCTAATTTTTGCTCATTAGGAATTGAGTATGTGAATGTGGCAAATAAATGGAAAATGAAAAGACCAGAAATCTATAGTTATCATATGAAAGCTGAATTAAAATATATTGCTAAGCAGTCTAACAGAGAAATCCTTTTGCCCTAAGACACAACAGAGCACTGTAATTTTATATTAAATCTCGCTGAATCAATCATTCTAGTACTCCCTCCAGTCTTGGGATGGGAAATCTGTGTCAGCTATTGGGTACTATACTCACACCAATAATCCTAGCACCAAGGTTATGAGCAACTTCAGAGCAGTTTCTTATCATGGTAGTTTTTGTGACCCTGTTATAGCACAATCTTTACTTTTCTTTGTTTCTTTATTCTCTTGTTTGTAATTAAGTGGTCTCATTTGCCTACTTTGATAGGGATTTTGCAAGTGGGATCGAAAGCAGCTGAGCAGCTGGGGGTTGGGAAGGGGCCCTGTGGGGGTCAGAGCTACCTGGCAGAGGAGTCCCTTGCAGTGCCACAAGGGCTGAGGGGAAGGAAGAGCAGTCTGCAGCATTTGCCATGGCTATAATTTCAAACAGAGTGCCTTCGGACTGCATTTATACAATTCCGTCTTTCATGAGATGTTTTAATTCTTTTAACTAAATGTCAGCGAGCCCTGAAGGTTTAACTTATCCTGTGGAAATCGGAAGAACTGAAGTCTAGAGAGCTGGTGCATGCTCAACCACATGCTTTATAAGTTTCATATTCAAGAGCTGCAGCTCTGTTTTAAGGCACAGCTGGCCAGGGACTACAAGGAGATACTGCTCTTTCCGATGGTGCCATCTTGTAGCTGCCAAGAGGGTTATGGTATTGACAGTTTCTAATCACAGATAAACTCCCATTAAGTTCTACCTTATTAATATTATAATTTGTATGTCTAAAGTGTTACTTTGCTTTTTGATAAATATTTTTTCATCCCATGTATTTGTAAGTACTGTCTGTTCTTTGTAGCTGGGCTACGACTTCTCTAGTAAGCAGATAATCAAAGAGTCATTTACGTTGGAAAAGACCTCTAAGATCATCTAGTTCAACCTTTGAAATATTTTTAATGATATTTCTCTCATTAACATTTTCAAAAAACAAACAAACACACACACACAAAACACAAAACAAAAACAAAATAAAAACAAACAAACAACAACAACAACAAAATAAGACAAGCTGGCCCTGCAGCAGCCCATCCTCTGTGCCAGGACATCCAGTCCAGGAAAAGGAGATGTTGATATCATTCAGCTAGGAGGTGAAGAAAACAGCCCAGCAAAATGGGAGTAGAGACACTTGCCAGCTCTTACGGTTGTACCTGGTTTGGCTTTGGAGGGACTATTTGCATAAGGCACATATCATCCTGATGAGGATGAATCCATGCAAACACTCCACTGGTGTAATGTCCCCTTGTTTCAAAACCTGCAAAATCTCTTGGTTCAGTGAAGTGTGGACTCACCTGACCTAAATTCTGTCTTAGTCCCAGTGCTGACTGATTCCAATTACCTCAATGCCCTTAAAGGCTTAAAATGAGCCCATAGCACCCCTTGTGCAGGTGTCCCCAATGTAAAGTAGGAAAAGCTGCATGTTATATCTCATGAGGCTACTATAAAAACAGTTCATTAAATACAATTCAGAAACTGTAGGAACAAGTTCAGATAAAAACCTGTAAACGTATGTCCACATTTAGCCACTTGCTCTCCTCCAGTGATGAGATGTTTATATGTCAGAAGACAAGGTTTCTCCTGCTTGGGGGTTAAATACAGACATAACTTTAGGGTAACCAGAGTTTGATGATGGATGTTCTCAAAGGCTGACTTTTTTTTGTTGGTTTATATCTTTTTTTACAGGAAGCCAATTTCAAATTTTCTACATAAAGAATTTTACCTTTCCTGACGTATCTTGCCATTCTTTGCTTCAGACTAGCCTTGTTGAAAAGTCACAACACTGTCACTCAGAATATTACAGGGTCTGGATTGAATGTAAATTTAAGGCCAGTGAAAGCAAAGCAGTGTAGTAAAACTTACATAAATGCCTGTTTATGCAGGGCCTGCTTTTGTCCTCAATGTCTAAAACAAAATGCTGTAATCTGCTTCTGTGCTCCATACTGGGATAAGGTTTGGATCAAAACACATGAAAAATTTATCTCAAACTGGAATTTAAGATGCCTTAGGAACACCAAAGACTGTGTTTATTCTCCAGCCCAACAAATTCTTTACCAAACCAGGGTAGATAAGGATCTAAATATGTAAATTCCTAAAAGAAAATAATACTATTTAATGACATGACTAGAAAGACCTGGTTCTGCTGGGTTCTGAATGCCATAGTGGGACTGAGATGTTGATGTTCCTTAACTTGTCACAATACACATGAAAAATAAATGTTTTGAACAACAGAATGTCAAGTAGAAAGAAAACAAATGTTTGAAGGTGACTTTCATAACCTTACAATAACAAAATTATTGGACCACAAAGCTGATTTACACTAACTAGCTGTTCCATTAATCTTTGTCTCAGTAAAAATGAAGTAATGTATGAACTCTTAAATGTAAGTAAGAATTTTGTGTCTCTGATTTAGTATATTTGAGAGATTCTTTCACATATTACATCGTTGTGAGTAATAAAAGCTATCACAGTACATTAGACAAGGGGTATTTGTTCAGGCCAGAAGTTCAGTGACTAAGAAGATATCATTAATTTATTTTTCTGAGCCCACTGGCTGCCATCTTAAGGGAACTGATTTGTGACAGAAATGTCATAGAGTCATACAAGATGGTGCAGACCACATCTAAACCTGACTCAGTGCTTTCTTCCACAACCTCAAGCTCTGGTGTTTAGAAATGAAAGGTTTGCTGTGGGACACAAAAGTGAAAAACTGAACAATTTTGTAAGAGATTTAATGTGTCTGATAAGACCTCCAATAAAACAGTGGGATAAATGGCACCTTCACTCACCTTAAATTTCAGGTAATCACACAGACTAAATTTAAACAAGGTGAGATACTTCACAGAAATACATGCCAGGCCATTTTATAAGACATGTTGAAACATAAGGATCATTTTGCTTTTATAGTAGAACCTCAGGGCAAATGATAATTAGTGTTTACTGGTTGCTGTTAAAGAAAATAAAGTGCATTACATTTACTTTGAATGATACAGTTTGTGATAATTAGCCAACATCCAAAGTAGTTGAACTTTTCTTACAGTACAATGCATGGATAACATAGTGACTTATAAAATAAAAGTTGAAGTCCTATAAAGTAGTTGAAGGGGCTGTATTTTTGTTGTCTGTTTTCACTGTGCCTGGCAGAACAGGAGCTGTCTCATAATGAGTTTTTTTAACTGCCATGGTAACACAGGTAAGGACAGTCCACTTTCAGCCCTACAGGGATTTGTTATTTATATGCATGTATGATGTATGAACCTTCTCTCAGTGTCTTTTTAAGGCTGCAAACAAACAAACAAACAAACAAACAGATAAAAACAGAGATCTCTTCAAAAAACATTACTTCTTTTGAGCTAAAATCCAGATTGAAAAGCTTCTGTGAGAACACCTTGAACTGGGCAAAGTATCACAGATATTTGAATGGAAACTAAAGTTTGTAATGACCTTAATATTTCAAATTGGATTGTATCCCAAAACCAAACAGAATCTAGTGGTAAGTGGGAAAAAAGAAGAAAATGAAAACCCATTATTCATGGAAGACCAGGATATTTCTGTTCAGACTGAGTTTTCTGTGTGGTCAAGCACAGACTTCCGTCCCTGTAGACAATGAAATACAAAATGAATATTTAACAAATATAAGTACAAACAAGTAGTTAAAAAAGTAAGAGATCCATTCTACACTGTACAAATGACTCTAAATTAGCTTCCACAGAGAACTGATAACTTTAGACTTGTCTTTATGTTAGAGCTATGTTATCATTTGGACGTTGCTTAAATTAAAATTAAATTAAAATTCCTTTCAATACAATTCCTTTCAGGTGTGAAGGAGCACTTTGTATAACACTATGAAAGCATTCTCTTCTCTCACTGTGGGGTTGATATAAGAAATGTAAACAGTCATTTAATATTAATACTGGAATGAGATTCAAATTTAAACTTCATCAGAAAGTGACCGAAAACACATTTAAGCAGAAGACAATTTTGATTATAGGGTTTGTATTTTAAACAGGGATATTTGTCTTGGCTTACAGTGATTGTTTCTCCAGATATTATCAGGTTTGCTATATAATAATGAAAACCATCTTCTTTCCCTCTCCAAGAATGTTGCAGAATATATTAACTTCTCTAATTTCTTTTACTGCCAAGCAAGCTCCAAGTATAACTCAAACAAATGCCACTTGGTGTACAAGCAAAAAACATACAGTTTAATGTAGATAAATGTTTTTTTCTTAAAGCAGCATTAGGAAATATCTGAAATGCAGCTAGTGTAAGTTTAGTTTATCCTTTCTTTCTCCTCATCCATTTCACTGTATGTTGATGCAAGTGTATGAGCAGCTCCGCTGATTTCAAAGAAAGTACTCATACACTTAACATTTGGCTTATGTGTTCATTTAGGTTAAAGCTTAGACTGTAAGACACTTTCAGTAAAGATATTTTGAAGATTTAATGACTTTCTTGATATCTCTTTAGTTCAAGCTCAATCATGTTTTATACAAGAGCTTTGTGTCTAGCTGGAGAGGCATTCCTTTCCACATAGATCAGAGACAGAGCATCATAATTGCGTGGTCTTGGGCTCACCTTTCCTCCACCTCACCTTTTTGTCAAAGCTCTTCCCCTTACAGTAGGGGTCATTTGAGGATTTCAGTAGACTTGCTCACAATGTTGTGAACAAGCTTCAGTGATACGAGCAATTGCATGTTACAGAATCACAGAATTTCACAGAATTTTCTAGGTTGGAAGAGACCTCAAGGTCATCGAGTCCAACCTCTAACCTAACGCTAACAGTCCCCACTAAACCATTTCCCTAAGCTCTACATCTAAACGTCTTTTAAAGACCTCCAGGGATGGTGACTCCACCACTTCCCTGGGCAGCCTGTTCCAGTGCCTCACAACCCTTTCAGTGAAGAAGTTCTTCCTAACATCTAACCTAAAACTCCCCTGGCTCAACTTAAGCCCATTCCCCCTCGTCCTGTCACCAGGCACGTGGGAGAACAGGCCAACCCCCACCTTGCTACAGCCTCCCTTGAGGTACCTATAAAGAGCGATAAGGTCGCCCCTGAGCCTCCTCTTCTCCAGGCTGAACAAGCCCAGCTCCCTCAGCCGCTCCTCGTAGGACTTGTTCTCCAGGCCCCTCACCAGCTTTGTCGCCCTTCTCTGCACCCGCTCAAGCACCTCCATGTCCTTCTTGTAGCGAGGGGCCCAAAACTGAACACAGTACTCGAGGTGCGGCCTCACCAGAGCTGAGTACAGGGGGACGATCACCTCCCTAGCCCTGCTGGCCACACAGTTTCTTATGCAAGCCAGGATGCCGTTGGCCTTCTTGGCCACCTGAGCACACTGCTGGCTCATATTCAGCCGACTATCCACCATCACTCCCAGGTCCTTCTCTGCCTGGCAGCTCTCCAACCATTCCTCTCCCAGCCTGTAGCTCTGCTTGGGGTTATTGCGCCCCAGGTGCAGGACCCGGCACTTGGCCTTGTTGAACTTCATGCAGTTGACCTCAGCCCATCGGTGCAGCCTATCCAGATGTTCTTGGTACCTGAAGTCCAACTGTTGATTTTCTTGCATTTCAGTGATGAAATTAGAAGCTGAAATTACATGTCCAGTTACACTTCCTATTCCTTTGTTTATGCTTGGTATGGAATTATCTAAAAAAAGGGAAAACAAAATCTTAAATGAGTCTTAGTTATACATGCTGCTTCTGGGAAGAGATCAGATGTTTGACATAACTTATAGAAGACTTACTACTGACTGTCTGAAGATAAAAAGCAGCTCAAACTCTTTATGTTTTGCTACAAAGAGATATGTAAAAGACTAAACTTTAAATTTAAACCTCCTTCATTTCTTTTTCACAAACTATATTTTTGTGTCCCATCACAGTGTCCAGAAACAAAACTGCAGATCTGATCTCATGAGTGTGGAGTTCAACTGACCACGTGTGTGCTAAAATATTACCGGAAGTGGGTTTAATGTAATCAGCTTCAATTCATTCCACGGCATGCATGAAACAAAATTAAGTACCTACTTTCTCACAGAGGGGGAAAGAAGAATTGTGTATAACACCTTTGCTTCCCTCTGTTGTTCTGTCTTGGGAGAAAGTGGGATTGTGGCTGTGGTATCTAAAGCATGACTATTTTGAAAAAAAAAAAAATAACTAAAGCCTTTTTCCACCTTCTCTTCTGTTGAAAAATGCACCATCTTCTGGAACTTGGAAAGGTATTTGATGCCATTTATTTCCTCACTTCCAACACAAATATGATGAAAAAAATGATTTAAGACTTTGAAGTGAAGAGAGATTTCAAAAATCATGAGAGAGTTTTCTTATTCATGTAGTGATTTTTTGTAATATGCCACTGCATCTCTGCATGATAATGTGGGAAATAGGTACAGACTGTGTTGTTTGAGGTACTTCTAATTCAATTTACAGCAACTTTCCCAGAAAATTTCCCTTACAACAGAGGCCTGAAGACTGTCATGATTTTGCACAGTTTGCATTGCTCCAAGAACTGAATAAAACCACCCATGTGAGAAACCACACTTTCTACAACTGGACTGGAGTTGCATAACTGTAACTGAAAATACAATGAAGACAATAAAGCCTTGTTAGCTGTATTAATGCATACAAGAGGTTTCAAGCACCTAGTATTTAATCTTGCCTCTGTGCAGAAATAAGCTTCCCTGTTGCTTCTGTGCTGCCCGCATCCCACCTCCTGCCCATCTACTCAGCAGTGATCCAGAGATTGTGGATTTCTACCAAAGATTACTGATGTATTGTGAGGAATGGATCAAAGGCAAGGTGTTGGTTTTGCTTGATCTGGTAATGTGCTCATTTCACAATCAGGAAATACAATGAACTACTTGGCAGCGTATTAATCCCCCTGGAAAATTCCCTTAAAGTAATCAGCCCCCCAGCTCAGGAGATGGAAGTTCCAGCTCTGAGGTTTTTTGGGTGAAATATCTGGAAAATGAGTTTATACTTGTTGGTAGAAAGAACTTGTTAGGGGGAATAAAAAAAATCTTTACCCAACATCTGATCTCTGAGCAGCCTCAGCTGTAGTCAGGCGACCACTAATGCACCTAAAAATACAGCTGGATTTATAATGCAGCTAGCTGCAGCTCACTGTGTGGGATATGTGAAGGAATGTCCTGTAATAACTGCTGTGATGGGTCCTGGGGCCCACTGCTCTTTTATCAGGGCATGAGCAGACACAGACAAACTCTATACCCAGTGCTTTTTCATTTGGTACTTGAAAATACGTTGGAAAATGCTTACAATATTCTCTATAAGTGGTAGTGTTGGTAACACCACTCTCTTTGCAAGATGTCAGGTTTTTCTTTTGGGGGTCTAATATAAATACAGTAGCTTTGGTTTGGGGTGAAAGTTTAAGCTCCCTTAAAAAATAAATAAATAAATAAATAAATAAAAAGCCACAGATATGTCCTTGGCACAGTGAAAAGAAAAGGTGCCAGGCCATTTGGGAGGAAAGCACTGCCACAGGGTGTGAAGGGGAGCTTCTCTAGCTCTCCCCCCTGAGCCATCAACGCCAGCATGAAGCCTGTGGGGACCCCCTTTGCATGAGGGGGGCATCAGCGCACAACCAAGCTGTGTTCTGGGGACACAGGACCACATCCATCCCCTCGGTTCAGGTGTCTGAGGGGTCAGGAAAGGCACCTCATCATTAGTGAGGAGGACAAGACATACCCCAGAGGGTGGCTGGGGTCTTGGACAAATTTTTCCTGATGTACAGCTCGCCTGCTTTCACCCATGTTTATGCGTGGGGAGAGGTTATTCATCATCCTGAAAGGTCGGTACTGGCCATGGGTCTTGTTTCTAAAAGTTGTAGAGTTACAACTGTATATAAAGATGGTTGTGTTTTACATGAAAAGCAGGCTAAGCAGTCACTCCCCAAGACCAAAGTAGCTAACATGGCTTTAGAGGAGCTTTTGTTTCCCAAAGATCCAACTTCCACTGGCTGCTCCGGCAGGCCATCTTGCTGCAAAGCTATTACAGTTTGCCATTGGCAGTGTGGGTACCCCGAAGAGTTTCTGGCTTGCCTTAATTGAACAGAAGAAACTAATTTAAATTCTTAAAGATATAATTAGTTTGACTTCCTCTACCAGGAATTCTGTAATTGATACTATGAATAAATTATGGAATGCAATTGTGAGGGTTCTTAATTACAAAGCTTTTTAGCTGCACAACGTCTGTGCTGTTGAGTGATGGATGTTTTGTCCTCCAAAGCAGAGCACGATCCTTGTCAGAGAACATATCTGCATGCCACAAGCTGGAAGTGAGGGACTGAACTGAGCACACAGATCCTGACTGAGCACTTGCTGGGGCAAGTATTGCTCAGCTTATCTGTGCAGCATGCAAATACAAAGGGGAGAAACTGGTCCAGGCGAGTCCAAAAGCCAGAAGGGGTTTTAACTTAGTGATTACAATTAGCTTAAGCCCTCTGCAATATGCTTTATTTTCCATGTGTCTGAATTAATTTTCAACCGTTGTCATGCTTCCCAGCTGCAGTGTGAGTTTTTTTCCACTTTGAGCAAATTATTCACTAAGAAATAATTCAGCCACTTCTGTCCCCTTTTTCTCATTTATAAACCAAATTTTGCTTTCAAGCATTTCATTAAGCATGAATGACATAGCACACTTGCCCTGAACTTACAGAGAAAACTTCAGAATATGGGTGGATTTAATAGTTACTTGGGGTAAAAATTAAGTAAGAATTCTTTAATGAAATGAAATCTTTTTAAATAAAACCCACTTTGATCTGAATAACAATATAGACCTTTAAACATCTCATTTAGTTAAAAATCAGTGAAATCTCATGCATTAGCTGCCTCCAGGGAATGTATAATAGCTGTGTTTTCCCATTTGTCACCAAGACGAAGCTACCTTTTCACAGACTTCACTTCCCATTCAGCAGACTTTATTTCTTAATCCCTTATAAAATTACCTCTTTATGTACTTCCTAGACTCAATAGCTACATTGACACTATTGAATTAAAGATGCCTTAGGCTATTTAATATCCTTACGGCAAAGCATACTGGCTCATCTTGTATCCGCATACCTCAACTCCCTCTCCAAAACTGAGTGGCTGCCCCCAAACTGCCCTCCCAGGAAAGCAACATCTCCTGCACGGCCAGCCTCCTGCCGGGATGCAGGGGTGCAGGAAGGCTGGGCCAGTGCTGGAAACCACGCCCCAACCTCAGCTCATTTACTAATAATGGGGAAACAGCCACTGAGTGTGAAAGGAGGGTGGGAAGGGTGGAAGGAGAGAAGGACAGAAGGGAGGAAGAAAGGATGGAAGGAAAATTTCCCAGTTTCCCAGACTCTCAGTGAATGTTGTAATTAATGTTATGTAATTAATGACCTGGAGTTGGTGGTTTTGTCCCTTTCTGCACAAGTTTTTTTCCTATAAATCAGAAATTTCCTAACAGTCTGCCTGCCCAAATGCACCACTGAGCTTCCTGCAGCTACTGGAATCTGTTGGCTTCACCGTTTCCAAGGCCTATGAGCCCCAGTGCTGACCTTTCTCCCTACCTGGCCAGGCACTGAAAGAAATCATTGTAAGTGTTGGGTACTCACTGCTTCATGCTCCAAAGCACCAAAGAGCAGCCAGACCTAGAAAACCCATCCGAACAATGTGCAGGAGCAACTGGTTTCTCATGTTATGTAACCACAATTTTTTTCTTTGACTTCCAGGACTAAGTAATTCCAAGACTACTGGAATTACTGGGAGAAACTGGAGAGAAGAGAGGGAAGGTGATTGCTTCCAAATGGTAACTTACTCTTCATTGTGCACTACTCACACTGGAACAGGAGATGGATATTTTCCATCAGTTATCTGTTTTGATAAATTACAGTTATATGTACGGGAGCTGCTGCATTAGGAGGACTTTTGGCTGGAAAGTCTTACAAAACAGATGACTGAATCAGACTCAGTCCTCTGGAGGGATCAAAACCATGGTAAATTCCTTGCTGCTTCATCTTCTCAAATCACATTAGATTCCACTGTGTTTCAGAAGTTTTTAATGATTTCATATTATTTCACTAGTGATAAAGTGTGCAAGATATTATGAAAACATTTGCAGTACTTGAACATAGAATAGTTTTGTTTGTTTGTTTTGTTTTGTTTTTGTTTTGTTTTGTTTTTCCCCCCTTGGACAATTTTCTAGGCTATGCTTTGGAAGTTAAGTTGTATTTTTTCTGATGCTTGGACATATGATTATATCAAGCTGTCTTTAAAGTAGAAAGAATTTGGTACCTTTCCCTCTTGCAGCTGTTTAAGAGTTTCATTGCATTATTTACAGATTCATATCAAAAATTTTCAGATGTTTTATACTTCCACTTTCAAGGAAATATTATGCTAACAGGTATAGGCAGTGATTAAAATATGGCACATGAGCAAGCTGGCCATCTTTCAAGGCTGTCACACAACTTTGACTCTATTGTTCATACTGAAATCAGAAAAAGACCTCAGGAATTAATTCTCATACATTTCATCTTCTGGCATTAAATGTGTGGCTGCTGTAATTAACAAAAAAAAAAAAAAAAAAAGGAAAAAGGGGTGGGGAGTAGGGTGGGGAATGATGCACTGTATTCTTCAAACTCCTGTGACTGGCTGAGAAAGGTTTCATAAAAAACATTAACGTAGAAAACTGGTTATCCAGGCACCCATGATTATGCTGCACCACTGGTATATGAGCATGGTACAAAATGCATGTACCACAAGGAACAAGGAATGATTTTGCCAGTGTGGACTGTGGGACTCTCCTGCTTATTTTCTGAAGGCTTGTGGTATATCACTATTCACTCCTGTGCTACTTGGCAAGGGGTAGTTGTGCATGTTGCGGCAGTTATTTGGGAAAGGTTGGATGTAATCGTTACTGGCACTTTGTTCTGTGGTCTTTGTGTTCCTGATTGAGTTATTCAGCTGGGACCTTAGAAGGTTGTTGAAAGCTTTTGTCATAGTTGGATGTTATCCACCCATCCCTGAAAGCTGTTGTGCAGAGTCTGGTAAGTGCACAAGTTAGTGGCCTGTAAAGATAAGGGAGGAAATAAAGAAAAACAAGGCCTATCAGCAGCCCATTAACTCTGATTTAGTGGATATGCAGCTTCCCTGTGAATATGTATTAGGAATAGGAGATAGACTTGTCAGGGTCAAAGGCAGTAGCAGTAACCAGATGTCTCAGACCTTTGGATGCTTCCTTATCCCACTCCTCCCCTCCCTCAGTACTGCTGAAAAGGGGTTTCCTCGTCACATCCTGTCCTTTCTCAAGCCTGTCCTTTCTCAAGAAAAAAAAAATTAGTTGCCTTTTCCCAAAGGCAGACAAATCATAGCTCTGCCTTTCCCCCAGCAATACTACCTGGACAGAATATCAATGTGCAGTGAGTTCCCCAAGTCTGCAACTAAATCCATGTCCTCCATGCCTGGTCTTTGCCTTTTTCCAGAGACGTAGGTAGAGAGGGATGCTCTCAAGAATAAGCTTGGCAGAAGGGAGCTGCGTCCTGGAGCCCTGCCTGCAGCCCATCTTGTTGGTCTGACAAACCAGAAATAAACAGATTTTAGAATTCCCCAGCAAAGTACTTACAGCCTTGAAATGCTAAGATCAGCCTTACACATATTCCTCCTTGCCTAATGAATTAAATAATGGAGACTTCACTGTGGGGTGATCTTGAGGAGTTGCGGTATTGGCAATACTGCAAATGAAGCATTGGTAGTTCTTTTCCAGGCCTAAGCCTCCTGCTTTTCAGTACAAAAACAGTTTAGTAATTAATTCCGAAGGATGTTAACTGAGTTGTAATTGTATTTGACTCCTTTCACATATAGATAAGGCCAAGATTCTCACACAGCATCATTACACATTAATCTTCTCATAGCAAAATCAGCTTAATGTGCTCCTGCTTCTTTGTCACATCAGCTGTGCCTTCTCTGCTGTGTAAACATTACTTGCCAGCCAGGCTAGGCACTGTATCAGGGAAGAGAATAAGAAAAATAGCAAAGTAAAAATATCTATTTTTCAGTCAGGCCCAGAAAAAGAAAAAAAAAATCATTCTACGCATCAAGCCACTGAGAAAGCAGAAAGGTAGGCAGCGGAGAAAGGCAAAGGTAACATGGCTAAGGATTTCCATGTCACCATACATTTCACAGACTCCAAACTTCCAAACTGCATAACTGAACAACTATCTGCATGGGAATTTCAGTAAGTGTACCACCAGTATCACATTGCTAGTTTTACAGACCCACCATAACACACTGTTATATAAAAGTGGAGATAACAGATGCGGCATTTGGGGGATGACATGTTTAATCTGTTTTCTTCATCACTTCCTCTCTTGCCGCCCACTTAAAAAAGTTTTCAGTTTTGCAGTCCCAAGCAGTGCCATATACTGTGTGTGTATATATATTATATTACTATATATATAAATCTATATTTCATATACATGTGTATATATATATGTATATATAATCTGTGTATATTTTCCATAAATGTGACCTGTGCTGCTGGGCTTTCTGCCAGATACAAAATGTTTGATACTTCCATGACTTATGCAGAAATTCTGGACCATGGAGGAATATGAATGGGAACCCATTTGCTCAGCCCAGCCTCTTGCTGCATGTATACACAGTGCTGGTATTTAGCAAGGTCTTGGGTGCCTCCAAGACCTTCTACATTTCTTGTAGAAGAATGGGATTTTTATCATCTTTATTGAATCAGATACTTAAATTCTTCCAAAATCTTACTATGGACAGAATCTAGCTAGGTATTTTGGATCTTTCCAGGGATAGAGCACAGGATGCCCTCTGAGCTGGCTGACAACAGACCAGGAGTAAAATTCAGGCTCTGCTCCACAGAGTGCTTATCTCAGCTACAACAAATGCGTGCTATGCACTGAGGGAGGCAAGCTGAGAGTGGAGAAGAAAAAATTGAAAGTGATCACACAGGTATGGCATGTGTTATAATTTATCTATCCTAGAAGGATTAAAATTCTATGTAAAGTATTTCTTTTACTTGAAGACTTCATTGACTCTAAATAACTTTTTAAGCTGTAACATCCCCATGTTAAGACTAGCAGAGAGAGTCTGACTTGTCAAAAGTCATGGATAATCAGAAGCAATTAATAGTTTCAGATCATTTGATTCTCAGACCCATGCTTATCTAGCAGACTTTCTCCTTGATGTTTGTGAATGTTACAAATTGATTTTTTCTACTGTTGGTTTATACTTTCTTTCTGGGATTGCATTTCTGGTCCCCTTTTATGAGGTGTTTTATTACAGGCTTTCTTTGTGCATCCTCTCCATCACCCAAACTGTATTTGAAGTGGCTGCTGATATTGGATGCCCTTGATATCCTATGTAACTGTGGCTACTTCAGATGATCCTCTTGTCATCAGACAAAATCTTCTATCCACATAAACTAGATCATAAGGAGCAGGAAAAAAAAAATGTTTAGACTAGCAAGGAAAATTATTCTTGCTCTGATCAGAGTGAGAAATTGCCCTGAAACTATAGGAATTTCCTGTTGCTAAAATATTGTGTAGGTCCTAAAAACTTTGCAGGCAGTTGTTTCTCCTCTGGGCAGCTAGAAAGGTCAATGTGCCTTGGGGTAGGACATAAGATTGCAGTGTTTAAGAGTTCATCTAGTCAGGAAATTATGGCTGTAAAGTTACATAGCCCTGTCACTTATCATTACACAGCTCATTAAATCTCAGCTAATTGCAACTTCACCCTAGTATTCAGGTCCTAATGTTTCTCTGCCTAATTAGCACACTAAAATCTGAAAATCCAAATGATTTTCCTTATTTCAGTCATTTCTTGTACAGAAAGCAATGGTGTGCAGAGGTTGAACTTACTGTAAGGGGAAAAATCGCCCCTTAGTTATTCAATCTGTTTGTTCCATTGTTGAAGATGTAAATGTTTCTTCACAGAATTGACAGGAAACGTAGAGGAAATTCTGTTTGTTTTGTTCTGTTTTAATTTTTTACCGCAAGACATTCCAGTTTATGTATGAAAGTTGCTTCTTTTTATCTTTTATTGTATTTCTCTCACTTCTTCTGTCCCTTCCAATAAACAACTCTCTGAAGAATTATCTATGTATTATTTATCACAATTTTGTCATCACGTGATTTGTTGAGAAAAGTCATGTCTCTTTTAAAACCAAAGATATATTTCCTAAGCAAAATCACAAGGAAAAAACAAACAAACAAACAACCTTTTAGCAGTTATTTGCTATAAACAACACACCCTTACGTTTCATTAGAACTCTCAAAATAAATTTTCATGTCCAAAAAGTTATGCTGCCAATGTCTAACTTAGAAGGCATACTGGAATACATCACTTGTTTTATTGAAATGTAAATAACATAATTCTCAGATGCTTTTAACAAAGCCATGTTTTTTTCTTTTATGAAAAATAAAGCAAAATTCATAATTTAGAATCATTCATATTTTCACATGATTTTACTTCAGGAGCAATCCATAAATCAGAGTTGTAACAGAGTGCTTTCTTCTCCAGAAAGGGTCATTCTCAGACCCAAGATAGAGATAACATACAGTGGGCTTAGTTTTATCCTGATTAGAACTATTGACTTTGACTTTGCAAAATGGATCTCTTTCAGGTGTACATAAGAAAAGATGAAAATATAGCTTTTTTTTTTTTCCCAGAACTGTATATTTCAATTGAGTGTTTATTTATTTATTTATTAAATATAAAATCTTGAAAGTAATACACATATTTGTTATGCAAATTTTCTTAAGAATTTAAGCAGCAGTGGAAACAATAAATCATAATTTGCATTTTGATCACCAAAATTAATTAAAAATTCTTGCTTTTTTTTCCCACCAAATTCCTGCTTTTTTTTTTTTGACATTTTCGTCAACATTATTTCATCTTGATCTGCAAGATTCAGTGCATTTTTAAATGAATGTCCTTATTTAAACCTCATGTTCGAGCTACATTCTCACTATAGGATTTTCTAAAGAGAGATGAAATTTTTAGTCAGTCTATTAACACATTAGCTGTTGCTTTTGTTTTCATGAGGTTTTCCTATATTGCTAACATTGATTAATTTTGTTAATTATATTGCACTTACCTACAGACTGTCTTTTCAGACTCTCTTTATATTTTCGAAAGTAATAAAGATCAAACCTCAAGGGGGAAAACTCGTAAATAAATACAAATAAATAAATAAATAAATGATATTGCAGTTAATCTGAAAATCTACCAAGTATCAGGAGACATCTCTAGGCCAAAATATATCGGTGTTCAAACAAACGCTACACTTTTATGTGTAGAAAGTAGCAATTCAGTTCTGCAGGATTGCTCATGAATCTTCTGATGCCAAATAACAATACCTGGGTAATAATTTTTACTTATTCCAAGAGGATCTCATCACAGTTGTTCCTATGAAGAAACTCTGGAGCCCTGATAGTGTTTCTTGAGATCAGTCATTGCACAGTTTCCACACCAGAACTAATTTATAAGTACTAACAAATTATGTCTTTCAGAACTTGAGTGATGTATGGAATATCTTCGTTTTATAGATGAAAAAATGCAAGAGCCAGAGAAGTTAGCATTGGCTGAATAATGGACTTAAATGTTAAGGAGCTGGTGTTTTTTTTCTGAGCTACAGTACATGTGACAACCAAGCTGAGTCATCTCGTGCCACTCTCAGTGGCATGTTCTCTGCCTTTATGGACCCAGAACAAAAGATGGTCTTGTAAAGCATGATCCCACATCTCCTTCTCGCCAATGTGAGCGGTGCTTGTGGGATTGCTATTTTTAACCACTAGTCACTTACCATTTGAGACACATATATGAAATATAGCTATCTAGCCATCATCAGAACAAATGAGTCTTGTAGGTTACATCTGGAATAAATGAGGCAGTGTTCCAGCCTCCCTGGGAAAGCCTACAAGGGCTTTGCTTGGCTGTTTGGGCGATAGCCGTCTTGGAGTCTTTTCCCCTTCCTCTGTTGATTGATGCTGAGGCACTCTACCCCTACATACCTCTGTGCAGCAATACAAATGTGCAGCCCTGGTTCTACAGCTCGTCACAGATCAGTTATTAATTTGCATTAATTTATCAAGTGCTGGAGGCCACAAAATCTTCCTTCAGACATATTTTTTCTTGCTGTCTGGTTTGAAGGCAAGAGCACAATTGAGCAGAATATTGGGATATTCTTCATGCAACCTACTTTATAAACTAAAGCATGTCCATGTTGTTACTCTTCTCAAAGCTGATACTGACTGAGTCTTGATGAAATTCCTGTTTGTTACTAATGCTGCAGCTGCTCACCTATTAGGTAGTGTGGAGAATTTCAAGGCAGTGGCTATCCCATGGACAGATTTGTTTAACCCTGAAGTTCTCCTAGGCAGGGTGGCAGAGGGAGGGCAATATGATATTCCTTTACTTTTTTGGGCTTGAGTCAGCCAGGAGTATTTTCCATCACTAATTCTGAATGGACTTGAAAACACTAGGACTGTTTCACGGGAACCTTGCTTATTAATTTCCAAAGGGCAAAATCCACAATGTGCCCATCAGCTTATGCTTTCTCTTGAACTCATCATGCTTCTCAGGAGTGTAATTGCATTGTCCTTGACTCATTGGAAAACAATTAGGGGAAGAGGTTCTCTTCCTAGGTCAGTCTCTATGGTGTCTCATTTCAAATTTCAGACCTAATTTTTCATTTACTTTAGCAACTGGGAACACATTGGTAAAAAAACTTCACTTTGAAAGGCCAAAATAAATACAGACATTGTTGTGGGCTTGTGGGTTTATTTTTGTTGCAGAAAACTTTGGACATGTAAGATTCAAAATCATATAAATGTATTGGTATTTATTTTCTGGGTAGGATCTCCTTCCCGAAAAGACTGAAACAGCTAAGTTCTTCCTGCCTCTTTGACAGCAGATAGTCACTCAAAAGAAAGGGTTTAGAATAGAAAATTTCAGACACCTGATGTAGTTTTTAAAATCCCACATAGCTATTTTTTTTATACATGAAGGAAATGGCAGAATTAACAAACCTGGACTCCTATGGTATTGTCTCCTATGACTCTTCAGTGTAATAGCCTCAGCTCCTCTCTTCTGTTTTGCTGCAATATCATTAAATCACCTCTGCAGCTCCTACATCATCCCACAACAACATGGTGTTCTCCTCTGTCTCGTGATTGACCCCAGACTGTATCCCCGCTTTTGTATGAGTATTCATTCTGGTTTCTTTCTCCTTAGACACTACCTTTCATGAATGTTTGATTGAAATTGGCCAACAGGTTCAAAAATGATTGGGTGAAATGAGGAGAGACAGATGGATACCACCAGTGCTGAGCCTCCCATCCTTGGGATGTAGGCCTAAAAATCACACTGCTGCACTCATCTCTGACTTGCACAACCTGGATATTATTTGGTATTACTTGTCAAACTGAAACTTGATCTAGAGATCAATGCCTTCCTCCAAACATAAGCAGAAAATCAGCTCCTTTGATTTTACCGCTTTTTTTTTTTTTTTTTTTTTTTTTTTTTTTTTTTTTCCTGAAAGCAGGGAGGGAAAAAAAAAAAAGGAGCCCTGTGCTTATTTTACCTCTTCCTGTGTTTGCAAGCTGGCCTATCTCTGATTGTTTAGATAAGGCACAGCATGGACCTGTGTCAAGGACTGGAATTGAAAAAATATATATATATCAGAATTCCTCTGGCTTACTGTGTGATCCTGCTGCTGTCATTTAGTTCCTGCACCTCTGTTTTCCCTTCTTGTTCAGGGGGACTGCAATGCCTGGGGGAGCAGCAGGGAGAGGAGGAGGAGGAGGAGGAGGAGGGTGCAAGGAGGAACAGTGGGTGAAGGCATTGCCTTCTGGTAGCAGCAGACTCTGACTGGCTCAGCTGCTCACCAAACCATATTGTTTGGAGTTTTTAAGAGTTTCTAACTGTTGATTTTAACTTTGGGGTAAATGTAGACTTGCTCACAGACCAGGCAGTGCGGAAGAAAAGCTATTCTTCATGGTTCCTGCTAAAAACTCCCCTTAGCTGGCATGTAAAATTTTTTGGATACTGAATTTTCTGTGAGGAATATGGGAATTAAGTTTAATTGGGAGAACTGACTTCATGTCACCTAAATTACTATGACAGGTTTCAGGTTTTCCATGTAAAATGATCTCCGGATTTCTCCAATGAACTTCACCAGAGAAAACTTTTCCAGATGAAGCACATCTTAACAGTGAGATTGTACCATTGCTTTCAAATTGATATGGAGCTTTAGCATAGAAAAGATGGACATTTTTTAGCAGTGACTGTTAGGAAAAACAAAGTAGCAAGATTAAAAAAAGAATACAACGAAGCTTCTAGAGCAGGGAGATCTTTTCTCAGGATCCAATTTCTAGCCATGCTCCCTGAGAGGGTCAGAGAGAGCAAAGGGAAATGAGAGCTATGGCAACTATGGATATTTGGAATTTCCAAAAGTCTTAGTTTATGATTTATCTCTTTGTTACTAAGATACATGACTATCAAGCTTTAACAGAACTTCTGGAGGACTTGAGGTTAAAGTTCTGTTTTATTTTCTCTTGCCACTAAAACTTTAGCCTCCTGTCAGAATATCAGAAATAACTTTCCATTTGAGATGGATAAATATTTTTATTTTTTATTTTAATATTTGCATGGCTCAGTGGCTTTGATGAGCTCCCAGTCTGCAGTTTGTCTGAGGGTTTCACTGAAAAGAACCGTGTTTTTCTTTTTTTAAGCTATTAATTCTCCTTGATAGATCAAATTTTTGCAATGTCTCTAGTACAACAAAATAACATGATTCAATCTTTCTGCCTTGCTGCTGTCCAACTTTATTATGAACTTAAAAGATGACTTCAAGTTCAAACGCTCAAACACTTGATTCACGTGACCTGGCCCTTCACCTTTAGGAGTCTTAGACTGAGAAAGTGCACCGACGCCTGTGTTGTACCTGAATACTTTTATCTAAGTATCTAAGTATGCTTAGTCTTAGATACAAGAACATACATTTGGGCTTGTAATAATTCGTGAGGTTGTCTCTTTTTGGGGAATGAGTGTAATGTGACCTCCTTTATCTGACAGATAGGGTACACACATAGGGGTACGTGTGTGTGTACACGAGCCTATGTATACCCATATTGTGGCTTAGTGCAACATTCAGAATCTTCTGTCTAATATGGCTATTCAAAATTTTGAATTTTTGCCACCAGTAAACCCTCTGAAATATTGTTAGCAGCACTTTAGAAAACAATATGCTCCTGCAATATCATTGTTAATTGAAAATTAAAAAAAAAAAAAAAAAAAAGACAACATGGGACCTGGTCTAACTTCTAAAGCAAGGTACCTCAGCAAACCCACCTGTACAATGTGCAGTCTGGGACTAGAAACAAGGGGACCCCTATACACCTATGCACATTGACAAGACCAATGCCCCTATACACCTCTTGATAAGACCAATGCAAGTCTACACATATCTCTGGAAATGCTTGAGAAAACCTGGATAAGCAGTATAGATTAGATATCAAAATTCTTGATTGTTTTTAAGCCTCTGGGAACACAAGTTTATGAATCCAAATAAATAGAGTTATAGATTCACATAAATGTGTGTAGGTGGTCTCCTGTAGCACTCTTGGAGCTGTTTCTGGGATAGTGATTTTTTTGAAGCATCAGTTAATGTCATTTCTGCTTTCAGATTGGAAAGAAAAAGATCAAAAATTCAAAAATACACAGACACACAGACTTGGACCTCTGAAAATTCTGGGCATGTTACCTGGGTCATTTTTACCTCATCCTTGTTCTGGAGAGTTTTTGAAATTCTGAGTATTTCATAATATCCATACATTTCTCCTTTACCGACTTCACTGAACTGATTCTTGCAAATATAATTGGTCCAGAAGCTGAATAAACCTGTTCTTGCAGTGCTGCAGTCTACTGGGTGGTTGTAATGCCAACAAATGCCAATTCTATAGGAACTTGCTGTAGGAACTTCAACTTTTTGTATTTGTTGATGTTGTTTTCTATTTTTTTTTCCTATTCTCTTTTTTCTTCGTCTTTTCACCTAGTTTAGCAAAAGGAAAAATATTACACTTTAAATAAAGAAACAAAAGAATTGCAGGTGAATTACTGAATTTGGTAATATCTTTGTTACACGTTCAGAGTTTGGCTGCTGCAGGTTTAGTAAATGTTCTTTTGATACTGATTTATGTTCAAAAGTGTGAGAGAAAGGCAGGGTAAAGGGAACTGCCTTTGTCTTGATATCTGTCTGTCCACAGTCCACCGAAACTCTGGCTGTAAATCCCTAAAAGCAGTTTGATGTTAGTACTACTTTAAATTAGCCCTAATGAGGTAAAGCAAGCCATTGGTGTCTAATTGGGCTTTAATGAACTGGATTCCTCAAGAAGAGATTTATGGAGAGTTTATCTGGCACAAGTAATCACATCAGGGAAACTCCCTCTCCTCTTCCCCCTCCTCCCTGCAGCAAGGGAAAAACACAGGCTGCACGCAGCAGCACAAAGCTGAAACTATCGTGTTGCTGTAGCTGAAAACATTCTCAAATTAGCCAGGCATCTCCAGCAGCAGAAGGAAGAAATATGCACTCTTCATTGCAGATGTTTCACTGCCATCCTGACTATTTTGGTCGGGGAATACAGAGCATTCAAAATGCAGATGCATTGCAGTCAACTG
This sequence comes from Aythya marila, assembly GCF_965140915.1. Taxonomy (NCBI): domain Eukaryota; kingdom Metazoa; phylum Chordata; class Aves; order Anseriformes; family Anatidae; genus Aythya; species Aythya marila. Next base: position 36,673,658 of record NC_139043.1, on the reverse strand, counting down.
GGAGCAATCTGCTGCAACAGCTTAGGTTGCTGCTCTGTCGCTTCCCCAAACAGGAAACCACAAAGCATTGGAGATTGAGGTCGCTGGGTCATTAGGAGAGGCACATAGGTTTGTCTGAAAAGTATTTTCCTGTCCTAGAAATAGGCCAGGATAGAACAAAAAAAAAAAAAAAAAAAAGTTAAAAACACAAAAAAGCATTGAGATGGAAGAGTAAAACTTTCTCTGCATTAAGCAGAGAGCCTGAAACAACCTCCAGCTGTTGCTGCAAGGGTATAACCGAAAGCTCACAAGAAGATGTGACTTGTGTGCATTCTTTAGCCAGTTACCTGCTTTCCCAGGCCATAAATCAGCGTGGAAGGATGCACTGTAATTTCCTCTTGCTGCCTGCACTTATTTTCAACAGCAGACACATCCTGTAGACACATTTCAAAACCCTTTATGCCAATGGCTCTGAATCTGAAATTCTTTGTTTATGCTCCAGGTGGGGCTTTATCTCCTTAAGTATACAGATTACTTTATTGACAATTCTTATCCTGTAAATGTCTTTGGTGGCATTATAGGTAAAACCATCCATGCAAATGCAAATCCAAATGAATATAACACATACTTGCATGTGTGCTGTTCGCTAGTGATATGAAATGCTGAGCCAATAAATTCTTTAATCAGAGTTTCAAATATAAGCATTGTATTTTCCATCACTGAAAAGTAAATGAAGAATGTGTACTGGCAAGGCTGTCCCTCTATCTGTCTTCTAGATGGAGTGCTGTGTATTAACCTAATACAGGTTTTATGTGATAGCCATAGCCTGCTGTGGATCCCCAAGGATAGCTGATATGCCATCGAGTGTTCAAATATCATGAGTAAGGCTTCAGATATAATTGGATTGGCTTATGATCAGGAGGCTTTCTAAATAACGCACAGACACACAGACACACACACACACACACACACAAAGAAGCCAATATGTATATTGTAGCTCTTTTAATTTGCTTCTCTGTTTTTGATCCTCTTGTTTGCAGCAAACTTAACTTTGCAAACACAAGAGTTAGGGAGTATGTATTTGTGCATGAGACAGAGGGAGGACAAAAGCTTATCGTCACTGGAGTCCTGAGTTCCATGTTTTCAGAAAAAAAAAAATAAAAATCATCCTGCTCCCTGCAGCAGTTTCAAGGCAAAATGGGGATTTCCTGGTTCTGCAGCAAAAGCCAACTCCTCCTACAGTGGGACAATTTTGAAAGGCATGTGAAGAACCATGAGTTTTTCTGCCGAAAGGAAGATGATCAGACCTCCAGTAGTCTTTTTTTTTCTTGTTTCAGTGGCTCCAGGCCATAAAGCAAGTTTCTACTGTGAAAGTCTGGAATAAATCTAAATCCCTTTTGCTTCAGATAGCAAAACTCCCCAAACTGCTTAATATTAAATACCTGGCATCAGACAGAGTGCAATTTGAACATGTCTTCAATCAAACTTTATTACTATTAAGTGTGGAAGGCAGAATATCTTTAATACAAACATTACTACTTAGGAGCTGACTTGCTGCCAAGCTGCCTCAGACCTGCCTTTCATATGGTTGGCTTTCCAGGGGTCTCAGCTTTCTTATACAGCCTCAGGCTGACATCCCCACCAGCGACTGCATGCCCTCAATGGCTGGTAATACGGGAAGGATCGTAAGGCTGGCACAGAGCCCAGCCACAATACTGAATCTGCCATAACTCAGCCACCATGAATGTCCCCCTGAATTCCTCATTTGAAAATCGATGGTGTTTCCATGGCTCAGTACCTGCATATCTAACATAAATTTATATATAAGGGTCCAAAATACTAATATCATGTTAATAATTACCACTGAGCGATCCTAGAGTCTTAGGAGGAGAAAAGAGAGAGAGGAAAAAAAATACTACAGCAACTGAAAATAAAAGAAATTCTGGTAAACTGATAATGTATTTAATAAATCTCTGACTGGTTCTGAATAAAACAGCATTAATGAGAAAATGTTTTATATGCACTAGAATGGTCTAGTTCATCTTCCTACATTGTATTCTTTTAATAGTCTGCTTAACTCATACAGCCCTGCTGAGTTTTCTTGCATGTTAGAGGTCTTGTTCATTTCAGTAAAAAATCATTAAAGTAGCAATTCATTCTTCTGCCTCAAATAGGCTTCTATTGCAACAGTTACTGAAGGAGAAAATGTTGGAGAAAGGCTATGATTCCTATCTGAATTGTATTGTAGTCCCATATTTGCATTACATTGGAATACACCTTATTGAATTTTTTTGTGTAGATAAAGTTACGTACACTCTAATAAAAATATTTCACAGTAACAAACAATAGAAGAAATTAACATGAATAATGAATGTAATCAGACTGTTTCTTAACATTTCAGAAATATTATTTTAGAGAAGAATGCCACCGTGTAAATGCATAATCTTGGGTGTATAATAGTTTTCTGTGTTCTCATCCATAATGTGGTGTATAACATAGATACATGGTGTCTATGCTGGTAAATATAACTGAAGAAAATTCTCTTAAAGTTAAGAGGAGTCCAGATCTCTAAACATCACTTACATATATAAACATTGGAAGCATTCATTCATCTGGTTGGGATGAGCCTTCTAAAAAAAGCCTTCCGGATTTTCAGTAGCTCATATAGGAAATGCATTAATATTCTACACACAAAAAGATCTTTATCTTGGTTTAAATCCTACCAAATTGCTGCTGGCTCCTGATTGATGCAAAATGTGGATACTGATGAAGCCTGGAATTTAGAAAGGAATACTGCCCACTGTATTATTATTATTATTATTTTGACTATTAATAAAATACGGGTACAGTTCCTTACTCCTCACCCCTACTCAAAGGAGAGCAAAAAGCACCAACCTTCTTACCCCAGTTTGGAGTCCACATGTAATGGAACCCAAGAGCATCTAATTCCCACATTTACCTCAGTGTCTTCCTTGGATTTATGGTTCCTTGTGCTACGACCATGAACCTTTACCAGGAAATACGCATACACACAGTCCAGGGGTTAAGTGCTTTTTTTACTATATCAACCATCTTTGTAAATGTTGTTTTTTGGGGGAAACATTAAATCTTACAGTGTGTGTAAATATTTTAACTAAGTTTTCACCCTGTTTTATTTATATGCTGCTACAGTTATATACTGTATTTTGAATGACAGTTCTTCAAACTATTTCTTTTTGTACTGTAAGTGCACTTATGAAAAAACTGGGTGGGTTTTTTTTGCTCACTTAAATGTGCTAAGGGCATCGAGGAGTAATTTTTCAGACACTGTTAGTATTTTGTTGCCTCTACAGATGCAATTAATTACAAAAATCTTTCCAAACATTGAAATTCTAGTTCATTTACAGTTCTGAAAATGTATGGTGGGACTGGTTTAATGTTTTGTTTTTGTTTTTTAAATTAATGGCTGCATTAAACTATCTGATTTCCTAACTGCCATCATATGCAATCTTTTGCATTGACATTTAGAGTAGTGTTGATGGAGGCTAATCTCTTTGCACTTCCTCTACAGGCAACAGAAAGAAAGAGGCTCCTTTAGAGGTACAATTCAGAGTGTCTAAAGTTAAGCTCCTGCTCTAAATCACCTCCCAAAACTCCCTATCGTTGACATACCTCCCCATTGAAGTGAGTCTTTGTGAATTCTTCCTTTGTCATTGAAATACAAAACGCATGCATGCTATATAGGAAAATGAGCAATCAGATAAAATATTGCCACTGAAACTCCTCAAAAAGCAGTGCTTTCAGTTTTATTCAGTCTTTGGAGGTTGTTAGGAATGTACTGAGAATGTTAGAGTCAAACATACCTTGAAATACCTGGATTTTTAGGTCTTTCCAATAACAGTTCAGGCCTAGAACAGTCTTTAATGACAACATAATCTAGTGATTTACTTTTTTTTAAAAAAAAAGAGCAGGCTTGGGGATTGATGGCCTATAGAAGTCCTGTTGAAGAATGGGAAAGTCAAAGCATACATGCAAAGATTGCTTGAAGTCATTCTCACCTTTGAAATTGTAGGCAGCTTCAAAAGTTTAAACCCAACACAGAAAAGACACAGGAACTGGTGATGTGCCCCAAGGGTCCCTACTGGGTCCAGTACTGTCCAACATCTTCCTTGATGACCTGGATGATGGGGCAGAGTGCACCCTCAGCAAATTTGCAGGTGATACAAAACTGAAAGGTGCAGTTGATACACCAGAGTGGTGTGCTGCCATTCAGAAGGACCTCAACAGGGTGGAGAAATGGACTGACAGAAATATGAAGTTCATCAAAAGGAAGTGCCAAGTCCTGCAGCTGGGGAAAGATAACCCCATTAATCAGAACAGGCTGGAGGTTGAAGGGCTGCAAAGCAACTCTGCAGAGAAGGCTCTAGGGGTCCTATGGACAAGCTGAACGTGAGACAGCCTCATATTCAGTCCTCATGGCAAAGAAAGTGAACAGCATGCTGAGCTGTGTAAGGAAGAACATTGCCAGCAGGTCAAGATTGGTGATCTTTCCTCTGTATTCAGCACTGGTGAGGCACAACTGCAATGTCAGATCTAGGTCTGGCCTTCTCAGTGCAAGAGAAACATGGACATACTGGATTGAGTCCAGTAAAGGGACTGGTACATATGACATCCAAGGAAAGGCTGAGACAGCTTGGATTATTTAGCCTGGAGAAAAGGTCTCTTCCCACCTCAACTATTCTGAAATTCTGTGTTAACACACAGATTCTTGTTAACACAAAGTACATTAAATCAGGAATGCTGTAGTCCTGCATTTGGGGTGTAAAAGCTTTATTTATTTATTTATTTTTCTGTGTGTATTCCTGGGACAAAGATACACAACGGACATTCTGATTTTGTAATAGCAGCCAAAAGGACAGGGCACTTTCTGCTTTTTGTGTTGTGGGGAAGAGAAGATCAGTACAAAAGTGTTAACAGGCTCAGCTAGGAGATGCACACCCAGGACAAGGCTGTGGCTGTGTGCATGAACCAAGCTCAGTGGTTCAATCAGGTGAGAAACAGTTGTAAAGACATGAGCTAGGGAGAAGTGCAAATGCCCATGATATTATTGGACATGTTTAGCTTTCCAGCTCTGAAACAGGAGATTATTTTTTTTTCTTTTGTAGAGTATCTGCACAGATGCATAAATAGTTCATTAAACTATTAGAAAATCCTGGTGAATACTGAATAACCAGAGAACTAGACAACTAATTCTTGTTCCCAAATAAGAAGCATGAACCTGGGAAGCTGTTAGGAGAGATGAGCCCAGTAGCAGCTTTTCAGCAACATAAATGACAAAGCCTACACAACTACTAAACCAAGACTGCAAGACAGAGATCCTAAAGTTAATAATGAATTTTGAGATATGTAAATACAATTGCAGTCATAGATACCTCCATAAAATGGACCTTCTGTGTCTATTGAACATAGAAAGTCAGGGGCAAGAGCCAGCGTGGAAAATCAGTACACAAGTCCCTTGACAAGTACAGCCAAGAAATCCCTTAGTATTCAAGTAACTTGCAAGTATCACTAAATGTGAGCTAGGAGAGGTGGCTGACATCAGGTATAATCCAAATTTGCATCTTGCTTTTGTGATTTTTTTTGTTAGGAATGTATCTGCATTTGCTAAGAGAAGTATCTTCTAGGTTTGGGAAAAGGTAGTGTCTAGTCCCAGAACACAATCACAGAATCACAGAATCACAGAATCGTCTAGGTTGGAAGAGACCTCCAAGATCACCTAGTCCAACCTCTGACCTAACATAAACAAGTCCTCCACCAAACCATATCACTAAGCTCAACACCTAAACGTCTTTTAAAGACCTCCAGGGATGGTTACTCAAGCAGAGAAATAACTACTAAGAGTCATCAACCAATGCAGATCAGGGAAAAGGTCAGAAGACAGCCCACAACTTCAGGAAACACCACTGTGTCTCACACTTGCATTCAACAAAAGACTTGGTTTCTCATGAGGTCTGTTCTCTTGCTCAAAATTAAAACAAGATATCGGTCCCCGATTGAAAAATTATTTAATGAAGTCCACACTAGACTGGCTAAATTCTTCACCATGTCTCCAGCCAAAGTATTCCAGAATTAACAATGGAAATACAAGTATCAAAATGATCAGGGATCTTTACTGTATTTGAAGCATGTTAATGAAGATTTTATGATATTTTTCTTCTTAAATATGACCTTTTTTGTGACCCTTGTAAAATATTATGTTAACCAAATTGCAGTTCTAGCTATACATAATTTCTTTACTGCAGTACAGGTAATTTTTTGGGTAACTGGAGAACAACTGTAGAGGTCCTTAGACATTGGATACTGGGGACAAGTGTTAATAGCTTGAAATGATGGATTTTGCCATACTTTGTCTCAGAAACTAGAAACTTGCCAGTTCGTGAAAACACTCTAGTTTTGGAATATAGTTATGAAAGCTGAGAGTCTGAGACCTCTTATGGTCATACTAACAAGCTGGCAAAATGCTCAAATATATGGTTTTATATTTAAAAGGCATTTTATAAGCAAACACAAGCTCTCAGAGAGGGCTGGCAACAAATGGAGATTCTTATCACAACTGATAGCTTCTTTGATCTCTTCAGTGACATCTTCTAAAAACACCAAGATATATACAACAGTGTGGTAGGGATGAGTTCACATTTGCCAGAATAGGAGAACAGCACCTCTTTATTTTATTTTATTTTATTTTATTTTATTTTATTTTATTTTATTTTATTTTATTTTATTTTATTTTATTTTATTTTATTTTATTTTATTTTATTTTATTTTATTTTATTTTATTTTTTTCCTGAATATTCTCCCAGAACCTCATCTTGCTACAATATGTGTAAAATTTTCTGTAGTTGCTTCTCGGTTATAATGAGAAAATTAAAATGTATTAAAAAAGAAACACAAAATGGTTAAAAAGAAAAGAGCCAGAACACACACTGATCTTGTAGCTAAAGCCAAGAAAAATTTGACTATGACCTTCAGGATCCAATTCAGAGAGATATAAAAATGGTACCCTGGAGAGCACAGGCATCCTATGGATTTATAAACTCTTTGGTTTGAATTTTGTCTGTACCTACATTTTATTTATTTATTTATTTATTTTAAATTCTGCAAATTGAAGTAATCTCTGGAGAATCAGGCCATAATGTTCTGTGCTGCTTGGCTCTTGCCACTGTACTGTGTCTCTCTCTTTTGCACCTCTGCCCTCCACCCACACATTCTTCTCCTATTCAACGTACTGTGAAAGCACAGCTCTTGGCTGAAGGCACTTCAGCTCCTCACCCCTGGGAAGTCACAGAAATGCCTCGTAAATGTCATAATGACAGACCTTGTCCAACAGGGAATATTCATGAAGCAAGTCCTTCCACAGAGTCTGTTGAGCAGCTGCCCTGCCTCACCACACGGTCAGTCCTTGGCTGGGGGTGCTCCTGCCCCAGGAGACAGCATCCCATTGCAGGTGGAGGACAGGAGCATAGTCGGTACAAGCATCTCAGTCCTTGCTGTGTTGAATCACCCCAAGGCAGCCTGAACGATTGCTCTATCTCTATTGCAGCTGTCCCAAAGGGACAGTCACATCAGTGATTTTTTGAAGGGCCATGAATTTACTCTGAGTCAGCAGCTGGAGGATTAGTTGAACCATTTAGCCTGACTGAATGTCCCCTTTTTCGTACACAGATAAACTTTCTTGGAGTATAATCCACTGCAGAGTGTAAACCATACATTTTAAAAATTTCTTTTCCCTCTCTATTTTTTTCCCTTTTGAGTCTGGAGATACACAGTAGATTGAACAAAAATACTAGGAAAAATAAGCTCCTGTTTCAAAGACAATGTCTGATGAATCTTTCAGGATTTCTCCTGATTTTTCTTTCTGAGCATGTCCCTTCCCACATTTGTCTGTTGTTTTTTTTTTTTTTGACGACTGGTGTTCTTGGAGTACTTAGCAGCCTGGGAGGTTGATCCAGTTCAAACCAGTTTGCCAACTGCAGGTACTTGAAAAGGAAGGAAAAATTAGTTTGTTGAAAGCCTTATCAAAAACTACCAGGAAATTATAGTTTACGATTAATTCTTCCCATAAAATAAAGCACATAATCCTAAGTAATTATAGAATCATAGAATCATCTAGGTTGGAAAAGACCTTCAAGATCATCAAGTCCAACCAATTATAATATAATTATAATGGATTATAATACCATCTAGCTGATTCTATTACCACTATATTTTTTCTAGTTAAAAGCTTGGCCAGAAGGAAGTGATAGGATTGTCCCTGGTGCCTGTCACAAAGTCAATGATAGACCATCTGTGTGTGAGATAACTAAACACAGTGACTCTAAAAGCCTAATAAAACACACTCTCCCTACGCATACGTTGAGAAGATATTCTAACATTTCAGAATATGCAGAAAGGAATAATAATAATAAAAGGCTTACATGTGTTTGTGATAAGTAAGAAGTGTTTAATTCTGCATCCAGGCCTTTGCATTTTTATATAGGTGATTTAAAAATTTTGGCAGAGATCCTGTCTTCTCACTGTTCAAAAATCAGATACAATTGTTGAGCAGTAACAAAAAAGCATTCGCCATGAAACTTGGATCTACATAGCCCTTACGAATGGTAAACGTGTGGTAATGGAAAAATGGGCTGTAATTGCTGTGGACTTTCATTTTAGTATTAGTTACATAAAACAGAAGCATATGCTTGTGTTGACCAAAACGAAAACTTTTTCTGCCAAACCCTTTGGCTCCTAGCATTAAAACAAACTGCAGTATGGTAGAAGCTTATTGTTTATGTTCAGTGTATCAAACAGAAGGGAGAAAAAGTTATCATAAAAAAAAAAAAAAAAAAGAAAAGAAAAAAAGAAAAAAGAGCCATTAGATTAAGAACAAAGACACAAAGACACGTGAGTCTAAGTACCTATCTACAGTCAAAATTTTGATCTTCAATGCAATGCAAGCTTATTATCCAAATGAAACAAAGGTAATATATTACCAACTTAAGATGGATTGAGAAAACTTAAGCTCAACATGGTGAAGTGTAGGCATGTTTTTGGAGTTTGCACAATTGTCTCACTCTCTTTATTATATATTTTACCTGGTAGACTTTTCTGGTATAGATGAGGACATAGAAAAGAGAACACGGAGATGTAAGGATATATTGCAAATGCTTGTCTTAATTAGCTAATAGTGACTATGATAAGAGTCTTAGCACATCTGATGAGTTTATACGTTAAATGGAATTATAGGAACAGACCTACTGTGTAAAACCAAAGGTCAGTCTACCCCAGTGTCCTACTTCTGGCCAAAAGCAGATTCCTAGGGAAGACTGTGAGAGCTGAGCAAGGGCTGCCCCAGCCTGCAACCATTCATCACTCTTGGACTGTCTGCATCACATGCAAATTTTATGCAATTCCTGTGTAGTTTCCCTTTGACTCCCCATCAGATTTTGTATTCACAGAACTGTGAGACAAAGAGATTCATAGCTTGCCTGTGAGTTAAATAAAGAATATGACTTTTTTTTTTTTGTTTTTGCTTTAACTTTGCATAATATTTGCTTTACTAGATACTCTACAGTGCTCAAGACAGTGAATAATAGACTGCTATCTACTCACTTCCTGCCTCTCATGGTTTAGTTGATGTTGAAAGGACATCTTCAACTGTCCTTTTCCAGCCTAAGGAGACATGGCTTGCTCAGTCATTCCCTATATGGATACTGCTCCATTCCTCTTGTTCTCCTTACCCTTCTCTGCACATTTCCCAATTCTACTTCAACCCTTATTAGTGAAAAAGAGGGGGGGGGGAGGGGGAGAATGATAACCTCACACAACATCCAGCCTTTGTGAGAATACAAGATAGATGTGGAAAATAGTTGCATCATTGTCACATGTGATACCCTGATAAAATAAGAAAAAAAAAAAGTGGAAAAAAAAAAAGGCACAGAAAGCTTACACACAGCAAAGATGTACACATTAGAACTTGAAAGCTTTTGAGGTAAAGTCACTATTGAAGTAGCAGGCTGCTAAACTTGTACATTGAAAATGGAATTTTGGTCAACCTCCCAAGTGCTGGTTTATTAAACCAAACTAGAACAGATATATTGGCCTGGCAGCAAAACAAAAGCCAATATCCCCCAAACAAACCCAAATCCCTTTGCCTAGGGAGGCATTTCTCTGCTAGCTTAATTTCACTGAAGCAAATGTGATATTCATCAGACCTTAGTATTTGCACCATAATTTTTAAAGCCTAAATGTTATTGTACATAATGAGCTCAGAGGAGGTAGTGCAGAATTTTAACCAAAGCAGTTGAATAAATGAAGGCAAATGCTCTGTTTCTTTCTAAGCAAGGTCTTTTAAAGATATTATATACATGTAGTAAACTGTCAAATGCTAATCAACTACTTCTGCTTTTCCCTTGTCCTAGGAGAAGAAGTTATTTAATCATCAGAATTAAAAATTAGTAACACAAATTCTGCTACAAATGGAAAGCAGATTAATATTTAATGTTGAACTGGAGCAAAATACTCCATTGCAAGGCTACACCTCACAACCTGTTGAGGGCAGAATTCTGCAGAATTCAGGCTCCTCTGGATGACTACATCTGTATTGCACTACATCATATTAGTCAACCTGCTAGCTGCTAAATAGATTTGGGATAATTTCTGGAGCTGTTCTTTCTCAGAAAGAAAACGTTGATTTTATTGTGGTCATTGTTAAATGCAGATGCCTGCACTGCAAAGCACAAAAATGAATTCACATGTGTTATTTATGCACGGCTCTTTGAAAAGAAAACTTTGTAGACAGCTTGGGCATAACACATAGGCAATATAGACCTTCTGAGCATTTGATACTAGTTCTTCCTAGATACATGTGTGTGCAAACCCAGTATGATGGATGGGTACATATTTTGTCACATTAGGTTTTCCTTTCTTCCCTCATATGTAATCCTCAGCATATGTTCATTTTGCAATTCCATGACCGAAAAAACTCAATCATGTATATCAAAGACTGAATTTGGAGAAGCCGAACTGCACTAGGGTTTTGTTTGTGTAGTCAAACACAATAGAAATTAACCTGTCTTCTGCATTCTCAAGATACCACTGATTTTAAATAGGAAGGAATTCCTGGAACTGGGAAGTGGCAGAACTGGGCTCATAATTGCCCACCATATTACCTTTTAAATTTGAATTTTAAAATAATGTTGGTGATTGTCCACTCTGTTTTATATTTTATTGCTGCCCTTCTTATTTTCACAGCCTTTCTAATTCTAATGTGTTAAATAAACACTTCTTGCCCAGTGACTGAGAAAACATAACATGCCAATAGATTTGCAGGTTTCCACCTGAACTGTTGTTTGTAAAATTGGGATTATATGACTGCAGGCCCACACATGGTAACTGAGTCCTGTCTTGAATTGCCTAGTGTGTGCTTCCAGAAATTCTGCAGCAACAGCTGAAGCTCCCCACAGTAGCCGGAGTAACACAAATACCTGCATTGTTAACAGTTTGAAGTACAACATGGCCTTAGTAGTTTAACTTCTACCTTTATAAAACAAAATTATGAAAATTTACTTTTTTTTTTTTTTTCCTGTCAATTTCTTGCTCTTCCCTTCAGCCCATCAAATGAATGTGAGCATCTTACTTCAACTACTTACTTAACCAACGAGATTACTCACAAGTACCAAGAAAATACAGAACAGTTATTTTTCAGTTTCTGGTTGAGGTCAAAGTGCAATAAACATATAGCAAATGCTGAAAATCTCCTGAAAAGAAACAGGACTCGTTATCTCCAAACTATACTTTTATATTATGTGGAAGTGACCTGCAGTAAGTCATTTAGATTGGATTGCAAATAAAGGACCTGCCTTGAACTCCAAATAAATACCTACACCAGTAGGTATGTAAAACAAGAAGACTGTAAATTTAATCAGGTATTTCATACCCATTACCATAAAATTATATTTTGTGATTAAATGATCCAATTCTGACTGATATTCACATAAAAAACAAACCAAACCAAACCAAAAAAAAAAAACACACCAGGATTGAACTCAGTCCAGTTCATTGAAGGGACTTTCTTCATAGAACAAATAAGCAACTCTTCTCACCTCTTTCTCTTTCCTCCTTCTCTCCCCAATATTTTTAATGTATTTATTTAAAGTTGATGGTTTTAACTAACTTCAAACAAGTTCTCGGTGACCTCAGTTTTATTCTGAAGTTCCAAATTCACAGAGTTAGTTGCTGGATTGCCAGGGGTTCTTGTGACTTGGAAAGGGAATGAGAGTGCCACAGCTGACAGCCACTACACAAAACACAAGTGTGGCCACAATGAGTGGCTTATGTAGCATGTTCAAAATATAGCGTGCATTGCCATTAGCATTTGCAGAATGAAGAACTGCTACATTCATTTCAACTGGTAAGGGTCAAACTGGACAGGCACAAGCCACTGTTGTATAAAAAATAGATGAGAAGACACTCTCATTTGTGCTGGCAGAGAAAAAAGGGGCTTTTAATAGCACCATTTTCTTTTTCAAAGTAATTAGTAGCAGCAAATAAGAAGAGTCTTTATATCAGCTAGTGTTCACAGCTGACATAAAATAGATATTGCCTTTGCAAGCATTGATTATGAGTCAGCAGTACCTTCTCTGGGGTATGGTGTGGAGAGAGGAGCCAATCTCTTCTGCACACTCCTCCTTAGAGAAAGCAGGTTCCTCTTCCAGTGCATCAACTCTCACAAAATGTAAAGGAGCAAAGGACGATAAATGATCCTTTGCCAGTGCTGATGTGAGGAGCCAACAAAGGAAACACACTTGCTTGGTTCATAAAAACTTGGATTTGTTATTCTAAACTGTACAATTGGTTTAGATTTTACAGTGATGTTTGACTGCTTAGTATGCTGTTTCATCTTTTCCTATTGGGTATGTGAGTCAGCTCACATTAAATTCTCACTATCTTTATTAATAGAAAACACTGTAGAAGGTCCAGAGTAAATTCTTAAGAGAAAAGCAACTGGTTGCTGTGGTTATATTTAATTTAAAGTTTACACTGAAGAAAACTTGAACAGGTCTCTGGAATGTCTCATATAGCTTTACATAAAAATACAAAATTTTCATAGTTTCAGTATGCAAATGTTGTTTCAGATCTGCACAAAATCTGGTTGCAAAAACCCTGACATATGAATTATATGATGTCAATATTTTCTAATTCAGTACTCCAGCTTGATTTTCTGTAGTTACTAGGAATGGCAGATGAGACCGTATCTTTACACCCATTCTACTCATTCACAGCTATTCCCAATTTGATCTGAGGGTCCTGGATCCACCCCATATTTCTTGGGCCTCCTTCACTTCACTTTGATTCTGTTTCCTGCAGTTGCTAGCCATCTGCTGGAGGAGTGAAGCTGTCTCTTTTCAGAGCTTGTTCCCCCGTTCTTCCTATGCAAGGCAGGTTGCCCCCAGAGGTTCGGAGCGGGGCTCACTGCTTCCACAGCACGTCCGAGCCAGGGAACAATAATTCCACATCAGGAATCCAGCTGGTCTCCCAAATGATATTGCACAGTAATACCGCAAAGCCACAGGGCTGTTCAAAACACCCACTATCAGCCAACTGCATTCCCCTGCCAGAGATCAGAAAACAAGAACATGATTGGGCCTTCCCTGCTTGGTGCTTCCAGCAGTTTACCCGCCCAATTATGCCTGGGTCTGTCCACATCTGTTTTGCAGTACTCCTCTCACTGGCTTAATTGTACATGCTTACTGATATCCTAGACAAACCACAAGGAACCACTTGTATAAAGTGAACTAACGAAGAAAGGGAAAAAAAAATAGCAACATCTTAACAAAAATTAATTTATGATCATTTTCATTTTTGCATTACAGAGATAAACATACTGTAAATTCTCTCTCTGCAAATGCTTCTAATTAAAGGCACATTTGATTATTTTATTTTATTTTTACTTAAATAGTTGGCAGTCTTCATTTTAAATCTCAGACTTGCCCTTGGTGAAAACTTTTTTGGAGAAAAGGAAGTATATCAGCAAGAGGTTGCTTTTGGTAAGACCCAGGACAAAAATACTGCCCTTTAGTAACACACTGATTCTCTAATATTATCCTTCTGAGAGAGTGGTGTTTTCCACTGATTGTTTTAGTACTTGTTCTAAACAAAAAGCTTGCCCATTAAAAAATAAATAAATAAATAAATAAAGCTTTAGAATTCATTTGCAGTCATTTTGTTTTTGTTGCTCTTCTAAGATGTAGGACAGGACTGCTCCACATTGCAGAAGTACAGTGCAGAGAAACACCTTCCCTCCAGATCCTTCCCATGAAGCATGCAAAAGTGCTCCAAGGACTTCTCAAAGCCTTGCTGGCAGTGAGCCTCCAGAGGCAGTTAGGATTCAGTCCATAGCTGAGCAGTGTAAATAACAACAGAATTTATGTCCATAATGATCTTGGCTTCTCTGCAGGAGGTACGCTGTGAAGATCTGACCGCTCTGCTAGAACAGTGTTGACAACAGACATTAGAAAGATTCAACCAGGAGGTAATAGTTGTCAAAAGCACTGGGAGGGAAAGAAGGCGTGGAAATATGGGTGCAAAAAAAAACTAGCTAAGATGCTTATTTTAGCTACTGGAAAGGGGAGGTGATAGGGGAGGTGATAGAAAATTTAGATTTTCCTTCTAAATTGTGCCATTTATAAAAGAACAGAAGGTGCAGAAGGTGGCTTAACAGAAGGTAAATAAATACAAGCCAGAAAGAAATGCTGTCCTGCCCAGCATGTTGCTGGCCAGTGGAATTCCCCGTGGCACTGGGTCAGGCAGCTGCTGCAGCTGTTTCGTGGAGAGGCTGACAATATTGAACCCGTTGTCTGTCCTTGCCCATGGTAATGGGACACACGTGGTGAAGGCAGTGATTTCTATCTGTAGTTCACTCTGCCTGAGGTACACATGAATTGCTGCAAGAGCGTGCAATCTCTCAAGGAAGTCATAATAAAACTAAAAACAGAGACCAAAGTGTATTCTGGTCAGATTTTAACTGGGACTGAATATAAACAGAGCACTAACAGTTTAAGACATACTGTGATGATGCCATTAAACCAACTCAGTGTTTGTTAGCCTTATTTAAGTTCCCAACTGTCCCCAGTCAGACAGGGTAGCTCCATCCTACAGCCAGTGTCCTTACCAATAACACAGAGTTCAAAGAGGAAGTTTGGGTCACAGTAAATGTGAGCAGAGACATTGAATCCCAGTGCTAGTGTCGTTTCTTAAGAGAACACAACTGTGCTTGCAGCTGCAGCATGTGAGCTCTGCTGTCACATCCTCTCCCAGCAACATCCATTTCTTTGCAGCAGGGTCTAGAGCAGGGGCTGCAGCTGCTTACTTGTTACCCCGAGCCAGCTATTGTCTTGTGCCTTCAGATCCTGCTGTTCAACAGTTAAGGCAAAAATCTGGAAATCCACAGCACAGTTAGCAGCTTCTGGTCATGGTAATGATTGGATTAGGGGAGAGAGGGCTGTCTGCAAGGATACAGCACTGGCTGCTCTGAGGATTTAAACCGATCCCCAAGCCAAAGGAAAATGAGTGTGGTGGCTGTGGTTTTCTTTCTGTTAACTTTATCTTACATTTTATATTTTTAAAAAATAGGCATAGCTGGCAAATCCTGGGAGCATGGCCCAAAACTGATTTAGCATGAAGCCTGAACTTTCCCTCACCCTTTGAAGTCTGGTTTTTCCTAGTTAGTGTCAAGATGAAGGGACAGAGTGACACAGTAACATTTCTCCTGTATTTTCTTCTTATTTGATGTGAATGTCAGAAATCCCAGATTCTGTAGATTTTAAAATAAATTTAATCTTCCCATGGAATTAAATACGCCTTTTAAGCATCTCTCCACAAAACAGAATTTCATACGTTAGAAAGTTAAATACAGAAATTTTCTTCTAGGAATTTAATCAAAAAGATAAAAATAAGTTGTATAAAAGTAATATTCCTTTCTCTCCCTCTCTCTTTTTTTTTTTTTTTTTTTAAGGAGTTGAAAGATATAGTCTGGATTATGGATGTTTGTGTCTAAATGCAAAAAATAAAAATAAAAACAAAATAAAAATAAATAAAAATAAAAACAAAAATAAAGACAAAAATAAAAACAAAAATAAAAACAAAAATAAAAATTACATGGGGTTTAACATATATGCTTTGGACAAGAACATAGCAGAGAAGTTAAAGAAAAGCTATCATTCCACAATGTAAATCAGATTTTCTCTTATTTTTCCTTAGTGGATTTTACGTTCCTTTAAATAATAAAGATTAGCTAACAGAAAGATCCCCTTGTTCATGTTTAGTTGGAGGAATCATTCAGATGTCATTTGAAACCTGATGCATCTAACTTTGCTGAAGCTTTATACAATCTAATATGTACCCAGTTAACTGTACTTATTTTTGACATGATTACTGTACTTAAAATTTTTTAGCAAAAGAAATGGTATAGGAATAATTAATTTGTGATTGCATATTTACTAAAGTGTAGTTTTAAGAGTCTCTTAACAATACGAAGAGAAATTTTCAAAAGCTACTAATGTCCTATTCTCAAACGCAAGTTGGACTCATAAATCACTCATCAAAAAAAAAAAAAAAGCCAGAGAGAGAATTTTATATTATTTAAAAGCATATTCAAATTTCTTATTATTTGAAGGCATTTGATATCATTCTCCATAATTGTCACTTCAAAACCCTCTATTAGTTAATCAAAGACATTCAGAAACTTCAACCTGTGCCCTTTTTGTGCTGTGTGGTGATTTGGAGGTAAGCAGAATTTGCTCTGAACTTTAGTAGGTTGCAAAGACATTTTCAGTACTAGCCATTAAAAAGCAGCTCAGCAGGAAGAACTACCTATTGAGTCAGAAGCTAAAGGGCTGTAGGAGGACTGGATTTCAGGCCAGGATGGATAGAAGAGTTTGGGTAACTAAAGATGGGGCCATCAACATGTGTTTAGAGTTGTTATGGACAGTTGACTGAACTTAATTTTGGTATCCATAAAAAAATTTAGCTTGAAAAATAAATTTCAGAGCAGGACAGAGACTGTAATTTGGACTGAGCCATAATCACTGTCTAGGAGAGGCAACTGAGTTTAGAGTGGGTGGATAGCTGTTGTTGCAGATTCCCTTACCACAGCCCTGGGTAGGTAGGGGACACCAGCTGGCAAACCTGACTTGCTGCAGGCTGCTTAGAGTAATATTACTAACAACACTAACCTACCATCCTCCAAATAGGGCAGAATTTTAAGGAGAATTTAGGGATAGTGATAGATCAGGGTTGCCTAAGAAACTTGCCTTCTTGCTGAGTCTACAAAAAGCTGCTGGGGACTAGGGCCATGTAGACGTAAATACTTCTGGACTAGACAGGAGCTGTTCATTTTATCTTGATATTGGTGTCAGCACTGTTTTCCAAAGTGAATTGAAATCCTAACAGATTCTCTCAGCCTGGGAACTTTCCTGAGCTAACCTCTACAGTTGTAGAAGTCGCCTAACCAGGCTTCAGCTATGAGGGTGAGAGAAGCAGCAGTTCTTTCTTGAGTTTCAGACTGAAAGGTTAATACAAGGGTTAACTGTTACGAGGAGCAACAAAACCAACATACACTATTCGTAAACAGGAGCCCTTCTCTCTATTTACATCTTCACGTGACAAGGCTCTTCCATGGAGTCCTGTGATGGGCTTGCCCTTAGATGAAATGGGCCAGAAAGCACGAGGTTATGGTCAGATGAGCAGTGCTTCTGTGTTTGTTATAGGTCTAAGTCTAAGAAACAGGCTTTTGTTACATTTGGGGCCAATGTTTGCATCCTAACATCAAAACATGAGCCCTACCTCTGATCTAATAATACCAAGAAGCCAAGAAGTCTTCCCAGCCCATGTCAGCCTAACATTAGCAATAATTCTGAAATGAAAGCTACACCTAGATTAGCAACACCTGTCAAACTCTGAACCAAGCACACCTCAGTGTCTTCTGTTGGTGGCAACAGTAAACTCAGGTTGGTAACACCTAGATCTGGGCAACAACACTGACTCACTGATTCATATCACCCAATCCTTCATCTTGCCACTCAGTTGGCCTTTCTGAAAGTCAGCACCCTACCCTTCAACAGCAACTCTTGCCACACCAAAAGCTAAGCAGGGTGTACAAGCTTCCTTTTAAAACAGTTTAATACATGTTCAGAATACCCCCAATATTCCCTTTTAAATCCTGCAGTAATGTGGGCTCAGCCACATGTCAATTTGAATTCTAACCCTTAAAAATATTTTACTCTTCAAACTAAGTCTACCCAGATGAAATGGAAATGATACCTACAGCACAACTATAATAAAACTGGGTGTGTTTACAAATTACTGACTATGAGTCACTACTTAGAACCAAATCATCAAACTCTCCAAAATGTATATCCTCAGAACCAGTAATTGAACTTGAAAAGGTACTTTTTGATGCTAAATAATTATTGTTAATCCATGCCCTATCATTTTGAAGGTACTTGTTTAAAATGGACATACCTTACCCTGACTTACCTGATAGAGCACTGTATGTGATGGACAGCTCTGGCCTGGAAGAAGGTAATATTAAAAGTATTAACATGCTGCTCTTCCAAGAAAATTATGGTTGAACTTCAGAGAGAACACTCTCATGTGGAAATATCTTTTACATAAAGAATGACAGAAATTAAGTGGATGGAAGTGCCCTTTCTTTATTCTTTGATGAAAATTATATTTGGATAAAATACTGGGGAGAAAATAGTCTGTATTTCACTTTCTGAAGCTGTGTAGACTTATGATGAATGTGCTTAAATTTGAAAAAAAATAAAAATAAAAATAAAAAAGTGTACCTCTGAAGAGATATAAAATAGATTATTAAAACTACTTAACATTACATACATATACAAGAGCTCTAATTCCTGGATCTGTATCCAGGAATTGTAACAAGCAGGGATAATTTTAAATGCAATGTTCAACAACTAGAACTAGTTCAACAACTAGTTCTAGAGTGAGAATTTCAGTTATTAGTCTGAGTATATAAGATAAAGCATGCAATAAAATGACTTGCTATGATTCGTGAATTTAATAAATTAATATAAATACTTTAATTTTTTTTCTCTTACACTGTTCAGATAATAGAATATTTTCATACTACTGTTAATGTATCTTGAGTTAGAGATTGGCAAACTCCCCGAGTGAATTCACAAACTCCCCAAGATCCTCATAGGCTGAAATAATTTGTGTGATAAGGAGAGAGGCAGCATATCTCACCAGAAACTATTTTATTAACATCTCATTTTGGAATGAGGTCCATTCTTTCCAGATTCTTTGCATTTCTCAAGTGCAAAGTAGCCTAGTATGCTATTATGAAATGTTTGCTAGGATAACTGGAGCTCTCAGATGACAGAGAACCAGTGGGGTTGGTCCCTCTTCAGCTATTCCTTAAGGACATCTGACAATTTTGATGAACTGATTTAGAATTGTGTTGTTACAAAATTAAATTTTCATAGACTAGTGATATATGTATAAAGAGCTAAAGCTCTCCAATTTTAATCTTTTATTTTTTTTTTCCCCAAAGTATCCAAACTGCTGACAAGTCAGTTTGGTACACCATAGTTATGAAGAAAAATAAAATCTTTTATTATTTGAGCATGATGTTAATATTGAAAAAGTGGAGAAGAGAAGAGGAATTACACATAAAAATGAAAAGTTATTGGAAATCTTACTGCATTCTTTTATGTTCTTCATAATATAGAAACATGGCACCATGGTCTAGTGAACAGCAGCTGAGTGCCAAGAAAGAGCATATGTTTTTTTCACTATCAGTTTAACACAATTAGTTTAATAAAAGTAGAAGATCAAAGAACAACACGAGACAAAAAAAAAAAAAAAAAGGAACAAAGAAACACACTGTAAACCAAGTCACAAAGATTCATTACACAGAATGTATTAGGAACTGTAAAAGAGAGAAGAAATATTTGCATTGACTCAACAGTGGTTAGTTCAGAAAATCAATTAGAAAAGCTTACTTGATTATTTTATGATGGTTTATTACATAAGTAATAATTCATATTAAAACTTTGATTTGTAAAAATAAGTTCAAAACAACTCTGTAAATGTTAAGTTGCTTTAAGAATGAATTAAACTGTAATAAAAAATAAAATTATTATCATAATATTAACATAATTTACCAAATAATCCAAATTACTATAAGGGGACACTATAGATATAAATGTTTGCAGTTGCTAGACAGTGAGACACTGGTCATAAGCACATTACTTACCATGTTGGAGACTGTAATATAAAACATAAAATATCATAGATTACTCTGAGATTAATCTTTTTTTTCTCTTTGGAAAAAAAAAAAAAAAAGATAATCTAAATCAAGGGTTGAATCCTTGAGACAGAATATTCATAAAACATATTGGAAAAATGCCTCCTTGGACATCACCTATGAATTCCAGTGAGTCCATGCAAAATATCTGTGCAGAACATGAAATTGTCCAAACAGAATTCAGACTGTGGTTTCAGAAAAACAAAACAAAACAACCAACCAAAAAAAAAACAAAAACAAAAAACTGCAATGAAAAAACAGGGAAATATAGGCAAGTATCAAACAAGAGATTTGATTGAGCTTCTAAATCCATATTTACATTTTTTAAAGTTAGTTCAGTATTAAATTTCTATGTACCCACCTTTTTTTTTTTTTTTTCACTCAGTAGTTGAAGGTGTTATTGTAGAATAGCATGAAACAGACTCTGCACTCTCTTTGTTTACAGAGAACCAAAGTTGATTCTGAATGAACCTGATGGATCAACATGTGTGGCCGAGACTGGAGCTGAGACCAAGCATTGAGGCTTCTTTGGATATAATACGCATTAACAGAACATCATTTGCAGATGTTCTTTATCCAGTTGGATTCCCTGGTTTTTCGCTATCTCCCCTCACAGGAGCCATGGCCAAAACAAACAAGCTGTCCTTCCCTTAGCAAAGTGCATTTGATGGAACTGCACAGATGGGAGGCCTTCAGAGCAATGGTTCTCAGCATTCCAGCTGATTATCTCTTCTAATTGGCCCTGCCTCCTCCCATTCCAGGATCTTCTCACAATAAATCTAGTTAGGAGAAGCTGCATAAAATTCAGTATCAAGGAAGTACCAATGATGTGAAAGTAGTGTTGCTTTTCAAGCTACATTCCTATCATAGAAGACCAAGAGTTTATTTCCCCTTGACAGATGTAGTATGTAAACAGTCTTTCTTGGTCATTGTGCAGCTTGGTCATCTGTTTTTATATGTTTTTGTATATCCTCTACATCTCATCATCAAGTATTAGGATGGAAAGTACATGAAGAAATAAACAAGATGGGTTCTACTGGTGTTCCTCAAAGTATTTAAACTTAAGGCCAGCCTGTTTTACTTTGCTTACCCACTCACTTAAACAAGTCACCTGAATTAGGATAAGAAAAACAAGTTCCATTTGTGATTTTTTGCCTTGCACTGTAGCGTGTGATCTCTACTTCTAAAGATCATGCAGAAGTTATTAAGCAAAGGTTGTGTTACCCCAGGCTCCCCAGACATTTTAAATGCTTTATCTTTCTTCTTACTTGGCCTACAGACTTTTGTAGGGTGCATGGTGGTATGAGATGGTCTGTAGGTCCTGTTAGATTAAATGTCCATTCCACAGTTCTCTACAATCACTAAGGTCTAGAGTTGCTGACCAATGCAACCACCTCTATTCCTCTGTTCTTATAAAGAGCCAAGGCAAGTTGTAGACTGTTCTTTTTGAGGGAATAAAATGTCATTGCTTTAGGTAAACAACATAGTCTCCAGGATTTGGACTGAAACTATCTGAGATTATTGTAAGGTGGCCCAAGTGTAGGATAATGTGTAATATAGCTCTAGAACACTGATCCACAACAGCTGCCTGCTAGATTAAAGCTTCTTTAGGTATTTGAGGTTTCTTGCCTTTTTCAATGAGATATAAAAAACCTTCTACTTCAGACTGGGCTCAGTTAAAACAAACATACTTGTCTGATACAGTAGAAGAAAAGGAAATTACTATTAACCAACTGTGAAAAGGCTGAGCCAGTTTATGTTATTCTCTGAAGTCCTTCAGTCCTTCATGCAAAGTAAATGCATGTTCTCACAAACGTTTGCAGCCAGGAAAGCTCAATTTCAAATAAGAACTGTAATGAGTTACAGTAAGTATTTATACATGAAATATCTTCAACGACAAATCACAAATTTTTGAACTTGAGAAATGCAAGACACACATGAGGTGTAATACTGCACAAGCCATACAGGTGGTTCCTATGAACCCTAAAAGAAATTTACCTACAGGAATCTCCGAAGAGCAATATTGTCTGAGGTGAACTTTCCATGTTTCTTCCTCTGCAAACCAATTCCTTTTAAACGTGTTATGTTTTCCAGTACGAAATTCACCTGTGAATGTAGCTGTCAATTACAGCAAAGCTATTAAAACTACTGTTTTTTCTAGACAGCAGTTATTTCACAGAACTATATCTTTGTTACATGCATTAATAATAAGGTGTAAGGATTACATATGACCTTGGTATAAGGAGTTAAGAGTTTGCATTTTTAATTTCCTGTACTTCTCTTATATTTTTCACTTGGTTATTTGGAAAGCTGATACATATAAATCTTGGATGACTCAGCATGAAAAGTGAATTGAATTCTGTAATACTTAAGTTTCAGAAAGATTGAGCAGTCTCATGGATTTTTCAGAAATTATTTATATGTAGGGCATTTGAAATATGTCTGCAGTTCTCTTTAAATAAGAAAAAATGCAATGACTGGTCTATAAAATGCTTTCCCCACTTGACTGATCTCTCTCATTTTCCTGTTTTTTAGCATGTGGACAAGCAGCAAAGATTAAGGAAGGGAAGAAAAAACATCCTCCTGAAGCAGAAACGGATATTTAGAAGTTTAAGTGTCAGACCAAAGTCACAGAGCTGTTTGCCAGTATTTATGCATTCAGTTCATGCAGTCTGGTAACTGTGAAGTGAGTACTTGACCAAAAAAAAAAAAAAAAAAAAAAAAAAGAGAAACCTCTTTCTACTTCAGTTTCCAGGCTTGGGAGTTGGCATGACAACTGCAAGCAAGCAGTCAAGTCAGGCACCAACTGAGAGCAAGAAAAAGAAACCTACAGAAACACATAAGAAACAGAAATACAGAGAAGTGCTAGTGAAAGAAATGAAACGATAAAGTGTGAACATCACAGAGCTTTAGAGGTGTGGGCACTAACACAAACAGTGAGCAACTATGTCCCTGCATAGCAGTAGGCAGAGTATCATATCGCTGAGGTGGTAACTAGCTGTTTCTCCAGCGAATAAAAAGATTGTGCTTCTATAGGCAAAACTCCAGCTCTGTTGTGTGCCAACAGAAATAGCTGATTAGGCTGCACTAGAGCAGTTTTATAGTGAACTGAAAGTAGCTGTATATAGAGCATATTAATCTTTCTTTACCATAGGACCAAGTTTAATTTCCAGAAAATAGGAATTTATATCTAAGCCAAACTAAAGAATTAGGATGGGTGTCAAAAGTAAGAATATATGACATTTTTCTGGATAACTCTAAATCACATTCTGAGAAAGAAAGAATAAAAAGGATAAGAAACGGAAGAAGGGAGAGAGAAGAAGTAGGAAAAAAAAAAAAAAAAAAGAAGAAGAAAGGAAAAAGCTTGTAGTCACCAGCAAGTAAGAGGAGATATTATGGATGTAGTGGGATAGGTTATTCTGCATCTTCCTCTGCAATGTTTTTTGTTTGTAATTTTTACCTCAAAAGCTTGACACAAAAGATTCTCTTCTGTCTCCAACTGTCAGTCAAGTTTGAGAGTACAACAACAGCCCTCTTCTAAAACACTTTAAACATAGCCCTGGCTTCTTCTCAGAAACCACTCTATCCTTACAGAATCATAAAATCATAGAATAGTTTGGGTTGGAAGGGACTTTAAAGACCATCTAATTCCAACCCTCCCAGCCATGGGCAGGGACACCTCTCGCCAGACCAGGCTGCCCAAAGCCCTATCCAGCCTGGCCTTGAACACTTCCAAGGATGGGACATCCACAGTTTCTCTGGGCAACCTGTTCCAGTGCCTCACTGCCCTGAAGTAAAGAATTTTACTTTTCTGAAGTAAAGAATTTATTCAGAATACCTAATCTAAACCTAACTTCCTTTAGTTTAAAGACATTATCATTACACCCCCTGGCAAAGAGTTCCTCTCCAGCTTTCCTGTAGGCCCTCTTTAAGTACTGGAAGGCCACTATAAGGTCTCCTCGGAGCCTTCTCTTCTCCAGGCTGAACAACCCCAACTCCCTCAGCCTGTTTTTTAGGAGAGATATTTCTGGCCCTTTATCATCTTTGCAGCCCTCCTCTGGACTCGTTCTAATATATGAATGTTCCAATGTTTGATTGGAACATGATTGCTTCACTGTTACATGAGGGCAATTAAGGCCAACCTAAAGTTGTTTGTACACAATTACAATCTCAGTTAGAATCACAGAAGCATTTAGGTTGGAAAAGACCGCTAAGATCATCAAGCCTAACCATTACCTGAGCACTTGCAAGTAAGTCTAGCACTAAATATGCTCCACAACCATTTCAGTGATTAAATTTTTCCTATTATCCAACCTAAATCTCCCCTGCCAGGATTTGAGGCTAATTCCTCTTGTCCTATCACATTTGCTTGGGAAAAGAGACAGACCCTGCTACAACCTCCTTTGAGGTAAGTGTAGAGTGAATAGGTATCCCTTAAGCCTCCTTTTCTCTGTGCTAAATAACCCCAGTGCTCTCAGACACTCCTCATAAGACTTGTTTTCTAGCCCCTTCATAAGCTTTGTTGCCCTTTTTTAGACACAGTTCAGAACCTCAGTGTCCTTCCTGTTGTGAGTGGCCCAAAAATGACCACAATATTTGAGGTGCGAGGTCACCAGAACTAAGTACAGGGGGAAATCTTGTTCCTTGTGGTTTTTGTTTTGTTTTGTTTTGTTTGTTTGTTTGTTTGTTTTGTTTCAGAAACTTGGTCATTACCTCTATGTTTATGAATTGACAGAAGTCCTTGTTAAATTAAGTCTACTAGCCTTAATATATATATTATTTTCTAATCTACCTACCAAGTTTTTGTTTTTGTTTTTCTGCCAGATGCATGTCTTTAAAATAGGAGCAAGACAGAGAATCTCTCTTAGTTTTATTAAGTGAGAGAGTGTGATCTGACCCCACTGTCAGTGGCATTTTCTACTTAACATTCCTAAAACAGAAGAAAGTTCCAGCTATACCCCAAGCTTCTTTCCAAGCGTCCCATTTTGTGTTTATTATGCTGTTTATTATTATTATTACTTATTATTATTATTATGTGTTTATTATTATTTCACTTGATTTTTTTTTTCCTGAAATGGGAAAAAAAAAAGAATTTTCCTTGAGACAGGGAAGTTTGAAAGCTGCTGACATGAAAAGACAAAAAATTCACAGCCTTTTTGCTGTGGCAGATAATGGGAATTCTTCCACTACTTCCGTTTCAGATATTAATATAATTTTTATTTCTGGAACTGATATTTAAGTTTGCTACTTTTAACTTGCAAATTTCTGAATCTACTGTGTTCATAATTAAGGCATAATATAACATTGCACTCTTTGTTACTAGTAGGAAAAGAGAAGGGTCACCTTTCAGGTATGTAACAGTTCTTTAACACACAAATTATATTTCATGTGATAGTTCAAATATGAAAATAACAATCCCATGGTTTTCATAATTTCATCATAATTTCAAGTAAAGTTTTTGGTTATTTCAAGTAAAGCTGTCTCTAAGAGGAATGCTGGAGAGAACAACTAAGTATAAATCTGTTCTATGTGCAGACATCAGTGAAGGAGAGGGGAGGAACTTCTCTCCTTTCAATTTTGAAGTTAAGGGAGTATTCAAAACAGAGTTTTTGTCTCACAAAGTTTAGATGCTGCTTATCTTCCATTAGAAACTTCAAAAATGTGCTTAAACAAATCTATTACTATACATGGTGTATATATGATATACGATATCACTCTAATTCACGCTGTATGTTAAGCACTTTGTATCATGTATCACCGTGGTACATGGTGAAGTCCCTAGTAAGTCTTAATGAATGACCTGCTTCATATGATCATTCGTCTTTCAGTATGAACAGAATAAATGTTATAACTGAAGCTGTAACTATCTTTTCTTTCCTATCATATTTCAACTTTTGGTCAAGTTACTGTTACCACTGAAAAAAGAAAGATCCTTATTTTCTTGGACACATTTTACTTTTTTGTGGCAATTTGGCCACATACATAACTCTTCGGGGTATAGAAGATTTAAAATGTTTACAGGAGTAAAAATGTATCTTGTTGATGGCCCACTACTTTAACAGGTGTGAAGAAAATCTAGTAATGCTATAATAAATTATGCCAGCTGAAGATCTGGCCCAAACTATAATTTATATTCAGCTCGACAGAGGAGTCACTGAGGCAGAGAAATCAATACAAGTCAAACATTCTGCACTATTGCAAATAAATCAAAAACTTTCCATTATGAAAAATGTGTATGTTTATGTGTATCCGTCTCCATATTTTGAGGCCGGATAGCACTGGACTGTATTAAGTAAGTATCTTATTGGCATTAATCATATATGTTTCATTTCATATTTAATAATAAAATCAAGAAAATAGAATTTAGATTCTGTGGATATAGTAATGAAAACTGAGCAGTTACCTATATCTCATCCTTTTCTCATATGTACTCTACAATCAACAGTATGTCCTGTAATATAAAATTAATTGATAAAACAATAAGGACCATCAAATAAGCCAATAAAAGTAATAAACTATGGTATAAAAATGTAAGATCAGAATGAATGTAAGTAAACTGAAAATATCAGAAAATATATAAATCAAAAAGATTCTTTTCCTATGTCTGCAGTTCTCTCTTTTGTTCCTGTTCCCTTGCTCTGCCTCTGAAACCTATGTTGATTAAGAACAAAGATATCTGTAACATGATATATTTGCACTGATCCTACAGATTGCTGTTAAGAAGCAGTCCATCACAGATGTGGCTTCCATTAAGTTTTATTACTTTCAGAATGTTAATTTTGGTACATGCTCATTTTCCTGATTTTGTGCACAAATACTATTCATCATGATAAAAAGCAGAGCTGGGAAGGGAACAAAAAAATAAAAATGAGTTAAAACAACCCCAACAGAACAGTGCTGATGGATATCTACATAACCCAGCATTAATCTGAATTAGTTTTTTCCTGACACGTAGTTTTACAATGACTAATTGAACAGACTTGGTGCATAAGACTTCTCAAGACTCTGTTTTTTTTTTTTGTTTTTGTTTTTTTTTTTTTTGTGTTTTTTTACTCATATTATAGAAGTCTACAGAAATAAAAACTATATTGCATACAGCTACAGAAATTTATATTCTAAAACCAATGTGCTACATGAGAATTACATAAAACTTAAAGAGAGAAAACATCTAGTTTAGAATACAAACCAGTACCTACTGTCCAAGTAACTCCGGAACTCCCAGAAGAGAGTAATTTTCAAGCAGGAGCATCAGGTGATACCTGGGAAAGGATGAGGATATAGAAAAGAAAAACATCTAATATTTAGATATATTCTTTATATAAGAAAAAAGCAGTGCCATTGCAGTTCACAGTAGTATTAGAACATTTTAAATGCTAAGAACTTAATGTTAAAAGTATGTAAGAATGACATTAAAATATACCATGTTTCAAAAAGATAAAGATCAGGAAATTCCAGAATTTAGGTTGCCATGAAAATTTACCAGCATTTAGGTACATATATTTAACATACCCTCTGATATTAAGTACTGTAGAACTCTTTGCAAATTGGCAGGGATCTTGGAGTAGTGGCAAGGAAATGCAAAGGCTTAAGGAGGTTGTTAGCAGCAGGACGCGAGAGTCAAACTGTACAGGAGACAGGAACTGGAAGGGTTAAGGAGAAAAAGAGTTTCTTTAGTTCACATACTTAAATGCTACCATAGAGAACCAGACTCTATCTTTGTCTTTATCACAGATCAAGCCACAAGCTCCCACAATTTTGGAGTCCTTTATTTCATGTCTGTCTAATCTGAAACATCTGTGAAGTCTGCTTTTCAAAAGAAGTGACCTCTAAATTAAAAGTGCAACTTCAGTTAGCAGAAGCTGTATGTTAAATATTTAAATACTACATACATTTTAATGACTACAAAACAGGTGGTGAGCCTCTCAAATTCAAAAATGATTGAGCTCAGTTCCTCAGTTAATCATGCCAAAAATAAAAGGAATATCACCCTGTCCCACCAGTATGTTTTTAAGATAAGACTTATTATTTAATGTGGTGAATAAAACAGGCATGTACATTACAAAATTAGTACTATTGCATTTACCACTGAAAACCTAAAACCAAAGTTTTATACATCCTAATAACCTGCTCCCAAGAATGATCATTAGCATGTTTTAAACAAACCAACAAGCTAACCCAAAAGTCATAGCTAGTAGCAGCAGGGGATTTTTCCCCCTCAAATGCCCTCTCAGCTTTTGGCAGGCAGTGCTCCATGACTCTACTGTGACCAGGAATTGTTTACTATTCTTTCTCTCTGTACCATTCATGATCTCCTCAGCTGTCTCATCTCTAAGTTACAGACACCCAGGCTACGTATCCTCCTATACTATCAAAACTGCTATAACCCTCATCACCCATGCTGCCCTCCCCATCTACATTTTCCCCTTCACTATTCTTTTTGGCATTCCAAAATACTTTTTTCCATAAACCAGTTAATTGTCAAGTAAATTTTGAACTCTGACCGTATCCTCCAATATCTGTAGCTCCCCCTCTATGTAGCATTGCCAGCAATTCAAATGAGGATATTCTATTCCACTACCTAGATTTTTAATGAGAGATAATATTGCATAGCAGACACAGCATAAATCCTTGCAGAACCAAGGCTGATAAGCCTAGCAGG
The DNA here is from genome assembly GCF_965140915.1 of Aythya marila. Taxonomy (NCBI): domain Eukaryota; kingdom Metazoa; phylum Chordata; class Aves; order Anseriformes; family Anatidae; genus Aythya; species Aythya marila. Next base: position 36,644,667 of record NC_139043.1, on the reverse strand, counting down.
TTTGAGAGTAATTTTCAGTGCAGGTCAGGTGAATTTTTCCAGCCACTTTTAGCTCCACCTTACACCGTTATCATCTAGCTTACATATTCCTAGACTTTGAGAATATCAGAGCACCTTATTATTTATGTTAGGTATTCCTATGAATCTTTCCTCACCAGCTCTACACATTAAGTTATGTGTCATAGCAAACATCTTTTCTGTTTTCAATGCTGTGTGGTATCACTTACTCCTTTTTTTTTCAGCTAACTGAAACATATTCAGCAGTAATTTTTAACTCAGTACTGTGACTGTATAATCGAATACTACCAATAAATCATCCATTTTAAATGAGTCTCAGCTACAGCATGAGCAACAGTTTTGATCCAATACGACATTTCATCATGTGGTATTAAGTACGTTGTAATCAGAACAAATATTTATAAAAATAAAAGAATGCAAGGGCTGCAGTGCTTTTGCTTGTATTGTGTTTTTCTAGGTCCTCTAATTTTAATTTGTAAATGTTTTGAAAAAGTCTACAAACAAATGTAGTGTGTGCACAGAACTATTTGCAATACAAGATTAAAAATAGGTTTTTCTTTGCTCACAAGGTTTATTACCTTCAGGGTTATGAGAAAGACAGAATGTTTATGTCTGCTACCCTAAATACATGTATATTCCACAGGTCAATTTATATAGAAATGTTCAGTGTTTAAGACTGAATGATTGTGTAATGCTGCCTTACTGCCTTAATTTTCACTTAAAAATATTATATATAGTGCCACATGCTGCCATATATAGCAAAAATGTGGTATTAACAAGCACTAAGAAAAAAGTTGCTGGTTTTCAATTAAATCTAGAGGTGTCATTGTTGACATATGACCACGAATGGACAAGTTAGAGAAGAGGGCAGAATGAAATGGCCTTAAGTGATATCAAACCAAGACTTCATCTGGAGCTGCGTGTAGATTTCTATCATTTATATCCAAGACGGAGTAATTCAAACAGGGACAAGACACACTGGCACCTGCAGGGGAATCAAGAGTCTATCTGCCCAAGGCAGCTTTAACCAGATCAGACTGGTTAAATCAGCTTTAACCAGATCACAGCAAAACAGCCAGAAGGGATAAGACTGGGCTCTCTTTAAATATCAGAATACTAAAATGCCAGGAGAAAAGTAAATATTTTTATATTAAATGATAATTTAGATCCCCAAGAAGAAATGCATACTAACCAGGAAGTAGTTATGTCAGAAGTTGGAAGGTTGCCTACTATTGTCAGAATGTTTTCAGTAGCAGCAAAAGGAGCAAAAAGAATCAAACAAAAACAAAACAAAACAAAACAAAACAGAAAATTTATTGAAAAGATGTGAAAGGACTCATATGACACTTTACTCTCATAGCAGATGACTTAATCTGATGATCCAGACAGTATTTCTCATCATAACTTAGTCATGTGCTTAAATGCTTAAATGATTTCTTAGTTGTTTTCTTGATTTTTTTTTTCTTTTTCTAAAAACATCTAGGACTTGAGGACAGATCTTTGGGTGAAAACACAAGAGTTATAGCTCTATTAACATCAAAGCTATGTTAAGTCATTCCAGTTCAGGGTCCAGCATGTAGATTTCAATTACTTAAGACTCATGCACACTAGTTATGAAACAGGCATTGAGAGCACATTTTGATGAAGTGTTGATGACAATTTTTTGATACGTATTACTGACAAGCTGAGTACTCTGTTAGATGTGCTTCCATGAACAAACAAGAATGAGTTGAGGATATCAATGCTGAAGGGAACCTTAGCTGCAGCAACCAGAATACATGGAGTTTTAAAGCCTCAGTCAAATGAGCAAGACAAGTTACAACAGTTACAATCCTGGTCTTCAGGAAAGCAGACCTTGCCTTGTTCAGGGATCTGTTTGGCATAAAGGACAAAGGAACCCAGAAAAAACAGCAGATTTTCAAGGGCAGCCTCTTCAAAGCACAAGAATGGTCATTTCTAACATTCAGGAAGCCAAGCAAGTATGGCAGGAATGAGAGAAGATGGTTGCAGAATCAGACTACCTAGAGAAAGGGAGACATTGCCTGAGTATACGAGGATACAGACATGAAAAGTCAAAGAACAGCTGGAGCCAAAACTAGCTAGTAAAACCACCACAACGGTTAAGAAAAGCAAAAATGAGAAAGGCTTCAATACCAACACAAAAACAAACAAACCAAGCAAAAAAAACCACCTAAATAAAAAGTGAGACCAATGTTTAACGGGGCAGGGGACATAATAATAAAGGAAATGGAAGAGTCTAAGGTATTCAGTGCCTTTGTGCCTCCATTTTTATTTTACCATTTTATTGGTAAGGGTTTTCTTTAGGTCTCCCAGCTCCTTCACCTTAGTAGCAGTCTGTGGAAGTGAAATATTACCCATAACAAGATGATCAAATCAGGGGCCACTGAAGCTAATGGCACATATGCAAGTCCGTGGACCCAGACAAACTACATCTGAGTTGTTTGACTTCATCACAAGACTGCTCTCTACTACCTTCAAAAGACTGTGGGAACTGAGAGAAGTTCCTGATGACTAGAGAAAAGCCATCTTCAAGGAAGGCATTAAGAATCCAGACCACTACATGGCACTCAGCCTCAACTCTGGTCCCAGGAGGATTATGGAATAAGTCCTCCTGCATGTCATTTCTGAACATATAAAGGACCAAAATGTTACTGAAAACATCTAGTATGTATTCATCAAGGAAAACTGTATCTAAGCAACCTAAATGTCTGATTTATAACATGACTGGATCAATGGACAAATGAGAGCAAAATACTTTGACTTTAGTAAAACGTTTAACACGGTCACCTGTAATAACACTATAGAAAAGTTGGTGAGACACAGGTTAGATAACTGATGATACAACAGATGAAAAATTAGACTCTCAGACAGACTGGGCTGTATTCACTGCTATGAAGTCCAACTAGCAGACAGTGACTATGGGCATCCCTCAAGTACCAATACTGGATATTTATCCACTCTTTAACATCTTTTAACACTCTTTATCACCCTTATTAATAACCTGAACAATGGAAAAAAGTGCACACTCTGCAGCTTCATGGATAATAACATATGGGGAAGCATGTGATATGCTGGAGGACAAGGCTGCTCTTCAGTGGGACTTCATCTGGCTGGAGAAAAAAAGACGATAGAAACCTCGTGAAATTGAACAGAGACAAGTGTAAATTCCCACACATAGGACAGTATAACCATCACATGGTAGTACAATCTAGGCTGACTAAAAAGCAGCTTTGCTGAAAATGACATGAGAGTCCTCAACAAACAACAGAATGAACACCATGAATGAGTTGGCAGTGTGTCCTTCCAGCAAAGAAGGCCAACTACATACCAGACTGGATTAGCAAGAGTGCAGGCAGCAAGTCAAGGAAAGTGCATACTCCCCTTTATTAAACTTTAATGAGCATATGGAAGTACTGGACCCAATTTTTGTATGATTGAGATTGGAAGAGACCTCTGGAGGTCATCTGGTCCAACCCCCTGCAAGGTCATGTAGAACAGGCTGCCTAGGACCATGTACAGGTGGCTTTTGAGTATCTCTAAGAAGGGAGACTCTATCCTCTGGGACACCTGTGCCAGTGCTCCATCACCCTCATGATAAAAGAAGTGTTTCCTGATATTCAGACAGAACCTCCTATATTTCATTTTTTGTGCGTTGTCTCTTGACCTGTCACTGGGCACTACAGAAAAGAGCCTGGCTCCTTCTTCTTTACACCCACCCTTCAGATATTTATGCACATTGATGAGATCCCCCTGAGCATTCTCTTCTCCAGGCTAAATGGTCCCAGTTCTCTTGGTATCTCCTCAGAAGAGAGGTACTCCTCTCGCTTCATCACCTTACTGGCCCCTTGGTTTTGTCTACCCCAATAAGAAATACATTGACATATTAAAGCAAGTCCAGTGTAGGGCCACAAAGATGATCAGGGTACTGAAACATGTCAGTATATGAGGAGGGGCTGAAAAAAAGAGGATTTTCTTAGCGGTAGGACATCTTTGCTGTCTTCAACTACCTAATAGAAGGGTATAAAGAAGACTAAGTTAGACTGTTCTTAGAGGTTACAGGGGCAATCAACAAAAGTTGTAACATGGAAAACACTGACCACATGGTGATGAACATTTTTATAGTAAGCTGGAACAGAGACACTTTGATACCTCCTTTCTTGAAGACTTGTCAGAGCTTGGAGCAACCTGATCTAGCTGGGAAGCTGGACTGAATGACACAGAGAACCTTTCTAACCTGATCCATACAGGTCAACTACACCAACCAGTGAATGTTTTCTGTTTCTCTGCATACATATCAGAACACGTTTTACCAGTTAGCAAAAGGAGCTCTGATCCAAGTGTTATTTTTTTTATTTTATTTTTTTTTCCTACAGACTCGCCAAATTATGGGATGATAGGAATAGAAAAGAGCATCTATCACACTAAAATATGGCAAGAGCGCATTACCCAATATAAAAGAGATTGCCATTAAGTACACATATCCTTTTATGGAGAAAGAGAAGAAGAAAATGTTTGCAAGAACATTTGCCTGATTTGTTACCCAGTTATGGAAAAACTAGCCTAACAATACTGCAAAGATTCAGTGTATAAACAGATAATCATGCGAAAGAATTGCAGACACTGCAACAGCTAATTGGCCCTACAAAAGCTACATAAGCATTTGTTTTACATAAATTACACCATACTTATCCTGACACAAGTAGGGTTCTCTCCTTTCTTCCTGTCACAGATGCAGAACAACATGAAAAGTATGTACTTCTGTTAAAGAGTTTCTCCTTCAGGAAGTAAGTGTTGGCTAATGCAAAATATATTAGCTAAACAATCAGTTAGACCTTTGTAAGTATGATTCAGCCAATCTAACTCATGAAAACTAATTTATAAATGACCCATGCTGGCAGAATTCACATCAGAATTCAGATACCTACCTGTATTTATTGTTATGAAGTACTAATATTAGCAACAACATTCATTCCTCAATTTGCATTTAACTGTATAGCTTGAGATAGGTTATTTTCACTTGCAAACAGAACATGTGAATACATTGCTGCCGGGGCACTCAGCTGTAATTTCTTTTACACTGCCTACACAAGGAAAAAAAAGAAAAAAAGAAAAAAAAAAAAGATTTGAAACTGTTTGGTCAGTAAACTAATATACATCAATTGCTGTAAGTACCATTAAAAAAGAACTACTTGCCCAGAGGAAGTCTAAGAAACACAGCCTATTCTTTGTGAAATTCTGTAGATTTGGGTTGTTTGACAAAACATGCACACAATGCTGAAAGCACGTCTAGACTAGCATTTTGTCAAAAAACCCCAATACTTAACTCAGATGTTCAGCTGAAAAGATTTAAAGATATCTGCAATCATCAGAGCCTTGTAGCCCACAATGCCTCTGTGGATAATAGGACCAGATATCTATTAAACATCTGGTAGCTTTCTTTCCATGGAGAAGAACAAGTACATAATATTAACTGTTGGCCTGGGAGCCATGCTTTATTTCTGAAGAACTGGATGTCACAAGTGACATTTCATTATAAATGAACACAAACCACCATATCAGGAAAAAAGTTTTATATAAAACATGATTTACCACTGTAAGTGCAACCAGCATAAATTGTACAACACAGATGAACTGTCTGTGCAATTTTAAAGGAAAAAAGAATAGAATAGCACATTTGGCACTAGAATTCCTATATTTTCCTACACTATGGTATTTGCATTACTGGCACTAACATATAGAATAGCACAAAAAATGATTACCACTTAAAAGATGCTTTAATTCATGAGCTGCAGGAGCAGCTAACAAATTGCATTGATGGTGTAAACTGTTTTGTTAATATTTTGCAGTGCTCCATGATGTTTTTCTCTCTTGAAAAACAAAGATACCTTAAAAAGTATAAATTCCTATGGTAAGACTTTATCAGTTAGAAAACAGCAAAGGCTTTCAGTCTGCTCAGTCTGCTTTTTCTTTATACTTTGGAGCAACTTAGTGTGACTCATGAAGTTATGAAGTATACCACAACCTCCAGAGACTGGAAGTCAACTGCAAATTAAGCTTTTTTGTTATAACCAAGAAAACACATGCATCCCATATATCAATTTACAAAGGCTTTTTATCTTGTTTTAAATGAGAATTCTGACACTAAAGTCAAATCATTTAGAGTTGTTATGAAGCCAGTTGGCTCAGTCATAAATAAAGGTTATAAGCTATCACTTCAAGAAACGTTTTGTAGAAATTCAGATGAGAACACCTTGTAATGTTTAGTGGGTAGAGGAATTATACAGACCAATGGAAAATTCCTCTTTTGAGAGATAAAGTTCCAGTTCTGCATAACTAGTTAACATTCCAGGTAACTACATAAAGCTAATTTAGGGTATTAGTCCTTAAACTTACCCGTTTGGCACCGAGTATTCTGCTATTCTGGAATCAAGAAATAGTAATTCTTCCTTGTTTAATGGAAGCTTCTCACAGAGATATTGCCATAGTCCCAGGATATCTTGGGATACATCACACTTAGCAGACTGCTCCTTTTACTCCATGTTGCATTCTGCCCACAAATATGTATTCACTACTTTTAACCACCAGCCCTCTAATCAGTGCATAGATAACATCTCCCCCCAAAATCAAAAACTGACATAATAGTCCAAGTGAGGTCTTAGGTATAACAACCATATGGATACTGTTTAGCTATGAAACAAAACATGATTTAAGATCACTTCCCTTATAATCATCACAGGAATAGATATGTAACAGTTGAAAGACAGCACTTTTGTTTTTGCTATTTGTTTTTGGCCCTCATACTTCAAATCTTAATCATGAGGGTATATTAAGATAACCTTACCAAATATATATATATACTGCTTTCTAATTACCTCCCCAAACATTTTTACACAGTTAGATTTATTTTTCAGTTTGCAGTAAAATACAGAATAATAGAATCATACAATCATAGAATCATAGAATTGTTAAGGTTGGAAAAGACCTCAAAGCTATTTTTTTTTTCAATCATGAATTAAAAATGTTATTGTGTGCTTGCATAAGGAAATAAGAACTACTGCAGCTGGACTTTCTATTCCAAAGCAGGAAAACAAATGTGGCATCCTTTTTTTATTATTATTTATTTATTTATTTATTTCTGAACAGATGTGTTCCTAATGTATTTTGAATAATAACTTCCTACTTGAATTGAAAAAAAAAAATCAGCAAAAAACAGTGTATTTGTTTATTCTCTTTCTGGCAAAAGATATTTCCAGAGAAAGACCAAGAGCATGATGAAATCTCTAGTGTTTATTTTTTTATAAACTAGTGTTTCTTTTTTTTTTTTTTTTTAATTAAATTTCTGTCACTTATAATTCCCCAAACCCAGTGAAAACAATAGTGTTGGTCAAGTGTCAGAATGCCTAAATTGTAAGCAATATCACTGCAGGAGACATAATTTGACTGAAACCTTTAGTATTTGCAATGACGCATGACTGGAAAAAGATCTACAGTGCTTCTACAGGAAGGACAGTTCATAAATTGCCCTTAAAAGTTTGAGCATGTTTCAAAGAGAAACCCAAAGGAACCAAAAATAAGCATACCATTATACAGAATGGTGTTCTCAAATTTCATTATTTACAGTACTTCACAGTGAACCAAATTTGTTGGAGGAAAAAATCATTACTTGATTAGGCTTTACTTGCAATTAAACAAAACTTTGAGAGACAGGATGTACTCTCTTGTACTGTAATGGCTTTGAGAATGAGGAAAGAAACAGTCTTTGTAGCAGAGAAAACACTCTACTTTGTCTTGAATATTAGACATGATGTGATAGATACTGAAAAGAAAAACCTGGCAAGTGAACACACATTCAATAAGGAAGAGAATGAGCTAAAAGATCTGGATTCATAGTCCATGGGCATTAGAATCCTGCACAGATGCTGGATGGGATCCTTTTGTAATGCAGAAAAAGAAGGAAAAAGGACAGCAAAAAGTTCATGTTAAACTTTCTTAGATTTATTTCAGGAAAAAAAATGCCTTACTAATTAAGCAAGTACTGCTCAAAATAAAGCTTTTACAAATAGTTAAACCACAAACTTTCCACTTTACTCAACAAACAAACTTTTGTTCGTCCTCAGAAAACTATGCGGCTACAATTTACTACACAATTCTAAATAAAGTTAACCTGAGAACATGCATGTTTGATGACAAGATGGCAGCACAAATCTTCAGAAGTCAGCAAGTTTTGGAAACTGACAACTATAACTTCCACCATTTTTGCTTTGAAATTTTTATTTGTTGATTTTATACTATGATGCTTTTCCTTATATGTAGATTTTTGGGTATAATGAGCTAATATTTCAGTTAGTCTTCTATCATATCAAGACTTCCTACTGTAACTGTCATTTCTCACCAAAAAAAAATAATACATATAGCTTTAAATTCATAATGCCCTTTAGCCAACTCACCTTGCAACAACTGCATTCCAGTACACTGGGTTTTCCCAAGGAGCAAGTTACAATTCAGAACTACTCACTTGATTTCAGAAGATGGCTGTAAAATTCATCCAGACTATCTAGAATGACACTCCCCTACCCCAAATGTGACTTCCCACAGCAGTACAATGCAGTTACCACTACAAAATGATTCCTCTTCAATATGGCTCAGTGTCAACTAACCATAAAAGCTAAGAATCAATATGCTGATAATGATGTCCCTTTGACTTGCTCCATCTCTTCAAGGTTTCTTCTGCCTGACAGTGTGTTTTTGAACCAAATCTGCTGATCACTTCCATGTAGAATACTTTGTTTCATGCTCCAAGCAGAGTTGGAGCATGCATCATATTCTCCAACAAGAAGAAAGCAGGACTAAATCAGAGCCATCTCAAAGAAATGCCTCTCTGTACAAGTGGGTAACAGAGCCTCAGCACAAACTACTGTACCATGCTATTTGCTCATGTTGACCCTGCCACTATAAACACAGCTTCCATGAAAGCTATCTGAAGTCTTCTTTCTGGGGAGAGGAAGGAGCATGGCTTGCTTGTACAGTGCGTTACTGTAGATGTGTATTCAAAGTGTATGCAGTTGGATACAAGCTAACATGATGACAGAGTTTCCAAAGTATTTATTAGATTTGCAACATTATATTTTGGGCATTATCTTCTTTCTCTCATCATCTTTGAGAACCCTATATAGTTTTCATATCTACTCATTTCCTCCTGCCCTTACGCACTCATTTACACCCTTGGCAGCATCTCAGGAAACAAAAAAGCGCCAATAGGAAAAAAAGGCAAGGCAGTGAATGGATGGGTACACAACCTACTTTGTTTTCTGTATGCTTTCCGACACCTTCCTTTCCCTCCAAATTTGTATGCTGTTGAGAGAGAAGATTCTTTAAAATGGGAATTATTTCTAAAGAGCATCTTAATCACTCTGAAGAGCCTCTCATGGAGCTGGAGCTCAACTGCATCTTCACTGGCAGCTTTGTCAGGAACCTACCAGGCAGGCTAGCGCAGAAGAAGAACGAAAATTCATACTATGATGTACTATAGGCGGTTTAGTCCTCAGATCGCCATCTGCTTAAAACAAAACGTAGTCCTTAATCTGGGGTAAACCGGAGCTATTGCTTTTGTCAGGTTTCTAAACACAACCAAAAAAAAAAAAAAAAAAAAAAAAGGAGGCGGGGGGGCGGGGGGGGGGTGGGGGAGGGAAGGGGCTGGTTGCCTTCTCTTCCCTTCCCCCTCCCCGATGAGCGGCTCTATCTGCAGCCCATGTGGCTGGGAGGCAGCCACAGCCGGTTCCAATTCCTGCTTTCCCACTTTGCGCCCCTGCTCGCTGCCGGGGCTGAGCACAGCCAGGACCGGCCGCGGGCTTCCCCCCCCCCCCCCGCCCCGCTCCCCGCCGCGCCGTCCTCCCTCTCCCCCGCTCCATCCGATCCCCCGCTCCCCCAGGGCACGCAGTGTGGGAAGTACGAATTTCCGCTGAGTTTTCTCGGCGACTTTCGGAGCTCGTCTTTCTCCAGCTCCCCGCTCCGCCCGCCTCTCCCCCCCTGCAGCCACCGCGCTCCGCCCGCCCTCTCCGCCCCCCGGGAGAGCCGGCGGAGCAGCGGGCAGCCTCTCCTCGGCTCCTCTCCGCTCCTCCAGGCAGCCTGCAGCCCTCCCCGCCGCCCCTTGCCCCCGGCCGGCTCGGGCGACGGGAGCCCATGGTGCCGGGCACGGCGAGCCGCGGCCGCCCCGGCGCCTGCCTGCCCGGCGGGGAGCTCGGCCCGGCGCGGAGCCGAGGAGGGGCCGATTAGCAGCCGCCCAGGAGCGGTGGGATGCCGGAGAGAGCCAGAGCCGCTGGGGGAAGCTGCCCACGGCTCGTCCCGGGATGGGGGCGCCGCGCCGGGTCCGCCTGATGGTGCTGCGGCGGGTGCTGTGGGGCTCCGTCCCCCTCTTCCTCCTGCTGCTGCCCGCGGCCGAGCCCATCTGCCCCGAGCCATGCGACTGCCAGCAGCACCAGCACCTCCTCTGCACCAACCGGGGCCTGCGCTCCGTGCCCAAGGCTGCCGAGCCCCAGGATATCCTCACCTACAGCCTCGGGGGCAACTTCATCGCCAACATCTCCGCCTTCGACTTCCACCGCCTGGCAGGGCTCCAGCGCCTGGACCTGCAGTACAACCGGATCCGCTCGCTGCACCCCAAGGCCTTTGAGCGCCTGGGGCGGCTGGAGGAGCTCTACCTGGGCAACAACCTGCTGCCGGCGCTGGCCCCCGGCACCCTCAGCGCCCTGGCCAAGCTGCGCATCCTCTACGTGAACGCCAACGAGATCGGCCGCCTCAGCGCTGCCTCCTTCTCCGGCCTCGGCAGCCTCGTCAAGCTGCGCCTGGACGGCAATGAGCTGGGCTCGCTGGGCGACTCCACTTTCTCGGGGCTGCCGAACTTACTCTACCTGCACCTGGAGTCCAACCGCATTCGCTGGCTGAGCCGCGGTGCGTTCACTGGCCTGGCCAAGCTGCGCTTCCTTGACCTGTCTGGGAACAAGCAGAGTTCCCTTCGCCACCCGGACATCTTCGGACCGCTGCGCTCCCTCCACACCCTGCTGCTGGCCAGCAACAGCCTGCAGCAGCTGACGGGGGGACTCTTCCAGCACCTGCCCAGCTTGGCAAAGCTCTCGCTCAGTGGCAACCGACTGTCTCACCTGGCACCAGATGCCTTTACGGGGCTGGGCTCGCTGAAGGAGCTGCGCCTGGAGGGAAACCTGCTGAGCCACCTGCCCGCTGCCCTCCTAGAGCCGCTGAGCAGCCTAGAGGCACTGGATCTGAGCCGCAACGCGCTGACTGCCCTGCACCCAGCCACTTTTGGCCCCCTTGGCCACTTGCGGGAGCTCAGCCTCCGAGACAACGCGCTGGCCACCCTTCCCGGAGACATCTTTGCCTCCAGCCCAGCTCTCTACCGCCTGGAGCTGGAGGGGAACGCCTGGAGCTGCGACTGCCGCCTCCGTGGCCTCAAGCACTGGCTGGGGGCCTGGCACTCCCAGGGCCGCCTGCTCACCGTCTTCGTGCAGTGCAGCCAGCCACCCACCCTGGCCGGCAAGTACCTCGACTACCTGCAGGACGCCCAGCTGCTGCTGCCGCCTGATGGCAGCCCCTGCCTTGATGGTGCCTACCCCTCCTCTGCATCCCCCCCTGCAGCCGCTGAGGGACTTGGCAGCAACAGCAGTGGCATGGTGCTACCCCACGGTCCCCCAGGGGCACCGCCGTCTGCCTCCACTGCCCGCTTGCTGGGTGCCCCTGAGGGCAAGGTGGCGGTGCCAATAGGTGCGACAGCTGCACCAAGCCCCACGCCACCGCTGCCCGCCCGCCCAGCAGCCTCCAGGCCGGCGCTGCCCAGCGCAGCCTGGCCCCGTCGTGCCGGCAAGCCCCGCTCTGCGTCGTCTGCCGGGAGCCCACCACTGGTGTCCGACCCATGCGACTTCAACAAGCTATTCCTCTGCAACCTGTCGGTGGAGGCGGTGGGCTCCAGCTCAGTGACGGTGCGCTGGGCTGTGCGGCCACACCGCAGCCCCCGCCTGCTGGGCCCGGCGCGGTTCCGCCTGCTCTTTGATCGTTTTGGTGCCGCTGTCAAGTTCCAGCGCTTCGTCTACCTGCCGGAGCGCGGGGAGCCAGCTGCCACCCTGCGGGAGCTCCGCCCGGACACCCCCTACCTCGTCTGTGTCGAGGGCATCCTTGGTGGCCGCGTGTGCCCGGTGGCGCCACGGGACCACTGCGCAGGGCTGGTCACCCTGCCCGAGGGCAGTGCAGCATCGGGTGGTCCCCGTGGCCCCGACCAGCAGCTGCTGACACTGGTGCTGCTGGCGGTGAATGCGCTGCTGCTCTTTGCGGCTCTGGCAGCCTGGGCCTCCCGCCTGCTGCGGAAGAAGGTGCTGGGGCGGAGGCGGCGGAAGGCAGCCCCCGTCCATGTCCGGCAGCTCTACTCCACTCGCCGGCCACTCCGCTCCATGGGCACGGGTGTCTCTGCTGACTTCTCGGGCTTCCAGTCTCACCGGCCGCCCCGCGGTGCTGCCTGTGCCCTCAGCGAGGCCGACCTCATCGAGTTCCCCTGCGAGCGCTTCATGGACAGCAGCGGCGGCACCCGGCACGGCGATGACCACCTGCTGCAGCGCTTCGCAGACTGAGCCCGCCCAACTACAGCTCCCGGCATGCCCCGTGAGGGAGGAGGGCAGCAGTTGGGCGCTGCCATGTGGCAAAACTTGCTGGGAGCTGTATGCAGCATGGCGAGGCAATAGTTGGTTCGTGAGGGGATGGTGCGGGTCCCGCAGGTCGCGGCCTGCAAGAGGGAGAACTCTGGTGCTTCTGCTGCCTTCAGCCACCACCTGGCCCTTACCGCAGGCAGGGACAGGGGCCAACTGTGAGACGTGCTTCCTCGGTTGCCTCAGAGGTCTCCATTTCCTCAAAAATCGTCACTAACCCAAACAAAAGCCCTGACCATGAGTGTAACTGTTCTTTGGTGAGGAGGGCAAACCATCGGGAGCTGCTGCGAACAGCAGCTGGTGCCGCCCTTGTGCCAACTCAGAGCCATACGTCTAAGTGTCATCTTTTACAGGTGGTTTTTCCAGACTGCAATTGGGATGGCAGTTAACAATGAGCAGCCTGGCCCCCACGCAAGGGTGGTCTGAACTGACGTTTTCAAGGCACCTAATAAAAAATGTGGACTAAGTGTCTTTTAACATTGCTACTCGTGAACTGTGTAAGCTGGAAGTCAGTCAGAGGGATGATGGAAATGTATGTTTTGTGCTGGACGGTTTGAATGCTGTGCCATTTTAAATCGAATGTGAGGCAATTTAATGTGCGCGAGTGTGTTTTCGTACTTTTTTGTAAACGGGAAACAATAATGCAGCTGGTTAGTTTTACAGGAATATATTGCTGACACCACTAGGAAAAACTAACAGAGTTTTGTAATATGTTTACAAATGAGCTATTTTTTCGATTGTTTTTGAATAAATACTGCTTGGTACTTGTACACATGAATGTGTGCTTTAGTTCTCTGGGTCCATGATGGTCAGTAGATCACTGACCCTCAAATAATCCATCTTCATTTCTAAATGAGTGGATAAAGTAAACTGTTGATGGTTAAATAATATTGGTGCCTTTCTTCACATACAGTAATAGGTGAGGATATTTCAGAAATGTGAAACTGTTTTTATCCTAAAAGGCAATTTTCTCTTAGCCTTAGCCTACTAAAGTTAGAAGCTTTATGTACCTCACTGTGAAATAAAACATTTTTGTATCTTAATCTAGATTCTGTGGTTTGTGTAGCTGAGTGAGTAGTGCTAAAGTTAAACCCTCATGCAGTAGTATATGATGTTTGAGTTGTGTGTTGTTTTTTTTTTTTGTTGTTGTTTTGTTTTAATTGGACTTTTGCCTTTCTTTTTGAGCAATGCTAATCATTTTATGATCAATTGCTCTGTACTTTCTTGGACTTTTACTTTTCTAAATATTTACAGAATGTGGTTCTGTTACTATTAAATATGGTGGTTTAGTTTACATAAATAATTCTCTCTGTGTGGTCTAGAAATGGGCTAATTAAGAAAGGTCCAAACTGTGGTTACACTTTAAATGCAAATGTTTTAGGTGGAGTTTGGTAAATTGTTGAGACCATTGATACTACTTGTGCTCCTTTGAATTTAATGTGCAACCTCAGATGAACTCTTGTGCAACTGAATGGCTTGAAGGGAGTGATTAGTGGACTATGGAGACATTCATCTCAATATCATGCATTCATTGCTGACATGAGATGTTCGTGACTACAAGTTGTTTATTACCATAATTGCAAGTAGATGATTTTGAGTTTTATTTTTCTTTTATTTTCTTTCTTTCTTTTTTTTTTTTCTTTTTTTTTTCCTTTGAGATTTACAAGTATTTACAAAAGACACCATAGTAACTGTTCCCTTCAACTGGAGTTCAGTGACTGAATAGAGAGGACAAAACTTTAAAGTTCTGAGGGATTTTTATTCAATCAGGAGGAGCGGAGAGGGAGTAGGAATAGTTTGCCTTAATCTTTGCCTTTTAAATGGAGATATTTCTGAGTTAAGTCTTAATTCTTGAGTCAGTAGCAAAAAAACCCTTTGGGTTTTCATTTTTGACAGGCAGCAGTTTTCATGAATATCAAGGGCCAAACTCAATTGCCAGTGTGTAGATTAAAATTCATAGATACAGTGTTTAAATTTCATTCAACTTAAGGAATCCAGAATCAGGTGTTATTTTTCTGTAAGAATCTTACATTTCTGTTCTTTTGGACACCTGGGTGCTTTTGGCCATTTGTGACAATCTATGGAATTACACCACTGTTTGTTGTTAGAAATGTAATGGGAATTACTGAGTAAAGCTGTGTGTCACACTAACATTATCACTGGATATTCTTCCAATGGGAGATGCATAGATGCTGTATACGGTTATAATCAGTTATGTCAATAAATCCATTTGCTGAAAGAAAACTGGTGTCTTACATTGACTGAAGAGTGATACATTATGAGATGTATAGACTAGTTGTAACTTCTTGATATTACTAGGACTGATATTTCTTAGGGCTGAAGCTCTTCAGAGTGCACTTAGTTCACTTTTTCATGCCTTTTTGCCATACACCGTGTTTTCTATTTTTCTTGTATTATGTTAGGGTAGTGCAAACATTAAAAGAATTAAAATGTTCAGTTCTGAGACAGACAGACCACTGGCTTAAGATGGACTAATAAGATGCTGTTACATCAGTGAACTAACAATCCTTTCTAAACTAAATAGGAAATGAAGATTCTTTGAGATAGTATCAATTTTTTTATACTCATTTGGAGTTACATTCCTAATAGTTTTTCAGTATTATCAGACTGATGATACAAATATCATACTGAGCATACACCTGCTGTTTAATTAAGAATTCACTGTCTTTTTGAATTCATGCAGACCTCTCAAGAGTTGCTAGAATGAAGGGACTCTTTTTTCCAGAACAAGAGAAGTAAATACATAGATCTACATAACAACAAAATGTTGGCTAACAGAATGAAGCCGGTGACTTCTTAAAAGTCACAGGTACTGTAACTCTAGGAATACTTAGGCTGTGTGTACAGATGTTACAATTATTTATTTATTTATTTATTTATTTATTTATTTTTTCAGGGAGGCCTGCACTAGAGAGTGGTTGAGGAAGGAGGAATGTCAGTGACATTCAATAACTGGATGTTAGTAATGTTGCATGGCTCTATTTTTACCAGTAGTATTTATATATATATTTGTATCATTTTTTAAGTATGGTCCTTTTTAAAGAACGACTGTAAAAACAGCTCTTTCTGAATGATGAGATTGCCATCAGTTTGTGCTCAGAGTGTTTCTTTTTTGATCAGAAACAGAGTTTTACTGCCCTGTTCCCTCCAGGAGTCCATGCAGTCTGGGGCTGTGTGAACCGAGTGTTGTTCTCCCACTTAGTAATTACCAGGCATGTTATGTATCAAAGACTGAAAATCACACACATATTGTCCTGTCAAATTCAGTGAGCTACTACTGGGAAGTCTCCAAAGGTACCACAGCTTCTCTGCTGGCAGCCTTGGCTGGTTTGGCAGCCTCTGCCCACCTGGTCCCAACCGCAATCCCTGACCCTTCTCTGCCATCAGCTAGCGCAGCTGTTTGTGCAGCTGGAAGGTGAACTCTGAAGTTAATCCTCCTGGAAAATAACCTTTCCTAGTACCTTCTCTCTCCCTGATTTTATTTTTTATTATTATTTTTTTATTTCTTTATTTTTAAGCCAGCTTGGTTTCTTTGATCCTGTTCAACTTACACAAGTATTGGTAGTGACAAAATGCGGGGGTGTAGTGCAGAAGCAGGAAAAAGCAAAGACATGAAGCTGCTTAAACAGTCTCAGGTAGTCTTGGCACCCTATTTTCAGTAGACTAACATCCTGTGTGGAGGAGGCCATACCTTTACTGGAAAATCATTAACGATCTGTAAACTGAAAACACTTAAAACATCTGTAAAAGATCCTAAAAACATTGGCATCATGACATGTAGCTAGAGAGAAATAATGCCCCTTCCAACCCAAGCTGTTCTATAATTCTAACCTGAAGAGAGCAAGGTTATCTTTGTGTCGGTGAAGGTCTCGATGTGCATGAAAACCCCTTGATACTGAAAATAACTCTGCTTGACTATCAGAGTCTGTGGTAACACGGTTGGTTTCATAAAAATATTGATTTCTTTATGCAGTGCTATCTTCAGTTTTCACAGTACACTGTGAATGCCACTTTTTGGAATATGATCATTTAAACCATGTTATTACTCTTACAAGAAGGAACCTGCTAAATTCTTTATACGTCTCTTCTGCCTTTTCCTTCTTGCTGTTTCCTGGGAGAGATTTAGGAAGTGAGGAACTGGGGAAAAAAAAAAAAAAAAAAAAAAAAAAAAGTCTACTGCAATTTCATTGGGATATTTATGTAACTAGTAAACCTGCATTTAAATTGCAGTGAATGGGCCCACAGAAAAAAAAAAAAAAAAAAAAAAAAAAAAAGTCAGTTGTTTTCATAGTACTGTGTACTTGCAGTAAACTACTTCAGTGAGTAAGAGAGATACAATCTCAATTCCAAAAGCCTGGCTACTCCCACTAATTCATATTTATTTGGCCACCAATGATGTACATATATTGTGTGAGGTCTACAAGCAAAACTTTGCTTTAAAAAAGTTTTAAAATCAAATTACCCAAATTATGTATATACAGTGATGTACTTCATTTTTCATCTGGGCTACTCTTTCTAGAGGAGTTGCTATACATGTTATCTATAATCTGATATATGTTACATAGAAATTGGGACTAAATGTAAGAAAACCACGTGTGTGTTGGATGCTGGATTTGTTCATTTTGCTCCATTCTAAATATAGCATAGATTTGGCAGCCTATCCAAATACTGCTGTTGTGTTTTTCTCCATAAAAAGTTGACTTTTCTCAAGAGCATGCTTTAATTCCCATAGAAATTAACTTCCCATAGAAAAATAGTCAATTGTCTTTGAACACAAATATTTATTTTAATATAATTGTAGATGAATTTATTTATATAAAAACTCCCTGATATGTTTTTATAAATAATTCTATATATCATTTGTTTTTACAAACAAGGCCGTAAGAATTAAAATGAATAACACAGTAGGAATATATAGCTGAATAAAACTTGCCTAAAAAACATAATAAAGATATTTATTAACAAAAAAAATCTGACAATTTAAAGAGAATTTATGATTGTTTATAATCTGATGTGTATCTTCTTGCTGTTGGATTTTCAAAGTACATTTATTTTTATTTTGATAATCTATTTGTAATAACTTCATATCACAGAAATAAGTTATTAAGCGAGAGATAGAAGGTCCCCAAGTACATAAATTTTAGAACCTATTCAGTGCTACCAAAAAAATGTAGTACAGTTAAAAGCACTAATGCTTACTAAAATGTTACCTGTTTTTTTTGTTTGTTTGTTTGTTTGGTTTTTTTTTTTTTTTTTTTTTGTTCATTTCAAAGCTCATTTGAAGTTGCTGCTTAGCTAATACAATAAATGGTGTCTTTTGAATTCAGATAAATAGGTGTCATCCTATTCCTTACTTTACCAAAATGTTTTTAATGCTCAGACAAACATATTCTCAAATCATTAATGTTTTTTCAATACAGCTCTTTTTTTTTTTTTTTTTTTTGTATATTTAATATTCCAAAATATTTCATATCTCTTCAGAGATCCATCCATGTGGTTCCTATACAAAGAGAGACTCTGAACAAACCTTAGGTCAATCTGTCAGTCATGTATACCACTTTGTAGTGTAGCAAGTGTTCAGAGGTTGTAAAGTTAGGGTTTTGTTTTTGTAATTGTGTGAGAATGATTGACCAATGAAATGTACACACAGGGCCCTGGGTGTGCTTTCTAGCTATTGAAAATATATTACTGTAATATATAGCTTCTTATGCATCAGTCTAGTCTGGTATAGTTCATTTTATTTTGTCACACCAGTCTGGAAAAAAAAAGACCTGATTATGAGACCTGAATCAATAATTTTAAGGAAATACAGTAGATAAGTTGTTTGGCAAGACTTTGGCCAGACTTTAACCGGACTTTTTCATGGTTCATTTAATTAACTTGTATGAAGTTTGTTTCATTGTCATTAGTCTAGTATACGTTTGTTTAGTTGTAGTGAATGTTTATAAGTCATTTGAATATTTGGAGAAGATGTAGATATGTATCATAGATAAAAATCATACACAGAAAGATAACGAAACTAATGTTCTCAACAATAAACTGTTTTTCCTCTTAAGGGACAAATATTTCAGAGATGTTGGCTTTAAAATAAACCTGAATGCTAGATTTGTATCAAGAAAGGCATTCTCTTTCATTGCAACATGAAGAAGGTAGGAAGGTTGTAAATAATTATACGAATATTTTATTCAATATGTTGCCAATTAAAGACTGGAATTTTGTTAACAAATTGTGTTACATGGGGATATTAACATATCCCATTTGCATACAGGAAAGTTCACTGAAATGGTGTCAGTGCTATCACTTTTAAACTAAGAGATACACTTTTAAATTTCTGTAGTTCATCTTGGTAGTGAGAAAGACTTCTTTTCAAACATCCAAATTCATGTTTTAGTACAACTATTAGCTTAATCTGTTGTTTTACCATTGACATATCTACCATCCTGCCAATGGTATTAATTTTCCTTCAATCTCGCTTTGTATTTAAATATTGAAATTAAAATTCAGTTTAAACACTGAAGTTACTTAGCACAGTAGCACCCCTTATCTGACTACTACAAAATTATTTGAAATAAGGGAAAACACTCAGTAGTAATATCTATCACATCAAAGGTCAGAAATAATTTTATTCTAGAGGAATATACTCAGGAAAAGTATACTTTCAGAAAAAAAATATTTTGCTGTACGTAAAGAATAACATGGTTTATTTGCCATTACTATGTCCCACTCTAAATATTGAATGAGAATAATAAAAGACATGTCTCATCTGTTAGACTTATGAGATAACTTGGAGTGTCATTCAGCACATATGGCAGGTGTATTAGTATTATTTTTTTTCAGGAACAGCTTGATCACGCTCCTGCTTTCACTCTGTGAGAGTGACAAGATTTTAAGACTCCTAACGTGGGTAACCATCAGCAGGTCTGTGGCAATAGAATTGATTGTATTGCAGAGATGTGCTCTAAAACACAGTGTTTGTCTTAAAAAAAAAAAAAAAAAAAAAAAAAGAAAACAAAGAAAAAAAATACAGCTTGGTGAGAAGAACTTGAGTGTTAACTGGCACAGAGACATCATTCGTGGGTGATTATTATGTAAGAGGGGGCATCTTTCATGATCACTGTGGTAGATTGCTAATTCTGAACCCCAAATATGCCAAACCAAACTGTTTCATTGCTTATGACATTATCATAAGCACACAGCAACTCATTTTGCTCCAAACGTCGAGGTTTTTTGTGAGAAAATAGGATTTGGACTCGATGATCCATATGGGTCCCTTCCAACCTGGGATATTCTGTGATTCTGTGAAACCAAACTCCTGCATCTCCTTCTGTTGCCTAACAAGACCTACTTATTATTTAAAATATTTGGCAGTTCCTCAGTGCTGCTTATGGCTTGTGCCCAAGTGCTCTTACTGCTGCAGCAGAAACTTCTAACACCTCACTAATTGGCATAAGGTTTTCTTCTTCAGTAGACCAGATTAGGGACATTCTGTTCAGCCTGGTATCCATTCAGTTATTTGTTTTTTCTTAGCTTTTTTTTTTTTTTTTTTAATTCTGCAGCGGGGTTTATTTTATTTTATTTTATTATTTTATTTTTTTTATTTTTTTTTCCCTCTCTGATTAGCCCACATAATTCTATCATAAATTCTGATTGCAGGCATGGAGATGGTATTTTGTAGCATATAGAAGGGGATGGAGACCAGGCCCTGAGTAAGGAACAAGTAAGCAAAAGGATTCTTTTGAGATATTTTTATTTGTTTTATCTGATTTGAAGTAGAGATAATGTCTGTCTAAAGTAGAGTCTGCTCTGAGAAAGAGGAAGAGGGAATACATGAATTTTAAATAATTCCTGTTTAAAAGGAAGTTACTTTATTCAGGAATGATTTGTGATTGGAATGATTCACTGTGATCTCACTGATAGGATTCTGCTGGCAGAGGCTTCTGTTTTTCCTGCCCGGATGTATCACCAAGAACCTGAGACTGTAGAGGTCCAGTGGGAACTGAAGACATCTCTTCCTTCCACTTCTGTGGCTCAAATGGAAAAGACATTCAGGATCAACATCTTTTTCTCTGGGATGGCTAGGAGCTGTATTTATTCTATAACACTAGGTATATTGACCTAAGCTGAGTTTAGAGCTGTTGATACTAAGGCTTTGCACTAAAGGCATCATCAAAAAGATGACATATTTGAGAGACAACCCCTCCCTCCCCCTCCTAACTTTTCCTTTAAAAGCCAGTACAGACTTCAGTAGCAGGCAGTTTGCTGAAGGTGTTAACAGCTCATTGAGGTGTCTGTAATACGCAACTGGGTATGCTTTATTCAGTTAAAATTGTTTCTAATATATTTTATTTAGAGGTGTTTAGAATATGTCCCAGCCAGAAAATAGTAATGAATTCCAAGCTGTTAGCTTGTAATGATACAGACCTCCTTGGATTTTGGAGGCATTTGTTGTTTAAATGTACACTTGCCAATGAGGCTTTCCTGGACTTCAGTCCAATTGTGTTTTTATGCAACCTGCTAAAACTGCAAAGCATTCCAATTAGCACAATGTACCTAGAAAACTGCTGATATTCTTACTTACAGCTTTTTACTGTTAGGCTTTTTGCTTATATCATGATAGAAAATCATCTTAATCCACAAGCTGCTAGGATGTGTTATGCAGTAGCTTATGAAGCAGGAGAATTACCAGTTTTCCCAGTGTCCTGAACAGAACTAAACTCTAACACCCGAATATGCATTATTTTTTTTCCTACTTTTTTTTTTTTTTCCTCTGTAGTAAGTAACTGCTGGATTAGAGTTTTACAAACATAGTACAACCATGGCAGGATACAACCATCATCCTGGGGTCCTGGGGTCATGATTATTTAGAACAGCAATCATTTGGCTGTTCAGTTTAGGAACTCAAACAAATTTGAACATGTGCAAGACATCACTAGCACTGATTTTATACCTGTAGGACCATTTTGTTCATTTGTTTGGTTTGTTTTTCCAAAATATTCTCTTTCTTCTCTCCTGTTCTATTACCTCCTCTATCTGGCTAGAGGTTTTTGGATTAATACAGCAAAAGCATCTGAAATACGTCTATGTTCAGCATCTGTGAATCATGAACATCTATGTTCAGTGTCTGAGAAGATGCAGGTGCTTAGAAAATATGATGTCTTAGAAAATATGCAAAGTAAAGGCTTATGGAGAGATTCAAATTCAACATCTGGAGCATTATATGGATAGCTGTCCAAATTCAGGTGTGACCATCACCATTTATTCCCTTATCATGGGTAGCTGCATTTTGTTTCTGTGTGACCTGTAATGAGGTGACAAGGTCTTGTGTTTTGACCAGACCCTGAATACTGTAGTCACTCAGATTGCTTTTCTGTCCAGAGCAGCCAGTACATGTACTGTATGTTGTTTTTATGTCATACGAACAAAGTACAAGAGGGAAAGGATTATGAATTCAGAAAATGTGTTTCATGCCTAAAGCTTTACCAGTCAGCTGACAATAATCCAGGCAGACAGACCGAGTGATCTCTAATTTGGTCTGATTCTTCTGAAAGGCTGCTGTCTCTCTTGAGAGGGGAATAGCTGTCAGAGCTCTCCTGTTCTGTGTTTCTGATCTTTCCGTTTTGGATGAAACTCGTTTCCTAAGTTTCTTTACAGAAGGAGGTAAAATTCTGACATCCAGGACAGCATTAGGGCTTTTATCACCTGCATGAGTTTTCACATCAAAGAGATTGGGTAGCTGTTTGTTTTTCAGACAGTGCCTTTTTGACCTGAAATATTCAGAATCAGACAGAAACAGTCAGAAACTGAATTTTGTTCATAAATCTGAATAGTCAAAAGTAATTCATACATCCTACAGAGGATCTCCAAATCCAACATACTTCTACTCAGAGACACTACTCTTATTTTGCACAGCTGGCTTTAGCCTGCATTTCTCAGAACCCTTTGGGGGTTGGTTTTTGCTTTTGTTTTTGTTTTCTTTGTTTTTTTTTTTTTTTTTTTTTTTGTTTCTTATTTTGTTTGGTTCCTGCTGTGTAATATGCCCTATCCATGCCCCCTTTTCCATTGACTTATCAGGTTTTTAAATGTCATGACCACAGCAACAGGGTCCTTACAGCCGAACTCCAAAGCTCTGTGTGTTTTGAAGTCAGCAGTTAAAATAAATGCCTTTTGTGCTTAAACATAAAGCTGAAGCATTTAAAATAATTTTTGTTTAATACTTCCTCTGATCTTGTTGTGTTCTTGCATTCTCAATTTACTCTTCCAGAAAAATAAGTGGACTTTTCCTGGGTAGGGCTGACTCATCTTTTCCATGGAAGTCACTAAGCCTAACCCATAAATATAAACTTCTTAAGATCAAGCACTTTGCATCTGGAAAGGTCAGAATGGTATATATTTTCCTGAAGGGATAGAAACCTCCTCAGTATATCCAGGAAGTCTTTTATCAACCATCCATTTAAAATTACATAAAGTTTGGAAAGGGGATTCACTTTGGAAAGGGGATTACTGTGTAGAAAAGTGGGGATGGAGTTAAAACTGTGTTTATTGTATGTTACTAACAAATTTGGACTATAGCTTTACAGCATAAAAACACAGTTTACTAGTTCTCCAGATTAAGTTGTTTTTTCCTATAATGTTTAGTTTATCAGTGTAAATATGGTATACCAAAATACATGTAGTGTAGCACAGTGGATCCCAAAACAGTCCAATTTGTTCTAATTCCAGTGGATCTACATCAGACCTGAATGTGAGCCAGTGTTTCTCTTTTCCTGCTTTCATTGCAAAAATTAGTTCTGGATATCAAGAAGAATTGGTGGTCTATTTAAACGGGAGTCAGATTAAGCAGATCAATTATTGATTTTCTTCCAACTGGGTAGTTATATTCTCATTATTTCTGACACACTGTGTGAAACTAATTAATCTCTGGAAAATGTTCATCTGTGATTCAGCTACGCCCATTATACTTCTTGGAATATTACACGGAAAATGAAGCTACCAAAAGGAAACATCTGTTTGTATCTAAAACCCCAAACATTTCTGAAGTTTAGCAACATGCATTCTTCTTGGGGCTGCCACCTATTATACTCAGCTCTAGAGCAAATACCAAAAGGACACTTGAGGTGACCTTTTGTATCAGATTAAACAAAATGAGAAAACACTTGGCAATCAGACTTCCTCTGCTAGGCCATGGGAAACAGAAGAGCAAAGGAACAGATACAGTAAAAACATATTAACTCAATCCCATTTACTTTAGAAGAATCCAGCAGTGAAAAGAGCAACTAACTGAAAAACCTAAACTCTGTAATTTGGCACCTCTTGAAGTCTGTCTAGATTCTCCCAACTAGGGTTATCTCAAGTAGCAGAAAAATGGAAGAAGATGAAGAAAAACAAATGACTAGAAGGTATTATGGGGGAAATGTTTTTCTTTCAAAACTATTTCTTAGGAAAAAACATATTGTTGGTGGACTTCAATTTTGTATAAGCGTTCCTGCTGCATGTTAACACACACTGGCTTTGACTATTTTTGTGACATTTCTTTAAAACACTGGATTTCAGGGGTCCCTGTGCTTGTGTAAACCTGCAACTCCCTTACTTGTTGGTGTGCTGAGCAAAGATGGGGGAGGAAAACAAACTGGCTTTCACACTCAATTTAGGCTAGCACAAGCCAGGACCCTGTTAATGTAATAGTCCTGCTGCTGATGGATGCTCATTCTTTCTGTCTTACCATAAGGCATGCATTGGGTAATAGCAATACTGGTGGTATGCACTGCTGCTCCATGCCTCTCCTTGGCAAGATCACTGGATGGCTTATTTGCGTATATGAATGACAATAAACAGATAATAGAAACAGTCAGCTCTACTGAGCAAATTATAGGTCTATGATCAGATGGCATCCCCCTCTAAAAGGTTAACAGATAAAGCAGCCATCAGGGAAGGAAAGATAAATGTTTAGTTTTCACAATGACTGCGGGTGTTGTGCTATAGGTGTATACACCAAAGCCCTAGCTAAGAAGGTTCAGCTTTAGACTTTCAGTGCACAAGAGGTATGTTGGCTTGGTTTGCCAATGGCTGTTTAGTACCACAAGTGATTGTCACAGCCTGCCTCCAATGTGCCTTACTCCTTGCTACTGCTGCTTCTCATCCACTGCAGTTGCTCATGCTTGGATCTTGGAGTCCTTCCCTGCATGCGAGTCCTCAGTCCCTGCAGGCTTCTCCTAACTGGACGGGATGCAAAGGACAGCCTCCCTCTGTCTTCCTGGAAGGAGCAGCTGCAGTGAGAGTGGGAAAGCATGGGGACCCCAAGGTTTTCACCACAGCCATGTGGGCAAGAAGCCCAGAGGACAAACTATTGTTGAGACCTGTTGTGTAGCCAGTAGGCAGGGATGGGAAAAAAACAGAAGGAGATTTTGCCTGGAGACAAAACTGCAGTGAGAACAGGGAGGACAGCCAAGAAGGGCTTGGTGAAGGAACAGGGTTACAGCATGCAGAACCTTTGACCGGGTTATGAAAATTTGAGGCCAGAAGTGCTTGTAAGATTGTTTTGTCCAGCTGAATGATACCACCTCTATATCCCTGTCTGACAGGCAGGAGATGGAGCTTGCTTTCTTTCTTTCTTTCTTTCTTTCTTTCTTTCTTTCTTTCTTTCTTTCTTTCTTTCTTTCTTTCTTTCTCTTTCTTTCTTTCTTTCTTTCTTTCTTTCTTTCTTTCTTTCTTTCTTTCTTTCTTTCTTTCTTTCTTTCTTTCTCTCTCTCTCTCTCTCTCTCTTTCTCTTTCTTTCTCTTTCTCTTTCTTTCTCTTTCTTTCTCTTTCTTTCTCTCTCTCTCTCTCTCTTTCTCTCTCTCTCTCTTTCTCTTTCTCTCTCTCTTTCTCTTTCCCTTCCTTCCTTCCTTCCTTCCTTCCTTCCTTCCTTCCTTCCTTCCTTCCTTCCTTCCTTCCCTCCCTCCCTCCCTCCTTCCTTCCTTCCTTCCTTCCTTCCTTCCTTCCTTCCTTCCTTCCTTCCTTCCTTCCTTCCTTCCTTCCTTCCTTCCTTCCTTCCTTCCTTCCTTCCTTCCTCCCCCCCATCCCCCTCTTCTATTGGTAAAGTAGTCAGAGATCTCTGATGGTAAAAAATTATTGGAAAAATTGGCCCATCTGCACAATAGATTGCTGCCTCCAGCAGGATCCCAGGCTCTTCCTGGCTCTGGAGCAGCTGTAAGGAGAGGCATCACAGCCAAATTTCTGCCTGTTCCAAACAGCATCACTGCTTGTCCCTTTCTCCCTGCACATGTTTCAGGACATCGCATCAGGACAGGCACCTGGCACGAGGCTTATGGCTGAGAGTTGGTGCTGTTAAATCACAAACAATGGCAAAAATCTCATTTCTTGGAGGTAGAAGTAATTTCTTTATAAGCTGCTGAAAGTCATGGGAAACTTGCACTACTGAATGAGGTGTATGTGTAAGTTCCCAAAGGGTAATGATTGTGCTGTCAGGATGTGGTGGGATAATTTTTGGTGTTGGAGAAGGCATTTCCTGAAATGAGCATTCAACCGGTGGTGATGTACCCCTTGCAAACCTGGCAGGCTCAGCTTTGAGAAGGGCTCACGGCACACAGGTGTTTTACACAGCCTGACTACTCACTGCAAGTCCATTCTGCTTTGAACATCCTGTTTTGCCCCTAACAGTCAGAGACCAGTAAAAGCCAAAACCCCTATAGACTCTAAAGCTGGTGAAGCTGACTGAGAGAGAAAGCACTACTAGATGTCCAAAATAGTAGCTGAACTTTTGGCAGTTTGGAAACTAGGGATAGAGAGAAGGGAGCCCTACTCATTTTCAGGAGAAAAACAAAAACACATGCACAAACATATATATATATTTCTTAAAGTGTAACCCTTATGTGATTTTTGTCTTTTTATCATTATTGTCTTCTTTTATTGTGCTCAATATGAAATTTTCTCTCTCTTCACTTTTTTTATTTTCACCTGCCTTTCTGTATCTTCCTTGTACCTTTTCTCTAACTACCCGCTACTGTCATTGTCCCTGCACATATATTAGAACCCTCACAACATTCTTTCTGTCCAGATGTTCATTAACTTTTGTATTGTATTAAAAATATATATGTATATTTTGAAGACTGCAGCAGCTGTACTGACTGATTTTCTCATGGTAACTTTGAAATATTTCCTGAGCACAGCTTCTCTCTTCTTGCTTTGTAAAAATGAGAGGCTTACTAATCAACTCATTTAAACCCCTTGAAAAGTCTTAGTTCAAAAATGTTGCCTCACAAGGTCATCCTTGGAGATGCACAACTTACCTCTTCTGAATTTTGATGATGTGGCACATGATCACAAAACTGATATATTAAGATTATAAACAAAGTAGCCTTTGATCCAACAATGTATATACAAAGCTAGATGACACAGAAAGCCTCTGCATGTGTATTCTCTGCCTGAGTTTCCCTGGCAGTCTGCAATATCCATGACTCTAGGCCTTTTCCCATTGTACATGGTTCCTGCAGAAAATTGTGGAGCATTTCTAGGGAAGACAGTTTTCATTGACCCTTTTCTCCCTGTTTTACTTGGATTCCCTCCCCCAAGGCAAAAGCATGCTTATCTTTTTCTTTCCCTTGTCCAAACATCCTTGTTTGACTTGGTGAATGAGTTTATATTTCTCCTTCATAAAATTTGGAAGTATATTTATTCTGAAATTAGTAATTTGCAGTCTCCAGCAACTTTTATAGACATAAAAAAATAGTTGCTTTATT
Source organism: Aythya marila (assembly GCF_965140915.1). NCBI lineage: Eukaryota > Metazoa > Chordata > Aves > Anseriformes > Anatidae > Aythya > Aythya marila. The sequence continues at coordinate 36,617,165 of NC_139043.1, read as the reverse complement.
AGATTTTAACCTCTGTGTTGCTCAAGGCATATCCAGTTCAGTACATGACGTTAGGTTTAAAGAATGACTGTGGACTCCTGTGTGGCAAAGTCGGGAAATAATTCTGATCAGACACTGAATTCTATTCCATAATTATGTCATAACTTCAACTGGAATAGATTTCCGCAAATTATTTCAACAAGAAAACATCTTAACGTGTTAACATACCTTAGCTCCTTAGGGCCAGCATACACTCATAAGTTGTGTTGAGAAGAAGCTGGTATAGGAAGCTGCAGTAGACAGGCTTCCCTGAAACCTGGAAATTGCTTCAGCACAGATTTCAATGAATCATAACACACCTGAGATGAAAACTAGTTTAGTGTTGTTGGTTCCTCCATTTTTTTATTGTTAACATTAATCAGACAGGTGAAGTTGGGGAAAAAACAGAAGGAAAGTAATTAATATTGGTTTTAAAACTGTCCTCAGTAGCTGAATAGGTGTTTGGGAATGCACTTTCTACATGTTGAGGCAAGTAATTGCAAGCAGTATTGACTGCATGTCTGTATGAGTAGCCACAACCTAGTCACCACATCTGGTCCCAGAATGCTTCTTCACCCCTTGGTTCAGGCCAAGCTGCCCTGTGGCCCTTCTGATGAGAAGGGGCACTGCCTCCAGGACTTACCTCCCCACTGAATGTTTTCTTTGCAATCATGCTCTTTCTGTGGCAGTTATTTTCATGTCACTTCTTGATCCAGTTTTCCTCAAGAATTCAAATACATGTATGAGTGTCACTTCTTTCAGACTTAGGAGTTCACCTAAGTCAACTGTAGCCATGGTTCAAACATAGACATTTGTATTTTTTAAGTAGTAATTAAAGTATTTTACCTTGAACTATAATCTGATGTCGTATCTAAGGGATGGTTTAGGAAAAGTCATACAAACAGAATCGCTAATTGAAGATGTTTTTTCTCTCCTAGTCACATAAAATGGAGTATACGTGCTGCTGAAAATCAAGTACGTCCATTGCCTAGATGCTTTAAATGTCTAGTAATGGTGGGGTTGTTTGGCAAGAGTTTTTGTTTGTTTGTTCGTTTTCCCCAGAATGAAAGTGTCATCTTGGTATTAGATTTCAGCTTGTGACTCTTAAGCCTGTTCAAATCACTTCCAGCAAAGGTGGCAAATTAAGTCATTCTTGCTATCTATCTGTGTCCATAAACCATCAGAGTTCTTCCCTTGTAGTACCTTGGAACAATTTAGTAGATTTTTGTTATGATCAAGCTTTCCTCTCATTTATCAGTGTCTTTGAGAACTTATCTGTGTTTTAGTATTCAAATTTTGTAGCTAAATCCAGTCAGTGTTATCAATAGATATCTAAATAACATTGAAACTTCTGATCAGGTGGCCCCACCTTTGTAATTGCTGGTTCCTCTTTGGAGTAATTTTATTTTATCATCACAGCAATTACAATCACCTTCTGTGAAAATACAGGCATAGACAATAACTGACACCAGGTCATGTCCAATTTAGAAATCACTAGAGTAATTGCCAGCAATTTGCCCAGATGCAGTCATCTATGCTTTTAATTTTTTTTTTTCTTCAATTCTCCTTGTAGTTTTTCACTTTGATCGGTGTCTGGGAAGAAGTAAACAATGACAGTATTGGTCTGCACTTGCAGTTACTCTATTTGGTTTGGAGGAGGGTTATGCAGAAATGGTTTTCATTTACACTTCTCCTGTGCCCTTTTAGAGCCCTCTCGCAGTGAGTAAAATATTCACTTTTTTTCTCCTCCCTAGAGCATAGAGAAGCCACAGCAACACTGTATGTTTCCCAATCATACAGAAATTATGAGCATTAGCAAAACAGTATAGTTGGTCTTCATTTTAATTTGTTTTCAATTGTTCAAATTGTCATGTTTTCTACCATAAAAATATATCTGTGACTGAGAGGGCTGGAAACACATTTCAAAAAATAAAGAAAAGAAAAAAATGAGAAATCTCTCTTACAAAAATGACTCGAGGAGTTTGATAGTTTAAGGAAAAAAAGCAAAATTAGTGTAAAGCTTTAAGATTGAAATTTCATCATGCAAATCAGATTGTAGGATTCATCCCCAGAAAATATTGTTAGATAAAGAAAAGGGGTTGTTTTAGATGAAGGAAGTTTTAGATATGAATTTTAATGTTTAGCTTCCTGTTCAAAATGCAGAATGTAATCTTGCTACATGTGACTTTCTGGCTTGACTTAATGGATTCTGGACAGCCGTGACAATCCCTCCATATGTTGTATAGTTCAGAATTAAGGCCCTGAGTTCTAGATAGAGCTTTTCTTTCTCTTAACATCCAAGGAGGCATATTTGGGTACAAAAAAACCTTTGTGAATAGCAATTTCTGAAAACAGAAACCACAAAAAGTGACCAAGCCACACACAATTAAAAAAAAAAAAAAAGTGTTTTCAAGGGAATTAATCTCCTAAAGTAATTTTACATATACATTTGTGCTACAGTTAAAAAATTTAGCTGTCTTGAAAAATCATGTTCAAACATAAAACATTTGAGGTAATTTAATAGTTGGCACTTAAAGTAACTGCAATTTGATGTTCAATTCAAACCAGATGTTTATTTTTTGCAAGAAGTATATTCTGTTGTCAGGGAAGAGAAAAAGCATTCAAGGTTATGGAGCAGACATTTCTTACAACAGTTGATTAGAACAAATTACCAAGAGCTGCCCTTCACGTTTGAAACACTGAGGCGTTTATGATCTCAGGCCCCAACAATTAAAGAAAACAAAAATAAAGGGATTGAAAATATACATACTGTGAGCAGTTAAACTGCAAGAATGCTGTGGATCCTAAACAGCTGGATTCCATTTGAGCTCAAAAAGTTTAATAGCATAAGCCTGCACATCTTCTTTTCCACTTCTGAGGATCATCTGCCAGATGGAGAAGTCCCCCCTCTCATTTCCTTGCATTGTACAACTGTGTTACAGAATAAAATTGCTTGATGTGCTGGAGAAGAACCAGTACTTTTAACCAGGAAATGATATATGGATCTTAGAGAAGATCAGTTTGATGTAAAGGAAACAAAGGTAATAAAACATCCAGCTCCAGTAGTTAAACGTTTGCAGGAAAGTTAGTTTATTCAGGTACCAAGCAAGCTGATAACATTGATGCAGTACTGAAATCTCCATTCCTGGAAAGGGGAATGTGTTTGTGAGATCATGTTTTAAGATCACAGAATCTTAAAACGTGTCCAGAAGTTATTTCCTCCTCATTGTTTTGAATGATAGGTCTCCTGTTGCCATTCTAATTGGACACTTGACAATGACTCCTCTGTACATTGTCCAAACTAATAGTATGATTTGGAAATAAATTCAGTAAAGGAAAAAAAAAAAAAAAAAAAAAAAAGAGCAAGAAGTAATCCTTGTTCAATACAGTAGTAATCCAGCAGGGCTGAAAGAAATCAACAGCATACTAGACCTTGCTCCGAGAGGAGCAGCAATTTAATGCTGTTCAGACTCTTGCTTCTGTCTACAGTCACACACAGTCTCTGCAGAGACTGTCTGTGGTGTGTTGAGGAATGTACAATTCCTGTCTCATGTCATAAAAGTTTGCTTCCCAGGAAGATGCTGGTTCTGCTGTCTGTGGGACCCTTTGTGCACATGAAAGGAGAGGAGGGATTGCTTTTTGCCATCTATTTTAACAACACTAATTAAATAAAGATATCCACAGAGCACAGAGTACCATTAATTACAGCCCTTTTTGCAAAGAGAGTGTGTGTGTGGGGGGTGTGTGGAGAGGATGGGGGGATGGCACAGAAGCCAAATCACACAAACACGTTTTAAGTATACATGCTGGAACTCGACCAGCTCCAGCTCTGCTACAAGCTCAAGAGGGAAAGTCTGCTACTGACCCCAGGCACTGCAGGCAGAGGAACTTGAAAAAAAAACTCCTTGGAGCAATCTTGAATTGCAGGCAAGGCCTGTAGGAGACAACTTGGCTTTCAGACAGTTAGCTTCCCTGGAGTGCAACACACAATGTCCAGAGATGAAGGGGAAGCCAAAATCAGTGAGATGGTCACAGAGTTTCTCTGATCCTTTCAGCCGTAGAACAAAAAAATGGAGCCTTCTAAAGTCTGACCTGATTGTTTTCAACTGCAACACTCAGTTTTAGTCCCAAAGCACAAGTAGATGGTACTTAAAGCATCAGGTTAACTGATCTATGCTGGAGAGGATGCTGAAAATTTTGGTGTAGTTAATGGATCAAGACAGTGAGGCCAGGGAGCTACTGCAGTAGATCATTACAACAACTCACTGACTACTAATACAGCATTTCCCTATTGCTAAACAAATCACTCCTTATGCATTATTTTTTTCCCCACAGCCTGTTGTTCCTGGAAGAAAAAATATGTGCCTCACTTGAGACACAGTGTAGTCAGGCTTCTAGAACTTGCTCAGCACTCCAGCAGTGTGAAAGAACTGCATGTGATCTTGAGACAGATCTCCTCAGACTTTTAAGATTTTAACATCACCAACTTTTTATTAGAATTAACAACACTCAGCACTTCTTTATAAGCTGCAGCAAGACCATTGGCCTATTCTGGAGAGCTTAAAAGGGTGATCATTACTCTCATGATCAGCTTTCTCCAATCACTCTGTAACATGTTTCTTCAGTTCAGAAGTTATAAAGATGCTTTTGCTAACATCTGGTCCCATCCTCCAGCTGAGTTTGAGATGGAAGCTGTGTTTTTCCAGCTCATCTATCACTAGTAATAAGATTTCTACAAGCTGAAAGATACCTGTGGAGCCCTATTGACTCTACTGGGGACAAGTGCAACTTAATCAGTATTTCTGCTTGTGAAGATAACATTGACACCATCTGCTTACAGGTGCTGGTGAGTGGTCTGTCCACGCTCAGCAGTGGATAAAGTAACTGAAAGCGTTGCTATTTGGCCTGGTAAGAGATGTACTTCCTTAAGAAGAGTTTCTCTGGGATTAGAGAGTAGTGCTAATTGTTTATGTGAAGACACTGAGGTTGCACAAGTGTGAATAAAAGCATATCGGCCTAATATTGCTGCATCTTTTACTGGGACTACCATATAAGAACGTCTTTGTTCATGGGTTTCCAAGTGGTATTTGTGTCCAGAAAACAAAACAAAACAAAACAAAACCTCTAATTTTGGTTAGAAGAGGATTTTCTCTGCAGTGCTGGAACCACCAAGCATGTGTGAAAGCAGCAATATCTACGTATTGCCATGCTCTGCCCTCTCGAGAGGAACCAGAGCGCCGGCAGATGGCAAGAGAGCAACCCAAGCCCTCTGAATGAGCCGTGATTGCAGTAAATTGTGGCTCTTATAAAACCCGTGCGGTCTGCGCGCGATGAGAAGCAGTGCTCGGCGCCCCGTCCTCATGCCGAGGCTGGCCTCTGGCGGAGTCCCTCGCTGCCGCTGCTCTCCAGCCTCACTCCCTTGCTTCTGGTCCCGACCGCTCGGCCTCGCTTTCCACCTGAAGAAAGCTAGTACCACCCTGTGGTGCTGTGGATTATTGCATCGGTGGGAACCGGCCCGTGCAGACAGCTTTATTTCATGTAGTTTGGCTCATGTTTTGTAAAGTGTGATGTTTTCCTTGGTAGTGAAAGAAGTAGTGAGAAACGAGGCCAATAACAGCTACAACGAAGTGATCTAAGTTCTCTGCTGCTAAATGTTCTTGCCAGTGCTGGAGGCAAGAAAACTGGAGTAGGGAGACACAAAACTATGTAGCATTACCTCCTTCAGATGCAAATAAGTTGCTTGGATTTGAGGTGGTCCAAGCTGCTTTAGTTTGTTTCCACCCCTATTTCCACAAAACGTCATGTGTGTACTAACCTGCAAGCCTCAGGTGTCTGAACACCAACATTTTATTCTCTCAACTTAAAACAAACAAACAAAAAAAAAGCAACCAAAAAAAAAAAAAAAAGCAACCAAAAAGTTTTATCCTGCCAGTGATCATAGCTTCTCTGTAAACATTAAATGAGAACACTATTTAATGTATAGATCTATTTAATATTTCAAAGACTGTTTGAATTCTGTAAAAAGCCCTTAATCATCTTTCCCCCATTGAATTAAAAAATAATAATAATAAAAAAAAAATAGAATGATTATTAAATATTGCAAAAGTAATGGATGTAAAAGTTCATATGTTGTATTTACCACGTCATCGTTAACTATATTATTCTGTTATTGAATTCTCAGAGTTGAATTCTGTAACAGGTTTACAGGAAGACCTTAAGTCTGTAGCTCTTTCACCTTTTTTTTTTTTTCAATGCACCAGACCAAAGAAAATGTATTAAAAGTATATTTTTTCAATTCATAAACAGATTGTGAAAATAAAGTCTTCTTGAACACCACAGGGGGGGGTCATGAAACTCCTAAAAAAAGGCAGCAAAAATTACTAAAAAAACACACATTCTTCAACCTAAAGTACTCATTGAATGATTAGTTTGTGTGTGTGAACTATGAATATGAAACCAGGAACAAAGTTAAATTAAAAGTTAAATGTACCATAGATAGTAAAAAATACTTAACATAGTGGCTTTTTCTCCCCTTTTGTATCTTAATTTTGTAGGGTATAAAAATATTCCTAGACACACAGAAAAAGGGTCAATTAAAATTGTTTGACTTCAGCAAGGTATTTTCTGCAGTCTAAAACATCTGAGACTGTTGAAGATGCGATGTGTGGAGAGTGCTAAAGAAGGCACTTAAGATCTTTGTGCAGCAGCATGGTGGTGGATTATATGATCCAGTATGTTTTTTCCACCTATAACTTTCAACAGCTTTATGATTTATTTCATTCTTTTTACTTTCAGAACTCATTGATTGCCCCAACCTGTCAGTAACAGTATATGTTGACACACAGGGCTCTGGAAGACACTGTGCTTTTCAGTAGCTTTTTAGTCCAGATTTCAATACCAAGCCTCATCCTGCAATATTTTAACATGATCCATGATGCTGCGATATTTTAACATGATCCATTGTGTTGTAATATTTTAGCTTGATAGTCTGGAAAATTAAAAAACAAACAGACAAGCTGGGGAGATGGAGAGATTCACCCACTGTGCCACAACAGAAGATAATAACTTTTTTTTTTTCCAACAGTTCTGTTGAAAATATTGCATGCTGTAAATTATATTTTATCTTCACTTAAGAATGTAATTTACAGTAACCCCTTCCTTTCAACCTCACAAAATCTATTGATTTTTCTAAGAAAGTCAATAATCTTTGGTTTTGCTTGTGTATTCACAATTTTGTGCTGTAGATAAAGATGCTCATTTCAGTCAGACAGGTCATGAAATTTCATAGTTTTGGAGTTTGGGTACGTTTTTTCCCCTTTAAGATTGCTAGATCACAATAATCCACAGCTGGATTTTTATTATTATTATTGTTTGTGTGTGTTTTTGTTGTTGTTGGTGGTGGTGGTGTTTTTTTTTTGTCTGAGCAGGAAAAATCTCTGTCTTGCAATTCCTAGTAAGTCATTTCACCTGTTACCATAAATCAGTCCTTCCCACTGTCTGTTCCTTCATTGTTTACTTGTGGCTTAACTGTTTCCTTGCCTGCACCACCATGGGCCACAAATACCCATTCAGGAAGCCAGATCTGGGAACTGAGCTGGTTCTTGAGTAACCCAAGTAAGACCTAAGAAGTAAGACCTGTATACCTTCCACCTGGGTCAGTTCCACAAAGGCACCTTGACATGAGAGAGGTGGTGAGAACAAGCAGCACAAAATGGTTTGAGAAGGTGGAAACATCTTTTTCCACAGCGGGGCAGACTAAGGAGAATATTGAATCACAACCTTGCCTTCAAACATATGCATGACAGGTCTTCATTTCTCTGTTCTGTGTAGCAATGGCCTACATCTAATGATGAGGAAGCAAAGAAATCTTTTGAGTCTCACTTTCATGTTAAAAGTACATCCTTACAACTCCTTAACTCTTTCATGTCTACCCCCACCCCTTTGTCTATCCACTTTAACTGCATACTGGGGTCATAAAGTCCAGTACCCTCTTAAGTCCTCTTTGTGTTGCTTTTAAATAAGTCCTTTGTATATTCATTATAAATGCTTATTTTGGTAGCTATGTGCACAGAAGGTTACCCAGTTCCTTACTTCAGTGATGGAAATAAGATTGATTACACTAAATGTCAACAACGATGGCTAGCCTGAGGAGGCTGCTGTGGGATGCCCCTGTAAAATTTCTTTTAACTTCCATGAGAACAGAGCTTGGGATGATGGCTGATAAATGGCTGATAAAAATGGCAAAGGCTGCTGTCACTGGGAAGGGTATAAGCCCTTGGGGCTAAGCAAGTGAGGGCAGCTTTGTGCAACAGCTATCATAAAATGCATAAAATAAGCATTTTCCCTTCTTCTCGCAATAAATGCCCTGGGGTTCAATCTGTGTTTTTCCTTAACAATTTTTTTCCTGCTCACCCAGATATTATTATTCCCCCTGGCCTTAGCTGAACCATTCTGGGCAAGCCAGAGCTGCAGTATTAGAGTCCTTTTGGCATGCACAACACACATTTAATAATATGACATAATTTTAAGGCACTTCACAGATGTTAGTGAAGCCTCCTGCCACCTTTATGAAGTTAATGGGTGTGATAACTTGGGAAAGGGTGGAGAACGAGGACCAGGACTGAAGTTTATGACTCCAACACCACCACTGAAGTCTCTTTCTGTAGGAAGTCACCTCCCTGCTTTTGCTGTGTCCTGTCTGGATTAGCCATGTCCTTCACCTTCCACTTCCCTCATCCAGTTGCTCCCAGCCCTGCTCATGAGCTCTGCCCTGGGAGTGGCTGGTAGCAGTGTGAGTGATGCAGGTGTCTTCTGCCACAGATTCAAGCTTTCCCCAGTATGTGAATAATGAAATCTGATAGCTTTAGGTCAGCGGGTCATGCAGCTGACTAAATTAGTAGTCATAAATGCTACACTTGCATGGAAAAAAAAAAAAAAAAAAAAAAAAAAAAGTGTATTATTCATGTTGTATCAGTAACTGATTTTTGAACACTTCAAAATATGAAAACAGTTTAATCACTTAGGTTTACTGTAGGTTTTTGTTTGTTTGTTTGTTTGTTTGTTTGTTTTACACATATGAATATATTAATTGAATTTATTTGAAATACTTTTGCAGTTAATGATTCAGAATGATTCAGAATTGTTGGGATGCAAAATACTTTTCACACACTACTTTCTGGAGAGATCTTTTTTTTTTCAGGTTTTAACTTGGAAATATTTCTGTGGGGTATGGGTTTAGCTTGGCTTCACTTTTATGAAAATAAAGGTTTTGTGGGTAAATTTAACCTGTTTGCTTTGCTTTAAAATAATTTTCACCATTCCCAGCCTGAAGAAACTTTGGGAGAGGAGAGCGAGAGAAGGGGTATTACTGATAGTCCAGGAATCACAATCCAGTCTTGTGCTTATAAGTGACATACTTGGTAGGCTAATTATGTTGTCATTTCCTTCCTTCCTTCCTTCCTTCCTTCCTTCCTTCCTTCTTTCCTTCCTTCCTTCCTTCCTTCCTTCCTTCCTTCCTTCCTTCCTTCCTTCCTTCCTTCCTTCCTTCCTTCCTTCCTCTCTTTCTCTCTTTCTCTCTTTCTCTCTCTCTCTCTTTCTCTCTCTCTCTCTCTCTCTTTCTCTTTCTCTCTCTCTCTCTCTCTCTTTCTCTTTCTCTCTGTCTTTCCCAGTAGTTTATATTTTATGGTGATTTTTGTTAATTGGATGGATTCATTTGGAGCTGGTTGTTGTTACCACTACAGTCCCTGCTTTAAGCACCACCATAACTGCATTTGCTTTACAGACTCTGGGTAATAACTCTATGCTTTATCACTTTGACCCTTTCTGTTTTCCTTTTTGACATGGCCGGGCATTTCTTTCCCTTTCTCACAGGTTGGTTGTAATGATTATTACCAAGGATGTGGTGACATGGCCAATAAATCAAGTTACAGGCCAAAGCAAATGGTCACAGACAGTACATTTGGAGCCTCCATGTCTTTTCGCATTCCTAGTTCCCCAAAGAACAGAAAGAACATAAAGACATTGTACAATATCCTTACTAATTGTTATTAAAAGAGGAAGAAACACATAATAATTCAGTTTTGAAATTGCAGGTGGTACAAAAAAGGAAAAGACACATAGAGGCTGTTATTTGATCTGAGGGGCTAAATATGTCTATGTCCTGCCTGACAAGAAGGGGATGTGTGAGAATCCTGCCTATACAGGCATTTGATGACTTACTTCCCTCCCTCATTAGATTTTTAGCTTAGCCTCTAAGGATAGGCTTAACCTCAGAAGTGTGAATTTTAATATCTCATCCAAAGTTATCATCATTAATGATGAGTTATCCACATGAATGTTTAGTTCGTTTCCGACTCTTGCTGAGTTCATGGCCTTGACAGCTTCCCATTGCAGTGAATTCTGAAGCCCGCTTGCACATAGTGTGGAAAGGTGTTTTCTTCAGTCAGCTCATAGTTTTGTCAACACTTGACTTTGACAGAATTCTTCCCTGAGTTCATGTTATAAAAGAGATTAGGGACTTCTCTTTTGGACTCTGCTTTGTGAATAATGCTTTATTTTATATATGTCTCCAGTTTCCTTCTTTAATTGTCTTCTAAGATGCTCGCTCACAGCATTAACTCCTGACTTTTCTGCAACTCTAGTACATGAGGTTGTTTTGTTGTTGTTGTTTGTTTTACTTCACATATAGATTGCAATTCTATTAGTCTCTGACATTGGTCAACAGTAGATGTCTGGGCAAGTTTCAGTTGAGGAAAACATATAGTGATGTTTCCCTGACAGACTCTCCCAGTTTGCAGCTGTTCATGCTCAAGGACTGCCTGAACCTAAGATGGTGTCTGTAGGTTTTTCTCCATAAATCTGAACTCAACAGTGCCCTGTGGCACAGTTCTGTGGCTTAACAATACATTGAATGAAAAAGTATTTCCTCTTGTATATCTTAACCTGCTGTTTGTAGCTGGAGATAACTTTTAGTTCTTGGACTGGAAATTAATGAACGATCATTCCTTTTGATTTCCCTTATGATTTTGTTAGTCTGTAGGATACCATACTGTGGTCAGGTCCGGGGAATCTATTTCTCTGATCATCCCTCATGTGACAGCTGTACCTTATCATTGATCATCAGTGTTGCTTTCTCCATGCCTTTATTAGGTCTTTTGTATTTTCTCAGGTGGGACGGAATCAGAACTGCACAAATATTTCCAGTTTGTAGGTACAACTCTGAAATGTTCTCTATTTTATTCTTTCCTCCTTTGGCACTATTTTATGTAAAAGGATTTGCCTTTCTTAACTGGAACATTTTCATAGAGCTATTTTAACTTTAAAAACTTCCCTGAGTGGTCATGAATTGTTCAGAAGCCTCTATTGTGTATGTAACATACAAACAAAGTCTGGTTTTCCTTACTACATTCCCCGTGAATTTCATGTGGACAATTTCTTCATCTAGTTAGTATCCTTTGATATTTCTGCATCTCTACCCAGTTGCTCCCTATCCTTACTATCCTCAACAGCTTTCTTGCTTCACTGTCTACCACCCTTTCTACATTTTAAGAATTTGTTGGACAGCATGGCTCTCAGCAACAGACTCTACCAGAGTGTTTGATAGTCTCCTTCTACAGAGAAGGCCAAGTATTCATTGATACTGTCGGAAAACAAAACAAAACAAAACAAAACAAAAAAACTTATCTCTTTATCCGTGCCAGCTTAGCTTCTCCAGTCTTGACGAGACACCTTGTCTAATGCCTTTCAGAAATCAAATAGTCAAATGTACCTTCCTTGACTTTAGGCTGACTGGCTTGTTTAACAAACTCTAATATATTCATGAGGGACTTCCCTACTCCCCTGGGAATTATTAATCTGATTATAATGCTCCTTACACATAACTTTATTGTTATATACTTTATATATATATAAATAAATACTTTATTGTTATAACTTTATCTACCTCTGAAGCCTTTTGTGGCTTCACTGGTGACAAACCTTGACAATACATGGAATATGTCAGGGACTTTGTTCTTCTGTTAGTTGGGAGAGTCAGGTTTCTCCCTCTCCTTTAGAAGTGATGAGTTCCCTTCCTTGCTTGGCCTTCTGTACTTCTGAGCCTTGCTCAGGTCTTCTTCAGTGCTTTTTCGGGAAAACTGCCTTTGGATTCAACTTGTAAGTGTCCTCTTAATATAATTCCCTATGACTGTAGCACTTGTAATGTTGCTATATGAAATAGATATACATGTATATGCCCAAAGGGGCATATTAGTTTAAAACATAAGGCAATGCCAATCAGATCGGTATTTAGTTGAATTTAAACCAAAGAGAGCTTTTTCTGTTAATTAGATTTTTTGAATGAAAAGAGAAAGGCCTATTGGTGAAATAATGGGTAGCTGTCCTGGACTAATGAGGCAAGATGAAACAGAAATGAAATTTGACCATGGTCAACAAGGTCAGGAGAGCAGCTATTTTTATTCTGCATGAGGCCTGTACAACAAATGAGACAGTGACATCCTCTAAGCAGTTTGTATTGAAAAATAGTCCTGGTTTGGTATCAAGACATATCTGCTCCTTTTCCCTGTGAAATTCTTTTTTGCTTTCTGTGCAGTCCCAACACTTGAGCTCTGTAAAATGGCCAGGTCTCACATGCCTGTGGGAGGGGTATTAGAGCTAAGGGACATCTAAAAGAATTACAGCAGGTTAGTGTAAAACTAAGGAATTCCTCAGACAACATTTTGGCACTAGGGAGGCTTATGTAATTTACCCAGGGGTCGGATTTAGCTTTAGCACTTCTCATTGTTTCCATTTGCTGCAACCTTCAGAAGAGAGACAACGGCTATACCACCAGGCTAATTCTCACACTTTTCAGAGAAAATGGATCTAAACGGGCAGAATCAACTTCGCGTTTTTCTTTCTTCAGCCCGCAGCTAGCTCTGAGTGTATGTTTGCGCATATAATGTTCAACAAGAATATGTGAGCAGTTTCCAGACTTTCTGGGCCATTAAGGATGAATAACTGTAGCTATTCTTGGAAAAACCTTGTGGCACAGCCAGTACAGGGTAGGCCTCTACATGTCCATCAGTGGAGGAGATTGTTTGACTGCCGTCAATGGGATTTTGTGCCAGCTAGGGGGGCTGCCACACAGAGCCCATTGTGGGACCCAGGCCTTCTCTCTCTTTCAGGATCTCTTTCTATTTGAAGACCAGGCACTCAATGCAGTCCGGTTTGCAGGAGGTAATGAATAACCTCTCATCCTGCTTTTTAAGGCCCCCTTTAGAATACACTTTTTCTGAAGTTTCAGTGTCTGCAGGGAAAAAATAAGTATCTATAATCAGTTGCCCATGTTTTATTTTTATCAAGTGTTGGGAGGAGCAGAGAAAGGAATGCTATGAACCCAGATCTGGTTCCTGCATCAGTCTGATCCATGCAAGCGTGAGGGGGAAGGTACAAAAACATGCTGTCTCCTTGTTGTTCAGATGAACCCCATGTGCTGAATATGCCTTGAGGGAAAAGAAAAAGGCTTCCTATTTTAACCTCCATCCTGTCAGACTGACTAGTGGCTGTATTTCAGGCTCTCATGCAAGAACAGCTAGAATTGTCTGAAGATATGCAGATAAACTGCGTTCACAAGTAACAACCATAATTTATTTTAAAAATCAAATCTCTCTCTTTGTGACTGACAGAGAGACATTGAATCTTTAATTTCCTCCCTGAAAGGCTATAAATCCCTTGAATGAGGGTTTCTTTACACAAAGAAAAGCAGCACAAAGAAATTACAAGGAAAAAGAAGGGAGTAAAATGCAGGCCAATTATGCTCTAGTTCTGGAGTGTTGCTGCCAAGGCTATTTATTTTCACAGACAGTGTTAATTTTGTATGCACACACACAGCTTTGCTTGCTGATACCACAGTGAATTTTAATTTTGGAGGAGGCTCTGGTTCTTGTCACCTTTAAATTCACCTTTCCATTCACTGGATATGAGGATTATTTTTGACCAGACATCTTCAGGTTATTTTCCTACATCTGTTTCTTGGGTTTATCTGTCACCATCTAAAGTGTTTTTAGGTGGTCCTAACAAAAACCCTTCATGAATGGCCAAACAGGCCAAATGGACATGAAGCCTTTTTTCAGGGTGAGACATAGGCAGAACATCCTCTCCAATTTAAGGTGCCAGGTGAAAATGAAGATGCAAAGCCAGGTCACTGTGGTGATGGGGACACAGTCCTGGCCTGTTCCCACCAGGCAATTATTTCATTCAGATAACTACAGAAACAACAGAGCTAAATAATGCTTTTATACAAGTTCTAAGTGAATCATTCTGTAGAGCATGTCCTGAACCTCTCCCTCACTGGAAAATTGGTTCTTGTACTTATGGTGCAACACTTTAAAAGGACCTTAGTGGTTCGCGTCTGGCATTGGGTGCTTTAGCTACAGCAGATGTTAATTATGAATTGGCAAGGCATAATGCTGACAATCCAAGAGTGAAGGTACAATACATGAAGCTTTCCTGTGTGGACTGCAAGGATTTGTTCAGTATTCACTCCCTCTTGGAAGGCACTATTACCAAGCATGATCGTTCATAATTCTTTTCTCCTTTGTTTTAAGACACTCTTTTTTCTTATGATGATGTCCAGTCTTCTCTGATTTAATGATACTTGTGAAGTGAGAGTGGCAAAAGCAGAGTAATGTATTTATTTAACTTAGTTTCTGTTTAGTTTAATTGCTTAAGTGAAAAACTTAAACATTGTTAGATTGGAAGGGAGGGCAACAAAACACCTGTTAAAGCTCAACTCTGTAAATAAGGTTAATCTGCATAAATCACTGCATTGGATTTTATGTTAATTAAAGCTTTTGTGCTCTCAGTACACTAATTGAGGTGTGGAATGTCTCATTCTCCAGTCTCCTTTGCAAGGGGAACTGCAGGTGCTGAGCATTTTTGAAAAGTAGGCCAGCATGGTGCACCCAGAATCAGAAGCCTCTTTGAATTTCTATTTACTAAACAAAGCTCTTATTTTAACCATGGTCTTTTGATAAATTTATCCTTGGGTTTGCCTTAAAAACTCTGTGAGTCCAATAGAAGATTCTTATGAGTTGGACCCCTACTGAGGAACAGTGTTGTTAGGAATAGTATAGGTATTTAGCAAAGCATCATAAAAATGTAATTTTGAATAAATAAACTGACATTCTTCAGCAGATTCTCTAAAATGCCAGCTAAACATGCCACATGAATTTTTTTTTAGGAGCTATTGCTTCTCATCACAGGAACCACACCAAAGCTTGGACCACCAAATAATATTTCTGGTTTTTAGCTTTCTTCAAGTGTGATCATGTTTTAGTTTGGAAATCTGATTTCACAACATATGAATCCTGGAAATCACCAGGATTTAGGTTATTCTAAAACTGAGGTGTTACTTGAAACTTTTATTTGAAAAGTAGAAAAATTTATGTATTCCATGGTAGCAGTTCTAGGCAGGAACTGTGAAATCTTCTGGATGGACACTGAATGGTTGTGTTATCATTTGCTGTTATTTTTGGTTCTAAACCATTGTTGCACTTCAAAGAAATAATAAATAATTACCCCAAATATAATTTGGCTAGATATTAGAATTAACATAATTTATACGCTTTGCAAAAACTCAGTGGAATACTTCATATCCACAAATCCTCTGTGCATATGATAAATTCAAAACACTCTCTTCAGTTATACAATGTCCTTACGAAACAAAATGATTATAATGGGTCTGGGTTGTTTTAAAAATGTACCACTGAGACAGTGTGTCTTGTCTTGAGGTTTCTTGAGCATTTCTTTTATTGAAATTGCAACCAGCCTCATAATACTGTACCAAAGGTGAGATCTTGTAAGCATCTAGTCAAGGTTTGATGTGATACAAATTGTTAGAGCACATTTAATGGTTTCTTTAAAAGTGATAGATTTTTCTTAATTTCTTTTCCCTCTGTTGCCTTTGAAGCTTCATGATTAAACTCATCTTCAGACATCAAACCTCAGTGTTAAAGAACATTGATATGTAAGTGTGTATTGCTGATAAGACAGAGTAAATAAAAAATCATGGTGCATTCCAATAACATTTATCTGTCTTTTGCTTGATGGAAAGCAATTACATCATGTATGTTATTTATTAAAATGATGTTAAATACAGTATGGTCCAGTAAAACTGAAGGCGTTTACAGTGGAATCTTGGTGATTCCATATGGAGAATTATCTTATCTAGACACCTTATCTAACTTCCCAAAACATTGTAGGTTTCTTTTTGTAGGTTTTTTTTTTTTTTTTTTTTTTTTACTTTTGTGTTTTAATTGCATTGACAAATTTCTTTTGCAAATCTCACCTTCTTTGCTTGCCAAATTAATGAAAATCAGGTTCTTTTTCAAGACTTAGAAACATACACAGCAAATTGTCTGTAGGGAGCAGAGGTTTCATGCAATGTACTTAGCTCACATAAAAGGTATGAAGTGACCTCACAGCCTCTCTGAAATCAATGGCAGTGCCGCAGTGGACACCCTGAGAGGCAAGCTGTCTCTCTTCCATGGTTTTAGATATAGATTTCCATGTGGGTAGTTGAAGTATATCCCAGCTGGCAGCAGCAGCCAACTTCTGCCTCATGAACTACACATGGAAAGGAAAAAGACTGCCTTTTGAATCTGCCTCGTCCACCTGCAAGGTGCCGGCCGCTGTAAGCCATCCATATCAAGGTAATAGCTCCAGAAAGTCTGGGCACCCAACTGAGCTGCAGTCACATGCTGTTTTGGGGAATATCTTGGTGATGTGGTTCTGGGAACAGAGGGGAGCTGTGGTGGCACATATGTGAAAGGAAGGGAGACATTAGTGATATGGCAGTAAATATGCACCAAAATAAACAAGTGGATTTGTGTAAAAAACAACAAAAAGTTCATTACTCAAGTGAGAAATAAACATTTTATTGCCCAAATTCAAAATGGGGGAACTCTGTATTTATGCCTTTCTATATGACATAGAAAGAATGTGAATAGAAGGAGAGTTTTTGTGGTTGATATCCTATGGTTTACTGGCACTGCACACTTAATTTTCATAGCTATTGTGCCAGTGAAAGGTGACAAGAACAGAAAAGCACTCTTAAACTACACATGCCAGTTGGAAAATCTAGAAGCTGAAAGTCAGACACAGAATGTTTGCGGAAGGTTTTTTTTTTTTTTTTCCCACAAATAGGATTTAAGACTAAATCTCAGTCAACCAGGGATTGAAAATTGTCACCTCTTTCAAGTGGTGCAAAAAAACTCAGTGATTTTTTTTTGTTTGTTTTATGAGTGTTTTGAGTATATGAGTGTATGAGTTTTATGTTTACATGCCAGCAGACCACTGCCACAACAGATATCCATGGACAGATATCCATGGACATGGTAGAGACACCTCATGTGGTGGGCAGGAAGACTGAACAAGTCTTTTTGTATCCTGGATTTAGTAGAAAATTTACATTTATCCTGAATTGTACCTAGCCATCTACTTCCATGTGAAATGAATACAGACGAGATGCATTCCACTCCTCTTTTTGCTTGCTGCAGGTTATAATGTGAACTTTCACCTGGTGCTGGTTGCAATTGCTCACAGCAGAAGTGGACAGAGCCACCAGCATCCATCAAGGCACTTTGGTGGGACACTTTTTTCCTATTATCTTCCTATTATTTTCTAGACAGGAGCTCCCATAAATATCTTCAGATTTTAGGACAGTCATTCAAAATTCTTAATTTTTTTTGTTTGTTTGTTTGTTTGTTTTTCCTTTTAAAAAATGCATTTGGTAAGCAGCAGTTGCACCATTTTTCATACAGTGATAACACTGATGTATAAATCTTCTTGCATTTGGAAAAGGAGCTTCTGACTCAGGGACTCCAGTCCTGAGAACTCTACTGAATATGCATTTACTCTTGTGAGCAATCCCTGTGGCATTCAGAAATGTTTGGGTATTAGGAACAAAAATGCGGGTTTTGAAGTAACCACTGCTTATTTGTTTCCACTTGCCAGGGAGTGTTTACCATACGTTTCTGCTACAGCAGAAGTTTTTATCAAGTATTTCTATGATTTTATCTTATTTTGCATATCTGTTTTGTTACACTTTAATTCTCAATCAGTCTTATAGTAGTTTTTGACCTTTCAATAAGTTAATACTTGCTTTCTAAAAGCTTACAACAGAATCCAGCTTTTAAAGATAAAACAAAACAAAACAAAACGAAACAAAACAAAACAAAACTAAGTCCAGTGTTATTGAATAAAGAAAAGAAACCACCCTGGTGTTCCTGACAAAGTTAAGGAAAGTGGGCTGATTTCCTCTCCACCTAGGATGTAAGGCTGGAGCTTTTTTCTCTTTCTTGTTTCTGAATTGCTTCTCAGTCTTTATCAATATCAGATTTTTTCCAGGGTAGAGGGTGGCTGGGTATTCACAAAATAAATAAATACATAAATATTAGAGACTCTCAACGTGAAATAGGACAAATTAATTTCTCCCCAGCATCCACATTGCAGCACTGCCCTGAAAGGTTTCTGAAGCACTCGTTGCTCTAAAGGCTGTGATTGTTTCTAGCAAGTGGATGGTGGGAGTGCTGGAGCCTGAAAAGCAAAGTGGAAGCAGTTTGGATCCAGTTTGTTTGAGATGTTCCTCTTCCCTCCCTGCCCTAAGGTCTAGGCTGTTAGGGTCTGGACTGTGGGTCCTTCTGCCCTTGGTATTCATGGCAGCACTCCCATGCTTAAGCAGTCTCTGGCCCTCTTTGGCTTTTGTGTAGCTGGCACAACAGATGGCTCACAAATATACGTGCTTTGGGGCCTCTCACATTCCAGCTCCCCCTTTCAAAATTCAAGCCCCCATCTAATATCCATAATCCTTCATGTCAACTGTTTCACATTAAAAAGAGATATATTTTTGGTTTGCTAAACAAAATTTCCTTAGGGCAGACCTGCTAATGATTAGCCGATAAAACAATGCCCAATAAAAGCAACTTGTAGTGGTGAAGTAAATATTACCGCACCCAATAACCAATGGAGTAATTTCATTGTTTGCTGATTTGTACAATCCAGTTGTGAAAAGTTTTTAGAGGACTAATGATGTAACTCTTGCACTCACCTCATGAATACTTCAGTAAGTTGCTTGGATTTTCACTAATGATAACCCAGCCTCCACCATCTTGCATTTAAATAAATGAAAGTACTTCACAAACAAATTAGCAGAATACCATGACTGCACAAGCTTTACTATGTTGTCTTCTAGACTGTTTATTACCTCTCAGATCATTAAAGCGAAGAGGCGAAGTTAATGGCTTAAAACATAAGAGAAGTTGAGCAGTCATCGTCTCCTTGCTCCTAACACTTCTTTGAATGCAATGAGCTAGTCTACAGTGTGATGCTGAAACAGCCATATGAGTCAGAAAGTACGGCTGAACCCAAACAGGAAAACTCAATGGGGCTTGAGGTGCGGCATCAGCATCACACATGTTGGCTTCAGTCTGGAAAGTGTGGCACTGGGAGGGAGGCATTCCCTACGCAGTCTTCTGGATGGGTTATGAATCAGTTCTGAATCTGAGGATTTTTCTTGTTCATTTTTAATGATGTTTGCAGTGGAAAACATTTTTTTTTTTTTTACACAGGTCTACCTGAAAAACATGAGATTTCATTTGCTGTTGCTCTGATAGGCTTTCTGTTAGCATTTGAGCTACAAATCAGTAGTTTTAAAATAGTGGGTTCAGCCAAATCTCTGTTGGCCTTTAGATTTCAGTGACAGTTTATAGCCAGTTCTACCTGAAATAGGAGAATTGCTCAACTTTTCCAACTTTTATCCTAAAAAATCTCTTGGTGCAGCTGCCTTTTTTTTTTTTTTTCCCCCGCCAGTGATTGCAAGGAGTCCTGTTATAATAAAAATAACTGTCACAAATTCATTTCTCTCTGAAGTTTGGGCAGGGTGTGCCTTACCTCATCTTTAAAGAATAACATTGGCCCTCTTGCTCCCACTATCACTGTCTCTTTGGAGACCAACATTCAAATGCAAAGAGTCAGCTCTTACTGCCATACAACTTTTTAATGAAAGATCTAAGTTCCAAGGGTGAAAAGTATACCAAATTTTATTGAACCTGGAAAGAAAGGCTTTCTCATTGAGAATGCCCAGAATCAGCTTGACTTGGGCAAAATAATTACCTGCAGTTGTCACAGGTGAAAAGTGTTAGGCAAGGAAGCCCATATGACAGTCTATTAATTTGCTGAGAGACTAGGTAGAATACTTTGAACTGGATTTAGCTGCCTATTGGAGAAAATACTGAGTATGTCCCTTGACTGATTCTCAAAACCGTATAATTAATGACTCCAGAGAGAGTGAGAAAGTTAGAAAATTCTTTGAAAGGGTATTCAGAGTTCTGAAATTACATATTTTAACATCAACTAATCAGCAGATGAGATTCCCCAACCCATTTAAATATTCAACACTTTATGCATGACAGTATCAATCATTCTCACAAAGCACAAGCTCCTGAAAAATCTCCTATGTTTCTCCTTACTACACATTTTTACTGTAACTATGCAGCGTAATTTGCTACCTATGTCTGTATATTGAATTTCTATCGACACTGGTGAGAACTGTGTGCTCCCATTCACAGGTACAATTTGGCCTTTGGGCAGTTCTTCCCCAAATAAGACCATGGGGAATGGTACCACACCAGTCTGCCAAAGGAGGTTTAATTTCCGTGATTTTGTAAAATTGAGTCTTCTTTGTGACCTTCAAGAGAAGTAAAGCTCCAATTGAAATGTAATTCCTTGGCCAAAAAAATTAAAAAATAAAAATAAAATGAGGTAAATCTTAGAATCACTACCTCAGTGGATTTTTTTTTTAAGTCCTTTTTATTTTCTTTGCAAGGCCATAGGTTTGATTAATCTTGGGTTTGTCTGGGATAGCTATTCTAGAACCATTATTTTGCTGTAAGTCCAATCTTATTCTGTACAATTCTGATTTCAGCCCAGTTCATTTTGGGTAACTGTCACTAAGGAAACAATTTGGAGTAGCTAAGTCTATAAATTCTCAACAGTAAAAAAAAAAGGACAGAGATTTTTTATTTCCCCAGATCACAGTGAAGGTGAACGACTCTTGTCAATTGGAATATCCTGGTTACATAAAGTAACCTAGATGAAGCCAATGCTGCTGAATTTATCTTTATGCCTTTGAGCACCTTTTCCTTCCTTGGCTTTGCTCTGAATTTCCCACCTGCAGTTAACTCCTAATGGATCTTCATCTTGTCAGAGAGATAAAAGGAGAAGCCCAACAAGCACAATAGCATCTTTTCAATGCATCTCATGCTCACATACATGAGTCACTACAGTGTAAAAATACTCTACCCAGTCTACTTGCTATCTACTTCTTCATCGACATGACACCTCCTCTATTAGTTTACATCAACTTGTATTCTCTCCAACCACCATCACTCCAACTCATGGCTGGCCAGCTGTACATGTTGCCTATTTCTTTCCATTCCTCAATATTCTTTCATAAATTCTTTAGTACATTCATCTTCTCAGAGTGTATATTCATGTTACTAAATACATCCCAGTTCAAATTTAACCTTTGCTTTGATCAGTCTGCTGTTCATCCCTACTTTCAAAGGGTTATGCTTTTGCAGCTTTTAAATAAACACTTGTTAATCACAGTCATCGGTATTGTGTACCATGCAGAACTGGGGAAGAAACATCAGAATAGATAAGTAGTATATAATACTGTACAAGATTACCTGCCTGTATTAAAAGATGAAGTCTTTGACTTTGTGATGAATTATTGAGTTTAAGATTGTTACAATAGGTAATTATTGTATTATACTACAGAAGAGACACTAGTCTACACCAGAACTTACTTTATATTAAGTGACACACTAGGATAAAATAAGTAAAGCAGGCATGCATACACGTATTCCTATGTGTTTACTGTTGACTACAGAACCAGAAGAATTTCAGTCCTGTGCAGAATGTATTAATATAGCGTGCAGCAATTCCAGTGCCTAGGCAATGGTAAGCAGTGCTGATGTGTTGTAGGGTCTTATGTCACTCATCAGCCTCAAGCAGGTTTCTTAAAACTGCAGGGCATCAGCAGCTACTTTGTGCCTGTTGTATTAAGTGCCTGTGCTTAGGCACTTGAGTCGTGTCTCACATGTCCCAAGTCCCAGTTAAATGCCTTGGCTATGAACACATATTTTCTTACAAAGGTGAAAATGTTCCTATCATTAGAACTAGCATGGAATCTAATTCTTCAGTTCAGAAGGTATTGCAATGGAAGCAAATTCTTATAAGTGCTTCTCAATGACATAACTAAAGACATAATGTGAACACGAAAATCACGTCTGTAAGACAAATTGAAAATTTTACTCCCACCCATTTTAAAGAAAATCACACGTCTGTAAGACAAATTGAAAACTTTACTCCCATCCGTTTGAAAGAAAATTTGGAGTGAACCATGAAAATTCTCAGCAATCCCTGTTTTGTAAGATTGCAAACATCTTTAGTGATTTATTATCATACTAGGTATTTTCTTTACCACACTTGGCTTTGAAACACTCTTTTAAATACAAACATACCCTCTACTACTTGCATGGCGTAATACCATAAGCACCAGGGTGCAGCAGTGGTGTGTGGGCTCTTTTCTTTTTCTTGTTTAAAATGCAAATTCTCTAATGTTGCAAATACCAGCATACATGAACAACCAATGTGGGATGGTCCCATTCTTCCACTTCTCTGCTGCTTCTCCTTTCCTTGGGTTAATTCAGTAAAGCCTCATGTGTGTTGGAAGGTAGAAGATGAAGATGCAGACATGCAAATCAACACACCTTAAATCACTAGGCAACAAAAGAAACCTGTTGATCTGCCCAGACTTTTCCATCCAGGAATGAAATCCCATGTGAGGTGTACCAAATGCTCCTGCTTATAACAGAAGTGCTGATTCCTCTTTTGGGGCCAAATGCTACTCTTAGATGCATATTTGAGGGAAATGGAAGCCAAATGGAAGCATCTGCTAGCTGAATTTGACCCAGCAATACCAGCAAAATTCCTAGTCCTGTTACTTGAATGTAATAGTGACACTGAGGTTGTTACTTACATCAGAAAGTGGTCTCCCTCACCTTGGTTACTTTGCTGTGAAGATCTTCCATCTGGCACAGGACAGAGGCCTGTCCTTTATTTCTCCCTATTCCCATCTCAAGCAACCTAAGTTGACACGTCCAATGTACAACATTCTCTGCTCCCCAAAACCTGATTAAATGTCTCTGACTGGGATTATGTACTCTCAAGAAAATGGGACAAGCAACACATTTTCTTGCTGAGACCTATTAGAAGCTGGGAGAGATGGGAAGAGCCAGATTTCTCTGCTGCACTGAGACATTTTGTACCGTGCAAACAATAGGGCCAGAGTGAGATGGATCTTCCCACTATGCAATTTATTCCGTTGTTGGGAAATCTTTAGCCCCAGTGGCTGCTGCAGCTGGTGTTAGACAGAATGCTGAAGACAGGAGATGACAGGATTAGTACTGCTGTCCCTTGCCCTTGTAAGCTCTTGATAAACAGCTGGTTTAGCTTAGAGATGCCTCAAGGCTTTTTTTGAACTGCTCATGATCTGGTTCGGATAAAATTGGGAAGCAGCAGCCAGCTCTACTACCACCCTCCTACCTTGTCGCTGCGACTGGCAGATGTAGGGTAGAGATGCAGGAGGCTGTGCTGTGCATGCTGCCATCTCTGCAGGCACTCCCTCCTTCTCTGATGTAAAAATGAACTCCTGCCCTTAAAAAATACCATTTGCCTATGTCTGTTCAGAGTCTCAATGGCAAAGAAACACCCTAGGTGCTTGTCTACACTGGTCTGTCTGTGAGGAAGCAAGGAGTCGGCGTCCCCAAACCCATCAAACTATGTGCTAAGTCCATGCTGCCCTCGGAGTGGTAGAACTGGGGACTTGAGCCCCAGGTCTGAATGAAGCAGACTGTGCTCACATCTTTGTCTTCTCCCTGACCATCAAGCATTCTCTCTCTCATTTATCCAGCCTGTCATGAAGCTTGTGGGAACTTTGTGATGGCTGCCTATCCATCATTTTGAAATTGTCCAATGAATTCAAAGTTATTATGTGGAAAATAAAGATGTATATTCACTCCTTTGCATACAATACATAACCATAGTTTTTGTGGGAAGCTAGACCTAAAAATAAAAAGAAGAAATGTAGCTATTTTTGGTCATGTTTTTAATGCTGGATTTATATCAGCATGACACTAGTAGTATCACTCGTTCATGGAGATATGACAACCCCCAAGGTTTATCATTGTTGGCACCCCTGTAACCAATTACACCAGGGGAAAGTGAGTTTAAACTGCTATCAGTTGAAAATAGTAGTATTTTAAAATCACTTTGTGGGGTATATATCACTTCAGAAGGTTCTGCGTAACCATGAATCAAGCCTTGAACCTCTTACCACATGTTAGGAAACCATCTAAATCTTTCCCTCCTTTCAATGAAGAACAATAGCTTTCACTTCAAGAGACACTGTTAATGGCAAAATGGATTTTTTTTCAAAAAGGGGGATAAGGAATAACAATAAAAAACCCTTCAGTCACTTGACTTACAGATGTAACTAATTGATTTGAGGGTTGGCGGGGGAGTGCCATGGCAGCTAGTCTGATGTAGTAATTAATGCAATCATCCTTCTTTGTTATTCCTTTAATAAGGTAAACACCCTGTTAAAATAAACTGAAACAGTTGTCTCTGGCCAAGAGCTTGCAGTTGTGGTGAGCAGCGTAACAGCCTCACAATGTAAAACTTGGACAGGAAAGAATGAATTACATTAATCCCCGAAGGTTCTTACTGGAGACTTTTGAAGTTTTAACTTTAAAGTTAGAGTGGAAAGGGAGATCTGAAGCTTGGAGGCTATTCACCCTGTGGTTCCTGAGAGAGAGCAATCCGTGTCTGCTTGAGTACCCCGAATCCTGCTAATTCAGGCTTGAGATAAGCTCAGTTTCTGCAAACACTTATGCTTGTGCTTATCTTGACTACCACAACTAGTCCAACAGGAGTAAAAGTTAAGCATAGGCATAAAAATCAGCACTGTGCACAGGTAGTTTTTATATCATATTGGAGTACCAGTGCAAAGAAGAGGAGTTTCAGCCTTGCTTTTGGTCTAATCACTATTTTTTTCAGAAGTAGTTTTCAGCAGAACCCACTTCCAGTAGCGTGATTCAAGGAGCTGCTTTATTTGTTTGGCTTGTCTGCCTCAGACATTCACTCTAAACAAGGGTATTAATAAGGATATCTGTGTTGTTTTGTTAAGAAGGATCCCTTCAGTAAAAGGGAATTGCTGGAACCCACCGAAATGGAGAAAGCCAATTAACTGCTGAATAATAACAATATTTGTCTTTCCTATTTACTTTGATGATTTAACTGTAAGATGTGTGCAACACAGATTTTTTTTTTTTCATAAATCTGAGACTTCTGTTGCATTTTAAAGCCTTATTTTAGTGGTTTTCCCGAAAGGAACACTTTGGACTGAAAAATTTGCATGTGGCCTGAAAACCTGCAAATATTTTTATTCAAAACTCTGTTTTCTTTGAGAAGTCCCACGTGACAAGAAGATTTGTATTTCTTCTCACTGATGCCTCAAGCATCTATAACCTAAATGATAATTTGCCAGATCACCATAAGATGTTGGTCCAAAGGTGAATTATATCATTGCAAATGCATGAGTAACTTTTGCGATGAATAATGTAGTTTTCAAGATGGTGAGTGCAGAGCATGTTGTACTGGGGTAGATTTATGGTGTGAAGGGGTGATAAGGGGTTGTGGCCTCCTTATTCATGTCAGCCAACATAATGTGTTCAGGGTGTCATGGGTGAAAGAGTCTCAATTTGTGGAATTTTTACTTTATTATTTACTGCCAATTAACACAAATTTCTCACTACTGAATAAAGTAGTGAGCAAAATAAAGTACAATTAAACGCTGAATTAAGCAGCTTTCCTCTCCCAGGACTCCATCCTTCTTCCCAATTTTCCTCTCCCCAGTACTCAGTTTAGGTCAAACACCTCTCCTATCTCTGTCTCATCAAAACTTTCCCTATTTCCCATGCAGGCTACACTTGGTTCATCCCAGTCCCTTTGGTGAGCCATGCTGGGTGTACTGGTTTCTTTCATTCCCATCCTTTTTTTTTCTGTTTCGCTTTGCTGCTCTTCCTCAGCCACAGTTCTCAGGGCTGGGCCACCAGTGAGCCTTGGTCCCTCAGAGATGTCTCCCCTGGGGCAGGGAGCACCTCCTGCCCAAAGCCCCCATCACTCTAGCCATGTCCCCAGCTGTCCCCTCCACAGCATCTCCAGCCCCATGTCTAAAAAGAGCATCGCTTTGTCCCCTGTGCTGTTTGCTTTCTTGAATATGTCTGAGCCAGGGCACCATGTGCTCTTCTAACGGGCAGAAATTTTGGCAGATTTCACATGTTTCAGTGGGAGCCACCCATGTCCTCTTTCTGCACTGGCCATCCCCCCAGCCCAGGCTACCAAAACCCTGCCATTTATGCCCAATCCACAAAGTCCCTCTGCAGAGAGAGCTGCTTGTTTAGTTTATTTCAGGTTTGGCCTTTTAACAGGAAAAGCTTCAGAAAGCTGAAGACTGTCCTTGCTGTAGAGAAAGGAAAAATTCATTACTCATAGCACATGGCTGTGTATGCTCTTTATAAGCTCTGGAGCTTTACCCCAAGTGAGCCTTTTCGTGTCAAATTTTCAGTTTGTCGTTTCTCCACTGGTTGAAGTTGATACCAGAAACAGCAGAGAAATGACAGAGAAAGCGGCTGAGATACATGCTATATATATATGGATACTCCATATATATATATGGATACTACTAATAATGACAACCCATCTCTTCGGGTATCCCATCTCTTTGGGTAGCACTGCAGGAGGAGCAAGATGCCAGCCCATGAGGGTTTTCAGTACCCTCCCACAGATTAAAGAGAGGTCCTGAGGAAAAATAAATAAATAGATAGATGGATAGATAGATAGATAGATAGATAGATAGATAGATAGATAAATAAATAAATAACGTTTTTGTGTAAATCAGGGCATCCTTCCCGCATTGCCGCTAACCCGTTGCCCCGTGGGGTTGCCACCAAACCTGTAATACCTTTCCCTGCCCCTGCAGAAAAGCCTTGCACTGTCCCTGACCAAAGCCCCCAAGGGAGACGTTTCGATGGTCTTTTTCTCCTTCTCCGGGTTTCGATGCCTCACTTTTGCATCAGCTCAGCTTAAGGGGCCACTTGGCCCGGCAGCCCGCCGAGCTGGAGGAGCAGGAGGGAGAAACGGCACCGGGCTGCCCGGGGCCGAGCGGGGACCGACGGCTGAGCTTCCCGGGCACGCCGCAGGGGGGCACGGCCGGCCAGGGAACACGCCGTGCCGTGCCATGCCGTGCCATGCCATGCCGAGCCGTGCCGTGCTGTGCCGAGCCGTGCCAAGCGGGTCCAGGCCGAGCCATGCCGAGCCAGCAGCACCGAGGCCCGAGATCGGTGCCCGAGGTTCGCACGGGTTTGGCCCCGCGCCGCCATCGGTACCGGTGCTGTCCCCTGCCAGTCCCCTGTTTGGCCCGACCACGAGCGGGGCTTGTGCTCGCCGGGACTGGGAGCGTGGGGCCTTGTCGGGTGCACACGCAGTGACAACCTGTTGTAAGGGTGCAGGCTTGGGAACGGGTGGCAGAGCCCCTTGCAGTGTCTGCAGGTGAAGATGGAAGATGTGGAAATCATGGAAGGCAAAGTCGTCCCCTTCCCTTCCCTTCCCTTCCCTTCCCTTCCCTTCCCTTCCCTTCCCTTCCCTTCCCTTCCCTTCCCTTCCCTTCCCTTCCCTTCCCTTCCCTTCCCTTCCCTTCCCTTCCCTTCCCTTCCCTTCCCTTCCCTTCCCTTCCCTTCCCTTCCCTTCTCTTTTGGCTTGTTTCACATTGCTGGAGTTGATCCGGGGTGTTGAAAAGCTGTGGTAACCATTTAATGTAAACCCGATTTTGTGTATGGACCCTGATCTTCTTCACACAAACAAAGCGCATGTGGCCAGTCACGGGAAGAGCGTTTGCCTTTTCAAACACCAGAAAGCAGCAGTGGAAATGACACTGCAGAAATCCCATCCCTGGGGTGCAGGCACTAGTGTGCCCACACGCCTCCATGTGCCTCGGCCAGCCTTGGCTCTGCAGGTGAAGGAGCTGTCTCTTCCCTTCTCTGCTGTCCCAAGACATGTAAATGCAGACTAACTGCACTCCCTGCCAGGCAGACACTTCTCAGGTGACCAAAGCAAGCAGAGAAGCATTTGATCCCCAGAAATCTCTTGCACTTATTCTGATCTGAGGCCACAGTCCTGCACACACATAGGCGGTAAACCACAGGGCCTCATCCTGATGATCTCCCCGCACGTGTTTGCATGGATTTGCAGGACGAGGGTCTTGCATACTTCCCTCCCGTTATTACAGGTGAGGCTGGAGTAAAAGGGGGCCCTTTCAAAACCAGGCTTGGGTCTTGAGGGATTTTATAGTCGAGTGAATGGGGATTGGAGAGCAAACAGAAACTTTTCAATACTTCTGAGGAACGAATACGGAGAGGCCCCTGTGCCAACTATAATAGTCGGGGTGACTAACACAGGGCGCCAAGAACTGTTCCATTATATCATGAGACATTACATCGCGCTTGAAAAACAGCCTTTGGTGACACGTGAAGGATTGGCAAGCGTGTTTTGGGGAATCCTCTTTTATTTCTTAAAGGATTTCAAATCATGTTCATCGTGTTATGCATAATTTAACTTTCTCAGTGGTTAGGTTGAAATTGCTGGTATGGGTTTTGCATATTCGTCATTTAAATTGGGGGGAACAGAGGAAGGTGTAGGAACTTATGTTGAAAGTTACTCATTTATAGTTCCTTGGAGGAATTAAAAACTGGGACTTTACAATAATTTGACGGTGTATTTCTAGACCTCGCCCAATGTGCTATGGCTTTGCGAAACAGCAGATACTGTCAAAACTCCGTTTGCATTCAGTATTGTGGAACATGCATAGCAATACATGTATTTCTATGGAAAATATTGTGATACTGACTCTCACATTTTTTGTAATTTTAATATTACAAGTGTCAATAAGCAATGAAATCCTTGCCTTTATTACAACTAGCATAGTAGAATAAAACAAAGAACTTTTTAGAAAATGAATATGCTCTGGGGAAATTCAATAAATCTTTGTTAGAAGAAAAAAAGGTCTTATATATAAATATATAAAAACTTGCTGTGTATTGTGCAAAAGTTGCTTACTGCTGTAGGAGTAATGCATTGTAAATCAATGGTGGGTCCCATAGCACATTATGGTATGTTTTATTGGGTTTTTACCTTAAGGTAAGGCCTTTTATTAAGAGTATATAAGAGCACACTCTGCTGAATACCTTGTTTTTCACAGTGCTGTATACATAATGGTGTTTTTTTTTTTTTCTTTTTTTTTTTTAATTTGCTTCATTAAACACTCCTGTAATTAATGCATTTAATGGGAATATAGCAGTAACAAATATAAAATTTATTGTGGTTACAAAAAAAAAAAAAAAAACCAAAAAAACCACGCTTTGGTTACGAGATTTTCCATCAACAAATGTCAATGACCAAATTCCTCAAAATATTTCTGTGCTCACCCCAGTAATCTGCTGCCGAAACAGGTGATGTTTTCAGCTGTGTAATGGGAAAGAAATTCCACATAAATAATCCTTGTGAAGTAGTCAGTATGAACGCAGAGGGAGAGAGCACCAGTGTCTTTAAAATAATCCCCCAAAAGCTGTTTCAGGCTTGATAAGAAGACGTGTGTATTAGCGCTGGAGCTTGCAGGGTGAGTTATTAGGTGTTGAAAGACACCGTCTAGGAAGCCTGACCCATCAGAATTTGAATGTAAAAGGCAAGTGACAACTGAATACATGAAAAGCCTTAGAGCCCGCTCCCAAAGCACTCTTTCCCTGCCTGAAAAGCCCGTTTATCTTCGGATGAATAAGAGTTACAGAATTGGAACCTAAGGAGAAAATCGGTGGTATCCGTGGCCAAGGGAATGTTTCCCTCCCACCCGTTTGATTATAACCATGTGCAAGTTTGGGTAATGAGACTGCAGGGCTTTCCCCTCGCCTCCGTGCACGGTTGGGACATTTTATTTGAAGGTTGATGCGGCTTCGCGTTGCTGTGATGCATCTCTCAAGCTCTCGGGCTGGACAAGTAACAAAGATGTGTCAGAACCAGAGAATCTTTTTACAGTGCGTAAAAAATATCCCCGTCTATTCCAAGAGGAAATCGTAATGCGAAGAACATTGGTGTTTTAACAGCCTCATAATGAGGACGAGCTTGGCCAGAGCTTTGAAGAAGACAAATGGAAAGCGAACCAGCTCATTTTTCCTTCAGAGCAGGGACTGTGGTGTGTAGCTAGGACTGAATGGCTGGGCCTTCAGCAGGTGAGGCGCCCCGGGCCTGGAGTCTGGTGGCCGGGCACTGATGGACGGCCTGTGAGCAACAGCAGGAAATGGGGGCAGGGAAGCAGGGCCTTGCTCCTGTTTTCTGGTTTCTGTCCCTCGTTCTGCCAGTCTATTCCTCTCTGTGTGCTGCCGGGGACAAATACACAGTTATATTTACATACGTCCCTGGTAATTGTGGCACTGAATTAAGGCCCACGAAGCAGGCAGTGAAAGGGGCCATGCATGGGCAACGCAGGCATCACCTCATGCATCCTGGCCTCTCCCTGAGGTGCCGAGGATACGCAGCAAGCTCTGCGCAGCCGCAGAGAGTGATGGCATCTAATTGAAAAGCTCTCATTATTGACAGGCTTGGACGTTTGCCTGCCTCATTCCAAGGCCGGCCTTGAGCCATTTAAAATTAATATTGTTCATTCCTCTCTGTGCCGTTTAGCGTTTAGAAGCCCTCCTCTGCCAGCTGCTGTCTTCAACTAGGCTGGAGGAGCTGCGTGCGGTGCCACTGCTGCTGGGCTGCCACCGCTCCCCTGGGGCCTTGGGGGCAGAGAGGTCCTAAAGGAGGGGCCACCCTCTTCCTGAGGTCTTCTGAGGTTTTTGGAGGCTGAGGAGACTTCATTAGCAAAGGGACTCAAAGGGAATTTATTTTCCCATCTCAGAAGTGAGCTGTGAGTGACTGGGTGCCATCCCTCAGCGGGGGAAGCAGTGGCATTGCGATGGGTGGCACCGAAATGGTACAGCAGGGCAGCGTGTTACTGCAGCACTAGTCAGGACGCGGCTGCTGCAGGGACTTCATACACTCCTCCTTGAGTGACACCTGGCTTAATGTGGCAGAGAAAATGGCCGTCATGAAGACACATGTCTGAAGCTCCTCCTCCCACTTAAAATGTGGGCTGTGCTCTGGAAGGCAGCTGTAAAAAGAAAGACAGCCCATGGGGACAGTGGGGCATCACCACCACCAGTGATGGAACAAGCTGTGAATACTGTCATGCTCCAGTTCTCCTCTCCTGGACCACACAGCAGCTCATGAACATCCCTGCCACCTCCACCAGCTTCCCCATGCTCTGCTTGCCCCATGGCCGCCTGCCAGCTGGTGTGACTGGTTAGGCACAGCAGCTCACTGGCCCAGCAGCCAAATAAATACTAGTGAAAAGAGGTGGCAGGAACTCCTTTGCAGAGGGTTAGGAGCCCCTCAGCTATTTCGGGTGTGGATTTAGGAGGATTTGGGGAATTAGGCGCAAAGGAGGTGTCAGTCATTTCAGTTTGCATGCACTCCCGCTGAATGATAAAAACCTTGCTGCTAAAGGCAAGCCAACCCTGGGGCAAAACAGAAGCAAAGCTCTCCCTGCCTCAGCCTACGAGTTTGGCTTGTGAAAACTGCCTGCCTTTAACTTCAATCCTGACAGCTTCCCTTCTAAATTGAAGAGCAGGGAACAGCTACAGCAAAGCAACAAGGAGAAAAAGACACAGCTGGAACAACAGCCCATGTTATGGTATGAGGCACAGCCCAGCATAGCCCGTGTCACAGTCACGTCTTTGCTGTGGGTAGTTCCTTCTCATGCACAGCTCTGTGTTGTCTTCTCCACATTGCTTCTTGAAGCTAACAACAACTTTTAATGAGCGAGAACTGGCTCTGCTGCCTTACAGCCCAGAACAAAAATGATTAGTGAAACCAAGGAGAGGCGAGGGGAGGATGAAGTGCCCTTCCGCATGAAGCCACCTACCTTTTTATGCAATCCATCATAATCCAGGGGGCCCCAGATTCAAACTAATCTGTTTCTGCCTTTATTTATTTTTTCTTGACTTAATTTCCTACATGAACTGGCCAGTTATGTCAAGTATTTGTGTTTCTTTTAACTTGACGTGCTGTCAGCTGAATGCAATGCCCTATGAAAACACCTGCTGACCTGCTACACACACACACACGTACCATCTGTATATCTATACCATGTAGCTGTACCATCCATAGCTGTCTGTATCACCTCACATATACCTACATCTTTATTGTTTACAGCAGGGAACATGGACTGCAAATTCCTCAGCCCTCTGCAGAGCAGCCCCTCACGCCCCCCTCTTTGGGAAGGGAGCTACCCGCCTGCTTGTGGCTGTGCTTTGGGTTGTGCAGCGGCATGTCCCCAGGGAATGGGCTGATCAGGTTCGCTAATGGCAGGGCTCACGGGGTATTTGCTTACCTAACATGATCAGCACACACGTCTTCAATATTTTATCAGCTCTGAGGGTCAGCCGTGTAACATGGCTTTGTGTTGTGCTGGAGGATAGAGTGGGCTGGAGGAAAAAACATGCAGAGTGCTGCAGGAGCGGGGGGGGGGGGGGGGGGGGGGGCGGGGGGAGGGTGTCAGCAAATGACAAGCACTAATGCCCTGCTTATCACTGCTAAAACTGATGTCCCTGTTGCAGTCAGGCACAAGAAGAAGTTAGGCCCCTTGCAATAACAAAGACCAAAGAATGAAGCACGCAGCCCCAATCCCTCCCTTGCTAGCTCTGATCTGAAGGGTGCTAGCTGTCCTGTTTTAACTTTGATCCCTCCTTTCCCACTCTCCCTTGCTTAACTTTTTTTTTTTT
Organism: Aythya marila; assembly: GCF_965140915.1. Lineage (NCBI taxonomy): Eukaryota > Metazoa > Chordata > Aves > Anseriformes > Anatidae > Aythya > Aythya marila. The sequence goes on along the minus strand of NC_139043.1, from coordinate 36,584,109 downwards.
TTTTTAATCCCTTGAAAGTCCTTCTCAGGAAGTTTTTGTTTTAACCTTGTGATCATTTCCCATGTGCCCAGCTTTCCAATGAGTGGGAATAAAGCCGTTCCACAACAAAAACGAGTACAGCAGGGTAATTCTGGGGGTAGGCCCCGAGCTGTAGTGGGGCCTCAGTGGCCAGTAGCTGTGGTGGAGAGGAATGTTTTTTTTTCTGCTTTAAACAGGCCCATTAACTGCCTTCAGCTGGGCAGCACTGCTCCAGCATAGACAGGAGAAGTCTAAAGGTGGGTCTGTAGTGCAGCGCTGAAGCTCTGGGTGGCAAGGGTTGCTGATTGGGGAGCACACACAGCCATGCCATTTCTTAGCCTGTTCCCCAATGCTGCGTGCAGGGGGATCCCCAGAGGGATGACCTGACTGGCCTTGGCCCTTTTACTGTTCTCTGAGAGTCAGCGAGAGTCAGCGCGGAATTGGAGAGCTTTGCAGCTGAGAGCATGTTCAGTGTTCCCTCTATCCTAGCATTTATAAAAATCACCCCAGCACCACCAAAAAAAAAAAAAATAAAAGCCAAAAAAAACACTAATATCTGCCTGATCCTCCCTCCCCATGCTGAAAGATGACATCTGGCTGATGCAAGTTAGAACTTCCCTCTCGCCAACCCCATGCATCCTCTGCTCAGGTTAGATCTGGCTGCTTCCCCACACAGGACAGGGCAGGAGCGTGCTCTCACACTGATCCACTTTCTTCTAATAATAACTTTGTTATGACATCTGCTGTCCAGAGCAGCCCAGGGAGAGCGGTGGTAACAGCAGACTGCTTGGAGGAGCAACAAATGTTGCGTTCAGGTTTGGGAAACCATGAATCAGCTGTAAAGGGCAGTGTTACCTCAGCTTGAATCCATCTTGCTTAGCTCATACGGTCAGGTGTAAATATAACTGTGTGGACAATAACATAGTCCTGTGATACGCCTTCATGGGAGGCATCTATTTTTATAGAGATGATGATCCTCTTCCAGTATTTGGTCACAGAGCAAGAGCCCTGCTGTAAAATTACAGGTTAAGCCGTGGTGTGATAGCCTTGCTTTAAAGGCAATTCAGATGCATAAGGCCTCAGAAATGACTCTAGATAATGCTGTGCCTTAATGTTTGGGGAAACAGCTGCTGTACCCCCTTAGAGAGTGAGCCATGTACATCTACGGCCCCATCTCCCAGCTCTTACAAAGGGAGAATGGGAACAGCAAAATGACTCTGCCTTTTTCCTACCCATTTTAGGAGGGCGAACGCTCTTGGCCAGATTCAGCCTTTTGAAAACCAGGGGGAGAGCAGCAGGAGCTGTGCCCGTGCCAGGGCCTCCAAGGGAGCAGCCCTGCCGTGCTGCCTGGGGCCACCTCCCGCTGGGTGACACCGTGACCCAACACTCACAGTGGGATTGTCCCCATGGCCAGGCTGTACCTCACAGGCTGTGAGCCTCGCCAGGTCGGGCCATCACCCCGGGACCTCCAGCACCATCACATGAACCTAAGGATGGGTTCATCCTGATGAGCTCGAGACTGCGGTTTATACATTGTTGTGCCAAGGTCTGTATTGGACCAATTTATAGTGAGAAATGAGGCTGGCAAGATAACAGGGGCATCACAATTAGAGCTAATTAGCCCAGCAGGAAATCCATTTCCAGGCAGCTTTTGGCAAGAAGCGAGGTTGGCGGGATAACAAGCATAGAGTGTATTTTGATATAAGCACACTCCAGCTGCAAGGAAAAGTAAAATAACAGCTTGTCTCATCCTTACGCGGAGGCCCCGGGTTGGGATCCACCACGTAAGCCTTTTAGTTTGAGGCTTCGCAGCCTCCATGCTTGGAAGACCTTCAGAGACCTCGCTCCTGCAAAGCACTGGGTCTCCTTGGTGGGCACATGGTGGACCCGTGCAGGGGTGGTCTGCAAGGTCAGCTTGGTCCTGCAGTCACACGGGTTTCTGCCCAGCACCATGGGCTCATCTCCACCATTTTGGGGGGAGATGAGGGTTTTCAGGTCCACATGCAGCCAGCCAAGCACAAAGCAGGTACGAGCTGCCGGATACCATCTAAGAAAAGAAATCACGGATGAGCAGCTTGTAGGAGTCATCTGTCCTGTAAAATGTCTGGGGTATAGACACAGTCAAACTACTGGAATTATTTGTATTTGAGTGCTTTATTATATTGGAATTGCGGTGATATTATTAACATTTGTACAAATGCACAAAAATCCTGTCTCTTCTAGCTAGAAAGAGATGTAAAAATCTGACCTAGTTGAACAGTCTCAATGAACTCATTGTCCATTTGCAACAATAATGGGTTCACAATGCAACAAAAAGCTTAACATAAAATTAAACATATTAAATGCTGCAGCAAGTATTTACACTTATGTACCAAAAAAAAAATAATAAAAAAAAATTATCTCCCTCCAGTAAGGAAGGTGGTTGCTTTACAGAATAAAACAAACAGACAAACAAACACAAAACCTTTGCATACAATACAAACAACCTCAAGCCCAAAACTTACTGTGACAGCACCTTTTTTAATATAATATATATATATTTATATATAAACTTCGATAGTTTAGGCTTACTCCAAGCAGTGCTAAAAGTTTCTTAAAACCAGGACAATGACAATATTCCAAAAAAGCAATTTTCATGGATGATTGCTACCCAGTGTTTAAAATGAGCTGTTATAGAGAAAAGTACAGAGCTCACGAACATGGGCTGGGAAACACTTGAGTCCAGATTATAAAGTCCTTGGCAAAACTCTCAGTGGCGATTATTCTTACTCTGAAGAGCGAGCACACCTCTCATGCAAAATGTGTTGTCTTTTGGAAGCATGGCAAAGGTTGTCTCTGACAGGGATCTCTTTGCAACCTCAGCTCCTATGGGTGGGGGGAAAAATGTATCTGGAATTTCCTAGATTCCAGCAAGGAAAACATTTCCCTTCAGATGCCCTATCACCCCCCCTCCCTTGTTTCCTGACACTGCTGCAGTTGCTGTACAGGCAGAATGAGTTTCCAGTCTTCATTCAGAAGGCTGTTGCACAGATTTTAGACAAAAAGAGATTTGGGTCTAATAGTCTTACAAGCTGGCATGCTGTTATGTGTGTGGGGGTCGGGAACAGTTCCACCCAGGGAAACAGCATAAGTAGCATTTATTTTGCATAAATATAGAACTGGATATCCTGAATACCAGGTATTACACATCAGTCTAAATATAGCGGGCTGCAATTATTGATTCCACTCCAAGGAGAGCCTGGGAAAGGATCACATTTCCATTTAGAGAATCAATCTTTTTTGTGAGTGTGTGTGAACACTGACATTTTTGGCCTCACAGAGTTTTAACATTTGCTATAAAGTAGTTCTGAAAGCTATGGAAAGCCAGTAACAGTAAGCAATTTAGTGTAAAGCCACTGATAAAACTGAGATAACTGGAAGCTCTGGAAAAAAAAAAAAAAAAAAAAAAAAAAAAAAGAGGTTATTGATGTAAACAGTCTATTTTGTCTTTGCAATAACATGATTATTTCAGAAATGAAAAAGTGATATATATATATATATTTGGTGATCAGATCGCTTGAAATTTTATTGCTTTTGTTTGTCCTTAGAAGTTTTTAGTCTCTTTTCTTTTTCTTTTCTTTCTTTCTTTTTTATTTTTTTAAAGGTGCTGTCCCTAGTCAAGTTATAAGGCAACATATTTTATTGATTTAAACTTCTAATACATAGTATGGCCACTGTTATCACTGCAGCTTTGCAGCTACCGTGGGTTGGACAACAGTCAAAGTGCATTATCATGCACAACAGAGCCAGTCTCCTGACCTTACGCTATACAGGACACTTTGGTTCTCAGGATGAGAGATTATAAATGTAGCTTAGATGCTGCCTCACACACTTTGCATAATAAAACATTTATATGCTATCATGAAGAGGGTGTAAAGTCTAAGTCACACTGCAGACTGGCTGTTCTCAGCTTCTCCGTTCGGGCAGGTGTGAGAGACAAGTTGTAGATATGCCACCAGTGAAAGCATATAAATGTATCTGGTGCAAATGTTTTACAAGAGAATTATAAATGATTCAACAAGGGAGAGCAAGAAAGAGAGTGAGAGCTAAAGTGCAATTTTAAAATAATATAAATAATTGAAACGTAGAAGTAAGATACTAATTAGTTGTAACTGGTTTTGTTTTATAGGCACAGTTTAGTTTTTATGTCTATAGATCAATCTTTTTTTCTTCTTCCCCCTCCAGTAATTTTATCTGATGTATAATGGAGTTTCAATGGTCTACGTCTAAGGAACACTGTTTAGTAAGAGGACAGAAGAGGCAATGATAAGGCAGTATAGTGCAACTCACTATGTGATATTAGAAAAGAAACAACAATGGGGTTAGATCTTCTGTGGTGATGTATGTAATCAGCCTAAAAAAAAAAAAAAAAAAAAAAAAAAAGAGAGAGAGAGAAAAAAGACAAGCTTTCCAGTTATATATATGTTGACCCATGCTTTCTAAAATGAGAGAGCACATTTTCCAATACAAAGGAAACAACTAAAGGTTCATAATTTGTTTTGTTTCTACTAAAAAAAAAAAAAAAAAGCAGATGCTGCTTTAAGGAAAACATTTAATTCTAGGAATTTCTGTACAACTGACCTCAGCAAACTTTTCCATCTTAGATGGATGACTTCTGCTTGAGACCCTGAAGGATTAAGATGCACACACACCTAGAGTAGTTTATTGCAAAACTAATATTGTAACTTAAAAAAAAAAAAAAGAAAGAAAAAAAAAAGAAAGAAAGGAAACAGATTCTGTACAAGAATACTGTTCAAATGGAATGTGTTAAAATAACATTTATTAATAAATACTTTATAAAATTCTATGTGATTACTAAATTAATAGATTCCTGTTTTAAAATTGCTTTGGTCCTCATGAATTTTCATAAATTCACTCTATACGCTTTTTTTTTAAAAAAGGTATTAGCTGCTAAAAAGCACATTTTGCCTAAACTAAAAGGCTAGTTTTAAACACTAAATATTGTTGCTTAAAAAAATATGAATCCTCAAAAGTTGGGCATTTAACAACAGTTATAGCTGGCTTGTTAGTTAACAGGACGGAGTCAGTTAACACACGAAATCCACACGCACTGAGGCACTGAACCATTGACTTTCCACTATTCAGAACATGGGCAGCATACATTTAGCTTCGTAGCAGGAATTAACTTCAAACAGCACAAAATTCTCCACAAATCATCCTCATCGTCCTTATAAAACACACCATGATAGCACACAAACTACTTGTCTCCCACAGGCAGTGTTATGAATATGGCTTGCATAAGTTGACCCGGGGAAGGGGCTGGGGGAGAAGGAGCCGGATCACAGCATAGTTTCTTTCTGATACAAGTATTGCAATTGTCCGTGGCTGAGATTTCCAACATACTTCGGCTGTCACGCAACGAGAGATGCCCTCCAGAGGAGTTATCTGTGACATGGGGAGGCTTCCTCCTGGCAAAGCCCTGACAGCGCTGAGCAAAGCCGGCCAGGGAAGCTCTGCAAGAAGTCCACCGGCGTTGGGACGGGGCACGGAGCCCACCAACGGGTTGGACTTGAGAGAAAAGTGTGTCAGCCTCCAGTAGCAGCTGGTGGGAAAGCAGGATTTCTCCTCGAATGAAAGATCGCAGTAAGTGCATGGCGAGTGACGTGCTCAGAAGCAGGCCGCTTCCACCAGCGCCCACAGAAGGCCGGTCCCGGGGGGCCGAGGGGCAGGGGCTTCTCCTGCGGCCTTTGCTCGGTCCACGGCCGGACCGGCGGCTTGAGGAAAGGCTGCAAGACCCCTCCCCTGGAAAACAAGAATATTTTCACGTGGAAGTGAATCTGGTGAGCGATATAAGGTGCCTGGCAGGGTTGGTCCTTTTACTGATAGAGCTAATATAAATATGCTGCATGTTGTCTTGGCCTGTGAACCTGCGACAGAGTTACAAGAAGCAATAGCAAATAGCTTTTCATCCTTTACTTATTTCCACATCACTAGCAATGATTATACCTAAAGGCCAATAGTATAGAGAGGAGACATTTCATTGTAATTACACATTTAGGCCAACATGTGTGGTTGGCTTGCCTAGTTAGCATTAAAAAAAGAAATAATTGAGCTATATATAATACACATCAGTCAAACTGTCAAGTTGCTGAATTTAACAAAACTTAGGCAAGGTTTTTGTATTTTTCTTTTTTTTTCTTTTTTTTTTTTTTTTCTTTTTTTTCCCTTTTTAATGTAGAGGCTTTCAGTTTAACAGCTAAATATTTTAATTGAGGAGAGTGAATAAAATGAAGCTAAACTGTAATTCTAGTGCAGTGTAGCTCAACTGGGTATTCTAATATTATCAACAACTTTGATTTTTACTTTTTAATGTACTTAAGTGCTACCCATATAGAGGGAAAGTTTTTTTAAATTAACCCTGTAATAGCATTTATTTTTCACAGCGAATGATGAAATTCAGACACAGGGGAAAGGCTTATTTTGTTGTTTTTACATCGTGGATACTCAGCTGGAACATTTTGCTCAACTGCATATTTGAAAAAAGTTCCTTTGGGAGCCATGATGAAGCAAGACCATTTAGCTATTACAACTGGAGGTTAAAAAAAATTATAGATTCAGTATTTAAAACACTTTAAAAGTATATGTTTGTCTAAAATATAATAGAAAATCCTTTACATTTGTATTTTTTCGTAACTTTTTTTTTGGTTCTTAGACTATATAATCAAGTCAAGATTTACACTGTACATTAAAAATCTTCTTTTGAATGTATTTGCATAAATGGAAAGAGAGCTGTTCAAGAATACTGATAAAAAGTCAGTTACCAAGAGAAGAACTAATTCAGAAACATATGATCCTCAGAATTTTGCCTTTCCTTCCACGAGGGCCCTGATTCTGACAGTGCCTCCCACTTCACTTGTTGAGCTCTCCTTCCCACACGGAGAAGAGTCACCCCGCTACATAAAACCCACGACTCCTCTCAAACCCAAGAAACAGCGGCTGAGGACAAGAACCTCGCTTCAGAACAAAGCGTGTTCAGGACTGGAACATTTGCCAGGAATAGCATGAATTAGCTTTTGCTATTAAAGATGCAGTTTGAAATGTTTGAACGCTCATCGCCAACTCAGAGCCCGCTCCCCAAGGCAGACGAAGGAGGTGTTGCCGCTGCCAGCCATGAGAGCAAAACCAGGTCCCAGGATATTGAAAGGCAGCATAATTAACTGGCATCATCTCCCTCTGATTTTCCCATCAATCACTGCTACTACTCTGGGATGCAAATCCGTTGTGCTGAGGGGCAAGCGCATAGTCCAAACAAAACCCTTAATTGTGGCATAAAGCCCCTTTACAGACCCTCTTTGCAGGACTGAATTTTATCCAGCGAGCACAGTGGAATTTGCCGTTCTTGCAGCACTTCTTAGCGGCTGCGTGCTTTAAAAAAAAAAAAAATTTAGCGTCATTATGAGACAATTCCTTACCCGCTATAAACTGGCATAAGTGCCATTAAAGTCAGTGAAGCTCCACTGATGTCTGCCAGCTCAGGACAAGTCCATGTACATCTAAAGGGATGCCTGCAGAGAGCGGGACTTTCCCTGGTAATTAAAAATGGCATTTTTCCAACTGGTCAGAATGGTTACACTGATTTATTTTTCATTTATAGCCCATGAAATCTGAGGCTGTTAGCTTTTGGTGCTAGAACAATGTAAGCAAGTTAGGGAACAGAACTTTCCTGAATTATTATATACTACACAGATTTACTATGTTAACGACTGGCAGTGCAAAAAAAAAAAAAACAACAACTTGCTGTAATTCTCAGGTGTTACTTGCTATGCCTGCACTGTGCCACAGCCATTTACCTCAGCAACTTACACGGCTCCTAGCGTCAACACAGCTGGCTCTCAATCCTGCTTCACCTGTGACTGCACTGCTTTCGCCTTTCCCTGTTTATTAAAAGCACTAAATCAGGAGCATTTGTATTTTTTAAAAAAGAAATGCTCAGCACAGCCCAGCTGCGGGTGAAGAGCTAGTGAAAGCAGCAGCCTTGCTGGCGGTTTTTAGGGGGCTTCAAGTTTTTGCTTGTTCATTCCTGTTCTCCGGGGGTGGGGGGAGAGAAGGGGAAGAGGTGGAAGTGAGGATGTCTTGGAGAGAAAAAAAAAGCAGGAAAAAGTTTGGTAAAGAGAAGGACAGAGGGCTTGGGAAGGGAGGAGGAAGATGTGAGAATAATGTAAGGACAAAAAGGGCAGGGTGAGAGAGAGAGGTGGGGAGGAAAGCTGGACAAAAGGGCACAGTATTTGGGCTTGGTTTTGTTCTGATAGCCACATAGCTACGTAACCGCATTGAAAAAGGCTCTGAATACAAGACAGGGTTCTGGTGATAGCACAACGCTAACTCATTTTTTATGATGCTGTCAGCAGATGCCCTCTCTCTATATTTATAGCCTAATTACTCCTAGTTACCTACATATGACTCTGTTTAATACTTTTCATGCCTCACATTGGCTAACAAGCTGCAGTTTAACACAACTCCGTATTTCTGAGGCTTCAGGCTAGATTGGTGAGAAGGAAACGTGACTATGTACATAGACAGTTAGGTTTATAAACAAGTAACTGGTACCAAAAAAACTGGAGAAAGCACCAAAGCATTTCTCAAGCTGATAGCATATTAATTGCATAACTCCCTTTTATGTAACTAAGTATAAAAGACATTTTAATAACTATAAAAATGAAAGCCAGAGTCTTTCAAGAACTGAGGAATCTTCCAGGCTTGTGTTACGGTCAAAAATGTCCTTAGCACAGAGGATGCTTTGATACGCTTCCACACTCCCCTAGCAGTTTCTGATCAACCAGTTTTAAAGGATTGGGTTGATGTCTGTTCTGTGGCTGGCGAGCTGGGTGAGAGTGGAGCTTCCCACAACGTCGCTGACAGAGGAGGAGGTCGTGATGGTGTTGTGCTGGATGACTTGCTGCTGGGAGCACGCTGGGACCGGGCTTGCAGGAGGACTGCTCTCGGGACCTGGGCAGGGCGTGAGGGACAGAGACAACACACGTTCAACGATCTGATATTCACCTGGCTTCAGGAGCCGGGACCTTGGAAAAACTCCAGTGCCTTAATGACTATAAAACCAATGCCAGGAGAAAATTCCAATATCTTAAGATTTATAAAACTAGTGTTGGGATGCTTAAATGCTTTATTCGCTCCAGCAGAAATCAAAATTGCAGTGCAGTGCACTGCATCACAGAAAATCTAATTCAAGCAACAGTTGATAGGCATGTAATGCAATTACATATTTTTTCTTTGAGTACTGTTAAAAAGCCAGATGCGTAGTGATGTAGAGGAGATAGAAAAGGGCTCTATTTTAAGAAAATGTTGCAATCTAGCAAATATTAACCCCAAGGCTCTTCTGAGCCACTCCAGAGCCAAGCAAAGAATTTGTCCATAAATTACCATACTTGTAAAATGCATCAGCTAGACATAATCAGTTCAATGTCTCCATTAGGCGCGATTAAAAAAAAAAATACACAAGTTAAGAGTCAAAAAAGAACAAACCTTGAAAACCTGCGCCGAGCCTGGTCTGCGCCACTGTCAGAGCACAGTACCATTTTCGCTGGAGGGGGCTGTAATGCTTTCCTTTACAACCTTCCTTTGGAGAGTTATTTTAATGTGCTGGCAGCGCTGTGCCCAGGAGGACTCTTGCAGGTCTGGAGCTCTGGGTTCAACGGGGATCCTCCGCATGGGAGCCAGCGTCCATCCATGCGCATCGCCGTGCAGGGTGGAGGGACGGGGGGGGACCAGCGGTGCTGTGCTGGATGCAAACCACGGCTTTTTGGTTTTTAAGCAGGGCTGATTAAATAGGGGCAGGAGATGGGACGGCTCGGATGATGTTTGAGAAGAGAGGCTCAAGTGACAATATATGGCCAAGAAGGGGTTCTGGAGGGAAGAGCTAGAAACTGTGTTTTCCTGCGCGTGGTGTGGAGACAGTGCAAACATACCAGCTACTTACTTAGATATCCTTGTGATTCTTTCTGCATGGCTGTTATCGGACAGTCTTTATGCGTTAACAACAACTGTTTCAGCTGTGCTACCTCATTTTTCAGCATGGAGACCTCGTTCTAGAAAAGAAATAGAGAGTTGGGTTTGCCACAAAGCTTAAAATGCGCTGTTAAGCAAAGTTTAAATCCAAGAACATAGAAACTACTCTACAACATTGTACGAAAGGGGCAAAAATGGCACTGACATAATCAGTGCCCGTAGCTGGGTTTATGGTAATGTTTACCCTTGACAATATTTTAGAACTCCTTCTGAGGGCAGCTTGGCTTCCAGACTTGAAGCCGTAAGCTGACATGTGAACTAACTTCTGTGCCCATTATCAGAAGGGCACCATTCCTGCTCAGCGTGCTTTTATTGTCATAGTTACATCCATCCCCTTCCCATCTATTTACACTCCCATCTCACCGGCTTGGAGTTAGGGCTTAGCTACATGCCCTGCTCTGAAGAAGTCTTTTACAGCTGAGTTAATGGCACTTAAAAATATATAAAAAAAAAAAAAATAAAAAAAAAAATGCAGTGACAAGAAAAGAAAATAAATACAACTCTGTCTAGTGAAGGCTTCTAAGTCCCAAGACAGCTTTTCCTGGCTTATCCTGCTAAAATGAAATTACTCCCCTAATTGAAGCACAGACACCTCCGTTAACCGACTCTGATTGTGCCTGCAGCCCCGCGCTGCGCTGGCTGTGCTGGGGTAGCACCGAGCATAAAGAGGGCCTCTGTGTCCTCGGGGGCGCAGACAGTAGCTCGCACCTGAAGCTGCATGTTTGTCTGGGTGAGTTCTTCTGCTTTCTTTTCCAGTGACATCACCCAGACCTTCCTCTTCTGTCTGCAGCGCGTGGCAGCGGCTCGGTTCCTCTCCAGAAATTTCCGCCTCCTTTCATCTGGGTCTTCATCCACCACCCTCCTCCGGCGGCCTCCGGTGGGCTGCGGCGGCTGTATCGTCTGCGTGGGCTGCATCTGCTGCGCCGCTGGCGAAACCTGGCGGGGGAGAGGTCGGACACGGTGCTGAGGTGTGGGGAGAGGTGGAGGGAGCGATGCTGGAGGGAAGAGAGGCATCTCCCATGTGGGACGGCGGGCTTCCTGGCAAGGGCTGGGAAAGGCATGCCTTGAAAGACGCCGCCAGATGCCACCGCTGTTAGCTGCTGGCAACGAGTTGCACCGGCCAAAGGGGAGATTTTTTGAAATGATTCTCTGCATATTAGTAGGGAAAATATTTTTCCTCTTACGGTTAGTTATTAAAAACATGTCACTTAGGTACTTTCTCTGCCACCACCTATTTCAAAGCTGAAACGTCAAGTTTCTCTCAGCAGCTCTTTTAATCAAAGCAGAAGACTGTAGGGGCCTTATTTCTGTCTCTCTCTTTTTTTTTTTTTTTTTTTTTTTTTTTCTCTCTCTCTCTCTGTTTTTTTGTAATTGCTTCCAAAATTTTGGGACATTTCTATTTCACATGCTCTTCCACCTCCATTCTCATACTTCAAAACCTCTGGAGATGGGAGCTACAAACACTTTTCATGTCTGAGGGCACTCTGGAGGCTACAGGAGTGGATGGTGGAGCCAGGAGACCTTGGTGTCCATGAGATGGAGTCAGAAGAAAGGATTTAGGGAGCTAAATTCAAACTTGGGTTTTGAAGGGTGGCTGGTATCCCTGCAGTACATGTAGGTACTGCCATATCCCCCTTTTCAGCCATTTCCCTTTGACCTCTTTTTGATGCTATACTCCTTTTTATTATTTTATTATTTATTTGACAGCAGACGTGAAAAAACAGTCCTATCCCCTCTGCTATGAAAATATGGAAAAATATGTGTTTATGCTTTTTCATGTGAAGGAAATTATCAGTCCTGCTGCTGAGAGCAACTGGCCTGTGCCCTTACAGAAGAGGCTCATGATGGGGACAACAGCCAACAGTCTGAGCTGACTCCCCGTGGGTGGAATACATGTCTGCATCCCAGTCAGGAATGAGCCTCAGACGTAACGCTCGGTGTTTCTGAAGCAAATGGTGCTGGGGAGTCACCAGCTTTTGGACCACTTTCCTGCCTTGCGATGGTGCGCATGCCTTGGGACCCCGGGCTCTGGATTTTGCTTGGGGCTCAGGACAGATTGCTGGCACACAGCTGGAGAAGCTGGTGCTGCTCATGCCGCTTTTGCTTCAGCAGAGTCTGGAACAGTCTGGAAACCAAAATTGTTGACTCAAAATTAATGCTGTTGTTCTGGCAAAGGCCCAAACCTTCAAGGTGCTTCCTTTTGACTATAGGGAGTGGACGTACTCAGTGCTTTGTCAGGCTGAGTTCTGAATTTCAACTGCAGCAATTAACACGTGTTTGCCTAACACATCTGTCTGTCTCAATTGAAATGATACTATCGTCTTGCAAGGTCGCTTTTCTGTCTAGAATCACCACACAAGCTGTGAAGAAGAGAACTGTTTGTTCCCTCCCCCAGCTGACTTGTGTCAATTACAGTGGCAATTTCATGTGTAATTATTCCGTGCATCTGATAATGCTTTTTGCATGAAGCCAGATTTATTCTCAGCTTTCAGTTGCACAGTCAGGGAATCTCCCTTGCAGGAGCAGAAGAAAGAAATAAAATTTTAAAAAGCTTCTAAAAATAAATTAGCCACCCCACGCTTTCTGCCTGATTCTTAAAATTTCTGTGTGTATTAAGTTCTTATGTTTGCAGGTAAAGTCTCCAGTCTTCTGCCCACACTGGGGTTGTCCCTCCACTGCAGCCGCCTGCTCCCTTCCCTGCCACAATGCCCTGGCTGCCCGCAGGAGATCACCGCCGAGGGATGCCAGCTGCTCCCTGTCCACTGGGGCCAAGCACGCCACCTCCTTAGCAATATGTCTGAGTGCAGAGGCCTCAGAGATCCCTTTTAATGTCAACAGAGCATCAAAGGGCTTTCATTTTCTCACATACAACACCTTTCCAGACTTCAAAGATCTGTTATTTATGTTTCTGGACACCAAAAGCTTTCCTTATCCCATTTCTCTCCTTTTTCATCTAGCATTAAAAAGTCTTGTTTCTTAATTCTCCCTGTCTGCTACACAGACAGCAGAAGGTGACTATAGAATTATTATATATTTTTTTTCCTCCTTATGGTCATTTTCTCCTGTATAAGTAGTGAGTCGGTTTGTTTTCAGAAGGTACCAGTCAGTGTTTGGGCAGTCAGCATGTGTTTTCAGAACAATGACAAAATCTTCCCTCCATCCCTGGCAGATATTAATTAGAAAGGCTGGCATTACATCACTAATAATGTCACATGGGACGATTAGCTGATTTTTAATAGATAAGTCTGATATGAAGAAACAGTAATGGGACCAACACAACAATGACTATAGTAGCTGAGGCAACACTACTACAACTTGGTAAAATAGCTCTTTCTCAGAACAGAATGTATTAGAAGGCCATTTCTAGTTTTATCCTTGATCTAATGTTCCTCTCTGTTCTTTGCAACTTACCATAAAATTAATACCCATTCACTCATTCTGGCAAAGCACTGGTCTCCCCATGTACCGAAATGGTATGTGAAATGCGTGAAATGAATACTGACATTACAAAAGGGTGTGGTGTAAAATAACACAAAGTTGTGACACGGGAGCGAATGGCCCACAGCAGTGTGGACCATGCTGCCTCTTGGCAGGCAGCTTGGAACCAAAGAATCTGGCTTAGGAGAATAAGGAGGTTAATAACTAGTAAAATGCACCATGAAATTAATGTCTTCTGGAGGAGTCTGTCAATACCATGAAGAATATGGATGCGCTTAAAAAGTAATAAGCATGTATTTATTGTGTTTCCCTCTTGCAGCAAACCCTTCCACTCTCCCCACTAACGCATCTGTTCAGAAATCATTATTGTCTTTGCACCATGGGAGTAGACATGCAACAAGGAACAGATGATCCTATGAGTCCTACTAAGCCTCATCAGCCATCACCCCCTGTTCACAACCTTTTGGTGACACTTACACCTATGGTCAAGGTGAAGACCTCCTTGATCCCTGGTGGGGCCCATTGCCTCCAGTGACACTGTGTGCCCTGAAAAGCTCATGTTACTGTGTGGGCCTTGCTCCAGAGACTCCGTGGCGCCAGGATGCATCTGGCATAGCTTTGTGGCTGCCAGTCAGTCCACCTGCCCTGGTGTCTGCCTGCAAGCCTTTTGGGGGTACCTAGCTAACAGGGAATGCAAAGCACAAGGAGCCTAGGCTGTTCTAACCAAAACGACTCAAAAACAGCTTCAGCAACACCTACATTAAGAAGGAAAGGCAGCTGTAGGTCATTGGCTCATTCTTAAAACTGGGAGTTTTTTTTTTCTCCTCACCTGCTGTAAGTGAAAATATGGACGTTTTAGCAGTGGTGCCCCACACTGTGGTATTGGACTCCACCACATGCATTAACATGTTTACCCTCCCAGCTCCTTGGTGAGGTGTCACTGCTATTACCCTCATTTTAAAAGCCTCAGAGAGGTTGAGTGACTTCCTCTACTGCACGCACAAAGTGCTAAGCACAACTTCACCCTTACTCTCTCATGGATCTCCTAGACAGCCGTCAGCTTACTTTTGGTTTCACTGTTATGAGATAATGTCTTTTTATTGGAGTTTTTAAACAACTCCAAGGAAAATAACTCATTAACAGATGGGAAAATAATTGAATTCACAAAGTAAAAACTGAACTAAACTTAGGAAAGCTCTGGACATCTTCTCACAGGGGAGTCTGCTGCTCTCTTATTTAGACTGTTTCTCTAAAGCTGACAATTCATTTTACATTAGCAAATGCTTTAGGGAAATCCCATGTGCTTGCAGCCTCTGCAATAATAAAGCTAGATGTTAGTAAATAGTTAATGTTGTGGGACACTGGGATGTCAGCCAAATCCTCTCATTTTCTTTAATGTTTTCTAAGAGCTTGTCTGAAAGGTATTTGCAAGCAACACAATACTTCACAGGCTGAACTTCTTACGGCTGGCTCTTTGTCCTCATTCTGTGCACTACCTACTTGTCCTCCTTAAATTTGCTCCCCAGACCTGACACATTACATTCACTGGCCACTGAGTTCTGTTTTTCTTGTGTGATCTCTCTGATGCAGAAACTTTAAATATCAGTAGAATTCCTCTTAAAAAATGCTCGCTGAAGTCCTTGTTCACTAGTTCGTTAGTTCAAGAAACATTCAGTTCAGATACTGAATTTCCCAAATTGCTGAAGCCAATATACCTGGTCTAAAAACGGAGACCTCCATCTCATTCAATGGAGACATTCACTGAGCTCTTATCATCTGAATCCAATTCAGATTTCCCTTCCTGATTTAAATCTCTCTCCTTGGACTGGCTTCATTGTCTCTTTCTCCTGACACAGTATCCACTATTGCCTGCACTCTTACCTAATTCTGACTTGCTCTCATATTCCACAGCTGGGGGCTGCCATCCCCTTCACAAGATCTGGAACCCTTTTTCTTTTCCTCTAAGCCAGTGTATCTTACCTTAAAACAATCTATCATCGCTATCTCCACTTTGACAGGAAATAAATATGTCATTGAGTTCAGTGAGGTTATTTCTTTACATACCACACACACACATTCCTTACTTTGAGTATGCATACACAGGGCCAGTTTACTTCACTAAATATTGTGCTATGCATTTCTGTAGATGGAACACACATACAGCTCTTTAAATCTTAGCCCGAGAAGTTTAGGTTCAAGCACGTTAAGCAACATATATAATACATTAATCTTCATAACGTACTTCATCCATAAAAGGATGCGTGGCAATTTTCAGAGATCAGAGCACAGAAAAAACATGTAGCTCCTTATTAAGTAAAATATTAGAAATATATAGGAAATTAAGCACCAGAATAAACTGTTGCTTCACTCTGTTTTCTGAATAGTGCTTCCCTGCCACCGGTAGCAGGCACTTACGAGCAGCTGGAGGGGCTAGTATCTATTAAGACATGCGTACAAGAAGAAACAATGGAGGCAGCAGGCTCTAACTCCACATAACAGCAAAACTCAGCGATGCAGCATGACATGAAGGTCTACCTGTGCTTGTCCGCCCGAGTGCAGGGGTGGGTGCGGCGAGGTCTGGTGATGTGCCGGGTGTGCGTGAAGGTGCGAGTGGGAGTGGTGGTGGGGATGGTTCTGCTGGTGATGAGGCTGAGGATGAGGATGGTGTGCTGGATGCTGGTGCTGGTGTGGGTAGGAGTGGTGAGGTGGCAGTGTCTGGTGCTGATGAGGATGTGAGTGCATATGATGGTGTGGCGTCTGGTCCTGCCGCGAGCTCATCATTTCCATCATGTGGCCCATGGTGTTCATATTCCCGTTCGACATGGCGGCAGGGTGGTGAGTCAGTGCTGCCTTCAATCTCTGGAAGAGAGCAAGGAAGAAAATTAAACATTTATGCACAAAGTTCTGAGCATTCAGAAGATTTCTGCTGTGTGGAAATGGTCCCTTCTCTTGTGTTTTGAGATTTATTTATTTTTTTTCCTGTTGTTCCCTTGATGAAAAGCATCTTATTTCAGTTTGAGAAAGAACATATTCTTGGGCTTTAATCTAGTTTTCCACTGTAAATATGTACAGATGTAAACATCTGAATTGAAACTTAACAGTTGCACTTTTCCTACTGTGCTGCTGAGGAGAAATAACTGGCTTTCATTCTTTTCTGTTTGGCCAGCTTAGTAGCTTTATCAAGCTTGTATCAGACCAAGAAAGGTCTGATGAAAATAAAGATGAAACAAAGTCTGATACTTAGTTCCCCTCCTTGTTACAACAGATTTTATTTTAATAAACATTGATAAATATATTGCACTGACAAGTGGTTTTCCAATTCAAAGTGCTCTACAGTTGTATTAGCACCCAATCTGCTTGGTTGTTTTTGCTGCTGTTGTTGTTTTAAATCAGAAAGACAAGAAAATAGTAAGGGTTATCTCAAATTGATCCACTTTCTTTGCTGAAAGGGTCAAATATCTGCTGTGTTATTGCATGCCAACCCCTGTTCTCGTGTTTTGTACTGGGTTGGGCCCTGGAGCCCTGACTAGGGCAATTTTCTCCTTAATACTGATGGGATTCTTTCACTTTTACCAAAACACCACCAAAGGGCAATGGGGAGGTTGGTAGGTTCTGAACTGCAGGATAGGGTCCTTGTGTGATAGATAACTGAAATACAGAAAAAAGAAAAAAAAAAGTTCCCTTTCAGCACATTTGCACAGCCACCCCAAAGCTGTGAATTACACTGGAATACAGCCACCTTGCTGATGTAGTCCTACCCTTCAAATTACTGAAATCACCAGTGTTTTTGGGGAGTGTGCCAAAGTTAGTGCCTGATAGGTGTCAGCTAAGAGAAGGGCTTCTTTCAAGTCTGTAGAAACCTCCTTCACATCCATAATTCTCTGTCTTGCTGAATGTAGCTCATTCTTTCCAGGCAGTTACCCAAGACTTCTTTTCACTTTGAAGAAATCAACATGCACTTGCTTTACTCTCACCAGTCCAAGCAATTAGTCAGCAGAAAATGGTAGGAAGAAAATGGAAGGAAGGAGGTTCACAGCATCACTTGATGCCAGACTAGCATGATTTGAATAACCCATGAACTAGCTCATAATTCATTATCCAACCAGACAATATAATGACGAGCAGACAGCTCATCAGTAAGAGATGCCTTCTACAGGAGAGCCAGCGAGAAAAAGTATGAGAAACAGAGGTGTGCTTTTCCCTATAGCAAGTGTTGTGGGTCACAGACGACACTCAGAAAATCCTACAGCCCGTGTGTCTAAGTCTTGCCAGTTGGAGGAGTGATGACCAGATCAAATTGCATTTTGGTTTCGTCTTTAAAGCAAAATGAACCTGGCAGAACACTCAGAACCTATATACAAGAATTTCAATCTAATTTGTATTGAAATAACATCTGTCTGTGCAATACCCCTGCAAGGCCATGGGTAGAGGATCCTACGTTCAAAGCTGCTGCCCTGTTCTACTTGTGCATCTGTGAGTGAGGAAGAAACAAATTCTTAACAACAACAACAACAACAAAAAGGAAAGAAAATGAAGGTATCATAGAAAAGGTTTTAGAAGGAAAAAAAAAAAAAAAAAGGAAACAGGATTGATCCAAAATATAATCCCATGATTTTTGTATCCCATACGTTTTTGCAGACTTTATGAAGGTCATTCCAGTGAGGCATACTAATAGATCCATTAATCCAAGTCTGGTAGCTCATTTCACTAATGATCAATTGGCTGAAGAAGACTTTAAAAAAGAAAAGATACTTTTGTAAGACGTATCCATGCTTCAGTTTGTATTAAGGAAAACTAGACTGCCGACTTAAGAAATTTCCTCACATAAAGCCTATCAAATTATTACTACACTATAGCACATGTCACAACCTGACAATCTTTTCAAACAGAGAACGAGGCAACCATAGCAGCAAGGTTATATACCTCTTACCCTACTGCTGAGTATTTACTTCTAAAGTCCAAAATGAGCTCAATCTGCCATCAACAGCAGTAACCTGTCCTGGGTATAAAATGGAGGACTTCAGCAGCTGTCATCCTTAACATTTCTGAGTTCAAGTGCTACCCTGGTAATTGCAAGCAGCTCTTTACAATGCTCAGAGTAACTGGTGTTAGCCAGGAGTGTATTCAGAAAAATACAGAAAACACCACATGAATCATCTGAGTCAGTCAGCACATCATTCTTCTTCAAAACTGGTTAAAACCTTTTTCACGGAGCTGAGCCACCACACAACACTAAACCAAATCACCAACAAAAGCTATTGTAACTTTGTTTTCTGAATCACAATGCAAAAATAGGTTCTCACTGGACAGCAGTTTTATGACCGATGAATACCTAACATAATCTATCAATGCTATATTTGTCAAAAATCTTTGGAACTGAACTGCAGCAAGTTGTATTCTAAACTGCAGAGTTTCAAAGCCAAAAAAAAAAAAAAAAAAAAAGAGGGAAAAACTTAATGTGCGAATAAACATTTTTTTTTTCAGCTGTAAAAACTGTGGCTTATTAGTATGGCACGACTTCAAGGAGAATAAATTATTTTGTTTTCTTTCCGTAGCCCCTTCTACCACATCCATTTATTTGAGATAGCAAATCAAGAGAGACAGCGAGAGGTCTGACGTGCAGCTGGTTTCAGTCAATAGGGGTCATTTCCATTTGGTCTGTGTATTTTACAAGCTCCTTGTTCACTGTTCCCAATGGGAGGGTGGGCCAGCTGCCCTGGATCCGAGTCCTGGTAAGAAACCAGCTATCTACCTCATCCCATCCCAACGCAGCAGCAGCGATCGCCCGGCCCTCGCATCTCTTTAACTTCATGCTTAGATCAGCTCTGCAGCAGCAAGAGCCCTGCATGCTCATGCACCCAGGGCAGCATTTATCTTTCATTAACGAGTTACCGCTGCCAATCAGACACATTTGGGGAACTATAAACTTTTTTTTTTTTTTTTCAGTCAGTCTTCAATGAGATCAATTGGTTTTGATGTTTTAGTTTAGAGCACAGGGGGAAAAAATCACCAGAACTTTGTGAACTCTTTGCATTGTGTATGTGTAGAGCTGGAAGGGAGGCTGCATTTTTGTTATTGTTCTTTTTATGTGTGCTAATTGCAAACAGCTGCTTTATTTTAGTGTCAAATAAAATGAGATGGCATCAAAATTGAGCTTACTGCACTGACTTCATTAGCAAATCAAATCTAGAATGAAATTATAACCCAGGACCCAATCCTGCAGCCATTCAGGTTTTCAGGAACTGTGTCATTGACCACACCAGAGCCTGGGGGCACTCAGCAACTCCCCAGATGGGGTCGAAACAGAGGACTCACCACTCAGAGCTGCTCTCACCAAAAATCAAAATTTGTGCTAACCTTAGTGATAATGTTTCTTAGAGACCAGTCCTCAAGTTCATTCTTTTTATACTACAATTTTCAAAAAAATTCACCCCAACCTGGAGATACCACTCAAGCCAACAAGAAATGCAGGTACTAATCTTATCAATCTTTTGGCCCTTACTGATTTTTATTTTTATTTTTAATTATTATTTGATCAAACTAACACATCAACCAACATCAGTTACAGCTGATTTCCACTCCATCATGGCATTTCCATTCATGGCAGCCGCTGACGCAGATGAGATGAGCAACCATTTGACAGAGCACAGTCTGTTTTGCCTCTGATCGAGTAAATAAAGAAAACTCCCTTTTGATCCTACAGGAAGCCAGAAGTACATAAATTCTCATGTTTAATGTTTAGGAGGAAACAGAAACAATGGATATTATTGCTCCACAGGTACATGTATTGTGTTCCCTGTGCTATTGCTCATGGTTATGCACTTAACTGACACATCTACTCCGAAGCCACCCCACTGGATATCATATAAGTTAACGTCTCAAATAAGCTATAATTGTACCCAGAATATGGTTTTCAGGAAACAGTTGGTTCTGAAAGTGTTTCTACCATCTTAAGCCTGACGTTATAGAGTAGTGAATTGCCTGATGTCTCTCTCTGTATCAACATAGACCACAATTTATTTGCTGTCTGCCAAAAATGGGCTGCAAGCATTTCAGATCATGAATGAAAAAGAATATCAGCTCCCTGAACACTTCTGCAGTTCAAGATTGTTTCACTTTGTAATATTTCTTCATCATGACATCTATTTCAGCGTGTTCTTGTTTTTTGTCCCACTTTTCTTTCTCAGAAATTGCTAGTCAAAAATCACCGGGATTTTTTCTGTTTATTAGAAGGGAAAAAAAAAAGATAATAAAACCGTCATTTTGGAGGTTGCTTTTCCACAACTAAAAACCCAAATCATTTTGGGGCTTTCATATTTATATAAATATTTGTAATATTTATAATGTTATATTTACAATTTAACAGGCTATAAATATTATACTATATTATATGCCATAATATATACATGAAAATAAACTACAATTTCCTCCCATTTATTCCGTTGTGGAGAAATGAAAACATCCCCTACAATTTTACAGATGTTACTACCTGAGTGGTCTGTGACTGTACCAGGCAATAAGCTATTATGTCATCCAGATGAATTTTAGGTTGGGACAGACATGGAGCCATGATTTTGAATGGGATTGAGCTCTTCTGAATAAGGATGCATTACTGTGCTCATTAAAGTGTTTCTTCCCTTTCTGGTCTGCTAGCCCAAATCCCACTGAAGTAGAGAAGGGACAAGACTAGCTGTAGTATCAGTTTAATGTCTGGTATATTCTTGTCAGGAGATTTTATCAGGTTCCTGCAGGCAGATGGAATGTGATCTCAAAGATATTTTCTTGTACCAGTGACTGTGATTCTAGTCCCTATTACACAGGAATGGAATAAATTCCATGCAGGGGATAGAAGAGACTAAAGTGAGATGGGAAATCAGAAATATATAGACATCAAACAACCCCACACGTCTGCAAATAGGTAACAACCACAAGGTGAAAATCTTGATTAGTCAAACTTCATGGCAAACATCCCATTGACTTCAGTGGCACCAATATTGCTTTCTCATCTGTGATGGTCAAATCCTTTTACACTAGTTCTCATCCAAACTGCAAACCCAAGATGAATACACAGAGTTGAGCTGGTGGCAGCTAAAGCCAAGAACAGAGCGTCACTCAGCATACGGCATGTCATCACACTGAATTCAGTCCTTTCCTCAAAGTGTGATAGTGGTGAGAAAACTTAAGCACAAATGCCACTTTAGTCTTTTCTAGCTGGCTTCTTACAAGCATTTCAGTGTCAATAACAGAAACCACTGTTTGCAAATGTTCCACTCACATTCATAAAAGCAAATTGGAGGCGATTCATCTCCAACCAATAAGTGAACTGCAGATACTTATGACTACATTTCAGAGACTGGCGATTAGAAAGTCTCTGATGCCACATTAAATGTTTTCTCCTTCATTTCTCATGCAATAAAAGACAGTCCTGCATATTGACTGCAGGAAGAGCAAAAGGTGTGTGAAGGATGTGAAATCCAGAACCAAAGTGACATGCACTAATGTAAAGTGAAAAGGGGGATGAATTTAATTCACGACTTGCCTGTAAACAGTGCCAAACTGCTAATCTTCTAATTATTCTCAGGCTGTTTGGCAAATCTGAATTATACTTTTCCTTTTCTTTGTGCTTTCTTGCCCACTTAGTCGGATTTTGTAACACCAGTAACAATGGATCGTCATCAAGCCTTCAGTAGAGCTTAGTTTCTAATAAAAACAACAAATTTGCTCCCTTGTCCTTCCAAACACAAACTGAATTGAACTTCAGCAGAAAGTAGTGAGAATCAACTGCAGACAATCAAACCAACAATAAAACTAATAGACACCATGCTGCTCAAGGACGGGTCAGCTGTAATAGCTGCTGCAGTATCTCCAAACTCAGGGCACGGAGAAGCCTGGCTTCCCAGGGACATCAAGACAAGTGACACCTTTCCGGACTAGTGCCAGTCTTAAATTATACAATGCAGGTGGCAGCCAGGGTGGCCCAAGGGAACATGGCCAGAACTGCCATTTTCCGGTGATGGCATGTCATTGAGAATGGCGACTCCAGGAAGAGCAGAAAGCACGAATGAGTTCACATCCCATTCCCACCTAGCAATTTCCTTCTCTTCATCTCAAAGCACCTTACCAAGGACACACGCATCATTATCCTTGTGCAATGCACCATCTTTTTTCAGGGTGATGAGTAGAAAAATACTGAATTCTTCGTGACTATTCTACATGCATTGTACTGAAGAAATAAATTATAGGCGAGACAGAAAATACACTGAAAATATGGTTTATGCTTCTCTCTATATATACTGTTTCTTGCATGAATCATTTCTCAATGCAGTATTAAACAACTGGGTTTGATTTGCACAGGAGTCAGGAAATGTAAAGTTCAAAAAATCAAACCCCTAATTCCCACAAAGTCTAAGTCAATCCCTGCATTTGTATCCTTGACAAGGGATATTTAATTATGTAATCACACAACAGACAGAGAAATGATTTATTACTGGCAAATAGTGTCACATAATTTCAACATACAATACCAATAGAAGGATCCAAAAAATACAACCAGCTTCTGTCTCATTTCCCCTCTATGTGCCAGAGTCCAAAAGCGAAGCTGCTACTTAGCAGCTACCTACCCCTGGAGAGGCAGGTTTCTGACAGCAAAAGGCCTGACAATTTGGGGATTAATTGATTGTGCCTGCAGTCAGTGGGCAGGCACATATCTTCATCCTCATTCTCCAAATAGACAGTGTTTTGCTTAGTTACTCTGCAAGATTTATCATTGGTATATTTTCATATCATGCCTGCCAGGTTATCACCTGTGGAAAACACAGAAAAGAAAAAAAAAAAAAAAAAAAAAAAAAAGGAGGTGGCAATAAAAGTGCTCAGTATTACACCCTGCAAAGAAGTGGCAAAAGTTGGGCTTGAGGAAACCTGAGCCTGCAGTGCTCATTTTCCAGATGTGTCCTCTAATGCCCATATTACAGCCTACTCCAGAGCTGAAAGACAGCACGTTGGACATGAAATTCTGACAAGGGGCTGAAGCTCCGGTCTTCCTTGCCCTGGCAAGCAAAGGCTTCTGAAACCACGTTCCCATCTTCTAGTACAGTGAAAGCAGGAAGTGTTTGCACAGTGCTCCTATTGCTATATATAACTTCTTGAGCACATAATGAACACTTCTGAATGTATTAAATGA
The DNA here is from genome assembly GCF_965140915.1 of Aythya marila. Taxonomy (NCBI): domain Eukaryota; kingdom Metazoa; phylum Chordata; class Aves; order Anseriformes; family Anatidae; genus Aythya; species Aythya marila. The sequence goes on along the minus strand of NC_139043.1, from coordinate 36,560,390 downwards.
GAAAAGTGGGAATTGAGTTCAGAGGAAGGTTGGGATTTGAATATACAAGCCAGATACATAGCAAAGCCTCACATCAGAGGACTTTTTAACACTGAGAACAATGTTGTAGGTCTGAGTATTTTAATCTGTACTCAAAGATCAGACTGGATTAGCACCGTACAAATTTCTCTCAGCAGAATACTGCTCTGAAGTCTCCAGACCCCTTGAAGAGTGACTTCAGTTTCTTACAGAAGATGCAAGCTGCTTTCTTTCTTTTTCCCTCTCACAAGCATAATATATACACTAAGGACATGAGAAAGGCCGGTTCAAAGTCCTTCTCTGTCTGAAGATTTCTGAACTTTCATCGCCCACCTCTCACTAGGGCTGATTATGATTAAGTCATTCATATTCAAAGAAAAATGCCATCCAAGTATATAAAACTTGGGTTTTTTGTTGTTGCTGTTCTTTTTTTTTTTTTCCTTCACTGGTGTGATTTTGAATACTCGTTTTTCCTGGATTAAACCCAGCACATTTAAAGGGCTACTAGAAAGCCAGAAATGGGATACATGTGCAGTTAAAAGTGCTTTGATTTCATCCCAGATGTGCACTGCTCAAGGGCGTACACACACACACACACACACTCACACAAACCCATTGACTGTGTATAGGCTACGATCTGATCTGCAGATTTTGTTTCAAGATTATACCAACCAGACTCTGAAATGTAAAACCAAAGCCCTGACCACTTACAGTCATTAGGGATCCCAGGGCTCTTTGTGAAAGAGTATTGATGATCATTACCCTATTAGCCTGACTGGAGAATTCAATGCAGGTAATTAGACTTTGTCTCACCACCACATAGTTTCAGGTGAAGTTATTTTCCCCCTTAATTTCTAAATTTAAGTGATTCCTGAAATATTTTTCAAGCATTCATCCTTTTTTTTTTTTTTTTTTTTTTTTCCTTTTCTTTTTCTTCTGAAGACTAGAATTTAAGGTACAGTACAGAGACATATAAAATTAGAATATTCTTATGGGTTATTTCACACATTCATAAAGCTGAATAACAGCATTTGACACCCCCTCCCCCCAAAACAAAACAAAACAAAATCAAACAAACAAAAAATCTTTTTAATTCAGCAGACAGTTTTCAATTATCTGCCTAAGATAACCTAGTCATTAGTGACTTTTTAATTTTGTGCACTCGTGTATCACGTGTAGTACATAGATACAAACTGTGAAGAGTGTAAACACATTCATTTTGTGTCAATTTTGCCTGTAATAAAATAAATATAATCTACGCTGACAGTTATCTGCCAGGATATCACAAATATTCAGCATTCAAGATATCAGTGTTGATAAATACTGTCCTTTCACACCACCTTGCAAGGTCTTGCACGCCCTCCCAGCTTTTCCGCTAGTCTTCCCCTGACTTTACCCATCAGGCTGCTGCCTCCATCGTGCCCCATTTGTCCTGCACCTGCACACCGTCCCCCTTCATCCATACGCAGCTCAAGTTGCTGCCTTGTTTTTCACCGCCCGGCATGTATCAGCTGCTTTCAAACAGGGGGATCTGGGGTCAGACGCATTGAATTTCAAGGCTACCTGAGGCTCTAGGAACAGCAAGATCTCAACCCTCTCCCAGCTAGCTACTCTAGAAGTTCCTTGAGTTTTTTTAACACTTTATGATAGTTACAGTATTATAGTTACAAGAGAAACAAAAAGAACCAAACCCAGAAATACTCTTTTTTTCATTGGGAAAAAGAAACCGTGACAGTGATTTATGGTAATAGGCTCCACTTTGTGTTTGAAGGGGCTAGGAATGCATCCCAACACTCTTACCATGGCTTAGCGGACAAGCACTGACTTACTAAAATGCAGTATTTCAGCTGCTCACTCTCTTCTGCGCAGTATGCTTACTCTTTGGCACTAGTGCTTTTCACGGCGATGTGTCAGAGCAAACCAGAAAACAGCCATCCCCAGGGAAGGGAAGGATGCTGTCTGCTGGGTAAGCCATTGACTCATCCTGCCATTTCTGGACAGCTGCACTGGGCTGTCCCGCAGCACGTACCACAGGACGCAGAACAAATATCCACGGGTCAGGGGCCTGGCTAGACCCACAGCTGTGGTGGCTGACACAGGAGCAGGATTTCCTTTCCAGCACTGAGCGACAGGTACGGAGAGCATCCTGCCTCGCTTGACTGTGGCACTGTGGGTGTTTGTTCCCTGGTGAGGGTCCTCAGGGACCCAGACACCTTCCCACGCACCAGCTGCCTGCCAGAAGTAGTGGCCAGGAGCAGAGGGACAACATGTGCTCACAGGGCAGGGTCCCTGCAGACTGGTTACCTGTCCCTGCTCACTGTCCTTCCCCGCAGAACTGAGTCTTTTGAAAAGCACGTCAGGCTGCTCCTGCTGCTGCCCTACCTTCCTTTTTTAATATTTCTTGTGTACTTCTAATGAGCGTGGGAGAAAGGCATAAATACCGCCTTGTTTTGGTGCTTTACACATCTTCCTGTCTCCTCTGCCAGCCTTGCCGACAGCATTATCCATCTTCCTGACACCACCATTGTCTGATTCATTTGACATATGCACTAGAAAAAAAAAAAAAGTCATGTTCCGAACAAGATCATAGCGCTGTGATCTCATTCGCATTTCAGTCTCCTCAGTGACTGCACTTCTCGGCACCTCCCGTTCTCACTGCTTTAGGAAGAGAGGGGCTTTTAGAAACAGGGAGCTTTTCCAGCTCGCTCACTACAAAGTTTATAGAAGAGGTGCAGTGAAGGAAACCAGGCCAGCAAAGGATCACAAGCACTTACACACGTATGTTGGATATCAAGGTAATGCAGTAGACACTTCAACGATTTGTCTCCTGCCTGGGGTTTGAAGCAGCAAGGTCTTTCTTGTCTCCCATTACTTAGAGCTGCTTAGGGGCTCTGCATGGGTTATTTGTTATTTCCAAAAGGGAACAGCACTTTCAGAGGCGATGGCAGCGACCAAAGTCCTCCTGGCTATATTATGTATTACAGAAATCACTGAGCCCACCTGTCCCATCATTTCCCTCTCTTTTGAAATTAAAAAACAAAACAAAACAAAAACCACAACAAAAATCATGCTCTCCTCACCTTCGTAAAATTCAGGATAAGCATTATGGCTAAGCTCTCCTTTTCAGCTGGCACACCAGCAAGTCAGTTTAAGGCATTGCTGCCTAGTCTTCTCATGGGTACACACCTCTCACTACATTTGGTGTGTAACTTCTGTCTCGGCTGTGGGAGGTTATACTTCAGGTTGGCTGGAAACCGCTGTGTGCTGGCAGGTGGGATGCCTGTGGTCTGCACAGAGGGAGGAGAGAGCTGGGGCACCCTGCATTCTCTGATGGGGTTGACAGGGACAGGCATACCCACACGTAGCTGTATCCAAGCTTGCTTCAGATTCAGGGTCTTTGTGATATGAAAACACACAGAGGGCCACAAATGTTTGGTGATGATGCACTTACTCCACACCATCCCTGCCCTGCCCTGACTTGGGGATGTTTCATACCCCAGACTCCAGTATTCACAGAGACAGAGAAGTTACCACAACATCACGAAGCCTGCGAACCGCATCACCCCCTGCTCCTCTAGCACATCCCTGTGTCCCACAGCACCCATCTTGCCTTCCCATGGAGCAGAGGCATCGCCAGCATCCCGCCACCGCCCGCAGCCTTAATAACCCATTAGCGGCACGGCCACGTAAGCTCCTGTCTCGCAGCTACTTCTCCTTGGAAACCTGCCAAAGGGTGAAAGATGAGGGGAGGGGAGGGTGGAGGCCAACCAAACCGGGGACTTGGGGGGACTGGGAGAGAGGAAAGGGGGAGGAGGGTCGGAGAGGAAAGGTTGAGGTAGCTGATTTTTTTCATTTTTTTTTCCCTGCGGTTAAAGCACTGACAGATAATTTATCACACATTTTGATGGTGCTCCAGCTGGCAGGAAAAAGAGCTATCTGTTTATTAATTCAATTAGCTTGCTTATTTATCAGCAGAAGGCCAGAAGGTGCAGTCACAGGCTGCACTGTGCCAGCCTCAGACTGTGGGCTGTCGGGCTGAGCGGACGCCCACGCGTGGGAGCATCCCAGCCCGATGGCTCCGGCCAGCGCTCATCACCACGTCGACTTGGGCCTCCTGAGGTAAGAAAATAAAAAGCAAAACACAAAATTTGACAGCATGCATCTCACCCGACAGTGAATGCACAGAGCAGGCTTACAAGCAGAGCTGTACCCTCAGCTCAGCGCTCTCAAAGTGTTTGCTGTGTCTGACATTCTGCCCAGATTTTCATTTGATTAAAACCAATGAATGCACTTTGAATTTCAGCTTCAATGGGGAAGTGTTCAAGCCAACCCGTTGATGCAGCACGGAGTGGATGGCAGAGGCAGGAGGGGGACAGAAGGGTGCTTCCCAGGTAGCCACCAATGTTTATATTCTTTGAAAAGGGGACGTCTGTGAGAAAGGAGGAAAAGAGAGGGGACAAAAGAGGCTGGACTTGGACTGGCACAGAAACGCACTGAGTGAGGAAAACATTTCAGAGGGTTTGATAGCAGCAAGGCCACAGCAAGGCCTCCCTGCTCCCTGGCTGCAGGCAGGTTTCATGCTGCCTTGGCTTAGTCTAGTACCAGGCATCTCCACTCCATCTCCCTGAGTCGTCTTCAGCCTTCCCCGCTCCAACCACACTCCACACCTCTGCTCCATGGGGCTGCCTACATGGGAGGGCTGAGACTTCTGACTCTATGGAAACTTCACATTTAGAAGACGTTGTGCAAAATGCTGCTTGGAAATACCTGGGCCGAGGTGTTTCTAACAACGCCAAATACACAAAAAATCCAGGTCGAGGGAGTGCCATTTCCCTATAAGCCAAAAACTCCCTCAGCCCTAGAAACTGTAGAGCATGATTTCTACATGTTTTCAGTGCTGTCATAAATAGCGTTTATTTTTCTCTTGCTGCTTCTATAAAATGTCAGGCTTCCTTCTCTATTACACATAAACACAGTTAAAATAGAGACGTGCTGGCTTCCAGCTTAGCCCTTAAAAGACACTGTGCAGCTTCCCATTCACACAGATGAGTCCTGCTATGCTTCAGATTAAACACGAGACTGCTCACAAGGCTAGAGGGTCTCCTTGGAGTAAGGACAGGACACAGACACTCCAACTTCTCTTCTTTTGCTTCTCCATTAACAGATGTTTAAAGATTTTTTTTTCCTTTAAACTTCTTTAAAGATGCTCTTTCACTTTCTAAAAGGCAACAGGATATTTCAAGGAAGGATTCCCTATCAAATCAGGATGGCAGCAAATGTTTCAACTGCAGATGAACTCACGGGATTCTTTAACAAAGGGTTCCCTAGAAATGCATACTCCCCAACCCCCAGCTCCACGGCGAAGTTTGCCTTTCAGCCCCTCTTGCTTGATGATCGGCTTGATATTCTGAACTGAGATCCTGCCTGACAGATGACTCCACTCCCACTGATAGTTTAGACCACATATCAACATTTTATAAATTCTTAATTTTCTCACTGCAGCCATATTGAACAGTTTTGTGCAAATGAGGCTTATAATTACCGAGATAAATCAGTCCAATGCAGTATTTCTTAGGATCTTTCTCAATTTTCTCCCTGGAGGATGGGATCCCATCTGCTTCACTACATTCAGGCTAATTGAAGGGCACTGACTTTTCCAAATGGATTCATTAATTACTCCAGCCAGATTCTCTGTGGGGTTCTTCATTCGATGGGTGACACTTCAGCTGTACTATACCATCCACCCATGTTTAGCAATGCTGCTCTGAACCTCAGTTACAAGCTAAAACATTTGCAGATGTGTTGGCAGGAATGGTCCTGGCCTTAACTGTACAATGTTACAAAACGAATGTGATTCCGTTTCTCCTTTGCTTCTAATTTAATATGCATTCAGAATCTATAAATATTGTAACCACGACTGTTTCAATATGTTTTACTCCTTGCCATCATAAATATAAGCAACCGTCACAAAAAAAAGAAGCCGTAAGTTTGCAGGTATTGCATTGCCAAGAGCAGAAAGACTAGAAACAAGCACTTACTGTCATGTTGCAGAAAATCTGCTGTGTGTGTCAGTGTAATGTGAAATTAAACTATTAAACTTCAATGCAAAGCTGTCCTGTGTAATTCTGGGCCTGTGTTGGTTTTATTCAATAGAGCAGGAGCCTGGGTTTTCAATAAACTCATGTGCAATCCTATAGCTCCATCGAACATCAGGCAATCAACAGATTAAAATAAAGAGCTATCTAGCAAAGACCTAACCTATGTGAGGAAGGCAGCAGTCACAGTCTTCAGATATGAATGTTTTGTTTTGTAAAAAGCAAAAGGGAACCTCTTGGAATCCCAGAGCCTGAGTCCCTGTTGGAAGGTTTCTCAGCTTCTGCCAACAGTAGGCACAATTTCAGGCCACTCCAAATATTCTATATCCTGAGCGCTTGGTTTGTCAATTCAGGTCTATGAGGCAACCAGCCTGGGAATTAGTGACACAATCTGTTGTGATTAAACAATAATACTTCACACTTTCCAGGAAATCCAGAGCATTTTGTAAACACACGACCTGACTGTGGAGGCTGACTGGTCCTTTTGCATGGGTCCATGCCGCAGAAACCTTGTGCTGGTGTAAAGATGAAACCTATGGGCATCTCCCATGGTGTCACTGAATGCGATGTCAGACCCAGTTATAGATTGGTGAACTAAAGCTCCAAGATTGCCCCAACATTATATAAACCCTTAGTGGCAGAGCCAGAAACACAGTCCAAGAGTTGACTTGCTTACAAACAGGGAATAGCCCTGGTCCCTTTAACTCTCTCCTGCCTATGGCATTGTGCATCCCCAGGATGCAGTAAAGATTTGCGTCCTTGTGCCTTAGTAGAGGCAGTAGCTTTTCTTACTTCTATGAACAGACAACAGGAAAAAAAAAAAAATATATATATATATATATATATATATATATAAGCTTTAATGATGTGGTTAGGTTTTGGAAGTTAACGTCAAACAAATAATAATCTAATAGTGCAACTCTTCTAACAAATCAGTGGATATATACTTCTTCTCGCATAATATCCCACAGACTTAAATTTCTCAGGTAAGTAGGTTATGCACATAAGGATGTAGATATGGACATGGGGGTGTACTTAGGGACGTACCATGTCCTACAGTTCAATAAATTATTTCTCTTTCCCTGCTACAAGCAGGAACTTTTCCTCTTAGTTCAGCAGCTGTTTCCCCAAAGTTCTGACTAAGATGGACTTGATAAGGAGCTTATTTTTTGAGGCAGAAAAGAGATCTCTCACATCTTTACCATCTGATTGCCAATTTATCTCTTCTGAATTATGTACCCCTGCTTCTCAGCAGCTAATAAATTCACTGCTTCACTGGCCAGAGCAGCAAGCTGCACACCTTCAAAGAGAAAGTCTGAAGCAACTCTGTCATCACCTGGCAAGATAGAGTTATTCTGAATTTGAGTGTGTGACTATTCAATTTTTTTTGTTGTTTCTTTTCATTTTGTTTGTCTCTCCTCTCTCGCTGGTTTATAAACAACTGCTCAGCAGTCAAAACGCAGTTCATAAATTGTTCTCAAAGAAAAGCAAAGCTAAGGCAAGGAGCCTGTATCTTTTGCTGCCGATTTGTTTTCTTCTCCAGAGCTGGTGCTGGCAGATGAATTTCGGCAGGCAGGCAGCCCCCTCTCCTCCCCTCCCTGCCCACTGGATGCTCGCTGCCCCGGCTGGCTGCAGGGGAGCTCTGCTGATGTGTGTCAGCCGGGAATCTGGCCCCCACTCCCCCACTGCCATGCCAGCGCTGCTGGTTAGCAAAGCATCTGGTTGCGTTTCAGCTCTCAGAAGCCAGCCAGAGGCGGTTTTGTTTAGGTTAATACATTTTATCACTTTTATGACAGCGAAAATCTATAGCTTGAGTGCTCCAGTTCTTAAAGCGGGTGTCCGGGACCTATGAATCACAAGACACATTTCGCAGCGAGAGGGACACTCAGCATGTTTTGCAATGCAAGAAATCAGTCTAGACATTACCAACTTTTAAAAAACAATATTAAAAGCAACCCACTAAAACTTTTTTGATTTTTTTTTTTTAAATCAAAAGTAACTCCACATGCTCAAATGAACTTGATCACGAGACAAAGACAGTAGGCTACTCTCAGCCCTAACTGTGGCAGTACTACACCTTCTTATTCTAGAGGTAAGGGATGTGATGTACTACATACACCAGTGAATTGTAAAGCAGTTATTATGCTGTGCAGCTAATAGGAGTGATTGATTGGTCTCTCCCCTCACCTCACACCTTGCAACTGCCTCACCTTCTCCTCCATCCTTCTCTTCTTTTCTCCTCTCTCACTGCCCTACAAATGGATCAGACCACTCTAGTCATCAAGTCAGATACACAATTTTAGCCAGCAGCAATGCCTCCTGCTTCTTGGGACAGAAAACTTGCTTCGTGCTCACTCTGTACTCAAGTGCTACAGTCAGTTTTGTACAGCTCTAAATCAGGTCACAAAATTATTTCCTTCTCTGTTAAAGTTGCTTAATGAACTGCATTATCATTTTATTTCGTGTTACATTTGAGATGGAGAGGAAAACATAACAGGATTCAGTGACAGCTAAAACTGCCTGCGAGTTGTTTAAAATTCTACCTAATTCTTCCCCATTAATTTTATCAGCATTTTTTTTTCCTGGTACAATAGCGTTCTGTAATATTTTAGTGAGACTCTAAGATGACCTCACTCACTTGCTTAACATCCTCAATTTTTAAAGGAGGGTTCTGTACCATTCCACTTGTCTTCAAAGTCCATACTTTGCAAAGGCTATCTTTTCCATGATCTTCTCCCAGCTAAAAACCATTGAGGCACAGATGTGTCATGTTGACCTTCAAATTGTTATAATTTTGAGTTAGAAATAATGTTATCAGGAGGAACATACATCTAACAGGATTTGAACACAAAAGGAATAATGATGATTTACTTTAAAACTGTTTTGTGAACTTGTGCATGCTCTTGTCAACCAAATTCTACCCACTGAAATTACACATATATTAGTTTTAACTAGATTTAGACAAATTGTAGAAGCTACTTCCAAGAGAGTATTTATTGTTATGCATGTTGATTTAAAAATGAAACTTGTCTTCGTTCTTATACTAGGGACACTGCTATTTATTTATTTATCTAGCCTTTTCCTCCTGTTGATTCTGGAAGTATAATTTTTTTGAAAATAAATAAACATGTAATTTTAAGTAACAAAATTTTCACCCATGATGTCAATCCACACAGCTAATGACACAGCTTATCTGCAGTGTAATATCTGACATGAATTCTTTCTTCAAAATGTATTTCTCTCACACTGAAGCAAAATAAGATAAATTAAATATACCACAGCAGAGATACTGGAAGAATTCACTTCACGTATGAAGTTGTTGCCCTGGGACAGCTGAGTAAACAACTTGCAAAAGTCTGTTTGAAGACTGCCAGCTAGTTACACCCATAATTTCATCTCTATTAACAAAAACAACTCAAACTGTCGCAATGCCCCGAGATGATTACCAAGCATCTAAATTACGGAGTGTTGCTTGAGTAACCCTCTGCAGCAGTAGGGGCTGTATTTTGATACCAGTTCAATACTTCCCACCTTGCTGATTAGTAGACTATCCATCAAAATCAGCAAATGTATAGGAAAAGATACAGAGAGACTTTGGCAATATTATCCCATGACTGACAGAAAATAGTTATGTAATACTGTTCAGCTAAGTGAGTCAGAATAACAAGTCTTATAAATATGTCCTTCTGAGCTGGATGTAGAATGGTCTGGGAAAAGAAAGAGTGATCTGAAAAAACGTTTTTACAAAGAATGCCACCGTCGCATTCAAATAGCCGGAGTTTCTGATGCAGCACTCGATGCCAGATCATCAATGTGTATATCTGCACAGACTTACAAAACTTCAGAGTGACGTGCTGACAAAAAACAGAAGACTGCTTGGGCTCTGACACCAGAACTGGAATGGAAAATCACAGCTTACTGGTGACACTCCTACTGGGAATCTGGAAGTCACTCACTGAGACTACCCAAGTGAGTTATTTCTTACTAATGTGAGGGTCAAAATATGGCCACAAATCAACATTAGTGGCTCTACCTGGTGACTGTAATGCACAAAGCACAGCAAAAGAGCTGACAAAAGCCTTTGATAGTAAAGAAGGAAACTTCGTTATGCATGTCATTCAGTCAATTGAAATAATCTCTAAATACAAAAGAAATACCTGGGAAATATGGATCGGCTTGAGTAATTTTACAAATTGAAGTGATGGCTTTATAAGGTTTTTATGTTTCAGTTTATTTTCTATTCTTCCTTTAAAGCATCATGAATCAAACCAAGCAAAAGAGATTGCATGAGGACTCAACAGATTCATGTATTTCTATCTTAGGGCTATTGACTCACCTCGCTGAAAGGGGCTACACTAATGCAACTTAACACAGAATTATAGAACCAAAAATCATATAGGCCAAAGGATCCCAAATTTTGCTTGTGGAAACCATATGATGACTATCAAGCAATGAAGCAAATCACATGTACTGCAATAAATTTAGGCATTGCATTACATTTAAGCACATATTGCATTACAATACATTTTCATTCACTGCTGTGAATGTGTTAAGTCCTTTGTAACACATGAAAGGTTGAGGAACCTCAAATATCATGTGAGCCATATGTTGGGAATCCCTGATATCACTGTTGGTTAAGACAGCTACAGCGCAAGTCATCCACGTTTCAAAAAAATCTGAATGACCATCTCTCTCAATATTTGTAGCCATTTCCATTCTGCATTCTTCTGATGAATTGTCCTTATAAAAAAAAATAATAATAAAATAAAATTAAATTGTACTGAGTTTGATTAAGTTTTTAACTGCAAAAGGCCTGGCAAGACAAATGAGGATTTCAGACAAAGATTCAAAAATTATGCATTCAAAGAAACATGCTCTCTCCTGTTCAAATTTGTCTTTCCACATTGTCTTAACATATTAAGAAATCTTAACACATTAAACAGAAATTGTGCAATAATTTTAGAGATTAATGACAAGAGTGGGAGAAGACAATGACTTTTCTTTGAGAAATTATCTGGAGGCACTTTGCCTCCAGTCTCCAATTAAAAAGAAACCACAGAACACCTTTTATCTTCCCTTATTTCAATTTCTTCCTCAAAATACTGTGCTAAAGCAGGATCCTGGACCAAGAAACAGGAATGAACTAGATAACATGAGCAATCTGGGTAATAGGCTTTACGTAGTACACAGAATTTGAGCATTATTGTGCTTATTTCACAAAAGTGATATCTTTATGCTCTGAATTGTATAGATTATATGCAAGACGTGCAGCAAACTGAACAGACTTATGAATGCCCTTGTATGTGTTATTCCCACAAAAACAATGTTTTCAGCTGGGTTATGTTTCTCTAATACAGATGTCCTGTGCAAGTCCAAGGAGCCCACACTGCCAGCAAGCCTCCCAGAAATTTGACTGTTCATATTAGTGTAACACAGAGTTTATATGCATTGTGCAGGTCACCTTGCACATTGCTTGGGTGTAGTTTTGCATCAGCAATGGAAGGACAATGAGATACGATATTAGATTGCAAATGTTGATTGCGGCATTTAGGACAGTGAAGGAGAATGGGTGATTTGTGTTGTCAGTGACAGTGCACAGAGATTACAGGGGTGAATTGCTGCATGTGTGTCTGACATTCATTGAATCCAGTCTCTTCCTCCATCTTTCTTTTCATGCTTTTATCAACTGGGCTCAAAACTTTACATTTGTGCAAGCACCCACGTGTGCCTTAATCGGACCAGCATGCCTGCAAAATCCCCCTGTGCACCCCAAATTGTTCCCCGTCAAACCTGGCAGCCTCCCCTCACTGCTCCCTAGGTCGGGATCTCAGCATTTTGCGCCACAGCTGCTATGAAGCAGTTCAAGGTCACTAGGTGGATGGCAGGCTGCAAGCACACTGTGTTATTGCTACCATGGCAGTTCGAATGGAAATATCTGCGAGGTCCTTCACAAGCCTGAAATTTCCATAAGGTTCACTTCCAAGCAAGTATAGAGTATACGGATAGAGTATGAAAACAACGGGGGCGCTTGGTAACGTTTATAGTTGTTGTGAAGGCAGCAGCTGAGGGAAAGCTCAAAGAGTTGGCACAGGATCTCCTCCTCCAGCATAGCAAGGAAAAGACATTACGGAAACAGGGGGAAAAGGCGGGGATCCACCACTGCAGTGGAGCTTGGCGCCTGAAGAGTTACCAACCTGCAGCCCATCAGGGGCTGGAGCTGCTGCTGGACGTGGTGAGTAGTTAGTGAAATGATTAACCAAAGTTACAAAACAGGGAAAATAAGGCACCAAAAATCTGTGACCCACCCACTCAAGCACATATGTGAAACTGTAAATCAAACACCAACCACCCAGCAAATTGGCAGCTGGCACTGTAATGTTACGTGTGGTGCCAACTAAAGGCCTCCTTGTATGTTTTGGGTTAACTTTGTTTTTTAAGGCTTTTGCCACAAAATAAAAACCTTAAAAATATGTGTACGTGCTGCTGACTTCAGGAGAGGAGAACAAGAATAAAGAACCTCTAAGAGAACAGCAGCATTATTCTACCTTCTATTAGCTTCCATCGGTACCTTCCTGTAAAGCCCTGGTGAAGAAACCAAAGAGCATTATATTCAGAGTTTCTGCCAATCTATCATTTCAACAGGAAGCAGTTTCTTCTATGGAGTAATAAATGTTTCTTGCTGGCAAATTCACTTTTTTACCACCTCTAGCGTCTCACTAGGACTGGCGGCAGACAACTTCTCCAAACCTTAAAGCCAGCCTTTTATAATGTCTACATAGTGTCTTCTATTGTAACAGCATTAAAAGTAAAAAATAATAATAATAATAAAATGGCAGTACAGGAAAACCTTTAAAGTTCTCTCTTTTCCAGTGCCATCAGTGAACTTTAATGAGATTCATGGTCCAAAAGGTGAGTTTTCTCCTGAATTTCCTACTGAATGTATTGGCAAAACAACAGCTGTCCTACAGTGTTGAGGCTGTCTCCTATCCACCCCCTGCTTTGGCACCGCGTGCTTCGATGTGTTGATTCATACGTAGGAGAAGGGGAAAGCACTGGACCCACTGGATGTAGAGCGTAGGAAGGAGGTGAGTCTGCCAGAAAATCTCTAGACTTTGATCACTCCTACTTATTTGCCTCTGTCTCCCTGCTGCACTCATTTTGCCTACAGTCATCCCACCTTGGCAAGGATGTTTGCAAAAGCTCATAAGCCAAGCATAGTCAAGCCTAGTTAGTATATAGATGGGAAATCTCCAAGGAAAACCTAGCTACTGCAGGAATATATCCAGCTGGCACGCTTCTTTCTTTTTTAGCAAAAAACAGTCACCCAGCACTGCACAGTGGGTGAGGGGGCAGGAATTCTGTGGTAGAAAGCACTTTTCCCTTTATTCTTTCAAACCGAAACCCCTATCACTTATGATCACTGAGTAAGAATTCACCTAGAACAGTCACCCAGAAGAGATTATACAGGTGAAAATCTAACCTGATTTGTATCCTACCTCCTTAAAATTATGACTGAAACTTCCAAACACCCCCTCTTTCCAGTTTTAAGGTATCAAGTGGATTTGGTAATCTCTGTAAGAAACTACATTTCACCTCAAAGGGTCTTAGTACAAAAAGTAACTGAAGTTCACTAAAGGTTTTGGCATGAAATACAGCACATCTAACTCCCTTTGCATCTCATGTAGTCATTTGTACTTGAGTAAAAAGCTTCACACTACCACCTGAGAAATTAAGATTTCATTTTACGTAAGTATAAAAAGTAATTTCCAAATGCCCACAGAATGAGACCCAGTATGTCCTGAAGCATTGTTGCTCAATCAGTGGTCTGCAAGACATGAGAATGTGGTCCTTGAAATGCCTGGAAACACACACACATGTTCCTGTGCAGCTAGGAGGTCTGTGTCTGTAGGCAGGGCTCTACCTGGGAATCAGTACCCGATTCATTTTAGTGTCTAACTAACATGACTGTTATTAGAGATGCAAAATTATAATTTCACAAAGTACTATTTAGTTTATAATAAACGCTGCACATCTCACCTATCACAGCACCACCACCACTGCCTTCCCTACCCAACAGCTAAACAGTAATGGGATGCAACATTATCTGCAGAGTTTGTTCATAACCATAAGTTGTCCTTCCCATTTAAACATGTGAAGAATCACTGCACTACAGACAAATTCTGGGGATGCTTTAGTAAGGATTTGTGCTACTGGTTCTTGCCAGTACGAACATCTCCCATTGTATGGGATTTGCACCTCTAGGTTTCTGTTATACCACCCACAGTCACTGTAATTTCCTATTACTTCAGCATCCACCCACAGGCTCTCTGAACAATACATTGGGCTCTTCAGGCACTGTGACAATACTGATACATAATAATTACATTACTATACATTTGCATACCCATCCTGCCTTCTCCAAGTAACTCCTAAGCTGAGACAGTAACAGCTTTGAGCTCTATCAAGAGAGCTGCACTGTGTCCAACTGAGGATGCTACCTTTCTCCTGGTGGTGCACAGGGCAAGCATGTACAGAAGAACCTAGCACTGCTATCGTTACATATGTTTTCATTTCCATTAGAGGGGGAAACGTTTCATTTTCAGTAGAGCGTGACTCAGAAGCCCACTTCTCGTTAGAAAGGAGAATTTAATTTTGCTTTTGTCTAATCAAAACCATGGAACACTTACATTTCACCCAACTTGCTCAACATCATGTGAAAGTGTTTGCAACTGTAGGCAGAGCATTAAAAATATCGTGAAGATTAGCAAGGGAAAGATGGGAACAGCCTGGCAGGATGGTGGCTGACAGCTGATGTTTATTACTGGATGGAGCAGTAAGTTAACAAAACCTGCCACTTCAAAACAACCAAAATCAAACAAGTCCTCAGAATCAGAATCCAAACTGGGAAGGGGAGGGAGGTGGCAAAGCAGGCGACCCCTCCCCACAACTGCTCTGACAGCTTTTGCTTTAGGATATAGTGAATCTTAGCACACAATGTACCAGAACCTCATTATTGAAAACATAACAGCGTGCTGAGCGTCCTAGTACATATGAAGTTTATAGTAACTCTCTATTCCTGTGGACTTCTCTAAAATTTCATGGCAGAGCTTGTGTTACAGACATATTGCCAATAACCTACTTATTTCAGATATGAGGGCACCAAAGACAACCCAATTGCCTTCATCCTAATACGGAGAAATGCTAAGCTTGTGAATTATCATGATATTATCACTGTTACTATGTAGTAACGGGAAAATACTGTCTTTCAGTGATCTCAGATTGTTAAAAATCTGTGAGTAATTAACATTAATGTGAAGATTTCTGCTAGACTCAGGGCTGTTTAAGAAATAAAGAATCTCCATGCTAACACTGCTGACTCCGATGATAAGTTAAAAATTTGCTGAGGGCATCAGACCATGAGAAAAAGAGAAAAAAAATTAAAGAAACTTTTTTTTTTTTAATGGAACATGCACAGACTGTCAGGGGTTGGTACACTCTACAATGCAATATTGCCTTTTATAGGCTAAAATTTTTACTCTATCCTTGGAGAACTATAACTACAATACACAGTTAAGGGAAATAAATATTTGTTATAACATGCAAATGGTAAATGTTGCTGATTATAGAAAAATCCTGCCTTTTTGAAGAAAATAAGGAAAAAAAACACAGAGGTGATGTGTTAATTTGATCACTCCACATGAACAAGAACCACCAAAATATTAACAGTAGCGTTTCTTGGTAAGGTTTACCTTTGCAAAAATGATTTTATCCAATTTTTAAATTTGGTTTAATTCATTTGGAAACAGTGACCTGTTTCTGCTTCCATCCAATCAAGGAAAAAAATTCCCAGTAGGGCAAGGGTTGAACCATTTTACTTTTAAGTTTATTTTTCCTTGTTGTATTTAATGTTCTAACCAGACGTCCTACAAAATAAACTACAACAAGCTTGTCTGGACATTTAATAAGGGCCAGATTCAGCAAACACCAGCTAGTAAATTTAGCATTTAATGGGCACAATTCCTTGGCCATATTTTATAAAAAGAAAGACACATATTCAGGGAAGGATATTACATGCAGAGCTGTCTCATAGAGATGTTGCTAAACTATACATCGATTTGCATTTATATAGCTTTATTCTTGAATGTGGTATTTTTATTGTGTAGAGACTTGCACCATTTCAACTTAACAACTGTGTTTGAATATTTCCAAATATATAATTTCAATAGATTTATTCCAGTATAACATTTTCAAAGTTTGAGAGCATTCATCCAGAGCCTTTTTTATTATGGTAAAAAACCAAAAGTGCCCATTTCCCTTCTGAATATCATTAGATTTTTTTGTATACTTTATAATACTTAAACAATTAGATCATTATGAAGATACATTACTTTATTATTAGCAATATGAATTTATCTTCATTGGACAAAAGTGCCAAGCTAAAGAAGGTAAAAAGAACCTAGCTCATATTGAGGGATGAGTTTTCAGTGTTTTTGTTCCATGCTATGTGGAACAACGACTTTACAACTGGCCATGAAAGCACGCAGTTAATGTGGCGTTGCGGACCTGATCCCACTCCCAATAAAGTCAGTGGAAAGACTTCAGCGGAGCCTGGACCAAGCCTGTTATATGAGGTGAATGAGTAATAAGAATAATACACAGAATGATTCACGTTTAATAGGGCTATTGTCAAAATACAATGCAAGCAGGAATTTCGGCTCCTTTGAATGTTTGTCAGTGCATGCTTTTTTTGCACAATACTTTCTCTTTATTTGTTACTGCAAACTAGATGGCAAAGTTAGAGCAAGAACCTGGCTCAAAGCTCCACTAATCAGCAACCGTGACAAAACCCAGAGGTAAAGCTGATGCTCCTTCCTTTGTCCAAGGAGGGTTTTGCCGACACAGGGAGGCTGAACAGGACATGTGTAGGCATTGTAGTCAGACACAACTGTTCTGGTCGGTACATTGCAGATATAACACCTCCCCATCTGGTACAATCTGGTCCTCTCAAGTTAGAGGGAAAATCCTCTGGGGCCATCTGTACAGAAGCCACCCCCATATCAGGGCTGGAGCTATATCAGCACTCTTCATCGCCATACTCAGGACCCTAGTTATCAGGCTGGCTTTAAGAGAGGATATTAAAGAAAATTATACAAGTAGTTAGTATCTGCAGTGACGCCAACACAGACCCTCCTTTAATTGCATTGGGCAAGCAGAGAATGTTCTTCTGTGCCCTGGATTCCCAGTGACGTTTGAGCGCCTAACTCGGATCCTTTCGTGTAGTGTCAAGAACATGTAGGGGAGGATAAAGTTTCAAGTTACAAATAAAAGAGCAATGTCAAAATCCCTTGAGCTGCCCAGCTGCAGGGTCTTACGTGCTTCACTGGGAGGCTGACCAAAACTGAAATTTCTAATAATGACTGTGCTCAGATCTGGGAAGACTGCAGGATTCATCTCTCCTACCAGCAAACAAGTTTTCCTGTATGAGTCTACATAGCCCCAATCAAAATTAGTATCCTATGTGCTACAGTGTCTGGGCAAATGGCAGTAAAGCACAGCTCATCTATAAATTAGATCCCAGGCCAAAAAGGACAAATGCATAGAATGCAGTTGGTGCAAGCACCAATCTATTTATCTGCTTGTTCTACTAGGATCAGACTTACAAGAGAGATGGGAAAGCAGCTTAGAAGGTACTTGCTGAATTCACCTAAGCATATTATAAAAGTTTCTAATTTTAATTCTAATGTCTATATAAAATTTCTATTAGAAAATAAAGTTTCTAATTCCTTACATTTGAAGGAAAAAAAAAATAAAAAGTGCAGAACTTAATCAAGTGCATTGCAATGGATATTTAACAAAGACATTCAGGGAATGACCACACATACTGCAACTTATTATATTGCTTTGAATTTTAAAGTGTAATTTTGACAATGCAATTGCTTTAACTGTCTCTTGTGATAGCAAGTGCTTACTGCCATTGTTTGTATTATAGCAAGAGCCCTTTTAACATCTGAAAACAATAAATACAGCACTGAAATGCAACCTATACTTTCAGCTCTTTTTGATTTAACAACCCCAAACGGCACTCCAATGAGTAATACAGGAATAGCAAAAAAATGACATTATCTCATGCTGTTGCCATTGTCTAAATGAATAGTATATGCAGAATTTTATAAAAAGAATATGAATAGTAACATACTATATAAAATATTTATCTTTGAAAGAAAAGGTAAAAGACACATAACACACAAATGGGTAATCATGATTTATATAAAGCTCACTGAGTGCAAATGACCCCACTAAATCTCATTATCTTAAGTATAGATATAAATTCCTAGGTGACAACCAAAATGTGGAAATAGCAGGAGCATTATGGATCTCCAGTCTACAATTACTCTAGGTAAAGTATGAAAGATTTTTTTATTAAATGACAAAAGCATTGGAGAAAATAGTGAGTAATATGGTAGGTAAAGACTTTATAATCTACTGCTTTGAACTTCTTTTCATATTAACAGGAAGTGAAATCCGGGTCTGAACTCTGTATAATAAACTTGACTTTGTTCCCATTGACATCAGCTCACATTTTGCCTCCAACCTTCGTGTGAATGGAACAAGTCAAATAACACATGAAATAAATTACTCTAAAAATATATTTACTAACTCAGCCTTTCTGAGGTGCTGAGAAGTACTAGCTGAATTACTGTTAAGACTCTTAACACAGACAGAGTGACTATTAAAGATGCATATTCTCCTGTATGAATGTGCATACACAGGCAGAAAAAAAAAGAAAAAGTTCAACATTTTAATATAAATGTACAGCATTCACTTTCTTTAAATTCTGGTGATATACCTCGAACTCCAATGAAAATTAACATGCAATCACACTATAGCTCTAAAACAGACTCAAGCAGGAATAATTTCTTGCGCAGACATCCTCCATATTAACAATCCACACAGAGGTAAAATGCACCAGTTCGGCCCATTTTACTCATCAGCAATCATGTAAAAATGGGCTTGCTTGACTTCTATAACCAAAAAATGTGTCTAAACTTGTCACCTAAGCATCATTCATAGCCCATGAAAGAGACAGGCACTTTCAGAGAGTGATTAATCCCCCTATTTCTAACATGTCTTTCATCGTGGGTAGGACATTTGCTGTTGAAGTGCGGCAAGTCACAAGGTGAGCCCAGCCCTACAGCAGAGAGAGGACTAAGGAGGAGGAATTGGCAACTACTTCGGTCAGCTATAATTTGCCTGCATTTGCGAGCACTTTGAACAGTTCTGTGCTGTTGTCTAGTCTATTTTTTTTTCTACTCCTTTAGGTATCAAAATGTCTTCTGAAGATGACAAATTGAAAGAAAAAGGAAAGACATTTACGTGAGGGTGGGAACAGATGAGTTTTTGATGTTCCTTTGGTATAAAATATAGAGGAACAACGCTATTAGGCTTCAGTCTGGATCAAGCCCAGTGTGCATTAGCATTTCCCTTCCTCAAAGTAAAGAAAGAAGGGATATTTTCATCTCAGATTATGTCAAAAATAGGATGTGGATTTTATATATAGTAAAACAAATCCAGAAGAATTGCAGCAAGGCTCTGAGCATGTAGAACTGGGGTGAGATGGAAATTTGTCTCAGTGTTATGTAAGTGTAATCAGCTCCTATATACCTGAGAAGTTAAAATACAAGACAGCTGCCTAACAGATGCACTGAGCAACCTCAACCTACATTACACGTGGCCACACCGAGTTGATTCATCAAAATCAGAGTAAATACCCATGAGAAGGTTGCATTCAATTAAAGTGCCCAACAAGCTCTTCCAGGTAGTTTTGAAACAGGCACAAGAGCAATTCTTAAACTGAATTCCTTCCCTGGGTTAATTGCATTCTCCTTTTAGCCTCCAGCAATCTGTATCTTTACCATATAAAGTTTGTGAAATAAACATCCAACTCCCCCATTCACTGCTCTGGAACTTATATAAACAAAGCCTTGCTCATTTAATCATGCGGATTGTTTTTATTGAATTACTCAAACCAATAATCTGCAGAGGTTTATTCAAGTCCAGCAATTATTTATCAATTTGCAAAGAAGTTTGTGGGGGGGAAGGGAGGGAGGAGAAGAAAAGGAGGAGGGGATATGTAAACAGAGACGAGAGCCCTTCTCTCAATTCCACGTGCAAAGGGAAAGGGGGCTGCAGTCCCCTGCAGGGTCTGGTTTATAAAGAAGCATCTGCTTCGCTAAAGGACAGCTCAACCCAGTCAGGTTGACCAAGATTTCACAAATTTGCATGTCCATCCATCCCCACAATCACAATGACCTGCACGCTGGGTGCCAAGTTCACCACGAGCCTGTCAGGCAGTGAGGAACGCGTGGCTCTCCAGCCAGGGCTTGCACTGAGCTCTCAGAACGACTCCAGGTATCTGCCAATTGCAGCTAAAGGCCAAGTCCTGCTCGGGGTACCCCCTGCTTCTTGCTGACTTTTGCCTCTTACATTTGATTTTTCCCTCAAAACTCATCCCGAGGGGAGGCTGTAGGTGCAAGTGCTCCCGCCTGAGCTGCCATGGGGAGTGAAGGGAAGGGCCCACCGTGGATTTGTCCCCCAACAGCTCTTTTAGCAGCTCCCTCCCAAAAAGCACACTGCCCTTGGAACTGTCCCCATCATGACTGCACAACAGCAGATGCAGGAGACGCCCGCTGTTTCAGGACCTCCCTAAATATCCCCAAAACTCATCCCCACACACCCCTATGCTACCCACAAGGCAGCGCTGAGCACCAACCTCACCGATGTGCTGCAGCTCCAGTAAGGGGAAGGGGCAGCCGCAGGGTGGCCAATCCCCCCCCACCTTCCATGCACCCCCAAGGGGAGAGCTTGCCATCATGGAAACACAAGGGATGGCCACAGCCTCTGTTTTTAATAAGGCAGAACTCTTGCTTAAGAGGAAATCATTTTATGGACCATCTAGGCCTGGTCTTGAAACCTTGGCAACACAGTATTATAGACCAACTCCTCCAGCTTAAACCCTCTGCCAGCACAGAGATGTTTCCATGAAACAAAAGGAAAAAACACACCTCATGCATAGTTTAAAGTCACTTGTAAAGGGAATGTTTCTGGCTTCTCTCCCAGTTACTCAATATGTGAATGCTATGACTTGATCAGAAAGAAAAAATAAGGGAAAAAAGTGCCATGTATTGTAGTTACATTCCTGCTTTTGCCTTTTGGGGCTGTAAGAAAGAACAATTCATAATTGTTCCAAATAACTGTTGTCAAAATACTTTCCTTTTTTTGGCAATGTAGACATTAATTAATTACATCTGTGTGATTTGGGGCCAGTGGGGGGGTGGGGTGGGGGGAATCTCTCACTTGTTCATAATACCTCAGTTACTTAAATTGAGCATCGTTAGAAAGACATCAATCCCTGTAATTTGATTTTTATGCTGGCATTGTATATTTATTCAGTAGCTTTGCAAATATGCTTAAATTTCCTTGCATTGGAAATATTATTTACATAATACCTTATAAGGAAACAGTTTGAACTGATGTATGCAGAACTGTGTGAAATTAAGAGACCCAGAGACCTCTGGTTGAAAAAATAAATTAAATTGCTGATAACATCAGCAAAAGTTTCCCCCTTCCCCACCTTTTCTGAGCTGCCAACTGAAAAATCCTGACCCAGGCTACATCTAGAAGTCATGAAGAAGTCCCAGGTCTAAATCTCAGTCTTGTCATTGAAAGTGCAACTAATGTAGTGCCCTCTTAGGGCAGGCACAGTGATTCAGTCCATGCTCAGAAGGGCATCAGGTGCCAGTGCCTTCCTTGTGCCTGTGAGAAAGATGCTAGTGAAAAGGAATCTGGAATGAAATGTTTTTTAAATGGCAGTGAACACCAATTAGGAAGTAACATTAGCTGCTCATGGAGGTCAAAATTAATCTAAAATCAGGGTCAGTAGTCTAAAATACATACCTAGGATTATTTCTGTACAGGGCAAAGCATCCCATGTCTCAGGGATGAATTGTCGACTGTAGGTGATCAGGGGTTACTAAAAGAGTTTAGTGCAGGCTAAGCTAGAAACCTACTGTCAGGTGACAAGGGTCACTCCTTTAATAGCTCTGCTGGCCATGACCCCTAGACCTGGCAGTGATAGATTTCATGTCCCAGCACCCCAAATTACACAGTCTGGAGGCCTGTACTGTTTTAAACAGACAGACATGCTGTAAAATCTAACCGGATATTAACCTGTGTGACATGACCTGATTTGCCTTTGTGCCATAGTGTACCTGCAGGCTGATGTTCCTGAATGCTTTATATGGCCAAAATGATACAGTAGCTTTTATATAGAGATAATGCCAACTCATGACAAAGAACATTGAAACTGTTACCCATATGTAGTTGAGTCCCTTGGGAAAATATCGTCTGAACTGTTTTAGTAATTAACTGTTCTATATAATGCAAACTTAAAACAAAGACTAGGAGACCTTGCATAGGAAATCACTCTAGAAATAACCTTCTCCTGAGGAGGTATGTTTGTTTTTCAAAACACATTTTCCACAAATAAAATCAAAACAAACCCAGAAGTTCTGTGTGGGAGGGGAGGAAAAGGGAGGGGGAACATATCTGGCATTTACGCATTGAAGCCCATCAAATAATGGATGAGGAATCAGAGCTGACATCATGGCATAACCAACAGTCTGGGACCCATTTGCATGTGGTTAGGAACTAAATTCTCCTCCGCTGCTGATGTCATTTGACAAACTTGCATTAGTGATGTGGATTGGCAGGATTTCCTTTTTTTCCACATAATAAACACCCATGGCATACCGCAGGCCTACAGAAACCTGGGCATGTCAGGAAAACTGAAAGGATGCATGGTATTTTAAGGCAGAACAATTCATGCTCCAGGTCTGCACACGCACGGGCAAGAAGCGATGACACCCTTTGCCATCCTCTTAACGCCCTGTACATATCGGCAAGCACTCCCTCGGCCCACATTCAGCAACAGCAAAGAGAGATGTACGTAGAGTCAGAGTATTTAGTAAGCAAATACTATAGTTAGTATTGCAAAAGAAACAACCAAAGTGATTCCTCTTTTGCCCCTCCAGGCAAAATAGCTCAAGCCGCATGAATGCATACGGCATGTAAACCAATTAGGCACGTAGTGCGAAAGCTGTGGTATCCTAATAGCCCTCTACATGACATATAAGCAACCAAAGCCAATTCGCATTCACGTTTTGTTTCCTAGGCAATTAAAGGAAACAGGCTCTTAAGTAAAAAAATCCAACTAAAGGTAGAATTGAATTTTACTGTTTCTTGTTTATTTACAGTTTTATTTTATGTACGTGTACCCAGTGTGTACATCTTTTTTTTTTTTTTTTTTATTTACCTAACATATACTAGAATTGTACACTGAAAGCTTTAAAACCTCCTGACTGTTCCAATTTCAGTGCACTGTGACAAGGAAAAGCTATGTAATTAATCATGCTAATTCAAATGAGAATTACTTTTTGGTTGAACCAGTGTTTTTACAATTGCCTCCAGACTTCGTGCTTTTCATTAATACTATTAGTGCTGTGGAATTACTCACTCCTCATTTTATATATGCTTTTCTGTAAGTCAACTAACAAAGCTAATTAGTAGCTGTGAAAGAGCATATTGATAGAATAAAATTATATAAAATAGTTCTTAGCATTCTCAGGGTGAACCCTATATATCATGGGGTTTTGCTTAGTACTCCAGGCTCTTTTCCCTAATATAAATAAACTTATATAAAATTGAAGGGTTTTAAACTTGCCTTTAAGAGACCATACACTTCCTGAAAGAACCATTTTTAAATTACACATAAACACATGCAATCAATCTTTACTACGCAGCTAGGAATTTAGCATATGGTTGCGGGGGGTGGGGGGGAGGAGGAGGGTGTATGTTTTTGTTTTTTAAAACAAGCATTTGGCACTTGCAGATTAAAACGTACAATTAGCAACAATAACCCGGACTAAGGCAAAAAGTAAATTTTACAATATCCTGCAATGACAGCACCACTGTAACAGTTAAATAATTCAACAGCAGCAGCTGGACCCAGGGAGGCCTCGGCAGAATTTGGATTAACAGCTTCACAAAAGCAGAACAAAGGTGGGGAACGTTTTGTGAGTTTGTTTTTACTGTTTCAAAGATTATGGGGCAGAACCGCAGCTGGGGCAAGTGGACAAAAGTGTACTGAAGCCAACTGGGCAGTGACAATTTATATTTGCCTCGAGAGTACGAAAACGCAGACAACTTGCGAGAGTGGCTGAAGATTTTAAGCATATCAGGCTGGACTTTTCCAAGCGCTCCTGATTTCTGTAATGCCTGCAGATCTACTCCAGCTGCTTTTGTGAGCACGGAGGTGCACTCAGCACTGCTGCATCTCAGGCTCTGAGGTCTCACCTGCAGCAGGTAATGTGAACTGATGCAGGTGACACGCAGGGGTTTGGAGCAGGAGAGGGACCGAAAGGTTAGGCAGCAACCACAAAAAGGCACATTAATCCTCAGCAGCAGCCTGGGACCCCCTCCTGACACAGAATTAGCATGCCTAGAGCATGCCATCACACAGCTTGCATCACGTACTGGCATAACAGAGCCTCATGCACCCAGCTTCCAGCGACTTCAGAGGGCTACATGAAAACAAAAGCACATAGAGAGGGGGAAGCTGCTAAAAAGGGTGCAAAGATAAAATAAGATTATTTAAATAAGATCCCTTGATTTTTCCAGAGATGCATGTAAAAATCCTGCAGAGCTTTACTCGTTGGAAATTGCTATCATGCAGGTAGGAACAGATAGATGGTGCAGAAACATCACAGACCAAGACATAATCCTACTCCAAGTTACAGTCACTGATCCTGTACTAACACAAGGGGGACTACACACAGGACAGGCAGGTCACTCATCTGGGATAATTAAAAAAAATATATATTTAAATTTGACAGTTTGGAGTCCCCTGGTCAGAGGCTGCTCCCAGTAACACCAGTTTGCCCCATCTCCATCTGCCCCCCAGAATTGGTCCCCCACTCCCTGAACTGCCTGTTTGTAAGTGTAATTCTGCATTTCTAACCCGCTACTTTCCTCCAAGCTTAATGAATTCACAGTAAAAAAAAAAAGGGGGGGGGGGGAGGGGAGAAGAGGAAAAAAAAAAAAAAAAAAAAGAACCTTCTTAAAAGTGAAACCAAAGCTGTGGGAATAGCAGCTCAAAGCTGAATTTCTCTGTTTATTTATGGAGCGGGCACAACACAGAGAAGAGCAGCCTAAGCCCTGCCTCGTACCTTGCCAGCCGGCTGTAACGCTGGCTTAGGAGGACCACCCAGGCGCGGGTACCGCCGGCTTGGTGCCCATGCAGCCCTTGGCCTCGGTTCTGAAGCCGCCAGCAAGGATGCCAATTAGAGCCGGAGGCCACTTGGACACCTGTCTGCTCCGAACCACAGCGAGACCACCAACTTGAGCTTCGGACACGGGCTCCGGGGCAGCTATCGCTTTCCAGCTCGATGTCTGTGGGCTGGCGTTGAACTACTGACCTGGAAGCAAAAGGCTCATTTGTGCTCAGGCTGCAAGTGTCTGAATTCCTCCCAGCCGTGCCAAACTCAGACAAAAACAGGACACAGGCAGTCGGGAAAGAAGCAACAGCCACCAGAAAACACAATTCAAGTATAAAAAAGACTGGGCTTGAAAATGCACATGAGGACAAAAGGAGGTTTTGGAGCGAGCGAGGATGAGCGCTGGGTGCAAGGGGAAGCTAACAGGTGGCCAAGGGCAGGAAGAGGAAGGACAGGGAGGAGAGCAAAGCACCCACTCCTTCCGTCAGCCGTGCAAGTTTCCTCTCCCTTCTGCCCCATAACCTTTCCTTTCCTCGAATGAAGTCAGAGGCAAGTTACACCAAAGGGCAGAACTGGAAAGAAGCAAGAACATTTACTCTTTCGTGTTGCTCTTACAGTTTTCAGCCACTAAAAACATCTTGTGCTGCACGTCCAGCTTTCAGATTGTGAATGGAGCTATTTGAAACACTACCCAGATGCTTTGGTTTTGCCCAGATCCTTCTGGACCCTCTTTTCCTTCTGCAGGGTCTTATACAATTACGCTTTCTTCTTCTCTAATTTCAGCTTCACTTACATCCATACATCTAGGCATTTCTCATCCCACCATCACTCCCTCATTCACTGACGTTCTGTCCATCACCTGGCTCATACCTTGCTCTCCCTCTCATGTACCACCATGATCCCAAACTCTCAACAAGTCTCCTCCAAGAAGAGAAGAGCTGATGGCAGTCAGGCCACACCAGAGCAGTCAGAGACAGCTTTTTAGTGGTGGTGAAGATGAGATTATTCACAGACATCCATTTGCAACTGACTCACAGTCAGGTTTTCTGACCCCACGTGGGTCTAAAACTGCATGTGAGAGAGGGCTGGCACCAACACTGATGAGTAAGTTGGACATTTTGGGGGCAGGAAAAGCAGAAATGTTTTTGGTACTACATGGACCTGAGATAAAATAGCCCTGTCCAGGGGGTACCTGCACACACCAGTCCTGCCTGGTAACCCAGGCTGAGGAAGGTGTGGGCTCAGATAAATAAAAAATGGCTAGGGAAAAGGAATTGCACCCTCAACATTTCTCAGTCTGCCTTATCATCTCCAACTTAGTTTTCCTATGCTGGCAAAGGTGAGGATAACAAATGAGCAACAAAGTCTTTCTAAAACTTCCCTGATTTTACTTTGAAAACCTTTTAAAGTGTCTCAACGCAGTGTCTGTGAGATGAGGGAAAACAAAACAAAACAAAACAAATAAAACAATCAAAACAAACAAACAAACAACAACAACAACAAAAAACATGGAAGCAAAAGCAAAGAAAAAGAGCCAAAATGGGTGAAGAGCTCAATCAGAAACCCCCTGCACCAGGAATATAATATGGAGTGCCGTGCTCTTGGACACAGTAAATGGTCTGTCAGTCTGACCTCGAGGTTATCAGTGGCTGCCTGGGTGGAAAAGTTAGATATGTGAGATAGAAAGAGGCAGCTCCTGTAAGTCCAAGAAGCCTGTAAGGTCAAGAAGAGCAGTGGATTCAATGCCGCACAGAGAGGCAGAGGAGAGCACGAACAAGTTATTTCTATTCCAGACAAATCCGTAGGGAACCCATGGAGCTGCACTGGGAAGCTGAAACACCAACAGGCAGCGTGGGATGAAAACAGAGCCCCTTTGGCTCCCGCGCTGGGTGGTGAAGCAGGGATGGACAGTCTTGTTTGAAATAGCAGCTGCTCCAAGTCTACCCAGGTTTGTGAGCTTGGAGAGACTTGTGGAAAAAGGGCGAGAAGGGCTTGCTCACTAGGCAGGTTTTTTCCAAGCTCTCAGAGCTCTAATTATGATGGTGGGTGAGGAGAGGCGATTTGCCAGTGTACCCTTGGCAACTTGTTTATATGGCCTTTAAAGTTAATACAAGGAATAGGTAAAATATGAACTGACACAAGGATTTAGCAAATCTTGCACTCTTTCAAGCACTGCTTTGCTATGTCACCCTTCCACTGCCTGGCTCTCAGACGTGCGCACCAGGATGTGCCATACTGTATATTTGTAAGAGTTCCCACTAGGTACAAAGGTGACGCGAATAGGAAGCCATCAGTCTTTATAGAGTTGAGTCATTTCTTTTTAAAAGAGTGAGGGGGAAAAAAACCTTTGACGGGCCAAACTCTGCTCCCCCTGATGCTGGCATAAATCCTGAACATCAGTGAATATTACAAAGGGACTGCTCAGGATTTATGCCACATAAGTCAGAGCAGAATGAGGCCTGATAACTGTTTATTTTTTTTTAAATGAAGGCTTTAAAATAAACCATATGGATTTTCGCTCACATTAGATGTGTAAAGAGGTCTCTGAAGAGCAGTTTGTAAAAGCAGAGGAAACTGTATACTGTGCATCAGACCATACAGTAGAGTCAGGAATGCATCTAGAGCCCTGTGAGAGGTATTCAGCTCTGCAGGCAGTGCCCACAGCAGTTTGGGCAAAAATGCTATATTCCTTTAAGCACAAGCTGGTGCACCATGTAGCAGAGAGGCTGTAGATTCAGCTGTGTTCTTACCTCACTTTCCCTTCTGCAGTGACCTCATCCTGTTACAATGCTACTATTCATGCAGATGGGGTGGAAGACTGCATACAAAAGTTTCATTTAGGCACATAAACATGAATATTTAGCCTGTTTGATTAGAAATGAAAGCCAAATACTTCTACTTTTTGCAATCTGTAAGATACTTCTTTATTTTTCAATATTCCTGATTTTATAGGCCAATACTGAAAAACAATATAATGAACCACATGTAGTGTGTTTTTTTTTTTGATAACTGTGTTAATATCCTTGCCCTCAGTTATCCTACAGCAGCTTCTTTTGCTTAAAAATAAGAGTGGGAAAGAGCACATGCAAACATGCACTGAGAGAATACAGAAGATTCATTAAAAGAAAAGCCGACCATGAGTCTGATTCTCAGCAAGGGTAAACTGAAGTCAACATATCTCTACAGATTCTTAATTTATTCCATGTTGAAGATCTAACCCCTAGCTACTAGTAAGGTGTAATTGTTATTTTGCAATATGAAATTGTTATTTCATTAAGCAGTCACTGCATCCCTCTCAGTGACTCGCCATGTTTTTAACCACACATACCCATAGTGATGAACATGACAGAACATGCCACCGTTAAACTTTGAGAAGCTGGTGTGTGTTCCTGTACTCATACCACCTGTATCAGTCACCTGGCTGGGGAGTCTTAGCTTCCCCCAGTCCTGTGGTACCACCAGAGAGCTATTCAGCGAACCTAGACTGTAATTAGCTCTTAACCTAAGTGCTCCATTAACTCTGTTAGGAGCTTTGGCTCCTGATTTAGACAGGTGTCTCAAATCGAGCTATGTAAATAAATCCTTGATTGTTTGCATTGCCAGACCTGACATCCTACCAACTTCAAATGAAGAAGATGAGCAATTAAATAATTTTGCACCCTATTTCCTCTGCTCAGCAGTTCTCAGCCTTAGCTACCTCCCTGCCATGTCAACATTTCAGTGTTGATTCTGAACAACCCCATGGGGTACAGTCATTTGTGTCAACTACATCTCATGTACTTGGGTGGTTACTACTACAGGGCTTAGGTGGTCTTACTGAATTCTGCTACCCATGGTTTTGATGTATCTCTTCACAGTAAAAAGAGTTTCTATCGCATGCTGCTCTGTATAAGCGATCACATAACACAGCTGGTGGGAGCAAATTACAGCAAAATAGTACTATTTACAGAAATTGTTTGACTTTTCACTGCTGCAGAGTAAGAGTGGTCCAGTTTTGCATGGGTGTTTAGTAACAGAGTCTAAGTTCAGACAAAGAGATCCCAATTTATACTCACAGTGCATTCACCATGACCTAATCATAAATGTATTACAAATAAAAGGAACCATTTAATTTGACCTTGGTAGTCCTAGGAGTTGTTATCATCACTGATGCATGATTTTCTTTAGCCCTAGTCAAGTGAGCCCTGATGCTTTTCTGTGCTCACCTCTCCTTGTGGCTCTTTACTACCCTTCACAAATTTCCATCTTTCTTCAAAGCTCACATTTCTGCCTGTAGCTGAGATTGCTCTTAAGCTTCTTCCTTACCCTTGAAAGTTTTCTTCTTTCCACCCTTCTCTGATGGTCATACTCCTTCATACTTCATACTCCTCAGCTTGTTCATAAAAATAGAAGAGTGAATTGAATTTCTGTCCTGCAGGCAGCTAGAGAAGGGAGAGAGCTGACCCCCACCCCTATAGTCAGACTGTCCACCACAGCTCAGGAACTGAGGTCTGTCAACAGTTTAGGTGTTGCTGGCCAACACTGGCTAGGGAATCAGCAAAATATTTTGCTGCTCCTCCCTGCCCTCCAGCCGTGTTAATCTTTCATTCCCTTCCTAACCACAGTCTTGCATCCACTGCTCTCCCCAGACAGCCCCATCGACATCTGGAATCTCCCCCATCCCTTGCAGCCAAATCCCAATCTGCTGAACCTCCTCAGGTTCACAAGAACATTGACTATATCAAGACAACAAAAATGACATGAACAAGATAAAGGCTAGCTCCCACGTGGGACCTTGACATCCATGGAGACTAGCACTCAGAACAAACTAAAGCTAAGAGTGTAAAAACACTGATACATACTGTCACAGAAAAAAAAATATCTCCTGTGATTCACCTGGTGAATTACAGATCTTATATCTTGTGCTTGCTGTGTTTGCAGTTTTCCCACTTACTGTCAAGGAGGGATGGGGTTGTAATGAGAACAGGGAATAGCAGACTTGGACTCTGTGAAGCAGATCTGAGAGGAGATTTTTGCTATAAATTTGCTAGCCAGTTAATTAAACACATCTTTACAGGGATCTGAGTAGCTATTAATCTCAAACCAATGATGTTTAGAATTTTACAAGCAGTTCGGTTTGATAATTTACACAGACGCCTACAGCTGTCTCGAGGAAGCATATCCACCAGTAGTAGTTATGAATTCAAATTTCTGCATGGATTCTTTTCAGCTTTTACTGCTGAACAGCAAGAAGTGTCATAATTTCTGTAAACTAAATAGTCCCGTTTTGCTACATTTTGTTCCTACCAGCTGTGCTGTGTGATTGCTCATACATAGCAAAATGTGCTAATAACTGCTATTATGAAGAGGTACAGTCACCATAAAAAACACAACTCTTTAATGTTTGTGAGTGTATGCTCAGGCATGGAAAGACACCTAACCACATGATGTGCATTGCGAACAAGCTCCCCTTCTTCCCTGACTTGTGGGGAATATTCGCTTGGTCCCTACACACATTTTGGCATCTGGTAAAGGTTTAGGAATTCCTCATCTTCCACACACAGAATCATCTTTCAAATCAAGATGAACTCTCAGAAGATGACAACTCTGACCCAAAAAGCATTTCAAATGCTGCAGTTGCAGAAAACTGATTGTTGCAAGATTCCACTGCGATGATTAAGCAAATGTTTGAGACGACCCTGAAAACTGCAGAAAAGAAAAATTTGGAGTTGTTATTCCAAGTAAATTCGTCCCTGACAGATTAGATTTTACCCAGTGGCACTTTCAATTACATGCCTCAAATAAGGATTTAATTTAGATTTAATAAGACAGTTATTGCATGCTAATTAAATACTAATGGATTATTAAAAACATATTTTCTGCAGGTTTAACAATCCTCTAGTAAGCACATCTATCTAAACCTGAATACACATGGTTTTAATCAGTCATCGGAATTAAGTTAAAACATAATTGCTGAAAGTTGAAGTATGTCATTGGACTCAAGAAGACAATTACAGTACGTCTATTACACAAACATGGATTTGATGGGAGAATTATTAATAGGCAATAATTATATTTATCTACTAAATAAGAGTATTGATTTAAAAGTATTCATACATTGCATGTATTAAATATATTTCTATAAAAAAAGGATGTAGAAGAACACAAATGTATAGCGTTAAGCAGGCTCACACAGTTTGGTTAGCAAACTCCATTCCTTTTAAAAGCTATTCTTGATTAAAAGGCATTTCATTATTCTTAGACACATTTTTTGCTTAGAGGTAGTATAGTGCACTTTTTATATAGTGTCTGTTAACAAAAATATATCTTTATCAGTTGCCAAGAATGATGTCACTTTTTTAGTCTTTGGCCAGTTCCTAAGCCAATTGGATTCTACTTCTGAAGCATGTAAAACTATTTATCTTTCAAAAAATCTGGCAATCTCATTGAACACTTCTACACATATTGATGTATTAGGTATCCTTAGCAACCCAGTAAACAGAAAATAACCTTGAGGTTTATCTTAATTAATGAGATAATTTAGTAATTGCAGGTATCCTAATTATCATTGGTAAAGACACCCATTAAAAATGGATTGTTTGATAACCAACCAGCCTCTGTTGTTCCAGGTCACAGAAGTCACAGTAACAGGCTACTCTGCAGAAGTCCTGTACAATGTCTGATTCCATGCACAGCAGATATGGGCACTGGATGAACCCTCATCAAGATACCTTTAATTAACACCTGGGACTGCAGCTGAATGACAGTTACTGAAGCAAACTATATGCTCTGAAACTATTACCAGCTTTCTAGGATATTCTTACATTCCTCTGCACTATTTACACAAGCTTCTAAATATAAAGCAATCAAGCCCATCTTTCTGCAAAGCAGGGATTACCAGCATTTGTTAATCTATTCATACTTTCTGCTCTTGGCAATTTCCTCTCAAAACCTTTCCCAGAATGATCAGCTTGGAAAAGAATAAAATCCCTCTATTTGCACCACTGTAGAAGCAGAGTTAGGGACTTCCACAGCAGGAACCCTCAGCTCAATGCCTCGGCACAAGAGATGTCAACATAGCAATCAAAAACTAATCACATCGAAAAGGAAGATTAATTTGGTGGTCTCACTGCCAGTTTTGAGCCCCTTAAAGCTGCTCTCTAGCTCTGTGCTGCAGCAGCAGGACAAATGTGGGGGGGGGGGGGGGGGGGGGGGAAGGAGCTACAAGCCCGAGTAGAGGCACCTTGGCAGGCTGTGAGGGTGAGCTTGTATCGCTCCTGCCAGCGCTACAATTATTAGATGCTATCATCCCCTTGCATTCACGAGTACATGCAAACTTTTAAAACAAACAAGCAAACCAACCACACAATGAAGTAATGGGCTGTTTTGCATCTACCCTGGCATGGAGACAACTTCATTCATCTGATAGCCATGCTACTGAAACCAAAGCACAGAAAACTCAAAGTAAAACAAATGAAAACGCAGAGACTTATTCTTTTACTCACTCTCCCGGACAGCGCAGGAAAGGAGAGACAGTACAGAACATTTGCAGCAATATCTACGGGATGACAAGCACTTAAAACAATTCTACAGCACAAGCTCAGAGCCAGCACTTGTGCCAAGTTTCAATGACATGCTTCAGTAACACTAATTGCTTACTGTTGGGCTTCATTTAACCATGCTGTTTCTAGCAGTTCTCTGAACTACGGATTCTTCTCCCCGAGAATACAAAAGCACAAGGTATGAGTTCATTGCTAAAGAACGAAAGCATCTCAGCAGCCGAGGCTGCCTGGTGATTTGCTGAACTCCTCTGCGCCAGTTGTGAGTTTTCTTCTAATTTAACTATTAAGGTTTAAGCTAAAAAAGAATCCACTTACTTAAGCACTGTATCTGTTCAAGCATGATCAAAGCCAGGAATATCTCTTAACTGAGATCTTTTTTTGTTGTTTAGTTAAGGAAAAGTAGTGCTCCTAAAACAGGACAGTGTATGCAGTAAAGACAGGTTGTTTGGTTTTTTTTAGAAGTGCTGTAGTTTGGTCTTGCATTTAGAAGAGATGTAACTAAAATACCTTTCTTTTTTTTTTTTTTTTTTTTTTTTTTTTTTCATTTTATGAATTACTAGGTAGGCAACAGGCTTTTCCCACAGAAAGCCACACTTGCCTCAGTGCTCCGAAGTCCAAAGCAATCTGTAAAACTTGCCTTTATAGCAGACTAATTATTACTGTTAAGCAAATGTTTTTCTAATGCTTATATCTGAAGCCATCAGACAAACTATAATTTGTGACCAGCCTTTGTATTTAGTAATAGCCTAACATGGTGGAGTCAGAATCCATTCATTAGCCCTGGCAGGCAGCTCCAGCGGTCTGTGTAAGGAGCAAAGATTAATGCGAACATTGTACTCAGGGTGGCCCTCATACTGCGAACCCAATAGTTTCAGCTTCATTTACAAACCCAGAAATCTTTTTTCTTTGCTCAGGAGTAAAACTGTTAGTGAACTAAGACAGTGATATGTGTAAAGAAATTTCACATATAAGACACCTCTGATTTTTACATTATTTACAGTTAAAGTAGGATCTTCGTCTTACTTGATTATATGCAATGAGCTGTTTCTCATACCCAAAAATGCACTGGAACAAACTTTTCATTGGAATGTGACTGACAGTGATGAGAAAGGAGATTTTGTAATCTCCTTTAGTAATTAGTAAAATTAGAAAATGTAGAAAATTAGAAAAATAGTAAAAATTAGTAAAATTAGATTTAGTAATCAAATTTAGTAATGAAAATAAAACCTAAATGCAAAATAGTAGCTTATTCCCAGAAAACAATTCAGCACTGATGATGAAATTCATGAATGCCCTTTGCTCTATCTCCTCTGAAATAGGCAGCCCTGCAGTAAGCTGTACACTAATTTCTTACATTTTCCAGCTTGTTGTGTGTGTTATTAGCTAACAGTTTATTCCTGGGTTTTTGAGATGGTTTAATTTATGTCATACTTTTTATCCTAAATATTTGCTTCTTGTTGTAAATTTATCTTTTGGCACCGAAATTTGTGCTGATAGGGAACAGTAATTTAATCTAGTAATTTAAGGCTTGAGTCCCCAAACTACTTGAGCATCTGCTTAATTAGATGCTGAAATCACACTATAAGGAAGCACAAAGACTCATAGTCTAACTGCGAACTAGGGTGTTTATTGTCTGGGTTCCCTCCGTTTTAATTTCACTCTATATCTGCCAGTTATTAGCCAGGCATAATATGTAAATATAAACATTATCTAATTTGAATTATAAATACAACACAAAAATATTCTGAATTAAAGTTTAGTAGCTTGCAAGAAAGTAAGATATCCTAAGAATACACTGCTTAAACTATTCTTGCATTTTAAATGCATTCATCTAGCTTAAAAGCAAAACAGAGATAATATATCTCTTGCACTGCTCATCAGTGACACCAGACAGACTATGCAGCGTCTTCAATAGCACCTTCTTTTACTGAAGCAAAAGGACTGAAGAAAATGAAAGCATTAAACCCCACTCCCCCTTCTATTTACAAAAATATATTCTTAAAATGCACATCATTTGGAAAGAAATTGTCAGGAAATTCTGAGTTTGTCCACAGTTTATCATGCTTGTTCATAACTCCTTTATGCGTGGAATTGATGGGGGCTACATTAGTGTAATAAATTTACTTTTTCTCTTCCTTCTTCAAAGCAATAGAAGTTAAATCCCAGTCCCAGTTAGGTCTTCTGGGAATGTAAGATTTCACTAACACAATAACAGTGAGTTTATACAGTCCAAGACACCCTAGGAAAACCACAAATAAATGTCAAAATATTCTATTTCTCCACTGTGCAAGTTTCTCTGTCTCACAGTAGCTTTATTTCAAGTAAAATTCATTTACAGTTTTCCATTCCTTTGAACTCAGTTTGCATCACTAGAAGTGTATCTGTGAAGACTAGAGTCATTCTAGTTGTACGACTGCATGCACAGCCTCAACAGCAAATCGAGACACCCCCCCCCCCCCCCCCCCTCCAGTTCTAAAGAGCCTCCCTCGAGGAATGGGGGATCTTTCCATTGCTCAGGACAGAATGAATCTTTCAAATGTGTTTTGGAGGCCAAAAAAAAATCCCACACACCTTAGTACTATCCAAGAATAATGCCTAAAAAAGTAATAGCCGTGTCCCCCCTGGCTACACAAAATGACATCACGGGTCCTTCCAGACCTGAGCTGCAGGTTCCCCTGGGTCCAGCCAATTCAGAGGTCTTTCTGAATTGAACATACACATGATTTCTGCCCTCTAAACATCACAGAAGCCATTAATCATGACCTCATGGTGTACACAAGGAGAAGAAAGAAATAGAAAGTGCCAAACTTTCTTTTAAATGCCTCTTGCTCTTTCAAGTATTTCTCACCGAGGCAAGACATTTCATCCATGTCTACTTCTCTCTCCACTATTCTTATAGCAATCACCGAAGAGACTGTTTATACAGACATACATGTATATGTACATATATATATCACAAATATGTGTTATTATCATAGAATCATAGAATCATTAAGGTTGGAAAAGGCCTCCAAGATCATGTGGTCCAACCATCCCAAGACCACCAATGTCACCCACTAAACCATATCCCTAAGTACCACATCCAGCCTTGCCTTGAACACCCCCAGGGATGATGACTCCACCACCACCTCCTTAGGCAACGCATTCCAGTGCCTGACCACTCTTTCTGAGAAAAAATTTCTCTTAATTTTGTATCTGAACCTCTCTGGCACAACTTGAAGCCACTCACTCTTGTCCTATTGATAGTTATCTGAGAGAGGAGACTGACCCCCAGTTCCTCACACCTTTCTTTCAGGTAGTTGTAGAGAGCAATAATGTCTCCCCTGAGCCTCCTCTTCTCCAGACTAAAGGGTAAAAGGACAAATCTAAAAGTATCTGAATTAGAGAAAGCTTAGCTTTTAAGCTGATAAGGTGTCAAAGACCAGTGCTTACACACTCTCAGAACAGAGCATGGAGCATGAACCTGCTCAGGAGCAGATACAGGGAGAAAAATGAAGCTGGGAGGACCACAAGTCCAGTGCAGCTGATACAAAGGCTTTGTGCATTCCACAATATATCAATAATATACCTCTTGCTAGATACAAAAATGTTTTGTCAAAGACTCAGGAAGTACCAAACAAAACCATAAAGTCTCTGAAAAAGTAAGCAAAACAATTCCAGCCTACTTCAAGTTTAAACGTATTAACAAAATCAAAAGCAAGGTCTGACAACTGGTTTCCCTTTCCGCCAGTTTAATTCTGACTGTGCTCCATTAAAGTTCAAAGATGGCTT
Organism: Aythya marila; assembly: GCF_965140915.1. Classification (NCBI taxonomy): domain Eukaryota; kingdom Metazoa; phylum Chordata; class Aves; order Anseriformes; family Anatidae; genus Aythya; species Aythya marila. The sequence goes on along the minus strand of NC_139043.1, from coordinate 36,523,634 downwards.
TAGCAAAACTCAAAGGCCATCAAAGGAAAACAGCTCACAGTTCATACTCCCAGACAACTTACGGGTCATTTCTCCCCTAAGGAAGCTTCTGAATATAGAGCAGAAACACCCTCTATGAAGTTTCCAGAATGGAAACCAAAATATTTCTCTGAGGATATTTTTCCTCTGCTCTTGGGCTGGTAACCTGATGTGCACCTTCTCTCTTGAACTTTCTTCTCTGGGTGCTGGCAGACAGCTGACCCTTCAGAGGGTCTCAGAGCAGCAGGGGTGGCTGGCTGACCCCTGAAGGCAATGCAGTCAAATCTGATTTATTTTGCATTTTCAACAGACCACGAACACGAATGCAGCAGGCTACCACACCTCAGCTGAAGGAATGGATTAGGCTGCTCAGCTTCCAACCCAAGTGCACATCTGACTGTGCCTTAACAAGAGGGCTCCAGCATGCCGTAGGGGTGAGCACCATAAACCCAAGACTGCAGGTGCCACTATAAGCTGACGTAGGAGTTGCTAGCCTCTCCTGTGCTGTTGGGCCCTCAGGATCATGTTGCAAAAGGGTGTGGAGATGGCAAGCAATGTGGAAAGCAGTGGTCAGCCTTGGGCGTTCTTCATCTCCTATGTGTTGCTCACTCTTCATGGTATTGCAAACAAGATCAAATATAGGAAGAGAACTGACACATTTCTATATGTTTTGGAGGTGGCTTTTATAGCTACCCTAATGAAAGTCTAGCCTAACAGATTCACTTGATGAAAACAATATGCATACTCTTAATAAATTAGAGACATCAAAAAGTGCTAGGATATTAATATATCACAGTGACACATCTCAGTAAAGATTTGGAAACGGAGACAGAAATACCAGTGGAAGACAGTAAGATTTTATAGTGTTGGTGTCCTTAGGCCAAATCTATCCTTTACAAAACTGTGCTGACACCATTAAAGACACCCCAAGGGTGAATTAGACCCATTACATCTTACATTACATAATGAGATCCATATAGGGGAATTTCTCTACAGCTTTACTGCCACAGTTCCTAGTGTTAAATAGGATTTGTACATCTGTACCTTCAAATTAAGTTTGTAAAGTATTTTGAGGCATATATCACTTAAACTGTGTAAAACTAATTTGTGAAAGAGATTTCCAAAATATACATGCTTTGGTCTTTGGCCTAGGCTGTTTCACAGCATTGCTATGTGCTGTTAAATTGCTGCTGTACTCCCACTCAGGACAGGGATACACTTCCTGGGTGGAAGAAGTGAGCCCTAACACAAGAGAAAAAAAATACATAAAAAGAATATTTTTATTTTCTATTACATAAAAAGCTGCTGATACCTTGCAATCTCCAGAGAAGAAAAAGCAAGTACTGTCCCCAGGGCCAACTATAAAATAAGCCATTCACATGCCAAAAAACTCTTCCCAGCAAAGCCCTCTGAAGCCATCTCCATCAGGTACCAGAGAAACAAAATGCAAGGCACAGCACTTGTCCTTCAAACTATGGGTTAATTCAGGGTAAAACAGCATACATCCAATGAACCTGAAGGAGGAGGTTAAGTAAGACTGCCTGTAGGATTGCAAGCTCTCTGCTGCTTTCTAGCCTCCAGAATAGAGCTCAGCTTGACATTGAAAAGCTTTGTAGAGGTTGGTCATTCTCTCAAACTTGACACACTCATAAATCCAAGGCGCTGTGCAGCCAGGCACAGAGTTGTTTTTTTTTCCAGGATGAGAACACATCTGAAACAACACGCTCAGACAGTATGGTATTATTTACTTACAGCTGAGCTGAGGAGATCGGGTAGCAGCCTCAGAAATTATCCCAATTATTTGAAATTGCAGTATATTGTAAGAATTCTGTCAGGAGAGAGGAGTGCAAGGGACAGAGTAGTGGGAAAAATTAAGACTTTTTTTTGTTTGTTTTGTTTTAATAAAGCCAAATGTACCAAGGCATGTATTCAAAATAAGTTACTAAAAACCATTTTATAAACTAGCTTTAAAATCTCTTAATAGCATTAGCTTACCTTCTGTTGTGTCTGAAGAAATATATATGAACCAATAATGTCCTCATGAGATTTCATTACTGAAAAGGCTCATTAGAAAAGGCATTAAAATACTAATTACCTCATAAACTATTTAGTTGTGTACCCACTGGGATAGTACTTACGAGTGCTCAAGCTCTTCATAGATCCAGCTAATCAATTAATGCTCATTACAACCAGAAAGAGCATGCAGACTGCAGCATGCAGGAGAAATAAATAAGTCAGAGGTTAGCAAAGAAAGTGACTTGGCTGTAATAGAGCTTTCCTTTGTAACACAACTGTTGTCTGCTACAATTTAATTTTAATCAGCCTTTTTGGTACTTCTGGTAACGTGATTCTTCTCGTCGCAAGAATCTCAGCTATCGCTATTGCTCCGTTAAGTACATAATTTATTGTGGGAGATCACATGGCACGTGAGAGTCAAGCAGGCAGGTACAGTGTTCACTGATATCATGCCAACATTACCTTTAGAGTGTGTAAATGAAGAGGAGAGGGGCTTAGGGGCTCGTCTGTTGAGTTTTTTTTTTTTTACCTTCAAAGAACAGAAATCAAAGCCCAGTGCCAGTGCCTACCCTTCACCAGGACTGGAGAAGGGACAGAAGCCCTCTGCCAGTGAGAAACAGGCTCTCACAGTGCTTAACAAACACCTAAAATGTCACTGAAACAAAAAGCCATTGCAGCCAACCCCTGATGATGCCAGGGAAGTGCCCAAGGAAGGGTCCTGCCGTACGCCCTGCAGAGAGGGCACGCATGTTCCCTCACCACAGGAGCACCAGGACTGCAGATGCTCTCCCCCATCTGGGACATGGCTGCCCAGAACTGATTGCACCAGATAAATGCATATTCCCAGTGTCTATTGTTTTCATTGCGGAGGGGACAAACCAAAAGGTGGACTAGTAAAGTGAGGAAAAAGCGACTTCATCCAGCTGGTCATTGCCCAGGTTGCGGTGGTCAAGAGCCCTGAGGCTGGCCCTGGAGAGGAGCAAATGCCGGACAAGCACAGCGAGTCACAGCTACTTTATTTGGATTCTTGTGGGAGTTATTGAGCTAGCCTCATATTTACCAGTTTTATTAAGACCAGCATAAACATATCCTGAATTTTAAGTGTAGTAGAAACAGAAGTGTTTACTTTCTAAAATCTTTAAAATGAGATCAAGCTAACTTATTTTTTGAAATGAAGGATTTGGGTATCCTTGGATAATCCCAGTAACCACAAATTTCACCAAGGGAAATTTATTCCAATTTCAATGCTCAAGCAGCAATGTAGTTATGTACAAATTTTAGCATAGACCCTAGATTATCTCTGGGACCTCTTTACTCAACTAATTCAAACATTGCTTGGATCAAGTTTCCGATCAAGTTTCCAATCAAACTAATCCACCACTAATATCATTTAGGAGACCAACAACTCTCTGCAAATTGAAGTAGCAGAACATATTTCCCATTACTCTTGCAAATGGCAGTCATCCTAAATTAATGTTATTAAGGGATTTCTGGGCAATATATGTGAATTTTCAGTTACTCATTATTCTTCAACATTTTAAAGTACTTCAGGAAAAGTAGTTTCTTGACAAAAGATAAGGTAGTGCACAAATAAAGAGATGAACAAAGTTAGGCAAATAGGGTAGGTAAAATTATGCTCGCACAGTAAAAGTGCATGGAATGAAGAAAAAAAAAAAAAAAAAACAGAAAAAAAAAATATACACAAGCACATGTGTTACAAACATGCACAACTGCAGACATTTGACCAACAAAGCTGGAGCTCTTCAGATCGTCAGCTGTTAGTACCTCCTACCACTGCCTCTTGTTTAAATGAATTTCCCAGAAAGACCAGAATTCATACACATCCAGATATTAATGCTTTGGCAGAATTTGTTTTATTTAAGAGGATTCCAAGAAGAATGTTCACTCTAGCAATGAAGTTATAGCAGTATCTGCCACAAAATATAGCAGTATCTGCCACAAAGGCACATTTTTTTCTGACACACACCCAATGAACACAAGCACCAGCCTTCAGAGCAGCTGTATATGTCCATCAGATCAAAAGCAGATCAAGATTTCACCCCCCACCTTATCTTGAGTATCTCCTGGCTATGGTGTTGGCAGCCAAAACAAAGTTCATGCTTAACCTCATCCTAAAGAGCCTCTGTTAACAGTCAGGGAACACAGTCCATCAGCTTAACATATATTTCTCCTGAACCACAAGCAGCACATAAAGCAAACTCTAGTCAAATCCAGTAATGATGCTAGGTATTTTGGGAAGAAGAAAAAAAAAAAAAAGGCAAAAGTTGGCACAGTAAGGCAAATGTCATACTTTGGTGTATAGTAGTGTTCTGTCAGAAGCCAGACATATTAAAAATATTTACATAATTTAAAATAATTTGTACAGGTCTAGTAAAGTCTATTTTGGGCTTTGAGCTTTAATAAAAGTTTAAACATTTGCTAGATCCCATTGGACTTCATGTGTAACCTTGGCATTTGAGGGCAGTATTGAGGATATGCCATTACTAAACTTTTCATATTAGCATGAGTGTGAACTGAAATACCATAATAAAAATATAACAATATTTCTCGTGACTTGAAAACAACACTGGACTTTGTATTTATTTCCAGATGGGAAACTAAAAATGTACTCTATGTTTGCACATGTATACTCAGAGGTGGCTTTTAGTCTAATTTAAACATTCCAGAATAATGTGGCCTAAATATAACAACATGAATCATCCATCAGTTTCAAGGAAATATCTGGCAATTTTTCATTATGAATCACTAGGGACAGGTACCAATACCTTTCACTGATACTGAAGAGTCAAAAACACCTGGTGAATGCTTGGTATGACAAATCAATTATAAACATCTCCTGGTATTACTTTGATAATTATAGAAAGTAATTTATCTTTAAATATTACGTAATAAATGCCTGCAGGAAGCAGAGCTGAAAAATTAAGTTGGAAAAATTTCCTATAAGATGCTGGAAATGTGCAAACACCAGTGTGCAAAAAGAAGAGACAAATATGAACTGTATCCTAAATAAAAGAATATCAGGATTGGAACTAAATTTTAAAAGTATTCTTTGATGATAATAAAAGTATTGCCTCTGATTTTTAAAACCAGAGGAATGAGAAATTCTATTATAAGCTGCTTATGGTGCTTTTTTCCTTTCTGAATACCTATTTTGGAAAATTAAAATGTAAAGAAGAGAGGAAAGCAGAGGAGAGAAAAGGTTGAGCTGCAGGGTAAAGCTGATATTTTGTTTTTAATGATTTCTAGTAGACTGAAAAATAAAATAAAACTACTAGAATCATGGCTTGCTATTTTATAGAGACGTTTTTTTTTTTAATTGTTTTAAAGCCAAGCTTTTATAAATGAGAATGCAATATAATGGAGGTAACAGTCCTAAACTAAAGTACTTCCACACATACATTGTTATTAAATGAACAATTTGATGCTATATTAAAACAAGATTTTTAGAACATTTTTCCATATGACACTGTGAGTGGGTATCAGTGTGACCTCAATATATTAAATAGGAGAAAAAAAACACACCCATGACTAGAAGAGGGAGGTTTTGCATAAACTAAGTTCCATTCTTAAAAGACTGATAGCCTTTTAGCCAAATCTTTGAAGTTCACTTTTAGCTGGTCAAAGTCCATGTTCCCTGTGCCTCTGCCATACTCACAGGAGATGATTACAGTTATATCAAGTACTTTGCTTTTCTGTCCTCTTTGTAGTTTAAGTCAATTAAAATAAGGTAAATTATCTAAAGCAGACTAATGCAGAGGTGCCCACATTGCCAGAGAAATTGCAAATAGTCCTCAGCACATGAGCACATGTCCAGAGTAAAGATGCTCTGATCCCATAGGTGAGCTATGCGGGAGTCGTAGTATAAGCAGGTACAAAGCACAGAGGACATGACCAACTACACTACATCCCATGCTGTCTCACTACAGAGCACACTTGGGACAATTATTCATGACATTTCATGCACTAAAATCCCAGATAAACATTATTGGCCAGCAATTTGCTAGCAAAAAACACAAGCGGAGCAAAGTTTGCAGCCTAAGTGTTTCCAGGGTGGGAGACCCAGTCTGCCCCAGTTTTTAAATTAGCGCTTTGATAACTCTCCAGACATAAATCAGAAAAGTTGTACTAATGAACATCTGGAAGACAGTATATTACCCTCCCACCGCTGAAAAGTGTCACTAGCCATATTTGACAGAAGAAACAACAAATGCTGCGAGCATTTCCTCAGACTGAACACAGCTTGTAGCAGTATTTCAAATATGCCTGTGATCTTAGAAAGAGCTCTAAAGGGGTATCCGTTAGTCCTGGTTTGGATATGGTTGACATTATGCAAAAGTAAGTGCTCTCCTGAGATTTCAGTGAAAGCCACAATGCCAGGGAAGCTGATCTCACAAGGCTTCCATCATCTCAGATGACAGAAGTCTCAGAAGATCAGTTAATTTTTGTCATTCTGAGCCAAAATCTCATCAGTAAAGTTCAGGAAATTTCAGGGGCATTAAATCCAAACATAAACCATCATCTCTATGTGGATTTGAGTTCCGAATTTGAGTTTGCACCCACTTGAAGCATGAGGTGTTTAAAGCCTTCCCATTCTTTCACTAGTCCTGTAAAATACTGCATTTCAATAATGATACTAATATAGCAATATTAATAATTAACAATAACATATACTAATTATATATATATAAATTCAACTCGGACAGAAGCTGTGTTTTCTGGAAGCGGCAGGCAGAAATTCTTCTGTGTCATTTCAGTTCTTTTTCTGACAAATTGCATGGCCTCTAGCAAGCCACTTCACTTTTCTCTTTCAGTTCTTCAACGGTCTAAAATTATTTATCTCCCAGGAATGTTATCATAATTAATAAACTGCTTCATTAGCTACTGCACAGCTTTTTGAAAATGCCTTTTAAGCATGTCCATAAAGAAGAGATTTATTGTCACGAGATTTTGCTTCCAGCTCTCGTGTCCTCAGTGGTTAAAATATGGAGCTGGTAAAGGGTCTCACACCATCCCCTCCGCCCTGGAGCCCATCGCTCATAATGAGGTGCACTTGTACATCCCAAGCGAATGCCAGACTGAACACGCAGCGGCCCGAAGTGCAAAACAACTTCCATTATTCATAGCTCTTGCAAAAATCTTGGAAAGTGAAAGCTGTACAAATTCCAAGCAAAAGACTGAAATCTATCTCTACGAAGCAGAACTTCCCTGTAAGACAACCTTGCTTTTAGTTTTATAATTTCCCTTTTCCCTGGCTTCAATGCCATAAGAATTTACTTTTATTTTTACCAGCTCTCCCTGACACACAAGTTTACACAAACAAAACCTTTCCTGGAAGGGACAGCTCGGCACCAAACAAGTCACCCTCACGTATACAGATGCATCTGACTTAAGTTTCAAAACCTTACAACAAACACACAAGAACCAGATCCAGCAGTTCATGTGTTGGGCTAGTTGATAGCTACAGCAAGCAAACATTAGGATTGTATTTCAATTATTGCCATGGTTACAAAATCAGGGTGGACACTGGAGGAAAAAGGAGAAAGAGAAACAAATTTACAAAGCCAGCAAATCCTATGAGGAAAGAGAGGGTGGTGGAGAAAGGGATGAAGGAGAAAGGGTGGACAGTTGGTGAGGGATGCTGGGTGGGGGAAGGAGAGGTCATTCTAACACCCAGCTGAATAAAGGCAAACAAAATAATAAAAATTCAAGTTCTTCTAGAGAGATAGTGCTGATAAGATCACTGCAGGATAAAGTGACACAAAGAAAGAAAAATGCAAGGAATTGTTACAACTTGTGGCTGCAACAAGCAACGTGATTTGTATGCACTCACTGGAAGTGAGATCAAATATTCAACACATATTTGCAGCAGCTATGAGCAACTGAACCAGCTCTCTTCTCTATTTCACTGCCTGAGCCACTGGCAGCTTAAGAAGAATTAGTTTCTACTGAGTCTAGTCCATAATCCAGCATTTAGGCATGACGGCTGTGAGGTCCTGTTTCAGTAAACAAAACAAAATATGATTAGCTTCACCCATAACGTTAATACCTTAATCCACAGCAAGGCATACTGTCTGCAGGCAAAGCTACTGCTCAGGGAGGATTTCAAAGTGCAGATCAGGAGCACACTGAAAGCTTGGCTTTGGTAACTCTAAAACATAAGCACCAACATAACAGGAGATACAATTTCAGAACAGTGAATTTTGTCAACAGTTTAACTATTCAACTCTCTCTTCTTCCTTGAAAACATTTCTTAGTTACTGATAGAGGAAATTGTGTCATTATTATTATTATTATTATTATTATTATTATTATTATTATTATTAATCATTTGGAAAGCTTCCTTTTCCATTTTTTCCCTTATGTAGCTTTCATTGCTTTCTTATTAAGGACAATATGAGAAATTGCTTCTGAAAGCTCTACAGAGATGTGACACTTTTCCTTCAGCTCAGTGGTCCAGAACCCATGCTAAGAAAAGTTTTATGGCCCTGAAGCAGTGTGTATCACTCAATTAAAGTGATTCCTTTCCCTTTCATCTTGATATGAAAACACTGGCTTCAAACCATTATTATACATAACAAAATACTTGCAGTCATGAAATGTTAAGCAGCTGAACCTAGAACCTCAGTGGCTTTGATCCTGCCTGCATCTCCTGTCTGCAGCCAGTATCGAAACCCCACAGCCCTGGGCCCACTCATTGTAACCAGCTGAAATTTCCTTCCCAAGAAGCCACAGGAGCTGTCCCAGTATGCCACTGCTATTGTAACAGAGCTCTTGTTTCCACATGTAGCAGCTGCTAAAATATGTCAGCTGAGCATCTTACTGGGGCAGGGATAACAGCACACCCCAGTGATTTCTCCCTTTGCATCATTTGCACCACCATGACTCATGGACACAAAAATTAAAGTTATTTCTAAAATACAAAGGGCACCTGAACCAGGTCTGCCTTTCTGCTGGGATGGGTGGCTGACTGAACATGGACTGGGATTTTCACAGCCACCAGCAGGATCTTGACCCAAATGAAAATTAGTTCTGATGACAACTGTCTAACCACAGTTTCTTCCACTTTTTGCTTCCTCCTCCTCCAAAGCTATTCAGCATTCTAAGGTAAATTACAAGGTTCAATTAATATGAATATTCACCACTGTAATTGTGAACATACTCATTACTGGCTTATTACTTTTCTTTTCCTGTTATGTTTTTACTCTTATACCTGAATTTCAAATTAATTTTCTTATCATTACTGTTCGACCTAGTAACACATAGAAGGCAAATACACTAACCCACAACTCTATATACTTCTGATATGAAAATAACTTCTTAAAAAAAAAAAAAGAGAGAGAAAAAAAAAAAAAGCACAGATTCTGTCAGGAAGGCAGGCACAGCCAAAGAACACATATTACATTTTATTCAAATTTTATAAAACTATGTATCTGGCAAGGGGCAAAGGGACAGTGAAAAAGAAGAAATGAACAGGTCAAATCAAAAACTGCATTTTAAAGTCAGATTATTTTCACTGCCAGTCTGCTCCTTTCATAGCTCAAAAATCTCTACAGCTAAAGATCAATGCCTCACAATATTCAGATGGAAAAGCATCAGCTCCACAGAAAGAACCGTGGTCACACAGCTTTCCAGTGGTCCTTCACACACTGTTTATCTTTCAGTCAGGTAGCCCACATGGTATTGCACTTCCCAGTTATAAAACCCTGGATACTCTGAAACTGCAAACCAAACTGCACATAATCAGTATATGAAGAGAAAGGCACAGCCAACAATTCCAAATTCCTAATATTCCTAATAGCCTACTGAACCACATGTTAATATGCTACACGTGCTATTCTGCATATTTTTGCCATGTACACTTACAGCTGAATGTTTCCTCCACTTTCCAATGCAATATATTTTAATACAAATTCAATGGGTGTTTTTGGTAGGCAGCATAAGGGTTTTATCCCTTCAGCTCTGAGTCTAAGAAGAAAGTGATATTGATTTAGATGTTCACTCATTCATTTTATAGGACAGTTTTAAAGCATTAGGTGATAACCTAATTGAGAGGCACACCACGCGAGAAACTGAGATTGTTGTGATAATTTAAATCAGTTCTGGGATGTCATCCACAATAATTTAATATGTGAAGTTACACACTCCAGAAAAAAAAATTAAAAAAAAATGGTAAATGAGCAACTTTGGTAGCAGTGAAAAGGCTTTCTAGAAATGCAAGGTAATACAAATTAAATAAATTGTTTATTATAGAAACATAAAATTAATGTAACCCATTCGGTATGTTTGTGTATATGTGTTTGTATATGTATGTTTCTGACAGACTTCTATTTCCCTCTACAAAATGACTGTGTACCAATCAAGGGAACAAATCTTTTGCCATCTATCTGCTGTCTCTGGAAAACCTGGCATCATACAGTATCCATACTGATATTATTTATCCATATTTATTTTAAAGAAGAAAATTAAATCACCAAACAGTATTACTTCTGCATACCAAATCATACTTGCATTGCGCAGGTACACATTTTGATGTGCACAAGGCCAGAAGGATTCGGCATCACATCTGGGTCTCCCATCTAGATGAGCCTGTCCTGCATTCTTTCATGTGGGCGCAGAGAAAACACGGATCCATCTGCCATGGATTTGTACGGCTGATGAACCAAGCCCAAAGTCCCCCAAACTTCTCCAGTTACCACAGTCATTAGCTGCAAGCAGCTTCGATGACTTTGTTTAGCGCTCAGCACATACATTCTTTGCCGCATGCAGCCAGCCACATGCAGTACTGGATCTGCTATCAGTAATGGCATTAGCAGAATCTAAAGAAATCTGAAATTCCTTCCTAATGCAGGACACAAACCAGTAAGGTACTAAGCACCCTCATTTTCCACTTGTTTAAAAAAATCACCGGAGTATGTAAAGTCTCATGCTTTGAGCATGAAGCAAAGTGAAACAGTTAATAAGAAGTACAAACATGCCTGTAATACAGATGATTCAGATTTATAATTCATGAACTTACATGTAAGAAATAATTTTGCACTGGATATCCTACATTTTTTCCACTTTGTGTTCATGCAGGGTATTGCTAATAGATTCATATTGTTCAAGCAGTGGCTAAATGAGGAGGCTTTTTACACTGCATGTGCATTCAAAGAAAAACAAAGTACAAAACTCGAATATAGAATATTCATAAATAAATAAATAACCCTGCATTTGAAAAGAACGGTCCTGGAGCTCTGAATTACACCTCTTAAGGGTGAATATGTGTGGACTTTTTCCACCCCTAGAAGTGTGGCAGAAAACCCCTTGTAAGTGAAGGTGCTGTGTGTTCACTACACTATGTTTTGGAACTGATAGTAATTTCTCTGAAAGAGCCATACCTTTACATGTTAGGTTTAGGGACAAAACCTGCTTATCCAAATTTAAAAGTAGTTTGTATTAATATACAGTTTTGGATATTAAACTGCAGAATTCTCACAATATGCACTAATATTTTAATCTTGTTCTTAAGTAGCCTCACATTTCCAGTAAAAAAAAAAAAAAAAAAAAAAAAAGGCAGGGGGTGTGGGGTGGGGGGAGTAAACTCCAGAACCTTTAGTCCCCAAAACAGATGCCAGCTTGGGATTTATTTAGCCAAGGAGTATTTAGCTTGGCTCAGCCTCACTTGAGTTGAAAAAACACTTGCCTATTCCAAAAAGTTTTTAACAAGCTCTGCTGCAGATGCTGTTGCCATTTGGCATGTCACCGTCATTGTGTGGTACAGAGGAGAGAGAACTCTTGACCACAGGTTTTCCTTGGCCAGGGGAGCCAGAGTTTTTGGCTATTGCTGCTCTTCTGACCAACTGGCTGCATGTTTACGGAATGTGGTTTTAGACGGGGTGTTAACAGAGGTAGGGTTAATAGCCTAACCCAGACCAACAGTGAGGTGAAGGCATGACCTATCCAATCTAAGAAAACAGAGATTGTATATTTTGCTGCTCTTAACCAAGAGCTTCTTGCATGCAGCGTGCCTATAGACAAGAAGATATTTTTCTTTGCCTCAGGATAGATGACAACAACTGTAAAAGCTGTACCAGTCATGCAAAGTAGAAATATATAAAAACATGTGGTTGCTTAATCTTTGTCGGCTTGATTTCATTCTCTCACTTATGACAATTTTACCTTGGCATAATGCCACTGAAAGAAGTTAAATGAAGTTACTCCTGTTTTCCACTATGATGAGATATCTTGAGAGGATAAAAACCCTACAGAGTTAAACTGCAAACTTCTGTCCTCATATTTCTACTTGCCAGCAAATGGCAGCTCTGAAACTGGAAAAGCCTAAGTGTTTCAACACTGATGAACTTTGTTCCAAGGCATTAGTGCTGAACACCTCTATGAGAGTGCATATAAAACTGGGGAAAGCTGCCCACATGTAGCTTAGTTTACCGACACTAATCATATAACAGTGCAAATGCCTGAGGAAGCCTTGACCTTGTAAGACATGTAACAACTTCAAAAACACCATGACATTTGACTCCTATCAATAAATTGTTTTTGTCTGAATTTTGGCACATCTTTCTGATGGCCGCACCTTTGTTGCACTTAAGCAAAAGAAAATATCCTGGCTGTATATATGTCATTCAGTCTACTTCTCTAACACTGGCGTTACACTGACACACCATGTGCCTATCCGGAAAAAACACGGACTATGTACACTCCCTCCTCATCAGACACTTTTTACTTCACTGATGATTAACTGACAATTTCTTCAAGCCAAGTTGTGGAGCACAGACACCATCAGAGAACCAGCCAGACCATTTGTTTAAACACTGCTAATCTGCACCAAAAGTCCTATTTAACACGGTTCGGATCACATAGCCGACACTTCAGTTCAGTTCCCTCTCACTGAGAGCTCGGCTAGGACTAGTAACATCTTGAAAGTTCATAGAGTAAACTGACACAAAGGCAATTTACTGCAGCATATTAAAAAGAGTGTAACATATGACTAAGAATGAAGTAAGCAGTGTCTGGCTACATCCCCCACTGTCTGGGTAGCCAGTATGCAAGAGCAATATAAGAAAGTAAACTATATATTTTTAAATTTTCCATTTTACCATTTTGGCTTCCGAATGCATTGGAGGGACTTGAGGTGAAGCACAAGGATTATTGAGGTTCGGCCCTTGCATTCCCATGATGTTGGAGTTCATTGACATTTGTCGCTCCATCTTTTAAAAGAAAAAGAAAGAACACGGTTTCAAAGTGTCTAGAGACATTTGAAAGTATTTATGCCTGGTTTCTAGGTAAATGGACTCAGCTTTATTTCTTCAAGTCATGACGGGAAAAATAACAATCTGTGTCATGAAGTGCATGCGTGTGTGCACGCAGGCGTGTGTTTCATCAGAGTCGGCCCTGAAAACTCACAGCCAATTATAAAGAAAAGGATTCTTTACTAAACAAATTTAGCAGCCACCCAGGTTTGCACTTTTTTGTAATGATTTTCTCCCTTTCAGTATAACAACACTCGGAGTTAAGTGGTTTTAAAAGCATCACTGTATAAAGCTATGGCTTCTCCTGTCAGTGCAGCCCAACTTAGCTAGTTAAAAACATAAATAAAAATCCCCAATCTTGAGTATATGGAAAACGAATTGGCTCTTTTTTCTTCACTCAGCTTGCTCAGCTGAGAGGAGTTTTCCATATGTCTTGTACGGGAAGCTTTCATGTACTGCTGATGCAGCACAAAATACAAAGCAGGACTCCTGGCTATGTAGAGCACTTTTTGCAAGCTAAACTCACCATGTTGTGAGTGAGGGACACAACCTAATGGCAGAAAAGACTAGATATAATAATTTCCTGTGGTGCTTTCCCTGAAAAGAGGCAAGTGCTGTTACACTGCTAGTGTTCGCTCAGAAGGGTCAGGGTGATAAGTAGTGTTATGGTGCTGCTTTCAGCCACAGCTGGGCATCCTGCCTCAACTGAGGTTAGTCCCTGAATCTTTGGCTCATACAAGAAAGCAGCAGCTCTGCTGCAGGATAGGAACGGCTCTATCTGCGGGATAGGAGCGGCTCCCACAGTGATCTTCTCCACAGTCCATTCAGGAAGACTGTGGGGCAGGAAGACTCACATCTGTGGGGCTGTCAGCAGAAGCACACCTGCTTCTCTGCAAGCAGAGCTGCCCAAAGGGCTCCCCAGCAGCAACCTGAAGCCCCTGAGCTTACACTGAAGCAGGATGTTTGCTCCATTTCAGGTTCCTTAGTAATCATGCCAGAAAAAAAAAAAATAAATAAATAAAAATAAAAACCAGAACTGTCCACAGTGGCATTTCTTACATTTTTTTGTTGACCTTCCTGGTCGATACTCCAGGAGAACTTTATTGGTAAGTTACTAATTAACAACTTATTAATGACTGCTCAGATAGCAGCCGACCTGAATCTTCTTAGCCCCAGACTGTCCCCCTTGCCCCAGCAGTGCCAGAACAAAAAGTACTTTCCTCTCATCCATATCTGATCGCCCTCAGGTTGCCTTCCCAACTGAACACCATGTGATGAAACAGAAACTTCTCCTTTCACACTCCCCTCTTCCCCATGCTATCTAGACTCCTTTCTACCCCTTATCTGCCCAGTTGTCTTATACTGCGAGTTGTTAAAATCATTTAATATTTTGAAGATACAATGGCAAAGCACCCTTCATCTCCCAGAAAATGAAGAATATTCCCAACTCTGCAGAAATTAGTGGCAGTTGAAGATGAGCAGTGATCATGACCAAATTTTAGTTAAGTGCAAGTTACTAGGCCTGGAAAGTAAGCTCTATTTCCTTCTTGTTAGCTAGTTATCTCCCAGAAGGAAGAGGATTACTTCTGAGTTCACTGCCATAACATACGTACATAACTTTTCCAGTTTTATCTGACTTCAGGAATTTCTTTTTGTTCCAGTGCAGACATACTGATCTCACTGACATGACCAAGTGTGAGAACCAGAAACTGTAGTCTCATGTAAACTGTTTCTAATCACTCTCACACTAATTAACATTCCATTAACCGCACCAGAAATACTCTTGTGCAAGACAAAGCAGAGAAAAATGTCCAGCTTCCCTAGCTCATTACACCTTGATCTTTTTTTTTTGGACAATCCAACAGACTCTCACCTCTGCATAGGCTGAATCCAGAGACAAAAATAAATGAATAAATAATGCCCCCCTGCCTCTCCTCCCTTGCCTTCCCGCCTTAAAAAAAAAAAAATAAAATAAAATTTAAAGCAACAACAACAGCAAAACACAAAAAACTTACAGGCATGAGTACAGCAGAAGATCCAGGCATTGTAGGGTTGGGCAGGGTGCCAGGCATAGAGGCAGGCATAGGCTGTCTTTGTCGGTTGTGTAGGTGCAGTAGTGAAGACAGAGAACCTGGAACAGGCCTAGGAGGAAAGGAAAGGAAGTTGTCATGGGCTTTAGAGACCAAACCAAGCCTTACAGCGGCAGCCATTGCTAGGCACTGACAATTTTAGGCAAGCAGGCACAAATAAGCCAATCTAGCATTTGTCATCTCCTGCACAAATCCACAGGACAGAAGGTTTTCAAGAAACAGATGACTCACATTCCCCCTAGTAGTAGTTATTGTTTAAAGCACCAATAGAGTTCATCTGAGAGAACATGAAAGTAAACACAACAGCAGGTCTGAGTCTATGCACCTCTGCATCTTACAACGGCCAGCAAAAGATTTCTACCGACAAAGCAGGAAAATTTCCTGGCATGCTACATGAGTGAGTTGCTGTAAATTCTGCCTTCAGGAACAAAAATATTTGGATAATAGTTTTGCAGACTATGACAGAAAATTAAACACATTTATATTAATTCTGAAGTTTTACCACCTGTAAATAAACTACTCTCAAATGAGGATTTCAGCTCTACTCTTGACATTTTGTCCTGAAATTCTACCAAGCCTTTGTTACAAAGTAAGGTCTCTAATATTGCCAGTTTGAATGTAACCAGGACACAGAAAATGGAAAAAAAATATCAAAATTACATATATTACATTGAGATCAAGTAGCTGTTAAAGGTAAAAGGTAAAGAATATAAAGAAGCAGAGAAATATTTTGGCAAAAGAGTTCTAGTAGATTTAGAAGGATTTTTCTAAGTAAACCAGAGGAAAAAGTAATGTTGAGGAAGTAGGGCCACTAACAAAGAAAAATCATCATAAAATTAATGGATTAAATGAAGCTTGGAAGCTTTGAAGCAATCTGACGTGTTAACGTTTCATAGAGCAGGACACTCTCAAGAGCAGGACCTCCCAATTCCCACTTCTCCAAATCTCCCCAGTATTTCCCATCCTTGTACTTTCAGTCCTTCAATCCTCCTCTCTAAAAGCCCACTCCCCTCCAGAAACATTTTATTCCAACAAAGCCATCTCAAAGTCTTTGCCCTGCCCGACCTTTGCCGCAGACACTCCTGCTGCTCCCACCCCCTGCCCTCAGCTGCCCTCTTCTTGGCAGCTGCAGATGACTGAACCCATCCTTTTGTCTTGGTTCTCCATGAAGAAAAAAAGCCTGTGTTTTCAAGGATGTTTAAAAAATCCTCCCAGACACATATAGTACTTATTCAGAAGAAACAAACAAAAAAAAAATCCAGCAACAACAAATGTAGCTTACATAAAGACAAGAAGCTCTTCCTATGCCTCCCTGGTTATCTGCTGATGGAGGAACATGATGTACTTTACATCTTCACTCCTCCCAAAGAAACTCAAGGTAATGTCTCCCAAATACACAACATAACCTCCTGAGAGGGTGCAAAAAGCAGTGTGATTGATCAAACATGAATCCATTTCTGGGAGAGGGGACAAATGGTCTACGCAGCACTACGGTGAGCCTGGGGCACTGTGGAGATGATGTAAGTGGGATGAAAGTTCTGCAGGAAAAAAGATCTCAGAAAATAAAGTACACAGTCCCTGACCATCCTATTTCCACCTAAAGTGCAGCTGCTCCTTGTACCAGCACTCGTTCCAGCAAAAGGGCTGAGAAGTCATTAGGACAGGGCCAAAAAAGCAGGAAACGTAGATTCAGGGGAAGGGAAGGGAAGGGAAGGGAAGGGAAGGGAAGGGAAGGGAAGGGAAGGGAAGGGAAGGGAAGGGAAGGGAAGGGAAGGGAAGGGAAGGGAAGGGAAGGGAAGGGAAGGGAAGGGAAGGGAAGGGAAGGGAAGGGAAGGGAAGGGAAGGGAAGGGAAGGGAAGGGAAGGGGAAAGCGTTGGTGCACTCTCATGGGGGTCCACCAGCTGAGACACAGCCTACAGTTCCTGTTCTGGCTAACGGGAGGAATGTGTTCAATAAAAATATCACTTGAGTTTGCAGTGTGACCAAAGTAAAACAAATGCCATGACAACAGCCCCCTCCCCACTTAGTCATTTGGAGACTGTCCCATATATAGACCCTTTGTACAATTCACCGGTTTCATAATAACCTTAGGTGTTAGGCTGTTTGACAGAAACTTATTTTGGCCTGACCTAGGCAATTTGTGCACGTGATTCTCAAGGGACTGCAAGGTTTGAGTTTTGCTTATATGTTCCAGAGCCAAAAACATTTCCAAAATTGCTTTAATGAGTTTGGGAATATGGGACTTGGGCAAAAGGGAATTATTGGTATTTATTAAAATGGCAAAGAAGCTTCCTTGCTGTCCCCAGTTTCACCTTTAAAGCTGCTTCACTTTGGAGGTCTGCATATGCTTTACACTTAGCTAGAGAAAAAAAAAAAATCCTCAGTACTTCAGGTATTTCTTCTTGCTAAACTCCTGCAAGTCTACTCCCAAGTGCGTTTCTGCAAAGAGCTGCAGAACAGGCAGAGAAACCTTGTGCTTCCAGGTTGACCCTCTGTTGAAAAGTCTGCACTGCTCCTGCCACCAATAAAAGTGCTACATAACGCACACCAGACTCAGCTCACCATCGGGGCAGTCTGACATTGGCCAGTACTCGTGGATACTTCTATTGCTTCCACATTGAAGGCAGGTCATTGATTATCATGCACTCACATGCACATGCACAGCCAGCTCAGGGGATATTTATGGCAAAGAACATATGTATACATAGGCTGAGATGCTCAGCTTGTCTACTTCTAAGGCATTTCTTCTTCTTCCAAGGACAACACAATCTCTTTTGTTGTTGCTTTTTAACCCGCAGCAAAGAAAGCCAGTAAGAGTTTATAATTGTTATTTTTGATGTTGGACACGTTGACTCTGCTCCTCGCTTTACAAATGCTGAGGAGGTACAGCCTGTAGCCAGTCAGTCAATATTGCTGACCGAAGGATTTTAATTCCTTGGCACCTGTGCTGCTAAATAAACAGGGTTGTTGGGCAAACAGCCCATAAATAAAGGACAGATAAGATAGAGAACTGGCAAGTGCTCAACCTCACTGGAAATCTGGCTATCTGTAGGGTTTTTCCCAACTTTAAGAATTTTCCTCTTGTTCCCACAGAAGAATGCTGCCGGACACTATGTGATCTCAGTCAGGATTTGCACACCATCTCGCTGGGCATACAGAGCCTGGATGGATAGCCTTTACGGTGGCTTAGTAAAATACCACGTGTTAGCTGGGCTGCTCCAACTGAGAGAGTTGGCTCTCCTCCCTCTGTAGGGTTGTGCTAACACCATGAGTCATCGTTACTAACATTTAGGCAGATGGGCGGTACCCTGCTAAGCCATGGTGACTCGATCATTTTCCATCATATGACTCTACCCAACGATTAAAGATAAATCCACTAATGTAATCAAATATCTATGATATATACTTTGCTATGTGCCTTCTTGATTAATACCAAATATTCTGTCTGCTATGATGCAACTCCGATCTGACCCAGTTTTCTAGACTGTCTGATGACTAAACGCTACATTTGTCTATTAAAAGACCAGGCCTCCCTTAACTTGTACTCTTCAATGATAGTTTCTGCAGATGACAATTTCATGCTGAGGTCTCATGAGATTAGGTCAATATTAACCCAGATCATTCAGGCTTGTGTGCAGAAGGCCTAATGCTGTTTAAAGCATTACTGTAGCATATTTCTAATGGCAAAGCACCCCAGGTCAGTGAGTCTTACCACAACCCCTGTCCTGCTCCTTACTCTCCGGCATGTAGGATCTGTGAAAGGTCAGAAAGAATAGCTCCACCACAACACAGTTTGTTCTACTTTAGCTGTTCTGGAAAATGTAAAGCCACATGTCTATGGAGTTGCATTTGAGCAAAGGATCTCATTCATCTTGTGATTTTCTATGGCCTCCAGACCCAGCCAGCTCACACAGAAGAGCCCACAGGTGGCTGGCTGTGCGGTGGCAATTCGCCATGTTGGGTCAGCACTGGCTCAGGGATTTCTGCACCACACTCCAGTTATGCAACATAGACTTGCCCAGACTTTGATCTCTTTATATATATACATATGTATATTTATATATGTATATATATACGTGTATACTTATTACCACAGCACCTACAAGCCTTGGTTTAAAAACTGTGGGTGAGGTCCTGCCTCGGAAAACTTATAGACCAAGGATAAAATGAGGGAGAGAAAAAGGGAAACACAGGTGACTAAGGCAGCGATGGCACCCCTATGATCAATGCAATGATGAACAATCACTACATATCTACATCCTAGACACTTTCATGGAATGTCAGTAGGTGATGTGGTTTGGTCTGCTTGCAGGCAGAAGCACCCAAGTGGGCTATCATGCTAAGAAGGAGAACAGCTGGCAACTGTCAAGCCTCTGAATGTCTCATGGGCCACTAAGTACCATCATAATAAAACTTTTTATTGATAAATGGTTTTGATATAGTTCACTGGAGCATGTGGTTCTTCAGACAAACTACAAACCACTTGCACAGCAGCTACTGAGGCCAGAGTACCTGATCTGAGTGCTGTCATTGGCCTTCCATAATTGAAATATTCAGTCGGAGGGCTAAGAATTGGATGTTTTAACCTGAGAAAAGTGTACTGACTGGAGGGGTTGTCTCACTTGCAGGGCCTGCTGTTGCTTGATCCACAGTGCCCGTACTTTAGCCTAATAAGCCAGCTATGGTTTTCCTCCTTTGTGGACCATTACTTGAGATGCACCCTCCACCAGAAAAATAGGACAGTTTTCTCTAGTTTCAATTTATTCATTTGTCATTCAGAGGAGGAACGCAAAAACAAACACAATGGAAAGCAACAAGGCATCAGACAAGTACTTGGAATACCTCACAAAATTCAAGGGACCTCACCTGTCCTGCCATACCCCGCATTTAACAACTTTTTAATCACGGCATCATCAGGGAGCCAAACTTTCCAAGAAATGGGAGCATTATGTCGCCAGTTTTTTTCAGAAAGCCAAATCATATTCAGAGGGAAAGAAAACTGGCACCTAAAATTAATGGATCTTTGCCAACCTAGTAAAGATCCTTGTTTGTATTTCTCAGACAATTCAGACATCTGCACGATGTGGGTAGATTGTTATTATCAGTAGCAGACATTTGTACTGTAGTGGTGCCCAAAGGTCCCAGTCTGGACCGGGACCCCGTTGAGCCTGGCACTGTACAAACACAGATAAGAGACAATTCTTACACAGTGTGTTTACAATGTAGAGACACAAAACAGATGAAAAGTAGAAGATGGAGACAGAACACACAAGCAAATAAATATGCTAGAGAGTTGGAGGCAGCTTAGTGGCACTCCTCTGGTTGCTTTTTTGTTTCTTTGTATATTTTTTATTGAACTCATACAAGCTCAGAAATGACAGGACTGAGGAAGTTTGCAAGAGGAAGGGAGTAACTAAGATTGAGACACAGGAAGGGCAATACTCTAGAGAGGAAAAATTGTGGCTCATAATTTAGAAGACTTTGCTATGCTTTCTGCAGAGATTTTTAAATAGAGTGTGCATATGTTTTATACATGTGTTAACTTAAGGATTTTTTGTTGTACAAGAGGAGATCAGCCTGGGAAAGAGAAACTAGCCGATGGTACAGACACTGGCAAAGGGAAAGTGATGCTTGACACTGTAATGAGAAACTGGAGGAATGAGATAAGATAAGACTAAGCTGAGAAAAGTCTTAAAGACAAGAAGCTTGATTCAGAAGTGAAGAGAAAGCCGGTTTAAGTGAGGAGAGCTGGCACAATTAAGATAACAAGCACAGAGGTAGAAAGAATTCGGTAACGGTCATTGCATAAGGAGCAAGATACAGCAGACATGAAATGATATGGACATAGTCAAAAGCAAGCAACAAGATGTTACTTCTCAATTCATGTATCCTTTGATATCATGTGAGGTGTTCAGTGGGAACAAAGCAACTCCATCAGAAACATATTCTTGCTCATATGTTTTAATTCACAGGAACAGAACATCTAACTGAAGGGAAAGAGTAAGGAAAACAGAAGATGGACAGGGAATGGGTGTACATGCAGGAAAATACTAGGAACATATATAAAAATTACTCTAATATATGTTAAGAATGCTGAGCTTGTAGGAGAAAAGCCCCACAAGTCAGCAGCCCCACTGCTGTAATGTACTCAGTGGGCCAAATTCTATTTAAAGATTTAGTCAATGATAAATTTTGCCTTTAGAAATTCCAATTGTGTTAATGCCACCTATATTTCCTGAACACATGTTCAAGGAACCTCTGCAAATTAAGCATAAGTACAAGGACCAGCAGGTCCTTGGAAGCCTCAGAGAACCCATTAACATTTGCCTTTTGGCTCTCACAGGTCTTAGAAACTGCTGGTTTCAATCTTCCCTTCCCTCTAAATATTTCACTAGGTCTTATTGCCTGACCCATTACAAGAAAAATAAGAAAAGCTAGAATGGTTTCTTAGACTACAGCCTCCTCAGAGAAGTTTATGTTCTGCACAGTGTTATGCACACAGCTGGAACTCACAAATGATACGTGGAGGATAATGGCATAGTTAAAGCAAAACAAGGAAACACAGTGAAAGGCAGGTTCAAGGGATTATAAAGAACTAGATCATATAAAAACACATTCTTGTAATAAAAATAAAAAAAAAAAAAAGTGGGTTAAAAACAAAAAATCTGCAGCATAAACATGACAGAACACTTAATCATGAAAGCAAGCAACAATGTCAAACTGATCCCACTGTCACGTTCTCCCAGCTCAAACAGGACCAAAAGCCTAGTTCTTCAGGAAAACACATGATCTGGCATCACCGCAAATAAAAGCGAACCAGTTTCCACTGAAGAAAAAAGGTGACAACAATAATCAAGCACACCTAATGGCAGCTGACTCAAAACCAGGAATCATAACAGCAATAAAACTTACACAGATTCTTTCTAAAATGCCCATTCTTTTTAAGGGTCAGGCTTAAGGCTCCAGCCTGGCAAATTCATAAAAATTTGAGAATTTAAGGCTCATCAAGGAAAAACATCAACAGGTTAAACAACTGGAAATAATCCTAATCCCAGCATTCAGACGAAAGTGACAACACCGAGCAACTGTTCAGACAGGTTTGTGCTATGTTAAGGTGTTGGAGCCTTCATTTGCTCAAGTGACTACAGCAGCTGGACATTTGCAAACGCTTTGTAGCAAGGCAAATGGCATTTATTTGACTTTCATAGATCTGTGTATGGAAAGAATAATAGATCACAAAAAAGACAGAGAAAAAGTCCTCTTTACTCTTGAAGGGCTGAGAGAGTATTTGGAGAACTCTCAGTGAGTACCCAGTACCAAAAAATCCTTGTAGTGGAAATACGGCAAAACAAATTTCTCAATTAAAATTCTGTTTCTATTCACCCTTATTATTTGGACCAGTGAAATTTAATAGAGATGTTAAGATAAAAGAGCTTTGTAAACTCTGCTTTATAATAAAAATGAAAAAAAAAAAAAGAAAAAGAAAAAAAAAATCTTTTTGAAGTGATTTATTTTTCCTTTTTTTTTGTTCATTTTTTTTAACTTCCCAAACAAAGCAGAAGTTTGTCTCTGAAAATAAGACGGTGAATTACAGCAAAGTCATGAAAACAAAGAACCAACAGTTTCTCCAGTGCAGGCTTGTTACCATGAGCTAATAATTCCAGACTTTAAGCAAGCTGAGCCTCTTTTTTTAATAACTGCATGCCTCTAGGCAAAGTATTTCTACTAAAAATTATTGAGGCATGGAACAAGGCAAGGTGTGTGAGCTAATGTTGGATTGTTCGGTTACTAAACCAACTCCTATAGCAATGAGCCTGCTCTGAACTGACAGATTATTTCTCTGTATACACTTGTATAAACACACTGCTTAAGGTCGAAATCTATGTAAGCTTTCTTTTCAATTAAAATGTCAAAGATGACAGCACATGTTTTCACTGTCCTCAACAGAATGATGGATGCTGCAGCAGCAGTTTCATGCCCCTGTGTTTCAGAGATGTTTGCCTGCCCGGGTGTCTAAGAAAGATGTACTTGCTGATCTTCTCATATGCCTGTGGGCAGAAAGGACTACTATAAAAACATTATGCTTTGGATGGCTTAATATCTCATGGCTTTCTCTTCCTCGAAATCCCCTCATGTGCCCCCACATCCAGTGTTGCAAAAGTTAGAGCAGAAAGTTCGTTGTGCCCAAGGAGGCTGGAGAAAGTCCTGAACTAAATGTAAAACACTGGATTGCTGCTCAAGTGACAAGCCTGAAATCTCAGGCAGGTTTCTGATCCTGGGCAATTCAGGCACCTAAATGAAGTCCCCACAGAAACAGAGTTGCCCTGAATAGTGAACAGAAAGACCTAGGGCACCCAAAAAGGAGCATCCAGCATTTATTTATTTATTTATTTATTTAAATGGGACAAATATTGGAGGTAATCAAAAGCTGCCTGGACATAGTCCTAGGCAAGCTGCTCTAGGTGACCCTGCTTGAGCAGAGAAGTTGGGCCAGAGGACCTCCAGGGGTCCTTTCCAACCTCAAACACTCTGTGATTCTGTAGATCTTTACAATTTTTTAGCTACATATCCATGAAACTGAATAAAAGTTTATCCTTCAGCTTCTCATTTATTTTTGTCAGTCTAGAACTTGTACAAAGCCAAAGGTAGGGGCTCCAAACTTTGCTGGGTCTGAAGACCATGCGGCAATAAAACTGGTAGCACACATCGTCATAATGCTATTGAAGGACCTGTAGGATCTCCCTGGCCACTATGTTGCCAGAAAAAGCCTAACTAATGAAAACAGTGTCTGTGAGAGAAAAATGTGCCAGCAATCTGCCACTGGCAGACTCAGTCTGTTTTTAAACTGACAAGACACAACTGTGCTGTATGCAATATGGAACTGTAGTTTGCCCACAGTAACTAGTGAGGAAAAACAAGAAGGTGCATACTTATGAAATGATATTTAAACTCATAACACTAAAAATAGTACAAAATTAACATATCTGTTAGACATTTTTAAGAAGGCATTATTTAAGAAAACACATTCTTGAGTTCTTAATCAAAATACCAAACAGGCAAAATAGAAAATGAGGAGCTTTGAAAAGCCCAAGATGAATGACCAAAATCCAGTCATTAACCCCATGCTTTAACAAGAATATCACAGAAACAGCTCACTCTGCCCTTTCTAATACTCATGGCTTCCCCAACACTTCAGTCACTAGCACATGCTCCTGGATTGTCAAGATTTCACTACAGCACAGAGTTGTGCTGAAAGCAGTTGTGAGTAGCCCACCGCTGTCACAGCCCCATACTCATTCAGAGTATGCTGTAGGTTGTTTCAGGGGGTGGCAGTCGTCAAGAAGGGAGAGACGTACGTACGTGATCGGGGACTCTCAATTATCTGTTTAGCAAGTCACTTCCAGGTGTAAAAATATTGTGCTGCTGCCAAGTAGTTCTATATCTTCAGTGACCTTCTTCACACCCCCAACCCGCTCCACTGATTCCTTTCAAACTTTCATAAATATCAAAATGAATATATGCCACGTCCTAGAAGGAACCTTTGCACATGCTTCATCTATTAAACATGCTAAAATTCCCAACCTCCAGCTGTATTAGTACATATGATGAGAAGCACAGGAGAGAGGTGAGCCTTAAGGCAGAAGGAACAAAGCTGTTGAGAGCTGCTTCAGCTGTCCTTCAGTGGAGATCAGCTCCAAGCCAACACTGAGCGCTCTCATTATCCAAAGAGGACATACTGCCTTCTCAGCCTGCATGCCAATCAGTGTTGGCACAGACTGAGAGCATCATTTGAGCAAGCAGGAATCCAAAACTCATCTGCTGCATTTTTTACATAGCTCAGGGAAACTTCACTAAAGTCTAGAAATCCCATTAGCTGCTATGTAGTAGTAGTCTCCCAGAGCAGCATACATTACTGAACTGCATGCTCCAGAAATGCCCGATAACAATGACAGAAGCTCTCCAGGTAGGGGCTGATGTGGATTTCACCCACACTCAGATGATACCAGAGGCCAGCAAAGATGGGCCCTGGTTTCCAGTGTGTGCAAGGGGGAGAAGTGCTAGCACGCTGAACCTGTTGTCCACACACGCAACCACAAATTCATGGAGAAATTTCTCTCCTTCTGCATGTATGCACACTGAGACAGCAACAGAGAGCAGGCATAGAAGAAAGTTATTTTATTCTTGTAACAAAATGTATGTTGCCATTGTGATTTCCAGTCACTATCTGAGCCCTCTCCTTCCCTTTTAAGCACTGGTTTAAGCATGAACCTGCAGCTAATTTTGAGGTTGGAGTTCATTTGTTTTCACATCAATGCAATTAATTTCCACTGGAAACTGCATCTCAGGCATTCAATCAAAATAGGCCTAAAATAATTCTGAAAAGCTCATCTGTCTCCAATCTATATAATGTTTTAAAAATTGGATGCATGCCCTGCAATAACATTGCACTTCACAAAGCTTAAAGCTCCAAACTTGAGGGTATCAGTTACACTGAAACTGTAGTAAATTAAAACATCCAGTTTCTGGTTTGCATTGATTTATAAATATCGACAAAACTACTATTGCAGTCGTTACCACTTTGGGTGCTCAGAGTTGAATTTTCAACAGTTCAGGGTTATTTTCATTCTTATTGTGGCTACAGTAGCCTTTCAAGCTATAGATCAAGTTCCAGATAACATGTAAATCTTAAATCTTAGTTTTAAAAATATGCGTACAAACCAGCCAATACTTGTAATAAAAAGCAGCAATTCTAAATGGTCCATAATGTCAGATAGCGAGCATATTTTTTTTTCTAATCTCCAGCTTAAAGCAGACAGGATAGTTACTATTATGAATTATTTTAAATAAAAGTGATTGAAAATGGGATAAATAAGAAAAGACAAACATATGATGCCTCTTTTGTATATTTATATGGAATTTACTGTTTCTCTTGACTAGTTTTTTAGAATGAAAATAAGAGATTCAGAATCATTTCAACCTTTTTTTCTTTTCAGTTAGAATGTTCAAAATGTTTCTCCTAAAGAGCTTTGTGTTTTAGTCTACCTGTTGACCTTCAAAATATTTTTGTTTATGAGCAAAATATCACTGAGGAAATAAAGACCTGAAAATAAAGACAGCTCACAAGCTGTAACCCAGTTAACAAAATAATTTGAGAAAACAATAGGAAAAGCATGAATCCATCAACAGCAATAGAGCCAATTCTCAATGGTGTAAAATGTAGCTTTGCCAAAGACAATGGATTTAAACCAACTGGGAATCTCACTCATATACACACATGCACGCACACTCCATAAACACACAGCATATAACATGCATTACATCTAGTTGTGAAACAAGCTTTGACAGTGATCAATGCTTTATGCTTCAGCAGAAAACAGAAATCCCCACCTTACACCTTGACTTACATCTGTGTACTACTACTAAGTAATTTCTCCTGACCTCTGGTGGTGATTAGTTTATGAAGTGAAGCAGGAGGATCACCACAATACACATGGTGTTTCTCCTGAACATACTGGCCAAATTCTACCCTCTCTGCTCTTATTGATACTGTTACTGAAGCAAACATGCTGGCCTGCAGTCCATCCTTCCACTATTCTTTGCCGCCTTCTTTGGTTTGTACAGCCCATACAGTAGAGAAAGACAAGGAGAAGTTGATCCCATTATGGCAGATATTCCTTTGGGCGTGATGATCTTGCTGTTGAAGTTCATTTGTTGAAGTGCTGCTGTTGCAGTCATTTAGAATAGTCAGAACCATAAAATTGTATGACACCTATGAAGATATCTTCCTAAATTATACCCTACAGTGTTGACTTACACGTTAACCACTACACTACATTACATCGCATTAAGAAAAACAAATGAGCAAATGGAAGTTCATTTTATATCTTCGCTTTCCAATTTGTATGGTTTGGTGTTTTGCAGTCTTTGTTGTTGTTGTTGTTGTCGTCTCGAGGAAAACTTGATGATAAGAAGAAACAGTCTCCCAAAAGAGAATGTTGTGTGGAAGACTAAGATAACGTATATTGCATGAGTTTAAAGTAAAGGGCTTAATGGTCAACAGTCAATCATACAACAAGTTTAGGTCATCCTGTCAACTTCCAAGAGCCTGAAGTATGAATGCACTGTTTTGTTGGGGGAAGTGTCCTTCCTGATTTTTTATTTCATGTGTTTTTAACATGAACAGTGAATATTCACTAAGTCCATGAAGAGTTTGGGTTTGCACTGTTTCTTTTTTCCCTCACTTTTCCTGTTGAGGACTACCGCCGAAACAGTGCTTTAGATAAAAAAACTCCTATACTAGGGAAGTAAATACATCAATGGTAAGTCAAACACTGAATTAGATGAATTTGAAACTCTGAGTATACTGGATAACCTTAAGATTTTGCACATTTCTGTAGTTCATCTCACAGTTTTCAGCATCATAATTCAGCATTGCAAGGCAAGGAGGAACTACCTTTGTACACAATGCTTTAAAAAGATCAAACCCTTCCAGGAACACAAGTGTAGCTGGCTGGCCAATGCTGTGAAACCAAACTCAAGTGCTGCTTTCCAGTGAAGTGCCACCATAATCACTGAGATCAACTGCAGCATTTGCATTAAGAGTTTCCAGAGTTAAACTGTGGGAATTGGTACCCTGGAGTTGTCAGTGGAAGTCCTCTGACAATGTAATTTGTTTGTCCTGATGGCCTGACAAACTCAGAACATGTTGACATTCAAGAAACATTAGTAGTTTTTTTTTGTTTGTTTGTTTGTTTTAACAAAATAAAACAAAAAACCTGTTTGCTCAGAGTTGTTGGAAGGGCACAGGAAAAGGATTATTTGTTAGCTTAGGAAGAGAAAGAACCAGCAGGGGTAGAACAGGAAGGAAAAGTCATGCCATTCTCTATAGGTCTCCTAAAAATAAGCAAAGTGTTGGTCACACACACAGCCCAAGACATGCTGATACAATGCAGGTAAATGTGTGAAAACTGTCAACTTTACCTAAACAACAAAGTGGCTGCTCCACTCAGTTTATAGTAATATCAAATCTATTTGGTTTGGCCCTCAGGGAACCAGACTTTTGACTGATTTGGTTAAAATATCTCAGCAGTCACATAAATAGGTCTGGTCAAAGCCTGTTGCATCACTTGCATTTATTTTTTACTGTTAATATTTAGCAATGGAAGAAAGATACAGATCTGTGCTCTATACACTTGCCATCTCCAACAATATGATCTCAGCTCAGAGAGCAGCAGGAATTTGCACAGCAGTGAGCATGGCTGACGTCCAGGTGTCGGAAGCATGGCTTACTTGCTCCACTGTGCATTTTTTGTTGTTCTCTCTCTCTCCTTTTTTTTTTTTTTAATAGGAAAGGCAAATATGATGAGTGCAAAGAATAGTGGCAAAGTCAGATTTCAGGTCTGCATGTTTTGGTTTGGTTTGTATTTTTTTTCCCCTGGTCTCTCCCTATTTTTTAAACACCCGACTTAGCCCTGATATCAGCCTAGCAGATAACAAGTCCTTAGAATGTCTCCCACATAAAATTTGATGAGAAATGTAGAGTTTAAGCATAATAATTCAGATGTGTATCTTTTAGACCAACACAGAAATCTGTCTTTATCTCTCTCTCTATAGCAACAAATCAACCGTCTGAATCAACAACATCACACATCGTATAAATCTGGCCCAGATTGTGTGGGATATGCAACAAAGGTAATCTATGTCTTAAGAGAAGAAAATGCAGCAGTATATATATGCAAGACACTTTGCATTTGGCAGACACATACAACCAGCTGTTTGTTCTTTAACTTGTGGCTGTACATCTATCGGGACACCCCCCACCCCCCAACACCCCTGTAACTTTGCTTAGCTCCCGGTCTTATTTCCACTGTAAATTTAACCCTAAGCCATGGATAAGCATAGTGTTTGGGGTTTAGAGTTAAGTGTCATTTAGTATCATTTCTGACATCTCCATACATTATAATGAGCTTCTTTTTCACAGGGGACTCAAGGTCTGATTTTAATTTGTGGTAGGGTTATGGTCACAATAAATGTCTATTTCAGATATTCATGAGAAGTCTCTAATGCAAATGGAAATAGAAAGTGGCTGTTTTCTTGTATTTTCAAAGCCACGTATGTAAAACATCCAGTACAGATCTGTTCCACATGGAAACCCGTTATCGATCCACCATTGCGCCCTGACTACTGCCCTGGCAGCAGGAACCACCGTGCTGAACAGTCTCAGCAGGTTTTATAGCTTGCATAATAAAAGAGCAGGTTATGAAATCATTAGCACCTCAGCTGAGGCTGCCACAGGGATGCCCCTCTGTGTTCATTGTGAAACACTTCTTTGGCAGCTGCACCCTAGAAGGATACTTGAATATTGTTGCTTCAGTAGCACCTCACAGAGTGGGAAGTAAATCAGTTTTTTCATGTTCTCAACTTATGTGATGGGGGTGGAAGTTCCTTTGGTCCACCTCTAGGCTAATTCTTCCCATTTACACATGCTTAATTCTAGGTTTGAAGACCTCTAGAAAGCCCAGACATCTATAATCATACTCCTAGCCCTATGCACCCTGTGATGCCAAGGACCTGGGCCATGCCTAGGGAGGCTGGGAGAGACTTCAGCTTTGTCAAGCATCTTGTGTTCCAGTTCCCTTTGTCCTGTGGGCAGCCACTGCTAGCATTGCTTCTGAGCAGCCCAGACATGGCCGAGGGCTGCCCTCCCCCTGGCTGGAGTCCTGGTACAGGGTACAACGCACAGCCTGCTGGCACTTTCTCCTCCATAAATGCAAGCTCAGGTGAAACTGTCATTTTAAGCAGCTGAAGCTAAACTAGTCTGCCTCTCCATGGGAGAATTCAGATCACCCAACAGAAAGAAACAAAATCCACTGCCTGGTCACTGAGCATAAAATCTATGCCCCTTTGGATGTTTGTTATTACAACCTTGGGACCCTTCCTGCAAGGTTCAGACATATTTGTTAACCTTGCCCTTGCAAATGAGCAAGGTAGTACAATTGTGACCTGGGTCAAGGACAACCAGTGGCTCTAACTATCTAGCTGGAGTTACACTCAGTCAAGTCAGACAGGGCTGTCAAGTAAACAATGAGTATGTGCATCCAGGAAAAGGGAAAGTCATGCAACTTGTATGACAGCATCAGCACCAGGCGAGGAGAGGGAACTTGTTGGAGGCAATGGAATCCTACTGACTTGAGCAACCCAAGAATATGGTCCACTGCTATTTACAAAATTGAACTAAATCAGTTTTACCAACTGCATAAGCTAGAGCATCCAAAGAAAGAACAAGTCAATCAGATTCATGACCATTAAATAAAGCTAGCTTATGTTGCCATCTTCCAGAATCAATGCACTGGGTCATGATTTAAGTAATTGAGACGTTGGAGTTTTTTAAAGCAGTGTAAGTAAATAGCAAAGCTTGATGTGATATAAAAAGCACCACAACAGAAACAAGAACTTAATGTAGTAATGAAAATCACTTACCCTTAATCATCCCTGAGACAGTGTTTTTACAACACTATTTGATTTATTCAACTAGCAAACATGCCTCCTTTGACTTTTCTAATAACAGGGCATCTTAGACATGCTTGTTGGGATTTGAGTTGTGTTTTATTTTTTTTTAATCATCATCCCAAGTGCATTATTTAAAAGTCTTTGATGCCTTTTCTGTAAATGGATTCACTAAGCAATAAATCATATTTATTTGCAAAGGAGACAAAAAAAAAAAATCCCAAGCAACCCAAAACATTACTAGAAAAGTTTACAGAAATTAGAGGTTTGGTCACAGGTGTGTAACCAATGTTGCACATTCCTAGAGTACACAATTGCTTAAAGACTCACTGAAGCCTACATTCATTGCTGCTGACAAGCAGGCTACTTAGTG
Organism: Aythya marila; assembly: GCF_965140915.1. Classification (NCBI taxonomy): domain Eukaryota; kingdom Metazoa; phylum Chordata; class Aves; order Anseriformes; family Anatidae; genus Aythya; species Aythya marila. The sequence goes on along the minus strand of NC_139043.1, from coordinate 36,492,363 downwards.
CAAGAGAGTATATGAAACGTAGTTCACTGCATGATTTATGATTGTGCCCTTACATTAAATAGGAAGGACTGAAAACTACCTGTACTCTGCTGAGCAGCTCCACGCTTCCTCTTGCATGGAAGGGCCTCAGCTTTTAGAAAAGCTGGACAATTTCTCAAGTGAGTACGCTCTTGTGACACTGAGGCTAGCCAGACCACAAACTATTTTATTATGTTGTGCAAAAACCTATGTGCAAAAAAACCCCTCTTTAATTAAGATAGAGCAACCAGTACTGTGGTTGTAATTACCTTGGACTGCTTTACCCACGGGCATAATGAAATAAAATTGGACCCTCTATATTTTTGTTTTTAAACTAAGTAAACCCAAATTAATTTATTCAACTCAAACCAGACAGGTTTCTCTTTAAAAGGAAGGCATATATGGTTGGAGGGGCTGGTGCAGGAGGCAGAGTGACATGCAATGATGACTGTGAACTGCAAACTGCTGGCAAAACATTTGGCTTGCCGTTGGTCCGTGGCCAGTATTTTCCTTTGTTAATGAATCCCACATCTTTTCTAAGTTAAGCATTTTTTCTTCTCCCCCCTCATTTTATTTGAAACATATTTTAGATATTTTTGTTTTTATGACGTCGTGGAACATGATACAGCCCCCTCCTAACCCCGAATATGGGAAAATCAATTAAAATTTTGACATTAGGGGCTATGATATAAACATATGGTTCAACTACTCAAACTTCTTTTTTTTTTTTTTTTTTTTTTTTTAAGCAACATATCAAGGATCAGTGCAAGGAGAAATAAGCACATGAGAACACCACATTACTGGAAAAAAATGATAGCAATTCAAAGTGTATCACAGCCAGAAACATGCTACTCATGAAACAAGAAAACCACTACAAATTTGACAAGTTTTGACAGATTTCCTCTTAGACTTAGGGTTACATATTTTTCAGTTGTGTTCTTTTCCAAGGAAAATGTCCATTAAAAAAAATCCACCCTGAATGCTGTGTTTGATATTTAATACATTTCATCTCTCTCACCCATAAGGACCTTCATTTTATGACTTAAAGAATGCAACCTTAAAATTGGGTTTTATGGGCTTTTTTATTAACTGCTGACCCTTCCCTGATGAAAAATAGAAGAAAAAATAATTGAGAATTTTCCCACCAGAACAGAAACATGATTTTCAAATGTGATGAACGTTTTGGGCATCCAGTCATACCTGCCCTACTGACCACCAGTCCTTCAGACTATGTTTCAATGAAACCACTTCCAACTCCCTTTGGTATTTCAAATCATCAAAAACTCAGACAGACAAAATCATAAGTCACCAAAACTCCAGGGAATACTGGCACCAAACAGAAGATTTAACTCTTTAGGTCACTATGCACAAGGTTTCTGCTGCAGCAAAAAGAAGCTCTTTCCCAGAGGTCCTGCATGATTACCGTCAGCTTAAAGCAGAGAGTTATTTTTAACCTGTCACTGGCAAGAAAACAAGTTTTTTCAGTCATCTTCTGTGGACATCTAGTCTCCAATCCCGCAAGCAGTTAGCTACATGAATTTACATGCCCTCCTTTAATATTCTTGAATCTTACAAACCTTGCAACATTTCTTCAACCATCGTAACTCAGTCCTACCGACAGAAAAGACGACAAAGTACAGCACAGTATAGCATTGCTGGCTCTACAGCCCCACACTGGATGAGGACAAAGATCTGATGGAAAAAAATAATTTGCAAAGCCTTTTCTGCACTAACCTCCTTACTTTTGCTAGCATGTATGGTGCTGTGCTTGCGTTAGAAATAACAAAAAGATTTTCTACAGGCTGCTGGTGTCAACTCAAAGTTATATTAGAACAGAGACATCAGTTATCTGTAGAGTACGTGCAAATGAAACATACTCTATCATTATGAATTCACTTGCATTGTAAAAATGTGATTTACAAAGCAAAGCTCAAAAGATATAGTAGGATTTTTCTTTTTCTCTGTCAAATGCAAAATTTGCCAAATACAGCACTTTCAGAATAACCAAAATCATTAAATTCACTACAAAAATACTACTTAGTAAATCTTATACATGGAGAGGAATTTATATTTGGAAAATCAAGGGTTTAAAACGTTTCTCAATGTTCCATTTTGAAGTGAAGGAAATTTTGAAAATTCTCTAAATCATTTCATACAGTTAATGTTTTTGTTAAGCTGAATTATTTTTCCTCTATTTTATTTGAAAAAAAAAAAGTAAATACAAAATTAAGTCATTTTGAGTTAAACTAAATTATAATTTTTAATTTCCATCACTAAGTTAACAACTTCATTATTGACAGAGAGCTAACTACCATTACAGTTCACCTGCCACAAGCACACCCAAGACACAAAAGAACACTTAAATCAATTCTCCTCCATTTCCTGTTCTACAAAAAACAAGCTAATATTCTTTTTTTTTTGTTGTCTTCTCCCCCAGATTTTTCTAAATGATTCAAACAGCTAGTGAAAAACATGAACATCAATACTTATGCATTAATCAAAACGTATCTAATGTGATATTTTCAAAACTATCTTACTTAAAGACTGAGTAGGTTCCTCAATAAATTAACTGAGCAGGAATTTAATTTTCAGTGAATAGGGGAAATAGTATATTCTAAAGGAAAGTATGGGACTTTCTGTTTTGCTTTCCGCAGCGATTAGCTCCTCCAGCCAGGAAGTTTTTAACCACACATCCAGACTGACCAATTTGCTCTCGGTCCGACAGCCTCACTCCGACAGCGGTACAAAACCATCTTTGACATTTACTTTAAACGAGCAAAGCTTGCCCCAATCACAGGAAAAAAAAGGATGCAAACAAGGTGAATGCCTGGAAGTAAAACATTGGACAGAGGTGTACTGGGAGCCAGGCTGCATGCTGTAGGGCTGCACATTTTGGATTTTCATAAATATGAACAATATCTTTCTCTAAGCCTTTTAGCTCAAGATTAATAGGAGGTTGAGGCAGCATGACTGCACAGGCTTGTCAGCAAACACTCATGTCCAGTGACTGTTCCTCAGTCTTTACATTATATTCCATAATAAATAATTAATTTTGCAATAATAAAGTAACGGAGCGTTCAGGAGGGCAAGACATGATTTTACTGTGGTATTAGTGACAGAATATTGGATAGTCATTAGTTAATGGATAAATATGAACAGAGGATAAGGTATACAGGGAGTTCACTGCAAAAAGGCACTAATGTGCCATTATTTTTAAAGTGGGAACAGCTTTTGCTAGCTAAGTTCCTGTAAAACATACCTTTGAGCTTACAGTGATTTTAGCAAATGCATCCCCCACATAGACATGGACAAAGCTCAAAAGGTTGAAAAATTATCCTTGTCTCTTCGTTTTGCAAAACATGCTGAAAAATACCACAAGGGCCCGGAGTTTCGTTTGCTGTGTTTTAGGTGCCCTATTTTTGTGAGAAAAAATAAAATATAATAAAGGTACTTTAAACAGCTGATTGGTTTGAAAGTACCTTAAAGATTTTTTTTTTTTTTTCTGATAGTATTTTAGATTTTGTTTTTGCAAATCTTGACTACAAACAGAAAATACAGATGCCTAGTGAAATAAAGAACAATTTCCATTTGCAAACTGGAAAGATATGCCACGTCCACAGTTACAGCACTCCTGTTGGGTGCATATACTCTGAAATTCTCAAAAAAAGGTGGACACAAGCAAGCACAAGCAGGATTATTTTCCTGTCTCACCATTTGCTTTTATTTCCTAATTTCACACCAAAATCCTTCCCATTTCCCCACCCCGTACAGATAATCGGTTCTGCCATCTCTGCCTAGCACAGGATCAGAGAAGGGTTACAGTCAAAAGGAATCTCTGAACATCTCCTTGTCCAATCTTCTGCTCAAAGCAGAGCTAACTGCAATATTGCAGCAGATTGCCTGGAGCCTTCTCTAGTCAAATTTTGAAAACCTTCAGCCATGGAGATTGCACCAGCTCTCTGCAGCCTGCTGCTGTGCTTTGCCACAATCCTCTCGTGGGTGCCTTTCCTTTCCTAGGTCCTATGGGAACTACTCTTGCTAAGACTTGTGTCTGTTATCTTTTGTGTTTATGCTGCAAGGTCAGGAAGACCCTGTCCCTTCTGTACCTACTCTGTAAGTAGCTGAAGGTTGCACTTAGATCCTGCTTTATCTGTCTCTTCCCCATGCTAAGCAATGATCTCCCAATGCTCTCTTCCTTCAGCCTAGGGAAGATGTCAGTAACATCATCTGTCCTCCACACAACTCTCCAGCCTACCTCTGCTGCAGTGCCACAAGCCCTTGCAGGCTCACTCAGGGGCATGTGCACCATTTGGGGGTACCCACCTGCTTGGAGCTATTCAACTGTCAAAGCAGACTTCATTTCAAACTAACAAGATTTTGGCTGAGTGCAGTGTTTTTATTCTCACCACAACTGAGATCTTCCTAATCCTCTGGGGATTGCTTGGGCCAACTTAAATATCTGACCCTGAGCCAATCAGTTAATTATTATATCTAATGTTTGTCCTATTTGAAAATTACTGTGCACGAGAGACACATGCCAATGCAGATGTGTCGCTGATATCCAGCATCCATGCGCATGGAGCTGTGTGGGGAAGCAGCAAACTCAACTCAATCAGATTTTCACTCAAAAAAAGTCCCCTTATCAGAGCATTGTTTCCTTAAGTCAAGTCTCCCTGAGATAAAGAACTGTCATTTAAGGGGAGAAAAGGAGACACTAGATAGTGCTGTTGCTGGCTGTGCTATCAGTCAGGAGCTTGTCCCCGGGCACAAGGTGAACAGTTTGAGATTGAAGTTTAAAACTCTAGAATGTAACACATGCAACTGACAGAATAGTATTGCTTATTTTATCATTGTTACTCTTCACACTTCCCGGGCATTTACCCATAGAGACATGAAAAAATAATTATAATTAATAAATAAATAAATAAATCAGAAGTAATAGAAATATTTAGAAGAGACCTTGGCAACCAAGCAGAAAATAAAATGTACAAAGCTTAATCTTCTTTCAGTGTACAGCAAGTGAGAATCTGAACGGTACTTTTTTTCAAGATCTTTTTAAAGCGAAATATATATTTTTTTCAGCAATAACAATTCCCAATTAGCAAAGAGAGAAAATTTTCCCCTGAAACAATTGTTATTTGTCAAAAGCCCAAATTTAAACAATGTTGAACTTAAATGGAAACATTTCAATCAACCACATTTCACTTTTCTAAATAGATCTTTATTAATCCATGCTTTTCCAACTCTTCCCTCCCCCCCCCCCTAATATTAATTTATTTTCTAATTATAATTTTATAACTGGTGCTGGTAAGGTTCTGAATCTTTCCTTAAGTATTCTGCAGTACTTTCATAGGGCACTACAAAGTCTTGTCAAGATAGTAATCTGAACTAGAAAATGAAAAAATTAATTACTAAAAGGGAATTTGCTGCATAATCTCTTTGTTCATTCAATATGTTACAACATCTACTGATTTGCAGTAGATGTATCAGATTTTGCTCTGAATTGAGGAAGTTTCATTCTACACAAAATTAACAAGTAAAACCCAAACAAAACACTTACTGATTAAAAAAAAAAAAAAAAAAAAAAAAAAAAAAAAAAAGAAGCCCCCCCTTTAGCTGCTTAAATATTTGCCTAAGACCTGATTTCTCATTCTGCATAAACTTAAAGTGGAAGGTAGAGTTGAAGGGTGTTAATACAGTTTCAATTTCAAAAAGAATATACGTATATCACTGCATTAAGGCACTCAACTCGGAATCTTATTCATGTGATAAATTGTTTCTAATAGGATTGCTTAGGAATAACGGAAATCAATTTTACTTTCCATCCTCAAATACAGTTGTGTGAGTGTGTGTTTATATATGCATATACACAGATCCACATACACAGAGATTTCTGTACTAATCTGTGCTTTGTGCAACACATGACTGTTTCATACAAATGGCCACAGGAGATATCTGTCAACACAGGATTCCAGTGGCAAGGAATCTGTTTGTTCAGTCAATCTGTAAACTGAACCTTAATTTAGTCCTCTATTTTGATTTTTCAGTCAATCTTATTTTGATGTGAATTTAAAAAGAAACTCGCCTATAAAAACTATGCCAGAAAACTAAATAGCTTTCAGAGAAATGAGAAATCCTGCAGTGACATTACAAGAGAATTATGGTTCACGTCCTAAGCTGCAGTGAAAGAAAGTTCACTTAGATCTGGAAACTGAATGACAACAAAGAAAAGAGTACTGGAACTTTTTTTTTTTTTTTTTTTTTTTTTTTTTTTTTAAATATGATACTGAGTGCGCTCAAACTGAGGTCAAGAGAGGATCTGGTCCAGTAAGTTTTTTCTGTTCTGGTTTATAAGACTTAGTTTGGAAAAAACTACCTCATGTTAAAACTGACATATAAAATTACTGGTGCTGATAGGCTTTTCCAGTGTGGTAAAATATTCTACCAGTATTATTTTTGACAGGCCTTATGATAATTAGTTGACATTTAGAGAAAATGTAATGAACTTTTATTATTATTATTTTGCTACTGCTAGTGGGCAAGGATTTATTGATCTGTAGAAAGCAGTGCCCCTGTGAACCAAATTGGTCTGTATTCTTTATGGTCATGTTGCAGCTCAAGAGCTGTAGATACCTGTAATAAAACCCTCCACCTTGTTATTTATATGAGCACATCTTGTATTCTTACTAATAAAGTGCTTTAATATGTTTGACTTAATGTTTGAGTAATGGCTGCAATTTTAAAACGATCCTGTGATGCCCTTGAATGAAGGATAATATGCTAAAATAAAGACCACCACACACATACAGCTTGTGTTGATCTGAGAGACTACAATTCTCACGCTTGACTAGTAAGTTTACCAAGTCAATGGCTGGTTTTATTATATCATGCAGAAATCTTCTGATAAATTGGAATTTAGATGTTTCCAGTAGAGTTAATCATTTTAACATAGAAACCTCATGCTACAAGGAAATATCAGGACATTAAATACAGAATGGAGGCAGGCATGGAATACACAATGTTCTGTTAAGTAAATGATACTTTCCTGGCTGTTTCAGAATCCAAAAGCCCTAAAGAGCAAAATGTGTGTCACTGGAGCTGAAAAGCAATTAATGCTATTTGACTATTGAGGCCATAAAAATGTGTATGAAGGAAGCGGAGGTACAAGACAGCAAGCACCATAACACAGAAATTCCACACCACATTTAAAAAACACTTGAACACCCACATAAGGAAGAAGTCACCCCTTAAAAAGGATCCAAGATTAATCAGTCCCTGGGATCACTGTGGCAGAAAAGGCAGTTTTTCAGCAGGGTAAAGCTAGAGACATTGAAAAGTAGGTGGGTGCTCGAAGGAGTGAAAAAAGTATAGTTTTAAAGACTTAATCCAGAGCCTGTCAAAGCAGCACTCCCATTCACTGCAATAAACTTTGGATCAGGCTCAAAATCCAAACGTCGTCCTCCCTCACTAGAATTGGCTGGTCACATCGGAAACCGCTTGGGCAAGGCACCCCACCCATAAACAGAGCACTTGGGGAGAAAATGGTAGTAAGCAACAAATAATTTGTCTCTTTGCCAAGAGTAGGGGTTGTGTCTCCTCCTTGTTCACCCTCTGAGACAATAAAATGAAGGCTATAGTAAGGTAATATCTCTGAGGCAATCTGAGAAGGAATGCCACATGAATAAGAACCAAGAGGATAAGGATTCCTTCAATTTTGTGTTGCAAGTGGAAGAACTGAGTAAGCAAAGGGGTACAGAAAGTCATTAGCAGATGGATGCAGTGTTTCCAACAGCTCCTTTCTTTGGGATTGTACAAATAGGAAGAGAAATAGAAAGGAAACAAAAACGTGAGTGTGGAAACAGAGTTCCACTAAGGGAATTGCCACATCAGCTAGGTGGAAGACAAAGATACACAAGTCCATTTGCAGGAGAAAGAGAGCATAAACACAGTTAAGTGGATATTAATGAACACTAAACAAGGATGGCAAGCCTGCTCTGAACTTACAAATCACATCCGCATTAATACCAAATGAGTTCATTAAGATTAACATTATTATGATGAGTATCAAAGGGATTAAAAGAGATTATGGCAAATAAGAGAGTCAGATAGGAATGAGATGTAATTACCTTCATATCTGCTTTATCTATAGCTGCAGAGAAAGACCCAGCATTCACTTCATACTGGAGGAACCTAACTCACATTTTGATCTGAAGTGTAATTTTCAGCAAAGCTGATCTCAACAGTTTGGGCTGAACGTGGCCCGGGCATGTGCAGGACGAACAAAGGACGGGTGGGAAGGAGAACAGAGAGAGACAGGGAAGGGCAGGCCAGGCCCGTTCCTGCCCCAGCACCCTCAGCGGAGCACAGGACAGCTCGGTCTTCATGCCATGAGGCCAGCACTGCCAGGGCCACTACCTCTCCCCAGAAAATGTCCTGCTCTGACCTAAACACTCACCACACCACCACACCTGGCAAAGAGCAGGTCCTGGTGCACGTTTTTAAACCAGAGCTGGCAGCTGCATGAAATTCCCTTTGGAGGCACAAAGCTTGGAAGAAGGCCCACTGTGGGGCAAGGGGGTGGCACACCTAACTCAACTCCAAGCAAGGCAGCATATAAAGCACACAGACCTTATGACTGGACTGCACCAGGGGAAGGCTGTCCGCCACTCCTTATGATTCCTGTTGAACACGTATGATATACAGTGAAAACGCCCAGCAATACCTTTGATGGTGACATGTTTTCTTCAGTACCCTGTGTTTGAAAATTTCACTGCTTCACAAATATCAGCTAAGCCTTCCTAAACTATTTAAGGGAAATAGTCCCACTGCACAGCCAGGAAAATTGAAGAGCACAGGGACAGAGGAATCACAGTCAGTGAACTGAATACATCCTCTAACTTTTACCTCATGCTTTTGTACAGCAACTACAGAGTCAATTCCTTTGTGCATGCAGAGACCAGCTAAGGAGCACCAAATTACTGCTTAAAATCACACAGCTTATAGAGAGGATAGTCTGCCAATGCACACATTAAACGACGCAGGCGGAAATGTTACTTGGGATCATGGTGGGGAAAGTTTACTGGGACTTTTCCAGCCGGGCCCTGCTTTGAGCAAAATGCCTTTCTTCAGAGGCTGACCACGCGTGGTCAGCCTCCAGTGCAAACATCGCTTACAGACATTGGTGCATTTGGCCTCTGGTTTGTTTGACAGGTTACATGTGCTTCTGGATATATCTTCTGATGCTCATTTACTGAGTGCTGTTAACATTTCTCTTGGCTACTGTTTAAAAATTATGTCCCTGAAGATATCATCCTTCAATAAGAAAATCCTCAGTCGGAGCTGTTGACCTCTGAACACAGCACTGTAAGTCCACAGGCGTACCTACATCTTGGCTCAAAGGTGGTGCAAGACAGGCAGCTAGCATATATGAAAGCGTATATAGAAGAATATGAAACGGGCAACAACTGTATATATATTTATATATATATATTTCTCCAAGATGAATGTGCATTTCAAAAACACCTGTCAGAGCTGCCTGGTTCTCTTCAGGACAGTTATACCTCATTAATTCTATGCTTTGTTGCTTTAATAGACACAGGAGAATTTTATATATATATATATATATATATATATATATATATACACACATGCATATGTATGCATACAGCATTTGCAACTGCAACTTTTTGAAAGAAGTCTTTAAATCTGTTCTTTCTTCAGTACTGTGTTGAAATCAGTTAAGTAGCAGAAGTGAATTGTAAGTTAGAGATGCAATGCGCTTTTGGAAGGGAAGAAGGACTTAACTCTTTACACCCTCTACCTAACTTCACAAAGCGCGAATCAGACAGGTGGAGAAAATGTAGCTGCTTTGTGAAGGTCATGAGCTCAAGGCAGGGTCATCAGTCAGTCCAAACTGTCTGAAGCACCCAGATGTTCTCCTCTGCTGCCCTCCCAGCCAGGTGAAACATGAATACCATGAGAACCAGACAAGGTAGTCTCAGATCCCCTGTGAAATGCAACCTGATGCCCACAGGCCATGCTGCACAGCATATTTTGTGCGCATCTTGATAAGAGAAGTAGAAAAGATGTATTTCTGTGTATCCAGAGACGGAGCATGACAAGGCCTGTCATCTTTTGCCCGACCTACCCTAGGAAAACACTGACAGGCTTTTCCTGCACAAAGTCTCCCACCAGAAAAGGCAGGAAGGGAAAGAGTGAAGACCAGTCCACCTCACCATCGGAAAGCAGGCAAAGGGAAGAATCTACACTGCTTTACTCTGATGGTTCATGGAGCTGCACTTCCTAACATTTCTAGGAGAAAATATGAGTCAGAAATCCTACGGGAACTCCTGCAGCAACGCAGCTCCCTCCACAACCCACACATCCTCAGCAGAGCACTGCGCAATCTAACCCATATGGTATATCTGCACTGAAACGTGGGCCAGAGCCGGGTGCGGCCTTACGTTCGGCTCTCGAATGATAAAAGTTTGGCAGATGAGCAATTGTTTGTGCTTGAGCAGTTGACTGAGGAGCCTGGAAATCAGGGCATTTAGGAAAACCTGTGAGTAATGTGCAGGGCGCTAACAGCTAGACACAAGGTGGTTTGCAGAGGGAAGGGAGGGCAGGGGCTGGGCAGGGGCTCTTGTCCTGGTCAGACTGAGATGGTGAGGTTTTGTGATCCCAGCAGAACAACACTTTAGGATACTTTGCTTACTCTAGGACCAACACAGTTTTTAAAAAATAAAAATAAAAATAATAATAAAAAAAAAAATCACCAAACCCTCAGGAGCATGATTAAGACTATCTTTAGTTACTCAAGCAAGTCTTTGGTCCTCTGCTGATCCAGTGGACACCAATACTGCACTTTGCTCTGTGACAGAAATTCCCTGAAGGGGGCACTTCCGAGACCAGAATCTTATAAGCAGACAGCTCTTGACACAGAAACCTGATTCAGACAGAATGGGTGTCCTGAGGACACCAACAGCCACCTGGCATCTCCCATTCATCCCACATCTAAACACAAGCACCATCCGAGAGGGGTGTCAGTGTTACACTCCACATTGCCCACTCTAATGCTAATGTACTCACAGTGAGCTTGGAGAGGAGGCAACTTTTTCCCTCCCCCAAACCCAGAGGCTGTTAGAAATGTGGAAAAGGAGGCTTAAAAGTCTGTAGGGAGACAGAAAGATTTAATAAGACAAGCACCGTGCTCTGTCCTACAAAGGAAACCCCTGTGTGCATATGTCCCAACTCCCAGGTACTTCTGGAGGGCAGCCTCATTACAACCTGATCTGCCATACGGGATCGGGACCTCAGCGGTCCCGGACATGGTGAGAAAGCAGCCCATCAAACAAGCTGTGAGCCCGGGGTGAGCTAACGAGCAGAAGGCTGCTGACAAGTGTTAGAGCTGGGGCTCCTCGGGATGAGCTCTACAAATCGCCTCCTTTCATGTTGTATTTTCTACAGTGAACCCCCGGCAGTGGGAACTTTTACTCACACTGTTAGGCAGAGACTGAACTGCTCTCTTCATGCAGTTTCAAATTCGCCAGCTACGCTCGGAGAACCACCCCTTTTTCTCTTTGCCTTTCTCTCTTCTTTCTGCTTTCTCTGGGATTTTTGTGAAAGAGACACCCAGTTTCAAACCATTTAAAAAATATCAAAAAACCCTGCTGGAAAATAATTTGCAGCTGTGATAATATCACATTTTTAAAAATACCGTAATATAGTTTTACTTTTAATAATAAAAGATAAAAAAGGGGAGTCTGTGAATAATTAGAGAGTGCAGTCTGAAGCCAGTTACAGTCACTGCAATTGATAATAAACTTAAACCCCCTTGACAGCAGGTAAATGCTTTGCAACCCTGACCCCCTTCCTCTCACATTACTTAACAACCCTGCAGTTCCAGCATTACATCACCATCGAAGCGATTGGTTCCTGCATTTTAACTCTCTCCCTGTCTCCTCCGATTAGGAGCGACACAATGATGGGGGGGGGGGGGAAAGGAGGGAAAAAAAAAAAAAAAAAAAAAAAAAAAACTTCTCTCAAGTTTGCTGTGCTCCTTGTTTGGGTTTGGTTTGGTTTAAGAATCAGCTTCTGCTGCTAACGGTCGAGTTTACACGCACCAGAAAACAAACTCTGTCGAAGTGGAAGAGAGTGGGAAAGGGGGACGAGGAGGAGGGAGGAGAAGAGATGGAGGAAGGCGACGGGGGGAAAAAAGTATATAGGAATCAGAAAAGGAAAAGAAAATTAAAAACAAACCTCATGGACATCACTGAGCCTGAATTCCCTGCTGAGGTGCAGAACATGAGAGCCCTGGAATGAGTGTATGTAGAACTTGAGCCAAAGCTTAACTAGCCCGAGTGAGTCATATCCTTCCCATTTGATTCCTGTCCAAATGATGATGTAATGCGCTGGCCCTCTCCCTCGCTCGCTCCCGCTCGCTGCACTACCTCCCTCCTCCCCTTTTCTCCTTTTTAGCTCAGTGCTGGTGAAGTCACCATTTAAATCTGGCAGAGCTGAAGCAAAAACTTCAATGTAACCAAAACAGCCCCAGGCCAAGTTCCAGACGTACTGAGACTTGGTGGTGCAATTGCCATTGGAAACGAGTAAACAGAGAAAGAAACAGTGCCGCCTCTGAACGGCCTGCGCAGCTGCCTGCAGGATCACAGGAAAGCCCAGGGACTGGGCTGACATGATTGACGGGGGCTGATCAGAAGATACTACACACAAACGCACCCGCGCTCGAATGCCCACATGTTCCGGGCTTCTAGGAGATCCAGCGATTGGGAAAGGCAGAGATGCGGCAGAGAAGCTCCGAGGTGTACGCAGTGTGTTTGTTTGGGTCTGGGGAGAATGAACAGCACTGATTTCACAGGTTATGCCACTGCGCTGAGCTTTCTCCCCCTTAACCACACAGAACTGGCATACGCATGGCTGGAATCGAGCCCTGTGTTTTTAAATGAGAACTGTGGGGTTCTTTCTTGGTGCGTCTGCAAACTTACAGGTGCAAGGCGCTTTCTTTCTCTGCTGTTTCAGAAGTAGCAGAAAAGCCCCAAGCCATACAGCGCTGTAAGCTTATGAACCAACACGCTGCGGTGCTGCTATTGTTTACCCTGCTTTTAAAACAATTCCTCTCTGGTGTTTATTTCACAAGTCTGACAATCATGAGTTTTCTTTAGGGGTAGAGAATGTTTCTAAGTAGAACCAGTGAAAATTTTTTCAAAACAGAAGCTTTTCAGGTGCACAAACATCAGCTATCCTGGTGCGGACCGCACTAAAGCATATCACAGATCATAAGTCCTGCTAACGTTAAAAGCTGCCGTAACTGTGGCTGAAATACCTCACGTGTCCTCCCCCAAAGAAGCTTTTTTGCATTGTTCATTACCTACAATTAACTGTAGTCAACACAGTAGAAAACAATCGCTCCACAAAAGAATGCAAAGCCTAAGCAATAACAATAATTCATGAAAATATCTCAATACACATATACATACTGATAAGTATTTCAGTTTGCATTACCAAACTGTGGAGAATTAAGCATTAATGGTACCTGAAACACTGGAAAGGTATTTAAAAGTGACTCCTTTCTTCAAGAATTTCAGATTCAGAATTTCAGCAGATTTTACAAAGTCACCTCACGCAGTGTCACACGGTGAAATTCATCTTTTGGATAGTCAATGAATACATCTAATCTCCAAATTCAGGAAAAAAAAAAGAAAAAAAAGAAAAGAAAGAAAAAAGAAAAAAAAAGGAAAACATATAAAACAATGCATTTTCTATTCTTTTCTTCCTTATAAAGATGTGAGTTTACAGAAAAGTAATTTCTATTGCCTATCAGCATTTCACCGACAAGTTTTTGGAGAGGGATTCGTTAATTGATCACAGCAGTGATTTTAATGCTCCTTACACAGCAAAGCAACAGAGATTATTGTAAAGTAGCAAAGTTTTCTCCCCAGGATGCTCTGACAATTGTAAATTGTCTTTAGAATGTATTTCTGTGGATCAACACAGTTAGCTTCAGTAATGTTTCAATCTTGAATTCAAGTAGGCTCAGTACTGAATTCAAACGATTTTTCTTTAAGGTATGCATGATTTTCAAAGATAGATCGAGGAGGAGAAAAACGAAGGGTTTATCCTATTTGATTAAAAAAACAGCAGATCTCCACAGCAGACTGACCTGCTGGATGACATCCTCAATTGATATTGATGCTGCAGCCATTCAGAGTGACACCTTTATCAAGCAAGGCAGCTCTGAATTAGAGGTGATCGGCCATAATTATTACTGGCGCCACTGAAGCCTGTGGCTTGACAGCATCAGATGTGGTTGTTATAAAGTTTGGTCCATTGTGTCAATGGCCCGTATAACTCATTTATGTCTGAATTACCAGCTATTGATTTTTTGTCTTCTGTAATGTAATAAAATAAAAGTTAGATCATTCGTAAAGCTTTCTTTTAATTCTAGCTTTGCTGATAGTTCCTTTTTAAGCTCAGCCCACTTCTCCCTCTCCATTAAAGAAAAAAAAAAGTGACTTCCTACCCTTTTTCTGGGCATGTCTAAGAGATCAACTTCCCTCTCATCTTCTTTTTATTTTGTCTTCTTACATTTACACTGCTGGAGTACACAGCTTCAGCTCACTGTTCACCCTCCATTTATGCCATAAGCATTGCTATAAAGTTTTTCATCAGCCCAGGACAGATCCCTGGCTCAGAACAGCTTGAAACTGATGGGAAATGTGGCTACAGCCTACGCACAAACATAGATCACATCACCCACCTCTGGAAGGAAGGAAGCTGCCACCACAGAGAAAAACTATTGCCCTGAAAAATTGAGGTTATCCTGGGGCTGCTTGTCCATATACATCCACTCCTGCAGCCCTTGTTAATGAACTGGCCTCTTCCACTCCTCTGAAAGACCCACATATCCACCACCCTGCTGTACTGAGAGAAAAATGCAACCCAAAAGACGGTTCAGGAGCTGTATGGTAGTTCACTGTCCTCCTGAGGCTTCAAGAACTTGCCTGGCAAGTGTTCCCTTCCCAAAAGAAAACTTTGTTTACCATTATGAAGAGCAGAGCCATTGTCCTTCTGTGAGCATCTCAATCAAAATATTAGAGGAGTGAATGTATTTGTAATGAATTTAGTTATTATTAGTTACATTTACATAGACACAACCACAAAAGAATTTAAGTGCCTTGAAAACAGACTTTGTGTTATAGAACATATTTTTGGGAATTGGAGGATTTTCTGAAATGAAGGAGAAAGATCAAAGCAGCCCGAAATGCCCATCATTTTTAAACAACATATTTACACCAAAGCCCCATTTCAAGAAGTAAACTGCTTTATAGCAGAGCCCATGCTCCAAAGGAGTTAAATTTTTGTTCGTGCTTGCTGGTGGGAATACAAGAGGTTCTTTCCAGGCAGGTATTTCCAAGGCCTATTGATTTTTCTTCCCTCTAACAGGAAGCACTGTTTTCCCATTTTCCTTCCTGTGACAGACCAGTTAATGATAAAGAATGTCCTGTGCTCAGAGGAAATTCCACTTGCATGCAAGAGCTCCCTCTTTATCTGTTTACTTGTCTGTCCTTTCTTTCTCCCCCCCTCTCCACCCCCCATCCTTAAATTTCCATGCTCAGCCACACTCAAGAATAGGGCTGTTGTGATGGGAGTTGTGGGATGTTTTAATTCTAATGGGAGCCTTCTTCAAAGTAGCGCCCTGGCCAGCACAGTTATGACTCCAGCTTAGCTGTCTCGTTCAGGAATGCTTGCAACACCCTCCCTGCAGCATGTTTCATCCTTAGGGAAAGGGTGGTGGGGCACACCACAGATGTTTGGTGTAACAGAAACTCCACAAAATCACTGCTCCTGCTGAAAGTTTCCAGTCCAATCAAACAGAAAGCTCTGATGTTCGAGAGCCCAAATGTCAGAGCACACTGGGATTATCTCACAAGTGTATTGCAGCAAGGAACTGGGTGTACTGCAGCTGAGGTTGCTGGTAGACAAATCATCAGTTCTGCCTGCACATTAGGTGAGTGTGTCGCATGCAGCCGTTGGGACTGACCTGTGTCTATTTCGATCAGTGGCCCAAAGCACCGGATAAGATGCTGCCTGTGGATGAAAGCACTGTTGCCTGATTAGTTTTTTCTCCACTACTTGGCTCTTAAAGAGGCTTGATTAAGAAAATATTCTGCAATAATGGTCCTACACTCAGGAAAGTCTCATTTTCATTCAGACATTATTTTTCATTTCTAACCCAAGAGCCTTACAGTCCCTGTGGAATTAAAGAGGCCAGATAATTTCAGGGTTAAATAAGCTTTAATGACTATCACATGTATGGAACCTTAAACCTCGTATTAAAAATTATTTTTTTAAAGTGGCATCTCTTCCTTTTTTAATTTAAAATAACCATCCAGGTGGTTTCCTAAGGATTTCTTTGCAAATTGCTTCCAGTGAACCTTTTCAGTTACAGACCACTGCAAACCCATGTGGTGTTATTCAGTTTTCAGTTCAACTTGGGTGTCCCGTGTTCCTGCAGTGGACAGAGGGACCATCTGTACAAGTGCCTGCATGGGGAGGCTGTGGGACCTGACCATACTAGCTGTCACAAGTAAGGACATAAGAACGTGTAGATCCACCAAGTTCATCAGAACTAAAGTATGCCAGTACTAACAGTGCATTTTTCCAGTTATTAATGAGAGAGTGGAACACAAGTTCCCAAGTCATTTGGGTGCTTCGGATAAAACTACTCAGATCCAAGTGCTCAGCATTGAGCTCTAGCAGAGGTAGAGCAGGTTTTTCCATGAGCTCTCCAAATTGTTATGAAATAGAATATATAGAAATGTCCTTTGTGAGAACTGCCCCAGATTTCTTGTACATGAACTCTATATGAAACTGCGTTGAGCTAAGTATAAATGATTTCTGGAACAAAAATCTCCTCTCAGTCATACGCCCAAAATGTGCTGCTAAGTTAGAATGGCACTATCAAAAATATCAAGGGAAAAAGAACTCAATATTTTTGATAGATATTTTTTGATAGGGAAAAAGAACTTGCAGAAGTTTGGGTCAAAAAGTTTTGGAGATGGGTGCTCTGCAACAAACCATACAGATGTGCAATGGGCATGATGGCAGTGAGATTTCCCCACATTGTTACAATGAATCTTGAAAATAAATAAATAAATAAATAAAAACCACTTCAGGAATGATCTCATGACAAGACACCTTCTCAGCTGATGCTCCAAAGCAGGTTAATGCCCCTTGCAATCACATTTTTTGTGCTGGGGACACTAAACCACTAGGAAATGGAATGAAGCATTGCCTACTTACTATACCCTCGCCAAATAGCTGTGGGCCAGCAGTGAGCGGCTGACCTGGAAGTGAAGAGCTCTATACCCAATTACATATCACTGAGTCATCCAGTCTGAGGAGCCAGCTATTTTATTACAGCTGTAAACCACAAATACTGAAGACAAATAATGCAGCAATTTATGCAAAATAATAAATAATGCTTTACATTTCTACAGAACCTTTTGCCCTGAAAGATCCCAATGCACCTCTAGGGCTAGCCATAAAAAGCAACACAATGCAATCACCCTTGACATGGGCGATGGCAGCCTGCCAGCCAACTGCACAGGAGTGCAGAGGAGAGATGTTGACTAAGGACAAAAGTAAACAGCTGCAATTATTTTTAAAATGCTGTGTAATCTTTAATGTTCATCCATAACGATCAGGAGATTCCCTTCCCTCATTGTGACTCTGATTACTCTAATGGATAATTAGCACAGGCTTGTTTAAGGCTGGAGCCACCTCTATTTTTAGTGTTGCATGAAGAAGCTTTGCCATTCAGTTGTATACCCTAAATATTTTGATCCCGCATCCCAGATATCTTACACTTCAATGTGAAAGTCCGTAAGTTTTATCTTGGACCCAGCTTAAAACTTGCATTACATATACTTGCATATTGACTCTTATAACAGGACAGAGGGTCTGGTTTTGATGTTCTTTCTCCATTGTGTTTCTAACAGACAGAAAAGTAGGCTGAAATTGCAAAATCTGGATTAAAAGAACAAACTCATATGCTGAAATGAAATATGTGCTGTGGAGCACAGTATGGTAAGCACTGAATAATGGTACACAAACTCTAAAACAAATTTTAGTCTTCTCTTAAATTGTCAACATCATGCAGTTTTGTTAGCCCTCATCTTTATTTTTTCCAGCACAATAAGAATAATTAATAGTCAAATGAAACTTTTAAAAAATAAGCAAAGCTCTGGGACTCAGCTCCATGTGGAAGAGAAGATTTCTGGAACTCGGATCACACTCAATACAGCAGCATCAATTCACAGTGCTATTTGATAAACGCACACACGCGGTCACTTGCTTTTAAAGATGTGTCCACATTTGTTAGTAATCCAGCTAGTAATATTTCCTCCATGAAAATTAAATGAAATAAAACATTTGCTGGATAAATTAGCTTTAGCTTTGAAACTCCATGAAGGAGCACAGGTAGCCAAGCAATTCTATGGGTCCCAGCTCATCCTCAGGCACACAATTTACACCATTAAATCACTAGCAGGATGATGAGAATTCATTACCCAATTGGTACCATTTTAACTTGGCTCTATCCAAAGGTCTGAATTTAATCAACATCCAACACCTTGACACTGAAACTACAGCCTCTTTTATTATAGATTAGAATTTTTCTATGTTTCTTACAAAACAATGGAGGCTACAGCAAGGAGACTGAGATGTAGCCACAACTCATGGCCAGCATGTGATTCCCTGATTTGCAGACTCCCATACAAATACAACATAATGTTTATAGTGTAACAAGTCAGCCATAAGAATTAGAACTCTGTTGTTAATGACATAAAGCTATTACTTTATTTGATATATTATTTTAAAATTGAAAACAAACAAACAAACAAAAAAACTACTGTTTTTTTTTTTTTTCTTGTTTGTTTTGTGATGGGAGTTCAACAGGAAATCCTAGGTCGATTTCCTTCAGAGTAACTTCTCCAGCCACAGACTCATTATCTGAGAGATCCTTTCTGAAACCAAGTGAGGTCCATCTGTACTCACTTATGTTTTTAGGATTTACATACTATGTTTAGTCCTCCAATGCTTTTCTTCTGGAAAAGAATGACTATCTATTATCTCTAAACATACTCAAAACAAACAGACCTCTCACACACTCATTCAGATCTTTCAGGACTCTAAGAGGAAAATATCTGCCTTTTACTGACATTAAAGCCATAGTTACACCATCAGTTTTGCTGTGATGATAAACGAAAGAGAAAATATTTCTAACTTCACTTCCACATTCTGTGGTGCAGGATACTGCATTACTTTCAAGACTAGTTTCTAAGAATTGAAATGCACAGCTTTTCTAATCTGACATCAAATGCAGAATCAAATCCACCTAGAAAACATTCATGTGCTTGAAAATACATTGCAGTAAGAACATATTCTACACGAATTGTGCCTGCTGGATTTACACTTGGCAGCAGTCATTTTCTGGGACACCCTCTAACGTGTAGAGCCTGCTCCTTCCACTATGCAAAACCAAAGGGTTCATGCTTGTCCTCACTGACTATAGCCCATGTCAATGAGGCACTTCTGTGAATTCTTTACTGAAAAATACCACTGCCATGCTAGCATCCCTGCTGACTTTTCACATAAGGGTAGAAGACAAACTTTTTGTTGAAAAATGAACAACAGTAAGCTCAATTTTAAAAAATCCCAACAAAATAGATTTTAATATATTTAAATGAGAAAAAAAAAAAAAAAAAGGATTTATTATGGAAACAGGATAAACAAATTAAAACAATGATGACTAACTCATCTGAGAACCTGCAGAGTTCACTTTATAGCCCAAGATTCCCTCTAACCTGAGTGGAAACAACTGTGAATTCCGCTGAATAGCTTTAATGCAAAAGAAGCAGCACCTGGATCAGTTTCCCAACTTGACTGGGATGTTACTTGCATTCTTTATGTTTCAAACCCTGGGATTTTACCATTTCTCTCCTTTCTCCCCCAAACTTTCCCTTTGTTTCTTCCTTCCATTCAAAGTGAATTTAGTTTCTAGGATTTTGAAGTTTTCTACTGTTTTTGTCCTCCATGTTCATGATTCTGTGTGTTAATTATTCTGCACAGAGATGCAAATCTGAATTCAGCTTGAAACCACTTCAGGGCTTATATATTGTTGTAATTGCTTCATAACTGGAACATATGTCTCACCACCCTGCACGTCAATAGTTGCAACATCTTTTTTTTTCTGGCTTTTACCAATACAATTTTACCTCTTTCATATTTGTCCAGATTGCTGCTGCAAAGACCTTTTTGCTAACCCTTTGCCTTGAACATGCCAGCTGTCTCAATGTCCCTTAATTAACTCAATCTCTCCTCCTGAGAAGCTACTTTCATTTTCATGACCTGTGGTAACCATCCTCCCCACACCTTCCCTAACCTGTTTTCATTAATATTAAAAGTCAGCTCCATATCAGTCCACCACGCCATCCTAATGCCTCTCAGTGCTTCTGGATAGCCAGACACCTTCCTGACGCATCATTATTTAAGAGTGCTTGCACCTTGAAATCAAGCAGACCACTGCAGAAGCTTGCTGTCAGCCTGTGACCACTTACCACTATTCTCAAGCCTTCCTTCTACGTTGCCGTATTGGGCTGATGAACTGCTGCCGCTTCTAGAAATTTTTATTAGTCCCCCCAGGCACAGTCTTGCATTTTTTAATATTGAATTTCATTCCATCGCCATTAGTTCAGTACTCAAAGCTCATCCAGGTTTTTTCTTGTTGGATTTTTTTTCCCTCCTTTTTTGTATGATATCCAGGTCCTTCTCTGTATTGCCAATGTCTCCAAACCCTGCGTCACCAGCAGTACTTGTTATACTTACATTACAGTCATTAAAGAAAATGTGAAACAAAATCAGGTCTGTACTGCACACCACATAGTTCCAAACAGAACCTCCTCCAAACTAATGCCTTCCTCTTCAAACCATCCTGGTTCTTTCCCCTTCAGCAAACCCCATTTTTACACAAGCTATATGAAGCATACCTGCCCTGTTTCCTAGAGAAGATTCTCCCACATTAGCTGTGGTTCTTGAGCAGCCCACAGCTGTCAACAGCTTTTACTGAATGCACATTTGTCAGCATGAGTAACAATGCAGGACAAAGAGTTTGCCTCTGTTTATCAATTCATCCTTTACTTCAAGAGCAGCCATGCCTGAAATTTCTCTTAGCTGACACAATGGGATAAGCAACCTTTCGGAAAGGTTTTAAGAGGAGAAATGTATTAATTACAATGTAAATAAGTAGCATGAATACTACCAAAGTGTTTAAGTCACATTTCAGATGTCTTCTGACTCTCACTGCTGCATCAGAGGAATTTTACATCCGTGCCCCAAAGAACCGAGAAGCCCTCTGTGTCATGCTATCCTGTGCTTACCACACTCATTACTGGGAAGTATCATTATGCAGAACTTTTGGCATTCCTAAAAGAGATTTCAGGAATGCCACAGCAAAAATGGATGGTTTGTTTACTTGATTAATGCCACGATCTATGATTACAAATCTGTCTACTGTAGCTTTCACAGGAAATTATTTCAAGAACTTCACTTCTGGGTGTTGCTTAACATCCAGTACCGACTCCACTATAAACTCACACACATGATTTATCTGGTGGCCAGCATGTGTGGGAGGAAAGATCTAGGAGTCTGACAAGACTCTTTACTCCCTGTAACTTTCAGGCCATCACATGTAGAAATCTAGACTGTTTCGCTCCTAAGCCTGTTTGTAAATTCTCAGCCAATGCAAACTATTAATATTGAGCTAAGTGAGTGCAAAATGAAAGTGATTAGGCACATACTTTAAAAAAAAAAATTATACGCACATGTTTTACTAGCTCTAAATGTTAAACCAGCCGATTACATCATACCAACACAGTAAAAATGACTCCAATGTAACCAAGGGAACTGTTTTTGCTAAATAACAACTGAGTCCCTTCATTTAATCTGAATTCACACAAGATGCAAGTTTAGCTTAATCTCACTTCACAGAAATCTCATGCTGTAATTCCACGGTGGCTGTTCAGACCGGCTGGGATGCTCTTGCTGTTGGTTCGTAGGGCAAAGCTCTCTGGGGACTGTGGCAAGGCTTTCTCAGATGAGGGGCCCTTGTCTGTTGTATTTACTATTCTTGGTGGCCTGCCAGCAGCCCCAAATTTGGCAAAGTTCAGAGCACAATCTGCAGTTGGGTTGCTTGATTATTATTAATATTTTTATTTTTATTGGTTCAGTTAATATGTTTCCACTTTGTTGTATCTTAATTCTGCTTTAGTTGTCAGCGTTGCCTAGTGTGTATCTCCAGCCTGAAGCAAGGTAAGGATGGGCCAGGGGCAGCCACCACAATTGTCATCTAACTGTTCCCCAGGTTGGCTAGTAATAATCTTGTTCGTCTATATTTTAGAGACCAGTTCATGAAACCTCTATTTAGTTTTACCTGATTTCCTAGCTGGTCAATGTTTTCACAGTGTTCAAACAAAAGGTATTAAATATTTGTAATTACGGTTAAAAGAAAAGGAAGTTGCAGATACCCAGAAGCATCTTCAGGGATTTAAACAAATGGTAGCTGGCCAGGTAAACACAATGCAAACTCAGAGTTAATTCCAGGATGTGTCTGGTGTGATTTCATCTGCCTTACTGCTATGTTCATAATACACATATGTAGGGGCATGTATCTTGCAAACGCACACTGAGATAATAGATAGTATCACACAGAAGACATTATATATTTATTATAAATGTAACTATGTAAAAAAGAAGAAGATGGCTTAAACAACTATTGCAGGATGAATGACATTAAAACTTATGTTTATAGTTGCATTTTCATTTTCATTCTATCCCCCCCCCCTTTTTTTTTTTCATATACTTTTAAAACCTTCCAAAACTATCCCTTTTTAGGCTGAAATACTGCAGGCCTGGTCTTTGCCAGATAATGAATATTTTAAAAAATATTTCCTTAAACCACTTTGTCTGTCTTTTATAAGGACAGTGAAAAGTGTAAAGAGTTCTTCAGTTAGAAACCCTGGGAACTGAAAGTTGAACTTTGCCATGAAAACAGTTCACTAAAGAAAAAAAATATTTTAGAGGGTATTGATAAAAGTTAGTTTTCATTTGGCAAAACTCTTCAGAGTTCTGTTTTGTTTAGGGCAATTATGTTTTCCACAAGTTTTCTTGCTAAGCTTTTAAATCATGCACCTAAGAAAAACAACTCTATTTTTCATTTCAGCTAACCTGGCTTCTATAAAATATTTATAGGGACTACGAAAAAGGTCTGTAAACTGCTGTAAACTGCAGTGTTAGTGAATTTAAAAAGAAGCACAGATGAGAGAGACAGTCTGATATGCAGTCTGGAGCTCAGCTCAGCTAATTCACAAGAAATGTTTTCATACAAGAGCTTTCTGTTTTGTCTTCTTCACACATATATTTGATCTAATCTGCTGGCTCTCCCAGTCTACGATACCAATTTTATTCTTCCTGTTCTCACTTACTCAACATACTCCAGGCTACATCTGTGACCTCCCTGGTCTTTCTGCTCCCCCCCAACTCATCTCTTCCCTTCTAGTAAAAATACCAGGTCCTTGAGGTCTCGAAGTCTCTCTCTCTCTCTCTCTCTTTTTTTTTTTCTCTTTTTTTTTTCCTCTCTCTCTCTCTTTCCCTGAGAAGAAGATATCAATGCAGTTCACCAAATTATTATTCATCTTTTTTCAAATCCCACCAGCTCATATACTTCATAGTGCCTACCTGCACTGAGCTAATAAGCAGCAGAACCAGCACAAGTGACCATGTGAGTTATCTCCTCTGTCTACATGTAAATATTGAGATAAGTTATCTCACCTGTGCACAAATGTTCTCCTGCTCAGGAGTCATGCCTCTTACTCAGGAGTCTTGCTAACAAAATTATCCCATTTGGAAATAACCAGTTCCAATGTATCTTTACAAACTGCTTTAGGAAACATGTATTTAGCACGTGCCAGATAGCACTGCAGGCAGCAGGCTGAAAATAGACTAGCAGGTCAAAGCGATATAAATAGAATAAAATAACAAAGATCCATTTTTTATCAAAATAGTCTCAATGACGGAGAAAATTCAGAATTCATATGTTTTACAATATAAACTGTTGCTAAAAATGTTTTTCAAACATTTACCACAAGGTGCCAGCAGTTCTTTAATGCTTTTTTTATTTTCAATTCTTGTTGTATATATTCAAACAGTGGTACAATGTGGCAAAGACTGCAGGGAGGAAAGTCACAGGAGTATTAATGCCAGGATCAGAGACTATTGACAGAGAACAAGATCCCAGGCACATAACAGTACCCTCAAAAGAAAAAAGAAGACAAAGATTGAGTTGAGTCATTTGTGCAAAGGTATGAAGCGTGCCAGTTTGTGGTCATTTGGATTTTGTTTGTACTCTTGAAACCAGACCAATTATACTAGCCCAGACTACAGTCAGGATGCACAGCTACTAATGCCTGTTTTACCTAGATCTTATCCCCTACAAAAATTAGAGCAAATACCTTATACAATTTAGCTACAACCACTCTCTTTGGATTATAACCCTTCCCAATGTTGGGAGACTTACACAATATGGCTGCATAACTACATATTGGGGGATCTGACCTCAAATGAGAAAATGAGGTGTGTTATGCAAAGCTATCTGCCATTTGTAAATGTATTAATAATAAAATGTCCATTAGGACTTATTGTAGGCAAATGAAATCATTTCTCAATTCACGTTGGCTGAATAGTGTTGATACTAGTGCTCACTTCTGTTAAGTTTAAACAACCATGTTGGTGACAATTTACCAATATTTAAGTACCAAAAATAGACTTACAACAATGAAATCAGAATAATTCAGTACCAGAACAGCCAGACTTAAAAGAGGTTGCCTTCTCAGTCTGTTTTATTACATTTTCAATCATATAGCTATAACACGAAAGGTTATTACAAAAATGACCTGAAAGTATCCATACATGTTATATACACTCCATTAAGTCTTAATATTTTATACATATGCAGCTCTTTCCACTCAGAAAGGGTCACAAAGCAATTTACAAACAATATATGCAGAACTAACTTGAGACATTTAATGCAATATGGTCTCCCTTCGTAGAGATACATGACTAAACATCCCCAATGAGTAATATGGCTAGCAGCCATAACAGCCTCAGGCTGTGATCTGGTCTGCTCTCATAAGCTAAGCAGGGTTGGTCTTGGCCAAATGCATTTGGGAGCCCTCCAAGGAAATCCCAGGGTGCTTCAGGAAGCAGAGCTGGTAATTCAGTAGGTGGCACACTTCCCCTGGAGTCAGCACCAAAGCAACAACTGCAAAGGAAATGCTGGTAGGTGCAATACAATTAACCAAATGGGATTTTGGGCAGAGACTGGTCATTTGTCACACTGTCATGATTTATTAGTGATGCTATGGATTCTGCAATTAAAAAAAAAAAAAAAAAAAAAGAGAGAGAGAGAGAGAGAAAGGAAAAAAGAAAAGGAGTCATTGCTGCTGAGCAGCCCTTTCACTACAGAGCTTCTTTAGTTTGGAGAAATGGAAAGAATTTATTTCTATTTTTTTTCAGTTGAAAATGTTTCACTTCAAATGGGAACCATGTGTAAATGCTGCTGTGCTTCTTGGTCCTCACCAATAAGGAGTGAATTTTTTACCTCCCACCCACATTGTTAAACATAATGCTTATAAGAGTTCCTTCGGCGTGCGAATCCTTTGCTTCGCCTCAGTGCTACTAGCTCCCATCTGAAGCACCACATCCACTTTTAGGCAGCCAGAGATAACCCTCTGGAGAGCTAGAGAAACACTTGAAAGTCCACAAAAGAGGAGTAAGGACAGACTGAGCATGTTAGTTAGTCTACAGAAGACCAGAAGAGTGTGGACAATACAAGAGGCTCCTGAGGACAGAAAAAAAAGAAATAACATATTTCTCTCTGTCTGTACTGAGGAGAACAAAAATAAAAGGAACTTAAATTTGCATCAAGGAAAGTTTACATTAGACATAAAGAAAAACTTGTCTCAAAGTAAATACAGCTAAGCACTGCAATTGAACAGTTAAGATGTGTGCTCTGCATTTCTGGAGGTTGTCAAAAACACATTAGAGATATTTCTGTCAGAAATGATGTAGATGTTACTTAATCCTACTTTGGGAAGAGGATTGGATGAACACTTGAAGTCCCCTCCAGCCATATAGTTCAATGATTCCATAATTTTTATGAAAGCAAAAGATTTATAACTTTGACATTACAGATTTCTTCCTATTTGTATCAAGTTTAAAATAATAACATTTCTACCCCACAAAAATATTAATAATAAAAAAAGAAGCTTAAAACATATCACATTTGATATCCTTAGAAAACTGTGCCTGTGATTTTAGGGGAATTACAGCTAAAATTACACACTTCAGAAAATGTGAACAGTTTTTTCCTTGAAAAGTTACAGAGAAAAGCTGAGTTTCACATCTGAGTTAACAAGCAGTGTCACGAACTATGGAGATTCTACTAAAGCTTGAAGAAGTGTCAGATAATTTTTTTATTTTAGAAAGAAAAGGGAGAAGGAGAGAGACCTTCCCTGAAGCATAAGCATGACCTCAACAAGCACACCATCTTTCCTGGAGGTTCCTCATCTGTTGCATACCTGTTGAGCAGCCGAGTTCTAGACAGTTTGAGGCTCCCCCCTACACAAACGTTGCAGTGTGGTATTAATTCATAACCCTTTTAGCTGACAGGGCCTCTTGCAACCTGCATGTAGAAAACTAAGGATAAACATAACTCCAGAGAATATATTGCTAAAGTCCAGCTTAAACATCCCTGAAACTTCCCTTCTTTCCCCCCAGCCCCCTTCTTTATTTTTTCTCTCTCTTTTGAACAAGGGCAAAAAAGTATGAAACTACTCAGTAATTTGGATGATATGGGTGGAAAAGTTTTGCCAAGTTATTTTTTGGGAAGACCGTGTGCATATGACCATTGTCATATTGGCAAGAGATGAAGAAGCCGCATATATAAGAAGAAAGTTTAACACAGCCTGAGCAGTACTGGCATGTGGCCCTGAGAAAAAACATGCTTTTGGGTCAGGATGCTGAGCACAGGGGGCTGGGGCTGCGGAGGGGAAGCCATCCTTGGTCTTTTGATTGCTCCCCGTGCTCAGGAGAAAAGGACCTCATTTCCTGCAGTAAGTATTTGTACAAAATATTCCTGATCCCTTCCACAATTCCCTTTCTAATTCAGAACAACAATACAGTCCCTACATTTTTGCTTGGCAACCTGTGTCAAACCAGAAGAAGCCATGAATGTTAGTAAATTAAATTTCTTATGAACTTTAAAATGCATCTTTTCTACAATTTAGGAAGAGTTTCAAATTGTAGCTAGGACTACGTATATCTGCTAATTGCCTTTGTTAGTTTGCAGGCACATAATCAGATTTGCTAGAAAAATAGCCTCACAGGAGAAGGCACAGTTTATTCTTCAATGAATGGCTCTTAACTGAGATTTACAGTACAGACAGATTACAAGCTTTACTTTCTCCACAGAAAGAAAAAAAGAATGGAGCCCTGCTAAACAAATATTCAAACAATTCAACAGCCTAAAGAAAGAAAAGTCTCTCCTCTTCTTGGCTAGACAGTTTTGATACCTTAATGACTGTAACACGCTAACAGCTGTGGGAAAACTGACATTAAAAAAATAACCAGCCCAGAAACATGGTCTGTGTACAACATCTTTGAGCTCTTATGTTTTATTAGCAATTTAGATTCATTACTGTTTTAAGGAGGAAGGAAGGGAGGTAGATGTTCCTGAGAGCTGTTTCTCTAAATGTATTAACCAGAGATTTCCAAGCACGATTTAATGGAACACAACCCAATCCTTAGAACTGGAGAACGGGTGAGATGTCACCATTTATCCCTTCATTGAAATTCATGCTCCAGCACAAGAGGTCATGGCAGGTATTTGAGCGATCTTCCTTATGAAAATGAGATAACCTCCTTTCATCCCAAAGCATGCTCTGAGTGTGTCCCCCCTCCCTTCCAGCCTCTTGCTAGGCAGCAGCCCACAGCTACCACACTGTCACCTTCCTTTTGAATTATGATGCTCTGAAAGAGCGCTGTAGTATTTAATAGCCTGAGATCACAGGCTTTTCTGACACAATACTTAACCAGGTTCTGTCTTTCTTTCAGTGTGCTCATTATTTGTACATGGTCTATGACATCTAGGGGGAATATGTTATCACAAAAGTTCTCTTTTCTCCCCGTGTTTGCTCTTCCATTGTATTTATCTCTCTTGCCCGACAGGTTCTTGATGCTGCTGTCAATTTTGTCAAAAAAGAGCATTAGCACAGATTTGGGAGGCCCTGCTCACTAATCTTTTAGGAATCCTTAAGATGCCCCTTAGGATTTAAAATAACTGAAGCCTTGAAATGACTTATGTGCTGAAGCTCAACACCCTCCTCCTGATCATCCCGGTAGAAATCCTTCGAAGTCTGCACTCAGATTTCATCAGTCTCCACCAGTCAGACCTCAGGGTGGGGAAAACGGACATGATGAGTGTTCAGAAATATTATACAGGGAGACACTGAGACAACGTCTTGTAGTGGAGAGTTTTAGGGGAGTAGTTCTGCTTACTTATAGCCACATCGAAGTTGTGCTTTTGGGAGAAATATAAACAAGGTGGCTAACAAGCTGAGACACAAAATGCATTTCTTTTAGCCTTAAAGACTCTGAGATGTCTGCTTCATTACACTTCAAAGGGGGCGTTGTTTTGTTTAGTGTCTCGCTTCCTTTCCCAGTTCTCTCCCTCACTAGAATAGGACAGAACAGCAAAATGAGATTTTATTATTTTAATATGTTATGAATTCATTGTATCCCAGGTGGAAAGGCCAGCAGTTATTCTTTTGAGTAAGCCATACAGCTGTCTAACGCAAGAAAAAGCTTCTCCTTTTAATACCAATTTGCATCCAGACCATGGGTGCCATATCCTCTTGTGCTGATCAGTGAGGCCTTTAGGGAAGCCTACAGCTCTGGATCAAGAGTGGTTGTCATGCCCTGAGTGGGCCAGTCCAAAAAACTCTGAATGAGCTTGGGAAGTAGTCCACAGCCAGAGAGATGTCCTCACTGTTCAGCACCCATGTGCTAATTAACAAACTCAGTTACTTCTCAGGAATATAAATGCCAGCTCCTGTGCCAATGACAGTCTGGGTTGTTACATACAGCTTCAATCATAATTATTTTGCAATCTTACTGTATACCATATTACTTTTGTAATGTATGCTAGATGCTTAAATGCCTGAAACAATGATCTCTTTATACAGAGGGAAGTTCTGCACCTAAAGTGTTCACTAGAATCATAGAATCAACTGGGTTGGAAAAGACCTTCAAGATCAAGTCCCAACATACTATCCACATTATTTTCTCTTTGTGTGCATGCCCTCACTCCCTCAACTGCATGCATCTTCCTAAATCAGACATGTTTTCTCCTCTGGCTTCAACAACTATCCCCAAATTAGGCAAAGGATATAAGATCTGACGTATGTACTGTTGTTTTAAATCTTCCACCTTTGCTTCTTATCAGCAGGAAAAAGTGTTTCACAGCAACCTTCCCCATGAACCTCCATCATGCACCTACCTAGCATCCTCTTCAGCATGACTTCAGCAGGGCATCCCATTTGCAGCCCCTCTTGCAGAAGACTGGCTCACTGCTACCAGCCCCATTGAGTGCCAGTTTAAATTCTGTTTCCCCTCCTTTGATACTAAAAAATTTCCTCCTTCATTAATAGCTAGAGAGACCTTAAGCATCATGCTCAAATTGCCCTCATCTCACTCTGCTCTCACCTTTTAAAACCACTGTTAGTGGCTGGCCCCTGGCAACACAACAGTATTTTAACTCAAACTTCCATGCAATAAATAGCTCAGATTTCCTTTAAAGGAACACATACACACAACAGGCTATGGGTGCACAGAAGTTTTATGCATCTAGCAGTTTTTACATATTCCACTGTTATTCATTTAAGGCTGACCAAGTGGTCCTCAGGGGATGGCATGCACAAGCATAACATTATAAGTGTTAATAGGAAACGGATCTGAACAAAGAACCGCATTTCCCCATTATATTGTGTTTCTGCTTTAGTACATCATGTTAGTTTCCTTCACAGCTGGCTGGTTTGCCTGTTGTTTCAGCAGCAACTATCATGTGCTCATAACTTTCCTTTTTTCAGTGCATTTTATATGCACATATATGCATGTGGGATCCTTGCTTGGTTTTTATTATAAAGGGCTTATCTTACAATGTGCCATGGAAAGCTTGTAGCTTACAATGGGTAGCAATTCAAAAATGACAAAAGAAAGATATGGCCTGGGCTGCCAGGCTAGTGAGAAAAACAGAGTTGAGTCCAGTCAGCATAAAATGTTATCATAAATATAAATCAATTAGTTGGGTACTAATATAAATAAAATACTCAAAAAGGTGTAAGGCAAGTTCTTACAATTTGTAACTCAAACTCACTTCAATAATATTCTGATTTTTATGAGCCCTTGAACTGATTTTCTCCCTCCCAACATGTATGCAATTTGCCCTGTAGGATAGTGTTACCCTTCTATTGTTGGTGGTGAGGGGAAACCCTAAAAATAAGCACAAAGATCACCTGAGAACATCAATATTACACTTTGGGAAGCACCTTGTGGGAAGTCAGAGGAGGACTAATCTCAACATACTGGCTAAATCCTCTGCAGATATTATTAAAGACACCAAATCAGCCAGGTAAGCATGCATGCTCGTGTCTTTTCTGCAGTTTTGTGGACAATCAATCATGCTCATAGGGATGGAGTTCATGTGTGGGAATGCCACCGCCTGCTCCCTCTGCAAAAGCAAACAGGACAGCATGCCTAAAATGCTTGCACATGTAGGAGCAGCTAACACAGCTGTACAAGACTGACTATATACTGAAAAATCGTTGACCATACTTCCACACTTCAACATATGATGCCTCAGTTAAAATAAGCATCTTTTTAAAAAAACTCCAAGTATTCTAGTACTTCCTGTTTTTTAAAGAAATAGGGACTACCCTTTATTCCTTCAACTTAGCAGTGAAGTTACACCCCCAGGAAGGCATGACTGTAATTACTTTCTCCCAGATATATCCCATGTCAATGTGCAACTTGGAAAATGTCTTTCTTATTCCCAAGGACCTGCTGATTAAATAAGACCATATTTGTAGAACCACATTTTCACAGGGCTTCAGCAGACTTCTGGATCCTACTATTTGACAGAATTATGAAGGGCTTTCACAGAAAGATTTATTTCAGCCTCTAGAAAAGTTCCCCTGATAGCAAAAAATCCCAAGCTCTTCAAAACAGCATTCAGCCTCTCAGCTCTGTTTCGGCTTCTTCAATAAAAAGTGAAGTCTAAGGTGTAGTCTTTCCCCCAGGTTTCTTGCTTTTTATTAAAGACTGATTTCCTAAATGAGGCATGACTCCTTTCAGAATGACAGCTTGTAAAAATCACTCTGGGGTACAGTTTCCTTTTTAAGCAAGCAACTTAGCCACTCCTTTATCCCCAGAATATGTACATCCCATCCCTGCCGGCAACAGTTCTCATCAGCAATAGTTCCCATTCCTCAAATCTGCTTCTGAGAGAAATCTCAGCTACATCAATCAGCCTCATACATGCACAGACTGGGCAGAAACATTCGGTGTGCTTTCATAACAGAGCATCAGAAAATATACTAAGTTACCAGAAAAGAGACTAATTAGGAAAAAAAAAAAAAAAAAAGCAAAAACAAAAACAAAAATGTATTTCATCCACGTTGTCCATTAGTCGTTGTGGTCTGTCTGTGGTTTCTAAATAATCCATGCCAATATTAATAAAAGCAGGTGAGGGGTGGTTACAAATATTTAAACTTGGGTGGAAGAGGAGGCCTTTGAGAAATTAGAATTTTTGTGATTACTCATTTTCACAGGAAAAAATTGCTTCCCACAATAATGTCCTGATTTATTTCCCCAGTCCAACAGAAAATCCACACTGGAATATTGTGGGGTGTTAAATGAGAAGTCTAATATTTTCCGCTAGAATTTTTGGCTTGATTTTATTCCTGAGAAAAATCAGCATTTTTTAGAAATAGCCCCCACTGTTACCCCACTTTTCTGGAACACCATGGTTGATAACATAGCTCAGTTCCAGCTAAGGAAACTAAACCTCCTGAAATAAATTCTTCTAAAATTTCCAAGTTATTACTTGAGTTTGTTACTATCTGTCATGTATGCTACTTTGATGCATCAGTGATGCTAATAGTGATCTTACCACAAAGCTTGCAGCACCATTTTTTTTTCTGTTTCAATATCAGAAAGATCTTAAATTAGACATGTAAATCTCAGCTGCAGTTTGAAAAGAGTTTTGGAACCTGAAGTATGTAATACAAATACATGGAGAGTACAGTAGAAATTTCCACCCAAATCTACCAAAACATAATTTTTGTCTTTTAATATCAGCATTCCATTACACTAGCAACTGATCTTTAAGTCTAATGGGTTGATTATGGATTTTGTTTTTGGTAAAATATATTTATTTTTAAAAAAACTGACATGAAGCTAGCTTAATTGCCAGTGGAGTGATTCTGGAGTTCAGTATAATTTATGTGGTGATGGAGAAAGAAGTGTTTTATGGACCCTTCCAAGTCCCTGTAACTTGATGGAACAGCTACTGATCTGCATTACTACAAAAGACATTCAAGGTATTGTATTCATTTTCACTAACTTAAAGCACGTAATTTTACAAAGAATAAATAGTAAAAGACCAACAGGTTAGTGGAAAGAGGTGGCAGTCAGTATCTTTCCTTTTTTTTTCTCTTATATAGTCAGCTAAAGGACCAGGTAAGATAATTAAGGAAGATGATAAAGTATACAATGCATTTCTTAATTTTCATCTAGTTAAACTTGGACTATATGGGTGATGAGTTAACTTCAAACTGTGCAATAAAGTCACTGAAGCCATACAGTCCCCATATTAACACCAAAAGATTCTATTCAGAGCAGAGAATATAAAGGACACTGGCAAATTAATGTCATAGAGTTAGTAAACAATACACTCAGAAAAGTAATATCTCTGGCAAGCTGTTAATCACTACACTTAACACTGTGCTTTTGGAGGACCTATACACCTATATAATGTCCCTCAAGATGCCAACTTTTTGGTAACAACAACAACTACTACTACAAAAAAGGGGGGGCGGGGGAGGGCAGGTGAGCGAGTCAAATTCAGAGTTGCTTAACTGTCTAAATCCTGTTGGCTAAAGTCAGTGATGATACTTTCATAAAGTATATAATTGCAAAGTTTGAAAAACAGGATTTACTAGTTTTGCATCCTAAACATTATAGAATCAACATCCTCTCTGAAAGTCTCTGAACTTCCTATATTCCTCAGATTCCACATAACAAATTCTCAAAAAGATTCTGACCTTGCAGGATTTAACCTGAGCTGGACATAACATCTCATTCATACATTCTCAACAAGCTTCAGTACCAGGTTTAAAATTCTGCCCAGAGTTTTAAAACTGCTCTCAGGCACTTTGCAATGTAACGACATCAGAAAATGAAATGGTATTATAAAAAAAATCACATCATACTCAGTAAACTTTCAGACCTAAGCTTTCTGTGGCTTTTATGTTTTGAAGTCAAAAAGACCTTAACAAATCTCAAATAGGAATTTCACAGCCTGAAGAGATGAGACTTAGATTTTTATTGTGATAATGTGCATTTATTTCTACAGTGACATTTATCTCTATTTTTTATGGTATACCAACAGCACCAAGATCCAAGCCTAGCTGTCCTGCTAGCATCTCTGTGTTTCCCTGTAGCAGTACATCCTTTCCACTTCCTAACTCATTGGCTATCTTTACCCATATCGCTCACAAAGTGATTCTTTCACATGGCAGCCAAGGACAGGCCACAGAGACAACTTTTTTCAAAAGGATCTCTTGTGACAATCCTAATCACAACTACACAAGTACATAAACAGTGCCACACGTAAGTATGTATCCTAGTAATTCCCACTGAGTTCCACCTGTTTTGGTCAGAGGCTGCATATGTTAATGCGCCTTTAGTACAGGGGCTGTCTAAATCATGTGCTTTCTTCAGCAGTGAGCACTCATGGTGTTCACAATATAAGTAATTTTTATACTTAAAGTTAGCTAGCTTGAAATGCCGTGTTTTAAGAGACAGTAAGCACCGCACTCTGGTGCCTAATTTTTGCTTTCTAAGTCTACTCAGGACTTTAATGTCTATTTTGTGAATATATGCATACCCTGAAGAAAAACACAGGCATACTAGGATTTAATTTGTTCTTTACTATCTCTCCCTAAAGCTGATTTTCCCATACTTGCGGCTGCTATCTGTGCCCCTTTTACCTCCAGTTGCAAGACAGCTGTCAGCTTCTTCCCCTAACCCCAGAATCAAGACTTGATATGGCCTTCACATTACCTCTTGTTTTAATCAGCTTGGAGCCTGAGAAACCCAGCCTAAGTCCTCCTGGGAGCACTGTGAGCTGCTTGTGGGCCAGTGGGCTAGACCTCCTCTAGCTGTCTATCTGATACTGTCTTCTACATTTCTGTGTGAATCAGTGCAGACGTGCTTT
This sequence comes from Aythya marila, assembly GCF_965140915.1. Classification (NCBI taxonomy): domain Eukaryota; kingdom Metazoa; phylum Chordata; class Aves; order Anseriformes; family Anatidae; genus Aythya; species Aythya marila. The sequence goes on along the minus strand of NC_139043.1, from coordinate 36,457,658 downwards.
TTTTGGTGCATGCCAGAGCCCTTCAGCACAGCTGTGAGATCTGAATGATCTTTTATAAAGAAGATACAGAGTGGGTAGAAAAGAAAAGATTCATTAAAAGATACACACACACACACACACACTAGGTGCAGAGCAAAAGGCAATCAGGGGTCACACATGACAACGGGTCACATTTGAGAAGTATTTTCAAAAATGTTACATACAGAAATTGGCAGCCACTGTTATCCATGGCTGCAAAATGTTCAGCCTTTGAAATCAAACTTACTTTTGGACTCCTAGTACATGAGATAATCAATGTATCTGGGCCCAGGGAAGCATGCAGTTGGAAAGCTGCCCACAGAGTTGGTGGCAAGCCAGAAAATTGGCATCATGTATTATTTCATTAGCAGGAACTACTGGCAGTGCTCAAGCTGCACATGACACGGTCTTGTCCCCGTCCCTTATTTTGTGTCTATTCATTACAGAAAAGATAGGTGCAGAGTGAATGATGTCAGCAGGAGCTGATTTAAAAGCTTGAGAGAGTCATAAGCCAGGCTATTATACCTGCTCAGTAAACGGCCAGGAAATTATAACTAGCAGTTGATCATCCTGCTCAATCAGTGTTCAGTGTGCACAAACAAAGAGATTTACAAACATAATAAAGCAATAAAAACATCTCGCAGCATATTTCAGTGAATGAGTGTGTGGCTGCACTAATAGCTATGCCAGCATGTATCTAACCAGCCGGTTTAAGATGGCTGATTGGTTCCACTATATTACAAAGGAGACTGACCAGCCAGAATTTTGCAAAATGAATTATTCAAGCAAAAACTGAAAGCCTCAAATAACAACTATCCCACCATCACCATAACATGAGACAGATGCACATCCCAAAGCAGACCTCTGGGTACTAAGGGTAAAGTAGTAGGAGACAGGAGTTTAGGCGCTATTTTAGATCATTTACTTATGGATCTGGCAAGCTGTAGTTGAAGATCAATGTTCAGCTGATCCTGAATATTACTTATTTATTCTGCAGTGTGTAGAAAAATGTGTACGCTGCCAAACAGGTTGCACTGCAACGACAGGGAATCCATATAAAGGAAGAGGTATTGAATATATGTCAGTATATAATACATATACATGGCCTTCATTTGCACTGATGGCTGAAAAGGCATGCCATAAAATGGCACTAAAGAAAGAGCTTAAACATGGCAAAGCCACTACACTTGGTTTTAAAAGTGAGTATGTCAAGGTAACAAGCTACACTGATCCCAGTGTTGGATTCTTTTGGGTTTGGGATTCATCCAAGCAGTTCATACCATAGCCATGGATTAAATCTGTACTGCACTGACTGTAGTTCCCAAGTATGCCAAGCTGGTTTCATGCTACGTAGGTCAAGCTCTGGAAGCAACATAGTCGTAACAGAAAGAGGTTAGTTTGGAGTACTTGCTCGACCTCCATGCTTTGCAGACTGCAGGGATAACAGGAGCTCAGCCAGCCTGTTGAAAGTGACATGAACTACAGAATGGATGTTCCCAGCCCACAGATAACAGTCATAGTTGGACAACAGCTGCAAATAGTGGGAAAACAAATGTTGCAATCATCACAATTCATAGCCTAGAAAGCTTAGTTAATTAGCCCAGATCTGATGGCCAACTAAGTAGTAAAAGTGATCAGGCACGAGGAAATCACAGCATATAAAATTATGATTTCATCATGTTTCATTAGGTACTGCATTGCTGTGCAAGATCACATTTTTGGCTTAGTGGCCTCCTAGGAAAACCCAACTGCTCAGTGTTAACAATTCAGTCAGTAGCACTCTACCCTCTGAGTCAAAACTGGCTGAATGTCAACTGACTACAAGTCCAATCCTTGTACTGGTATTAGTTCTTTGGCAGGGCTCTGCAAGATTACATTTGAAGTCCACACCACTCAGAGTGGAAATTAAGCTCTTCCTCCATCATTTTTCATAAGACTAAGAATTATGACTTTATTCTCAATGTTAAGAATCAGTTTACATAACTTTTTCCATTCACACAATCCTTCTGTAGATTAATTAGGTACAACATTGCCCTTAATCCCAGATTTTAAACTGTTGATGTTGAGTGACCTACTATCTGCTGTGCCAAAGAGTAGGCACACAAGGCATGCTCTGTACAACACTAAACAGAAGGGACTGAAGGTGAGGGATGGGGAACAAAATAAGTTATATACATCAGATGGAGTGGATAGCCAAAACTTACACATGAAATCTACCACTGCTCTGCAGCATTTGTATGGAAAAGCAGAGGACTCTTTTTTTTCTGCAAGGCTCCTTTGCTATTACCCTAAGCTTACCTTGACCCAAGCCCAGGGCAGACAGCCAGGATAAAGGAGAAATACCATTCCTTTCTGTGCCATGTCTGCCAGGCCAGACACTTAAGCATCAACAAAACATGAACTATTACCTGTGGGGCTGAAAACAAGAACAGTCAAAGTAGCAGAGCCAGCTCCACGGCTGTCCTATAGTGTCAAGAGAAGAAACCTGACACACAATAAAAACAAAGAATAAAACTTAGGCAGGGACATGCCATAATTCACCCTGAAATACATCTTTGTCACAAGAATAAATTCCCTACTCCTGTAAAAAGTTCGGTGCAGAGCCCAACTTGTATTAATATCACACGTGCAATTGATTGGGTCAATCGTCCACCTGTTGCGCATGCACTAATAAATACAGGATCTAACTCTCCATTTCAATGCAAGCATAGATGGAAGTCAGTTGGCAGGGTCGAAGTAACTGCATATGTAAATGACTTGTATATTTTCACATACATTTCATCCACATGCTGTCACAAACTCTCCTTTAATTTAACCCAACAACAAGAATTTTTCAGGAATGAAAAGAATGAAAAGATATTTTTCAAGAATGAAATATTCTTTCAAATATGTTCTTTCTTAAATCAGAATGCTTTTGCCTCTACAACTTATTATTTGGATACTGTACAGTGTTTTCTGTCTAAGTCACATAACTATTCTTTCTAAATAAGCATGTTTTCTTCAGATCATAAATAATGTGAAGAGACAGGATGGCTCAGAGCCTTAAAAATGCATGTGTCTAAGAGGAGCAGAACAAGGACGAAAAGTACTTTTTTTCTTATGATAAATTAAATGAATTGGAATCATGGACTAAAGCACAGTAATAGAAAAGGAATGTGTAAAGATGTCAAATAGATGCAAAACTCAAGTCCTTACTCTCTTTTGGATTCAAATAAAACATCCTTTTGCTCTCTAACTCCTTAACCGTGACTGTCTGATTATCGTAATCTACAGTGACTGAATGAAGAAAACAGCTCTGAAGAAGTAACCCGAACATTTGTGTAAAATCATCGTGAAGTAAAACAGAAGACTGCAGACACCTTCCAGTTAGACTTTCCAAGTGAGAAGAAGAAACATTTTCAGATAAGCATTGAACAGGATTATAACAGAAGAGACAAATTTGATCAAAAATATGTCAACGTGTAGGGGTTTCAAAGACAACTGATAAAAGGGCAATTAAGCCATATAAAGATGTCTTACCCAGATAAGCAGGCAGGCCAGTAAAGGCTCACTATATAAACATCAAGACCGACCATACAAAAATAGGGTTAAATACCTTTATTTTAGAATGCTTTGGTTTATAGCATCCCCCCTCACGTCTGGGGGGTGGGGGGGGGGGGGGGGGGGGGGATTTTGTTTGTTTGTTTGTTTGTTTTAAAGATCCCACATCTGTAGGTATACCTCTTTTTATTTTTATAAAGTTGTTGATTGATTTTCTAAGCACATATATCATTTTGCTCTTTTCTCCTAGTTTAGAGTAGTAGCAGAAATACATTACGAAATTAACAAATAAAAAAATAATTCAACAGGGTTTGAATGAACAATCTTGGAAACAGAAATGATATATATAAAATAGACAGTAGGCTAATTCTCTCTCTCTCTCTTTTTTTTTTTTTTTTCACTAGCAGAAAAACAATTTTTACAGGTTAAATTAGCTGGTGGGTGGGTTTCCTACTGTTCCCTGAATTCAACAGAATACTCTCAGAAGCAAAATAAACATATACATGTATATATATATATATCTCATAAAATGATATATATATATATCATAAAATGAAATAGAAGTGCTGTGGAATTAGTGCAAAATGCATGTATGTTTCTTTGTTCACAAACTTTTACTGCCTATATAATTTTAGTCAAAGCAAAATATATAGTATATATTGTTTCTCTAATAATTAAGTAAAATAATAAACAACAAAAAAATGTTAATAGCTTCTTCACACACAGAGTGCCAACTATTTATTTTTCTCATTTGTATTATTAACATTGAACGAATGAAGTTAAAATACTTGGTGGTTTCAGAACACTGTGCGCAACTCACTGCTTAGACTGATTTGGTGCAGATACTAATAAGCATGTCTCATTAAGGATTCAACTTGGAAAGTTTCATACCAGCTTCGAAAATACTCAAGGAAGTAACATAACTGAAGCTAATGAGTAAAACAAAAGAGCAGCAATACAAGTGCAGTACCACAACTTTTACCTTCCTGCTGATTTTTTTGTGGAAGTGAGTAAATGAAGAATCAGAATTTCTCAAGATATTTGCTTGGTGCATGCTAGAAGGTATTTATTGGAAAACCAACTTGGGTTAATTTGCACAGGATGTAGTGCCCCTCTTTCTTTGACATCAGGTGTAACACATGATAGGTAAGTGTGCATTGGGGCACACTTCCCCAGCTGGTGTTAAAAGATATTGTGGATCCAGGCACAAGATGTAAAGTGGGCCCTAGCATATATAAATAAAAAGAGCAATGAGAATCCATTTCATCGTGAATCCTAACATTAAAGAAAAAGTTAACCAGACTTGTTTTACTTTGGTGCAAAAGGTTAATGGCAGTGGATGGAAGCTTTTAAACCTAGAGGCACAGCAACTGTGTGAGGCCTTTTCAGCACAGTGAGCCTGATGCCTTACAGCCACTGACATTCTTTGGTATTACTATTAGTTAGAACTTCCTTGTGCATGCCCTCCAAGCCACCATCCTTTTTCCAACTGCTATTAACCAAAGACCTTGCCCTCCTAGAATCACGCTGCTCAAGGCCTAGCTGGGCTGCTTAAAAACACGGGAGTCAGATTCAGCTGCCAACTCTTTACTCAACACCTGAGCAAAGGATATCAAGTAAATAGAAGGTGAATAAAAATCCCAAAAGACCACATTATTCTCAGCTACTTTGATTGTAAAAGCACACTGAAGCCATGTCCTCTCCAAGCTGTAATGGTCATATTTCTGCTGGCTATTTAACAGACAATAGCCTTCAACAGGAAGCGATTACGCGTGCTAACCCTCTTTTCTTCGGAAAATGTAACATAATTCCCTATCTGTAGTTGCTCTCCGGATGGTCTTCAACATTCCCAGGAGCACGTATAGAGCAGGCGTGATTCTGCCTTGCTTCAATAAGCCAGCTATTTCAAAAGACTGTAAAACCAGCCCTCCAGTCTCCACGGTCTATTTGGATGCAACAGCAGCTGGGCAGCCAGAGCAATCTGCGGCAGGAAAGCCTCTTTCCACTTCCTCACTGAGCCGGTAGAGGAGACGGATTGCAAAACCACACAGAAGAAAAACAAGAGAAAAACATGTCCCCATCTTGGTGCCCTGGCTCCTTCCCGACAGTGTTCAAGCAGAAACAGTGTTCCTCTGACAGGCCGAAGTCTGTTTCCTTACCCATTCCGGCACCGCTCAGCCTTGCACCAGGACTTCCACTCTATTATCACTACTTTCCTGTTGTTTAGGGAAACGCAAGGCTAGGTCTGCAGTGACTACAGCCCTAATTTCCTTGAGTGAGCTGTCAACTATTAACTTGAGGAAAAGCATATGAAGTGAGGGCCTTCCTAGTTTTTTAAAAAAACTGAGAGTTCAGCTGCACACTTCACACAAAGCTTGGTGGGAGAGTGAGCTAGATGCACACTGCCATTTGTGGAGCATCCTTCAGAGAGGGAACATGCTACCTCCCATGCACATGGGACATGGTAGGATGTAATATCCCTGGCCACTTGCTGTCTCTGTGTTCAAGGGAGAAACCAAGCAAGATGTCCCTGCTTTTAAGGCAGGGATTGCTCCTGGCCCTGGGGCAGGCTGTGCAAGGCCTGGGAAGGCTACTTACACCTCCCTCTGTGCACTGCGCACCCTTGTAAGGCTAGATGGAGGCTGGCCCTTAGCTGAGGATTAGTGGTGCTTAAAAATAGAAGCTGAGACGTGCAAAGAGACTGAGTTATAACTACTGAATTCCAGTGTGAAAAGAAAGTGTCAGCTGGCAGTGCTGGAGCTTTGCTGTGTGGACAAGAAAGGTGTTGGAATGTCAATCATCTCCCATCACAGCATGTAGACTAACAGCCCTGGGAACTTAGGATGCACTACTGTAAATGGCACTGAAGTCTGCCATCTATAATGCTGCTGCATTAGAAAACAAGAGGGTGCTCAGCAATACCACGGGTGCATTAATACTCCTCCACAATGGCATACGTTTACATATCATTTTGACACAGACAAAGATGAAAACCATTAGAAAAAGCTTGTGCAGCTACATCCTAGGAGAAACTCTGAATACTACTTATATATTAATTATTAGTAATATTTACATATATGTAGAATGCAGGATGCCTCTAGGCAAATAATCAGCCTTGTTTTCACCGTATAATAACATAACCCCACTGTCTTCAGAGGAGTTCTACCAGGCTCACACCAGTGTGTTTATTATTACTTATATTATGGTGATGTCTACAGGTCACAAACCATGAAGACATAAAAGAGGTATTCCCAACTCCTGACCTAAAGCAAGAGAGAGAACATCTGGTTCTCTGACCCTACCCTCAGGATTCAATAATCAAGAAGCCAGAGATCAAACTGGGGGCAGTACCAGCAGCTAAAAATACTTAAAAAGTAAATAAGCTGTTTACTCAGTCTGGATACTTATTTGACTTATTCTGAGGTTTTAGAAACAAGTGCACTGTGTCAATACACTATTCAAGAGTTTTTTGTTTTATTTTAAAATATTCTGAGATAGTAAAGTTCACTTTGTTGCAAAATGAAAATAAACATTCCCCAGGATAGCAAAAATGCATCTGGAAGTTGGTATCTCAGTCTGCATTTTGTTCTTATTAAAAATGGATGGAAGGATATTTGTAGAAAATGAGCATAAAAAATACTACTTCAAGAAGCAACAGCACAGGTAAATTTCTCAAGTAATTCTATTCTCTTTTCCAATTTTAGTGGCTAAGCTAATAAAAAGCACTTATATTCAGGCTTCTGTCTTATAATTGAATGCAAAATTTCAGTTCTACCTTATTAAATATGGCAACAGATACACTCTGTTATGTTATCTAGAGGGGAAGTACTCTTGGATTTGACAATTTGCAACATTTTGTTCTCTGCAAGCAGTTTGATCTAATAGTCTTCAGTTACTTGCAATTTACAGAGAAGACTTAGCACTTCTGTGCTATTCTTTGATTGAAAACAAGGCAAGCTTTCTCCACAATTTGCATTTCTGGTGTTGTGCTGGACAGATAGTAGTGCCAAGAAATATTGTGAGGACAGCAGCTGATGAAGTACTGTCTGAGGATTATAGCTGTGTTTCAAGAGACCCTGTTTTTTTTTTTTGTTTGTTTATTTTTTGTTTTGGTTTGTTTTTTTGTTTGTTTGTTTGTTTTGTCTACAAATCTGAGCTCTTGCATGGGCGAGGGGTCTTGCAGTAAGTCAAAAAAACTGTTGCCTCACAGTAAGCCACATCTTGCACACCAACATCACACCAGGGAAGGGGGGATGGCTGATCTAAACGTTGTGATCTCTACACTCAGGAAGAATTGAGAACTGTGGTGTACAGTATAACCTCATATGAACTAAGACCCAAAGCTTTCCAGGCTTGCTGAGACTGACTGCTGTTACCCCATAGACAAGAAAGGAAAAAAAAAAGATAACACAAATGGCTATTAAGCACTGAAATGTATCTGCAGAAGGAGGGAGACTTCTTTTTTAATCTATCAGTTCATATTACCTTAGGCTGAAATAATACCAGACTGCGAGGTCAGGGGTGGCCAGTAGTTAAACAGATGACCTTAAAAGGGGCTATGTATTTTAAGAAATGGCAATGGCAATCCAACAGGTGCCAATAATTCTTTTTCCTTCACTGAGGGATTTTCCAAGGATTTCACTGGCTAGTTTAAATTGCCTCACTGGTATGTGTACAAGGGAAGTATAAGCTCATACACTAGAGCCCCAGGACTAATCAAAACCCTTCCAACTAAACTTGTCTTAAAAATAAAATAATCTTCTGATAAGGAATGGCTTTCAAAGACCTGTGAGTAGTTACTTAAGATATGATTGGATGTGGACTTGTAAATAAACCTCCACGATAGGTACTCAAAGGAGCCCCATGCTTTCTGAGTGTCCTTCTTACAAATGAATCACACAAAACATTTTTGAGCATAAAGGACATGACTGATGGCAGTACTACAAAATCCTAAATTCCTTAGTCTTTATCCACCAAATTCACTAAGTCTTATCTGCGTAGGGGTCTTCTAAGTAACCCTGTATGCTGTTTCAATCCCAGGAAAGATGGTGTATAAGTATCATTATTATGTAACTGCTCCCTCAAATCTGGACAGCTCTCAGAAATATATGAAGAGTAATTAGCTCAGCTCTGCGTCCAGCTAATCTCTTAGGAGAAATCCTAAGCAGTACAAAGCACAAGAGACCATCTCCAGCATTTTCAACTTGAGACCAGCATTTTCAACTTGAGAGCACTAAATTCACATCTGATTAAAGTGCCTAATTGTTCCATTAGGAGATAATTATTGTCAGGCTGCTGAACAAGGTGTTTGTTTCCATAATTGTTATACCTGGGAAACTCTCAAATCAAATTAAAAGTTTCAGATTCAGAAAAGCCCTTTGTAAACCAAATAGTAAAGTAAAATTTAAGCATGACCCATAAAAAATGAAATGAAATAAAAAACACAAGTCAGTAAATGCATGATTCTGTTGTGCCAAACTGTATGTTAGTATTAGTAACAGCTTCTCACTTTCTGCAGTTTTAATTATGACTCAAGGGACTGGGAAAAAGAGAGGGCAGGAGGGAATGTAACCTTTAACAGCCTCACTGGTTGCTGTCCCTACCTTTACTGCTGTTGAACTAAAAACCTCCACAGGCTAAAATTCCTTACATTGCAAATAAAATAGTTTTTCCCTGTTTTTTATCAGCCCGGGTCCCACAAGGAACTGACAGCCGGTTTATGTCAATGAACAAGAGTTATTGTTTTCAGATATTCCACCCACCCCCCCTTCAAGAAAAAATGATGAGGAACTGAAAGCAAATGTTACTAATAACAAACAGAAGGCCCCAAGGTTGGGGGTTCTACTAAAAGAGCATTTGGGGGCATAACATATGGTACAAATAGGTTTGTGGAAGATGCTATTCCACTGTACTTTTTTATTGAAGTCATTCATCCATGTCACTGATGCTAGACCTACCACCATGAATCTGAAGTGATGTGACCAGACTGTCTAAACCTCCAAGCTTTCTTGGAGTCAGCCATCGAGGAAGGGAAGGAGCTGTGGCTTCCAGAGGCTGAGTCTTGAGGAGAAAGTACTTTCTCTCTGTCATGATATGATGCTTCACAAGATGCCTGGGGGATGATGGGGAAATTCACTCAGGCCTCAATTTGTAGGAAATTTCCACAAAGGTGATAGGTGCCTTCAAAACCCAGCTTCAGACTCTTTCCAAAAAGGTGGAAAATAAATGCAAATAGCATAAAATTTTAAAGAGGAGTTCTTGTACCGGGATCTCTCAACTGGGAGAAATCTCCCCAGTTGACTAGCTCAGTGATTTGGCACTACCAATCTTGTGGGAAGCCCTGTTTCCATCAGCCACTAACACAGTACGATGAAGTAGATTATAAACTAGGAAGATGACTGATATTAGAAAAGAATAAAGAGTACAATAGACCAACATAGAACATGATTATTTTCTGCATGTTCAGTGAAAAACCCAAATTGTATTCCAGTAAGATATTTCAAGTTCAGCAAGAAAGGAAAAAACTCTCTGATTGTGTTTCCCTTTCAATGTCTCATAAAAAGCTAAAATGCTTGAGCTGGCTATGACATTTCATTGAAACTTAGACTCTGAAAAAACGATACTCTTGTTCTTCCAATTACTTTTTCTTATCCCGCAGAGTGTGGACATCTTATCTAAAGCAATACAAACCAAATCTGAATGCAATCCACATTTTCAACATAGTTTTAGAGACTCTCATGAGGGATTATTGAAATCCTGTCAAAATTATTACTTGGTCAACACTACTACTTTGAAAGATGACCCAATTTATTCCTAAAGTCCTATCTCAGAGAACTAGAGATTCAACAATGTATGAGACCTTGAGGAGCCAGAACAGAATAAGACTGCACAATCACTAGCCAGGGAGAAATCTTTAGGTACATTTCCTAAAGATTTTCAAATTATATAAGCTTTCATGTAACTGTGGCATCTTGACTTAATATGTATAGCACAAAAGTTTCTCACCATTCAGCCTACAGATTAAAATAACAATCTATACATTTTTTTTTATTTTTTTTTGGGGGGGGGGTAAAGGAAAAGAAGTTACATCTTATTAAAGCTTTATAACTGCTGCATAAAAAGACTGTTCTCTCAAGTCAGCATTCGAAAGATAACACACTAAAAAAGGGAGAGAGAGAGCTCTAGAGGACTGTACATCAGTATTAGCAGATAAAGATGAGTTAACTTCAGATCTGTTAGTATTATGTCACTGAAATGAAATCATTTCTTTGTTTCTGCAGTTTTTTATTTTTAGACTTATTGAACAACTGGGAAAGGAATTTTGCAATATCCTCCCCCCTCTGTAAAATACAAATCTGTTTCCCTATTTTCTTTTTAAAGGGACAGCATTGAATAGCCTCATTTCAAAGGCAAGAGTTTTTAATTAAAAACAGAAAGAATTGTCAGGATGATGAAGTTTAATATGAACAGAGAGGTTTGCATTTCTCTAATGAATAAAAATTTATATTTACAATGATAATAGCATAAATTTGAAGTGACGAATCCAGGTATACAGAAAATTCCTGAAGCTCTGCCCAGAACTCCATTAAGTCCCATGGGGAAAAGAAAAAAAAAAAAAAAAAGGTGCTAGCATATTAATAAAATCATGAAGTTTTATGCTGTAGGTGAATAAAATACAGAAGATTCAAAAGTCTGTATAAATAATATAACGTATTTCTGAGTTTTAGATAAAAACCAAGACTTTTCTACTAACAAAGGTGAAGCCTTTTTTCTGCTGTCTCAACAGCATCTCTGTTAGCCAGCTGAACAGTCCTGTTTATTACCATGTATCCGAGAGCAGCATGTTTCAATGTAAGTGGAAATGTCAGTCAGTGTGTGGCATCGCGGATCAAAGCCCTGCCTCGGTACATGTACCTTCTCATCTCTTCTCATCGGGGCTTCCAATTTGAGATGGAACAGAAGGAGCGAGAAGTCAGCTTCAAACAGATGTTGTAAAATGTCTGGTGGGAACAAGCTCCCCTCAGGAGCAGTCAGATTATGTGGAATAGCATCTGTTAACTTTCATTTGAAAGTCTCCACACTGGAGAATCAGAACAGCAAAGGAAAAAAATAATAACAGTAATGGAAGAGATGGAGAAAAGGAAGAACTGTGGATTATGTGGCATGTTGCTTTTTTTGGTTTCCCTTTTTTATTTTTTATTTTTTTTGAACTGCCCGTTTTTCCTAGTTTTGCAATATTCGACACATAAAAATTTCATTTCTTTGAAATCAAAGATAATATTCAACTTTAAAAATAACGTGTGGTTTTAACAAGTAAAAACATGCCCCAGAAGCAGCCAGAAGTAGTCATAAGGGTTCTAATATGTATCACAAAGTCAGAGGGCTTTCATCTTTCAGTATTTATACAAAAACCCACATCTGTCTTCTACTTTCATTTACCAAACAAGTTTAAGACCCCATTGTAGTCAAAAACAAGCCAATGTCACCAAACTAAGCATATGTGTTAAAGAAACAGCTTCAGTAGTTGAGCCCACTTAAGATTTTTTTCTTTTTCAGGAGCATATTTCTTTATTTGGGTATGGATTACATCAACTAGATTCACACACAAAGCAATAATGTGATTTTGTATTGAAGATCCATATAGCATTGCTACCACATGGGAGTGATTCCTTGTTCCTCTTAACCCTTATGTCACTACACAATTAATTTCTCTTCCATCTTGTCATCTTCCTTATTCAGATGCTTAAATTTTTGTGTTGCCCACAAATATATACATACATATATATATATACTTTTTTTTTTTTTTTTTGGGGGGGGGTGGGGTGGGTCTGATCTTTGTCCAGCTTTGACAAGATGCTTCTAACTCCAAAGCAAGAAAAAACAACAGCACTCTAGGGCATTAGAATCAACAGCCATTGCATATCATCTAAGGAAGCAACTTGTAAGTCTGTTTTTCTTTGGTACCGTACTCTTTCTGCTCACATCAATACCCTTACTAATCAGTTTGAGGGATGTATAGTGACCATACATGGATATTTGACTTTTTGTTATAGAACATCATTATAATTTGATACATACAGAAACACAGATCTGTTCATCTCAGTCAACACAAAAGGAATGAAGGCAATTGAAGTTTTAATGACATAATGAGAAAGAAATCCCCCAGCCAAGAGGAGATATAGTCTAGCCATTTCAGAGGAAAAGCCTAAGCTATAAACTAAAATTCATGAAATTCCTTTACTCTCTTGGCAGTTATACCCTCAATATAAATGATAGCTGGGAGACTGAGGAAACACAGTGCTAAATATTCTCAGTTGGGGCGGGTGCATATCCTAACTTTGTGTAAATTGAACCCAAACTAATTACCACCTGTAGAGAATCTTATCCTCTTAATTTCAAAGGCCATTCATTTCAAATAATGGATTTTCCCAATCATTAACGGTATTCATTGAGCAGAACATGGGGAAAATAAATTATAGTCACAGTACCTTATCTTGAGTTGGCCTATGATGTTGTTTTTGTTTAGGCAATAGTAATGTCACACTAAATGAAATGACATTTTAAGTCCATTTGCTGCAGAGTGCTTAGAGTGCTGCAGAGGCTGATACAATACCCTAAAGGTAAAAATCACAGATGCATATGATTGGGTTGTGGTTTTTTTTGTTTGTTTGTTTTGTTGTTTTTGATTGTTTATTTGTGTATTTGTTTTTCCTGGCCTCTGTAAACACAGCTGTAGCACCTCCTTTCAGTCAAGAATTCACTCCAGCATTAACCAGACTGCTCAGCTGCAGACATCAATGTCCTGTCATTAGTCAACTTCAGGAAATATTCAGCATTTGTTACTCAATCTGCAAAGACAGGAAGTAGAGGAAATGGAAACGCTGGGGGAGGCAGAAGGTTCTGCGCTTTAGTAGGTGATGGAAAACAGTGAGAATATTACTGCTCTGTTTGTTCAATCTAGTCATCTAGGGACTTCTAGAGGAACAAAGAGCTTTATCTCCTTTTGTGGGAATAAACACTGCAGAGACAGAATTTGAAGACAAGTTTTGACCCAAGGATAGCATAAAGGAAACTCCAGAGCCAGAAAATGTAAGCTGTGTTGCTATCTTCTTCCAAATACTCCATGTTTTAGACTTAGTTCAACTTACAGAGGGATAAAGATCTAAAGAGTACTGAAGTAAGTGGAAAGACTCCCATTCACTTCAGTATGCTTTATATCACAACTAGAGTAGCAAGACTCAACCACCACCGCCACCACTTCAAAAGCTGTCCATAGTTTGAAGATATTAAAATTTTGTTTTGTTTTGTTTTCTTTTCTTTTTTCCTAAGCAATTCCCACAGCCTATTATTGTTACCCTAGAAGTACATCACAGGCAGAAAAGAATCATGGATATTAAAAAATGGATCACTAGAATAGACAAGGATAAATGCCGTATGCTTGAAGCACTAGCACATGGATGGTAGCTGAATTACAACGACTGAAAAGTACCATAGTCTTGGAATGAATAAAATTTTCTTTAAAGGATTTACATTCTGCCTACCCTTCCATCTCCTCCATTCCTATCTCCCACTGCCTACTGCTCAAAATACAGGCAACCTTGTAACTGCATTAACTTGTTTCAAACTTCCAAGAGCTTTCCATTGCCGAGTTATTTCTCACATCCTACTGGATCTCCTTTCCACTGCCCCTGCTTGGAGTTATATTTACTACAGTTGTTGGCTTACAGCCTTGACCTCCCTAAACCTCTGTGAGTTTCCTTTTAACTCAAAAATTAGCACAGTATGTGGCAGGAGTCCTTAATGAAGTGTGGCAAGGAAGGAAGGTGGTCACACTACTCTCTGAGTATGTAACCATTGCATCACAGAAGCCTTAGTCATCTGAAGGGGAAGCTGAGTTGCTTGTTGGGGGATATCAGTTCCCATTTTTAATTGCAGGGAAGGAAGGAGGTGGTTGTGGTAGGCCTGCTGCTGTACGTGAGAGGCAATGGTGATCAAGAAGGATTCCTGGAAGTAGTTGCCCACAGAGCATACATCTGAAATCCTGTTTCAAGAATTCAAATGGTCTTGATCTGCAGAGACATCATCTGCAATTTCAACACAACTCAATAGAGCTGCAGATGTTTGCCTCCTTTGGAAGTCAAGTCCTTACATACAGATTTGGGAACCCTATGTATTGTCACGCACACTTTTAAAGTAATGCATAAGAAGCTGGTAAAGGGATAAACAGCTCCTCTCAAGCTATGCTGTCAATTCACATTCAGCTTGGATCAGTAACAGCTGGACAGCAGATTGATAGCCTAATTTAAATGACTTCTCACAGAGGCAATGCTGTAATAGGTATTAATTAGATTCTCTTGTGGGGATACACAAAAAGACTAAAAGCCTGGAGAGAGCATTATCTCTTATGATTAGCTGAAAAGAGCAAGGGAGTAAACTGCAGGGATAGCCTAAGGACACCCCTAACTCAGCCAAAATTCCTCCTGGGTTATCTGTGGTGCACGTGTTGCACGATGCTCCATTCTAACATCACTGACTGCTTGTCAGCACGATCAGCCCCAGCACGGTCATCCATCCAAACATTTGGGTACTCAATACCAGGTCAACTAAGAGGGTGTAATTCCTGCATTAGCCAGGAAGGCTAGAGGGATGCAGAAGGACCGCATACAAGAACGTAAATCCACATGTACTATCCCTTACATACTCAGCATTATGTAGGTGTTTTGTTCCTTTTCCTTTATATGAAAAACAAACGCTAAGTTCTATATATCAGACTAATGTGTCTCTGCAGTTGTGTTCATGAGGAAAAGGCATGGCTGGTTTTGTTTCCCTCTTTTCCTTCCCTTTCTAGTTCTTTCTTTAATAAGAATAATAATAATAAAGCAGACATATATAATATGTATATATATGTACATATAAGTACATAGTACATATAATAAGTACATACATATGACAAGTACATATAATGTGTACATATAATAAGTAATCCCACTCATAAACTAAGAGACGATACCCCACAGTGCATAGCTAAAAAACAGAAAAGAAAGACTACTACCTGCATTGCACACTTCTCAGAGCAATTTAGGTTTTCATTCAAAATTTTATTAGTCAATCAAACTAAATGGCAGTAAAATACTCCTTGTACTACTGTAAGTACAGTAGTTAGAAGAATTTTACTTGCTTAAAATCTCAAGTTTACATTCTCTGGTCACTTAAAAAGTGGTCAAAAGATCTACAGAATCACTGATATTCTTATTGAGATTAAAATTTAATACAGTGAGGAATCGATTAACTATTGATGAAGATTGATATACTATCACACAAGGATTAATTCTGTCTTTATAAGATAATGTTTTGAGAGAGCTACTACAGTTTAACCAGGCAATTCTAGAAATAACATTAGCATCTCATATTCTTAATCTTCAGTAGTGCAGAGATCACTTATGAATGACTTAGATTCAAGGCCAAGCAAAGCAGTGCCCTATAACAAGTAAAACTTTAATCTCCATTTGAAGGATGGTAAGTTTTAAAGGACATGCCAGATTTACTCATTATTTACTGGCTATGCCTAGCAACAATTAGAGCACATTCCAAAGCTAACTTCTAGCTAAACCAAAATGCTGCCTTTTAGGTTATTTCCTGAAGACTGAACCCATCTATAGAAGCTGTTGAACTGAAAAGAGCTTCATTTTTTTGGGTGTTCCCTGACAGAAGCACAACTCATGGGCATTCACTTGGAAGATCTGGAGGAAGAGTTTCCTGTGCAGATTACATTTGTAGATTAGATGGTCCCATTCTCTCCCCCCATCCCCTTTAGTTTTTCTTCCCTTTATTTTATTTACTTATTTATTTTTCAATCAGCTACAACCAGCTTAGGCTGTTGTTGTCTGAATGTCTCCCTGTTATTAAAAAAAAAAAAAAAAGTATTCACAGGTCACTGAAGCAATAGTTTCCACAAGAGGCAAAATTTGCTTGTCTTGCTGTTAGCCCCATACCATACTGTGAATAACATTTTAAAAATAATGTTAATGTGTGAGAATAATAATTAGATATGCTGCCAGGTCATAAGAAGTTATTCTTACATTTCACTTTTGTAGTAATTCTCTTTGTCATTAATACAGCCTAGGGTAACAACAACATCACCTGCAGCAAGCACAGCATATGCCCATCCAGAGGAACAGTAATACAAATACTGCTCAACACGCCTTACAAACTCCAACAGCACAAATCTCTCAGCTAAAACTAAGTGTCACAGGGCTGTTACTCACGTTTAGTTGGGTTTTGTTTATTTGTTTTGCTTTGTGTTTTTTTGTTTTAATAGATGTACACGTATCTTTTCTCCTCAGTGGTTCTACTGCCTGGCATGGGAGTTTCATTGGCTGTACGGACTCCATCAGACAGAAACATTTGATTGTCATCTGGATGGGGTATTTCTATTAGCATCTGGATTGTTACTTTACTAACCTTCACTACTAATCTGTGACTTTACTGTTACTTTACTAATCTGGATTGTTACCTTACTAACCTGCATGCTAACCTTTCCTAATTATTAACTTTTCTAAAATGTGGAAAAATAAAAATAAAATAAAGCAAAAGGAATAGAACATTAAGGGGAACATAGAGTTAACACGTTAAGGCAGTAGTGATGATACATCAATACAAACTCTTTGCAGTATTTACTGCCCATCCAGAAACCAATAAATGTCAGATAATGTACAACGAAGCATTAATTCATCACTTCTGTTAAGTAGGACTGAGTGAGCACAGAGTACACTGCAGTGCTCCCAACCATTCCACTTCTGAGCAGAAAAGCAAAGAAAACCACCTTCAAAACAAACAGTAGCTGCTAACTATTGAGTAAAGACTTGATGAAAACATGGTTCTTAATTCAGATTCTTTCCCCATACACCCATCTCCCCTCTCAGTAAAAGAAAATTCAGAGGTAGGAACAAGATCTTCCACCCTTGATGAAATTCCCCTGTATACAGGGGGGAAAAACAGCAAGCACAAAAGTCATGTTTCAGATATGGTAGTGTCTACTTTTGCCCCTTTAGTATTTAAGCCGATCACAAAAAGTTTGTATAAGAGTGCAACAGACATTCAAAAGGCACAAAACCACTGTCAGAGAGTCCTTATATCATGGGTCAAGTTGAAAGGCTTTTCCCTCCAGCAGCATACTTCAGTTTGGAGCCCTCTCTTGATCAGAAACAAATGCTGCCCGTAGAATCTGTCTTCAAGATTCTAAAAATAAATTGATCTATAAGTGACTGCACTGTAACACAGTGAGTCAGATCAAGGAGTAAGAGCCATTTTTAGGCTATGAAGTAAACCTTACCCTGCATTAAAGACTCTCTCTGTAGACATAAGAGAGAAGTTTTCTAAGCACAATAATTTGGGGACACAAGAAAAGGAGGAAGGACAGAGAAATCATGAAGTGAAGGGAGGAAAACCAGCATCTTCTGAGCAATGTTTTGCTCTTCTGTGATGAAGATGCAGCAATATTAGAAAAAGAATAATAATGATTAATAGTAATAATAACTAATAAATTAGAAGTTCTTTAAATTCAGTTAGAACTGAAGTTATAGAGATGAACAGAGGCAATACTGTGGCAGGAGTTGAGGCATAACAGACACAGGGATGTATGTATGAGGCAGAAGCCTGGGGGGGTAATCTCTTTGATTCTAACAGTAGCCTATGTCTTCTTGTTACCTTTTACCTTGGCTGATAGACTGAGAAAGTTTTGCCTCTCCTGTCTCAGAAAACCCCTCTTCAAAATGGGCAATAATGAGTGCAAGCAAGATTGCAAGCACATCAAGGGGTGAGCAGATGATGTATGATCTGGTTTGGGCTTGCAGAACATCATGCTTTTTTGCACCTTTACTGTAGCAATGGCTCCAGTCTAAGGAGCACAAGTAAGGCATTTCCACATAAACGGGCAATAGCGCTATTAAAAAGCAATAGTTCTCCAGCTTTATTAGTTCAATAAATAGAACCCAAATCTCATGACACTTGAGAAGTCATTTCTGTTATTAAGGCATGTCTTGTTCCAATAACACATCAAAATTTTCTTTGCTTTTCATGATACAGTATTTAATGCTGTTACAGGAGACAACACAGCACACCTGATAATTACCAGAAAAGAGTGATTATTGCATATGACTGCTCTGTGACTCTTGCTTAAAAGGTGCTAGATCATTCTTGTTCACTTTGCAGAATCACGTGTAGTTTCAAAATCCAAAACACCCCATTAACTCTACAAAGACATTTTTCAGATCACATAACATGAACACCTGCAGTTTGTTCACAGCAGACTGTGGTGCAGTAGCTAATATATTAGTATCTTAAAATTACAATAACAAAATGCATTCATTTATAAGGAAATATATAATTTCTCTATAAATAAGGGTGTTGGAAACCTCATGTAAAATAGACAGTCATTCATATACACAACCTATAGGTTTAAATCCAAAGTGTTTATAAAAGACATAAACTGGTATATTATTGTATATGATTGTTGAGCTACATACAAGCATTTAGAAAACCAAAAGGAGGGGAGACCAAAAGAGACAGAGAGAAAACAAAAGTTAGCTTACAACACCAACTAGGTTCAAAGTCAGATACCTTTATCACAAGTGCAGTTCTAAACCAGGTAGTCATTTTACTGCCCTGTTAAGTTATTACAACCAAGAAGAAGTTTGTCAGAAGAAAACTTCTTGCCCTCTGTCAGATGGGCCAGCAGGATTTTGTTTAAAATAGTTCGGATGTTGCCAAGCATTTGCAGGGTAATTCAGCATCTTTCTGTACTGTTGTAAGCATAAATCTAAATATAATTATACAACTGGGAGAGCTAAATGCTTTGTTGTGAATTTAAGCAACAGGTGTCATATTTACACAAACTATTATTAAAACTTCTAAATTCTACAGAAAGAGGTAAAAATATAGTAACCTGCAAAACTTAATAAAGACTTTATCTAAGAACACAAAATGTTCTATAGGCCAGATTTTCATGTATATGTGACCACCTTTTATGGAGGCAAAATGATGTCAATGAGACATTAACATAACAGAAATTTCACCCCTGTAGGTGAATTCTAAAATTCTGTAGAAATGTCACCCATCACTATATTAAATGCTAAACTTCTTTGAACCAAGGTTTCATGAGAAATACTTTTATTATATCAGGTGCAGATTGCCCTTCTTTGGTACATTTATTGATGCACACTCTATTTATTACAGCCTTATTTTTGCAAGAGAATTTTTAATTTAACTTTTGAAGTATGATGTTAAAAAGAAAATCTTACTTTTTGTTGTTACAGCTGTAACATCCAACAGCCATCCAGAATGCAATTAACATTAGTTCACTTGCACAGAGTAGAATGATTAAAAAAAAAAAAAAAAAAAAAAGCTTTCTTGATCTAACTTGTTGAAAGCAGATATGAGATATGATTCTGGGACTCTGGTAGCTGGCATCAAGTTTTTGTTCATATCTGATACTAAATACAGACCAGATAAGTCCAGCAGTTTGGCTGATTTCCTTGTATGACACCGAAGTGAAGAATAGTTTGGATAATAGTTTATTGGCTTCATTCACTGGAACAATGTGGCTATCCAGAATTCCCTCCACATCTTCAAGTTAAAGCATGTGTGAAGTTTTAATGCTTCTTTTACTTACAAAAAGGCTCTTTGAGTACTGGGTAGTGCCAGCAAAAGAATACTAGAACTAAAAAGCATTTGCTAAGGAATAATTTCTCAGGGCCTCTGATCTACAGATGACATGACTATAATGATGTCCTGCCAACACTGAACAAGGAGCTTCCTCAATATTTTCTGTCCAGATAAAACCCCTTGAGCTCAAATGAATTTTGGATAACATCTCCAAGTCACACCACAGTTCCCACAACGTGAAGCTCCTTCATGGAAATGGTGGGCCCCCTCTACTCCCACATTGCAACCAATTCCCATATTGTTTCCTGTAGAGAATTTCATGTGTTCCTCTCACCTAACTGTTAATGGAGATTATGCAGCTGCTGGAGACTTCTGCATTCAGAAAGGCGATGTCCACCAGCCAGGACAGCTCTCTAGGTAAATGGGTCAGACCTGCCACAGTGACAGAGCAGGATGGCATCTCTGACAGGGAGCTATCAGCAGCATCAACAGCTGTACGAACAATACACTGTGTAAGTGCTACAAGTGTTAAGTGCAACAAGCTCCAGTTGGTTTTATGACCTAGCACAGCAAAAATCATAGAACTGACAATAGATGTGTCCATGGAAGAGAACACTGTGTTGACAGGCTTTTGATAGTAAAATTGCAGCAAAGTCTGCATGAATGTCTCATATATCTTCTATTCAAGTCAGGCTGCGAGTATTCTCTCCCTCCTTCTCTACAAATGTATCATATTTTGTGTTGTTTTTCATGATCTCCATTTACTTCAAAGGAGGTTGCAAATACAGCTTGCAATCCAATGTGATACAGGTATATGGACAGAAAAGGAGAGAAAACATAAATGTCTAATTCTCATTTTAAGAAGAAACAGCCTCACTGTGCAGCATGTAGCTCTCCTTGCCTGGTTGTATGACTTGGAGCAACCACTAAAATGTGTGAATATTATTGTAACACTTAGGATGTCATAGGCCAGCTAGAATTATACCAAGTGAAACACTAGGTTTTATTGCCTAGCATGTTAAAAGCCATAATCTCCCCCACACGCTTACACAGTTTGGCATAGGAGCAGAATTAACAAGAAAGTAGAGGCCACTTTCTTCTGGCATCCAGTGTCAATTTGGACCTAAAAATACATCTTGGGCATTTCTGTACAACTAGACTGGTGGTGGGAATTAATGAGACCAAGGGTTTTCTCATGTCCACATCTATGGGACATCTTTGTTGAATGAACAGACTGATTTTATACCTCTCTTCCAAATGTTTCATCTCTCCAGAGCACTAAGTACAGCCATAGAAATATATCTCCATATTATGGCCAGCTGCTTCAGGAATTCACATCCTCAAATTCCTTGTAGAGTCTGATTTTCAGAGAGATACTTTCATAGATATGAAGAAAATAGATATGCAAATGGAAAGGTATTATAAGTAGACTGTAACCCAAGATTTGTAACCCCAAGATTTGTAACCCCCAGGTTAGCATGCATTACTTCTAATGCAGAGTTTATAGTTTGGCTTGACCTCTAGGACCTCAAGCACTCTGGATCCTGAGTTCAATCAGAAGCTGGGTTGGGCCATCACAACATCAATAACTACTCAAGGAGACATGCTACTTCAGAGGGTCTGCCTCAAACAATAAAATAAAAAATAGTCCATTCAAAAAATCAGTCTTCCTAGTGCATATGCCCAGCTGCCATACAGCAAAACTCAATAGTTTTTTTCTGAGACTGTCTACACTATCTAAGTTCTCAGATTTCTCTGTCACTGAAACAGATTATAATTTCATATACAGATATCTCTTTCCTGTTAATGATTGCATGCACTTCTTAAAACCCATATAAGAAGGTTAGTAGTACAGAAAGCTAACACTTTACATAAACCATGATAAAAGCATGGATCCCTCCCAGTGCAGAAAGCCAAAGTTCAGAAACAGATTGAAGTTTTTAACCTTTAATAACCCTGTAAGCAAGCAAAGTGATAGTGATAAAACAGAATGTTAACTGTACCTAGCACTGACCAGCAGGAGAAAGCGGCCTGACCAGATAGCCACAGGGTGATAACCCACAAGTCAAGAGTGTCCGGAAAGGGTGCAGGGCCAGGCTAATGTCTTTTAAGCTCCTAAGGCACAGCTGAAAAGTCTTCACCAGGAAAAGTGGTGAGCAGCACCATGACCACCACAGGAGACCACTGGTTACTTGCTGGAATCCTGCAGAGCCCTCCCCAGGCTTAGATAGGAAGAAAATAGCTCAAAAGTACCTTTTACATGTCTGTCCCGAACTGTCCTATAGGGTCTTCAGATATATCCTACCTGGACTTTCACTAATCTTATCCTGCTTTCTCTCTGTGATTTGGTGAAATAA
Source organism: Aythya marila (assembly GCF_965140915.1). Lineage (NCBI taxonomy): Eukaryota > Metazoa > Chordata > Aves > Anseriformes > Anatidae > Aythya > Aythya marila. Next base: position 36,435,081 of record NC_139043.1, on the reverse strand, counting down.
GGGTTACAAACCAGCACGGGCAATGAGCAAAACAAGACAGAATTAAGCTCTGAAGAGAGAAACAATCAGTTAATGCTCGATGTTTTTCAAAAGGTCTACACAGAAGCTGAGCATGCAATGAGCTTTATGACTGCAGTATGTCTTGCTCAGTATTCACAAATATGGGGAAGTAATCACTATTTTTAAAAATCCCATAAAAGGTATCCTTTTTTTTTTATTCCATAAATGAGTAATGGCTAGATCATTTAGCACCCATGAGTCATAAGTTTTCTCTTGCAAATAGGATAAGATCAAATCCCATGGCAACATGTTCAGTCATATTTAAGTCTTAATTGAGCATTTTTCTCCTTTCTTCCTCTGCCTTCCACCTTTGGAGCATTCTCTTCCCTATTCTGTTTGCTAATTTATAAGGACTCAAGTCTCATCTACAATACATCAAAACATAGAACCTGATTTTTTTCAGCAGGTCCAGAACAAAGACTTTAGGGTGATAGAAAAAAGAAAAAAAAAAAGAAAAAGAAAAAAAAGAAAAAGAAAAAAAAAAGAAAACTCTTTTACTGGAGTCCAGAAGTTCAAAATGCTCACCATCCCATTAAATTTGTAGGCAATAACATTCCCCATTGTCACCGACAATGGGAACACCGACACGTCAATTTTTTAATATATATTATTTTTATTCTTTTTTTGCTCTTATTTCCACCCCACTCCTGACCAAGGGAAAATAAGAGAAGTGCCTGTAGGCTTTAACCATGATGCAGTACACATAGGCTGCTAGTGAGATACCCTGTGTCTGGAAGGTAATAAAAAAAAATAAAATAAAATAAACTTGAGAAAAAATATTTTGGATTTCATTGCTCCCTTGCTATATCTATGCTTTGGGGAAGAACAAGCAACAGCCACATTTTTCAATGCCATTTGAGCAGGGCTGAACACACAAATCCCATTATTGTTAATGGGATTTGTGCACATAATTCTGAATACTTTGAACACTCTCCCGTGAAGTTTCTCCCAACCCCTCAAGAAGCAGGAACAATTCTACTTTATTTAAACATAATCTCACTGACAGGTAATTTTGTGACACAAAATTTATTGCTGGCTTGTCCTTTGAGGGCATGTTTCACCATTAATGTTTCCTTTTAAAAACTCCAGCATACATTAAACGCTCATACCAAGCTTCCTGGTGTTTTCCTTGGAAAATCTTGCTTTATGTGGTATTTCGCATTATCCAAATCCCTCTTTACTTCTCCCTCCTCTTCTTCAAATACTCAGGACACCCTTGAAAATAAAATATTTGATCTCCAAAGACCCTACTGGTAAAATATTTTTTTAAAATAAACCCTTTACAGTATTCACCTATTACCTCAGACATTCATGTGGTATAAATTTTAAATAAACGTCTACCAGCTTGCAATTGATCAAGTGAGCTAGAGGCCATGAATTTAACATGACTATTCCTGCAGGCCGCCTCTTACAACCTACCATTTGCCACCAGACTTCAGTGCGGTCATTAACAAAGAGGGCCACGGGCTCACGGTCCTACAGGCTAAAAGGCTATCTTGGATATCAAGATACTCTGCTTTGGCTTTCAGCCCTTCTGTAACACAAGTGGCTTTAGCTCATATGCATTTATGTCAGTGAGTCATTTGGAGATCTCAGACATACCTTTGAGATGGTGAATTGCTGAAACAGGTCGTGCTATCAATTAACATGAAAAACAAAGTAATTTCCTACATACGAACAGACTATGGGACTGGATGAAGGAAATTAAAACCACCATTAAGTCACATGGCCCAACAAGATTCGAGCACAGCTATTGCACAGATCACAGTCATAACACATTAGAAATGCACAAGCTAGGACTTGAACGCTGAAGCTTAACATACATCGTCATTACCTTAGAGGGAAGGCTCTCGAGCTCTAATAAGAAAAGTATCTGATGAGATGAAAAGTTAAGAATAGGACCTACGTAGCTAACTTAAAATACTTGGGGTGTTCTCGTGGCCGGGGTGCTGGGAAGGGTTTCAACGAGTAAGGCTGGTACTGTCATTCTGCCAAGGATGTCCAGCATTACTCTGAGACAAAATAACTGAAATCAACAAATGGTGCCTGCCTAAAATTGTACACTCTCCACTCCAAGAGACTTCCTCCTGTACTTCCTGAGGCTTTACGCTGCCGCGGTTCCTAATGAGTGGTTTGCTTAATTGCTACCAGCACTCTCAGTTTTAAAAATATAAATTTTGCATAAAGGATTCTTATTAATAGCATTAAGAAATTGCTCAGGAGCACAAGCCATTAATCGGTCCAACACTGTGTAAACAACTGACAAAAAGGGGGTGAAGTGAGTTAAGTGTACAGTGTCACAGGGAAGGACTTCACCTACAGAGAGAACAGCTCAACAATCAATATGGGGAAAAAAAAAATTAAAAAAAAAAAAAAAGGTTTATCCTAGATGTTTTTCCAGGGAAGAGCAGGAAACAATACTCCCTTCAGAAGACCACAGTTAGAAGCAAATAGCCCCATCATCTAGAGTATAAGCCAGACCCTTGAAAGCCTCATTTCCCCATTGCCAGCCACTCTTTTTTTTTTTTTTTAAAAAATTGGCAGCTGAGCTGCAAAGTCCTGCCCATGGGGTTCTCCTGGCTCTTCACCCCACTGGTGTGCATTACTTCTCTGCAAGACTTGAAGGAAAGCTCTCGTGTAATCCTACCTCGGTGTCTTTGCTCCTGCTCTCTAGAGACCACTGAGAGTAGATATATCCCTCAGGCAAAATATGATGCAGGCCAAAAAAGCAGCAATTAAGGTTGGAGAAACTGTTTTACACGTTTGCTGCTGGGACTCACAATGCTGCTGATCACCTGATAAACAGCTGCAGCTTCTGACTTTCAGAGATACCAGTATGAGCTTTGTAAGGCAAGTCTCACACTGGGCATCTGAGCTATATACAGTTGATTTTACTAGATTGCAGTCAAGTGAAAATCTTCCACTAACATAAATGCAAACAAGACTAAGTCCACAATTTATTAGAAAGACATAACACTGAATAAACAAGTAAAATACAAGACATTTTATGACAAGGTGTTTTCTCCCTTCTGGGAAAAATTATTTCCAGATTCAAACACATCATAGTAACATACATTTCTGTAGTAAATACCATCTGAGGATCTTAACTGCAGCCTGCTGGCAAACCTGCTTTCCAGAAATCATTGCCTTTCCCATTTAAAGGGCGCCCTAAAAGACTGACTCCAGAAAATCACACACTATTTCCATTCTATATCATCTTGATCATCTCCATCATCACCGCAAAGCTATTAGTGTGCACACATGCAAACGCACACCAACACACATACACACGCATCGGAATAACTAGGGCAATGGAAAATACGTTCCATCTTCGCTCACTTATTCCACACACGAGCTAACTTCTAAACCACAGGGGAGCAAATGTTTTATAAAAACCTCTTATCCTACAACTAAATACCCTTGCTAACGAAGAGTTAGCAGCACAGCCATCTTTATCAAAAGCACTAACTTTTAGATTAGTAGCAGTTGGCGACTCAGTCATTCATTTTTCATTTTAAGGAAACCTTTTTAAGACTGCACTCTTATTTTCAGGAGGACTATAAATGCACTTCTCATGTTTTTATTTTATTTATTCTACCCTGGGGATTTTGGTCCCTCTTTGCAAGCAATAAATTTTTCTTTAAATCTTTTTTGGTACTAATATATTTTAAAATGAATCAAACAAGGAGAGCAAAAATGCAGGCCTCCTCTCCAAACGTTTTGGCACAGCAACACCGCTCCATGGTGTTTGCAATCAAGCTGTGGTCACCAAGCAGAGCGCTAATGACTTCTGCAAAAATGGAAAGCCACATGTGTCAAAACATGGCTTTCACCCATCCTCTCTGGTCCCCCCCACCTTGCACAAAAGGCCAACATCCCCTTGCCAGGCTGACACTCTCCACCGTATAAATTAGTGAGGAGGAAGGCAAGACAGAAAGACAGACAGACAGAAAGAGACACTACGGCAGCTTTTAAAGTCGTTGCTGTAAAGGATTTATCTGAAGGTCTGAAGGGACAGCACTCAGACCTTGACAGAATGAGTTACTGCCATTGGTGGGGGAAGGAGGAGGAGGAGGGAAAGCAGCCTGGTAGGAGAAAACCTCCAAAGTCTTGTGTCTAAAATGCTCTTGGAATATTTCCAGTTAGCAGTTCAGAACAATGTTGACATTTAGCCTTTTCCTAATCGGCGCTGCCTGTCACCCAGGGCAGAGATTCCTGCAGTATGACGGAGCATGGCCGCAGCCAGCACCAGCGTCGCCCCACCGCATCACTGCTCTCGGCCCCCGGCCACCACTGCCAGCGCCCACCTGGGCACTCGTGTCCCATGGACATGGGGTTTTACAGCTCAATGCCAAGAGCTGCCTGCAGGAGTAAGGCATCCCCGATGCACCACTGTGCCCCCATGGCAGATTACAGAGCAAGAGGAGGAAGCTCACATTGGGCACAGGTTATGTCAATAGATGCTATAAACTTGACTGTTTCATAAGGCAACCAATGTCTTAAAGATAGCTGACTTCAGGTACAGGATGCTTTTGACCAAAGTGGTATTGCAGAAACCTGCAGCTTTACTTATTTACCAGTTTCTGGTTTTGAGTGGAGCAGGGGGAACTGTAGTAAAGACAGTACTTAATATCTATTAATAACTGTTCCCATTATTTGCAAATCAATTCAACGCTCTCAGACCTCTGACAAGCTCAGTGTCACTCACTGCACAGATCAGAGGAGCACGGAGCAAGGCTGAACCGCATCGTGTTTCGTCCATCGTCACTGAGCCAAACCAAAAAAAAAAAAACAAACCTGTCTGGCACAAGCTAGGCCTAGGCTGCTGTCGGCTCAGAACCATCAGGTCTGGAAAAGGTCAGAGACCACTACAGAGCTGGCACTGACAGAGCAAGATAAGGCATGTTGCACAGCAAGAGCTTGCCCTAGCTATCACGAAAGCAAGGACAGCAGAGGGGAGGAAAGCACTCCCAGCACAGGGTGATGGGCTCTACAGCAGCTGTCTGTCATCTCAGACACCTAGGTACACAACCCACAGACATGTCAGGGGCAGGAGGGTTTGCTTTCTTCATTGCTGTGGAAAGGAAGGTGGTTAAGCAGCCGCCTGACTTAAATTCAGTTCTCTAGTTCTAGTAATTTCAACTGCATTGGATTTGTTCGCGTGGAAGTAGACTTGACTACATACACATCAGATCAGGCATATGCATGATTAGCATTACGGAAGGCATAAGTAAACTCCTTTTCAAAAGCTATTTAGGAACATAATTAATTTTCAGTGAAATTAAAAATCTTAAAATTGTCAAGCATCTCTTAAGAACATCCTTCAATTCAGTGTTTTGAAAGACCTGAGGCAATGAGACTACTCACAAGTAAGTCTGCACATCTTAAGTTCTTGCAAAACAGTAGGATGTAGCTTTGAGGCATAAGTTAGTTCAGCTTGTGCTTCACTAAAAGCACGTACGTAGTGCTGCGTAGTCAGCAGAACTACCAAACATGTGAAGTTTGCACATCCCAAAGTATTTGCAGTGTCCTGAAACTAAAACAGCCTATTTCGGCTGCATAAGACCTGCACACAGACTTAGCTCTGGGAAAGCCTGGAAAGAGAAAGCCCCAATAAGACTGAAAGTTTGCTATGGTCTCAAAAATAGGCTTTAAAACTTATAACTTAAGTTTAAAACTTACAACATTTCATGCTTGCTCCCCTTTTTTGACAAGTTTCAGCCCATGAAAAAATTATTTTGAAGTCTTCGCTAATGTTTTGACAGGCAAGAAACAAACACTAAAAAGCGTACATTCAGTTATAGATTTCAAGGCAAAAACAGCGGGCACAGTTAAGGTCAGAGGAGTGCTGTTAACTCAGCAGCAGTAGTGAACAAGGGAGAATGAAGTGATGTGGTGGTTTAGTCTCAATCTTCAGACATAGGTCCTGGTGAGCAGCATACGTGCCAGTCCCTGACCTGAGCTCCGAGGAAGGGAGAGAGTAGGTCTGAAGTATGACATGAGAGGAAGAAATCAGCTACAGTAAACCCAGTCACAGTTCTGAAGTAATTCTTTAGAGGAACTTAATGCATTGTTTGTGTTTGGTTGGCTGGTTTTTAAGACTTTCTTATTCTGTTCCCAAATCTGTTAGCATCAAAATCATTTAATGAATTTTCCAGAATTCACCTTCCATTTTTGAAAAAATAAACCAAATAATTTACCTTCATTCTGCTTGGGATAATATGGTTTAATACCAATATTCTCATCTTTTCTAACTTTCAGATTTACCAGCCTTTTAAGGAGCAACAAGAACAAAACAAAGAAAAAAAAAAAAAAAAAGGGAAAAAGAAAACAAAAATTAAAGCCACTTGGAAGAAATCCACATCCTGATTACAGCTAAAGAGGAAGATCAGACCAGAATGGAGAAGAAAAGCAGAGAGGGGTTCAGAGAAATCTGCCTAGGACAAGATGAAGAAATTTAAGAAAAACTCTATGCCTCTGTGTCAGAATTGATAAATACTGCTCTTGACCAGTGACATAGCCCAGAAAATCCTGTGCTACGTTGTTTTTTTCACAAAATATATTCTGAATTCAAGACCAAAAAGAGACTGGTGAGAATATCACTCTACTAGACTCTACAAAAGGAAGCAAATATTAAAAAAATATATATATTCAGCAAAGAAAAGGTGCACTTTATTTTATAGTTAATGTGTCAGTGCTCAGGTCTAGTGAAAATGGACAGTCTGGGTAAATTTGACTATTGTGGCTTGCTCTGCAAAAAAGGTTTCAAGGATGTGGTATGCAACAGAGAAGTCTTAGCTATGCTGAAATGAATAAAAGCTTTTGCCTAACTGCGACTAAGAACGAGCTGAAGAAGACTACTTCCAAATCATTTCTTCAAGACAATGTTGAGATATTTATTAGGTCTACATTAGTTATCATCCAAACTCTCCATACAAGTTTTAACAACACAAATATTCATTAAAAGACATATTAATTTATATCCCAGCCAAATCTGTTGTACTTTCTTAATGCATTACTATGCGAACACATGGGACTTTGCTTTCCAAGACTTTTCCAAAGCTGAGAGGTGGAAGTCTTTTACCATGTGTTCACTAGCAGGCTGTTCCTCTCTCCCACCCATCCCCAAAGGCCTTATGACTCTCACAGAACATTCCCCTCCAGCCCAGGAGGGGTGGACGCAGGTTCCTCGGCAGCCTGCCAGTGCCAGCATGTCGGCCAGACTGAGTCCCTCCCTGCCCAAAGGGGCAGAGTGTGCTCACGCTGCAGCACTCACCGCGCCAGGGCAAGGATTAGTTACCAGCTTTTTATTTTTTTTCTTTGAAAGAGCACGTTTTCAAGAAGGGTCACCATCTTTTCCATTCTGTCATCTCCTGTGGGTGGAAAGCTGCTTAATTGGGGTAGGCAACTGCAACAAGAAGAAGTGCCCAGTTTCAGTGTGAGCTACCTTCCATGCTGATACAGACAGGTACCTGACAATAGCTACCATTACTTACTTTTACCCCATACACAACTGTTACCACTGTGAGAGACAAAGAAAAAAAAATATACATCCTGTACTTACAGCCATATCAGCAGTTAAGTGACACCAGCATTTGCAACACAAGCAGAAGTTTCCTTGCTTTCTTTTATGCATAAGTAATTGCTGGTGAAACCAGACATCCTGGCAGCAGCCCTTCACCCAGGCACAGCTTGCTTAATAGAGGCAGCTGCCACCACAGGGAAAGCAAACCCAGAGACTTCTCTGGAAGGCCCACCCCAAAACTGTAGACTGATACTCTGACATCTGAGTTAGGTCAAATTGTTCAATCTATTTTTCTCTGTCACTTATCTGCAATAGATCATTTAGTCCTGCCAGTTGCTCAAAAGATGTGAGTAGCCATACAAGCAGAGCTGGAAAGTAACTACAGTAGCAAGACAGGTGTTGAGAAAAGAGAGAACTGTGTGCTGCCAAGACGGCAAGAGACCTTTTCTATCCTCCCATTATTATCTATTCAGGTTGAATGACCATGAACCTCACAGTGTTTTTAGTTCTTAAAATACTGGTTCTGGAAGCAAGTGACTTTAATGCTCTATTTAAAAAGAAAACTTACATTACTAGCCCTCACAGACACAGAGAAAACCTTAGAAGCATGACTTGAAAGCATGTCTCAACATATCCGCACAGGATCAAAAGACAGATATCAAACAAAAAGAAGCACCTATTTTATTACCAATTTTATTAATATTTGTGCCTTACTGTAGATTAGAGCCGTAAATCTGAGTCTTCCAATGTAAAATATTCATCCTAATTTAATAGATTTGCTACAATAGATTTTAATAGATTTGCCTCTAAACTGACAGAGAAGACTAAAGAAATAAAAATGGACACTAAAGAAACCTAAACATGTTGAGTTTAAAAAAAATTACCAACGCAACAAATTCTAGGTCCTGCCACAGCACTACAGAAGAAAATGCAATCTGAGATAGAGTTTCCATTCTCAGCAACAGTCTGACTAAGTCACAGACAAAGTAGAGGATATAGAGAACATGCTTGGAAGAACAAATACAGATTTTTAGGCTAAGATTGAAGACTACAAGAAAGAAAAGATGATGGAATAAAGACGTGGGATCTTTGGGTTTGCATTCAAAAGCTATCCACCATGGGATGGACATACATCAGGTGCTGGTCAACGTCATATTCTATGTATTTTGGAAGCATAAAAAAAAAAAAGGGGGGGATTAGAAAAAGATATAAGGCCAGAATCAGCTCCAGATATGCACAAACAACCAATCCAGTTAATGAGCCAGATCCTCTTTGGAGCCAAATTGAATTTCTTTTGGGCTACAGGTATACTTCCACAGCTGGGCTTCTCTAGAATATATAACAGCATCTATGTCCAGTTATAACAACAAGAGACAAAAATGCTTCTGGTCAAGTGGATTTCAATCGTCTAATAGCTTAATCCTCCAAAAGTTGATCTTAAGTCTGAACACTGAAAAGCATATTCCAGAAACCTCCTGTTTTTGATAAACAGATGTCCTCAAGATAAGAAGGTTAAAATGGGAAAATGGCTGCTACTTCTAACACTGCCCTCTATCACTCACTGATGAATAAAAACAGAAGACTTCATCAAGTTCTTTAGAGACAAGACACTGAAAACATGGAAAATATTTAACTTCTCTCTAAAAGTACAGAAAATCTATCAAAGAATAGAACAACTCAAGTGGATACTGGACGTCAGACAGAAAGCAATGTTAGAAATTATTAAAGTGCCAGCCTGGGACCAAGGAAAGTTCTCTTTGGTTTCTTGTTCACCACTGATTTCTTTATGATCTTTGGGAAATTTCTCAGCCTTTCTTGGCCTCAGTTCACCAACTATGAAACAAGAAAAGTAATACTCCCTCACATTACAGGAATTTTAAAAGGAATTTGGGTAATACAGGAGCAGAAAGTACATAGGTTCCCCTGATACAATGTCTTGAACATTTGATGTAATTAAACATCAGATTTTTTTTTTTCTGAATATAGAGTTCTTTGCCACAGAAATAAAGAATGATAGTAGTATATAAACATGTCTAAGATAATGTACTATGAATTTGCTGAAAGCTAAAATGTACTGCAGAAAGTGCTTCAGACAGAGTGAGAAAAATCAGGATGCTTATACTAGACTTTCTCCAGACATGATAATTTGCAGAAAAAGAAATTGAAATGGGAGTTAACTATCAGAAATAGTTGCCTTTTGTAAAGGCAACAGAATTCTAATACACAAAAGAAACATAACTAAAAGACATTTCCTTTAACTTTCCAAAATCAAAATGAAACAAGAGCTAATAAACATTAGATTTATTTCAAAGGAGTTGAACACATTCAAGTACAGGAAGATTTTCATTTTATTTCTCTTTTTTCTTTTTCAGCTAAAATAAAGTCATTAACATCCTGTTGAATCAGATATTCACAAATGCTGCAAACACTGATTTTTCTTTTGAAGTATTATGTTTCACTTTTCTTTTCTTGTTCCGTTTAATTATTTCTATTACAGTAGCCCTAAAAGACTTTAAATCAAGACTCCATTCTTTGCAAAATACTCGAAAACTGAGTTTCCTATCAAGAAAAGTACAAGCCTACAATTCTCTCCCTTGTCTTCAATCTCTCTATCACATGCTTTCTTCTATCTTTTTAGAAGGTATCTATTCATTCATTCTTTTTGTGTGTATTTTCCTTGTTTTCTCTAGACTAGGCTAGATACACTCTGAGAAAGCTTTCCATCCTAATTCTATTAATAACAGTTATGAAATACTGCTTGTGTGCACACTGCCTGTATAACAGAAGTAAAATCAAATACACTCCCTTAACCACTCTCCTTCCATGAGGCAAGTCAGATTTGTTGTATATGATTGTGACACTACTGTTGCAAACATTGGAGGTATATCCATGCAGACTACTCAGTTTAGATAAAGTGTTTTGAAAAGGAAGAGGATTAGGTTTTCCCCTAGATCAACAGGAACTCCCTTCTACTTCCCCTTAATGGAAAGAGTCCACTGAATTCCATGGCCTTTAATGGATAGCTGTAATGGCCTCAAAGTGCAGCTGAAAAGATGTTTAGAGACTACAGAAAAGCACTGCATATGCTCTCGTATCAGCCAACTTGAGGTTCTAATTAGAATACAAGAATACTAATCTCAAGACAAAGGAGAGTAAATCCATTATGCCATATCCAGAAAATATCCAGCTTCAACAAGCAGGACAAACTAAACACAAACACTGGATTCTCCTGTAGCCCTTCAAAGTAAAACCTTTCTAAAATAACTTCCACCTGGTGTACTTTCTAGGCTATTAGAACAGAGTACTCCAAGAACACTTCATGTCTTTTTCTTTTTTAACAAGCTATTAACAACAAATGAAGAATAACACCCTCCGAAAGATTAATTCAGCCTGGGGCCTAACCAGAAAATCATTATTTCCAAAAAATCCTATTGACAGAAGGGCTGCAGCAACCTTTCAAAGCTGCACCCACATCCGACAACAACAATAAAACGCTGCGCTATTTTTCTTACCTCATAAAGTTGTCATCTCAGCATAACTAAACATCTTAGCTGCCACCCAGCCTGTAAACATCCTTATGTGGGGAAGGTTATCAAATAGGTCGTTGAGAAGCAGCTCTCAAATTATCTAGAGTATTATCTAGAGCCCTCAGATTTCCTGGAGCCCTTTCAATCTGGTTTAAGATGTGGTTATATTACAAAGACATAGCTATTCCTTGGCCATTGCGGGTCTCTCTGATTTATTAGCTTCTGCTAATGGATAAAGACTAAGTGTTCAATCTAATCTGACCTTTCAGACATGCTGACTGTCAGAGTGCCTTTGCTGGTCACCCAGTCCATTTTACTGGGTGTCCCTCTAGGAAAGCGTAACAATATAAGGAGAGAGCAGATTTCACCTCTGAGGAACAAGCTTTAATGCTATGCCCTTCACAGCTTCCAATATTAGACGTGGAATAGCAGGCTGCTTATCCTGGGAACAAAGCCAAGCACTCTGTGACAATAGGTATTGTCCCAATGCCCTCCTAGCAGGCACCCTTTCAAAGATGCCCTCAGTCAGATAGGTCACACAGTCTGCACAGTATTTACACTACCTTGAGAACCTTCTTTAGCAGCAATTTTCCTTGCCAGCCTCTAGCTCCGTGGCTGCCAGTCCCTCCCACACCTGATTTCTTGGGGACTACTTTAGTAGTCTAAGCAGATTGCGCTGTCCCCTACTCCTTCTCTTACTGCAGATTCACTTTGGAAATTCTGTGATCAAGCTTTTGCTGACATTAAAATTGATATTACATAAAATATGGATACTTCGAAGTATTCAAAAATGAAGTGGTAGAGAAAGGTATCTGTAAAGATCAGCTTTCCCCATTTAAAAGCAGTGTATTCCCAGATTCTGGGTCCGCTTAAAGACTTCTCCCTCCACACAGCCAAGCGTCTGCACCTCATCAGCAAACAATGGAAAAGAATCACGTATCAGGATCCTGCCCAGTCCACATTTGTTTAACCCTTTGTCACCACTATGCTCTTCTCACCAGGCACCCTCTTTCTGTCTAAAACAGATGCTGGGATTGCTTGTGCCAGAGACTTAATCTTATTAATAGTTTCTCTGTTTATTGTCAGAGTGACTTGGTTGCACTCTTCTCTCTGGGCCAGCAGGTCAAGGGGTTCAAGTTCCCCACCCATGCTTGGAGTGAATCTCACTGCTGACTGTGCACATTAGGCTTGGGACAGATGGAATATGTTGCAGTGGTACGAGCCCTGGATTTCAGTAAGACATTGAAGTGAAGTCTTCTATCTTCTGTCTACTCCAAATACACCCCAAGTAGAAATTACTGAACCCCTTCTACATTAAGGTTTCTGGGGGCTTTGTTTTTGTACCACGGAGTATAGGCCTGGTTCTCTGCACAGCCCTCCCTCCATCCCTGAGAGACTCTAAAAACCTGTATCTGCCTGTCCGTGACTGCTGCACATTACAACACTAGGAGACTGCAGAGTGATGCAACATCGCTGTCTAGCATTTGCTTTGTTAAGCACACTTTATTTTTTAAAGATGGGTGAAAGGACAATTAAGAATAAATAAATAAAAGGGAAGAAAGGAAAAAAAAAAGTAGCAAAGTAGAAATGAACACATTACCTGACAGCTTTGTTTGAACTCTGTGAACTTATAACCTCTGCAGTAAGATGAATTCACTGGGTATGAAAGCCAGACATTGACAGCTGCACTTCACTCCTTTCAAACTAGGGCAAGAAGTCAGCCCATACCCCCTGCCTAGCACCAGCTCCTGCAAAGGGAAAACTGCAAGGCTGACTCTTCACTGGTGCCCAGCAGGAAAGCGTGGTCTTCCTTTGTGTCACTCAGGAAGGATGGTGGGGAGGCACAGCTTCAAGTACCACGGAGCCACAGGTCCCATGTACTGGAAGTATAGGGGACTGACATGCTAACTTTGGAGTAAATAGATTTATGTTGGCAGAAGGAAAGAACAATGAGACCAAACTTCTTTTCATAAGATAAAGTGATAACCAAGCTCAAAAAAGGGGAGAGAAAAGGAAGGGAAAAAAGCTGAAAAATGTTTTCTTTCGGCTTTCCCTGGAGCTGTCTCTTCATCTTTGCTAAGTGGAAACTTCAGGAGTTGCTCTCAGCCTTTCACCCATCACTTCTCTGCACTCAGAGAACGCAGCAGATGGGCAAGAATGGAAAAGTGCTCATGCTCAAGTGTTTCCAAATGTTTCACAGTCAACGCATTTATCGGTTCTCACCCTCCACCCTATCACCACTCCCTCCACATAAAGTCAGACGCTGAGCTCAGGCATCCAGGCGAGAAGGAAGCCTCCTTCTTTCATAGGAACCTGCACATCCCATTGCAATGTTCCTAATGCATTAGGTCTCAGTCAGGACAACTTGCCAGAAGGCACTGTCAGAGAGGTGCTGAAAGAGATGCAGTTCAAAGATTTCCCAGAGAGCCAAGCCATTCAGTGTGGGAACCAGGCAGCAGTACTTTCTGGGCCCATGGACGTAGGAAGCTTCAGCTAGACTGAAATGAAGGATTAGCAAAACTATTCTCCCACCGTACCCCCTGCCTTCAATACAAAAACAGCAGTTACTTTCCAATGCTCTCTTTGCAAAACAAGGCTGAAATATGATATTTAAATTATCCCCAAGGATGCATCTGCTGAAAAGGAAGGCACGAGCCAGATCCTCCCTCGTGCTCGTTCTTTGTCACAGTCTCGAATTTTGGATCATTTTAAGTAGGGAGAAAACACACTAATTCCTAACACTGTAAGTGTTTCAATGAGCACTGCTATCAATCATTTAAGTTCTCACTATTTATTATTATATTTGAATAAGTAAAATTGCCAATATAGTTCAACGAAATCAGCCAAAGTCAGCTCGCTCAAAAAACAATGGGATTGAATGTGGTCCATTGTCTATTTCTGTGCTGTACAGAAATAGTAAACCAGCGTGAGTGTATGAGAAGTGATCATGCTCAGAAAGAGCCATAGGACAACAGATGCAGAGCTTATAAATACAGGCTGCAATGCTGCAGTGCCACTTCGCTGTTGGCTACTTGAATGGCTAGTTGTGTGGCCTTCTCATTTCAATGCTCTGGGCCTGAATCCAGCCTCACTTCCACTATTCTACCTGCTTTATATGGACACTGCGAAGAGTCATTTGTTTATGTATCAATGCAAGCGTAAAACAGTCTTTAGAACCCTTCATTAATTTCATTATTTTCAGAAAGAAAATAACTGCCACAAACTGCTTTACAAAACACACCTTTTTTTTTTTTCTTTCAAAGTAGCCCTGTTGTTCTTCATGTTACCATTAAAGGGAATAAAATTAGAATAGCTCCTAGTTAACTGAAGGTTTATCTCCCATTTTCAATATCTTTGAAATCCTTACAGTCAGAGAAAAATCTTTACAACGTAACCCAACGATTCTCTATAGAAGAGGGGAAAAAAAAAAAAAAAAAAAATATTAAAACAAACAAGTCAACAATAACAGCAACTAAAAAAATAATATTTGAATATTTTCTGGGACTGAAATACTGCTCCCATGGAATCCACACAAGCATCCTGAACTACCTGCCAAGCCCAGGATTGAACAAAAGTGAGAGAGCAGCAGTAGGCCACCCTCCACTCTAACAGTTTTGGTGCCCATACAGTAGAACAGTGTCTGTTTTTCTGTTCCGCGCAGATGGAGATTTTCTTCCAGTCCCATCACTTCTGAGAAGCAGCAACAGCAGCCCAAGCTCCCCGCACTAACACTCTGAAATAGCTTGCCTTTCAGGAGCAACACATTGGCCACTGACTGGGAATGGTGATATAAGGGACATTTCTTTAAAGAAGAGAAAAAAAAAATACTTTGCAACACTTTCAGTTGAGATTGAAATAATAATAATAATAATTTAATAATAAAAATCAGCACAGATCTTTCCTCTCTAATTGTCTGCTTCTGGAAAACATGCATGACAGCAGATCTTCAAGCTGTTCACCCCCAGGGAGGGGAGGAGTGCTTTTGAATGCTGATTGTTTTCTGTGTCCCATGGAAAGAACACCAGCCACAAAAAGTCTCGGTGATGCACAAAGTTAGGTTTCAATGAGGCCAAATTGAGAGCCCCATGCCTGAACATGCTCTGCCACAACAGCCCCAAAAGCTTATGGGAAAGGGGGACAGCAAAGAAAACAGAGCAGCCAGCTCTGCACAAGGAGCAGTGAGGAAAGCTGCTGTATAGACACATCAGGACAGCTGCTGGGGGAAACGAGCTGTATCCACTCAGGACAGCAGTTGCAGGAAGCCAGGTTTGGTTGCTGATAGCCAGGTGGCTCTGTGCCAAAAAGCAGAATGGCACGGGGGTTGCATTTCAGCCTCTTGGAGACACAGGGAAAGGGTTGGGGCCCTAGAAAGTTCTTCCTCCAGGACAGAATACAACACAGACAAGAGCTGTTGGCTTGAGCTCTTTCCTCAATGCCAGGAAGACCTCCCAATGTCCTGGAAAATTGTTGTTACGGAGCAAACAATGAGAAAACTGATCCACTGAATGATCTGGGTGCTAACTAAGCCAGTCATTTTGCTCCCTCTGGACATAAACCGCATAATTCTCCTGAAGTTAGATGCAGTATTTAGGCACATTTGGCACTGTCCACCTCCACCCAGATATTCTGAAGTCTTCAGAACTCTTTGTTCAGAAAACAGAGAAAGTGAACACACAGCAGTCTGCACCAGCTCAATGTCTGTTTGCTCCGCACATCAGGCCTATCTACTGTCAGCAAGCTAAGAGTGTTGTTAATGAATGAAAAGCTGCACATACATCTATTGGTTTTAAGAAAAGGGACTGCAAATAAAGCACCTATTTTCCTATCCTCACATACTTGTGCTCTTGTTGTGCCAAGTATTTTAAATGTCAGCTCCTAAGGATTATCTCAGAGCTGTATGACCAATCCCCAAACTATGTGCATCAGTGGGAATATCAGGGGTTCCACAGTACATCCAAACTCACCCTGAAACACTGCAAATAAAAGTCTGTGGGTTTAGAATTGCTTTTTAAACAAAACATTTATTTTAAACAATAAGAGAATGGCTATTGTAGTGCTAAAAGCTGAGGACAAAATTACTGTATATAAGGTAGTTTTTAAATATATCACTCATTTATATTTCTTTAAGAGGAAAAAAAATTGGCTGTAGTTGCAATCAGTCTTAATTCATTCTTTATTGCTGCTCTGGTTCTGTGTTATTTGAGCTGGTTTAACTGTTAAAAGCGTTTCAAATGTTCACATGGTCTGCATTAGGTTACAGAATAAAAGTAAGTACAGCCCACCAAATGTAACTTTCTGAAATGTAAACCACATGAATTTGATTTCTTTGTGGTACAACTTTAATTGGGTTCAGAGGTCTTTCGGTCTTACCTGTCTATCTGCTCTCTGATGGCCCGACCTGATAAAGCTAATACAAAGAATCTGCGAATGTGATCCAAACTGATTACTCTCAGTTACAGTGCATGGCTTTATTCTTGACAGTAACAGCCCTTTAGTCTAGTTCATTTCGAGGCTGCAAATCTGAACTCTGGAGCCACCATTGAACTAGGAGAAAATGTCACAACTTGCAACAGAAGATCACATCCCCTTGAAACTCTGCAAAACTAGAGAACTGGAGGGGAAGAGAGCATCCAGGAGCAACCTTAAATATTTATGTATCCTAAAAAACCTGCATGAATAAGTGTACGTAAATACACTTCACACTGTCACATCAAACATCGAAACAGAGAATGCACCCAGGACACACTACACATCACAGAAGGAACTGCAAACAGAAATTACAACAAAGCCTGAAACCTTCAGACACTGACCTTCAACTGATTTCAGATTTTATTTTTATTTTGTGATAATACACTGTGTTGCCTTAATGACAATGACTCATCATTTACTCATCAACTCTCCTTTCTGTTGCACCACATTGTGCCATATGCCTTTTTGGAGTGAAACAACATTACTGCCACTTCCCAGCAAACCATATCACATCTCAGCAACAATAAGGAAGGCACCGTACAATAGGAGTTTGTATTCTCACCTCGTGTCCTGTGACCAAACTTGTAAACAAAGACCTACACCAGCTGGTGGGAGCAGCTCCGCTAGAGTTCAAAATTAAACAGACAGCTCAAAAGAACTGTAGGGAGAAAAGGAGCAACAAAAATACTAGTCCCTTCACCTGCATAGCTTGTTTTCTTATTTTTGGAATGCACAGCATAGATTTTGAAAAAGTAGGATGAAAAGGATACGCAGTGCTCATAGTTGCTTGAAGAAAACATCACAGAAAGGAACACTCAGCAGACCCAGTAATAAAATGATATAACCCAATACTGAAAATTACTCAACTGAAACTTCCACTGCAATTCACAAGTTTCATTCAAGAAAGTAAACCATTAACAAGTAAAAATATTGCAAGTCATCATCTAGTTCAGACGAATTACATTCTCTTATACCCACTGGAAGACAAAAAAAAAAAAAAATAAAATAAAATCTTTCAAAACCAATGTCATAAATTCTTTCAAGTTACTATTTTTCATCCTAATGCCCCAAAGCTGTTGTTGCTTTTGTCATTTTTCTCTCGTTCTATTACTGAGCACTGTTCTTCACTGGTAGAACTGTTCTCTCAAGTAATTTCCACCAGCGAAAACATGAGCACTACCAAATGAAGTCCCTTAATTAGTTCCAGGTTTTTCCAATAAGCAGTGTTGGCAATACAGCTTTCAGCTCTCTGTCCATCATACAAATAACAAGGCAGGGCCTGTAAACATGTTAGGGGTGTCTCTATTTTCCTGTTCATATAATGGGCAAGCAGAAGGAGCAAGAAGGAAATGCATACCTCAGTGGTAGGTTTTTATTGTCAACATGGAATAGTTTTTTGGCTTGAAGTTATTTACACTGTCTTCAAGTGCACATCTTAGCAGCTTCCCAACTTGGTCATAAGGAAAATTAAACATTTCCAAGGACATTTCCTTCAAAACAGAAGTTGACTTTTTCCCCTTGAGGTTTAAATTGCTTTTTCTTTTTCTTTCTTCCTTTTTTTTTTTTCTTTTTTTTTTTTTCTCAGCCCATTTTCTTTTATATGTAGGTTTTTCCTTCTCCCTGCATTTATGGGTTCTGCTTGGGTCCAGTATTGTTTCTAGAATTTGCTTTATGGGAGTTAGGGCCCCACAACCCTTCATGTTGCATTAACATGCAACAGAAAGATCCATGCTACTAGGCTGTGTACAGAAAAAGACCAGACTGGAAGGGACCCCAGCTCTCTCCACAGAGAAATATAGTTTCACTTGATGGCTTCTGGAATAAACTTTGCTTATTATGTTTTATATAGATTTTGAATAAATCCGTTGAGTCACAAATTTCTTATTGGAACAATAGAACTATATAGAGGCCAGGGGAAAAATTGGAAGCAAGTATGGATTTTCTTCCCTGTCATGGAGCCCAGAATCCATGTCTTTCTCCACATCCATTTAGTATGGCACAAACCAAACTCACTGACTGCTTTCTTCCAGCTTTCTTTGCTACTTCACGGTAGAAATATTGTTCTGCTTCCTATTTTATTTCCCCACAGGTCACAAAAAATTCAAAGACATTTTAGGTCTCCTTCCTCTTTGAGCCTGGGATGGACTACAGAAAAGAAGAAATTAAAACAGGCTAAAAAGGAAATTAATTGTAAGGAGGTAAAGTTTTGCACAAGACCCTTCAATCTGATATACATATTAACCATTTCCAATTTTACTTGTACTGATCATGTATCTTCAGTACAGACTTATTTTAATGCCTGTGCCATGTAACCTCAAGCAAATGGAACCACTTGAAACAAGCACAGATTGAGAGTATTCTGCAAGAGAAATAATAGGAAATTGGATCAAAAGTATTCTAAATTTTTATCAGTCCCAGTTCATTTCTACAAATGTTTTACCACTATTTCAACCCAAGCCAGCCAGTCATTACAGCTTGTTGGGTTTAACAGTTTCGTGTTTGACCAAATACCTGAAGACTATCGCTGCCTTTCGTCACTTTCCGAATACTCATTTATATATGCTGCCCCAAGAAGTTACATCAGCACCTTGCAGTGATAATGAATTAATGAAATCCAGCATATCCAAGGAGAGATTCCTTTAGGCATATTAAGTCAGCAGTTTATCTCTGCAGTGGCAGTTGCCAGCAATAGTGCAGAAACACTTGGTGAGAGCACAAGCTTTGCCCACAAGTACATCAGGGAAGCTTTCTGCATGCAGCTCTGTCCAGATGCACCAGGACAGCACCATTCAAATATGTGTGTGTCTAAAGTTTCTTCCAATGTAATACATCAAACAACCTTACAGCATGTTCCAGGGCAGGAACACCCATTATGAGAAACCACCTGTCAGAAAGGGAAGTCAGATACTCGCTTACTTCCCAGTTGCATTCCTTTAAGAACAGAAGCCCCTCCAGACAGCACCCTGCAGCTGAAGTGCAGTGCAAAGGTTGCTCTCTAGACACCAGCAAGATGTGAAAGCAACATATGAGGACTGATATACAGGGAGAAGCTTCAATGTATATGTTGTATAAATGCATAGCTACAGATATGAAAGCAGATGCTCACAAAAGCATGAGCTCCAAGCCCAGCCAGGTGATATATGACCAAGATGAAAACCCACTTCATTATTCTTTAAGGAACCTCTAATTATTTTCTCTATTTGTGTTATTTTTTTGGTCACCCTACTTTCAAAGCTGGGGTCATTTTATCTTTGCCTGGGAAATTACAGACATTTCTGGGAATAAAATACATGTTTATATATATTTAAAGGCATACATTCCCTAAATATTTATATATATATATATATGTTTTATATATATATATATATATAAAATATACATGTATATATTTTAATGCTGGCAAAACTGAGAAGTAATACAGAATTCTAAACAACCTCTGAACAGTCTTCATGGAAAATTGTGAATCCTTCAACATATACAATAATTATACAATAATACAAAAAGCATCATCTTGAACTTCAAGCTGTGCCACGCAACTTTAGGGGATAGTGTCTTTGACTATTAGATATACATAATCATTCTCAAAACCCCCATGAGCTGAACAAATGGTTCAGAACAGTATCCTTACTAAGAAGTAAGGACGGATGTATCTGATACCTGAACAGCTCCAGAAAACTGGAAGTTGTTTGGAGAAATTTTAAAAAGCCCAAAAGTTACCATTTACATAAAAGAAATCACAGGGTTAAAAACACTAGAAAAAAAAAATGTCTAGGATCATTTCATGCTGTGTCTTTTTGTTGTTGTTGTTTTTGTTTTTATTTCAAAAGAAAAAAAGGCAAAAGATGGGGTCACAAAGTACAAAGACATAAGCAGAGAAAGATGTAAGCAGGGAAAGGTTAGAATAAAAAAAAAGGCACATTTTTTTTCTTTATATCATGTTTCATTTGTACACAATGTGTCTCAATTTGTAAGGTTAAAAAAAAAAAAAAAAAAAAAAGAGTCCTGAATCCTTACACTTAACAGCACTGGTCAGCCTGGATGCTATGGTTAATGAACTAGATAAAAGTACTATAAATATAAATCAGAATTCCCCAGGAAGTATATACAATTCTCTTAAGACTGTCAAATAAGCTAGAGATTTAGATTTCACTCATTTGGAGAATTGTCCACTGAAAACATTTTATTACCTTGCCAAGTTTTTATAGACCCTATCAGAACAGCTGTGATTCACTTCACTTGCAGCAGAGGAAACTGGTAATAGCTCAAAGATTGCCCCCTTCATTTCATAAACCAATTAGGACCTGGATCCTACAACTGGACTAACACAACTCCCTTCTTTTACTGGCAAAATTCCACTTCATTTATATGAGCTCAGAATAAAGGTCTCTATTGGCAGAATACAGATGCTCATAACAGTAAATGTTTCTGAAGCACATTCTCTAAATTGTTCCTTCTTCCAAGGAGCACTCTTCCTGCACTCAAAGTGAGCACTTCTCAGTCTACCTGCTGGTTCTGACTAATCACCAGTTCTTTGCTGATCTGCACAGTTTGTTACTAAACACTGATAAACATATATGTGTGTGTGTGATTTATCACATGGAATTTTTCTAGAAGTTCTCTGAAATGACAGATTGATTTAAATGATTTTTCCCTCTAAATCAAGTGTTATTTCATTTGTTTAAAATAAGTCATTTTGGTAATACCGTCATCTTAGATCTATGGTTTTGATTTACATTTGTTTGTGTATTTTTTTTTTTTCAAGTGCATATTTGGCTTGTCCACAAGTATAGCCAAAACGGTATATACATGTATGCCTTATATAGGACCATACCATGTCATTGATTTCTAAACTCAACTGATCAATTAATAGGGAGGTCTAAATTCACAAAGTGGTAAAATAGGTTGCATATACTTTACACATAAGTCTATAATTCCTGGGTTTTCCTGCAGGTAATTTTCTCAGAAGTATTGTCATTGCTTTTCAGCCAAGTACCAGCTTAAAAATCAAAGAAAAAAAGAATTACTAATGCTTTACTGACTGTTTTTACATTCTTTGAAAGCATTCAAAAATATACTGACAAGACAAACCATGCAAAAAAGAGGTGGATTCTGTTCACCAGACTGATGCCAAGTCCCTTACTGAAACAGATACAACTATAACCTGTTAGTGAGCAGTGACATTTCTATTGCAGTTCTTCACACACTAAGCTATTCACTTTTTAATCACTTATTACAGCCATTGTGCCACCATGCCAAACATTCAAGCCCTTTCTCTGAAATGACATGGCACAAGGCAGCATCTCTGAAGTCAGTTCTTCCTCTGGAACCTGCAAATTATTCTCTTAAATAAAAAGAAGAGAAAACCTTACACCAAACAAGATCTATATTGTTTGAGTTAATGTTTTATTGCAGCTTAGTTACCTGTCAAACAGGCTGACACTTGGATAAAACACATAATGGAACCACGCATCAGGGCATGTTAAGTGCAAACCTGTGATAAAGAGCAGAGCTATGATTCAGCTGTGCAGAACTCTAATGATCATTTCTGTTCTAGCAAAGCTTGATCTGTTGCACCAAACCCACTGCAACTCTGAGATCCTCTTCCATCCGAAAATGATTTTACATCTGTTTCAGTTCAAAGAGTCATATAAATCAGAAGCTCAGGCTATAAATTTTGATGACACCTTTAAAGAAGATTTATACACTGTCTATAATATATATATACACAGTGGAGGTACGTAACAGATACTAACCACTAAAATTAAGCAATCAGTGCTGTATTCTGCAAATTCTGTATATCATATTTAAGTCCTATTTATGATTTATTCTGAGGTGAGAGCCAAACTATGCCTATGAACGCTGGGCATTTCTGTTCAGACACAGTTACTGGCGCAGTAGGTTTTTTTGACCTTGTTCTCCTATAGTTATTGTATGGGACAAACCTTCACGATCTCTTTCTTATACAATGATTATATGAGATTAGTCTGGAGTGTGCCATCACTACCTGTCTGAAACAACTATTGGGAGTGGGAGTTGGCTAACTTCTCTTCACAACAGATGACAATACTGAGTCAGTAGCCAGGGAGTCACACAATATCCCTGGCACAGTTGTTGTAGTTGTTGCTGTGAACAAGCAACATTTCTAATAAGCTTAGACCTTTTGTTAAATAGAAAGCATGAAGCATGTAATCCTTCATTCATTAATAAACTTAAACAACATGTATAACAAGCATGTGACTTTTCGGATAACTGTTGACTTCAAAAGCCAGATAACAAACATACTAAACTGTCTCCACTCCTGGTTGGCAGGCTATTTATTAACAGTTAATGATCCTCCTTTCAGTCCCCTGAAAGTCATCTTGATATATGTCAGTACTTCCAACCTCTGCTGGGCCTTATAGCAAGAAACAGTTTTGGGGAGGGCATGGGGGAATGTGGTTTGGGATACAAGAGAGATGTCATTAACAATCGCCCCTTTGTGCTGTGTCTCAAACACAGGCTGGTGCTGTTTCTTCTTTTTTTTTTTTTTTTTTTACCTGACTCCGCAACGTCAGGAGAGACTGAGTCAGCAGATCCTGAACATGTTGATGCAAACAGCAGCAGGATAAGCTGATGAGCAGACAGAGCTTCCAAACATCACACACAGACCAACACAGTTCAGCATGCAGGTAAATGTGTGGACCAGGGCAGTGGCTGGCTAAAAGGGAAGAAATGACTGGAAAGGATCCATCCATCAGACTACGTTTTCTCTCACATCACTGTTGACTAGCCTTGAGCAATGAGACAACTTGTTTTTGTGAATGGCTTACTTGCAATAACTTCCGAAGCAATTCACCCGAGCTTCACAATTTTGTGGCTATTGTGCGTATGTGGTGGGATGGGATTCCACATTAAGGTTGAATGAGGTCGGTGTAGTAGAAGGAATTAGAAAAAATGTATCTTAGCATAAATAAGCAGAATAAAAACAAGCAGGAGCATTAAATATGAAACATAGCTCAACATTGAGTACAAAGACAGAAAAAATATATATACTTGTAAAGAATGACACTGTCAGATGCCCTCCCTCCCCACCTCTCACTTTTCCTCTCCTTTCAGTTATCCGCTGGATGTTCTTACATCTTGCACAACCAAGGCTACAGAATGGACCTGGTCAAGTAACCAAGAGAACATTCAATACCTCATCTCTCACTGTATTTCTGCTCATCTCACAACATACTGTGGTGCTTCAGTTCAAATACATGAGCTGGAATGGAGGCGCATAATCCCAGGTTCCCTGGGATTATGAACTGGAAATGAAGAAAGATATATGGCAGCATGAGGGGGAAGAGAGAGAAACAAGAAGGAAGTGCATAGGTGTTAAAATCAGTGCTGCATGTGAGGACTGCAAGGCTGCCCTACCATCAGTACCATGATTCTTCAGTATATAAAGGAACCAGAAACATCTCCCAGGTTCCTCTTGTTGCCTTCTCCTACCTGCTTGTATTTCACCAAATGTGGTTGCAATTTTTTCTTTCTGATGCTGTGCCAAAAGACCATCTTATCTTGATTAAAATGCTCTACAACACTTTGAAAACAGATAATCTACATCACATGGTTAATGCTCTATGTCCACTTCGGAGTCTGAGTTCACTGAAACTGGACTCACATCTCCCTCTGCATTTAGTACACTGTTAACAACTTGCTGGACCTGTGACAACTGTGAATCCTCCTGTGTTCCCATTCAGCTACAAAGCTGTACCAGTGAGTTTTAAGCTGGAATGATTATCAGTTGTTGTGTCTGCTACTAGCTTGAAAAACAGCAGCAGTTCACTTTCTCCAGGAAAGCTGAGCTGTTAGGCTGCCACCACCTAGAAAGTCTTTGCTGGTCTAAAAAAGCATCTTACCTAGCAAAAGGCACACAGGTAAAGCAACCGGTGTGCTGTGTTGTCACTAATTTTTCTGACCATAATTTTCGCATCCATTGCTGAATGCTCTGCCACTGAAAAGAAATTGAATTATTTAGAGAGACAAACACAGCTATTGTACACACTAATTCAGAGTCCCATATCTTGAGCTGATTCAGCTTATCTGCCTTTCTATACCTTTGACAAATATATGCCTTATATCATTTTTTCTCCCTCTCCTTCATATGTCTTACTGCTTTTCCTCTGTGTATCTTATCTCCAAATGATGTGCTATTAATCAGCCAGAGACACCCTTCACTGCTAAGTGTTCCTCAACTGATTTGTCATCAGCACAAGTAGTTACTAGTTACAGCATTCCTCCCACATGCTAAAATCTTAAGGGGGGAGGGACGCAGGATGGCAAGGAGGTTAAGAGACTGCCTCGCCACATAAATACTATCTAGGACTTTTATACCAACCTGCCAGTTTGCTGTAATGATAATGTTGCTGTTTTCTCTCAACGAGGAGCATGGTGAGAGGAAAGTGGGACTGCATCCTGTCTTGTTTTTTAAGTTATACCCTTCATGGTCTTCCCTTTCTCTGATTAATCTGGCTGGATGCCTGTTCAGTAGTAGCTGAAGCTTAATACCTGAAACAATGTGTGTATATACGGTGTGCCAGTAAGGCTTGCCCAACAGTGCTCATTCTGTCATGTTTTCCCATGCCTTGTGTCAATATCTCATTTAATATGCAATTCCCCAGAGCCAGGGTAAGGGACGGGGAAAAAAAAAAAGAGAGAGAGAGAGAGGTATGGAGAGAAAAGAAGGGAAAATGACATCCCTCAGGAACATCAGCTGCTCTGAACTCACCCACTGCTTCCCATGAAGCAGGCTGTGTGGGGGCACAGGTGGTCCCATTCTCTATTGCTGGAGCACAGCCTACAAGCAGGGTCTCAATGAAGACTTTCATTGCTGCTCTCTGTTTTCATTGGAGTAAGGCCATCACAAACATTTGCAGGTGGCTTGGCCATAGTCTGACTCTAAAATATTTGTGGTTGTGATAAAAATCAGAATATTGCTACAAGATGGTTCTATATAACCTTTAGGGCTTGATCCTGCTCTTACAGAACTCGGTGCTCCAGTTGCTCTCTGCTGTTTTTATTGCTCATTAAAAAGGCATATGCCCTGGCACAACTCTCCATGGTAAAGACTCATCTACCCTTTGGGGCAACATCAGATGTTTTAAAAAAAGAGGGGGAACCCAACCCAAAACCACTTATTTGAGCACCTCAGAATTTAGGCTTGTTAAAAAGCTGAAATATCTCAATTTTGTAAGGCCAAAGCAAAACCACCGAACTTTGCAGAACTTACAAACATTTTCTGAATCCATCTGAATTTGTTTTCAATTGCCTAATATCAATACCATTGTCGAGCCCATATTCCTCATGAATGATTCTTGGATACAATTCTTAGCATGTTTAGAAGAATAAGATGAAGATAAATGGAAATGATAAAATATGTTCCTTGAATAAACAGAGCAGGCACCACAGGGAAAAGACCGAAGGAAAAGATGACAAACAACAAGGATGCTCAACACTTTGGCAAGTAGAAGAAGTCCAAAATGCGGCAATTATCTCCTAGGACACACCATGAAAAAAAAACAAAACCTCCTAGGAAGAGGCAAGAATGGGGAAGAGAGTATGCTGGAGGTCACACCATAAGTCTCATTCACACACCAGCTCACACAGAGACTAAAATGCTGACAATTGCCTCCCAATAGAGCAGCTTTAGATTCAGACATAGGAAACATTTGTGGGAATCGGTCACATGGGAGAATTAAGATATGTCATGACAAAGTTTCCCAAATGAGGCACTCACCACTGACTAGGAAATAGGCCTTTTTATCCTCAATCCTTCCAGCTCTGGAGATTCTAATCACCATGGCCCCGAACCAACGCAAACCTAAAACCTGACTGGCAGGGTCTTGCAAAACCACATGCAGTTTTTTTCTCATTATATAGAAACAATTGTTTGGAAGCCAAGTACAGTCCCATATAAAGCACCTCACCACTGAGTATTAAAATTTGGTTATTTTTGTTGTTATTTTCAATTAGGATTATAATTACCCCTAAACCTATTAACTCACAACATGAACAGGAGTTTTATCATCCTTAATCCAAATAATGGAATTAGCTGGTTTTCTTTTTAAACCTAAAAACAAACAAACAAAGAAACAAACAAAAACTGTTTGTTCCTTGCTCCATCTCAGCCCAACTTCAGACAGACTGGGACATACAGAAGACAACAGTTTTCTTGGATTCACAAGTGAACAACATTGCATGTGAAATCTCCATGAACACTATTCTGTCAATATGTAACACATGCAAAGACACACCTATCAGACATGTTTACCTTACCCATACTATCAGATTTCTATATTAATAATCACAGCATGAAACATCAGGAAAAAGGGAAGTAAAGGAGCTTTGCTAAGAGCACAAAACAGGCTGCAGATGAAAACCTTGTTGAGTGTGTGGCTGGATAACATTTCTGGAGCAGTCAGTGTCACAAATCATCTCTGCTGCCAGGGTGTTGGGACATGGAGAGCCTGTGGTCTATATTCTGCCCCCACCACAGGGAATCAGAAAAGAGAAACAACTCAAAAACAAGTGTATTTTGAGATTTCAATGCCAGGGTTTCACTTTTCAGTCTTAATCTGAAGAGACTGCAAGTTGCTCATCAATTATTTAGACAATGACCGGGGCCAGAGACTGATTTTGCACTTATCATATAATGGATGTGACCAAGTTACAAATGACAGATAATTAATCTAGACTGCTGCTTCATTTTCAGTCCACTGATTTATCTTTTTATCCATATGTTTTCGTACATAAAAAAGTGCAATTTCTCAGAGTTGTGTGATTAAAAACTGTACCCTCAAACTATCCATGTAGTTTCTGTATAATTAAAAGCAAGTTAGCATGATTTATGAAGACCTCACATCTGCTGGAAGTAACCGATTATACAAAACATGTATGGTTTTATACACACGGTTCTCCAAACATGAGCACACAATTGACATTCAAGCCAATACAATAAGCATCCATACTGTCAATCTGTTGGAATAAATACAGATCCATCACAAACTGAGCAACTGTTCACATAGGTCTTTTTGCCAAACTCCATTTAACTTAACAACCTTTTTATTTTGTCTTGTAGCCTTCCTCAGATGTACAGAGTACCTAGGAAATAGCCTAATTCCCCTGAGCACCCAGAAGGAATTGGAAAGATCAGCTTCAGAAATTCTACGTCTGCCTTCCCAGAACATTTATAGAAACAACTGGAACTTTGAATGTAAGCAGATAAAAACAAAAAATTGGAAGGAGAAAGCAGGACTTTCCTGTAAGTACAGCACTCTGTCCCTGTTAAACCAAAGTGACAGGTCTGGAGTAGATGGAGTATGCTGGCCATTTCCCCACAGACAGCAATGCACGTTACAGAGTTTCTTGCTCCATTCTAACAGGATCAAGTACAAGCTCCTTAGAAACCACAAGGACAACATCTGGTCCTGCATGCAGCTGCTGGAGCCAGAAAAAGGGAAAAATTGAAGTAGACTTACCCAATCTGTCGATTTGTGGAAGGTGCTTGTGTAATGACAGAACTGGACTGCGGAGATGGCATGGCTTGTTGTATCACAACGCTGGTGTCATGGTTTGGCATCCGTGTATTGGTCAGCTGGTGAGATCCAGGTCCTGCCATTGCTCCTCCAACTGTGTTATGCATGGAGATATTCTGTGAAAGGAAGGAAAAAGAGGGATGGTGGAGGAAATTAAATATATATATGTATATATATATATGGGATATATATATATATATCTATCCCAAATCTCCTTTTTGAGATCTATAGGACTACAATTAGAAATATGAAAGCACCAACAATATGAAAAGTTACTGACTTCTGGCAAATCCTAAATCAACATATCTTTTTATAATCAACCACTATAAATAAATAAATAAATAAATATTTACTTTTACTGGGCAATATAAATGGAAGAATACCTGCAAGTTGACTAATCACTCTTCTGTGATTGAGACTTGTGATTTATAATGGGGACATTTAACACACATTCTTCTGACTGAACGTGATATATATTTTGTTTGAAAATGACTTTTGTGGTGAGTGCATGGCACTTTGATTTACTACGTAGTTTGTTTACTGTGTACTAGGTCTGCTTAGACCGACAAGCAAATCAAGCTTTATAGGCCTAAAGTAACAAACAGTACGTAGCACGTCATGAAACAGCCATTTCTATTAGCCTCTATATATTTTGTACAGCAATAATATCCCAGGGGCCTAGAATAATTGCACTGTATTTTCACATATATAACCTCAGCTGCAGGTAACTTGGAGCGCTTCAAAAGTTCTTATGGAAACAAATATCACAGATAATTCATATCCATGAAGTGAACAAGCCACGGGAGCCCAGGATGCTACTTAGGAAGGAACTCTGGAATAAAACTTCTATTATCCCTATATCCACAATACACACTGTTGCTAAACCACAGAGTTTGACTTGGCCTGCATTTAAAAACAAACAAAAATCTCAAGCCAGAGATAACCCATAATGTATACATATGAAAAATACGGTAACCTTAGGAGCATTTTTTCCTATCAGGCATTAATCTGTGGATTGTTAGCAGCAAAGGGAAAATAAACTTTCCATTCCAACCTAATGCTAGTCTAAGGAAAAGTAAAGAAAAACACCTTTGCACCCACACTTTGCCACCAAGATTCAGGGAAAACATCTTGACCACTGCGATACTCAAAATTTAAAACTACAATTAAATTTCATTCAAAATTCCAGTTTAGGACCCCTTTGCTTAGGAAACACACAAAACTTAGGATAATGACAGAAAAGCTGGTGAGAAAGAAAACTCAAAGCTCTGCTGAAATGTGGAGGATACATAAGCTAGACAACATATAGAATCCCTGATCTAAACAAAAGATTAGATTCCAAACCAAAATAAGAATAAATTCTTTGGATGACTTTGGATGACTTTCTCCATGGAAAAGGAGACAATAAATAAAGGAACAATACGGAAGTATAGCGGCCATCTCCCTGTCTCCAATTTTCTTTTTTCTTTTTCTTTTTTTTTTTTTTAATAGAAAAGATAGGTAGACAGATTTTAAAAAACGCAGAGGGGCTGCCTACAGCCACATGGTCAGACTGTTCACCCAGCTGAGTTCTTGTTCTAGTAAACAATTCACATAATATGTATCAGGTCCAGCAGGAGAATTGCCAGTATTCACTTAGAAGCATGGACTTCAAGAGGAATCTAGATCAAGGACTTTGACCACAGTTTTTCATAGCCCAGTAGTATATCGTTACCGTGATGTGGTAAGAGAGAATAACCTTAGATAAATGGAGTCTTTTCCAAAATAAGTTCTTCCCAACCTGGCACATTCCTCTAAAGGTCCCTTCTCCAGTGGATTAGAGTTTTCTGATGAAAAGGGTTCTGTTGAAATAAATAAATAAATAACCACAGCCAAATCTAGTTCATGATTGAAAATTGGACTGACTTTTT
Source organism: Aythya marila (assembly GCF_965140915.1). Lineage (NCBI taxonomy): Eukaryota > Metazoa > Chordata > Aves > Anseriformes > Anatidae > Aythya > Aythya marila. The sequence goes on along the minus strand of NC_139043.1, from coordinate 36,405,032 downwards.
TGACCATTACACAATTTTGCAAAAACAGGTCTAATATGTATTGAACTTCAAGTAAATATTTTAGTATTCTTACTTCCTAGAGCTTATGCCTTATATTAAATGCATGTTAATTAATAACCTATCTATATGTGATATTTACTTGTTACAAAGTTGACCCTCTTAACTTCTCCTTTACAATGCCTCCACAGTTTCTGAATTCTTCCAAATATTTCTGTATTGCCTATTTGTTTTAAGTAGTATGCTTACTAGAGCAAATATTAAATTGCAAAGGAGGTTCACAGGTCTTGTACCTCTGGGTGCATAGGGGAACAACAAAGAAGAAAAGCATCAGTTGCCCACAATGAGTTTACCCGGCAGTGCTGCACAGCTGTCCCTTGCCATTGACGGCACACACCTTCTGCCTGCACACAACTTCCTTCCAAAGTCTGCATGAAGATAGAGTATTGGTGTGAAGATGTTTAGGATTCAGAAAGCCTTCCTCTAGATTAAAGACTCCAGACCACAGATTTCCAAGAGCCACAGAGCAGTGATCTGCCACACAGGAGGATCTTTACAGGAAACATGGAAGGTGTCATAAGTCAATGATGTCTGGAAAGGGACAGGATGCAAATCTGAGGTGAACTTTACATGAGCAGTACCCCAGCATTTTTCCAAATTTTGGCTGGATTTTGGTGGAACACAGAAGGCAGAATTTAAAGATTTAACATCAGATTCTTGTGCTCCTACATTCAGTGTTTTCATTTTCTTCCCCTTCTCTTTTCCTTTTTCTTCTATAATTCCAGACCTCCCTAAGGTGTAAAGGGTTTGAGTTATGTGGGTATGAAAAATGTTGATAGCACATAAGATGTTGTAATTGCTAGCATACATGTACAAATTTCTAATGCTGTCTCAAAAATTTAACTATTTCCAATACACTTTATTTCTTCAGAAAGTAGGCTGAACTTCAGATGCATGGAAAGCAAAAACAAAGTGAAAACCTCTCAATGCATCCCGATGTCCATTCTTCTCAGTAATGCCAGTGCCATTGTTGGGCAGGAACTATACTTAGTATCTACAGAATTGCCAAGAGAAAGCCCAAGATTTCCCAACAAAATATCTAACTCGGTATGATTCCCACGTTCACAAGAAAGGGATTTGGCAATCTCAGAACAATTTACATTGGTGTGATGCTTATGAATTTGCAGAAAAGTTCAAGCAAGTTCATACCTAAATGGCAAGGCCTGTGCTTTGAAAGATGGCAGAAAGATAATGTACAACAGCACTGACACTAAGCCTATCTGATCCAGCCATATGCATCATGACATGCAGAATGGCACTACGTCACCGGCACAGCAAGACTAGGCTCGTTGCAGATGGTCTTCAGAACTCCTGAAATGGCCTTGTTGCATTGCATGTGCTCTTAGAGGAACTGGACATGATACTAAAGGGCTCCTCAGAGACATGACTTTGGGCTTTTATTAAAAAAGGTAAAATTCGTTAACATTGAGTGAAACAGAGACACCCCTACCCCATCACAGCTGAATTGTTATTTGACTAGGCTACTTCCAGTTCTACTTTTAAGGAGTTCTGTGTGCTCTTCCACCAGGGATCCATGAAGAATATCTCACATTATCTCCCCTTTTCATCCTCCTCCAATGAGACAATGGTTAAGACGAATTCCTACAAGGTGGACAGCTCCCAGCACACCAGGTGGGAGGAGTCAACAGGAGCCATGATACAGAGCTCTCCCCCTGCCTTAACACTCTTGAGACCTGACCATAATACAAGATACAGAATTTTCTCAGAGACCTTCACAACTCTCCTTGAAGAGGTCATGTGGGCTTATTTTCACTCACTCTATTACAACTGGACCCAAATATTCACACAGGGAACAGGCCACCCACACGACAGGAGATGTAGAGACAAGAGAGGTATCCACCACCCTCAAGATCCATACATGGGAATTTATTTCCTCTAGGACTAAGTTTTATACCTCACCAAAGTTCCCAGCCACTCCCACTTAAACTGAAACTAGGATTATGACGCTAAAGAGCTTTTACAGGAATGTTCCTTTACTCATGTGCCCATATTATATTCCCAACAGTCTTTAGTGTTCAGATTAAAATAATGTTAAAAAATAATAATAATAATAATAATAAAGACATAACCACAGACTGCTTCAAGGTATTCATTCTCAACCATTCCAACTGCAAGAGGAAAGGGAATAGATCATCATCAGCTTAACCTCGCCCTGGTTTCAGAATATTTCTCCTTTTAGCTTCAGTCAAGAGACTTCCAAGAGAACATTTAAGCATTTTCTCCCACATGCAACTATTTAACTGTACATAGGCAACACACTTTTTTTTTTTTAAGGCTAAAATCTTCTTGAAGTCATGCTTCCATGTGCTCGTGGAGAGAATTACACATCACTCCACAAGAACACACACCCTGTTGGCAAGCAGAGCCAAGCAATGACAGCTCTGTAGACACAGGCAAAATACACCCCATGACTCTAGGCAGTCACCATTTCTGCTGAACCCTGTCTCTTCCAGAGAAACACCCGTCCATACCACACGGCACCACCTGGATCACACATCCCCATCAACTGAAGGCAAAGGATGAAGAAAATGGATCTACCATTTCCTATCCATTGTAGCTTTTCTGAGTTTCGTACTGTTTTTGTTTTCAAACTGTCAGAGCTGGTTTCTGAACTGAAGCCAGCTTATGTTCTCCTACTATTCTTTTTTAACTGAGGTTTAATGAAAATTGCAAATACCAGTTCTATATAAACTGATGACTCATTCGGGATTGTTCTGAGAGCTTTTAGATCAATAGAGCTGTGACCTAAAACCAATTGCACATAAAAACCATTTTGCAGACTATTATATAAATTCTAAAGTCAGAAGGTATTTGCCATTAAAAAATGAGAGAAAAAATCCAGTTTGTCTAAACAAAAACAAAAGCACTTTTTTGCACTTTTTTTATTTTCTGAAAAAAAAAAAAAAAACTATTTTCCCAAACAATTAATTTACATATTAAAAAAAAAAAAAGTTGAAAAAACATTTAAAGATAGAAATCTAATATATAGCAATAATTTAAAATCAATATAGTAACAACCAGTGGTGATATACTCCTCCGCTGCACATGCTGCTCACACAATTGAAGAACCTGTTGGCTTAAAAACTTGGAGGTCATTACCATAAAGAAATTTATAGGATAAATATGGCAAATAATAGCATACCTCTAACATATTTTAATCGTATACAATCTGTATCAAAATTATTGAGCCTCAATGAATTCTGCCCTGACAAAAGAGAAAAATCATTTCAAAACAAAAGTTATCAAACTCCCCCAAAATGGCATTAACCAATTTATTTTCACATTATTCAAATCAGTGTGCACGGAAAACACCCTCACACCAGTCCATCAGAACTATTTCATCTCCTGCTAAACTGCAATAAGCACAGAACTAAGCTCATTGCCCACACAATGCCAGTAAACATAGCAGAGTAACTAGGGAAGAAAACAGAGATTAAAAAATCAGTCAGATTACAAAAACAGTTGAAGGATTATAAGAAGGTGTATTACAAAGATTTAAATTTAACAAAAAAATAAGGGGGAGGGAGGTCATTATGCAAGAGATAGGAGAGAGTAAACTTGCTGGAGAGTGAAATGCAATACTTTTTTCTTGTTTTAAACTGTAACATCTGTATAGCTTGAATGAGAAAAAGCACTAAGGCAGGAAAAAGGACAAAAGAACTGTCGGAAAATGCTGTGTAGAAACATTAAGCACAGGGACAAAGCATTAGGAAGATCTTATTGCAGACTCAGAATCCATTTAACTCTCTTACTTAGTGAGAGGTATGAAGTCACTGAACAAGGCTGACACACAAAAATATAAAGTGATGCCAAAGGATCTATTTCTCAAAACATTTTAAAGGTGGGCAAATGTTCACTTAACAGCTACCTGATAAAAATGGCATACACACACATTAAAAAAAAAAAAAAAAAAAAAAAAAAAGGAGGTATGATATATCCCAGGATGCAGAAGAAGGCGTCTTCCCTGCCTTCAAGTCCCTCTCAGCTGCTGCCCCCACACTACATACAGCCAGCTACCCCCACGATGCTGGAGACTCAAAGGCCAGCAGTGGTGAGAGCAGCTCTGACTTCTTGAACCCCAGGCACCACTGCTCAGTCAAATGTTATCACACTGATCTCCTTAGGGGTAAAAATTTAAAGAAAAGTTAAACTCTTTACTCAAAAATGACAGGTAATGATAGGCAGATGGGGAAAGAAGGGAAACATTGCTCTCACTGAAATCATAAAGCTTTGAATCTGTACTTATCAGTCTCGGCCACTGGTTTCCAATTTTTTGGATCACAGACCTCTGTCAACCCTCTGAATTTCTCACAGAGCAGCCTGCACTCTTATCATAAATTGTGTAATTAAGGCAAGATGGTTCCACAGACCAGCTGCAGATGACTTAGCACAGCCTTTCGACCACCAGCAGTTCGCAGACCAGAGTTTAACCGCTGCCCGCATACTGCTTTAGAGCACCGTGACTAGAATATCTTGACAATAAAGATAACAATTCTATAAGTGTCTGTGGAATTAAGCAGCCTGTCCTTTTAATATATATATATATTTTCAGTATTTTGTAGCTTTAGTGGATAATTAACGCTAATTAATAGGTCAGGCTTGTGTACAGGCACTGGCAGGAGCTTTGTAAAATTCTGTCTTAAATATCTATGCTGGAAAATGCAGGGAAACTTCTTTTTTCTTTTAAGTTAGGAGGAATTATTTTTAATGTAGACATGATGGCTGCTACTAAAAAAGCACCAAAAAAAAAAAAAAAAAAAAAAACCTTCATAAATAACATTTTTATTCTTGTTATCCTTATTTCTTTTAGTAGCTGTTATTATGTGATCAGCAAGCCTTTCCAAGATACCCTGAGTGATTCAGATGAAATCTCAGCCTGTTAATCCCCAGCAAACCACATAGTGCTGTTAAAAGTCATGGCACAAGACGCAGGACAGGCTACAAAGTGCTAAGCCACGTATAAGCCATCTTAAGGCTGCAGCAGTCACCACTATAGCTTGAAGCCCGAAGGGCCCATTTAAGCACTACAAATCCTCTTAAGGCCACTGCCTTACGGGTGATAGCCCCGCACAGAGTGACCACAGCACAACTAACCTCTGATGTGCCTTTCCACTTTAACTCTGCCCTATGGGCAGAGGCACAGTTGAATGAAGTAAGGTCACTGAAGTGCACAGTTACCTCCTCTGGTCTCTTCCTTGCACCTTCTGAGGGAAATGCATATGAATTTCTTCCAGGGGCATGTTAAGCCTCTGTGCCTGTCCTCCACTTTGGCTGGTGGTTTAAGCAAATGCTCTGACTCCTCTGGTATTATGAACAAAATGCAGGAGATTTAGAATTTTCGGTCTTTTATCTTAATTTTTGTGACATGATCTAATTACAGACATTCAGTGGTGCCCTCTAATTACCAGTAGAAATGAATACTGAAAGATTACCCTTGTCTTCCAGGATTCCCTCCCCTCTTCCCCCACTACCCTCCTCATGCCCTCTTCATCATGTCTGTCAAGAGGCCTTCTGACACGAGGCCTTCTTTACATACACAGTAAGTAATATATGGCGTGTACCAGAAGTATCCATGATAAACCATTTACTATAGGAAAGGAAAAAAGTGATATAAAGGAAATCCAATGAATGTATTTTGAAGGAGAAGGAAATTTTGGAAGACTGGTCTCAACAGAATTTGAAAGGAAATAGCTTCTCTGAGGGAAAAGATGACATCAGATTGCATGCTTATGTCTTGAAGTTTCCTTCAGATATCTCGCATTTTCCTCAGGGTTGCTTGTTTCATACACAATTACTTGCCCAAGATAGCCATTTAAGCAACATAGCACAAAGAGCTTCTTCTGTTCAAATAAGCGTCAGTAACACTAAGTGTCCATAGCCCAGTTCGGGTCACTCAGGGTGTTTTGTACTGCTAACACTATGCCCCATCCCGCTAATTGGGAGGCTGCAAAATAGGCGAAGCACAACTGGCTGTTTGGCTCTACACAGTTTCTGTCATACTTTATGCAAAATCCATAAACTGACTATTTCGTTTCTTCCAAGTTGCCTATTGTGACATTTATAAACAGGAACCTGGCAGCATGTCAATGGTGCAAACTGATTTCCTTTTCTAAATACAATTTTAAAAAGCAAATAAACAAGGTTATGCCTGCTAATGAAACATTATATGCCATGCTGGAGCTAGTTTTTCTCAAATGTATTCTCTAGAGCAGATGGAACACCAATAAACACGAAACAGCAAGCCCTTTTATAAAGAGCATGTTTATAAGAAAATACATTCTCTATAGGACTTTTCTAAGGAAAAACTGGCTTATATCTGTAATGTTATCTTGGGGACCCAATTATGCTCTCATTAGATTGCTGTAAACAAGAGAGCTTGCCATGAATTTCAAATGGGGAAGGGCAACTAAGAAACTTTAAAAGGAAGAAAGAGGTTTGCTAGTACACTTAGTAGGTGTAATTCCTAGAGGCCTCAGTTGAAATCAAGGCCTTATTGTGCTGAAATCTGTATAGACACATTGATGGACTACACTTGCTCACAAAACTTAGAGTCCAGACACAAAGCAAGGAAAGAGGAATGAGGAAAGAGAGAAAGTGATTTGTGCAGCCAAAAATCAGGACTCAATGGAAGGGCTCTTTCCTTCCAACCCAGTGTCATAGCTGCTATTTTGCACTGTTTTACCATATCTAATGGTAAATGGACTATGGACTCAGAAAAGAAGGAAAACATTTTGTTGTTGTTAACAAAAAATAAAAAACAGTATTATATGCTCAACTTTGATTTTTTTTCCCAGCATTATCATTTTATTTCTGTAAATCGGAGAATGTACATACAAAGTGGGTACTCAAAGAACCTTCTCAAAGTAGGTGCATGTCAACTTTTGCAGGACAGGCAATTAGACATCCAAAAGCAGCTGCCAGATCTGGAGGCCAGTCAGAGGGTAGCTGAAAACCTGGCTTTCCTTTCTTTATTGTAAGGAGTTTTGTTTTTATCCATCATGAAACAGAAAGCTGGAGGGAAGGGGGGGGGGGGCAATCCTCCAGGAACTGCTTTAAACAAGCCTTTGATACCACTAACTGAAGGCACTAGGCTTTTCAACATTATTCAAACCATTTATAATCTGTTAATAGCAAATTCACATAGACAGCACTTTGGCATTTAAATTTGCTATATTTTATTTAAAGCTTCTTTGAAATTCTCATCATTGATTTCACTGGCGTAAGTTATTGGCATCATGCATGAGTTACAGCAGTGGCTGCTTGACTGCATTTAATAACCAGAACATTTTTTTAGACAGAGCAGTTGGTAAAGGAGAGCAAGGATGGTAGCAACAAAACAACCAGTGATTTTCCATTCAGGCAGTTTCAAGCAGAAAACCAGCAGGCTTAACTTTTCTGCTAAGAAGTCAAGTGGAAATGCCGCTACCCTGGTAATAAAATACACCTCCAAAATATTCTTTTAATCCTAACCCACTCAGCTATGTTGGGCCTGGCTGGCTAGTACTGGATAGAGACTAAAACAAAATACTGGGAAAGGCTCAGCAGTCAAGGCCAATGTTCAAAAAAAAAACAAAAAAAAAAAAACACGTAGATGGGCCATCTGCCCCATGAAAGGGATCATAGGTCTAACCAGTGGATTGGGTTGGCAAGTAAACTGGTGGGAAACAAGTAGTTTTGATCAGTGCAAATCATACAAGGAAAGTAAAAGCATCAAGCTGGGATCAAGTTTCCCCAAATTTCCCCAAATTCAAATTCCTCAAACCTCCTAGGAAGCAATCACAAAGGCAAGCATGCAGTTTGCAGCATCCATAATTGTTTCAATCAACCTTAGGCTGATGTTTCAGGAGATGAGAACTAGTGTAGTCTAGATTTTGGACTGAAAGAACTTAGAGAACTAGGTTCATCAGTTAGAAACAGTCAGACAAAATTAATATTCTCTGTAGGCAATCAGACTGCCTATGTAGAATGTTAAAAAGTTAAACATTCTTCTAGCTAAGAAAAGTTCACTTCCAGTAAGTACAGCAAAGGCCACAGACAGTGCAATAGGTATTACAAGAAACTGTTATGTTTTTTGTTTTCTCCTCAAAGAGGTTTCTGACTTTTCGCAGCCTGGTTAAGGAAAAATAAGCTGTCCTTGTCCATCTCTGCCACTGAGCAGAGATGGACAGATTCAGCAGTTACCTTCTGCAGCCACAGACAGGCAAGAAAAACAACTGAGAAGAGCAGAAGAACAAGACACCAACAGAAGAGTCCTGCAAACAACAGGGTTGATTGTCCACAGACAGGCATGCAGCTTTGATCTTAAGGCACAGCTTGCTGGGATTGCTAAGAGAAGAGCTACTGAAAACAAGAAATAAGCTTGGTAAGCAAAGTGGTGTGGGGTTGGACATACAGTTTCTTAGGACAACAGAAAGAGGTCAGAAATATAACTCTGGGTTCCAAAGATGCTGTGCAGGTCAGATACGCTGAGAACTGCAGAGCCACCCTTCTCCTCATTCTCATTCTAGTAAAGATCTACTGCATAACTTTGAGCAAATTGTTTTACACTCTTCTGTCTTACATCTAAAACAGGATGAGAATCTTCAACAACTACAGAGCATTTGGAAGTGACAAGAAGAGAACAGCTTTTAGCGACAACACAATATACCTAGAAAGGCAATATAATACAGCAAAGTTGCAGAACAGAAAGGGTTTTTAAGAGATGAAAAATAATAATAATAATAAAACACCCAACAAAACACACACCTCCACAGGACTTTAGAGTAGCATGCATTTGAATTCCAGCTTCATAGAAATGACAAGATCATAACTCAGATACTTGTAACTAATTCATAAAAGAAGTATATTATGAATACCTAAGCAAAATATCAAGGCAAAAGAACAGCTCTTTGGTGACCAGAAACAAGAAAGCAGAGAGTGACATAAATTAGTAAAAGCAATGCTGCGTGGTCAAGTCCATAAAGCATTGCAGGATCTAATCTTCAGACAAGGAGAGATCATCTACAGAAAACTGTATCTAATTAAATCACTTCTGATTGTACAACCAAATCTGTGTGCTAAAAATCAAAAGTCCTTTTAGGAGTTAAGCTAAAAAACATACTGAGATTATATGGCAGTGGTTGTGGAGGGGCTGAATTCTCAAAGTAGGACATGTTTTGCTCATCTTCTTTTCTGACTGGAGTGATGGAGAGAACAGCAAACAATCTGCACTATATTGGATAATGCTACCAGACAATCATCCAGATGTACACGCTTCCAGTCACACTAATTAAATGCTGTGTGGAGCCATCCTGGGGAAATTACATACAGTTCCTTTAGAGAACCACACACTTCTGAAATGCTTGGGCAAGGCCTCACTCCACCTGAGGAGCCATAATGTTCATTTTCCTTTACTTTCCTAAGTAAAATACAACCGGTCCCCCTGTAATGATGTAATCCAGCTGGATGGACAGCATTATACAAGGAGGCAAAACATAGGTAATGGAAAGCAAGAGTTGCAGCTGAGCCATGAAAGAAATTGGGCAAGAATGCATCCTTGAGGAGCAAGCTTGGTGCACGTGGAGAAACGTTATTTTCCCTGAATGCTCTCCTCCACACAGCAGCTTTTGCCTTCAAAGAGAACGTCAATGTGATGTTTACACTCAAAGAGACTCAATACCTGAAAGTCAAGAAACAGAGGAAAGAGTCAGGAAGGCCACAGTGGAATGAGTAACACCACGTCCCCGTTCCAAAAAGTGGCTAGCTAACAGGGTACTGGCATTAGAAAAGAGTATCTTACTCCAGAACACAGTAACAATCCTACTCATTGTAAACCCACCTAACCAATGTAAGGTTGGAAGTTATTACTACACAGGACAAAAAGCACAACTGTTGTGGAGTACAGGATTTGTTGCCGGGTTTTTCTTCATCATCAGAAGACCATGGAAAGGACTGTGCTCTGGAAATCCGTTAGATCAGACTGCCTAAGCACAAGGAAATAGGTTTTCCAGTAAGATAGCAGTCCGAAGGTGATTCTATGTATGTTCATACTGTCTGCCAGCTCTCTAGGAAAATTACTGTGGCAACTCCTGGTCACAGACAGTATTTTAAAAACTTAACCTGAAGATAGGTACCAAATAGAATAGCCTTCAGCATTCCTGATAATTAGCATATAGTAAAATGCAGTATAACCTCTAAGTGACATTTTAAGAGCCATTTCCCAAATATCTCAAAACAGAATGCCTGAACTCTTTTCAAATACTTGGCGCAAATTACCAGATTTGAGATCAAAAGCTAAAAAGCCAGTGCTGTTTGTGACTCAGCACAAGGTCTCCATTAAAACATTGGGCACTGACTCCTGTGTCTGACACACAGTTGTGAAAGGGTTTGCAAAGCTGAAGCCAATAAGGCTGGATTGCTTGTGCTGGCCCAGAATTTTGCCTAGTTTCATGCTTCCAAAAAATCCAAATAATAAAGCTGATGAGTTTGTCTGAATTTACTAGTTATGCCCTATACAGTAAGACCAGAAACTTTAATCCTACCAACAAGATTTATTAAGTATTGGCAGGGATACATATGTTAGTTTATCATTCAGAGACAAACTATTCATTAGAGAGAGAAAAAAAAAAAAAGAGAGAAAGAGATGTAAACTCAACAAAGTTCAAAGTAAAAATAAAATAATTTAAAAAAAGAATGAAGATTTGTGTGATAGTACAGAATATTCTTTGTTGTTCCTCTAGATGATTTGCTTTAAGGCAGAAATATGATAGCTTGAATTTTAATAAGATATGGTTAAACAGTCTGTGATGTAGGAGTCCAAATGATTATTCTTCCTTCAAAAAGGACAGACAACGTACTACCCTACAATACTTGGTCTGTCTCTTCTTGCAGTAAACATTGCTAATGCTCCTGGAGAGGGGCTGACCTTGCCAGGCAATTACATTATGCTAATTTGTCTGTTACTATAACTCCTACAGAGGCATTCACAGCTCAAAGCAGGACAGAGATTTATATTGTCTCTTCCAAGCTACAGACTATGAACGTTAATCTCTTTCTCCTTCCAGTTACAACTCTACATGGCAATATCTACATGCAGCACGACTGCACACATTCAAAGCAACACTTAATGCCAGTTTTATTCAACTTAAAAAGACAAGCCATGGTCATACCTTGCTGTTTTAATAACTGTCACTCTATCTAACAAAGCATATGCTTGCTAACAGCTGCTTTCCTATGAAGACATATGGTTTCTCATATGCTTTTGAAAACACTGCAGGAATGTATTTGCTTGCTAGACACCAGTGCCATATCACTATATCAAGCAACAAAATAATGAAAGGAACTGAAATACGTTTTCTATGTTATAGTCATGTATTACAGAAATACATATTGTTTTAAAGCAACAAAAAATGTCATCCAGCTGAAACAATTCAGTGTAAAAATAAAGCTCATCAGTTAGTAGTTACATACACCACACTATTATTTAAAGATGGAATCAAAACATTGGTCTTCTACCGACACATGACAAATACCATACTTCATGCAAGCAGTTTACAGTCCATATTGCATCATGACAAAAACTCATGAGATCTGGTTCTGCTAACTGCTAGCAAGATCAGAAGCTTCCCTAACATGTTTCAGTTGAGACATGATAAACAGATTATCAAAAAACATTGACTCACAGCAGTTTAATATGCTACCTGTCCATTGAGTAATCCATAGTAACTGACCTTAACATGTTTTTCTCCCCTTCCTCTGTAAAGATGGTTTAAGGAAACACCTTCTCCTTCATATTTAGGGCAAGCTGAGTATTTGTGTTACCAGCTGAACATCAGAGAAGGCAAAAAAAGTTATCTTTTTGGGCTACTTTATCTTATATGTATACAGTCTTGTGTATACAGTCTTTTGCCAGGTTAAGCTGAAAGCTAAATAACTTAGTAAATAGAGGTTCCATTTGTGGTTTTAAAACTGATTTCAACATCAATTTACATAAAAACTTATATGCAAAAAGGAAAAATAATGGAAGTGTTAAAAAAAAATGGTTATAGTTAAGTTACAGTTAATAGAAAAACAAAAAAGCCTCCAAACCTAGTTTATGAGAAGTTCTTACAGAAATTTCCAGCAAAAATTCCAGCAAGGTGTTTACAGAAAAGAAATAAAAAAATAACTATTTTCAATCCTTTTAACATTCTAGCATTCACATCATCAAGAAAATCACCCAAACTGTTCTGTAAGAGCTCCTGAACATACCGGTATCTAGGTGGTATTACAGTACTTCTCATATAACTTGAAAAATGTTACACCTGTGTCTTTATGACAGTCAAATATAAGGTCACACACACACAAATAAGCCCCCACCATGATAAAATGTTAGTGTTTTATTACCTATTAACAGTGAGAGGGCACATACAGAAGTACATACAAATCTGCATCATTGACTTCAGAAATTTCAAGCAGATCACATTGCACTACAGCCTGAATTTAATGCCCTGAGCCCTATTCTGGTAGGGAATTTTAAGATGCTTAAGCACATGGTACACAGAGGTCAGGAAAGCCGATGAAGAGCAAGAACTGGTGAAACTACTTTGACAGCTTGAAATGTAGCCCTCAGGCATCTGGTCTGCCCTTTTTCATGGGTTATGATTCCCTCTGCACAGTCTGTGAAATGTAACACTTGCCTGTTGGGCCCATATGTTGCTATGTGGATTTAGCTTTTTGCAACATACTGTCAGATACACATGAAGCCCATACTGACCTCTGGCTCTTCATCTTCATTCTAAAAGAAGAGAGCAACCAAAGAATTAATAAGACATAGGAAAAGTAGATTCCTTGTGCAACTGTTCCTATCAGCGAGGACCTAGTGCAAAAGTGATGAACTTAAAAATCCCTTATAGGAGATTAATACAGGATGTTTCACTTGAAATGTAAGAACTTGGAACAGGCTGCCCAGGGAAGTGGTGGAGTCACCATCCCTGGAAGTTTTTAAAAGACGCTTAGATGTAGAGCTTAGGGATATGGTTTAGTGGGGACTGTTAGCGTTAGGTCAGAGGCTGGACTCGATGATCTTGAGGTCTCTTCCAACCTAGAAATTCTGTGATTCTGTGAACTGTATCCAGAAGTGATATAAGCCAATGGAAGAAATGGAAAGATAGCATAAAACATGTTTTGCAGTTAGGGAATAGAGGTATAACTTTGCAAGCCTATTCAGAGACCACAGAGAAATTATGAATCCAACTGTAAATATCAACTTCTTAACATTTGCAAAGTGCCCAGTACACTTTGGTAACTGAGTAACTTTGGTACCTCACAGAAGGTAACTGAGAGCATCTTTTGCCTAAAATAAATTTTTTAACCTTGTATGAATAGCAAGGCCAGAAAACAAATAGTCTGTGTCATGGAGTCAAACAATTTGCATGTGGTACTAGTCAGATCTACAACCTATGGGACAAAGATTCAACATACGAGCATTCTGAAATCAGATTTGATTCTTTTTCTGTATGCTAAAGATGGAGGGGAGAGGGAGAGGAGAAAAAATAAGGTATAGTCTGCCATTCCGGGGTTTCAAAAAAAAAGCAAACTGTTTCTGTTGGACTTCAATTTGTTATCCATGACTCCAGTTCTTCAGAAGAAAAGGAAGAAGGAATGGTTGACTTACAAATGCAAACATAGTCTTTCCCAACATATCCAATAGCTTTTTGTAGTCGTAGGTATTTTCATACAGCACAATAGTGTGATAAGACTTAAGTGTACATGCAGTGAAAGATACCATTCAGTGCATAATATATAAAAATTAATAACAAATTATCACAAGTAATTATAGAATTATATTGTTCACCTGCATTTCTCCTCAGAGTCAGAATGCTGGTTCCTCCATGAAGCCAGTTAATTTTCTGGTAATGATCAACACGTGATATATTTCTGAACTCTACAAAATTTAATTTTCTACTCATTTTCCAGATGATGAACAAAAGGAAACTGCTCTTCCTGCATAATTAACTTAGCTTATATTCCTACCATGAACAGTCTATATGAGGCTATATCTGTACTATGTGACTGTGTACTGTGTCTCATCTATGACCTTTCTATGGATACAAGCAGAAATCACACTGTGCAGACTCCACCTACTTCATCAATACTCAGCTCATATTAGAAGTGGCTTAACATTACCTTATCTTATATACATATATAGTATATAGTAAATGGAGAGCACGGTATGAAAATACTTTTCTGTTGAAGCTTTCCAATCTGTTCAGAAGTTTTAAATGAGCAGAATGTGGTGCCCCTGTATAGTTTTTAAATTTTTCCATTGCAAATATAACTTTTTATTAACTCTTCATTGATTATAAGTAGTGGAAGCTTCTCTGCTTGATAGGAGAGGGAGCGTTGAAAATTATCAGAGTATCACATGGCTTTACATGGTGAAAGGGAGGTGAGGGTGTCTAGCTGGCACAGCTCATTGAAGTCACAGTGACAAGAATCTGAGACAAACAATATCTATACAGGCAGCACTTCCGTTTCCTTAGTTTCTCAGTTCTTTCACACTGTATTAATAGTCTTTGAATACATCAACTTCAAAACAAGCAGAGATTTTTTCATTATTATTAAAAAATGCTGTGGCATTCAGTTCGTTATTTAATCTTGTTGGCAACAGAATAGTTATGGCATAATCCCTCACGTTATAAAAGTAATTGCCATAATCATAACCTACATTCAATTATTTTTCCTTACAATGCAGCTGCAGTGGTTTCCCCCTCCCAACCTGCCATCCTACCACTGAGGAGACAAGAAGGGGCAGAAAGCAGAGCTCACAAAACACTGCTACAGTCCATCCCTCTCCCTTTCCTAATAGCAAGTGACTCCCCATCCCAGTTAATAAAGAGCTCCTTGTCCCTCCATTATGCAGTGTAATCTTTAAAAGATTACATTCTCATTTGGGAACGAGCCAAGAGCCAGTGGGAAATTCTCTAGTAAATTGGATAGGGAGACAACAATATGAAGGGCAGCTGGATGGGAGCACATTTTTTTCAGGGCATTCCTGTTCCTGGGGCCCTCCGGCATTGTTAGAAGTCCTGCAGTCTTGGTTCTTTTCACTGCTGTGTTGTCAGGATAATGCTATTCAAGAAGAAGGGGATACGGATTAGCTGTTTTGAAGATGGAATGCGAGGAAGTGAATATACTGAAAAGCAGCAAGAAAAGAGAGAAAAGCCCAATTATATTTTTAAGTCTTACCACCTTACATAAAAACAAGGGAAGTGCACTTTGTTGTGAAACACTACTAAGCAATTCAACTACAATAGTAAAATGATTGTGTTTGTTTGTTTGTTTGTTGTTGTTGTTTTTTGATGACTTAGACTGTCATCAGGAAGCCCATTTGACTACCTCATCACTAACAGTTTACTAAGAATTATTTTGAAAGGAACATTTCCCTCACTGCCTTTCTCTCCTCCCCTGCATCTTCCAACAGAGACATCACCTGCTCCATGGAATCTACTTTCCATCCCATGTTACCTGTGATCCTGGATGGAGAAAAACCAAAACAACATAGTGCAGTTTGCTTACCCCATTTGCACACAGAAGGATACAAGTAAATGAAAAAGTCATTGGGATTTTAATTTAATTTTACTGTAATTTAAAAGTACTTTCTCAAGAAATCACAAAAAATTATGTATCCAGAAGACTGGATATGTGCTTTGCATTAATTTTGTCAATAATGGTGCATATATATTATATATATATATATATATATAGTGTATATATATATATATATACACACTACCACCTTGTTACCAAGTTTTGTTAGAAAATACACAAATCTCAAAAAATTCTTATAGTTTTTCATTTGTTTGTTTGTTTTTAAGTGGCAGGTCATTTTTATTCCTCCAGAGAAATGAGTAAGTTTCTAAACATAACTTGAAATTCCAATCATTATTTCCATTCATGGAACATAATCTAGTTAGTTATTAGGAGAAAGTAAAAAAAATAGTTGTAATAGCAGGGTAGCCAAAAGATTGTTTTTACCCTTAAATGGTTGTCATCCAAACTGTAACTTTCTTCACCTGCAGGACTCAAGTAACAATAGCTACCTATAGTCCATGGGAGGCAATAATAAAGATACATTAAAACAGACGATTGAAATCCTAATGTTGGGAAGCCCTGGTTTCGCAAACTATCTCTATTCAACAAGCTTGAATACACACATGCTTGAAGTTAAACACATGATTAAGAACTATTGAAGTACGTGGTCTTTGGCCCCATTTCAGAAAAGCATTTATATACATACTTAACTGGCTGAGATGGATAAAGCAAAGCGAAGAAACTAGGGTAGGAGAAGTGTACCTGAAAAAGATTCAGGACAAACAATAATCCACAAAATAAGAACTTATGTGTGGAGGCGTAACAAACTTAATAGTTTTTCTAGTTGTCCTAAAATGTGTATGTTGGCATTCACGTTTGCATGAGTTTACAGTATTGGAACAAAAATATAATATAAATGGGAGAGAACTATGGTAACTACTTTTCATTAGAGAAATGGGCCTTACATAGATACATACATCCCATGGGACAAAGATTTCAGACACAAAACAAGACTGTGAGGAAAGGAAAATATTTTATAAAGACGACTGAAAACAGAAACAATAGCATCCAGGCTCAGTCCCAACCCCCTCCTCCTTTCCAGGAGGAAAATATTATAATACCAATCATCAATTGAGCATCTCCATCTCTCTTCTTGTACAGCTGCATCTTTTGACATCTAAATTCAACATTAAGAGGATACACTGACTCAGTTTCCATGAAGCAAAATTTATTTCACCAAATTCATCCTTAAATATATTATTTCAATGGGGAAGAGGAGAATTATACTTTTTCACATTCTTCTCTCTCTGCTTATCCAAAATCACAGCATTATTTTAATACTTCACTCCTCTGAAAACTAAGAACTGCCTTTTTAGTTTCTGCCTAGTGCTATTCCTTCCTTCTTTTATTCATTCATCTTTCTCTTTTCCCCGTACAGCCTCATAACATCTCCAGCTCTCTCCTTGCCTGACTGGCATTGCTTTTCCGTACAGCCTCATAACATCTCCAGCTCTCTCCTTGCCTGACTGGCATTGCTTTTCCTCTTCTTCAGTGTGAATGTTCCTCCCTTACTCTGTACAGTGTTAGGACATTAGGGAGGACCCCAAGATCAGACTCTTTCAACACAAAGGAGGAGGAACTGGCAACATTTTTTATTTTAATTTCTCCATTGCTAGGAAGAGAAAAATTAGGACTGGGGCAAAAATAAAAATAAAAATAAATAAAAATAAAAATAAATAAAAATAAAAATAAAAACTGCCAGATCAAAGCAAACAAGATAAGCAGTATTCACCTTTAATCCTGCTGTGCTGCTGCTGTGCCACTTCTCAGTGAGAGTGGTGAAGCCAAAAGCCAGTTCCCTTTCTGCGTGTACAGCAGGGAGAAAATACCACCCTCCACCCCCCTCAAATGAGGAAAGAAGAGGAAAAAAGCAAATCTCTCTCAATGTAGGAGGGGAAGGCACACCGCACACATAGACACACGCATACTTACTTTAATCTCTGTTGAAAAGGAGATGAGAGACCTACTTAGCTAACAACTGTAGAGTACTGTTAGCCTAGTGAAAGGTGCTGTGGCATGGAAGTCAAGCACCTTAGTCATCACATGCATTACACTTACAGACTATATGGTTTAAAGTGTGCCATTGTCCCTTATTTATTATTTTATAGCAGTTCCTCTTATAGATATCTCTTGTTTATAAAGAATATTTCTAACTTTTAATAAGAAGCAAGAAGTCTTGATCTTGTGCTTTTTTCTTCTTCGTTGGTGAACAGGGTCTTGAGCTTGCTGTTTTCATCAGCCTTAACCCACCTCATAGGTTTTTTGGAGGGAGAGGGAGGTAGAGACAGATGCAGAATATGATTGGTTTTGTAATTGTAACTTCAGTAGTTTTATCTGAACTCCAGCTTTTTTCAGCTGGCGTCAATAATGGTTGCCTTTAGAAAAATGAGGCACAGCACAAAATACCAACTGCAGTCAGATGTTGGAGAATATGAATAAAATCATAAGTTTCCCCTGTTATGGTGAAATGGATTAAAGAAAAAAAATAAATAAATAAAAGTCATATCTAATGAAAAGGGAGAATATAAGGCTTACATGACCAGGCAACGTGTTTCCCTAAACACCTTTAGGGAAACATATTTTCCTGCACACCTTTACTGAGACTCAAAAAATCAATGACCACTTAAAAAAAAAAAAAAAAAAAAAAAAAAAAAAGATTTCCAAATAACATCTGGCATAAAATTATTCTGGACACTGGTCCTTTTCCAGAATTCCAAAGGAAAAAAAAATACTTCTCTGGGATCACAACAGTTTTCCTGTCCTCACTGAGCACATTTTTCCCTCAAGAAGATTTCTCTTAATAACGGTATGTCACAAATGATCACTAGGCAGGAAAAAAGGGTCAGGACAGGAATAACAAAGATGAAAAGAAAACTGCTGAGAGTTCACCTCTGCTATTTGTTTTGAAGCACACTTAAGATTCAAGTGGGACTACTCTGATTGTATTCAAAGATTTAGTTAGTTAAAGAACATAAACAAAACTAGCAAGGGCCATCAACCAGAGTAAGTTTTCCTCATAATCATAGAATAAGATCAATTTTGTTTATTCTTTAATACGATAATCTCGACTCCTCTGTATTTTTTAAAAAAAGAAATTAAACTTTCTTAGGACAAATGGCCTATTACTGCAGGGCAGATTTTTGGGCTGCTTGTATTTTCTCAGATTTTTTTTTTATTTTTTTTTTTGGTTGTGCTTTCCTTATCAAGTATTTTGAAGATTTTATACCAATTTTAGGTTAGCATGTTCTGCCTAGCAGCTTGTAACCATTGAAAGGCAAGGCCATAATCCATCTAGGTTTAGGGCATTTTCATAGAAGTGATGCAGAGCTGTGTCAATTTTAATGTCATGCTATAGAGAATGCATGCAGCTCTCTCCACTTTAGAGGATTAAAAGTGACCTCTCTTACCAAAATCAATAAGGGCAGCTTGCTGTGACTAATAGGTTGTAGAAATTCAAAAGAGACTGTTTGTAACACTGAGTTCATTCTCCCTGTGTCTCTCCCCACCCAGCCCCAGACTCGCTGGCAGGTCTGCACTTTGACACGTACATTCAGATGGCAAACCGATGTCTGTTCTCCTCCCAGGAACCAAACCAAGCCACAAACAATTTACTCGCATATTAGGGAAGAAAGTAAATTGATATTTATCTGATCAGACAGGACTTGGAAACTTCTGTAAAGAAACATCTTAGAGAAAACAGAATAAGGAAATAGTGAAAATGTACATTTTTGGACCCTATTAGGCTTTTTAAAAGACCCTTATGTATTATTAGGATATCAGCTAGTAGCCAGATTCTTCACATCTCTTCATGACGTGAGATTTTTTTTCTCGCCTTTGAGCACAGGCTTTTTTCCTTCAAATTTTTGCCTAGCTGCAATAGGCTAGAAATTTTACTTCCATTATAGTTGATGGAACTGCCCCGGAGATGTATGAGGTTGTAACATCCAACTGTAGCATTCATTAACTACTATGGCACATGCTTGGTTGTTCTGACTTTTCTCTTCTCCACTATTCCTTTTGTTACTTTGAAGTACTTCAGATTTAACAGTCTGGTTCAGTGGCTTTTAGAAATACATTAATTTCATACAGTATTTGAAAATGGTTCTGCTACAGAGAGTGCTCACAACTGGTGTACAGCAAATTTTCAGTTTCTCATTTTGTAACACTGTGGACTACTAGTAACTCAGATCAAGATCTCTTATGGTTAAAATACCCTTACTCTCCTGGATGTCTTTAATTTCCAATTTATTTTGCTTGAGGTACAAATTAAAAAACCTTACCCACAGTTCATAGCGTGTGGATTTTCTCCATATAACAATCACCATCATTGTCTTTATGCCAAAAAAACAAGACTTGCCTTGGGGGAGCAAGGGAGAATAGGGGCTGAAGTGGTGGGAGGAACCCAACTGTAAAGGTTTAGGAGTCCCTACGGAGGTTTATAAATAGACGACTGCCATGTGCAAAATGTGAAAGAAACCCAGTCAGCATAAGAGCTCGCTGCTGTTTTGAAATCTTCTAACTATGTCCATTTCACTTAGACAGTAGACAGTTATAAACAAACAATAAATCAAGAAATTATTAGCATCCAAATTTTGGCAAGATAATAAAATGTTTAGGGGTATAATCAGCAAATAATAGGAAAGATCTGCAAGTGAACCCACCAATTAATGATAAATAGAACTTGGCACAGAATAACTTCACCAATGTGGATCTCATTAGATGGCCATGGAACCTGTTCCTGCAGCAGTCCTTGCTGAGGGAGGGGAAGGTGAGGTAACCAAAATGTCAGTGTACCCACCCCCTCTCAGCTCTCAGGCTCCAGGATTGTAACCACCTGGGCCAAAATGACAACCTTATGCTGAGTAAAGGCCATACCGTGGTTCTCCACCCTTTAATTGATAGGTTTCCTGTTCTCAGCTTTTGGACCTTTGCTCTTGAATTCCATCTAAACACAGATGACCAAAATCGTGAAGCTTTACTTGCTCTGGAGAGTGAGAATTCCTCTCTCCTCTGCTCACCTGTTTTATTAATGATGCCTCTTAAAGAGAGAAATGCCCCTAGGCAAGTGATATCAGTTAAACAGATAAATAGTTCACATACCAGGCAGGGGGAAGGGAAAGGGGAAGAGACTCTGGCTTATTAGACTAGAAACAGACACACCATATTAATACAAAGAATAAGCATATGGTTCTAATAGGCTTTCTTAAAATGATTTATCAGCTGTGATTAAGCCCTCAACCAGCATGTCTATCTTCATAAATAAAGTAAAAGTGCACCTTGCTCTGAAGTATATCAGCAGTATCTTATTACCCACCCAACCATATATGCTGCAGTCCACTTAAAATTCAGCTCTGGGAAGCAGAGTTTGTGTTTAATGGTGGAGCGTACACTCTAGAGAGATTGCCAAGAATTAGGGGCTTTACCTAAGAGATAGACTTACCGAAAACACTACTACAAGGAAGGTTTATCCCTTCATCATGTGCCATCCAGTCCATGCTGCTGAAATCTGAGCAGGTAACAAGAAAGCTGTGCCATTAAAAACACTCGTAGGAAGACCAAGGCAAAATGCACAACAACTATTCAATGTTGTTGTGAAGGAAATGTCAGAATGAAATCAGGCAGACTTCCTTTTTGGGCATAGCCAAAATATACAAAACACAACAAAAACCCAAACATTACAGAAGGATGACTCAACTTCTTTGGGACAGAGACAATATAAAGCAGAAGGAAAGTGGACTGTCCTGACTGAGCTGTGCAAGATGATTCATCAGCTGGAATTAAGAAGAACATGGAAGGATTATGGTTAGGGAGGTTTAGCTCAATCAAAACCGTATGCCCTCCAATATTGCCTTTCTGCATGCTATAGTCACTTACTGATGGAAAAGCATTCAGGTCTTCCCTCAGACTATGAGAATCTAAATACATAAATCCATTCAAGCACAGTCCATTGCATCAGAAGAAGGTAAGACAGACCTGCCTGCCAGCAGAAGACAAGATGTACTGAGCAACAAGCCCAAGTTAAAGCCCATTCCTCTGAATAATTTTGCAAGGTCATGTTATGAACTCTTGACAGTTGTTTTTTTTTCTGCACAGTTATGCAGAAGCAGTCCCTTTTGTAGCAGTTCAACATAACAAAGTGCCTGGAATAAGTGCCTCAACTGCAGATATATACTCAAAACAAGACTCTCAAAGTCAATGGACCAAAGTACCAACTGCAGAATTCCCGTGTAAAAAGTAATGTATCACCACGTGGCTACCAGGAGAGCTCCACAAGTTAAGAAAAGCAGTTAAAATACAGCAGGCCTACCCATCTGGAGAGAGGAGGAGAGCATTCTTCCTGTCTTTAGCAACACTGAACAACAGCTGATAAATCTTTAACACACATGGTTTGTGCGATGCCCTGTGCTGAGGCTGAGGAGATATGGAATCAATCCGAGGCTCTGCCACAGACTTCCTGTGTAATTTTTAGCAAGTCACTTGAGTCCATATCCTTTATGGTAGCTCAGTGATTCACTCCTGCTTTATTTCAGTGAGAGCAAGACACCAAAATGCCTTTGAAGATCTCTATCAATCTTTTGGGGCCACACTGCTAAAGATATTTAGGATCCAAAAGACACAGAAAACTGCTTGCTTGGCAGAACTGTGAAGGGGAAATATCTCCATGGAAATATCACTCCATGTCTGCAATTTCTTCAGGAGCTTGGTGTCCCACTACAAAGGAGCTCTGGAAAACAACATTCTTTGAAATCTCTTCTTCCTTAGAAAATAAGAGAAAGAATTCCCATTCTCCACAGAAATGTTGCAAAAGTTAATAATTAAGAAAAAAAGGGATTTTATAATCCAACAGTGAGCCCATAAAGCAGATCAGTAAGTCTATTTAATTTGACAAAATTAGAACATTTGAAAACTCAATACAATTGTGTCACCCAGAAGAAATGATATGAAGATGCTCACATCTGCAAAAAAACATATGTTATATGTAAAGTATGGGAACTATTATATTTCCATCTTTCAATATGGGGTAATATTTTGGACTTTGAACTTAAGAATTAAGAATGAATGAATTGCTGGCTGGTCAAGGGGAGTGACTGCCTCACTCTACTCTGCACTGGTGTGGCCTCACCTTGAGTACTATGTGCAGTTTTGGGCACCCCAGTATAAGAAAAACATAAAGCTGTTAAAGAGTGTCCAAAGGAGAGCAACAAAGATGGTAAAGGACTATAAAGCACTATATGGAAGATGTATGAGTATTGGCTAAGGTCACTTGGATTTTTCAGCCTGGAGAAGAGCAGGCTGAGCGGAGGCCTCATCACAGTCTACAACTTCCTCATGAGGGGAACAGAGGGGCAGGCGCTGAACTCTACTCTCCGCGGACAGCAACAGGACCCAAGGGAATAGCATGGAGCTGGGATAGGGCAGGTTCAGACTGGATGTTAGGGAAAGGTTCTTCACCAAGAGGGTGGTCAGGCACTGGGACAGGCTCCCTAGGGCAGTGGTCATGGCACCAAGCCTGCTGGAGTTCAAGACACGTTTGGACAATGCTCTCAGATACACAGTTTGATTTTTTGGGTGGTACTTTGAGGTCCCAGAGTTGGACCTGATTGGACTTGGTTCCTTCCAACTTGGCTATTCTATGTTACTAAGTTTGAGCTATCACCTTGACCACAGCTTAAGTGATTGATAAAGTAACAGGTTGAAGCTATTACAACAAGTGCAGCCACGGTACCCTGTCATTTAGCTACTGTATTAACATAAATCAATTCTACACATATTTTTCTTCTGCTACAACATACCCACCACATAATCTCAGGAACAAAATAAGAAGTCAGAGGGAACTTTGACTTGAAAAAAAGAGTATAAACATTCTTACATGTTTAGATAAATGCATGCATGTGCATTAATGATTGCATAATTAAAAATAATTGAAATAAAAGGTATTTAAACCTAGGCCTTTGCCATTTTCTGCTGTACAAAATATCAGTCAATGAGAATCAAAAGTACTCTGGGAGCAGACTTATGAGTTTGTTGGTTTGTATCACTTCATGAGTGAAATACAGCTGTTTCTCAACACTTGCCTCTGAATTGTGTAGTACCAGAACAATATTCTTCTGTTTCATCTCAAACAGCCCACTGGGGTTTGTGTATTTATAAGGGAAGAATGGAGCTAACAGGGTTGCTGTAGAGGAAGGGCACACACTCAAATGTTATACCATTTTACATTGGCACACTGCAGCATTGACACCACCTCCCACAAGATCATGCTTCGAAGGAAATCAATCTGCAGATCTCCTATCCTGCATTACTATAAAAATAGACAAAAAATAAAATAAAACATATTCTTGAAACATGACTCCGTGCTGCACATTAATCGTGTGAACCTATGCAACCATCATATTTGTCTTTTTTTCTTCAGTGGACTACTTCACTTTGCTGATGCTTTTCTAGCAGTAAGGTGCCTACAGTGAGACAGTCTATTAGAACTGGAACATTAAGCCATGTTGAAGACTTGCTGGCTACAAGCTTCCTGGACTGACAGTGAACTACCTACAATATAAGCAAGCTCTAGTTGTTAATAGTTGTTTCCCAGCCTCATTTGCATAGTTTACTTATTATCTTGCAACATTGAGTGCTGATTAGAAGATTTCAAAATGGCAGGATAAGTCTGAGGAAATGATGTATCCAAATTCTAACATGAGCAGAATGTGATTTTTAAAATGCCTTCATATTGAAAATATTCAACTCACTGCTTCTAAATGTTACTGTATGTACTATTCTATTCTACATGGTATGCTGAGTGCATTTACATTCTTGTTTCATGCAGGGAGGTCAGAAGAAACATTTTAATGAATCAGGTCCAATTAGTTCACAAATGAATCCTGACTCTTCCCATCCTTGACAATACTCCATCAGACCCAACCTTAATGCTAAAAACAAGATGTGACAGGAGGGCCTATCCAGTAGCAGCAAAGGTCATGTGTTTGCAAGTAAAATGCATCGCAAGTGCTTTGGGTACTTAATGCTCAGAGCAGTGCAAACTTAAAACCTACAGCTAGCAGGTTAAGGTGCTAGCATTTCCTGCCTTGCTGACTTGGGTTGCAAATTTTGTCTGAGGCAGAGCTGTCAACTTGAGAGCTCTTGAGAGGTTTAATATTTACACTTCTGAATGTGGAAGGATAGTATAGGTATGCTTTTATCTGTATTAATTTTGGTGGTGAATTTGAGATTATGCTTGTGTCAGGAAGAGTGCCATCAAGAGGATGCAAAAAGCCTCTTTCATATGATTACCGATATGCTTATTTCTGATCTACAGCATCCTTTGCCTTCAGGGAGTGGGCCTTTCTTCAGAAGAGACTTCTTGCTAATATTTGCTGGTATAGACAATCTCATTTCCATTTATAACTTTCCTTTTCTCATTTCAGTTCAAGGCCTGGAGATCCTCATCATTACTATTACTTGAGTCTATTCAGTCCCCAGGAAAAAGGCTAACCCAAATATAATTTAAGAGATGGTCTTTGATGGATGAACTTATAATCTTCACAGATAAGATATATCAAGTATGGGAAGCAGAAAGAGACATTACTCCCACTTTACACATGAGCAACCATGACAGAATGATAATGATTTGTTCCAGGTTAAACAGCTAGGATAATAATGTAAGTGCTTTCCCCTCAATACTACCTTTCCAAAAAGGGTACATACAGTGTTCCTAGAAATATGCACGCAGCAAGTCACACCTAATTTGAAATGTTACCAGTCTGCATAACCAGCTTAATCACAACAAATTCTCATGGATCACCTGTGGGTTCCCACTTCCCAGGAGGGAAAGAGAAAGAAGAGGGAAAGATGAGGGAAATAAAAGCTAATCGGATTGTATTCTTTCAGTTTTCAAGTGATGACTCTCAAAGAGGGGGGAAAAAAGTGTTTTTCTATTATAAGATTTCAATGTCAAGCTGTGTGCTAAGCCACAGTGATATACTAAAATAAACAAAGCTTTCTTTCAGAGTCCAAAGAAATTAACCTGACCAAAAATATTTTTGGAAGAATTTTCTGAGACATGAGTAAGACTTTCATGCTGCTAGTATTGGTCTCTCAGTGCTGGTAGATCTGTTACAAGAACGCTACTTTGCACTTATTCCAGGTACAGGCTGTTAGAAGTATTTTGTTAGCAGTAGTTACAGAGGAGTCCCATTCTGTTGTGGCCTTTGTTTCTTGCATTTGTGTAAAGCCCTTCTGGGGCCTGTTTCAGATTCCTATCTTTTAGTCAGTAATATATGAATGAACAGACAGCAGAATAGTTGGAAACACAGAAAAACATTACAGGTTAACAAGACAGTATGACTTTAGCTTTGTATATATATAATTTCTCCCTCTTCCCATCATGCTCCCTGGAGATCACTAATGGCAGTTGCAGGGGTTAGTAGAAGGAGGGCAGAATAAGACATCCAGAGGCCACTCAACACCTGGTATTATCAGGTAACTTGATACCCTTGACTAGACTTCAATCAGATTGCGCAGCTACCCTCTAGTGAACTGAAATGGACTCTGCAACTTCAAACCTTGCAATTTATGGCTAGTTGCACAGAAGTCCACATCTGTAAATTTCTGCTCACCTCCTACTCCTAAAAACAAAGCAGCAAGAACCACTTAGGAATCCTCTTTGTAAATTATCAGTACTGAAGACATAGGAAAACAGAAAAATGTTCTCCTTAATTTTGGCCAATTATCCCCCTGGCAGCACACAAGAAGCAAAAGTATTGACAAATTAAATCTAAAATTAGATATATTTATCTCATTACATCAGTGTTTCCCAACATTCATCTTGCATGTAAAGCTGCAAAGGTTGGTCTTGGATATTTTCCCCACCCTTGACCAAAACTTGGACTCTCATATTTGGACTCTCTTTTCCCTTACTTAGAATGCTACGTCACAGTCTCTCTCCTCTTCCGTATCTGTCCCAATCTCCCTCCTTATAAGCCACAAATTATTCCTAGACTCCCTTCTCATCTTTTTTCTTACACGTCGCCTCTCCCTTTCTGCATTTCAGCAATCAGTCTCACCACTTTTTTCCAAAAAGCCCTCTAGTGCCTTCACTTTGTAGACATCAGAGTACCTCCAAGATCCCAAAATGCTGCTATCTCCAGATTTCACCAGCCACAGCAGCCACACTCACACATTTCACTTGTATGAGTTTTTAATTGGACAGTGATCATTAACAAACAAAGCAAAAGACAATGCAGCAGACATAAGAAACAGCACCTACATGGAAAGCACTTGCAATTGGAGGCAGCAGCACTTTGAAAGGCAAAATAATGCTGAGGCAAGCTAAGAAGTGCCCTCTGGCTTTAGCACCATAGCTGCTTTGTGGCCTTCTTCTCTTTCTTTTAGCCTATGGTACTGGTTAATGCTCAAGATAGACAAATAGAGCTTACTGGGAGAACTAACCCAAATAACACAATGTCCAATACTTGGAGAACTCCTATGGTAGGGGACATATCACATAAGATTTCCCAAGAGTTGCAGAAATGGGAAAGGGGAAAACAAAGGCACAAAAGGGAACACTGTGAAGGGGAGGCATTTTTCAGGTTATTCAGGAATGGCAAGGAGGAAGAAGGAAGCAGTATGCTCCTTTAGGAAGCCCCACATGACTTACATGTTTTAGTTCTCAGAAGCAACCAGAACTTTGGATGCTTACTTGAAAAGCTGAAGTTTCACACATTACCTCTCACTGACATCTATAGTGCATTAAGCTATTTCACAATTCTCTGAAAGTTTTAACAGCTCATTAGGATCCCTCAAAACACCGTAACAATCTTTGGCCATGTGATCTTACTTAACCCCATTCAAAGTGGCCTATAGAATTCAACCTAAACATAGAGATACTGAGAGTAATGTAATACTAATTGGAAACGGGATACATTATCTACTAGGAATTGCAAGTTAAAGTTTGTCCCTTCAACACGAATTCTTGGTGACAAATAAAGACACTCTGTTGCAGAGGTAAGAGAAAAACAACTTTCTGAAGTAAATGCCTCCTCATAATCCACATTTCCCTGTACTGTATTTCAGCAAGTTTGCAATCCTCACTTCAAAGGTGATATAATTTTCCCAAGCCTCTCCCTCAAGAGGTGTGTGGTTTTTATTATAGTTTACTTAAAAGCAGAGACTTGGAATCAAACCCTGGCAAACACAGTTACACACTTTTAGAAGTTTAATGCTGTTTTTTTTGTTGGTCTGGGGTTTCTTTTGTCAACTGTTTCAATAGTTTGAAAAGCATGTCACAACTTAGAGTGCCACCTAGTTTCTAACCAAAAGGTTACTACCAGGTAATAGAGCTCAATCTGCTTTCACGGTGTCCTTAAGGGGAAGGAAAGGTTCAGTCTGCTAACACTCACCCTTTTGTTGTTCTCTTCTTCTTGTGCCTTCCTGAACTCGTGCTCTAAGGAGCAATCGATATCATTGAAGAGGCCCACTTCCTCGCAGTTCTTCAGAAAGCGCGTTGGTGTAGGAGTCTGATCTGAGAATATGAAATGAAATGATCACTGATATTTAACATTTAAAAGAAAGAGAAACTGTCTGCCAGAAGAAGAGAGACGCTAGCTAACCTCTTCATGCCATCCCACTCCTACCACATCATCATTAAAAACAAACCACACAGTACTGAAGTTTGACTATGAACTGCAGACAGACAACGCTTGCCAGCAGCATCTGAAAACAGGCAGCAGTCATCGTTCAACCAGAAAGAAAACAGGCCAGATTTTCACAGAGCATGTAACACAAGTATATATCCTTAACATGTGCAAATGGTCATTTAACCACGCATAAACCTCCAGAAATAGGCACATGCAAAACAACGCACAGTCTGCATGGCAATGCATGTTTCCACTGCAGCATACAGGTAAATGTGGCAGATGTGCAGTAGTTAATGCCTTCAGTGCTTGAAACCACCTCCAACCTGCACATACTCTGCAACATGTGGGGAGTTAGCCATGGTATGATGAAGGTCTGAGGCTAATATGATTTTTGAAGGAATGTAAAGCTAAACCTTGACCACAAAGAAGCATTCAGGTATTCGTTTTACCTAAAAGTGTTGATAATACATATAAACTGTGAGATCTGGAGTAAAACAATTTTTAATGCATGCCTTCATCTTGAGGAATTTTTTGCCCTCTCAAAAATTTTAGGGAAGGATAAGATTCTATTTAACGTCACAAGTTGGAGGGAGTCAAGGTACAAGGTTTTTGGCCTTCTTTTCAAAAACCTGCAAGACAGATGAGCATAACTGCCCTGTGGACTGTTGCTCCAGTGATGACCTCAGCTAGTCTTTCTCCAGGAAATGAGAAATCAAGCCTAAACTTGGGAGCCAGCAACTCTTCAAAGACCAGCTCTGAGGCAACTCTAATTCTGAGGCAAGATCTTCACTACTCCACATCAGCTTCCTCATCTCCCCCAAAACTACAGTACAGAACCATGTTAACAAACTTATACTAACAAAACCTCCTCCTGCATGTTAGTTTCTTATTGTAGCTCAATATGTTTTGTAATACCTAATTTCATGGAAAAATTGGACTGTCTTCAAAACTCATCTTCTGCACAGTCATTGACAACTATCCTATTGTTTGAAATTAATTCTTTAAAGAATTAAAACTCTAACTAATCCCAGTTGCCCATACTTGGCCAATTCTGACCTCAGAAGAGAGCTTCACACCTCAGTGAGTTCTGGAAGGAAAAAAAGAGTAGTTTTTTGCACCTAATCTTGGTCAATTTCCAGTACAGGGAGACACAATGAGCATTACATGATCAGGATAGAAAAACAAAGCAAACAATAAACAAAAGGTAGCACAAAAAGAATGTACACAAGAGAAAATGCAGTTTCCACTTGGAAACTGAGTGGGAGGGATCAGTCTCCTCCCTTGCGAAATCAAAGTGAAGCTGACTTCTACCTGTAGAAGGCATGATACTAAAGGTTTGACCTTCTTAAGTAATCTAAGGGATAATACACTGGTTTGAATTTATGTTCCATCAGAAATATATTGATGTAACATTGAAAGCAAGTCCTTAATGTTAAAGTTCTGGTTTATTTCTTTTGGCTTGAGCATTATACTTGTGAGCGTAAGGGAAACAAATCTCAAGCATTTGGGAATGCACACATATTTATCTATTAGTTTTCACAGCTGACTACTGTATTACCAGAGTCAGAAATACAAGACTTTCCAAGACTCTCGCAAAAACTCAGCATAAGGAGCCAAGTCAACGAAGTGCTGACGTTGATGGGGACCGAGGGCACTCAGCACTTCACAGGTCCATACCCTAAACAAGGGCTGCCAAACTGATCTCTGGGGTAACCTCACTGAACTCAGTAGATTCTCACCAGAGTTGTCTTTGGACCATGGACTGGAATTTGCACTGGAAATTCAGTGCACTAAAAAGCAGGAGCAAAGGATTTTATATCCAAAAAGGATTAAATACTACTATAGCAAACACCACAATGGCTTTGTAGAAAAACAGAAAGTTAATCATTGCCAAGTATGTCATAAAGGGTATGTTGGTATTTGAATGTGAGGCAAATACACAAAACATCTTTTTTTTAGAAGTGGTATATCCATATCAAATGAGAAAGTTATCATTTTCTTGACCAAGATGAGAAACTAGGGTTTCATAATAAGCAAGCAGATAGCACCACTTTAACCAAAACCAAAAGTCCTAAATTTTCTTCAGGGGGACATGGGGGGAGGTAGGGAACAGGGTGGACAAGAATACACTAACATAGAAGAAGTCTTGTTATTTGTGTTATTTCTCATTAAGGCACACAGCCCATCAAGAAATCAGGCATTACGACAACAGAATACATCAGGTCAGAGGCAACTTGATGGGTAACAAAGCAATTATAAGATAGGTGTAACTGAAGTCAGTATGATTGCTCCTTATCTGCTCAGAATCTACTCCATGAATGTAAGACAGAAAAAAATCTCAGTGAAATAAATCCACTTTAACAGCGAAAACAAACAATCCAGAGGAAGTGTACAAAGGTTTCATACTGCTTTTTCTATGTGTACCAAAAGTGTATCTTCTGTGCCATAAGCAGACTGAAATAATGAAATGCATTGTGTTACCTACATTGAAACACACCGAGCTGTGGTCAGTCTTTCCAATTAACTGCTTTATTATCTAAAAGTATCAAAGCTGGTAGATTAATGACACTATTTACATTACCTACATATCAACACAGTGATCATAAATGACTACATCAATCTCCCCATACAGTTGGTGTAGTTTCTATGATCCAAGAATCTAACCAGCAAGAATTCAGAGCAAGGTTTTATTACAACAGAGTCCTCCCTTCCCTCCTCTCCTCCCAGTCAAGGCAGAGAGGCAGAGAGGAAAAAAAAAAAAAAAAAAAACCACCAACCAAATGCCCTGAACTCCATCCACAAACCTTCTGGAAGCCAGCTCAGCCAGATGTAAACCAAGAGCTCTTTCTGCCTTGCAATACTTCATCCTTCAACATTCATAGAAACCAGAAGTCCATGAAACCTCTGTGTTTATATGAGAGCAGAACTGATAAAGATCCCAACTTTAAAATGTTGAGACTTTATACATAGTATAGTAATTACACTGCATCCACTGATTCCAGGACTTCAGGGTTACCAAACCCAGTGGACTTTGCTCCTGAGGTAACTATTTTGCCCCTAGAAAACAAGTTCTCCCTCAGAAGGAGGGAAATTTTTTAGAAGAGATTACTTTCAACATCACAGTAATTTTTTAACCTAAATTAGGCAAGCTCTTATGTTTTAATTGGGAACAGTATCACAAAGGAGACCCTAGCATAAGTTACACATTCAGGTCTCCTAGAATTAACAAAATATTCCTAATTCTCAGCACTTAAAAATGCATTAATAGTTCCAACAGCTTGTGCCTGACCTCACTGTTCCCTGTTTGGTACAAACAAACCTTTTGTTGCTATCACTAGCGCCCACAACTATTGCAGGCTCACTGAGAACAGGGCTCTGGTTTGTTGTACTTCAGCAAGTGGATGTGCCAGACCCATCTGGACCAAAACTCAGACAGAGCTAGCACCACTCTCAGCATTCCTGCTGAGGACATGAGTTACTGCAGGAAACTGTCCTGCATGCACACTGTTAAGCATGCAGCCCAGGACTTCAATGACCTAAGCTGCATTTTGAACTGGGCAGTTTGGGATTTGGCTCAGTTTGGGTTAACTGTAGGTATCTGGCTGTTTGTTATGTTTACCAGCCATCCCAATCCAATCCTATTGTTCAACAAATAAAGATCTTTCCATCTCAAGCTGCCACCAGCACTAGTTTCCTGTGTTTTCAGGGAACTCGCTCCAGCTAACCTGTTCCATCTGACAATTACTTAAGAAGTTATTTCTATCTGACCTTTACCATTAGGTTGAAGACAGAACCCACCAAGTTTCAGACTGGGCAATAAATATTTTGTTCAGCCTGTTACTTAGATGAATAATCTGACTCTCTAATTACATAGTCATAGCCAGAAAGGCTGCAAGAAACATTAAGTTCAAATAAACCTCAAAAATGTAAATGGACAACATAAAAGCCCCAGAGCAAGATCAGAAGGTATAATCTTGTGCAGATCCCAACTCAACCTATTGTGTATTAAAGGAGGAAAGTCAGCAATCAGATTTTGAGTGGAACCTGATACACGGAATATATTTTGGCTGGTGACTATTTTGAAAATCTGCCCTCAGCGTCTGAAGTGAGGCATCTTGCTTCTCCAGGCATATTGAAAATATGCTGTAAGGCTATGGGAAATCTGAAGTCCTCAATAAAGAAAAAGATTCTGTTAGATATTCACTATGCTTGGCTGTTTGTTTCTTTTTTCTTATCTTTTTTTTTTTTTTTAATTACAGAAACAGCCTCTGAAAGGACACTAAGTCTCAATATACTGCTTTCAAACCAACAGCCTTACTAAGTACAATACCATCAAATGCAACATTAGCTTGCTGTATAGAGATTTTATATGAATCATCCTGAATCTATTTTGTAAAACTACCTCAGATCCCTAAACTTCATCCGTCAAAGCATGAATGAAAACTTTAAAAGATGATACCAGTTAAGAAAAAAAATAGAACAACAACAACAAAAAAAACCGTCCATATTCTTAGAGTTTGTATTGACCATTAAACTACTGCAAACATTATTCATCCTTAATAAAAGCTATCTAACAGCACAGTTCCAAAGTGTAACTTGATTCTTCATCTTTAAAATGTTTAGTCTGATGTGCAGTAATAACAGCCGTTTGGCTTGTTCAGCTGTGGGCTCTGTTGAAGTTATATACTTACCCATGTTATACTTTCAGGCAATGATAACAAAGTCAGAATAACAGGACTAGGACTGAAATTTGAAGGGCTGCCCATCAAACAGCCACAAGAGAAGAGGAATGTCCTGAGAAAGTCAAGAAAGTTTCTTCATTGATTCAGCAGGATACCACCCAAGTGTATCAAGAAGTTCAAGGTCATGAGACCTCAGGTAGGTGACAGAGGAGTAAAGAAGAAAGAAGTGCACCTAGTGGAACTGCTCTCACAAAGGGGCTCACAACTGTGTGCTCCCAAGAACTTTACTTCCAGAAGACTCACTGCCTAATGTACTGATTGGGCTTTCTGTGAGGGTATACGTACCGGGTGCAACACATCTTCAATCTCTTTTGGTTGCTTGGAAATTGTTTGCTCAAATTTTAGAAGAAAAGAGTGCAACTGAAACTTCATTATTTGGTAAAGAGAAAGATACAGAAGGGAAAAAGAAATCAAAAACTATTATATCCAATCATTTTGAAATCTACAAAATTTTTTTCTAGATAAACCTCCCTGTATAAGTCACAACAAGACAGAAAATGAGTCAACCAAGGATGACATGTGACCTCACTGACACAGGTGGTACCTGGATAAGTAATGCGTTTGCACTTTTGCAGATACTCTTTTACATCTAAAGATTTTCTGTCTCTACAGTGCATTTTGCTACAAAATAAATAAATAAAATAAAATAAAATAAAATAAAATAAAATAAAATAAAATAAAATAAAATAAAATAAAATAAAATAAAATAGAGGATAGGATTTTGGTAAGTAGAATGAGGAAGAAACAAGGGTTCCATACGAATAATCCTAGTCTCCTTTTCCTCTGCTCTCAGCAGTTTTGGAAGGGCACTTCTTTTTCCCCTCTCAAAGATGGTAAGGTTTCACTTCTTCCCTTCTAAATCTAATATATAAGGAATCTCGGTGTCCCTCCCTTCCAAAGTTCAGTTCCATACAGCTTTTTAGTACTTACCTGGAGGGAACAATCTGTCCCACAGACTTTAATATTTCAGTGTTGTGAAAACAACAACAAAAAGCTTTGACGTGCTTAACAAACTACTGAGTTTCAAAGCAATGTAATGTTCAGTTAGAACATTACAACAGCAGAAATGACATTTATTTCAGTCAACATAACTATAAAGTTTCCTACAAGGATGACTAAGTCACAGAAGTTTCACAAGATACTCTGTGTTAACTTGAATGGCTCTCCTTTGGCTAAGAAAGGCTGAAATGGAAATTGTCAATGACTCTCTCCCCATACTCACAGGGAGGCTTTAAAACAAAAACAAAATACACACATGAAAAGGAACAAATAATATTACTAACCTTTTTCTCTCTTTTTAAATGAACATCATTTTATTCAACAAAGCAAACACTTATGTTTTAATGAAATGACCCTTGTGGACTTTCATCAGAGAACATAAACCTGTATAGTGAACCTACCTGAAGTTTCTGAATTAGTTCAAGATTTGCCAGATACAATAGAACTTGTTCTTCAGTCAGCATCAGAGAATTGAAGTAAATATAGTGGAGCTAGTTGATAACAATGAAAGCTCTTGGCCAGACATACCATATTAATCAGCATAACACCAATAATTTCAGTTGGGTCATGGAACCTTGTTTATTAAATATTGACCCTGGCTACATAACAACATATACCTTTATATATAGCACATAATTTTACCTCCCACAGGCAAATTGATATTTCAGATCTCATCACAGGTTTCACATGAAAAACATATTTCTACTTCCTAAATAATATTTTGGTCAGTTTCTAAGATATTATATTGGTACAAGACCCAAACCCCATTAATTTTAGTGTCTACCTCCAATAATCATTCATGTAAGATGTGCTTAACGCATACTAAATATTACTGATGTTATATTGACCCCAGACTGGGGCTTAGTTATGTCTTAAAACACAGACGATAATACTAATGGCTACCTGAAAACATACGACCCATTATTTTGCACACACTAGTTACAAGTTTTTCACTTTCTTTTTGGAATAATGAATGGATTCAAACACAAAATGACACATTAAAAGATAGAACACAACATACTGGAAAAAAACGGACAGACTGACTTCTTGACAGCTTAAAAAAAAATAAGAAAAACAACACCACTCAGTAACATTGCACCTGGCTTATTATAGGGCAATTGCTGCTGCAATTCTTTGAAACTACTGATGACAGAAATAATTAAAAAAAAAATCAAATGAGCAAAAATGAAAGAAAAAAAAAAAAGGAAGACATGAAGACAAATGTCTAAGAAAAAACTCTGTCTCTTTTTCCCATATATCATTAATTTTTCATTACAAAATCTAAGAATAAAGCATCTTAAACTTTAAGGTATTTAGATTTCCCCAGGGTTTAGTTGGGTAATGAAACAACCATTTGTCTCCCTTCAGTGAGGGGAAGATCTATGATGCTGCAAAATGACAAACACATCCACCAAATGAACATAAAAACAAAAAAACATACACTACAGCATCAGGTTGCCAGGCCATTTTGCTCAGACATGCTTGCCACAGTCTTTGAGAACATGTACAGCTTTTCACTCTCATTATTACAGAGGATATTCATACACAAAGTGCAAATAATACATCCATCAGAAACAATGTGTAACCCTATTAACACAAAAATCTGCACTTCTACACACTTAGCTGGCTATCTGCAGATCTAGGGGCCCTGCTACCAGCGGCAGTGGTGGAAGCCAGTCCATTTTGCTGCAAAAAGTAATCAATCAGAAGGAATAGGACAGCTGTATCATAGAAGTTACCAAACATAAACGGAGCTAATCTACTCATGGGACCCTTGATGACCAAATATACTCCTTAGAAACCACCCTAGAGCCAAACAGAAAGTTCTAACAAAATTGAGCACTTTTGCAGGGTTCACATTACAGATGTCTTCAAGCAGTTTCACTGCCAGAGGTAACTGCCAAGTGCAAGAGCAGCACTTTCTCATTTGTGCTTGCAAACACAGGATTCTGTGGGCATAGCCAGCACACACACACTTTATAAGCCCTGCTCAATGTACTGCATACTGATTCTTTCTAATCTTAGTCCACTATGGCACCTGCGAAACTAAGAGGAAAAGAAATTCAATTTGGGGTGAGGTCTACCTGATTTCTTACTGGTAACTAAAGTCCCAAATACAAAGACCAACAAAACAAAAGCCAAATCAAGTATCTGCAAGCAATTGCTACTGAACCATGTTTTTCATAAAAAATGGAAGTGGTCAATACATAAGAGTTAGCCTGTTGGAGAACCTCTTAACTGTGATATGTGGGCATCTAAAACAGCCAGAGGTGGAAGAATTTCTGCTTATAGTAGAGGAAAGAAATGGTAAAATTAGGGTTAGTTTGACTTTACCCGGCAGTTGCTGAATGCCAGCAAGCCACCAATGTGTTGTTACTCCAACAAGAGTATGAGAAAACCACATAAACTAAAGGCCGCAATTGCACATAAGGATAGTTCTGTATCCAATAACTTTGTGTGATTTGGGAGTGGGGTGGGGGGTGGGGGGTGGGGAGTGTGGAGATAAATGGTTAATTCTAGGGAGAAAGCGTACTGGATATTACCCACTGGTAAAGGTTTACCTTTCTTCAACTGGAGGATTTACAGCTATTTACAGTGGCCAGGCCTTTATGAAGGTGGCTCACATAAAGGTGGCCTGTTACAGCTGCTGAAGTGAGCCTGTCATACTTAAAATAGTGAGTCTTACAAGAATGGTACAAAGGCACTTCATTAACACGCTCGCTGCTGGGCTCCCAGGTGACATGCGCTTAAGTGCCTGTATTTCACTTGCATGTTGACAAGGGAGTCAGTGATAGAGCTGCCAGCATGGCTGAGGTTCAACAATTTCCTTCCCTCTTATGCCAAACCTGTGGGAAGGCATAAGAATGGCAGCTGTCTTTTTGTCCAAAGATACACATTCTAGCTTATTCTACCTCTACTTGTTATTGAACTGGAGCTGGATTTTTTTAAACCAATCTTGGAGGTATTTTGCCAGTAGCTTTCCAGTAGGAGTCATGCTTTCAACATCATCTGAATAGTTATCTTGACTCTTGAATTTGTGTCTTCTTACCTGATAACATATTATCTGTTTTTATTGAAGGAAACTTCAAAGTCATTTCATGTTTGTGCCTGTGAATCATCAGATGATCCTCTGTTGGAAAACGCTGTCAGGCAAACACAGAGAGAGAGAGAAAGGAAAAAAAAAAAAAAAAGAGAGAGAGAGAAAAAAAATTAATTCTCTAATAAACTTTTGGCATTAGACAGAATTTCAAAAATGAGAGAGAGAAAGAAATGTATCCTGCCAGAAATGTGTTCAAATGGCACAGGAACAGCAAGTGAATATGAGTAACTAATATCTGTACTCAGAAATATATTTGCTGCAGTGCTTTTTGGGGTTACAAATGGAAAGGGGTTATGCATTTGCTTAAAAAAGTTGCAAGACCAAGTTTTAGTTTTTAAGGGTCATGGACACATGCTCTATTACCACCACCTCACAGGTCACCACGTGTCTGAGGAACTGTGATAACTGCTATTGTGTACACTCTTAGCCCACGGCAAATGCAAAGTAATACAGCATATCTTAAATCACTTCACTGTATTTTTCTGCTTTTGAGTATTTCTGCAACCTCTATCTGCTGAACAGCAATAAAAATAATCAGAGAAGCCAGCCTTCCCCTACCCAAAAGTATTCATAAAAAAAAATCATTTTTATTTGCAGAAAACTTGATTAAAACTGCCAGTGCAATGGTGTTCAGTAGCTAACAACTGTTTACGATCCTTTACGATACTAAATTAACTTTCTTCCCTTTGTCAAACGGGGAAGATGGAGTCCTGCTTTGGAAGAAACTAACGGGTGTGCTAAAAGTTTTTGTTTGTTTTTGTTTTTTACAATCTGATAACGTAATTTTACAACAAATAGTTTCTTTAAAAACAGACAGAGAAGAGAGATGCTTGAAAAAAATGCTGAAATTCTTGAATACCTGTGCTCTAAGAGCAAAATTGTTTTCTTCACCAGAAGGTGCATATACAGACCTTTATTACAAACTACTGTAGTAGTTTTAACAGGGTTATTTCAGGACTAGCGAACACCAAGAGATGTTTACCATGCCTTTGGGAAAGATAAATAAATATTATTTTACTTTTTTTTTTTTTTTTTAAGCAACAGGTACAATAGGACAAAACTGTCAAAAACTGGCAATGACAGAGTTAAAGCGACATAAGGCTTTCAACACAGCATATTCTTGGCTAAGTGACTTTGCTTGTGGCTATGGTATAAATAGCTGCAATAGGTTACACCTTCTAAGACTTCTAAGCCCATAGACAAGGCAGCATAAATAATAGGAATGAGTTTTCTGGAAATAAATAAATAAATATGTGTATCCCAAAAAACTTTTCCTCACTGTCAAATCCTGGTTCATTGCTTACTCATCTGGAAGAAATGCAGCACTAGAAATTTAAGTTAAGAACAAACGGAATTTGTGAAAGACCTCGCTCAACGGAATTGTGAGACAGAAAACATGTTTCTTCTCATGGAAATGGATTTTCCTTCATGTAACCCCATACTTTGTCTTCAGGGTGAAATCAGCCAGGCTTAAAGAGGGCCTTGTGTGACTGAGGAGAAGCTGTTCCTTCAGTTCAAGCTTCTGTGTGTTTTATTGTAAATTACTTTCTTCCTCACGCAGAATACCAACATTCTCAGCCTCGAACACACATCTGCACTGGCTGATGGACAAGCAACTCCCCAGGCAGCTGAGGTGGATTCCTGTCAATTCCTCTTTTATAATAAAAAGAGATCATGTTTTGGAATGAGAAATTAAATGCCTTTTATGATGAAGTTACATCTACGCTTATCACCTTCCCAAACTGTAACAACATACAACAAAGTAAAATCTCTGAGCACCTAAGTGAACTTATTTGGATCAGCTTCCCTCCACTGAGTGAGAACACTTAAGTCCACTGACATGAGTGGAAGTTTGTTCTAGAATTTAACAAAAGTTAAACAAACTTTGACTATAAGACTCGGATATTTTCATTTTATACTACCTCTGTGATAGAGTAGTCCAGTGAGGGTTTTAACTCTGCCTGTGGACGTCTGAAGGCACAAGTCCTTGGTCAGAGAGGCAATCAGAAAGATGCACTCCAGCATCTATAGAAAGGCTCCCACTTAGTAAAACAGCAAAGCTGCTCATGGCCTTTTGTTAACAGGATTTTAGAATTCTTCTTTTTCTTATTTTAGTTCCTAACAAAAACGACATCTACGCTCTTGTGATAATCACACAATATTTTTTTCCCCATTGTTCCACCATGGGAACATAAAGATTTGTGAAAATATGAGCCAGTTGAAAATTTTCAACATAGAGGGAAATATCCTCATTAAGAGATGGGGAATCTGAGAAATAGGTAAGCTAGATCACTTAAAACAGATGCATACAGGAAGCCTGTGGCAAAAGCCCTAAAGATGTCCTTGCCCGAAGATTTTACTTGCAAATGCTTGTCACTAAAACAAATTAGGGTGGGAGGTGCCACACACAGAACTTCCCTCGCCACTGGAAGAGATCACAGTGTGGTTTTTTTGCTTTTTTTTTTTTTTTTTAGAAGAAACACATGAGTCCCAATCAAAAATCTCAGCAGGTAAAATACTTGTCACTTCAGGCTTTTAAAACTTCTTTTTTTTTCAATATAAAACACCACGTTACAGGTCAGATCATATCCTCAGAGGCACATGGCAGATTGCCAGTCAAAAGGAATCTCCAACAGGAGCAGAATTTATCTACAGGCTGCATTTTCAATATAGAATATTTTGTAGAGATTTCTCTCAAAGATTTTGTGGTTTTTGTGCGTGTGTGTGTTTTGTGTTTTTTTTGTTTGTTTGTTTGTTTGCTTTGTTTTGTTTTTAATAGCTAATAAGGTGGCATTTATTTACGTATTAAAAATCATCAGGAGATTTTCTGTACCTAGTGAGAAATGTAAGACATTGCTTTGTACATACGAGCAGAAAAAAATACAAATGCATCTTGCCTAGTGTGGCCTCTCTTGCTAGCTATTAATGAATTTGCAATACCTGGCTTGAAACATTAGCATTAGGAATGAGGAAGAAGCAGCATGAGAAGCTCTTCTACCAACTCACTGTTGAATGGCTGTTATGTCTGTTTTAAATATTTTGTAGTAATATCTTGTAGGGCAAGGAGGGAATTGGGGGGTGGGAAAAGACTTAAAGAAATAACAAAAAAAAAACAACCCACCCACATTATTATTAGACATGTGTTAATATATCGGGAGGCATTATACAAGCCAGAGCTAGTGCTGAGGACTCAATTAATATCTCCGCTGACTCCACTCACCTGTGAGCAGCCTGGGGCACTGCAGACAAAAGGCCTCTCCTGCTCCAAGTTCATCTTTGATTCCTCATAAATCTACATGTTAAAAGGGGAGGGGGAAAGAAAGGGAACCTATGAATATACACATTCTGAACTTCACACACACATGCAACATGCAGTCTTCATAGTTTTTACTTTTATTTCAAACTCCCAAAACAGACCAGGGCAAAGTTTCATCCTCAAAGTACTAAATTTGCTAATATTCAGCAGGCTCCCTACAGTTTAAGCTCTTATTACTCCTTCCTGAGTACATATTTACTCTGATGGAAGAAAAAACCCCATTAGGCTTTCACAGCAGAAATCCTGCCTTGGAAAAAAAGCATATGTTCAGTGTTGTTATTAGATAAGACCGTGTCTGTTCAGAAATATTTTGAATTAAGGGTTTTTACCTCTTTTTCTTTGGTTCCCGCTGAATCACATTAAAACCAGACGTCTAGGTTATTTCTGAGAAAGAGCCCACTTTTTGAAGTTCTTCAGCCTTATTGTTCAATATTAATAACTTAAATACATTACATACAGGCTCTGTATATGCACCATACAAATGTGCATCAACAGCCTTTAAAAGACTGACTAATTTACTATAATTAATTTACTATAGCTGTGTCTTAAATAAAACAACACTATTTAAAATAACAGAGTCACAGACTAGATCCTAAGAAGCTCAAGAAGAGAAGTTTTGCCTAAAACTGCAGCTTCCCCATAGCAGTTACAGCCCTGCAATTTTGCCCTAAAGCCAGGGGGAGAGCCCCTGGGTCTTGAACAAACATAGCAAGAGGAAAGCATTTGCCCTCAGACTGCAGTAATGCAGCTAGCGTTAGGTCAGAGGTTGGACTCGATGATCTTGAGGTCTCTTCCAACCTAGAAATTCTGTGATTCTGTGATTCTGTGTGATTTGGGTCAACATTACAGCAGTGTCCCCGACCAGCATGAGCAAAAATCATTTGTTAGTAACAGCCTAGGACTTAAATAAGTCACTTCTTTCTGAGACTTTTGAGCCTGTTGCTACAATTGGCATTATAATTTGGAAAATAATAGGTGACCCACCTTAAAGCACGATGTATGACAGTACACTTTAAATCCCTTAAAATTCAGTCTGACCACAACCCCACTTAGACAAATACCTGAGAAGTGTTTGTGTGAATCTGTCATGAACAAAAACAAATATCCTGGTGGAGAAGAATTTAATTCTGAAGCTACAAAAATTTGCAGGACAAGTGATGAAATCACTCCATTCTGCTATTTTTTATAAACCTAATCTGAACATCTAATTTTTTTTAAACCACAGTTTATCACTTCCAGTTACCAGGAATGTCTTTCCCACACTTATTTTTGTTGTTAGATACACTTTTTTTTTCCCAAGAGTTGCCACCATCTCCAGTAAGCATTCCCCTCTTAACCTGAACATCAGCCCAGTATTTTCAGTATTTAAGTTTTCCAAAGAAACAAAACTTTTGGGTGATAACTTTTCTTTTTCCTTTTAATTATAACTTATTCTGGTGGATAGCATTAGACAGAGAATAATTTTCCTACTTATGACCAGGCAAAGGAAAGAAAGGCAGCAGAACATCCTTTGCCATCTCCACTGACTCCCAGTGTAGAATCCCCTCCGATTTTTATTTCACCTTTAATCTCCTCAAGGACCCTACCCCTAAAGGTGCTTGCTAGTTAGCACCATCTGATGTTCTTGGTATAGACACCTCTACCAAAACCTGGCTTAGAACGGTGATTCATTGCACCAAATACAGTTAGGAGCCAAGGAAGACCCTAGCTCTAGCTGCACAAGGCAAAAACTGAAATAACTACAATTGTACCTAATTTACCCCCTTAAGATTATTCATATCCTGTTTTGATTTAACTTACATCTATGTTAAACTGAAATAGAACACTCATAATCAGAAATGAAAGAGCATGTTTACATCAAGGCTTATACTAAAATAACTAAAGGTGTTAAATTCCTTCTAATTTCAGTTATTTCAGTTCCAGTCTGTGCATAGACAGGCTCTTCAGAGGTGAAGTAATAAAAATTCTCAGAATTAATGCTATTCTGCTTGAAAGAAACAACCAGCGGAGAGATAACTGACTAAACAAACAAACCCCTACAAAAACAAAAACAAAACCTCCAGCTAGTTTGATTTTTAAATCCACCTCTATTTATGGTATGTGACCCTGGGATGTTGTCTTTCCTAAAGACCTCTTCACAGAATAAAAAGAGAAAGAAAAAGACTTTATCTGAGGTCTCAATTACCCCTGCAACTGAAGCACTGCCAAATGTTTATGTTACCTCTTCCTCCCCTCCTTGGGGGACAGTGACAACTGCATTTTCAATAGCAGAACAATGGATGATACTCAGTTAAAGAAAATAGAGAGCAACAATTCTGGTCCCAAGCGTCCGAGTGAATTTTAAAATGTTGCCATGAATTACTTGGATCTTGTTTCCTACTTGAGTACTAAAAATATAATACTTCTCTCCCCTCCCTAAGCATTGAGATTTAGCCCCAAGGTCCATAGGTACGTGCTTTGATAACGATTTAATAATTATCAGGGTTATGTACGTAAATAGTGTGAAGTAAGCACCAAAGTAACATGCTCAGTGTAGCATCCTGAGCATGAGGATTGACTGCAGGAAAATGTGAACTTGGATTTTATTCTCAGTACTTCAAAAAGGTGTCAGATCCAACATCTAGTCATTTACCACAGACGTACAAGCAGCTGCTGGTTCCCATGAAAATCACCCTTTGTAGATGATTTTCAGAGGTTAAACTTAAAGAAAATGAAAGAAAGTAATAATCCAGAATGGCTACATCATCTGTGCCCTCCAGGATACTGCCTAGCATGACTTGACCCATAAAACAAGTTACCAGATAGTGCAATGCCCTCAAGTCAAACTGCGCAACGTACAGTTTGTGTTTACATGTAACACTATCACTGCGGTTGTGACTGTAGTGGTGTTGATTCTCTTAGGAGAGTAAATGAGTGAAAGCTTTTTGAAAGGGTGTCCGGCTACCCTATGGCAGTAACTCAAGCTTTATGCCTGAATGTTGACCAGAAACAAGCAGCTGAAAATCCAGAGTATGAGCATGAAGGCATCCCCCCTTCCAACTGAACCCTACAAGAGCTGCAGGTGAATGCAGGCAACATGGGATCTAACCCCTGGTTTGCAACCATAGGATGGGAGTTCACAATGGCAGAGGTGTTTTTTTGTTGTTGTTGTTGTTTGTTTGTTCATTTGTTTTTGTTTTTTGTTGTGTGTTTTTGTTGTTGTTGTTGTTGTTGTTATGCACAGCACAACTTGCACAGCATCCTTTTCAAGA
Source organism: Aythya marila (assembly GCF_965140915.1). Taxonomy (NCBI): domain Eukaryota; kingdom Metazoa; phylum Chordata; class Aves; order Anseriformes; family Anatidae; genus Aythya; species Aythya marila. The sequence goes on along the minus strand of NC_139043.1, from coordinate 36,361,305 downwards.
TGCAGTTGAGCATCTCCCATCCTGCAGTTCAGACTAAAGCCAGGCGTACGCTGCCCCTGGCACCCAGACCTCTTCGCGCACCTCGTTTCTGTTGCAGGGCCACACAACCCAAGTCTCCTTTTTCACCGTGCTCGCAGGTGGTTCAGAATGCACGAAGGAAATAACGCAACCAATGGCAACATTTCTACTTCACCTAATAAAAATAAATCATAGTAACCTTTCCATCTAAATTAAGGTGCTTATTAACCTTTGGGGTCTTAAATATTCAAGTTACACTCACGCACCTTCTATGGTGCTACGTGACTGCCAAAATTAATGCACACAAAGAATATCAGGTAAACCTATGATGACTGAAAAGTTTAAGGATTGCTTGGCCTTGTTTTGTTTTGTTTTGTTTTTTCTCTTTTTGTTTTGTTTTTTACTTCTTTTATCAATAACTCAATTTGGTGCAACTTCATGGCCTCTTCAAAGCAACATACAAGATCTATAAGTGAGCACTTATGTTGATATGTCAGCATTAGTTCTGATATTATTAACAATAGGCATGAATGCATTATGCAGCAGAAGAGGGGGGTTGAATTTTAATAGAGATGTTAACAACATCTGTCAGCATTTATTGCCCTATTGTGACCACGTAAAGAGCCTTATTGGCAGAATATGTAAGTGAGGAAATCTGCTACGCTGTTGTAGCCTGCCACTCTTCTGAAATATCACCCTGCTTAGGAGCAGCTAAGGTATTCCAATTAGAAAAATAAATAAACAGAAATATAAAAGAAACAGAGAAAGATTTATCCAAGTCATGTCACATGGAAGGGAAACAAGTAAGCTCTTCAGCCAGCCAGAATATTCTTCCATTTCTTGATTTCTGCATAAGATGCTACGAAACATTTTTATTAGAATTAATAAAAACGAAGCCTGCAGTGAGGAATACAAGAACATAACAAAGAAATAAAAAGCAAACAAAAGATACAAAACCATGCTTAGAACATAGCAACAAACTACATCCCCTCTCAGCAGCATCCAGGGGAAACACCCCATGCTCCTCAAGGAGATTTTTTAGAGCCCCACGATTGTCCCTTCTGGATCAGAAAAATAGCTCTAACAACTGACACCAAGAAAGCATGCTCCTTTCTGACTCTCTCCCCCTTTTTAAACTCAGCAGTAATCTTATTGCCTTACTGGTAAAAACATCAAGCAGGCTTGTTTCCTGTTTCAATGTTATTCTTGAAGTGGGCTGCAGTAAGAGTCTGATTTTCATTGGGCTATTATTATTTGCAGCTGTGCGACCTTTTTAACCCTCCTTTAAAAGTGACATTTCAGCCTTCAACCTCAAGCTGTCTAAATGTTGCAAGATTTTCAGTCTTCTGATTAACAGTGAAAAAGAACTGATGGGGAGGTGTACAACAATGTGCCTAATACAGGTCAGTGCACCGATCTTGCCACTTGCACAAGTGAGTAATTACACTCATATAAGCAACCTGTTTGTTGAAATTAATCACCTGGGCATGTTTGCAAGACAGGTTTCTTCAGGCTGGTGTGACCCAGGTCACTGAGATTGCCAAAGACATGTACAAAATCCACAGTCACTAGCATTAGCAGCGGTATGCGGAGACATGAGCAATAAATGAAGCATCACCTGTTTCTTAGGGTCATGGCCACAGCGTATAAGAAGTGAGAGGAGATGTGGTTATGGTGCACTTGTGCATATTTAAGAACCCCATCGGTGCATGCAGCTACTCATGGCTATCCAGTGCCACACTATTTGCAGGTAATTGCAGTGTCATTACAAATGCAATTAAGACTTGTTGGTTTTGGAAGTGTAGCACATGCAGGGTTAATGCCGACGGTTGTTCCCAATATGCCCTTGCATGAGCAAAGCCGACTTTAAGTATCGCTGTGCTGAAACGGTGCATGGTGTTTTTCGTCTGCGTGGACCGCTCAGTGGAAAGGCCTGTTTTCTGAAGCTAGCATCATGCTTTCCACATGCACACATACAGGGCTCATTATCACGGCCCTGCCTGCTTCAGCTGCTACAACGGAGGGTCTGTCAGCATTTCCATTAGAAACCACCCCCCGTTTCAGGATTAAAGCATTTCCAAATGGTTCTGGATGCTGGAAAGCAATTTGTGTCTGGAGTCCCCAAGAAGGCCTTTAATGTGATACACATTTGAGCTGGGGCTCTAGCTCTCACTGGTACTCCAGTGAAGTTTTTGTGATTACATTTATGACATTTATATGTGGAAAAACACTCAGCTTGGGCCTTTATTCATTTGTTTTAAAAGGAGAGAGCCCCATAAATCTTCAGGCAGAGCGGAGCGCTCTCAAAAAGCGGTTGATGTGTGAATTGCCTCAACAGCGAGCGGCGTTTGGTCCTGTCCCTGTGGCTGGCAGCAGCAAGCACCGGCTGTGTGGCATGGGGGTGCCTCCTGGGTAGCTGCAGCCCCTGCCACCTGTGTGATTGCTGGCCAGAGGCATGCTTCGGGATCAGCTGAAAACAGAGTACTCAAAAGATTCTGGTTTCACACTTGCCAGACACCTCGGTTCTTGTTAAACATCCACTCTGTTTACTGCCTGTCTGAACAAGATCCAGCGCTGGGAAGGCTCCCCGGGAGTCTGAGAGTTTTATCCCATCTCTCTCTCCCAGGTATACTCATCTGTCTCCAAATCAACTGAGGGTGAAGTGGTTTTGCTCCCCGACTCAGAGTTTGGCCATGACAAAATACTGTTTTTGTTATCAAGGGAAACCTAACAGCTTTCTCCTGCATATCTTCCACTTATGCAGAGCTGCTTTCTTCTAAAGAAAGAAAGAAAGAAAGAAGGTGCGGGACTAAGGATAACCAAACAGAAAAGGTGCAAGGATAAGAAATTTCAAAAGGGAAAAAGAATGAAGTCTGAAAACCTAAAGAGCTAAGGAGGGGGAAAAATGAGGGAAAGCAGAACCCCAAGGGATTCTGGCAACAATGAGCCACCAGTAGAAGCAGGATAGAGAAGGAAAATGGAAGCGAGGCCTGCAGACCAAGGTACAGGACCAAGGAAAGAAAGAGGGAGTAAAAGGACACTTCTGAAGAAGAAACTTAAAATAGAAAGCAGATGACCTACTGCCTTCCCACATAACAGCAAAGTGAGAGTCCAGCATTGTATGCCATCCATGCAAGACAGGAGTATTTGGTAGAGGGCTCTGTTTGTCCTCTGCACTGGATGAGCCATAAATCAAATCTAGCAAATATACACAAGTTTAAATGATTAATCTATGAAAGGATTTGCTGTTTTAAAGAAATAACCATGGGGTTATTAAGCATAAGCAATAGAAGACCAAAAAAAAAAAAAAAAAAAAAAAAAAAACCAGCACTTTTGAAAAAAGTTCATGAGAGTTATCTCAGCACAGAAATATTCTATAGGAGAAATCAGATCTTTATAGGGAAAGATGGCTATTACTTCAACTCTGGAAAAACACTTCTAGGAATAATGTGGTTATTTTACACTCTGCAACTGGCCAAATAGGGACTGCCTCCCCTGGAAGACTTCCAGGCTTGTAGCTCTGCAACTGTCCCCCACTGATGTCATTTGCAGAGCAGCCCTAATACCTGCTCTCCCTTGTTACAAGTTTGAAACAGCGTGAGTGACCAGGATGCACTACTACTGACAACACAGAGGTTTGCTTAACAGAACATGCAGCGGCGCCAACACAAGCTGTAGCAATACAACCACAGATGCAGGCAATGAAAGGAAAAATCGCTATTTGACAATGAACATTGAACACCCCGTCAGACAGAAAGAACACCTGTATCACTTCTCCATTTTACCTACATGCAATTCTTCTGCTAGCGTTTTCAGCGCTGGAAAAACCCAGACCTACTAAGTAAAACCAACATCTATGTCTACATGTATAGTTTTAATTTGCCAAACACTAAGGAGAATGTCAAGTGTCTAAGGGTAGTCAAACAGCATCTAAATTTCATGTTTATCTCGATGTGAATGAATATTTCATCAGGCATTCAAAGTAAATGCTCATGCTAGAAGGTTAAGTTAGACTGATGTGGGTCTTGGGATAGCAAAGGGAAAGAAAAAAAAAATGAAAGGCAGCATGCAGCAGATGCTTTATATGGTCTGCTAAAAAAGGACTCCCCACTATCTCAAAGGTTCAAACATTAGAGTTCGTAGTTAGGTTGCCCACGGTGGTGATAATACCTGTCTTTAGATAAGTCACTGTCAATCTCACAATTTGTTCTGTACAAAGGAAGGTGCAGTAACACAAGTGGCAGGAATCTTGTTTTAAGAGACAAACACTAACGACTAGTGTTTTAAAGGAAAAAATGTATTTGCTCTGTTCTTTCTTTATGAGCAAGTTTTGGCTTCTCCCTGTTTGGGACACAGTCCCTTGGGGCATAGAACATGAACACAGGAGTTAAAACCACCATTAGCTGAAATCGATATTTACTAGCAAACACTTGAAAGGTTTAAAGGAGAAGAAATACAGAGAGAATTCCATTCTGGACTCCTACGGACATTATTAACATGAATCCAATAGCACCTACTCTCTCACTGCTAATTTTTGAAGGTTACACACAATGCAGTATTTGATGTCCTAATGAGTTACAAATAACATAAGAACAGGCTGCTCAAAATTGTATCTACAGCTATTTGGCAGAAAGAGGGGGGGGGGAGAGAGAAGAACAGAAAATGCATGGCTTGTCAGACAGTCTGCCCCAATATTCACTCTTCTCCCAAAGGTTAATAGCATTAAGTGAGGTGGGTGCTCTGTCTTCTGCAAACCCTTTTCACAAGCACTGCATCATTCCCAGAGCTGTGGAAGCTGCTGTGCTTCAGTAGTTCTTATGCCAAGAGCTTTATCGTGGGTGTACAAAAGAAAAACAAAGAGTCTTCGGATCATCTTCACAAGTTAAGATGGTTCATCATGCCTATTGCTGTGAAGCAAAAATAAATAAATAAAATAAAAATAAAATAAAATAAAAACACTTCAAGGAAAAGTTCAAGTGTTATGCACTGGAGAAGATCTACAGGAAGCCTGTAAAGGGCAGAAAAGGCAACTGCAACTGTGGCGAGAAATGAAGCCCATGAAGCAGAGGGTGTCATTGATGAACTCCCAGTAACATCTGGCAAATAAGCTAATCTTTTGGGACTTTCCAATGTTGGCAGATAAGCATGTTGTCTGTCCCTTCAAAGGCTGACCTCATTTCTATCCTTGGGTTAATGGCATGCAAAGCTCTGTGCTACAGTTACTTTTTTTCACGCTTTCCCCCGCCCCCAACAGTTATTCTTAAACACCAAACAACTTTGCCTATTGTTATAGTTTGCATACAATTTAATTAAGAGTTTTCCCTCCAGGAATAATATTGACTGAAGGTTTTGAAGGGTTGTTTTGTTTTTTAAGTGTACTGTAACTGCAGTATGCTAATTGCTTTGGTTTACGATACACAAATAGATAAAAGAATTCACCTACCTTGCATGCAAATAAACACTTAGATTTCCAAAGGGAAGGAAGAAAAAAAAAAAGAAAGCATAAAAGATATCCTGGGGGAAACAACACAAGGCTGCTTAGCTGACTTTCATACCAGAAGCGGTTAGGGGCTTAAACAGAGGCTTTGAAAATTCTGCCAGCCCAAATTTTCCTTCTGGTTTATTATATAAAATAATCCTTAAACCAGAACTCTGCAAACCAACTTTCTACACTTTATGGATACAATTCTCCAATTCTGTATATTTAAAATAAGTTTAAATTAAGGCCAACCTTGCTTTTTTTTTTTTTTTTTTTTTTTTTGGCTTTATAACTAACATACAGGACAACTTAAGACTTTCATTACTTTCATTACATAGAAAAATGAGGCCATTAATAACTGCTACAAGCCATTAATTATTAACTTTTACCCTTTTATAATTACAATTATTAAAGATTTTTTTTTTAATGGGAACTTCTCTCTCTTCAAAATGACCAAAATTCCTGAATCAAGCCTCAGCATTCACTGTTCTTAGCATAAGATAAAATCCTCTAGGGTAACAAATCTCTGCTGGGAACACTGGCAGCTTGTATGTCCCCTCAGGCAGCACTCAGCACAAGAAAGTCTTAGACATTAAAATCTGAAAACTCTTCTTTTCAGCCCCAACGATCAAGGGCAGGCTGATCTGCAACAGTTTAAACTTTGTATTCGCAAAACTACTACTGGAAATCTCCAATACATACCTCTTTTATTCACTGTTAGTTTCTCACCATCACATAACAAGATTTACTAACAGCAGCTTAACAACCTACTTCAGGTGAGTTTCATTTGGATATAGGCTTATCCTTGTTTTTAGGAATAACAAGATGGGGTCATCACGCTGTTAAAATATTTTAATTAAAATTCTAGTTTTTGAGTTTGGGAACCAGGTTAGAAAACTGTTTCCACCTCATTCTTGTTATTTGTATTGAATATATAGCACAGCACAACTGGACTTAAAGAGGGCCATAAGGAGTAAGCAAGGATTTGCTCAAACTAATCAGCAACTCAGAAAAAAACATATATACTCAGAGAAGATGCAGATGTCAAAGTGAGAGCTTCTGTATTCTGGTGGCCCTTTTAGACATTGCAACCAGCTCCTTCTGGAGGTTTTCACCCCGTCAAAACAGCCAAAACTAAGGACCAGAAGTACTACTCACAACATTTAACCAAAATCTTTTTTTTTTTTTTTTTTTTTTTAGCCAGGTCTTTTAGCCTACATATGCTGGAATACCTGAAGATACACCAGCAGTCACAAGGCATGTCCAGTGCAGATACCGCCAACACAATAGGCCCTGTTGCAGGGTTCAACTGTGTTCATCCTTGACCGTTTATGAGGCACTCTGCAACTATACCAAGGTCTGGAGCCAATAAATAAATAAATAAAGACAAATGCTGTGAGGACCAAGGGATACCCTGGCACTGCAGCTCCCTCCTCTGCCCCCACTCCGCAGCTGTGCATGGCAGCAGCTCAGAGTCCTTGGCCATGCCAGGGCTTTTCTTCACAACTGAGGTCTCTGCCCTGGAAATTCAGGTATCTGACCAGAAGAGAGCACAGAACAACCCACAGATTGCCTGCAGACATCCCAAACAAGCAAAAAAAAAATACAGGGTTTTGTGCTACTCCCCGCTCCCACAAACCCTCCATGCTGGCTCTGGTGTACACCCTGGAAGGGCCTGCAACTCTTGAGTCAGGCATGAGGACAGGACCCAGGAGAGGGGCTACCTTTGAAGACAGTCCAAAACAGATCTTCAAAGACTTTTTCTCAAATATCTGCCTCCCCTGAGCACAGAAGCGGTGATTCTGACCTTCCCCACCACTCAGGGAGAGCACCCAGAGGTATTTGCGAGGGCCGGCAGCGCTCGTTCCTCCAGCCCGTGACACCAGCTGTGCCCTGCAAATACATCTGCTGCATGTGAAAGACAAACAACCAGCTTCTCTCCACACCCATGAACAGCAGCTCCAATATCAGCATCAGAGAGAAGCCCCAAGACAGGCAGGGAGGTGATTGTGCAGGGAGGTGACCAGCCGAGCAGAGAGATCTGCTTGATCTGCTCAGATCTCCAGAGAGATCTGCTTATAGGTATGGAGGAGAGCTCTACACTACAGGAATGAATGTGGTGTGTGGGTCTGTGTGTGCACGTGCAAATCCAGGTGTGAGTGTGAAAAGGAACATTTCTCTCCCTCCTAAAAGACTGCAAGTATTTCCCAGCAGTACAAAACTCTCCAGAACTCATCTCAGGAAAGACTGCCACATTGCATTAAAAAAGCAGTCTTTCTGGCCAGTGGATTATTGTCTCCATTAAGGAGGCAGTATATCAAGATGAAAAAATTCCCAGCCAGTCACTAGCCACAAAGTTCTGGCACTGACCAATCCATAACTACAAACAAGAATATTAAAAACCAGCACACATGAAAAAAATATTACTTTCCTAAAAAGAAGGAGGCAAAGTAAGAAGTAATTCTCCATAGGCTGTACATTCACAATCTGTGAACAACTCACAGCAACTTATAACATGCTGCAAGTGTAAAGCGGTGAAATTCAAACATCTTTCAAAACCACAGATTTGTAACTTGCGCTTATGTAAATACACAGCTTTCAAGCCTCAGCCATCCTGGCCATAGCTCTTCTGGGAAAAATGAAAAAATCTTGGCTGAGGTTTCCAAGAGCAAGCAGTGATACTGAGTGCCTCCAGTTTTTAAGTGTCCAATCAGAAATACTTTAAAAGGGCTTCATTTTCAAGCCATGCTGCACACACCCTCTCCAAATCATATCCCTTTAGGGAATATTTATCCTAAAAAGTAAGCAAATAAGGAAAAGTCAGACACACGCACACATTATTTTGTTCATTCTTCTCTCAGTATTCTCTCTGAAATGAAGATGTAATGCTATGTCAAAATTACAGACAAGAAGCTAAAGACCACAAATTTAAAGACAGAATTTTTAAACAGAGCCTAGAGATGTCCAAAATCTTATTAATTGCAACAAGATTTAAGTATATAGTATATGTAGCCTCATCTGAAAAATCCCAGTTTATATGATATATCCCAAGCCACACAAAGTTGGTGGCAAAGCCAGGAAATAAACACATACATATTTATAGTCACAAGGTAACTACGAATACATAACTACAAGGTCATTCTTTTGGGATTGGACTCCATAGACTGATCTGTTTTTTTGTTTTTGTTTTTGTCTTTGGTTTGTTTGTTTGCTTGTTTTTTTGCTTTTTTTTAATTAATATAACTTATCTCATTTTTCACTAGTATGCAGAATTATGATTAACAAATTCTTTGTACGAGAAGTTAAAATAGAATTTTATAAAAAATAAAAAAATAAAAAGCTATCTCAATATACAGTTGCCTCAGTTTCTAAAAAGAGGATTTCTTACGTAAGTTTTTTGATGGTCTAGTAAGCATATGAATGCATAATTCCCCTGTCCTCTCTTGCAGGAAGAAAAGTTCACCGAGATTTGTACCAGGACAGTGAAAAAATACTCTTATTTCAAAAGTAATTAGAATGTAAGCGTTTACATCCTCTAATGTTATAAATATAACCCAGTACACAGAAAATCCAAAGAGTCAATCCAAGGATCTTTGCACACAGAATCACTAACCTTATTGCAATCTGCCTGCCAATAAAACAAACATGCTGTGCGTGTCTTCTAACAACTGACCGGGTCTAATTATGCCTCAGAGTACTTATTCTGTTGAGGTAATAACCATCACAAAATAATGGTATAATTGATATAGCAGAATTCCTGCAAAAACAGATTTTACCAGTTAGCAAAATCAGTGATTGCCTCTGATAAAGTAATTGTAAGTTGGGGAGTCAGTATTTGGAACTGCAGAGCACTTTTGGAAAGATGCTTTCACCCTGAGCTTGACACATCCTCACAGTGCACCACCTGCCGCTGACCAGACATCTGAGGAGAGTCAGTAGTTCTTCTCAGAAAGCCATATTACTGCAGGATACTTCTTTCCAAGTGTACGCTAACAATATGAAGGTCATTAAAGCTGTATACTCTAGCTGTCATAATTTTGCCTGACATACTACCCAACATTTTTACAACTACACAGGCAAAGGCTAGGTTTTCTTCACAGAGAGAGATATTTATATGAAGTTTCAGATACTGACTACTGCTTTTATGTTTATCAGCGCTACAGAGAGCTTTTTCACAGAAAAACAAAATGATTTTGGTTGAAAGGGACCTCTGGAGGTCATCTGGTCTAAGTCCCCTTCTCAAGCAGAGACACCTAGAGCAAGTTGTCCAAGAGCAGCAATTTTGATTATTGTTACTGCTTGGTTTTCTTTCAGAACAGTTAGTAGCAATTGCAGATAGGTTTCACTATCTTCTCATATGTCAAAATGGGCGAAGAAAATGCTTGACAGTCATTTTGGTTGGCTCATCCAAACAACACCATTGTTTGCATAAATCTATAGAACATAAAACATTTGAAGAGCATCACGAAAAAAAAAATGGGACTATGGTGTATCTTCTACGGGCTTTCATCTAGCTACTTTAGCAGACTCCTGTGCTACACTTCCTCCTTTTCACTTTCTCATTTCTCACATACTGGTTTGGTCTCACTTGAAGAAGCCTCAGATCTTTGACTGTTCATTTTCCATTTACACACATAACATTTTATTCGATGCATTTTATATTACTTCATAACACACGTTGCTGTAGTACACAATGTATTAACACTTTTACCATTTGTTGTTATGGTGTTTTAAAAGATTTAGGTCCTTCTCTGAGGTACTTTGATGCTACACCAATGCTTTTGGTAGTGTTTTGTCTATGCTGTATACCTTAGAAGTTAGCTCCTTTAGGTAGATGAGGACAGGAAAAGAAGCAGCAAAAAAAAAAAAAAAAAAAATTAATTAAAAAAAAAACACGCTACTCATAAGAGAACATCTGAGCTAATGAACCAATCAAAAATACAAGACTCTCTCCTAGTGTCACTTCACAATAACAAAAAAGCATATGTTGAGATACAGGCTGCATCTTCTATTTAAAGTTAACCCAGAAAAAATTCACTTATCATTACCTAGGTGGTAACAACCTTAGAACTGCAGAGACAAATACATTGAAAGAGTATTTCCTTTCAATTATCTGTGAGAAGTTTTCACAGGTTGTCTTGCTTCTAGCATTGCTGCTTAGCTCTTTAAGTAGACTCTATGTTTTTCTTCATAGATTTACAACTTAGCTGTGAAAAGGGTCAGATGAATCACTTTGGTAGGTAACTACCACAGAAAAAGAAAAGAAAAATAAATAAATAAACCAGTCATTATGGACCTTCACACAGAAGAAATTTAGGGAATGTACTTAATTTTTTTAAGAAGGCTCTTCCTGCTTTCTAAATGACTTTCTCTGGCAATCTCATTCCCATTTTTCTCCTATTTTCTTCCTAAAAAAGGATGGGGAAAATAAACTGAAACCACAGGGAAAAATACTTTGGGGAGGATGTTTGTGTGACGGAGTTTGGTGTAAAACTATGGAAATATTTGGGTTTCTTCCTCAGTGCAGTCTTTGGCAAATTTTACAATTCCAGATCAGCTTTTCTGTCCACACACATGACACAACTGACTACAAAATCCATTTTGTAGGAGCTGACAAGGCAATGTTTGTTAGCCCATCACAACTTCCAGAGAATGCAGTCCCATGACTCAGGCAGTCAAACCTCACAGTGGTGAAGATCCCAGTTTCAAGATCTGTTGGAGAGGTCAGGCCCATTCCACTACTGGATATGACCTTATATTTGGCAGACAGGGAGGAGGAAGCAGAGATGATCAGGCTACATACATGCTGGCAAAGATACCTTCTTTCCTTCATCTTTATTCAAAAAGTCTTTGTAGCTTGCATTTTTTCATGGAAGGCTTTAATTGTGTGATAAATCACAGGTAGTAAAACAACTATTTCTCATTTAGATCAAATCCCTTTTGGAGGGCTTTACCAGAATAGTTATGCTCACAGATCAGTGGTAAGTGATCGTGTGTAGTAAGACTAGTTCAGGTACTTGCTGATAGAGCATGAACATGAGAACACATATCCACCATGGACTGTGATTTTACAGTAACTTTTACAGAATATTGTAAGACTACTCATTTTGGTGTGTGAAAATCCCTTTGGTGTTTTCCAGTTAATAAGGATGAAAGGGGAGGGAAAAAAAAAAAAAAAAAAAAAAAAGGAGAGAGAACAGAACATGGGAAAAAAATTATAGGGCTGCATAGGCAGCCTCGAAGGAATACGGACTGTACAACCTTTGAAGTACCCAATTCTAAAATGAGATCATATGAGAATTTTTAAAGCAATAAAATTGAAGCCTCAGACACAAGTGTAAGTTACAGCCTGAAGTGCTTTATCACAGCTCCATGAACCCTCTTCCATAAACCCTAGTTGTTTAGAAAGTTTATTTACTTCAAGGCAAAAAAATGAACTGATTTTGAGAGTGGAAAAGAGGGGAGATCTTGTAGTTTCCCAGAGGTGTGTTGATAAATAAGGCCTGCATTTCATGATATCAAAATCATTGCAAGAGGAGAATGGTCTTCTGCCAGACTGCAAGGAGACATTTTTCACTTGTGGGGAGAAGAACAATTACCGGTGCTTTATACACTTCTGCAACAAAACTCCTGCCCTCTGGAGAGCAAGGCCTTCGATTTAACAGCATGCCTATAGGTAGGTGAAAATCACAAGTTAACTTTTAAGTCTGTTGCATCCAAAAATTATGCCTTGACTAATTGTATGTCTCTGCTGTGCCACATGAAATACCATGCCTATTTATGTGGAACCATACAGAACTTAGCAGTGATGCTAGCTCATACCGGTGAGTAACATCAGCTCAACATTGCTTTTGAGCTGATCAGCCATGTCTTTCACCATGGCTAGCTAATCCACACGCAAAACTCTACTGATGTGGATATGTCCCTTCCAGCTAGAAATGTGCCCACGTTGTGTGATATGTACATAATCAAATTGACTTTAAACATCCTCAACATCTCCACCTTGTTCAATCATCCCAAACTCCCTCCATAATCAATGAAGAAAAATATGCACATGAATAGGCACGATTCATTGATGTAGACATCTCTATTGTGAAGAGAGGAACTGTGAGCTAGAATTGCCACTTTCTCTCTTCTGACTGTGAAAGATGCCTGGAGGATTAGCTCACACACCACACAGATGCCTGCATGTGGTCAGAAAACCCCATTCCTCCATACCTGAATTTACCGCAGCAGTCTGAGTTGGGATAATAACCAGCTTCCTGTTCATACAGTGCCTTTAAATCTCTGGATGGCAATGTGCTGGGAAAAAAAAAAAAAAAATGCATGACAGTGTTGCTATTCATATTCTTAAAGCACAGACTAGAGAGAAAGCGATAGGCTAATAAAGTGTCCAAGATCTGTCACTTTTTTTTTTTTTCTTTTTTTTCTTTTTTTTTTTTTGCAACCGGATCATGTTTTGCTGCCACTGGAGTAAAAGCCTGGCTCCAATCTCCGCACTTGCGTTCACTTGGCACTTGCAGCCCCTGGGACTGGCTAGAATTAGCGAGAGGAAATATCCTGCACCATCCAAGGGGAAAGGAATGCCTCGCGCTGCTCACAGTGACCTGCCTGATCAAGAGCAACTCTGCAGCTGAGTACAGGCAGGCCTTCCTCACGCGGCTAACGGCTGCCATGCGGGAGGGACCGCGAGCAGGGTGGGCTGAGGTGCGCTGCAGGGGCAGTTCAGCACAGAGACTCTCTTAGCTGCAGAAAACAGGGACTGTTTTCTCATCCTTCTCTCTCCAAACTCCAGCTCTCCTGTCAGATAATAGCTGCAAAAGACTTCATTTTAGATAGCAGGAGAGCTTGTGTGGTTTTGCTCTTAATTTGCAGGATAGGGAAAAGTTTCTTTTAACTATATTTAAGTGATAACATTACCAATATAACTTGTGTTGGGAAGCTGTAACAAATTCATAACATTTCGTTCATGTTTCCAGCCTCATGTTTTGGCTGCCATCGGGTTCTATAAGGCTTTTCCACAGTTACCCCAAATATTGTACTCTATGCATGCAAATATTTGTTATGTAATTTTACAGTAACCCACAGGAGTCTTGAGAAGAAATACAGCCTGGCAGAGCCTGGCAGCTGGAGGAGAGAAATTGTTCAGCTCTGAGACTTACTTGTTCGAAGTCACTTAGAGATCTGTCCTGATTTTATAAATGAGATAAGAAGTACAGATTTAAAAATTATACAAATGCCGAGCCATCTGTTTGGGAAGATTTAGCAAAATGAACCCTTTAAATTTCATTCTTCAAGTTATAAAATACTCCATCGGGGAAGCTGTTACAGTAGGTTGACTTCATCCTCTAAGGCAACTTTTCCTCTTTATTCTTAAGCCCTGTAACACCCTGCAAGCCCCAAGGGCATCCCTGCAGCAGTCTTCAGAGAAAGAAAGACAGAGAGAGAAAGTTGTCCTTGGATTTATTTAGCAAGAAGGAGGCCAAATCTGGGACAGGGAAAAAGGGTTTGCATAGAGTCAGAGCTCTCATGGATTTGTAAAATCATCTTGCACATGGAATATATTGAACTTTGAACCTAAACTAAGGTCAAGCAAGTTTAAGGCTTGATACAGATGTTTCACAGAACTCTGGTAAATGAAGGTGAATGTTACTGTTAAAGCAAGAGAAAAAAACAAGCTATAAAAATGGTTGGTCGATTGTTTATTTTTCTTTTCAGTCCATTGTCGAGTTTACTTTGTCCCCCTTAAGCCCAGCACTGGTATTTCCTGCATCTGGGTGATGACAGCAATCTCTTATACACCACATAAAACAGATTTAGAAGTTTGAAATCCACTCCTGGCCTGGTTTCTCCCCGGAAATATATCCCTCCAACACAAGGGAATATTGCCTTCTGGTGCACAGGAAAAAAAAAAAAAAAAAAAAGAGAGAGAGAGAGAGAAAGAAAGAAAATTTCATTATACACAAAGTACTGAGCCCTCCATAGCCAGTGAGAGAGCCTGAACCAAGATTTGTTTTTTAATTAAGTTACAGAACAATACAAAGAGAAGTCCCTCAAGGAAAATTAACATTATGACTTAAAGAAAAAAAAAAAGAAAAAAAAAGTACTATGATCACTTATTTTTAGCCAATTACTTTTCTTCCTTTGGCACTAATGTGTTTGAAACAATGCTCAGAAAAAGGGCCAAGATGTTCCAAATGTTCAATGCCATGACAGAGCACTGGCCAGTATGGAAGAAATCCCCTTTTCCAAGCAAGTTCTGACTAACAGAGATAATGTCATTGGCTCTGAACCTGGAATGAGTCTCAAGATTTGGCAAATGTAGGAAAAATGCAAGTTTGGAAATAAGTTGGAAAAGTTAAAAACTTTTAGGAGATCCATGGTAAAATAATGCTGTAATAACACTAAGTACTTTTCAGTTGCAAAGAGCTTACCATTCATCAGCTTTCAGCATCAGGAAGACATGCAGGTGATATTATCTCTGCTCTACTGATAAAGCATATGAGCAAAGGTAAGAGATGGCATGAGTACCAGGGCAAAGTAAAACAACAGATGATGAGCCATGAATTTTTGTGTCCACAACAGATAAAAATGAGATAGGTTTCAAAGTTTAAAAGTTAAGGAGAGACAAGTTTATGGAAAGGACAGTAGCAGTATTAGTATTTTTGGTCTTTCCGGGCTAATAACTTGAGTAAAGAGGTTGCAGGACTAGCACATCTGCTGCTGTAAATCTCCTTTAAGGCTGGCTACTTGCTTTTTTTTCTCCACATTCCCACAGAAGTCCCAAGAATCCTGGTTCCAGTTCCCCACTGTTTTGCACCCTGGGTAATCGTTAGTGCCCCTGAGTCACCAAAGCACTCGATTGCATGCTAAAGTTTCAGCACACACAAGCACTCTCAGCTCTCAATTATCCATGGGTAGTTTAACCAGATTCAGTGGATTAACCGTGCTTCAGATGGAGAAACTTCATACCTGGAGCTACACAGAACCCCTGAGGCTCTGGCAGGGCTTGTAGGTCAGGCTGATGGCTCCAACGCTGCTGTCCTGCTTGAGCTATTATGGTGGGACCAATGAAGATTGGTCCCAGTATTTCAGTCCCCAAACTGGGCATATGAGGGGAGCATGGTACAAAAGCACATATATCTCTACAATCACACTGACCCCTTGCTATGTCAGCACCAACTCTACAGAAAGCCATGAGTATCCTCACACTCAAAAAAGGGATTGTTAGGATTGGGTGTTGGGTGTTGCAGATCAATGTAGAACCATCCAAACACGGAGAGTCAGCGCTGCTTCAGCAGCCCCATTGAGCAAGCAAGTCTTGCCATAGCCAAGAGCCCAGGAAGCATGGCCTGGGGTCCAGCAGGAGTGGAAAGTGCCTGAGTGAAAAAGAGTTGACTCCAGAGAGATTATGATGTTGCAGAGAAACTATGATGTTGCCCCTTTGTGCTGCAATTCCTATAAACTCTGGGTTCCTAAGGAAGCCAAACAGATAAGAGAGTAAAAACACACAGATCCAACTTTGCACACTGTATCAGATTACACCCATGGAAATCAGAGCACCATAAAAAAATGGTTCAAAGACACATGAGTAGATTTCTCACAGCCAGGTCTGCATCAGTGAGGCTCACCATGGGTCAGACCTGGCCTGCCCCGCACTGAAGCATCCCTTCAGGGATGCACTGCAGCATCCCTTCATCAAGGCATACCGAGAATGGAGAGTAACCCCATGCACCGGTAGGCTAGGAAATGAAGAACTGTTGATTCCCATTGACTTTACCAAAACTATCCGCAGGTTTGCAGAGTTAAAGAGGCATTATGTAGCATTTTGCATGAACAAAAGAAGCAGGCTATTTTTAATTTGTTTAAAAAATGATTTTAGAAATACGATTTTCTAGCATTAATAACTTCGCAAACTTGGCAACAACCAGCCTAGTGAGATAGTTGCAATGGAAGGAGGCAAAAACAAAGACACATACAACTTTTACAAACAGAAAGTACAGGCATTGTGGAGGGATGCAGACTACCAGAAAAGATAGACCTTCAGACAAAATATATTGCCCAGCTACAGGAGTGTGACCTGAACTTGTATGAATTTTTAAAAGGTTTACTATTTATTGTCCCATCATTCCATCAGCCTAATAGTAGAGTGTAGAGAAGAATTAGACAAAAAGTGAATGAGCAAATTATGTTAAACATGCAGGAAATATTGCAAAAGGTGATAAATTGTGTACAGTGAGTTCTGTGACCTCACATAAAATGATACTGTAGAAAAAGTATTTAACCTTATGCCATGAGACATTAAGAGCAAATAGATGCTTGCATTAGAGAACTAAGGCTGCTGTCATCCACTTCAGGTTTAGAGAGACAAACACCATTAATCAGGGCGAGATCATTTGTAGAACAATCAATAGAAAGGAACAAATTTAACCCAAGCTAAATATCTGCAAACTTCATGGGCAGCTGAATTACACAGGGAAAGGACCAAAACAATGATAAATTCTAGTGAAGATTAAGTACGTAGAGACACGTTTGAAGAATTTAGGGGGGCAGAACAAAGACAGGCTAACTGAGATTGCTGGCACCCTTATCCTGTGCACAGGATCTGGAAAACATCAGGAAAGACTGAAAGAAAAAAAAATGTACAGACTATGGACAACTGTGGGAAAGAGAACTGCTTTATATACTAATGCTGCGGTAATCCCAGGGCAGGCAGCAAGAGGGAAGTACGTGTAGTTGTAGAGACAGTGATTGAGGACAGAAAAATTTCCTATAGGAGAAGAAAATACGGCATGTAACTTAAGCAAAGACTGTCCATGTTCTAATACTACACAAGAAAACTGTCAACCATATCCACAACCATGCCAGTGGATCAAACAGTTAGCTAGATTCCAGCTGGAACAGGGGAGCCTGCTGCAATATGATCACCACAATCACGATGAGCAGCAATATTAGACGGGAGAAATGTGACCAAGCAGTGGTGATGCACGATGCTGCCAATAAGAACATCATGAAGCAAAAGATGTTATCATTTGGCATTTATAGCAGATGACTCAGAGAAGTACCACCCACCTCTGGGCACCGGGGCAGAGCAAGACACAGATCTGAATGCAGCACAACACCACAACTCCTTTGTCTCATATCCTGAGGATGAATAGGCACTGTGGGACACCCAGTGCTCTGACTGAACACATAGGTTAAGTTTCAAAGACAAGAACACCTAGAAAATAAGGTAGAGGCAAGTAAAAAACTAAAATGCAGAGCTTTTCGTGCTTTAGGAGAATGACTGAATCCAGCAACCCTGCAAAAAGGCATTGTACCTGTAGAAACCAGTAAAAACTAGATCAGCAGCCCCATTAAAAAAAAAAAAAAAAAAAAAAAAAAAAAAAAAAAAAAAGAGAGAGAGAGAGAGAGAAAGAAGAAAAAAAAAAAAAAGAAAGAAAAGAAAAAGCAGAGGATGTACACCAGTTCAGAAATGCTGAGGAAAAAAAGGAACAATGAAGAGGTCAAATCCCATTAGCACCAACTGTGGCAATAATACCAAGATATATCGAGAGCATCGGAGCATCTTTATCTGTTGTGAAAAAAAGTAAGTCTGGCACAACACTGCATCTATCAGTTACCAAATATAAACACCAAGAGCACCAGCCATGTCCACTGTAAATTGAACCCAGCATGAGAAGTGAACAAAATCTTAGTGTTGCTCTCATTGTTGAAGATGTTAAGAAACAAGCATTTCAGGATTGTAAGAACTGGTTTCAATTATTCTTAAAGAAAAGTGGAGTAGGAGGCTGAAAACCAGTAAGCTGAAATGGAAAAGCAATGTGACTTCCTGCTTTGGACATGGGGACTCAAGGCTAAATCCTAAGAAATCCAAAACCTCCAAGAAACACCCAGGCACAAGTGGGTAGAGTGTTTGACCATCGTTCCAGATTTGATATGCATCAGCGGTGTGATGCTTTTACTCAGTTAATCACCGGCAATGCACGGAGGCAGAGAGGGTTGCGCCTGGAAGTCAAAGCACAGACAGTGAAAAAAAGGCAAAGGCGGCTGGGAGATGCCTGTTTTAGAGTACTACAAGTGTGACAAGCAGCCAGAGCAAAACGTGAAGAGAGAAGCCCAGGAATAAACTAGATACAACGCTGGCAGCCCACAGACTTCTGTTAGTAATGCCTAGCAGACACATTAAAAGACTGTGCTAAATTGAAAAGGATCTAATGGCTAGGACGAAATACTGCAACCCCAACAGTTCACTCCTGAGCCAGGAATGGGCATCTACCTGGTCACCCATCTGGTGAGCAACAACCCAGCTGTCCCCAGACAAACAAACAAACAAAAAACAACCACCCAAATACACATCTGAGATCAACCAAACAACTACAGCTCATGAATACAGTATTTGTGCACCTGGATTTAGTGATAGCCAAAGCCACAGCACTCCTGTAAATAGTTATCTCAATGAAAGTAGCTTATGTTAGCAGTATGGTGTCCATTCGTGTTAATATCCAGAATACTGTGCATTAAGTACAGTACCCACATGCTCTGCAGTGGCCACTGCCCCTCTACAGCAGGAGCATCTTTCTAATTTCCCAGTGGTATGTTTTGTATGGAAGGGGAGAGCTGTAAAACAGAAAGCTTTTTGTCCAAGTCACTCTTGTAGCCAAATGTGTTACCACCATTTGCAACTGGGAAATGATGACAAGTATCACAGTTGTTGCTCTCCTGCAGGTACAACACTGCACGTCCTCCTGTATGTAAACATACATGTTTACATACATTTGTTTACATACTCCTGAAAGTAAGCAAACATATTTCCTATAGTTAAGTGATTACGTAATGGTATCTTTTTTCCTGCATTGTTAGAATATAAAGTTTCTTACATGTGTTAATTTAAGGGTCTTCCACTAAACTGGGAGCTATCACTATGCAGTGTCTGTTACTAGTGTATATGGTACTATGTCCTGTGCAAGGAAAACTATGTAGCACAACTAAATATTCACCAGTAACAGCACTCATTACAATCGCCAGAAGTTTTTCAGAAACAGAAATGTGGCCTGCAGCAGTCCACAGGCCTGATGTGAATGAGCTCGCAGGGCTCCAGCTGACCACCACTGCTGTATGCAGCCAGCACAGTACCTTCAGCTTTCACTCACTTGCCTAGCTTCCCTTTGAAGTCTCATATTCAGAGTTGACAGATTTCCACGTATGCTAAGAAGACATTAGCAAAAGTACATGCACACACATATATACAGCCTGCTAGAATGTCAGATACATATACCTTTTCAACCTGTACATAGTAATAAGACAGGCAGAACTATTTAACCAAAAACATTTTTTTAAAAAATAAAAATTAACTACCCTTATCTCATTAGGAAAAAGTTTCAATCATTTTCAGCATGGGCCAGCTGTAAAAACTGTAATTAGACTAAAACATTTCTGTTACATGCTTCAGAACAGCAGTTGTGCAAACACCAGCACTATGGCCATGGGCTGAGTCTAGCAAGCCCTCTTTGCAGGATGCTGGGACTGCACCTCGCCAGAGCTCCTCCTGAGAAAGGCTTTCAACACGGGGCATGTGGGTGGTGGATTTACAAACTGCAGTCCCTCAATGTGAGTGGAAAACGTGGCTTTACACCAGCAAAGAGTACAACCTCCTGTCTGTCCCACGCATCCCTGCCTCTCTCTCCTCCAGGGCTGGATCCTTCAAGCAGGCTAGAGTAACTGTAGCAGGTAATTACGAGTTATTATTGCTGCATTAGAGTGAGTAGCTATTCAGTAAATTAGTATGTGATATTAACCGAACCTATTCATTTGAAGAACAGAAGAATCAGCCTCAAAGTAGCAATTAAGAAATTATTCCTAAACAGGTGTCACTGAAAGAATAAGTCAGGCTATCATTTTTCTATAATTCCCCGGTAAAATGCTGACTTCTTACATACAGTAAACACAGTTTAAGCAGATGGTATGCTCTTAAAAGGCACAAAACCTATACTTAGATAAATCAATGTTATTGGAAATGAAGGCTTACACTGATAGTCAGCAGAATTTGTGGAGCATCTCCTTAAGATTTAGGGATGATTTACAGCTATGCTGAGAGAATAAGCCGAAGATCTAAACCTCGCTGATTAAACTCCAAGGTACTGCTGGGAAAAACCTGAGCTCTTGTACGTCTATATGAAATAATCACTGACACCTACAATGCTTGGTTTGTTTAAAGAGTCATGTATGATCACAAAGGTGTTAGGATGGCTATTAATATCTACACTGCTTTTAATGCCCCATGGCAGAAACATGTTAATCCAATTCCTTTTAATCTTGATCTCGCAAACGCTCTATTCTCTGGGTAGCTCCCCTGCTCTTCAGAGTGATTTATACACGTTTGACTTTGTGTCCCTGGAGTTATTTCTGCAGGCTTGCAGGCATGAAACCGACAGATTAAAGACTTTGCTTCAGACCAAATATTGCTGCAGAAAATGTAAAGATTACACAGGAGAAGAATGCTCCAAGATCCTTAATGTAATTCGGGAGCTCTGTTCACAAGACACTTTTCACCTTTTTATTTTTTTAGGATTTTTTAAAAATTTTGTTTGATTAGCTTTTGAGGATTTTTTTTTTTTTTTTTTTTTGGGGGGGGGGGTAGGGGGTTGGTGTGCGCCTGGTGTTTTGATGTTGCTTTTGTTTGTTTGTTTGTTTTTCGGGGGAGGTTGTTTTGCGTTTGGGGTTTTGCCGTTTGCTCGTTTAGCCTCCCGTTTACTGTTTTCTGTCCCGAAGCATCCCACGAGCACGGGGCCCGCAGGGGCCGTGTCCGCAGCGCGGGCTGGCAGCAGCCTCTGGCGGCGAGGCCGCGCAGGGAGCCCCGCTCGCGGCGCCGAGCAGAGGGGATTGCTGCGGGGCGCTGGGCTTTTCCTCCCTTCTGGACGGCCCGAAAGGAACAAGAGGGACTCCTCTGTAACCCCAGCTTCTCCCGAAGGAACCCGCGAGCAGCATCGCTGGGGGCGGCGATGTCGGGAGGCAGCGCGCAAAGCGAGGGCAGCTGCGCGCTGCCTGCGCTCTTAAGGTGACATCTTAAGGCAGCAACCCTCGGCTTTTACCGGACACGCTGCAACAAATTACAGCGTGAGCGGAGTAATTTCTTTACACAAAGCACGTAAGCGAGGAGAAAAGCCCTCCCGCAGAGAGAAAGAAGCAACATTTTCATGGGCCAGGGGCAGAGCACAGAGCAGGAGCCCACCAGAAGTTGCAGCAAACCCCAGTCCCCAGCACCAACACTGGTGCCTTAATTTGCTGGTAAAAGAGTTGCTGAGTGAAGATCATTTTCCGATTGATGTGATCAGGATAAACAATTTTAGCCTTCATTACCCACCATGTTTGGTTTTTCGTGAGAGTATTTTTCCAAGCCTTTGGAAATGCAGAACTTACAAGTGCCTGAGAGCAGAGTCCCAGCACAACAGCAGAAACAGCAGCAATCTGGTTTAATACCATACCAATTTACTGCAAGACTTTTTATCCATTCAGCACAGGAGAATCATCTACCCAGAGACACTTATTTCATAGGAAATCACCATCACACCACAAACAGTTAAAAAAAAAATGTTAAAGAAATAAAAGCATTTCATCATCTTGAAAGTAAATTTATACTAATTGGAAAAACCATAACGTAAACAAAAGTATTATATCAAATAGTGTAACAGTGTTTACAGCCAGAAAAGGGCTTGTCTTTTGAACACAAAATACCTCCACTGACTTACAGATTCATCTGAACTAGCATTTTCCCTTCTCTTTGAAATTAAATCCACTGTTGTTTTGGAGTATTCTGCTCATGATAAGAGAGCCTACCCTATCTGATAGCAAACCTGGAGATGTGGGAAGGGCTGAGAGCATCACAGACTGGGAAAAAAGACATTTCCACACTTTTGCCATTCTTGCAATTCACCTGTGGTAGTTTTTATTTATTTATTTATTTATTTATTTATTTAGGAGCAGTGTGCTTGTGGCCTGCCAGGGAGGAAAATGCCACCCTCCAAACTCTGTCTGGATCATCGGGAAGGAATAGTAAACCACATATGACAGCTCCTACTACTATCAAATTCCTCCAGAAACCTACAAATACCTCTTCTGCTCTGCTAAGCTGGTGTTTCCTGTTAGAAACACTGTAGCACACCATGTTTAGACATAATTTTGATGACCCAAAACTTGGGGGAATTCCTTACACACATGCCCCTACTTGTGCAGGTTGCCCAGGCAGACCGCGTACCAAGAACATCCTCTGCTTCAAGGCAGTCACAAAAGCCTTTCCCAATAGGCCTGGTACGATCTGCTAACAGGAAGTTGGATTTGGCTAACGTGCTCTGACGGAGGGGGGGGGGGGGGGGCGGGGAATGGAAGAAAGGGAAAGGGGGAATGTTAGACAAAGGAAAAGGCAGGGCAGGAGAGTTGCCTTATCCCTGTCCAGTGGGTACCTATGACAGGACAGGTGCACCTCACAGGTCTCCTCGGCAGGATTCAAATGAGTGGGAAGAGGTAACATAGCCCAAACTCTTGACAAAGAGCCTCTACTCCCAGCAGGTCCCACATTTCTGCTCCAGCAGATGCAAACAGGCCACACCTTCAACCACCACTTGAAAACCCTATATCCATGGTGGCAAGCAAGCTCCCCTCTAGGCCAAGCACATTTCTTCATTCCTAGTTTGGAATCTTAAAATGAAAGCAATGAGTTTGGACAAAAAGACATGCAACCACCTTTTTTTTTTTTTAATTATTATTTTATTTTTTAATCTCTACAGAGGTACATGAGGAGAAGAGGTTGTCACTTGTGAGTTTCTCAACTGCTAACAGATTTGTAGATGTAATTTCATCTGCATAAAGTTGACCCTCACTCAGGTACCTCACAGAAAATCTAAAATGCATTTAATTTGAGCTGTACTCTCTCAAACAGACTATGTACAAACAAAATTTAACAGTCAGGGGAATTAACTGCTCAGTCACCACACCCACAAGGATTCATTGGGCTTCCTAAATGTCTTTGACCTTTTCTGAGCACTCCAAGTACTCGGTCTTTCTGTATTTACAGCTTCACAGCCATCTACACTTAACAAGAAGTTCAGTGGATCAGAAGAGAGGCTTTTCAGCCTCCAGATTGTTGGCTGGATGTAGAGCTGGGTGCCCTCTAGAACTTGGCTAAGAGTACAGCAAAGGAGTTTGTTTTTCAGTGATAGTTTGCATGTCATGCACACTCTTCTGTCTCATCTGAGAGAGACTGCAAAATCTGTGCAAATCCTCTTTATAGCTTTAATGCAACAAGAATGTGACATATAACATTTCTAATAGTGCTAGTATTTGAAGAAAAAAATGAATAAAAGCAAGCATGAAAGCAGAAGTGCAGAGAAAGAGAAAGCATAGCCCTTTTTGCTTTAAGACGTTGCCACACTATAGGCTCTGCATCTTTTTCTGCAATTGTACATGGAATTCCCCTTGAAGTCAATGCAGGGTTTTACAGAGATGAGCAGTAGGGCTTTTGTGGACAGTTTGGGGGGAAATAAAACAAAAGAAGCACATATACAAACTTCTCTGACAAAATGTAAATCAGATGTTATCCATCAACTGCATGTTATCACTTATAGTCATAAAAGTAAAGAGGGGAAACTAATTCCTTTTTGTTTTGGTAGCACCTTACTCTTATAGCTGTAACTTAAAACGTACAAATCCTAATATTAGGATCATTGTACTAAACTTGTGTTAAGACTTGGGTTTACTCTATAAGGTCAACAGTTTCCAGCAGGGATGGCTTCAACCTGCAGAGGCTGACTACATGTTTTATTTCAAAGACCTTCACAAATACATAAGGCTTTGAGTGAAAAGCAGATCCCACCTCATGGCCATTTAGCCCGACCATGGCTATATTCCACCTCCTCCCACTAAGCCCTCAGTAGACAGACTTCATCTTTCTCATTCCAAAAACAGACAAGAAAACCAGTCCCCAGTCTTCCCAGGTAGTAAGGATTTGTTTATCCCTCTCCTGCTCTGCCGTGTTGTTGCATCCGAACACCATGCAGCCTGTTCATCTCATTCTCTAGGGTTCAGACTGAGAGGAACATTTTGCAAACACTTACTCATCTGAGCACAGAGAGAGCCCACAGGATACAGCTTTCAATGTCAGCATTTGAATAAGGCCAACTCCCTTAGTAAGTTACTGAATGTCCAGTTACAAAGTGTTTGAACTGAAGGCGATGACACAAATAATAATAATAATAATAACAAACAAATAAAAATAATTTAAAAAAAAAAAAAAAAACATAAACCAGTACCAAACAAGCAAACGACAACAACAAAAATGGGACTTGCTGGCATAAAGGAAAAATAAAGGATGAGAATATGCGAAGACACTCCTACATGTAAATTTTTACTGAATGAACTTTTGGGATATTGCCAACATGGGAAACAAACAGAACATCAGGAATCAAAACACACCAAGGAAGCCTCTTCTACATCTTGCATACAGTGGTTTTGCCTAGATGGTACATGTTTTAACCTCTGTGTGATACCAAGAATAAGCTTCTTTTCATTTCACTTTCTTGCTTGAAGAGAAAACAAGCAATCTACATTCCACATTTACACCCTACTCTCCCTCTACACCTCTAGATACTCTCAAGATAGTTATCATGCCTAGTTTCTGCAAAGGGCTCAGCTGTAAACATACATGCGTCATGTGGCAATTGCTTCCCATTAGGTAAATCAAATTTAAATTCTATCCAAGACAGAGCACTTTGGTCACTGGCTGCATGTGATTGATTGTTCAACTCTGGACAGAAAGTGAAACCTATGTTAGCAACAAGTTAGTCTGGCTTTCAGTGTTTGGGGATGAGAGAAAAAATCTGTATAATTTATTGTCAAGCCTCAGGTTGGCTTTTGTTTGTTTGTTTGTTTTTGTTTTGTTTGTTTTGTTTAGGGTGTTTTTTGTTGTTGTTGTTGTGTTGTTTTCCCTGCACTATAGTTGTTTGCATCTGAAAGATACAGCAAGATAAACCAGCAGTTTTTGTAGGTTCTGCATATACAGAAATCATGAGGGAGTAAGCTACAGTATGCAACTGATAGACTCAACAAAACTGATAGGCTCAACAAAAAGAAGTCATCTTTGTTCATTGACTAAGCCTACACTCACATGCATCAAGGCACCCTAGAAAGATTTTTCATTCATCAACAAGCCATTTTTAAGTGTTATTTTAAATACTTCTGGGATCTGTCTAAGCTCTTCTGTACAATTTCTCAGCTTTTTAATTAATTTGGGGGAAAATATGTTTTCTCTAATTTTTTAAGATTTTCTATGTCAGCCAAAAGGATCTTGCAGTTACTATTTTGACAAAGTGAGATTTTGCAATCTGCTTTTTCAAATCATGAAGAGGTTGGTTTTGCATCTTAATATGGTTACAAAAATAGACAACACCAACTCTAATTTAGAAGATCCTGAGTTCTAGGAGGAGAGGTAACCAAATTACCAATTCAATTCTTCCAGCAGCAAAAGTCATTAGCATTGGTCATGAGGCTCAATTAAATGGATCACACAAAAACTAATAACCTTAAATCCTGTTACACTTGAAGCTGACAGCAAAACTCCCAGATTCCAGTGGGTCTATCAGTCTATGACCTTGAAAAAGGAACTACGGTCTTTCAAGTCTATGACCTTGAAAGGGCCCAGAGCTTTGTAATGCTTTCCTGAGGACATACCTTATCTGCGTATGCTCATACCCAGTCATGTATTTTGTTTGCACTTTAGATGAGGCTCCTGAACTGATTCACAGACAGTGCTGCCACAAGAGATGGCCAAGCCACCGAGAGACTCTACGGCAGTCTTCTAATAATGCCTGCCTTTTACAGAGGTTGACCTCTTTTCACCTTGTTAAAAGCAGTAAGTAGTAAGTAATAGATCTTGTCAAAGGTTGCTCTGTAGAATAACCTCTGGAGATATTAGATAGAGGTGTCCAGAGAAATACCACAAAAAGGTGCTGACAAGGAAACCAAGGGGATTATGATTAGGAAGTGTGAATAAGCTAAGGTTTCAAACATACTCAGATTTTGGTTAGAAATGCTAGAGTACAGGAAGGAAATGTTCTACATAACATCAAGCCACCAAAAAGCACACTTGAAAAGACAAATTAAAGAGCCATCACACAGAGATTATATACTGCACTTGATTTAAGAAAAGCTGTAAGAAATGCAATTCCACACCTAATGGGATTAAGTAAGAATATCTTCTCCCCCCACCAAAAAAAAAAAAAAAAAAAAAAAAAAGCACTTGTAAGTCTCATGATAAAAACTGAGAAACTAATTTACTCAACAGCAAACAAAAATTATGTACCTAAAAAAAATTAATTTTTCCTTCAGCTGCCTTTTGATCCAATTTCGAACATTTAAATAAATCTAACCTTGTACCAGATCTTCCACCAGATGCTAATTCACAATAATAGGTTCCCATTTAAGACACCCACATTTCCTTTAAAGAGATGAAAATAGAAGACCCTAAAAACCTAAGGCAGTAGCATAACTAAGAATGATTATTTCCCCATGTACCTCAATTTCTGACTTTAACAATTATGCAAAGGTTTAATGGGAGATATATATATATTTTATTTTTATTTTTATTTACAGTGTTTTCAGAGGACAGACTCTGCTAACTTTATTCTCAATGAAGTTGCCATGCAAAGTCTTGTCTCCTCCCAACTAGTTTTTAACAGCTCCATCAGTTGATGAGGACATTGTTGCACTCTGTGGACGGCAGTTGAAGTCTCTGACCCAGTCAGATCAAACCAGATCAGATGAAGTTATAGAAAATGTTCTGGAGATCTGGCACTTCTGCCAACAAAAGGCTTCTACCCAGCATTTTGAAGTTCTCAGCCAGCCCAGCTCTCCAGAAGCTTGCTCCTGCTTAATACACACAGCACTGTTCTGTCTATACACACACACACGTGCAGTGCAGGTAGACAGCAAAGTTAAAGAAACCCTCCCTAAACTGAGAGAGCAAACAAATAGTGATAGATGGATAAACACAAAATTGTTTTGCATCATCCTGAATGGCGTTATACAGCACAAAGCAAATACTTATTTCTGAGTGATTTATTGCCTCGTGTCGTCCTTAAAATAAGTTATTTTCAAAGGAGATGCATCTCACTTTGAAAAAATGTTGAAATCGGGTATTCTGACTTTTTTGAATATTTTCCTTCCCTTTCATTTTGGCAGAAGCTACTCACAGAACTTGATCTGTGAACAGCTTCAGGCCTCCACATACCATGTTCTTCAGTGACTTTCTTCTCATGAAAGTCTTGGGTGAGCATGTTTTTCCTCCAGAAAAGCCCCTGGCCTGCCTTGCACATAGCAAGCATTTTCCCCCAGAGCTGCTGCTGTTTCTCCAACCGCAGGACACCAATCTTACCCCTGGCAACTGCTGCTTGCCTTAACTCAGGACGAAATGGGGCAGCAGAGAAACCGTGTGGCCCAACTGTCTCTTCTGCACAACGGAAAGGAAATCCCCTCTGTGCTAAATACAGGGTTTGGCAAGAGAGAAGAGGTTCTCTCAGGACCTTGCCATATTAGAGGCCATCTCACATGCACCATGCTCGAGAGCGCAGGCTGCTCTAAGCAGAGCTGGTCTTCAGATGGACAAATAACCTGTGTTTTTTCTGTGGGCACCAAAAGGATCACACTGTTTTAGCATAAATTGTTGAGATAGCTATTGAGAAGACAGTGGGTACACGAGGAAGATGCTACCCTCAGAATTGTAAAAGGCTAAAAAAGCACAGCTATTTGCATTTTCATTTAAGTCTTTCACAAATATTTTTATTTCCATAGCATTAAGCACTTGCTTTTGCCCTTCTTTTCCCCAGCAATATGCTGCACAGTGTATTGCTGTGTAACATTTACTATACATGCAAGAGCTTCTCAATACAAATCAGCATGCCTGCTTGCAGCCTTGGTTTTGGTCATAGAGTTCTGCCACGTCAGACTAAAAACAGTCGATATTTTATAAAACACATTCCCCATGTGATGCCTGCCCTTGTCAGGTGCTACGTGGCACTAAAGCCTTGGTAAATGTAGACATGGACATTTCCTGCCAGTATTTCCTAGGCCCTGGAGCTGAGTAAGAAATTTGCTTGAAATTTTACAAGGGCTCTCTGAAGACAAAAGAACACCCGGACCTGGGTAGCTGGCAATTTTTGTAGTTGGAAAGGCGCAAGGTGACTTCTGCTGCTGCATTAGCACACACTGCACGGCGTATGCTCCCATGCCATGCGGCTCAGTGGCTCTCCCGGTGCTGCATCTTCTCCTTTCTGAAGAAAGCCTCCTCAAAGGAAAAGACACAGCAAGGACCTCATTGTATGCAGCATAGCAAACTCACTTTGCTGCCAAGGCATCCTCACTATGCTTAAGCTATCTGAAACCAATGTAGAAAATTCAAATGTGAAAATAAAAATCTATTTCCATGACTTTTATCATAAGATAGTCGTTATTGTATCTCTTATTGTCCTTATTATAAAATAATTTGACATTAATTACGATGTTCTAAATATTTATCCTCATCTTATTCTGCCCCCAAAAACTTTCAGTCTGTTGAAAAGCATTTGGCTGACAGTGCATGGACTAAAAACTGAACTGAAAACTGGAAGACTGACAGCCTAGAAATAGGCTATCCTTATATTTTGGGATAACAGCATTTTGGCAAGAAAAAATGTATGGAATCAGACAGTGCAGGAGAAAAAACAGAAGAAAACATCCTAACTGCTACAGAGGGTGCAGTGTTTCTAAGGTGTTTCCCTGTCTATCCTACAAGCCTCACTTAATTTGGGTAATCCAGTAAGAGGTTCAGGTGTATGGCCACAGTATAGCAGTAAAATGAAATATCTGGAACCTCATTTTTAGGATATTATTAAATTGATTGTCTCATCTGAGATTCATTGACTTTGTATTAAAAAGACCCTCCCATATTTTTCCACTGATGAAGGAAAAAAAAATGGGGGGCTGGAGAGGGGTGGAGATATAATATGCATGGTTATTCACTGTTTGACATATTTGACTACACGTATTTGTTTCTCTCAAATCTGTTTAATAAATACTGTTTTAATATACACTGAGGAATATAGTATCATTCTGGATGATATTAAAAATTGCCTTCAAAGGCATAAAATAGGCAGCTGTGTCCTTATTTAACGTAAGAGGCCAGAAATGTTTTTCTCCAAAACACCATTTTTGCAACTTTAAGGTACATGCAGAATATCAGCACTAATTGTCACTCATCATGTTGAAGAATGCCTTGAAGGCTTCAGAAGTAGAGAACATACTTTTTTAGCTCTCTTTTGAAGAGATGGAGGGTATCTCGATCTGCAACAAAGAGAGCTTTTCTCCCAAGAACTTGCTAGGAGTTTGAATTAATGAGGAATTAAGTTGCATCTCAGCAGTTTTACTACACTTTGGAGAAAAAGGACTCAATGCCACCAGTCCCTGAGTGCCCTCAATGCCCATTGACTTCAACAGGCATTGAGAAATGTCCTCATTTTACTTGACATAGCACCTCACCGTATTAGATTGCCCTTCCCCTCCCTCCTAGGAATGAATTTTTCCCACTAACCATCCAATTTGTATTTTGGTTTGACTGGAGATGAAATTAATATAGATGTTTTGGTGCTGACAATGTCTCTGTCAAATAATATAGTGACTACTCCTGATGAAACTTGTTTGTTTTCACACCATCATCACTGATGATCTCAGCACAGCAGTGCTCCGAGAATAATGGTTTAGTCAACTGCAAAGCAGCAGAAGGAACATAAAACAATGTGTGCTTATATAGGCCCTACATAAATAGTGCTTTTTAAAAATGTTTGACAATGAAATAATAGTTGTGGCTTTGTTTCTTTTTTTTTTTTTTTAAATAAATTAACCTCTGGATTGTTAAGGGTCCAGTGGACCTTTCCACACCAGAGACAATTGTAGGGCCTGAAACTTCTTATTATATCCTCCTACGAAGGGTATATGCAGATGCTGTTTGTTGTGTACCATTATCAAACAGGGGTAGCTTATCCCCACTCCACACAATTTCAGTGCAATCCATGGAGCAATACCAATTTCAGAAGTTTCAGAGCTGACCCCATGTACCCTGGGCCAGTTCAAGAAAGTTGTAATTGGATGTACATGATTAGAGACTGGGGGACTGTGGGGCTGAACATCATCTATTTACTACTCTTTATAGTGTTTTTCTTATTTAAAACTCCTGTTGATTGCTCTTAAAAAAAAAAAAAATAATAGAAAAAAAAATCAGAGTGGCTCTGGTAGTGACAAGATTTTTCAGAATTTTGGAAAAACTTTGTTCTCATTTGTGGCCTAGGGCTCCACTGTCTTCCCATTTCTTTCCCCCTCCACCTCTCTCTTTTTTTTAGAGGAAAAGGAAAAACCCCACAAAACTTCACAAACAAAACATGACTAAGCTATAAGGTGTCACTCCCAACTCATAACAGCATTATCAAGAGAGAAAAGGCACATCAGTGTTAAAATCAGCCAGTGTCACATCTAACTGAAACACTTGGTGGGCTTTTCGCCTACGTTGTGCAAGCCTGAGGCCGGAGTGGCGACTGTCACAGCCAACGAGACACAGACAGATAGATGATGGAGAGTGCAGACTGCGCACCCACACATAAAGCTCGTGAGAGGAAGGAGAGCGCACGGAAGGAATATTAATTGAGCACAAAATAAGTATCCTGAATATCCCCCTGCCCCCTTAAAAGTGGCCACGAGACAAGGAGCGCTACAAACATGTTCATCCTGGGGAAACAGCCGCCCTTAACGTGACATGTCAGGCTAGCACTTTAATAATGGGATTTGCACAGCGCACGACTGATAGGCTACATGCAGAATGGACCCCGTGAATCTAATTTTCTCCTCAATGAGTGTTACACCAGCCTGTAACTCCACAGATTTCAATAGAGTTGCTCCAGATTTGTATCAGGGTGAGTGGAGAATTAGGCTTTACTATGATTTTTTTTTTTTTTTAAATCCGCAAGAATGTAATTCTCCTTACCCAGTCATACTCTTTTGATCTTTTCTACTTTCATAGCGGGTTATTTAGAGGAACTTGTCTTTTAAAGATTCACATCAAATTCCTGCTTTCTCTCATTTTTTGCGTTAAACCAGCAATTACTCAAATTTTACTTATTTCTGTTCTTGAGTCCATATTAGCTTTATTAGTACTGAAGAATGAAAAAGTAGTACAAAGATTTTAGAAAATGTTGTAGTAACATCGTTCATTTTTTCCTCTACTGCCTTTTTAAATGCCTTTCCATTACACAGCCAGTTAAAATAATAATAATAATAATAATAATAATAATAATAATAATAATAATAATAATAATAATAATAATAATAATAATAATAATAATAATAATAATAATCTTCACACACTACACAGACGCACTTAAGGATATAGAAGTGAGGAAAGAAGGAAAATTCCTTAACATGTTTTTAATTACAAAATCTATTTTTCCCCTCATTTTGCACACCGTTGTGGAAACAGTTGTAGATTCTGATCTCATCAACCTCAAAAGAAAAAAAAAAAAAAGTGCAACACTACCACCCCCCAAGTTTTCACAAGCAAAAAAAGTGTTTGGGTTTTTTTTTTTTTTTTAGTCACAAAAAAATGTAAGTTGATGTGGTGGTTGAAATTCTCACAAAACCTTTAAAATATTTCTTCCTCCTAAAACATTCACTCAGGAATTAAGTTAAACAGCAGGTGGTAAAAGACAGTCCTGAACAAAGTGATTGATTATGTTTTCTGTACTCCACTGCTCAGCTTTTAGTTTCTTCAGGTTATAAACTACTTCAGTTCCAAGAACAGAAGTTTCCTATAAGTGAGGTATTCTCATGCCCAAATTTCTAACACACACAGTGCTCATTGTTGGACTGGCATAATTCCAGGTCCTTTGCTGTCACACTCTCAGATCACCTTTGGAGTTCCTGTTTGGCTCCTAAAAATATTTAGTGACAAATTAATCCCTTGACCTGACCAAAACCAGGAGCAGGCCAAGATTAAACCCACTGGCTAAAATCAGTTCAGAGTAGCTCCTGCGGAGGTAGGGTTTACTATTCACAATTTGAAGCTCCTCACCTAGCAGCTCACTATTGCTATTAAATATAAGTTGTTGTTTAAAGTAAAATAAGAGGTATATTTGGACAGGGAATAATGGTAAACTAGTTCATACAACACTGAGTTACTGGTAGTTGGTTTGCAGAATCAGTGCACAACACAGCAACCTGATGATAACATCGCCTGTATCTTGGAGGGTTTTGTTGCTTGCCTAGACCAAGTGCTATTCTGTGGGTAACCACCGTACCAACTCAGCACTCCAGAACTGAAACATTTAAAGCACAATAGAGGAAAAAATACATATGGAGGGCAACGTGATAACCTCTCAAATTAGTGCTTACTGTAGCCGCTCACACAACACATCCTAACCCCAATCTCTAATTCCATTTGTTGTGCTACAGAGCCCCCTGTGTTGAGCATTACATACTAACTAACATTACTTACATATTCAAAACCCCTCAGATGTTAAATCTAGGAACCACTGGTCCAGGTTAATTACTCACCTTAGGCAAATTAATTCCCAAGTACTGAGCAAATAGCTCAAAAAAGCTGGCTCTAAACACCACTGTGCTATACTACATGCTGTAAAAAAGTAACTGAAGGCACAAACCCACAAAGTAAACAGGGGAAAAAACATTTCTGCCACTAAATAAGGAAAAGATTGCTCTAATTAAATATATTTCTCTAATAACTCCTGTATTAGATTTAGGGAGCATGCTCAAGGACAACTAGTTTAAGCTCAGCACATCCTTGGACAAACAAAAAACAAACAAACAAACAACTTAAAAGTACAGAAGTACACTGACACTGGGATTGAGTTCTGAAACTGTATCAGGCTATTAAGTGACAGGGGCACCCAAAGATGAGGCCCTCAGAAAGGTAAGAAACTGGGATGAGGGCACACAAAGAAAGCCCTCAGAGAAAATCCTGCAGGGGATGAGAAGGCAATAGAAACTATTTGAAGAGTTTATGCAGGTAGAAAGCTGAGGGTGAGATCAAACAATGCCCAGATCCTGAGTTATTACCAGAGGTCTCAGTACCCGAGTAAGAGTAATGAAAACATTCAGAGCCAAAGAAAAGTGGAACCAACTCCTGGTTCTGGCAAAGGTAGTACTGGATTTGCAGTATTTTCCCCCAATTAAATTCAAATCTCATTCCTCCCGTCTTCTTCTAAAGACATTGCCCTTTTCATCACCCAGCGAGTGGAGCTCTCTGGCCAAGTGGGGCTGCACCCCACACCTCCACATCCCCTTACCTGGAACACTGCCACAGTGGTGACATGAACTGTCTCAAAGGATGCGATTATAAATGTGGGACACCTACATAAACACTGCTAATTGCAATGTTTTGAGGTATTTATTTGGAAGTTGTGTGCAGGACTGACTTCTGGAACAAATTCTCAAAAAAGGGGACGGAAACAAGAACCAAAAGCAAAACAACTTTTAAGCTAAGGAAATTGTAGTAAGCTTTCAATGTTTTACTTTGAAAATCCTACAGCCTTCAGCAAAATCCTTGGAAAATCTCTTCGTGTTTATAAAATAGCATTTGATATCACCATCTAGAAACGTACAAAGCAGCGCAACCAACCCTTCCTAAACTCTCTAAAGCCAAGTAACAGCTGCATTTCCCATGTGGTGGCTAATAAAAAAATGCTGACTCTCCACATTTTTAATTACAGAGTAAAATAACACCTGAGTGTAAAATAGTAGGCATACTATTATTTCAAAAGTGTCAGGGTTGCCCCTTCAACCAGAGCCACGATGTGAGCAAACGCTCAGTCCGCAAAGCAACAGAACAGCTCCTTGGATGCAACAAGGCACAACAGCTTTTCTGCTTCAACAAGTCTTCTCACCGCATCACTGGCATAATGATTTTATGCATGTTATGTGTGCTTGTTATGTATACCTGAGGTGATTTAAATCATTTCTTTGAGTATAACAAAAAAAACTATTTCCATAACAGCACTTTGTTTTTATGTGTCAAGTCTACGAAAGCTAATTTCTGTACTTATTCCTGTAATATGGCTCGTGTTCAAACGCAGCGTGGTAAGATATTGTCTGAGATCATTGTTTTGTCTGTGTCAAAGAACACTACACCGTAAAAGTTTCAAATTAACATAGTAATGTAAGTTTTAGTAAGAGGAAAAAGTGTTCTCATAGTACTTCATCCAAACCTTTGCTTTAATTTTGTGATCAACTTCAAGCATTTCTCAAGGCAGAAGAATGCAAAAGCCCCAAAAATTAGAGAGGTATATGAAAAGCTCCAGAGCATTATAATTTACAAAGCAGAATGCATCATTTCACTGGAAATCATTTTTATTTCAGGGGTTAAACAGCATGCAGCATGGAGAAGGGGTGAGGGTGAATCAACAGAAATTGTTTGGAGATGTTGCAGAGTGGCAGCAACGTACCAAGATATCTGATCGGCCCTAGCATTAGTGCCTACGACTGACAGAATCTCAAAACATTTCAAATATTTCCACTAGGACTCATGCATTCACTGCAGTGAGAATCTATACATGAAAGATTAAGCCAAGTAAACTCTCTTAATTATATATGCCTACCTATTAATTTGATTAGTACGGGATACCAAAGCCAAAACAAAAGAATCACTTGGACATATGAAGCAGAACTGCAAGACCCATTGTTTTATACAAATATAGATGTTTCAAGCAATAGAGTCTACTGAATAGAGTATTCCTGTAACAAGTTACAAGAAAAATCAGTATCTGTGGGCCTTGAGAAAAAATGTAGTCTTGCTCCAAGAATAAATCGTATGGTCCTTGATAATGAAAAGATGCTTAAAGCCACAACAGTTTTGCTTTTCTTTTATTGCAAAATCTTATCCAGAATATTTTTCTCATAATAAAGGGTTTATAAGAGAAATGTTCACTGGAACTAAAATTGAGCTCTAAAGACAGCTAATAGTATGAAAAGAAAGCGGTAAGTCCTCAAAGCAACAGGTTTCCAGAAAATCCAAAAAGTTAACTAACAGCAGAAATGGGATGACAAAGACTAGGGGATATCTTTGATTAAGTAAATTGTTTTAGAAGCAATAACAATCTTGCAAGAGCTCTTCTAATATTAAAGATCCTCATGCCACAATTATGGTCTCAGAAACAGATTATTACCGGGGGCTACACGCAGACAAGTTACGAAGTCTCAAATCATTGCGATACTTACTCATCTCAGGGAGGACTCTGCCCACACAAAACTAAAAGTTTCAGTACTTAAAATTACCTTCTAAAGGCAACGTGAGATTTCCTCCACCTTATCAACTCCAGAACAAACTCCAGCTCTCCCAGAAACAATCTTTTACAGAAGACTCCCCTGAGGCGCTCAGGATAAACGTAAGCAGTCGCAGTGTATTTTAGATTCACAAAGTGAGGAAGCGAACGTCAAATTAAAAAGCACATACTACTCTTTATCTATGAAAATAGTTCTGATAAATGGTGATATATATAAAATGGCAAATACAATCTCACCGCTATCTTTTCTACTATCTACATATGCAGTTTGCTTCCCTTTTATGTTAAATTAGCAGAAATAGAGTTCGATTAATTGAAGCTAAAAGATGAGCAGATATTTTGAATAGGGGGAGAGGGTTCTGATTGTTCTAAATGTGTAAAGTTTTACAAATCCTGTAGTTGTAACTTCTGGAGGAGTGCCATTCAATATTCAAGAGTGGCAAACAGAGCTTATTGCTTTTTTTATAGGTTAATGTGAAACTTTTTGATATTAACTGATAGCCTGAGAGTCTCCAATTAAAACAGTAACACTTGGAGACGGCAGCAGTTTCTTTTTTATGCCATAAATTAATTATTTCTATTTCTTGCTTCAATGCATTTTAAGTTTTGAGACTTTGATGATCTCAACAGATGCAAACAAACATAAATCCCATCTAAGTTAACATGGCAGCAAAAACATCCCAAAGTCTGTGGGCAGCAGTAGGTATCAGCACTTCAAGGTCCACGTGTGATGAAGAGGAATGAGAAATCCCTGGTTAGTTATCGTAAAAACAGGCTCCTTACCATTATCTGTAGAGTACAACGAGGTCCAAGTCGCTTTGTTCAGCCACCACACCAACTGCTCTTTCTAATTCGTGACTTAAAAAAAAATATTAAAAAAAAAAATAAAAAAGCCACACTTCCAAACACCTCCCTTTGCCAGTGATAGCTGGGGGAAAAGCTACCGAGAGCTTTTAGGCTTCAGTAACGAAGGCCATCAGAACCGTGCTTCATTAAGGGGGTGGAAAACAGCACAGTCAAGAGTCAGGTCCCAGGGTGCAGTGTTTTGCCCCTCTCGTCCTCTCCTCCGGCTCACCGGGTCTTTGAGTAAATGAGGCTAATTTTTCCAGTAGCCTTTAACTCCCCAGATTAACCGGCATGGAAAATGTGACTAAAAACTCGCAGCGCTGTCTAGCCTCCGAGCCAGCACAGAATCAACTTTGTTGGAAGTGTTGAAGGACACCTAGCAAGCTGCTACTTGCTGGGTTCATAACCCAGCGCTGGATGTGCACACACAGCGCAGGACTGCGCCATCTAGTTCGCTGCCGGCAGCCCCTGCCCTGCCCTGCGGGGAGGGGACGGACGGACGGACAGACGGACGGAGGGATGGAGGGATGGATGCCTCAGGATGCGGGGCTTCAGCACTTGGCAGCGTTCCGTTCGCTAACGATACAAGTGTCTTGTGCGTGCGTGTTTGTTTTTTTTTCATGAAATATCGCCACCGAGATAATCCACGTCCCGTGGATATGGGAAAATTTAGGCTATAATAGCGCGGCGAACTTGTGCATCTATCTTTGATTTACAAGATAAAAGCAACTTTTAAATTAAAGAGCTTTTCTGCTAATCGAGCTTATTATGCCAGAGACGGGAATGATTTTCCTAGAAAGTTGTCCCTGTGTGCATGCCTATTATCTTTGCTTTCCCCCTTCCACTAATGAGCATTTATCTAAAGAGCCTGTTAATCCTCTGATGTGTGCTTCTGGTCAGAGGTAACAGTTTGAATAAAACCACTAATCACTTATCACTAATCACTGATCATTAATCACACTTCTCCCCAGTGCTTTGCGACCTGCACAGCTCCCCTTGGGATTAAGGAGTCACAAACAAGGATTTTAGCCATTTCTTAGGAAGAATTCCCAGCTTTTGATACCGGCAACCGCATTCACCACATGAAAGTCACGAAATGCCAGGCGGGGGCTTTCATACACCGTACACTTTCCTACTGAAAATAAACCATCCTCTTAGGAAAGCCTCCCTCCTCCCGCAAAACCCCCACGAATTGCGCTTCGCTTTTTCCTTCGGCTCTCACCCTCCGACTCCCAAATTTCTTACAGCCCGGTTTCTGGATTATTTCTGCGTGACAGTTCCTTACAAGAAAGTTTCCCTCCACCGCTGCTGCTTGACGCACTGCTCGTTGTCCAAACGGCCAGACGGGGAAAGTCTGGTGCAAGCCAGCGGTTGAGGATCTCTGAAAACTGCACGGTCGCAAGGCAAAGCCCCAGCGAGATGCTTCGCAGCAATTAGCAGCCTTCCCCCCGAGCTTTGATTGCATCGGGCTAAGCACCGCTTCTCGCCGATAAAATATGGAAATCTTTTAAGCTGGCCGCTCAGCAAACTCCTGATATCGCTCTGGGGTTTCACAGAAACGCACATTTTCCCTTTATTCCTACCCACTCCTTCGCACGACCTCCCTCTTTCCGACTAAGCCCCGGAGCCGAGGGATCGCTGCCGGTGCCGGGACACAAATAATGGAGCAGGCAGAGTTGAGCGGGTCTCCCCCCACACCCCCGCGGCTCTCAGCCTCCCCAAAACTCCTCCGGGGGCACAGAGAGACCCCGGGCAGAGGCAGGGGGCGCAGAGCTGGCCGGGGGGTGACAAACGGGGCTGGAAGTGGGGTCAGTGTAAGGGGGTCCTCTAAGGGATCTCCCCCGCCCCGGTGCCGGCGGAATCCCAGCGGAGCATCCCCGGGGGGCACCGGCCCGCGGCGTGACGTGAGGGCCAGCACCGGGATCTCCCCGCGGGCACGGCGGCCGAGGGGCGCCCACCGCTGCTGAAGTCGCCCAGAAGTTTTGGGGAGCCGGCGGGGAGCTGGGGACAGCTGTCAGCGCCGGGCAGCGCCTTCCCCATCCCATGCCACCCCTTCCCATGCCATCCCCATCCCGTGACACCCCATCCCGTGCCGTGCCATGTTATCCCGTCCCATTCTACCCCATCCCATGCCATGCCATCCCATCCTACCCCATCCCGTGTTACCCCATCCTACTCCATCCCATCCCATGCCACCCTACCCGATCCTACCCTACCCCATCCCACCGCAGGCTGCCCCATCCCCTCTCAACCCCTCCCCATCCCATCCCATCCCATCCCATCCCCAGGTGCCGTGCGCCCCCTGCCCCGCCGCCGCTGCCCTGCCCCTCGGGGGTCGCGCACGCCCCCTCTCCGCGCTCCGTCCCGGCGGAGCACCAACCCGTGCGGCGGCGGGGGGCTGCGAGAAGCGACCCCCGGCGCGGAGCCGTGCGGGGCAGCGCGGTGTTTGCAGGAACTTACCGCCCGGCGCGGCGCGGCGCAGCGCGGCGCGGCGCGGCGGGGACGGGACCGGCGGCGCGGGCGGAGGAACCACGTTGTACTGAGGGAAGGTTACAATGCGTGCTATTTACAGCACCATTACATCACCCGCCGTGACGTCACGTGGGATTCCTGAACTTCTAAATCATTGCGGGCCGGCGCGGGGGGGGGGGGGGGGCGGAGAGGGGAGGGAGAAGGGGGGGGACGGGGAGAGCTGGGGGGGGCGGGGTCTGAGAAAGCCACGCCCCCCGCGGGGTGAGTCATCGGGAAGGGAGGGCACGCCCCCTGCCTGCTCCCCCCCCCCCCCGCCCCGCGGGGACGTCTGTCCGGCCGGCCGTCTGTCCGCGGTGGGGAGCTTCCAGAAGAACTTTTTCTTTTCCTTTTTTTTTCCTTTCCTTTTTTTTCCTTTTTTTTCCTTTTTTTTTTTCTCTTTTTCCTTTTTATTTTTTTTTCTTTTTTCCTTTTTCTTTTTTCTTTTTTCCTTTATTTCTTCTTTCCTTTTTTCTTCTTTCCTTTTTTATTTTTTTTCTTTTTCCTTTCTCCTTTTTCCTCATTCCTTTTTCCCTTTTCCTTTCTCTTTTTTCCTTTTTCCTTTTTCTTTTATCTTTTTCCATTTTTATTTTTTCTTTTTTCCTTTTCCTTTATTCTTTTCTCTTTTTCTTTTTCTTTTTCTTTTTCTTTTTCTTTTTCTTTTTCTTTTTCTTTTTCTTTTTCTTTGTATTTTTTCCTTTTTCCTTTTTTCCTTTTTCCTTTTTCCTTTTTCCTTTTTTCTTTTTATTATTTATTTTTCTTTTTTTATTTATCTTTTTTTCATTCTTTTTCTTTTTTTCCCTTTTTTCTCTTTTTTTTTTCTTTTCTATTTTCTTTTTAATTTTTTTCCTAGAAACAGAGGAAAATCCAAAAAGAGGATACACTGTGGGGGGGAGACACACCCCACCCACCCCCCTGTGCCCAGCCCTACATGTGTCCTGCCAGCCCCACAGCACTGCCCCTGGGGAAACCCCTTTTGGGGTTTCCTTGTGCCCAGAGTTTATCCTGGCTCATAAAGCTGCAGCCCCAAGCCCACAGGTTCCCCTCACACAGAGATGCTGTGCCTGAAGGGACACACGGGCACCAGCCGGGTGCTTGCTGCTCCGGTGCCAGG
Source organism: Aythya marila (assembly GCF_965140915.1). Classification (NCBI taxonomy): domain Eukaryota; kingdom Metazoa; phylum Chordata; class Aves; order Anseriformes; family Anatidae; genus Aythya; species Aythya marila. The sequence goes on along the minus strand of NC_139043.1, from coordinate 36,320,975 downwards.
GCCCCGCTTTATTTCCCTGCAGGGCTTTAGCCCCTGGGGTGAGCAGTGAGGAAACCTCAGCATTACAATGCAGGCTCTTGGGATCTGCACAGGCGCTGCTGGGTTTGGCACTCAGTTAACACAGGAGAGAGTGATACAGCAGGCAGTGCCATGAGCAGGAGCTACATCACAAATGGCAGTAATACGGGGCACTACTCCCAGTTGTACCCTTCTCCTCAGGGTATCTAATAGTTGTCCTTGGCACTGGCACTTTATGCAGGATTTAAGCAGGTAGAAGTAGATCCTATCAGTGACTATCAGTAGGTTTCGAGCTCATTCAGCTGCTTACGGTAAGGCTCAGTGATGCTGTCCCTAGAAGTGTTTTGCCAGGTGTTATCCCTGCAAACTGCACATCAAGGCGTGCAAGGCATCTTCCTTCTGAACGTCCCAAAATGATAAACTATGGCAATGACTAAACTAAGAATCACAGTTACTTCTGCCACACAGGAAGGCTTTTAGCATACAGAAGCACCACGGAGTTATTTAAGGACATGGCAAAAGATTTAAGGGCAGGAAGCAGCTCTGTATCTCTCGTTGGAATATCACCACGCAGTCTGGGTACCTGCACCTTTCACAGATGCACAGCAGGGCTGTCTATTACTGTGACTTTTCCTGTGGTGGGCAGAGCAGTTCCTTCTGCAGGTTTCTCTCTGAGACCAAAATGAAACCCACGATGGAGAATTCAGCTGCCAGAAAAGGGTAACAGGGCCCAAACCCCTCAGATACCCGTGTAGTTGGGATGTTATGGCAAACTGGACACACGTAGAAAAAAAACAAATGCTAGATGGAATATGAGCCATAGCTTCATGTTACTGACCTACTGGTGTGGCTTTCTTACAAATGATATTACAGACCACCAGTGACAAATTACAGTGATTAAATAAGACTTTGGGTGTGCAGTGCACTTCAACTTAAGAAATTGCATTTAAAGTCCCTGACTTGACCATTCTGCATATCTTTTTGCCCTGTCCAGAGTGTTTGTGGAAAAAAACTTTAACAGTAAGATGAAACAAGACCACTGCCTGAGTCAGATCAGTCCTCTTATGTGCCCCAGACCTATTTGGACAAACGCCTGCCACTCACTCGAGCAGCCGGGTAGCTCGCTGCAGCGCTCTGAGTGTCTGCCATGGGAAGGGGGTGACGAATGCTCTGGTACGTGTCAGTGTTGGTTTTCACTGACAGCAGAGCAGAGTGACTCTGGATTCCTGAAATGAGTCTCAGGTCCCGAGGGGAGATTCTCGACTCTTGAAATGAGCTGTAGGTCCTTGGGGGGGATGAGCACAGAATAGGGCCCCAGTTCCTCTCTGGTTAAGATCTGCTGCAGTATGTCACTGCTTGTTGCTTCCCCCCATGCCCAACTTCTGCTTCAGTTGTCACCGCCAGCTCCTGTTGCCCTCTTCTAGCTCTTCCCTTCCCTGTTTCTGGTTTCCTCTTGCCTGTCACCCACCTTCTCTCCATCCTAAACTAGCTAGTTTCTTACCACACACCAACCTCCGAATGGGGATGTGAAAAGCAGCACCGAGAGGTGCAGCCCCATTTTGTTCTGCATTCACTTCGCTGCCTGGAGGCTGAGCAGCTCACAAAGGAGAGTGAGAAATTGCCTCGATCCTCCAGGACAGAGCACAGGGAGCAGAGAAGGGATGCTCAGGACATGTACCTGCTGAGTTCGTGATGCAAACTGAGGGGTGCCCTATGGCACGAGGAAGGACCCTGCCTGCAGAGCTGCTGCCTTCCCGCTGAGCTGATGGGCGTTTGCGTGTTGCCGACGTGAAGAACAGCACTTTAATGCCAGCTTCTGGGAAGGTGGTTTAGATTAGCATATTCTGCTCGGCAAATCAGAAGTGCACGCAGAGCCAGCGAGCACAGCTCAGCTGACGAGCTGTAACTTGAGACCGCGCTCTGTACTGGGGACAAATTTGGGCAAATCTTAGAGGCTAATCAAAGGCACGTCCCAAAACAATGAAACGATTTCTGCAAAACTTGGAGTTCCTTCTCCAAAAGGGAGAGATGTTCCCAGCAACAGACTTGTGGGGGCTGGGGTAACGTTAGGCAGGCACATTCACTTTTTCAGGAATATTGTTTCTGGTATGACTGAATTTTAGAAGCAGCTTTCCAAAATTCTCCAGCCTAGGGCACACACCTGGCATGGAAAGCTTCATCCTGAACAGCTCCAAACTTGGCAATGTTTTTCAGTGATTAAAGAAACACATAATGAAACGTACTAAGTAATCAACTACGTGAGGCACTACCTGTTTTATCTGTAATGTTGTTTCATAATTAATTTAAAGGTATAAAGTCACATGCCTCTTTGCTGTTTTTACACCCAGGCTTTTATAAAGCTGCTTTCTTCTGATGGCAAAATCACTACTTAAAGACTTCTATATATTATATGTTCTAATCAATGTTCCCAGATAGGTCTTTGCCATTTTGATTCTTTAATTATAAAACCCAAAAAGAAGAACATACTCTTTACAGCAGTAGCTTAATTGGTATGAAAACTGCTCTGATTTTTGCAGTGAAATGAATTAGAATGATATTTTACTTGATTGATAGTAAATGACAGTAGTGCTGTTTCAGCAAACACCTAAAATCTTTGTCATATCATTAAAATCACTGGTAAGTGAAGATATTAAAATAATTATGGGAGTTTTGTATGTCAAATATCAGTCTCAGTAAGACACTATTGCTGTCACATAAAATTAATATTTACTGCTGGCACAGATGAATATTGTACATACCTGTTCTTCCTATAACATCATTAACCACATGTTTAACTAAGCTGCTGCCAGCACTGAGTGTTACTCTCAGCTTTGGCCCTTGCAATTATCTCATTACAAGTACTTTTCAGCAATGTCTTTTGCTCTAATTGAACAGTAATTTATTCACCTCCTTACATGCTACCAAACACTTCAGATCTCCATATTTATCATGTGAAACTATCTGAAAAAAAAAGAAAAAAAGAAAAAAAGAAAAAAAAAAGTTTAAAAAATGGCATTCAAAGCTCTTTTCTCTTTTCATAAAGATCTATAGTACTCACACAGAAACGAAGACTTAGATAAGAAATGGTAAGGGGAAAAGTCATTTCTAGATCTTAACATGTTCTTTAACCCATAGCCATAGTAAAATGCATTTTAAAAGGGGATACAAATTATGCTATTTTATATGTAGTAATCCTAATAATATCCTGAACTAATGTAAATCTGGTATTTTTAGTGCAACGCTTGGTTCCTTAATTATTGCATCTCTGTTCAGATCTCAACTCTACTTTTTTACTGACAGACTGAAAGGGATATGAGCAAAGAGAACCAAGTACTCACTGCAGTTTCAGGGGCTCACTAGGAAGTACCAGATTAGTCTTAAAGCTGAGACAGAAAGTGGAGGATGAGTAGAGTTAACCAAAAGTTAGAGGGCACTCAACATAAAGAAAAATTTCTATTAGCTGAAATTTAAACAGTAAGCAATGTTCCTGTTCACCTTTGTCATTTCTCCAATGGGCCGGAGAGGAAAGGAAGTGTGATACATTGCAGGGATGTGAAACAGTTATGTGGGATACCAAATGTGTCATATCTGCATTTCTTCATTCTGAGTACATCTCTTCACCCATTCATCTGATGGACTCACCTGTACTGAATGACATTTCTCTGTCTTAAGCAGGTGACATGAACTAAAGGGACTCAGATCTCAGCAGGAGCAGTTACAAGGCAACAGAAGAGCTTTTTGAAAGAAGATTAATTTGCCCTGCTCCTTCTACATATACTTTTAATATGGATTTACAAGGGAAAATATTTGGTTTTGTGACAGCATTAATTGCTGGAGTTTTATGTTTTCTGGAAATAAACATGCCTAGTAGCACCTCCTGGGTTTTGCAACAATGAAATCTTAATTCTCTTCTATCTCTGAATGATGCCCTAGGCTGTGGCACTATGACAGATAGTGTGTGACACCGATAATGGATCTAATAAGGGATTAATGTTTCTTTGACAGCATTTATCTGCAATGGCAAACTGACTTGAATTTGTATGTGTCAAATGAGAGCTGTCTGCCTCTTGCCACATCTATGCTGTGGAAGCCACAGACCAGAAATGTTGCCATTTCTTTTCCATTCCCTGATCTTGTGAAGGATCAGACCACTAAATCTCAAACTCCTTGTCTGAATTAAACTGCTGAGTGATGGTATGACAAAGCCAGTGTGCATTACTACTGAGGAGCAATAGAGCTAGATGTCGGAAGGATGTATGTAATACATGTGATATAATGTTGGAAGGAGGCTCTCTGTAGCCATGTTGAATTCTAACTCATGTTAGAGATGTGCTGCTCAGGTAGATACAACTGAACTTTGAGAAACACTTCAATGACAGATTTAGCTCTTCCAACATTACCCAAAATGTAATAACTTACTCCTTGTTTCTCTTTACTCTTGGTATGCTTAGTGGAGCCATGGTTTATGTTTGTGCCGTGTAGAAAAGGGCAGGAGAGCAGGGAGGCATAGTCCTTTCTGCAGATAAGATGCTGGTGGAAGCTAATGTATGGAGAAGGCTGTGTGCAGACCAGTGAGAGTAGCCAGGGCACATGCAAGGCCGAGAACTGCAAGACTGAGAGTCTCCTCTTTCTCATCATTTCTCTTGCTCCACTCCAGAGACATCCCAGCAGGTCCAGAAGCACACTGTTTCTCTGACCTTATCTCCTCCAGATCTCAGCACACGTCTGTTCTTGATGCCTGTTCTCTCAGCTCTGACAGGCAATGTCAGTGCTGGATGCCCATTTTAGCCCCTCATCTCTTGTGTATGACTAGGGGTTCTCCCAACCAGTCTCTGTTGCAGCAGTATGCCATGTGGTCTGTTGCAGGGAATTTGAAAAGAAAGACTATGTTTCCTTCTACATCCATAAAAAATAAAAGAAAGTCTGTTTGCTCCATACTTGGACACCATTATTTCATGTTTTGTGGGATGAAATTACAAAATTATTCACATTATTACTCCCCCACAGAGCTCCTGCATCGCTTCTTTTACATTTAATTTACCCTTTTTAATGCTATGCTTCTTGGATAACTAGTTATATTCTGATATTGTTGTTTAGTGCATGAATATGGAAGTCTGGTTTGATACACATTTTCTGGGTAATATAGCTCCAATCAGACACATATGGAGGCTTATATAGATAACTGCTGTTTGGCTGTTTTTTGGGGGGGTCTTTTCTGTTGTCCATTGTTGTTGTTTTCTTTAGTCTTAGGAGTAGAATGAGAAGTAATAGGTGGAGGAGATGACATTTTTGTATGTTTCTGAGAGTCTAATCTGGAAACTATATTTCAACAAGGAGGAAAACCCACAAACTTCTACAAACTCTAATCTGCTTCCTTTTGTCACATCTCTTATTAATGGATGGAATATTTATCCATAAAACCCATGGGCTCATGTCACAGAAAGATCTTAAAGAAATTGTAAGTGCAATTAAGTTTGGTTTTTTTTGTTTTTGTTTTTTTTTTGGTTGTTGTTGTTTGTTTGTTTGTTTGTTTGTTTTAAATCAGACTCTGTCTTACTACTTCTGTTCTTGCAGATGTCAAAAATGTCAGATACAAAGGTTGCTCTTCCTCCTTTAAATGTGATATAATGTTGCTCACACCTTCATATGACTCACTTTAAATTTTTGCTGCTCAAAACAGAAGGAGGGGAAAATATTATTCATGAGAATCTGTAGATACTCTATTTCAAATGCTTCTACTAACAATGCTGATCACATCAAGCTGCTTAAAATCCCAAGAGGCAGGGAGAAATATGTGACCTGTCCTTAACAGAGAAGTCCCACCGAAACTCAGTTTTGTTGATCAAGGGTAAAGGTGTGTTAAGGGCTCCTTCTCTAGCCCAGGACAAGGGTTGCAGAGGGATTGTAATGGAGCCTCCCCACAGCCCTTGGTTTATAACACCCATTACAGTTCTCTGCATAGTCTGCTGTTAGGCTTTGTGCAGGGAGAGTTAAATTTCTGCCTTATTTTTCCAGCCTAAGAGTTGAGAAGAATAACTCCAGCAGTTCCCATGTAGTGGCAAAGCTAGTAATTGTGACAATGCAGCAGAAAGTAAAAGGTTTGCTACCCGTCAGCAGTGCCATGATTCCAGACAAACCTTGGTGACAAAAATCAATAATGACTTTCTGGTGGGATTTGACTTTGACACGTGTGAAGAGCAGTCCTTCACACATGTGAAGATCAGGAAGAAATAAAAAGCCACAGCAGCCCAAGGGTTAAAATATTTTCTTCTAAAAGAAAATGACTAAAAATCACATAAGTAAAACAAAAATCAGTCTGCTCTACTAAACCTCATCTGCCACTAAGAACTTACATAATATACTGCTGACATCATGACTGTATAAATTACATGGTACTTTCACATGTGACATAGAGATTATATTACTACTGCATGGAAAGAAAAAAAAAAAACCTTTTAACTTCCGATTTTTAATTTAGGATGAACTACTGCAGTATGTATTATAAAATTAGACACACATGCCAAAACAACGACAGCAGTATGACTTTTTAGTACTTTTACCCCAACAGGTGCAAAAACATTGGTTTAATCAAAAGCTTATAGATGCACAATGCCATTTTTAGAAAGGGTATAGCTTTGCTTTCATTCTTGTAATGCAAAATGTGTCGTATGTTTTACTTTAGCTGAAGTACAGAATTGTGTTTGTTGCATTTTGCTGCTGTAAATCCATGGGTAAAATCCTGGCTTCAACAAAGTCAATAGGAAAACTCCCTTGGATTCAAGGAGGCCAACATTTCATCCCGTGTCTGCAATCAATCATTAAAATGCAGCAGGCTCCAATGAGTGACTACACAGGAAAAAAATTACAGCAGAATACTTTGAGTAGTTTGCAAATATTTTAGAGACTTGAGACTCAGGAATAATGCCTCTCCTAGTTACTCCTAGAAAAACATTTACAAAACTAGTACTTGCATGTAGGTGACTTCCAGATTGTATTTGCAAAGTGTGTTCTGTATTTGACATTTAAAAATACATCAGCTTTAACTCCACGTCTTTCTCAGTGATTCCCTTGTTACTTTTGTAAGTTTCTGTTGCACATTTCATTCTTTGTTTGCAAAGGAGGATGATTCTAATATCTTCACTTCCTAGATGGAGAAATTAATTAATCTCAGAGGACAATGCAAGAAAGCAAGACAGATGAGTATTTGTAAAGTAAAGAGTTTTATTTTGCCAAGCATTAAGTTTGTCTCTGAAGTTCAGCACAGTAGTATGAAAAAGAAGAAATGACATATGAAAGCAACAGAAAATTGAGAAGTAGGACTACAAAGTACATGGCATGAAGACTATTTTCCTCTTCTCCTCCCCCATCTATCGCAGATCAAGCAACATGCCGTATGTTCCAAAGACAGTTATATTTACATAATATTTAAGGCAGGCAAATTAAAAAGGCTGTCCAGGGTTTCTAAAATAAAAGGTACATGAAGTGCAGTGAAAGCTGCAAGGAGAGTTCTTTCATATATATTACACAAAGTTACAAATAAGACAGTTATTCAGACATAGTTGAACTTTAGCTAACAGAAACACTAGCAACCAAATTAGCGTTATGTAAATAAACAAAAAATTCCAATTCAGACTTCTCAGGGGGTAAGCGAGTAAATCAGAGTGATACAGTAAATTAATTCCTGCTTTTGAAAGTGATGTATTTCATTCGGAAGAACAACAATAAAAGATAATTCCCAATATATTTGTCATCATAAAAGTCTTCCAAGGCCCCCACAATAAATTACAAGGAAGCATGGGTGGATAGGGTGCTTTATATGAGTAAATAACAGCGAAGCATGGAAATTTTATCTCATCTTTCCAGCTCAATAAAGGCCACCTTACATTCAAGGGAATTTTACTTGAATAACTGCTATATGAAACGCACACAGTACCAATGGCCCCCACTCATATAACTAGGACAGACATATCAGAGTCTGAAGAAGAACCAGAATGGGGAATAAGACAGCTTTTCATATTCTCTGCTCCTAGAAAACATGAACACACTTAAATATCTAGGATGGATCACCTAGTTCCTTTAAGCAAACAGCACCACTAAAAATCGTTCAGCTATACTAAGGCTGACTAGAAACACCTTTAGGAAATGCAGGTGCATCATGGAAAAAGAGAGAACTTGTTTTTCTGAAGCTGTAATTCTAAACTGTTCTGAGCATTGTTTTAGTGGCTAAGATAAATAGCTCATGTCAAGAGAGAAAACCGACGCAACTGCTGCCAGAAGATCTGATGACACTCAGCTCAACCTAGCTGAGTAACCCAGCAGCACTGGGGTGAGAGTGGAAATTAAATGGTTGGACAATGATAGAGCTGGGTTTCTTTAGAAAAAAAAAAAAAAAAAAACTACCTGGAAGAACACAAAAACGTAACAGCTTATTTGTGTGCAGGACAGTAGAACAAAAATAATTCAATCTCAACTGAGACATCCATTTGTTTGTGAAAAGCCCTAAGAGATGACAAAAAGCCTGCTGAAAACACAGGGGGAAACACTTATGCTGAAATCCTAGACCCAGTGATGCTCATACAAGTTTTACTGTTAATTGCTGACTCGGTGTTTGCTTCCTAGTTTTTCCCCCACTGAGGAGGACGTACGGGACACACCAGGTAAGATGATCAGAGGCATGGAAGAAGAGCTGTGAGTTACTGGAATATACACACAGATAAATGCCAAGGCCATTGATGACTCAGGATTGAAATTAAGAAGAGAAAGTTTGTCTCAAATACTGTTGTTGCTAAATATTTCTAGAAGAGAAAGACCAGTAATATTGGAACCAGGAGCTTAGCATTTCCTAAGGAGTTTAATTTCTTGGGGAAGCATTAGGCTTGAAAACAGAGCAGAAAATAGCTTGGCAATCCATGAGATGTAGCATGCAAGGACATCTTCAGGGAATCAGAGAAGTACAACTGATCAGACCTTACAGGGGTTATTAGACACTTGATTGTACCAGTCAACCTTCTTTGAAGATGGTGAATGCTAGCATATAATTACATATTTGTTCACCATCTTTAGAGAAACACATGACAACTTCTCACACTTTGTAACTGAGAACTTTTTCAGTGTTTATAAGCATGATCTTGAACTTTGTTAGTGTTCAAAAAGCAGAATAAAAATGAAACAAAATACATTAAGTTATTTAATATGAAAATAAATATTTGTGTTTTAATAACTATTGTAAATTGAAGGAAAACACTTTCATTTTTTGTTTTGTATTGTTTTAAAACAGCTCTTAAAATCTACTATCTCATCATGAGGTGGTGTTTGTTTTCTTTTGATTTGTTTTTTTAGATGTGCAGGGGGGGGGTTAGCAGAATCCATAGGCTGTGCCCGCACAGACAAAGCCCATATGGGGCAATGTAAACTCCGAGCCAAGCCTGCTATCAGAGATATTAACACAACCGATTATGTTGATGGAGCAAAGCCACTATTTTTATCTTACCTGAGATAAGGCACAGAGGATATAAATTGCTGTATGAAAGGCAAGGGATTAAAAAAAAAGGGGGGGGGGGGGAGGGAAGGAAGAAAAGAATCATTTTATTTTAAAGGCACAACAACAGTTAAAGACTAAAAGGGAGAGAAACGGATATTATGTACGTTTTCTGTCCCCACAGTCCCCAGGAAGACAAGCAGGAGCGAGGTACAGCACCTCCCATGGGAGCCACAGAGCCAGCTGAGGCTGTGGGGCTGAGCATGGGGCTGCCTGTGGCCCAGGGCTCCACAGCAGACCCAGCTTCCATTGTACAGCAATTAGTAAACCCCCTTAATTCCCTCATCCTACAGAGTACTCAAGGCACATTTGCCACAAACACCTGAAAGCAACCTCCCTGGACCAGTCCTGTCCCTGTGGTCAGTGCTCCAGCACCTCCAGGTCCTGCACCCTGCACCAAAGCACCACCAAAGCCTGGCAGCTATGAGATTCAAGGTCTGAGAACTGAAAGATCCTTTTTAGCAAAGATTTCTTTCCTTTTTCTTTGGTGCTTTCCTGTGAGGTGAGCATTAGCTAGCATATGTGGCTAGAGAGCAGGAGACAGATTTGTTTGCTGCACTGAATTTTTGTCATGAGGGCTGTGTTTAACCATTTTCAGGATGTATTTCACCTCCTGTTGCTTCAGAGCTCGAGACCAGAAGCAGAGCTAGTTTCTGCATATGCCACATCGGGGAAAGAAGATGAAAACGTGCAAACGGATGTCTACACAGCCCAAGACGAAGCCGACAGACGTTTGTTTGGCATGCAACCCCCGTGATACATGGATCACTGGCATTCCCTGCTGCCAAATCCAATGTTTTGAACACAGCTCTGGTTCCTCTGAAAACAGCAGCAACATTTCTGGTGATCTGGATGGAGGTAAGGTTTCATCAATGAGCATGATCATGGGAATACTCACTGACCTGCCTCAGATGCTGACTCAAGGCACACAAACCTGCAGGCAAAAGTCTTGGCGACTGATATACTGACATAAGGCAGGCTTCTCAGCCACGAAACATTAACTTCCTCGCAGCCCTCAGAGCAATATATAACCCCCCGCTTTTGTATTAGCTTGCCTAGGTTAATTTCTTCAAAGACAGGAAACAAAAATTAAATAAGCAGAAGTTTTACATCTCTGTCGAGATATAAATGTCAAACAAAAACCACCCTAAGAAATCTGCATTGCTAGGATGAGCAGAGTAGTACTGCTTCTGATTGTTTTATGCTGGTGGTTTTTAATTTGATATATGTAAATCAACCCCCCGTTTAATTGTCAGCCCAGCTGCAACACCTTACTGCTGACATATGCAGAAATGTCACTAACCAGACTAGCTAAACGAACTGCTTTTTTCAAGCTAAAGTGTCAATAAGCTGTATCAGCTCAGAAAGTCAAGAGTAGGTACATTGATATCACCACAGTTACAACTGCTACCCCTGATTAATGTGTTAACGTCACAAAATAGTTTTCATTAGATAACTTCTTAAAGTATATCTTACCGCTTTGCTTTCATATAGGGTGGAGAACAGTGGTAAAACGCTGAGAATGTAAAAGACTTTTCCTTTTATTAAATAAAATCTGCTGTGTTCTTTGTACTTTGTTCATCACAGCATTATTTCATGAACACAAGGCATTATTAAAAAAAAGTGATCCCTCCCCAGTCTCCCCAGCAAAGCTGTACAACATATCTGATTTATCAGCAAGTTATTTGGAAATATACCTAATAGGTGTATCTTACCATTTTCAAGACACAGGTTAAGACTCAGGCTCTGCTTCATCTCCAGTGGTAACAAGTTCTGTAGCTCCAGGCCTTCTGCTAAGAATGCTTGTGCTGTTCCCCACCAGTTACATCACCCCGTTCATCCCAATTACATACACCGTAGCTGATGTAGTGCTTTAATAATTTGTTTTATTTGTGTGCTGATTAAAAATTTCTAGATCAAACATTTAATGAAAAGCTCTCCAACCTGACAGGTTTGCTGCTGAATGCAGTCATTTACAACTCAAAACTTATAATAACCAGAGCAAGTGTTGGAAAAGTTGTTCATGCCAAATGCTCAGCAACTGACATATATAATCTTATATCTTTTCATTCAGACCTTTTTTTTTTTTTTTTTTTTTTTCAAATCTGAGACCTAATTATATCGGTTGTAACTGTTCTGAAATGAATGGTGGCAGGAACTAATACTTGTTTATTTTCTTTCCTGACAAGTACTCTGAATAAAAACAGTTTCTAGACATGATGGAATGACTTTTCCTATGACTCAGACACATTCAACGAAATAAGGTTTGAAGAAACCGGAGCTTGTTTTCTGTCTAACAATAGTAATTGAAAATACCCAGAACTTTTAAGTATTTACACCATTTAGAAACATAGGACTAAAAACTACATAGGGAGGCCAGAAAGTCTCCAGCAAACAAGCTCCTGCCCTGAGCTTTTTCATTTCAGTGAGATACTGCACTTATTCACTCAGGCTTATTTCAATTTAATGAATTTCTCTTTTCAGTTTGATTTCATTTTTTATTTTTAATTTACAGGTGCCTCTTAAAGTAAACAGTCATATTTCCAACTGGCAACATATTTGATGTTCTTCACAACTCCAGGGCAAACTGGAGTTTTAAAATAAGTTACTTAATAATGTAGGAAAGGCACATAAAACTCCATGTTTATTTCCATGTTGCAAAGATCTCAGCAGCTCACTTTTTGCAAATTGCTTAGCTGCCAGTACTTCAGTTATTTCAGCTTCTTTAAGGAGTAAGCTGCAGAGTTTGGCTCTGCTTTATAAAGTTATTTTAAAATTTTGTTGTTGCTCTGTAGTAAGGAGTTTAGAAGAAATTAAATATCAGTAAATTTTATTTGAAAAATGGGTGGAGTCTATGATGAAAAAGAGAGATACATCTGTCAAGTTAAGTACAGTAATTGAAATGGCATGAAAATGCTTTTAAAATACATATTAAAAAATAAAATAAATAATTAAAAACTAACTTATTGAATACCTTTGTCTATATTCTTCTTTCTTCCCTAACAATGCAAGCATATTTTCTGATCCCAGGAAAGCATTCAGGCTGCCGATTGTTCTCCTGCAATTGCAATTAAAGCTACTTGGCCTTTGACCTTATGTCTCACGCTCAAAATGTGCACCGTGTACAAACCACAGAGCACTCCCTGCTGCATCTGCCTGCTGACAGCACCTCTGACTCATCAGCCCTAACCCTGAAATCACACAGTCAATATCTCTCTATGCAAATGCCATCTTCGAGCAGGCTTTCTGTGGAGCATGCCAGAGCGGCAAACTGGCAAAGACCTGAAACCGTATCAATATTCCCAATTTCAGAATGGTTAGGATGCATTGGCGGTCCTGGTGCTGGGTAAGTAAAGGACTGTGATGCTATATATTTTGCAGTCAGAAGGGTAGGTTTGCAACAGGGCTGGGGCTGTTTCTAAAGCAAACACTCCCCAAAAAGCTCGCTTAATCCTCGGGCAAGCTTTTGTAAAGCTGAGCAAGTTCAAGTTCGGCTCTGCGCTGCCTCCTGGGCTATTCCTCATCAGCGGGCTCCCTCTAGAGGGAGCCCGGGGCAGCTGCTGGGGAGCCTGGCCTTCACCCCAACATCAGCACGCACATCTGGATGCACACGGCCAGCGCTGCCCTGCTTCTTCCTCTGGCGTGGAAAAGGCAGCAAAAAGCCCTGGCATGTCTGCTCTGGAGAAGCTGAAGGAAAGCAAATTCCTAGCGTTGTCCACAGCAGTTTCAGCCGCACAGTTGTGCTGTTCTTGAACTTACTGGCACGCTTCTTCACCACCACCACAGAGATCAGCAGGTGGATTTCCAAAACACAGACAAAAGGAGAGGTAGATTTGGGGTGAGAGTGGTGTCTCAGAGTGTCTTGGAGTTAGCGCTTCTGCAGGAGTTGTAAGAGAGAGTTTAAGCTCAGGCTTTCACGGCTGAGCAGGAGCAGCATCCCCGTTCCCTCACCCTGCATTTGGGTGCTGAAATTTTGGCCTCACTGGTAAATCCCAGCCTGCTCTAGGGGTGCACACACTGGGCTCAGCACTGCAATGCCACAGCACCTGCCAGGGGAGTTCCATCTGCTGCCCTGACCTCCATCACCAGTCCCAAACATGCTTCACCGTCTCAGAACACATTATTCCCAACCACAAACCAGAACACCTTTGTGATTTAGATTGTTTCTTTCATGCTACATGAATGCAATATTCAGTATGGCAGTTTAAAATACCATTTGTACCAGAGTACCTGAAATATGTTACTATATGATGTTATAGATGTTGTCTATAGTAGTGACAAGAAACTAAACAAGTCATACCTACAACATGTGATGCATTTTCAAGTAATTAAAAAACGGTTCTAGAGTTGCTTGGGTTTTCTTGATGCCAATGTTTCTGCTGCCATCAGAAATAACACGCATTGCTGTGAACACATGAAAGCAACACAGTGTAGCACAGGGTCTATGACTCCTGGTAATTCATCCCCTGGAAAAGTACAACTCCCTCCAGCAACCAGAGAAGTCTGCATGAATAGCACAGATGAGCTTCCTGTAGGTTTCAGACATACACGATAGTGTGGATGAATCTCACCTGTAGTTTATATCATACTTGCACTTAAATACTGTCCCTTAAAATCTGATTTATCTGTACCAGTAGGCATCTATATTTGGCCAGTCTCACCTCCAAGTAAGAATGCATTTAGCATACATCTCCCCTGTGCAATGGAAAGGCACAAGGCTGGCAAAGCCAGCTAGCATTACCTAAGCTGGAATGCTTGCATGGAGCGGTACAGACCCCATGCAAAGATCACAGCTCTGTCTTGAAACCATGTGTAGGCTGTAAATTCAGCCTCATTAGGATGTATTGGCTCAGGCAGAACATAATGCTGACGTGACTAACCTGCCTCTGATTTTGGAGCTGGTGTGGGCATCATTATCCCAGGCATCTGCACTATACCTGTAGGCAGTCTAAAAGAGATACAGAAATTTAGACCAAAATTGCTACCTTGAATTTAGGAAGCTGACCAGCTTTGACCAATGCACAGCTGATCTTCTATGTAAGTTACGCCACAGAAAGATGTATTCCAAAGACCATTCAAATAGCATTATTGAAAGCAAAAACAAAGTCTGAAAAATAAGCCTAAGTGGTCCCAACTTATTTTCTTATCTGTGTTCAGTTAAACAAGAACAGTTATTTTCTATTTATTTATAGATGACATTTTTGCTAGGCCAGAGTTATATTATATGTTGTCCAGCTCCCAGAGAACAAAGGAGTGTGTTTATAGAGCTCTTACCTATAATTAGTGTCACCCAGTTAAACAAGGCACCTCTGTTTTATAACTGCCAAAGCTGTCACTTTTTTTTTTTTTTTTTTTTTTTTTTCAAAATGAATTTCAGTGATGGACTACTCGAGCCACAGTTTCTTTAAAAAAGTAGTTTAAAATGTGTTACTACTCTAGACCTGCTATTCTAACCAACCATATCAGGTGGCAGGCTCTGCCACAGTGCCAGAGCTCAGAAAACGCTTCCTCTATTATATTTCCACTTAATTATTCTTGTACTTTTCAATAACTTTGTGTCATAAAATCGTGGCATATAGTCGATTTGGATTAGCTTTATCCTACCAGGTTATGACAGACTTTCAGCCTAGTCATTAATCTGTCGTCATAAGTTTTGGAACCGTATAGACGTGAGAGCCAGCCATATTTAAATTGGGAAGGTATACTTTTTATGAGTCTACATTTAATTAGAATTCCAATAAAAGTGACACATCCATTTGAGGCAGGCTTAATATGCTGAGTTTAACTTTTCTTCGAAACACCTTTCTCTTAAAAGGAATGTCTGCAAAGAAAAACAGTATTTTCTCCAGACATAACAGTCTTCAGGTCGGCCTTTCCGAAGGAAATATGTCCTCCAGAGCAAAGGCCCTACTGTAGGCGCTAGCGGATACTGAAGCTTAAGAAGAGGCTGGGAAAGTGCTCAGCTTGAGCTTCTTCATGTCCATTTACTCACCCACTGAGGGCTGTTGTAACAGCAGTGTAAAAAGTTTGGTACACCAAGCTTCATGGAGACAAAAGTGACTGAGCCATGTTGGGTGTTACCTGCACTGCTCCTGCTGAGTAAAGGACATGGTGCACATACCTTCTTCGCAGGCCTCTCTTCCCCACCTCACATGGATGTCAGAGCCCCCTGGGCTGGCACTGCCATGGCACCCACTGCCCAGTCTGCTCCCTGCAGGTGAAGGGAGCAAGGAGCGATTTGGGTGGCAGGGGACATCAGCAGAGAAGGCAAACCACAGTCACAGAAGCCATGCTGTGCCCACCTTGCTCTTCCTTTGATGAAGGTGTGGGTTAGTTTCCAAACCTGATCAACCATCTCCTGTTGAGAAGACAGGGCTCTGATCCCCCAGGAGTCAAGAACACAGCCTCTATTTTCCAGTCAGTCTACCATCTTCTGCAACAGTCTCTTATTTTCCCAACTGAGGCAACAAATGGCCTCTCTGTCTAAGAACCTCAGCCAGATCATTCTCCACACTCAAAACACCTACACTATACTAACCATATAACTACCAGGCCTTTAGTCCCTTGGACAGCAGGACACTGGCAATCAGCATCGCCAGCTGATACATTTTAATTTACACGAGCCAAAATAACTCATAAAACTGATGCATTTTTAAATAATTCTAGCAGTATGGATAACATTTGCAGCTTTATAACAGCTAGTATTTTTCCTATTTAAACATATTTTTATTATAAAAAAATAGGCCTGCTCAAAGTTACATTTGATTTTGCAACACCCTATATTAAGGCCAAGATTTAATACCTGAAAACTGTTTAAGTACACTTTAAAAATATTCTGAATCAATGAGCTCTCCTTAAACTCTAATGAGATAAAAGGTGCTATTCTTTAGTTATATGCAGTTAAAGAAACTTTTGAGGTCAGCTCACCTTATAAATATGTTGCAAAGTCATGCACTACATTAAATATTTACATTATTTTCAGTCTTTGCAATTGAGCAAGTTCTGATATTTACATTTCTCCTGACTGAAAGCACTTTCAGGTTCTGTTGTACAAAAAAAAAAAAAAGAGTTTTCCTGAATTTGCCCTGAGGATTTAAGTTAGCTCACAGGAGTGGGGAGAATCTTTTCTTCAGTTGCACTACTGAGAAATATATGAGACAGATGGAAAAAAAAAAAAAAAATGATTTCCCTTTTGAAATAATCAAGCAGAACCTATCCTTCATCAGGACCAGTTCTTGTGAAAACAGCACCCACTTTTCAAAAGCATCAGAAGACACAAGGATTTCTATTGACATTGATTAGTATGAAAGTGTTTGGGCATTAAGGTGGCTGGGCACTTTCAGAAATCCTTCCAAGGACAGAGACTACTTCTTAGACACCATGTCTGTCACGCATGGACCTAGTCTGTAATATCATTAACTCTAGTTATTGCATCTTTCATTTTGTAATCATTAATTTTATTCATTTTTCATGTGAAACAATGATTTTGTAAGTTATTTTCTTGTTTATTCTGCTTTCTGACAAATAAATTAATAAATGCAGATTGATAAAATCCACAGTAAAAAGTACAGTTTGGTAAATGAGAAATGCTTCATTTTGCTCTTCCTTATGATGGGAAAATGTTAACGCTGAGAATCTGGATAAACCTCAAGATATTTAATCACTTAAATAAATATTTAGAGATATAGTGTGTCCTTTTTGGCTAAAAAAAAAAAAAAAAAAACCACCCACATACCAAATTAAGCATGAAGAGTTCATTTGCTTTAATTACTTTTCTAACCAATGAAGATGAACCTTTTATAGGAAAAGCACTAAGGAGAAAAAAAAAAAAAAAGAAAAAAGAAAAAAGAAACAGAACAAGTTTAAACATCACTATTTTAAAAATAGAAGCTTACTGCTTATATCATTGTTAAAACTGGTGATTCAAATTTCCAAGTATGGGATTCCTCTAATCAACTCCAAAACATATCTGAGTTTAAAGGGCTCTAACTTTCAGTGGGAAGAAAGAAGTTCTTTTAGGTCACAACTCCTCTCATCTAAGGTAGGTATCTTAAATCAGAGGTACAGCATCAGGTATCTAATATTAAAACTAAATGTGTAGTCTAAAAGCTAAAACAATATAATTGCAAGAAAGAGTTACAAAAACATATAACTTCACAGCAGTAAGATGCATCGAGTCACTTAGTTCCTCTCTCTGTCCTGAGGCAGGATAAATTTGCTAAAGAAAATAACTACTAGTGGGGGAGAAAAAATAATCACAGTGAAAGGTGAAAAGATGCTCTCAGAGGAAATTTATAAGGCGATGAGCTACCACAATATAGTAAAGCTGTTCCAGGCCAGAGGTGCCACAGATAAAGACCATATACAAACATCTCTGATATTCAGCAGATCAGATATTCCTAAATACACCAGAAAAGAGGTATATTCTCTGGGATGTGCCAGCACACAGGCACTGGGTGCAGACCCCTTCCTACCAAGCAGCGTGCACTGCAGGTTGGGTCCCAGATGCAAAGCTACCAAAGACTGGCAAAGGCAAGTCCACAAGGAGGGTCTTAAAATAGTTTTTAACCAGATTCCAGATCCTCGGTTGCCCAGAGAAGATTTTTCTGTATGGTCCTAGAAGCCCTATAGCCCTGGAAGCACATGACTAGACAGAACTCTCACCTCTGAAAGAGATAAAAGTAAAAGGTTCCATCTCCTACAGCATTTGGGAACATACTCTGCTCTCATTCACAGCTGTGCATCCTTGTTCATGTGTACAGACTGCATGGTTACTATAATGCTAAAAAAAGCAAAGAGATTTAAACTCCAGTGAAAAAAAACTAAGGTCTGCAGCTAGCTTTAAGAGCTGTATCTGTGAAACACATGTTCACAAAGGAAAGAAAACAAAAAATCAAGTATGAAATTATATAAGATGATTAAAGGCATGGTTTAATCATACTTTCCTGGGCCAAAATATTCATTGTCCTTTGATTTGGCCTCAATAAAGAAATTTTAACAAAAAACTTTTGTTTTTAAACACAGATTCCAAAGGGAGTTTTGTTCTTTCCCTGCACTTAATTGGTGTCTACTGAAGCTGCCTCTGCTGCCAAACTTTTAAAGACATCCTAGCAGGCATGTTGATGGTGGGCTACTAGTCCTCATTTGCAGGACTTACTGAGTCACCTTCAGAAGCCCACCTGATCCCTGGGGAGAGCCTCTAGTTAATGAGCAGCATGCTTGGATGAAGGTTTCTCAAAGGCCTCTCCGCTGAAGAGCTATGCAGAAACACAGACAGTTGCACAGGCTCAATCACCCAGCAGATGCACCTGCAATCAGAGAACAAGAAGGACATCAGGAAAACACAGCTCTAGAGGAATCATGGGAAGCTAATGAAATGCTTTTGGCACTAAGGAAAGTAGTATTTATCTGCACCATTGAGCATTATCAGGCAAAGGAGTTACAGCCCAAACTGCAAGCTGGCTTCTAACTTTCACTCTCAAACAGGCAAGAGAGTATGACCTTTAACAGCTCCAAACCTACGGTTATGAGACTGCAATGAAAACACTTAGGAAGCTTTAATACTTCATGGACAAACACAAGACAACTTTCCTGCTGTTTTACACATACGTATTTACCCTTTGATACTACATTTTTCCTCTATCCGGCCATTCCTTTTTGCCTTATATGTTCTTCTTTTTTTTTTTTTTTTTTTTTTTTTGGAACAAAATGTTTTTCTCATCAGTTATTTGTGTGTGATTTATTTATTTGCAAAATGTAAGCCCCTTGATAGAGTGCAGAAACTTTTGATTCATTGGGATGTAAAAAATCTCAGGTGAGTTGTGCAGCACTGCCCAGACCTCCCAGGCCAATGTGATGAGGCTGTCTCTCCAAAAGCTTTTTAGAGCATCACACATGGGACATGCTAGCCCAAGGCCACAAACTGAAAAAAAATGTCTGGTTCAACGTAAGTAAACCTCACTTAAGGAAAAGCTTGGACAAAAGGAAAAAAGAAGAAAAAAAAAAAAAAGAGAGAGAAAAGAAGAAAAAAAAAAAAAAGGAAAAAAGGAAAAAAAGCCTATCCACAGCTTACCCCTGCTTGTGTTGCCACACTGTATCTTAGTTCACTATGCAGAAAGTTTCATCCCAAGTGATTAGGCAGCAGTGACACCTAATGCACAAGCTGTTAATTCCTTTTGATACAAAAATATTAAAAGACCTCTGCCTGCTTGTGGCTAGAGTCAGAGTGTGCTCTCATGGATGGTTTGCAAGTTTTAGTGAGCTTCTGAGTGGCTGATGAAGGCAGTAACATCCTCCTCATTCCCAGTTATTCAGTTTTGCTCAGTCAATAATGAATTCATTTAAACCAAGAAACCGATTTGGACTCGGAGAGTAGGAAAATTTGTTTTCCTTTTCCAAGCCATGAATAAAAAGTCTGAGGGGCTTGGATGTGCTAATTCTAAAATTCTGAAGGACTTCCTGGGCAGAAATAATAAGTTGACCACTTATTGGTAAAATTTCTTTAACAGAACGCAGTTTGAAATGACTCATTTTTTCTATGCATCCAGCACATTCCACACACTTTTTATTTTTTGGCAGATCAGATTGTTTTCAGAAAGCTAGCTTTCTGCACTGTTACTTAAATTTCCCTATCTTTCCAAAAGCATTTCTATCCAAGCATTAATAAGAACAAGTATTCCCATAAACAAGAGATATCATTTACTATTTCATAACATAATAACAGTTAGGAATTTTGCTTAAGGTTTAAAAGGCAAGTTCCATTTTCAGTTATATATGAAAATAAGCATTCTGCTGGTTAGCAAAAAGGAAAATAGAAGCATAAAAGCAAACTTTAATTGTAAATCAATATAAATTAATATTTATCTATCCAAAAATTAACCTTCTTAGGAAAAGAACTATATTATGTGAACACAAAACAAGATTATAGTCTCGTGTTAAAATCATGGTCTTCTGAAGGTTAAAATCTTCTATTTAAAATAAGCTCTGCTCACTGCTGCTGAGCTATTTGAGAACAGAGGTATTTCTCTGGGTACTACTACATCCGTTTCTGTGGTTCTGTATACTTTAGTTTGGAATTTTGAAGGCTCACAGTGATTTTGAAGGTTGATCATGATACAAGGTTTTCCTCTATTATGAACTATTATGTAAACTTTGTTTGAATAAGCTACATAATTTTGCCAAATGATTCCTGAACCTTAGCCAATGATCTGATTAAAGAGAGAAAGAACTCACTTTTTATATTTAAAAAGTGTGTTTGGAGAAACTCCACTGGTCATTCAGATTTCATTAACCTCCAAGTTAATAACTCACGTTCTGTCCATTATATTATGTTCTGTCTTCAAGCCAAATTCACCCCTAGGACTCTCAAACTTGGGAAAATGTCACTCAGAGTGCCTATATTTGCTTAGAACCAAGTAAAACTAGAACAAAGAGAAAGAAAACATATCACAGAGCCTTTTATTAAAATGCCACAAACTTGCTCTGCTGCTACAAGTAGGTAAGAGTCTACAAGGTAACACAGACGCAGATCTCTGATGAGAATAATGTAGGAATGAACTGAAACACTAAAGCACGTAGAGCAGCAGCACAGAACAGGAACTGTAGAAAATAGCTTTCTTACCTAATGTGTAATGTGTCATTACCAGCTATGATGAACTGAATTCTACACACTGTTAGAGGAGCAGTGATGATTCATAGAAAGATCATGCACTGAACTATCTCCGATAGAGCCTGTAGCAGATCTGAACAGATGGGACAGATCTCCTGGTGTGCTCCCCTGCCAGGATCCATTACCTCTATTGTAAACACAGATCCAAAACATGACTCAGTGTGTGACCTGTCCATTCACAGAAGTCATATGCTCCTCTGAGAAGACCCAGGGAGCAGAAGCAGAAGGGAAGGAAGATTTTACGTAAGTCTTTCTTTTTTTTTTTTTTTTTTTTTTTTTTTTTTTAATGCTGTCCACAGTTTCCTCTGTCCTGCATCCCAAAATGCATTGCTTCCTCGTCCCATTTCTTCACAGAACTGGAGGTATTTGGCTTTAAAGACATGCTGAGCCTTTCAGAGAAGAACAGCTTCCCTTATGCTCAGCTATATATAAAAATAAAATAAGAAAAATTTTAAGATACAAATAAGATAAAAGCCCAAAGTGGTCAAAGGTTATTTTGGCAGAAAATCTAAATATTTATATGTATCTACAAAGTCTCACACTGGAATATCGTTCCTCTTCCCCAAGGTCTTCTTGTTCTCACCTGTTCCCATCACAAATACCACTGCTAAAAGTTCTTTCATGCAGGAATAAATCCAGTTTATCCACCGTAACTCATTTATGTCAAGAGCAGGACAATTCCATTCTTCCCTCCCTCCCTGCCCATCTTTCCCATCTTTGAGCTTCATTGGTAAACCTCTTTTACTGTCTCTTAGAAACACTGTTGTCTCTACCATCTAAAAAAAATAAAATAATAATAAAAAAAAAATCTCCTTACTTATTTTTGTTGATTCCACTATTACGCTGTAAAAATCCAAGACAGTATTTCCATGGAGAAAAGAAATCAAACAATCTTCAGTCACCTTTTCTGAAAGCAGGTAGACTTGAAATGGATAACATATAGTTTTAGGCTTGCAAATTCTTTCACTTGTCCACTCGCTGCCCAAACACTGAAAGTAAAATGCATCAATATAATCTACTTATAAATGTTTCCAGACTTCAGACAATGTAAAATGATATTCATACCCAGTTCTCACGGCATTTTTCACAGACATTGCAAAACATTGTCCAAAATGTGCAGATTTGCAGACAGTTTTCATATTCAAATCTAAGTAATTTCACATCAAATATTTCTGCAGGTCTAATTCTAGAAAAATTCTTGAAGACTATTACAGTGTAACAAAATCTAAAGTGAACTAATGTGACCCAGCAAAGTGAAGTATGAAAAGTCTGTATTGATATTCAAAGACCTGGATATCCAGTTTCTTAGAGTTCTTGCTTCCCTTCAGCATTTGCAGAGCTCCTTAAAACAAAGAGAGATCTTAATCAACAGCCAATAATTAAAGGTTTTGTTTTATTAAACTAATGTGTGATAAAATTAACACAGATGCCTGATACACCTGGCTGAAGCACTCACACGTGGCCCATGATTGAAAGGGCTGCTGTCATGGGATTCTGTTTTACAGCCTTATGGTATGTGGCTATTGGCAAAACTTGTTATCAGAGCAAATCTGATTTACTTTTTCATTGCCAAATCCCTTAAGAAACCATGCATGAAAATGAGGTAGTACGTTGGATACAATATAAATATCAGCCATAAGAAAATTGTTATGCTGATTTTTTTCCCATGAAAAAGGCAATGTAATGTAACTATCACAAGAGTACACTGCCAAGAACATTGTTTCATTGGGAATTTCTGGTAGAGGTTGGCTAATTTGGGTCTAACAACATGAATGTGAATATGAAAGGATGATGAGTTGACAATAACATAAGAACCATTGACAGAAACCAGCAAGTCAGCCATGACAGTTTTCAGAGATATTCCCCATCCTTTCATTTAAAATTCCCAGTTATGGAATAGGTACTGCAAAACAAACAAACAAAAACATACTTGAAAGATCACCTCCACATTGCTGCCAAGGTAAGCAGGTGATGTTTCTTTGGAATTTGTTTCATCATGGTAACTGACATAGATTTTGCAACAAGGAAGCTTTAGGAAAAGCCGAATAGTGGTCCTTTCTTCATGACACATAAGAATCAACTGACAGGTCTTTTACAATGAGAAGCTGGGAAATATTTCTGAAGGGGGAAGAGGACTTCACAGTTCTTGGGTATCTCTTGAAAAATCATTTTTTCAAGCAGGATGAATCAGGTGAAGATGCTTCATGGCCTTACAGACTCCTGCAGTCATCTCAGAATGTCTTTTCTCAGAATATAGCAGAAATTAAAGCAGAATTAAAAAAAAAAAAAAAAAAAAAAAAGTTAAAAATAAAAAGGAAAAGCAAGCAAAAACATCAGAGCTGCACAGCAGGCCTGCTGAGTCAGCTTCACTTGCTGGAAACAAAATCCAATGTGCTAAGCAAGGGCTGACAGATTACCAGTTAATTAGCTCAATATTTAGAGCAATGCTGGATTTGGAGATCAATTCACAGTAAAAGAGTCAGTGCACATCACCAAAGATGCAGATGCCCATGTGGCTGGGATTATCAGCCTTGGAGTGGATTAACATGAACTGAGTGCTGATGTGCGACTCATGCTGCTGTTGGGCACGGACTAGAAATTACAGTGTGAAAGGATTTGGAGCGCTCCAGCCAAACTATCAGCATTCAGAACATGTGTAGGTCTTCTCCGTTTACTGGTTTTATACTTTGAACACTAATATTCTTCAGCTACTTCTTAACATCTGGATTGTCTGCCTTTTGAAAAGGATGGGGGGATTTGTCTTGGCATATGGCACAACTGATCATTTCAGCCAACTAAAAAAAAAAAAAAAAAGATGAGCATGAAGTACTGAAGAAGTATTCAAGTGCAGAGCTGACTTAATGGATGAAGAAAAATAAGAGAACAGAAGTGGATCATTACACTAGTGTAGAAATTAAAAAAAAAAAAAAAAAAGCCTTTTCATTTAGCAGTAAATATTATCAAAAACCATGTATTAAAATGTTATCTCTTTGACTGTCTACATCACCAACAAAATGTGCAAGAATAACAAACTAAATGTAGTAAAGGGACCCAAACAAGTGGTAAAGCTCTCATAAGACCTGACAAGCTCTTAGAAACATTTTCCCATCGAGCCCTGAGCAAGGACTTGGTGCTATGCTAATACTTGAGCAGCAGTACACAGTTCACATCTGGGCAAGACACTTTTTGGTCAGAACAGAAAATATTCTACTCTGGAGGAAGAAAGCCTTGGTATAATCACAGAATCACAGAATCACAGAATTTCTAGGTTGGAAGAGACCTCAAGATCATCGAGTACAACCTCTGACCTAACGCTAACAGTCCCCACTAAACCATATCCCTAAGCTCTACATCTAAACGTCTTTTAAAGACTTCCAGGGATGGTGACTCCACCACTTCCTGGGCAGCCTGTTCCAGTGTCTAACAACCCTCTCGGTAAAGAAGTTCTTCCTAACATCCAACCTAAAACTCCCCTGGCTCAACTTAAGCCCATTCCCCCTCGTCCAGGCACGTGGGAGAACAGACCAACCGCCACCTCGCTACAGCCTCCCTTGAGGTATCTATAGAGAGTGATAAGGTTGCCCCTGAGCCTCCTCTTCTCCAGGCTGAACAAGCCCAGCTCCCTCAGCCGCTCCTTGTAGGACTTGTTCTCCAGGCCCCTCACCAGCTTCGTCACCCTTCTCTGGACCCGCTCAAGCACCTCGATGTCCCTCTTGTAGCGAGGGGCCCAAAACTGAACACAGTACTCAAGGTGCGGCCTCACCAGAGCCGAGTACAGGGGGACAATCACCTCCCTAGCCCTGCTGGTCACACTGCTTCTTATACAAGCCAGGATGCCGTTGGCCTTCTTGGCCACCTGAGCACACTGCTGGCTCATATTCAGCCGACTATCCACCATCACTCCCAGGCCCTTCTCCGCCTGGCAGCTCTCCAACCACTCATCTCCCAGCCTGTAGCTCTGCTTGGGGTTATTGCGCCCCAGGTGCAGGACCCGGCACTTGGCCTTGTTGAACTTCATGCAGTTGACCTCAGCCCATCGGTGCAGAATGTCGATGTTTAAAATGCATTTACACTGTTCGGGTCATGAACTTTATAGACTAACACTTGCATCAAACAAGAGAATCTAATAACAACCTGTGAAAGTAGAGTTGGACAGTCAAACATGGGATCATGGTCAAACATCAGGACAATAGGCATGTGAAAACAGCAGATGCCCTAACTAGGAATGAAGAGCTAGGAATTCCCTAAAGAACCAACTCTATTCTCTTCTTTTCTCTGCAGGAAGGTAAAGGGAAGAAGGACAAAGGGAAAACTGCGGAATAAAAGAAATCTCTCTACTACTTTTAATTAATATTCTAAACATCCCTTATTACTGACTTGTTTGTCTACTTGGAGTTATATCTGAAGGGGTTACTACAAGAAGAAAACAAGAGCTAAACCCCAACAATTTTTAAGGTACTCTGTCTATACTATCTACTTTTCTCAGGCCTAAGACAATGTCCTAACTCAAATATATATACATATAAGTATATATATAATATATATAAAAATATATTAAAATAATATATATAATTAATACTATATAAATAAATTATAATATATAATTTATATATTATATATTAATATATTATATATTATATAATATATATTGTATATAAAAATTATATATATAATATATATTTTATATATATAAAATATATATATATTGTGTATATATATATTTATATATACAATATAAAAATAAAATGTATTTATATATATATATAAAATCCACTAAGTAGAATTCACTTGCCTTTACAATGAAAAATAAGATTTAGTAAAGAATCAGTTGATTTCATCTTCTTTTTTGGCAGATACCTGTAGACAGACACCTATAGACAGATAAATAATAGTTGGTGTGAACAAAAAGGATATTAACTGACTAGATCATAGGCTAAGCAAAGAGAATTCCTGATGCCAGACCCACATGGGACAGCCACAGTGACTGGTAAATGGGAAGTTCAGCACCCTGGGATGAAGAGGAGAGGGAACATCACGTTGGAGCTGAGCCCTTCACCTGAGAGCTGAACTCCTGATGGAATAAAAGCTTAGTCTATAATTATGACAAGCATCATGGATCAAGCAAATGTCCTAGATATGACCTGTGCACTTTGAAAGCTTTGGCACAGCTAACACATCACAGTCATTCAATAACATCTTCTATAGAATTCCCAACATAATCCTGTGTTTTTTTTTAACTTTTTGAAACCTTTGCATTTTGGGCTAGTGTCCATTCTAGGAAGCAGTACTGTAAAAAAAAAAAAAAAAAAAAAAAAAAAAAAAAAGTTACATCATGAAACTATATGAAACTATATAAAACAGTCACATTATTAAATTTGGTATTTGAAGCAATATGAGCACTAGCATATTAAGCATGCTCTAAATAAATTAATAAATAAATGAAGTAAAAGAGTCCACAGGATGACACAGACAGACAAATACACTGGCTAGATAGATACACGCTACCAGCAAAGTCTGGATTGCTGTTAGGGGATTTTAAAACATCACAGGTAAATGGCTATCTTCAAATCAATTAAATGTGAATGGTGGATAACTATCTATAACAGACAAAGAGAATGATGCCCGTCTTATGTCTTGCCTGACATAATCCAAACAACTGAAATAAACTTGCATGTAGACCCAAATAAAGAAGAGGTTTAACATGCATACTGTTACCCGTAGTACCTGTAACCTTTCTGAATTTCAGGAGACTCTTGGAATTTACTACATCTCATGGAAAACGATTAACAGATAAACTACGTGTGCATATATACATATGGATACTTACATATATGTATCAATCATTGTCTACCTGTCTCTTATGTATTATGCTCCATAGAAGTATTTCTTGGTCATGGTCCACGGCTTCTGAAGGAAATTGGTACTGTAATTGCACAGGGATCTCCATGTTCATTAGATACATTTGCAGATCTAAAAAATTCCAACAAAAGTCAAAAACTCTCCACTCAGAGAGAGATCTAATGAACAAAAAATAAAGTGTCTTATTTTCTAAAAAGCAGGTTAAATTCACCACAGCATAAGTGCTTAATTTTTATCTTTTCCTTCCTTGATCAATCCAAAGAAAAAATCAATGCATTTAAACAAAATTAGAAGAAAATGGGTGCTCAAAAAATAGAAAGAAAACTAGCCCAGTTCAGTTACACAGCTTCAATTCCAACCTATCAGTATCTTAGTTTCAGAATAAAACTTTGCTAATGTTGTCCTTGATAGAATTTGGGGAAATGGAAAGGAAGAAGGTTAGTTTGCAGTTATAACAAACTAGCCTCAGTTACAGAAGTTGTTACAAGACACACTGAAGACACAGGTTTGTACTACACAGAAATGCAGAAGATGTTTGCTCAATATTTAGACTTACAAAGAAATGTAAGTACATCCTCCCTCCAGTATAGAAATTGGTTAATCAGGACAAGATAAATTGATCAAAGGTCACAGATCTGAGTCACTAGGAGCAGCTGGTGTTTAGCAGCCTATGTGTTAGATACCAAGGAAACCTTAAAAACAGGAAATATCAAACGCAACTCAAGAGAGTAGAACTGTTGTGAATTTGTACTTTTCTGATTCATGGAATTATTTGCAGATGTCCTCCAAAACCTATGGCCAAGTTATAAGAAGCTAGACAAGCTAGTCTTTAAATGAAGCTGCCCTGTCAATCACTAATAGCAGACACAAGCAAAAATGTAACTTTTTTTTTTTCTTCCAGATAATCAGACGAATGAGTTTCTATAAACTTTTGAATTATTTTGTTCTTAAAGAGACTTTTGTCCCAAAATCTACTGGTTAAACAAGTGGTAAAGCATCTGTTATTATTTTTAGAGTTTCCGTAACTAATTACATAATTACATTACAGCATGTCAGCCAAAGTTAGACCTGTAGCCAAAATCTGCTCTGCTACATTGGTGTAAATCTGAAATAGCTGACCTGCTTTCAGGGAAAATTTACGTTGATTTAACTGAAATCAGGATTTAGTCTCTAGAATCAGCAAGTGCAACTCTTAATTAGCCCAGTTTGATACCATGCTTTTGGAAAGGTTGAGCAATTTACTCTTACTTTGCCTTCAGGAAACGAAGAGCAGTGTTGAACTGTTTAAAGGGCACTGCCATACACCAGTGGTATCAAGAAAAGTTTCACCATTAGCACTGAGGAGGGTTGTTAATCCTTAAAGGAACTGAGTCAGCAAATTCACATATGACAAGGGAGTTTGTTCTCTCCCCCCTCATGTGAAAAAAAAAGGTTAACAACTGAATTCCTACCTTTGAGTGGGAATTGCTGTGTTACTCCAATGTTAAACATTGGGAATAAAAATTCCCTCCAGGAATGTAATTTATTTACTGTGCTTTCAGCTGGACAGAATTTGCTTTCCCCATACTCTGAGAAAAATAGAGAAGGACTTTCTCTGTTCTATTTTAACTATAGATATGTGCACACACACAAGACCTGAAAATCCTGGTGCCTTTTTTACTTTCCCTCCTGCACTCTAAGCAAATTTTAATAATAATAATAATAATAATAATAATAATAATAATAATAATAATAATAATAATAATAATAATAATAATGTAATTAGTATCTATACAAGAAATAAATCACCTGAATTTCAGTTTGGAAATGAGATACCTAAAGCAAACTTTATGTTAACATCTGAGAAAATTGTTTACTGAATCAGAGCCAAGTACAGCACTACCATCCTTATGCATAATGCTGTTAAACTTCTGAGCCTATGGAAAAAAGAACTCCTCTCTCAGGAGTAAGATCTTCCCACCAACTTACTTAGGAGGTTTATTGACTGGTTACTGTGAGAAATATTTAAAACCATTAGGAAGCTTCTTAAGTGATACATAAAAGAGCAGTCAGGGAGTTTTACTAGAATCCACCATCTGAGGGTAGATAGATTTTAAAATAATTCCCTAAACACTGCTGGTTTCTAAATTGATAACTTTTTTTAAAGAGAGGGACCCAGACGTTGCCCTGGACAGCTGAGCCACTTCAATGCCCATAAAAGCAAATAAAAGAAGGCACACAAAACAGGGGGGGGGGGGGGAGGGGGGAGATGATAAATGTTGCCATGTAAATTATTTATATCAGTAGTTCATGTTCCTCTGCAGACACAATCAGCAGTATTGCACTATTAAAATCCATCTACCTCAATAAAGGTAGAGGACAGTTAGATGGAATTAAGAAATGAAAGTGAAAAAAAGACATGAAGAAAGATCTCATACAATGAGAACCTGAAAATGTTTGCAGCTGTCTGCTTGAGAGAGCAAACTAACTAGAAGGCACAATAAGAAAATATTAGTCACCTAGAAAAATAAATAATAGACTTTAATTTACATTATACAAGACAAGTAGGCAAGTAGTAAAAACAAAAGGTCATAAGTGTAAAACTGGTAAGAGTGGAATTTTCTCCATGCACAGTTTGTGCAGTTCTCCATGCAGAACTTTCTGAATCCAAAAGCTCAGAAAGGAAATAAAAAGACAAATGCAAGACAAAAATTTTATAGAAATAATTGCAAGCACAAATGCTTCATTGATACTGTAGATAACATAGTACAAGTCCTGATTCAAAACTTTCTGAGGTCAATGGAATGTTTTTCTATTCGTCTTGAACTCAGATGAGCCTATTGTTATGAATTTCCATGATTTGTGAGAGAGGATATAAATTCCATCTTTAAAAGAATACAAATGCAGTTTCTATGTTATTATTATTTCAAAAGTACTTGTCTTAGTTTCTCCCGTGGGATATATGATGGAAATGGTATAAAAAGAAACATAATGAAAATGAAATTTGGAAATAAAATTTAACAGAATAAGAAGAAATATCAAATAACAGCACTCCCAAAATTGAATGCAGTTATGGAAAGTTGCCATCTGAAGAGATGACTTGTTCACATCCATTACTCAGAAATCACTTCTAAGATGGCAGATGCCTAAATGTGTGATACTTAGTACTTCATAGAAATATACAGTAGACGCAGACACATGTAAGAAGTATTTCAGCTGTTTAAACAATCTGTTTTGCACAGAAAAGCTTTTGATCTTTTGGCTGGTAGTTTTCATGAAATATGGGGAAAGAACTAAATGTAATAACACCATTACTGAAAACAGTACTCAGAAGCACCTGAAAATAAAACAGATTGGTAAAATTTGCAAGCACTCATAGAAAAACTGGCATTAAAAAACAACAACAGATATAATTATACAGCTCAATCTACGCAGCAACTGGATCAAAACCTTCATTACTTCAAATCCTAATATCATTGTCTCCCAGTGAGTTGGAGGTGTGAAAACCGTCTTCACAAAAAAGGGAAACTATTTGTACCTTATTTGACTAACAGAAAAATCAATTTTTCTTTATGTTCAGAATAAGCATCATGTGAATCTTTATCTCTAGTGCTGATCGGCCAGGTGGAGAAAGGCACCAGGTGGGAGAAAAGAGCAAACAGCACAAGAAATAGGAAATGAAAGAAAGTGAGAAGAAATGAAGGAGACAGCAATGTCTAGAAAAAAATAAAGAGAGAGTGAGAGAAACCAATGTTTTATCTACACGTGAAGTGACATTTCATCTTGAACCCTGTTTTTTGAAGTCAGAGAGGGATTTCTATGGCCCATTGACCTCCAGCTCACCTTCCCCAAAGGGCTAAGTTTCATTCACCATGCTCTACAGCTAAAAGGATTCTACAGTTTGCTTACCACAATTTTGCACCAACACAAATTACTTTGCCAGTTTTTCACCAAGTACTGAAACCCTTTTTTGCTTAGGGAGTTTTCCCCTACCCTTATTTCCTTTCCTAACTTATTACTGAGTGAAAAAAAAAATAGATATAACCACAGAAAACTGTTTCAGAAATAATAATTAACAGTATTTGCAGAAGAATGAACACGCATACCCACTCATACATGCTCAATGAACTCTAAATTAACAGAAGTTAAGATTATGGGAGGGAAAGAAACCTTGGAAAGAAAGTAAAGCCTGGGGAAAAAAAAAAAGACAGAAAGAGCTGTGAAAACTAAAAGAAAAATAAAATCTGACACAAGAAAAAAAGTAAGGCAACAATGGCTGTTTTCATGAACGGCTAGAAATATGATAAATACTGTAGGTACCGAAAGCTGAGATAATCTTGAATCTAAAATGACTCCATAAAATTTCCAGCATTATTTAGGAAAATGCTTTAAAATGGATCCATTGGCATTTAAAAAAAAAAATAAAAAAAATAAAAAAAAAACATTTTTAATCAATGTAAGGGAAATGGTCTTGAGTTACCCTGCAGTTAGGGAGGGAGAAGATCTTGCAGCACTAGTGTTGAGCTACTGTAGGTTGGTTCCTCCCATCCCACCACCCCAGATGGGAAGTGGGGTGGCTGGGGGAACCCCCTGGGGCTGGGCCTGGATATTGGCCCATGGGTGGGGGCCATGATCAGTGGGATGTCCCTTGTTGTCCTTCTCATCCTGCTTCCCACCCCAGAGGAGAAGTGGCTGCCTGGTAGGGTGGTTCTGAACAGGGGGCTGCGTTAGGGGGGAGTGAAGGTCTGTGATCCTCACAGGGGATAGGCTAAGGAGGAAGAGGCTCCACGCTCGTGAAACAAAACAGAAAGGGGTTCCCAGAAGCAGAGGAAGGAGAAAGTTTCTCTTAAGCCCCCAAATCTGTCAGCTCTATCTTGGACTCCTCCACCCAAAATATTACCAACTACACCAGCCCCCCTCCCCAGCAAAATCATAATGCAAAATTTCACAGCTTGCTCTCTACGAACAGTGCTACAAAAAATGCAATAACTGTATCCAACCCTCCTTCCCACTCCCCCACTCTTTTACCTGCTCCAAAATTTCTCAGCCACCACTGCAAGACTGAGTCATTATGCTGCTGAGAAACTTTGAGCCAGCTCTGGGACCAGGTCCAGCAGCAGTGCAGCTGCTCTCACACGATGCTGAGCCTGAATCATTAAGCTCTGCCAGACATGAGCCACAAGGGTATCTCGGCACACAGATCCCCAGTGCTCCTGCTTGTCAGAGAGTTTATTAGCCCAGGCAGAGTGCCAGACTTTGGCAGACCCATGGGTCCGTGGGGTGCTAAGCTTTGAGGTGTGGGAGCTCTCCGTGCCTTTCCAGGTTTTCCATTAATTGAGGTTAAATTGAATTTGCCAAAGGGGTGACTGGTCTTGAGCTATTTTTCTCTTTCTGTTATTTTCTCTATAAACAAGTTGACTTAACTCAGTACCTACTATAATTCTCTCCATAATAGGTTAGAATACAGAATTCATGGGTTATCACTGAAAAGTTTTGTGTCCATCTTTCAACCTGCTGCCCTCATACCTGATTCAATCATGCTTTTGATCAAACTGGTAGCTCAGTTGGCATCTCCATTCAATCTGCTTCACCTACACGAGCAGTTCAGTTTTCATCAGTCATATAGAGATAATCTTGAGGCCTCTAAAGCAGTCCTGTTGACCTGGTGATGATAGGCACAGTGTCTACTGTCTCTCAGGTAACTGAGCCCCAGAAAAAGGAGTCTGGGGCAACTTAATGACTTGTACAGGCATGATATAATAAGATCTTAGAAAATTGGACTGTGGTTCTCCTCAACACTTGCATTCACTTTTTGTGTCAGCCCAATCATACAATATGTGGAGTAATGTGGCTGGAACGTACCCAGATCCAAGGAAAAGCAGTACAATCATCAGGGCGAGCTGTCAGGGCACTTCCAGAGGTTCACAGGAAAGAAGTTTTTAAACTCAGAGGGCAAACACAAAGGACATCTTTCTTCTTCCACCAGACAGACAAGTGGAGGATAAACTCAAAATCTAATCTGAAGTTACCTAAATAATAAAAATAACAGAAGTTTCAGTGTTTTGACAGAGGAAGAGTATATGTGAAGCAGAGAGCCATTAACCCCCGGAAAGACTAAGGCAACTACGTATTTTGTTGATTTTACTAACTAGACTTAATTAGACAAAATATCGGTTGCCTAGGATTTCATTAAAGATTGAGAAATTTTGCTTTACCTTGAGTGTTAACTCATATATCAGACACATAAGGAGGCAATGAGGCAGCATGCACACCTGGTGAGAGAAGGAAAATCTACTGGATAACAGTGTTCATGTTTTAAAATTACTTCTACAGCTGCAAAATATACATCTTATTATCATTTCTAGAGCTTAATATCAAAAGTATTTGGTAGGATTAATTAATCATATTGGTAATAACTGTAAAGAGATTCACAGCACATCAAATTAGTCTAGAAAAGTGACTTTGCCACCTTTGCCACCTTTGTGCTTACAAATCTATTACAATTTCTGTTACTGCTACCTAAAATTTAGAAATTCTTAGTACTTGTTCTCTCTCTGAATATTTATATTATACTTATCACAATGCTATCCAAACACCAAACACAAAAAGACTTTTAAAATCTCTCTGTAGGAGCTTTTGGTGTTCTGCAGGGAACAAAACAGAAGCCTTGGGAGTACAGGAAGGGTGAGAGTGAGGACGTTAATGACTGCATGGGGGAAAAGTGGGATTTCAGGGTAGCGTGTCAGAAGACAGACCTCTCTCTGTGTCAGTTTTTCCACCTGAATAAAAAGCTCACAGAGTTCAACCACCTTTCTAGAGAGCTTTAAGCTTTGCAGAGCAAAATCAGCATGGAAACAAAAACTATTACTTTACCAATTACAATCAAGATAATGAAGGGAAAAAGAGCCCTTCTTTGTTGTTTTAATAGTGCTACTCACGCTGAATCTCCACACCTCTATTTGAAGAAGGTATACCAACCTTTCTCAACTTGCTCTCACTTTCTCTCCCATTTTTGCTGATAACGTTGGAATAAATGCTCTTGAACATACTTTACAAAGCAACAAATCAACAAACTCATTTGGTTCAGGTTTTTCCTACTCGTTTTATTTTGGATGTCTACTGAATACAGGACACAGAACAGAGTTCCAAATTTTTCACTGACTGTTATATTCCCTGACTCACTCTTTAACAATTGTCTTCCCCCAAACCAATACAATGCTACAAGATAATACGGACATTAGACCTTCCTAAGCACTTCAGGGTGTGCATATTAAAAAGCTTTTGGATGCCATCTTGCCTCTAGTAACACAATATTCTAAAACAAAATCAGACATTCCTCTGTTGCCATTTTATTAAGTAGACTACTATAATAACAGAACAGCTCTAATTCCCAGAGCAAACAGGGGAAAAAAAAAAAAAAAGTTAGAAATGAAAAAGGAGGAAATGTGACTACTGGAAAATGCACTGGAACTCGTCTCTCTCAAAGTAAGCCTTGTGGCATCCTTGTATTTGGTGTTATAATCCAGATATCCACTTTTCAGTGGCACTATGCCATCTTCTGTGAAGTCATAAAAGGGAGTATGTTTTAAGCTATATAAATAGTGGGGTCTTGGAACATAGGAGGACATCATTACACAAAATTATCATTAAATAAAATGATCCTACTCTTTTAAGTTAGAACATTACATAAGCTGACACCCAATATTGTCAGGAAGTTAGGAAACATAGCAGACTGGACAAAACTGTAATTTATTTCTGCAAAGGAAAAATGAAGATAAAAATAAGCAGGTAAGTGAGTGGGTGCACTTTGTTTATCCTCTCTCTAAGAATACTTCCATTTACCTTTGTCTAATTATCTGGTGAATTTTGGCATTCTCTTACTCCCTTATTTAGCAATCATAAAGACAGATCTGTTTTCTTTTCGGGTTGGATTATCTAGGAGAGATTCCTGCTCTGATTGACCACTAGTTGCCATGTGCAATCACAAAGAAGCAGCAGACAAGCTTTCTTAACAACACTATCTCAAAACAGTTCCACAACAGTGACTTTCAAGAGAGAAAGAGGGTGTAATTCTAGTCCTCTGTCTTTGCTGAGACTTGTAAAAGCGTGATTACTGAATGGAACAGCTGCTGACTGAGAAATGGAGCTGCAGAAGCATATGATATGCTGTCCATACAGAAAGCAATCATTTTATTCCAGGGATTAATTCAAATTAAGATATGGTTCCAAGGACAGACATGAACTGGTGATCTAAAGGTGAAAAGCTATGGATGTTATAGAAATGATGCACCTCTTTACTGAACAAGTAGTAAACTGCATGTTGGAGGTGTCTCTAACTTCTGGAGGAAGGACCAAAATTGTAGCAGCGTGTTCTGAACAAATACCAAACGCAGCTAATAGGAACACATAATTCATCCCTCTGTTGTAGTTCAGAGCTTACAGGCATTTCGTGGTAATTCCCACTGTATTCAACGGAATCAAGGGAAGCATAATTCTTCCTGGGAAAAGAGAGATCTATTAGTTTGTTGGGGATTTTTTTTTCTAAACCCATGATCCTATCTGATATTTTGTTATTAGCAGATCCCAGAATTATCCTGAAAAATGTAAGTGCAAATACTTCCAGCTTTTTTATTTATTTTTAATAAGGGATGATTTATTGTAATTTGCTAATGAAAACTGTCATAAAAATCTAAATAGACTATTTTTCCTTACTGAGGTTGCCTTGTAGCTGAAATGACAAAACAAATATTATTACCCCTCTATATCACAACTTTTCACACTATTTTTAGTCAGGTCTCTGAGACTCCAGCACTCTTCCTGCAGGCGATGTCTGTAAAAACTATACGTTGCTATAACTCTGCATAAAATCAAAGTCAATGATAAAATGGAAAGTGGGGAGGGAGGAAGAAGGAATGAGAGCAGATCAAGCCTGCTAAACTGTTGATTTATTAGCATATAATCCTGAAAACTTTCTTTAAAAAAAAATGGCCCACAAGGTCTGGTTTTGATAATTTTGCCTAGAAAAGAGAATTGACATATAGGGATACATTTTCAAAGCATTGCCCAAAGTTTTAACAACATGATTCCCATTGACATTAATGAGTCACATGGCTGAAACCCTGCACAGTGCTTTGAAAATGTACCCTACAGCCTTTTAAGCCTGCTTTTGGGAAACCGGAGCACTTGCCTCCTAAGTAACCTTTCAGTTGCGACTCATGATTGCAGCTACACACTATGTCCTTTCTCTGGAGCAGAAGGCTTCCTCCCACGCTCCGTGAGGGTCCCCGCAGCAAAAGCATCTCGTGGGTATGCGTGGAGCTGCCCCAGTGACAACCCCATTCCTCCATGACCAGGAGGGGGTGTGGGCAGGGAGAAGAACGTGGTCCGATGGCAGCTGCCATAATTGGAAACAGCTTCCAAACTGGTTTTAATTATGATGAGATCTGGCCTGGCATCTACTCTATCCAGAATCAAGATTGTCCAGCCCTCTGTCATGAGCTCTGCTTACACTGTTGTAATACAAGATCTTCAGATATGTCAACAGGCTCAAGCCTTAACATTTTTTTTCCTCTTTTCTCTACTAAATGGTGCTACAAAAGGAAGCAAACCTCACCTCTTAAAAGACAAAGGTTTGTAGGGAAATGTAGTAATTGTATTATACCACTTTGGCTGATTCACCCCTTGCACACAATCTCACCTGTTTTACTTCCTTAGTCCATCACAGCAACAACCTTCCTCACTACTTTCTCACCAATAAGTGAACATTTGAGTTGAAATAACCCTTCTCTATTGGAAAAAAAAAAAAAAAAAAAAAAAAGGAAGAGATTTCTTTTCCTCCTACTAAATAAATTGATGCATTTATTTTGGAAAGCTTAACATCTTGAAATTAAGACTATTGAGAAAGACAGTTAAAGAACAAATCTATCTGTAGCATGCCTTTGCTGATGTTAATTAACTTGAATGCTATTTATATCCTCTCAGACATAAGGAGATCTTGCAAACCTTTGAAATGTTAGACCTGGACAATTCATAGACACTACAGAGGAGTGTGGGTTATGTTAAGACTGAAAACATTTGTCATGCAAAAACTGTAAATACTTGGGATGTACATCAAAAAATGTTGTAGTTAATGGCTAAAAAGGATGCAAACTTTGGCTAAACTCCACAGTGAAAGTACAGCACTTTTGGTGAGCTGCTTAGTTAGGTGCCTTAGCAGACCAGCTATGCAGAGAAGTGATACTGCCTTGGCATGGGACAGGGACTGTAAAGGCTGTAACAAGATTGCTTCCTGTGAAAGGAACAGGATGGATTAAGGAAAGAAAGACAAATCAAGTTTTGGGATTTTGCTGTATCCTCTCTCCAGCAGCTGGCTGACCAGTGCTGTACAGGTATTAGAAAACTTGTTATTTTAGAGAAAAAAAAAAAAAGAAAGAAAGAAAAAAAAAAAAAGGCAAGAAAGCAAGCAAGCAAGCAAGAAAGAAAAAGAAAACAACAACAAAAAAAGCTTGCACAAGTTGTCATAGAAAAAAAAAGATTAACTATAAACATACTTTCAAAACAGACTGATGTTAAAAGAGTTATGCTGTGTAGTTACACATACATAGTTTAAAATTGCAGCATTTTGCTTCCTAAACACTCATAAAAAAATAAAGAAACAAAAAAGTAATTAATTAGCAGCTGAACATAAATCAGGTTGGGAAGATTTAACACATTACTGCACACCAGCAGAACTGAGCTATTAACCTACACAGACACTCCTAGCCCTCAGCCAACACAGCATAATGCAGCTTACCTTAGTTGTCAATAGATATGTTACCTTGCATTTGCTGTGGGCTTGTCATACTCACGTGGACAATCATTCAGATTCAGACGGGGGCTTGATAACAGGTTACCTTGCTCATGCATTTGGAGAATAAGTAGTTCTTGGAGAATAAATAGTAAGGTTTGTGCACTGTGGTGTAGAGGCTATGAGCATTTAATTCTAACTTCTTCATCTTATGGGGTAACCTGCACAGGTAAAGTCATGATGTATGATTTTTAGAGGACAGTGGCATTTGCTCACATTGCAAGTGTTCACTAATCCTGTGTAACTCATTTCAATGAACTACCATAAACACCCAATTGTAATATGAATTTTAAAGCAGTATTTTGCAACAGAGTTATTCTTGGCTTTGTTTTTGTTTGGGGGGGGTGAGTAAGTGAGTGAGTGAACGAGTCTGGTTTTGCTTGTACAAAATACTGGCACACATCATGAAATATAATAAGACAATGCAAAGGGTGACATTATTGCCAGGATTGTTGTGTTGCTGGCTTTTTTGTTCATTTTTTTTTGTGTTTGTTGTTTTTTTTTTCTGTTTTCTTTTGTTTTTGTTGGTTGCTTGCTTGCTTGCTTTTTTGTTTGTTTTATAGGTTATAAAATGTAATAGTTTGACTTAGGTCAAATGTTGGCAACATCATTTTCCCCAGCAAGCTGCAGTCAGCAAAGTTCAAGACAGACTAGGAGACCTGTGGTATGACTGAGAACAGTAAATGAAATTACTCTGTTTACCTGCCAATTACTGCCTTTTTAGCTGAAGGCTACTGTTTCCTGAGACACAGGACTTGGCAGAGTGAATGCTTGGTCTTCTCAGTGAAGACTAAAACATCATGTGTGGAGAAGACAATAAAATTCTGTTTCTGGTTTGCATATAAGCTTCATCAAGGTAAAAGTGCATTTCAGTTTTAATAGCAACTTTATAGCAGTACCATGTTTAAGACTGAGATGGCACATGTTATGAATGAGGTCTCAACTCAATCTGAATTTTGTAATATTTATAAAACAAATATTTCTAAAACATATAAAAGGCAAGTAAACAGCGCTGGGTGTGTGGGGACTCTACGCTCCACCAACATGCACAAACGAACATCAAACTTTCTAAATATACAGAACATTGCTTTACATACTAAACCCGAGTATGCCTATACATACGTACAATCAGGATAGGTAACAAACAATCCTTTAAGTTCCATAACTTAAAAAAATCCAGTACGCCTATACATAAAAGGTAACAAACAATCCTTCAAGTTCCATGACTTAACAGTCTCCATTTTCCATTCCTTTTCTTGATTACTAACAAGTCTCCATTTTCCATTCCTTTTGAACAGTATGTCTCGCTTTAAGTTGTCAAGCAACTCAGTCTTCAGGCCTTATGTATTCCGTTCTTCCCAGATTGAAGGAAAGCATATCCATCTCCTTTTCAAGGCCAATAGGGCCTGGGTCAAAAGGCACGTCCAGGTCAGCAGGGGGCGTAACAGCAAAAGCCCTCGATGGCTGTAGCAGGAGAGGGGCCGATGGTGTAGCAGTCGGATCAGTAAAGGAGCCCGCAGCTCCCTCACTGGCAAACCACACGCTTCTGACTGTGGCTCCACATGGCTCTTTAAGGCCTCAGAGATTGCTCGCCAGGTGCCGAGCAATCCCACTGCAACCTTGTCGTTTTTAGTTGCAGAGTCCCACACCTTGACCTCAGTTTGGTTCCATATTTCAGGCTCATAATCTGTCCGATTGTTAATAAGGAGAATAAGCTGTAAGGCTACCAGGACAGTCTTTGTTCCTAAGGACGTATGATTCCCCATAATGCGCAACTGCTTACCAGTGAGGGGCAGCTGTGTGCACAGGTCCGCTTCTCTCAGCTCGAGCTTCTCTCCAGCTCCAGTGTGCCTGTTTCCAGCGACTTTCTGTACAAGCTTCTCTGAGCAGTTTGCTGAGTTTGGCCAAACCTGTCTTCATGAGGCGATCAATGTGCCTGCTCCCGTCCTGGTCTCCATTCTGCTAGCCTGTTCCTCTTCACTTCTTTTTCCTGCTTCTTTATTGATGACATAACCTCATCATGCTGCCTTTCTTCTTATTTTTTCTCTTGAGGGCAGGCTCCCCTCTTATACCCTTCTCTCCACAGCAGTTCTTTTCGAAACAACTTTTCATTGGTCAAACAACTTTGAATGTAACAACAACAGCAAACACCCAGAAACTTCCATGCCTTAATGGCTGGAGAACAAGAAACCACGGAGACTGCATGGAGTCTCCTGAATCACCCTTCTTTGTTCCCTCTAAACTCTTTTATATTCCTGATGGCCTCGTCGTTAAGAGTCTAATGTTATCTCAACCATGGGGCTTTCCAACCCCCATGGCCACATTCCCAAATCTCCCCCTTCTTTATTAACATCAACCATTTTCTCGACACGAATTACCACTCCATATATAACAGCACATATATGTTTAATAAATAAGATAATAATTCTTGTGGGATAATGTTTTCATGTTTTCACAAAACCTGGATGTAAAATATTTCCTTCTATTTTTAGATCTTCTTTTATTCAGTAGTGTACATTGCGTTTCAGGAATAAAAGGAAGTGAAGGGAAGGGAAATAATATATAATATCATATAATACAATACATATTATATAATATAACAAATGTAATACCCAAGTATTAAAACAGTATGTCATTACTGAATCTGTCAGTACAAACCAAGTTACAGAACTAATAACAATTTAAAGTAATTGAATAAAGCAAACACAGAACATTCATACAACTCCAGAGATAGCCAGTCCTGAGCTTTATCTTGCTCTTCTAAAAAGAAACAAACAAACAAAACAAAACAAACAAACAAAAAATGTTTTGTCTTTCCTTCAAGGCATTGGGTACGGCTACTCTGCAGACCAAACACTGTTTCACAGATCCCTTACAAATTTTGGGAAAAGGAAAGCCCTGTGAGTACCAAACACCATCTCTGTGCAAAATGAATGCCCAGACATATTGCACTCACAGAGCATAGGATGACATTGACACAAACAGGTGTGCTGACTTCAGATATCCATGTCCTTGCACATGTCCTAAATCTATTAATGGGCTTGAGCTTTCTCATGAAGATGAAATGCGTTGTACCAGGTAAATCTTTCATTGCTTTGGATAGCAGCTTCATCAGAAACATTTTTTTAAACCAGTGTGCTCACCAGTTCTTCTAACAAAAGGCGCAGCCATGGGTGGGCAGCAGCTCTTTCAGTTTGACCCAAGCCTGTCCAAATCTGAGTCTGTTCTAAGTCATTTGTGATATAAATGATCTGTTGTAAAGTCAGACCTTTTGTCATTGCCCATCTACCATAACCTGTGGCCCACCCAGGTTTCTCTTCCTAGCTAGGCAATAGTTTCCAAAGACAAAGTTACAATATTATAAGGTATTTAATAACACATTTCACTTGTGGCACATGATTTACAGCACTAATGCTTTTGAATCATTCTCATAAATAGTGGAAATGGAAACTTTTTACTTTATTTTTCTATCAGAGCTAACAATGCTAATATACAAAAAGTCTGAAATATCTAGAACCTGTTCAGAACAGCAAGTATTTTTGGTTCAACTATAAAAATCCTAATTAAAATAGAAAGCAGACAGTTAATTGTGTAAGTTTCTTTCCACTGTAAGGTGCAGCCAATACTTTCATTTCATTTTCTTCAGCTAGGAAAACCAAACTACCAAGGAGAGAAGGGGTGAAGTTGGAGAGCTGCAGGAGCCCTCCTCAGGAAGCGTGAAGATTTTGTGTGGTTTGAGGGTAATGGAAGGAAGAAAACCTGGACCTTCAGGGTAATAAGATAGAAAATAGGGGCTTAGAAGAGGCTGAGCTGAGAAGCAAATATACTGGTCTTGGGTTTTGTTTGTTTGTTTATTTATTTACTTATTTATTTTTGTCTTGGGAAGGTGATGTAAACTATAGTGATGGCAACAAATATTTAAAGGAGGAGGGCAGGTAAGTAAGTTTCTATGTTAGAGAAGGGGATGAGAAGGGTGAATTCATGGGGTGTTGAGAGAAAGGATGCTTGGAAGGGAGTTAAGAAAAAAATTAAAAATAAATAAATAAATAAAAACAGTATTTCTGGGAAGTTGTTGATTTATCCACTCTTCTCCACATACACACACAACTGCAATAAACATTCCTTTCTCTCAGAAGTGCCCTCCAAAAGTCACAAAATACAATATTACAACAGAACTGGTTGTGCCCCAAGTCTTCAGTGCTCCTTTTGGTCACATGTTCACCCTGTGCTATTTTTCCTTAAAATCTCCACTGAGTTTCAGCTAAGAAGAGAAAAATAGAAAATAAATAATAATAATAATAATTAATTCATATTCAGTAATCTGCAAGAAGAGCAGATTTTAAAACGTACTTTGCCAAGAGCCACTTGTTGCATTGCCATTGACAAGAGGGCATTACCGTGACAAAAGGAGTTTTCTGTAAGTGATTTGATAAACACAGTAACTGCATTACTTGGAAGTATTTTTGACTGGTAAGGTTACGTTCATAGAGATGTTGGGAAAAGAGGAAGACAATGGTCACTATCACCTGACAGAGGAGAGTGTGGTTTCAAGGAGATGTAAATTATTATTTTTTCATGGAACTCCAAATAAAAACAGAGCAACACTATTTCCCTTATTAAATGTATGCCTGCATGCTTTTTTCTACAGTCCAAAGCACTTTTTTGGACAAAAACAGAAGAGAACAGGCAAGAGCACACAAGTAACCTCACTTTGGCTGTATTTTTAGTTTGGTACAACACCCTACCAGATATATTATTTCTTCAACAGAGAGCATCTGTTGTCTGTGACCATGGATATCAGAGAGTTCGCAGTTGGTCCAGAAGTGTGACAGTACCATAAAATGTTTATATCCCTGTCTCTTGCAGTGAATCCCCTGATAATGTAGATCTTGCCCTTGAACTTTCAAGCTGAGAATTTTGCAAGAGGTTTTAGCGTGGATGCTACAAAACTCCTGCAGTCATTTTCTGGATTATAACACTCCATTTTGGTATAGAGCTTTCCATTTGCAGCCAAAGGCTTAAAATTGGACTTCTTCTGCTTCACTGAAGACAGTTGACTCAATTCAATTTGGCAAGAATTGTAACAATGGCAGCTGAAATCTTGCTGGTGAACCTGAGAAATGTGAGGATGGCTTTCGTTTGCCCAGAGCCTTTCCAAGCAGAAGACAGTTCAGCTGTACATCCTAAGGAAAGCTTTGTGCAACAGAATCATGAAACAACATACTATCAGAAGTGGACAAGATGTGACTCCATAACTTCAGTGTACTCCAAATCACAATGAAGATCCAAGCCTTATTTGCTGTATAAACAAAAAATAATAGACATTTCCTGCCCCAAAGAGGTCACCACTTAAGCAGACAAGACAGACAAAAGCTCAGGCAAGAATAATATTTATGTTTCCCTAACACAGTAGGGAACTGCAGCAGTAACTGGTGGAATCCATTGTACTCCTGAAATACCATTCAAATTACGAGTGCAACCCACACCAGATCAGAACTTCTAACTAGGTTTGGGTTGTGGTGCACAGCACTTTAATCACGATACCTGCTGACCATCTATCCACAGACACAAAGGGGTTTTGATAGTGCACTGAAGTCCACGCTGCACTTCTTAACAGCTATGTCTGCTTGAGCTAATTTAAGGTTAGCTCACGTAAGTAAACTCAAGCTGCAATTACACCTTCGGATAGGAGTATACCTATTCTCAGTGACTTGCCCAGTGCAGCAAATAAGAAGACTGTAATAGTGTTAAGATCTGAACGAGGCTATTTGAGTCCTGATCCTGTGTCTCACAAGTCTACCTGTAGTCTCTAGGTTCTTTTTAGGCACAAGAGTTCATTCCTATATGTATAAAATTCAGACTACACTTATATCTCTGACTGTGGAGTAGGGGATATAGAAAGGGCATGAACTCAACAGCAGGAGAAACTCTGTCCCCTCCATCAACATTCAAGACAGAAACAGCTTCACAAACAAGAAAGCCAAATAATAAGCTTAGAGTGTGCTAGGGTTCTAGGTGCCTTATCCCATGTTGGATCCTACCCTGGATTTATGTGGCATTGAAATGGGAGGAGGGAAAGTACAACATAAATTCACTTAGGTTGTCAGCAATTGTTCTGGGCTTTGGAAAATGCAATCTTAATAGTTTGGTGTTGCTTCTATATATATATATATTTAATTTAATACACCCCATTAAAAAGGGTGCCTTTTACAAATGAGCTTCTCTTAAAAGAAATTAAATCACATAGCGGCTTGTTTATTAAACCTTTAACTTTGCTAAACACCTGGGAAAACAATAGTAACAACTTTCTGACAACACTATGGGCAACTTTCTTTGGTATAGCTGCCGAACGGCTGCTTATTATTGGGTAATAAATTCTCTCTGGTGATGGCAGCCAAGGCATTTTTCTCTGCACGACAAAGTGTGCCACCATGTGGCAACCTCTTCTGGTGGTCCTCAG
Source organism: Aythya marila (assembly GCF_965140915.1). Taxonomy (NCBI): domain Eukaryota; kingdom Metazoa; phylum Chordata; class Aves; order Anseriformes; family Anatidae; genus Aythya; species Aythya marila. The sequence continues at coordinate 36,276,607 of NC_139043.1, read as the reverse complement.
AGGCCCCTGGGTTCTTCTCTGCTTGGCACCAGAGCAGGAAACGTGCCCTGTCTGAAATGTTGTTCTCAGGCAGCGCACGGACAGCCAGCAGGAGCCACCTTGCAGAAATATAGTCAGCTTTAACTATTTATAGCACAGCCATTTAGTGGCAACATTTTTTTCCCAATAGGGATCTCGGGGTCAGTATCCCTCATCAGTATTTTGACAGCTTGTGACATATGAATATAGCTGGACTGCACATTACTATTCTGAAGACCTACACGATGAGATGTAATTTTACATTTTACATTCAGAAGAGTGCACGGTACTTCGCACTAATGGCCAAAAGATTAGAAGTAAGATTAAATTTTGATAAAGAATGAAAATGAACTTTTTCAAGCCTTCTCATCTTTGGGTTTTAGCAAATTTTAATTCTCTCTTTGCTTTTCTTTCTTTACTTTTCCTCAAGAAAAACATTCATTTTTAAATTCTACTTAGATGATTCCTTAGATCATTAGATTTCCTTGAAATACTCTAGATGACCTCTCTAAAGGTATCAACTGCTCGTTAACTTCAGCTAATTTTATTCTCATATTGATCACACAGAGGTAAGCCATTAACAAAGCTTTACTTTTTTCAGTCACACTTTTGTCAAAGTCCTGCATTAAATCAACAGGAGAGCAGCCATCCACTCAGTCCTGCCTGGGGGCGGGATGCACTTTTACCAGAGGTGAAAGCACACCACAGCAGGCTTGCCTACACTCTCTTGTTCACCATTCCTAGCAAAATTCACCAAGGCCACTTACTTATCCTTTCAGGGACACTATAGTGTATTCAATTCAGGATAAATCCATAACAGCCAGGACAGATGCTGTCAGTGTATCTGCACTGTGCTTCAGGGAGGACAGCACTGGGCCTGGAGGTGCAGGTGCTGCCTTGTGCCCTTTCCATCTTTCCATAGGTGCACAAATAACAATGTCTTGTGCTAGAGGGGACCTACTAACTGTAGCAGAAATCTTCTGGACTTATTTTAAGGAGGGTGGGAAGTGTTAAGTCTAACTAAACTGAGAGTAATTCAGGTGGCAAACTTAAGTGAATTAAAACCACAACTATTTTGGTATTCAAGACCAGTCCATGGACTCACTTTATTGAAACAGCATCAATTTCATCTAGCAGTATGACAAATGGTGACCAGGCCACTGAGGATTTATATGCTTAGTTTTAAAAGCCATTATCCTTTGGGCATATTGCAGTCTGACTCAAATGAGTGATAGTAAACAAATCTGATCAAGACATCTGTATTGATTTTGCAATGCTGATAAGATGCACTTAAATGTGTATGTGTTTTTTGTTTGGTTGTTGGTTTTTTTTTTGTTTGTTTGTTTGGTTTGGTTTGGTTGTTTTTGTTTTTGTTTTTGTTTTTGTTTTTCCTAGAAGTACATTGTTAAAGCTAAAGGGATTTAATAAGCAATAGCTTCAAGTAAATATGCTGCTGAGATCCTTCAATCACATTTGCATTCATCCAGGAGCCTTGAATGCCTTTTTAGCTTTCTGTGAAGTCTTGTGTGAAAAGGCAGAGTAGATATAACAACTGTCTCTGACATAGGAGGATAAATATAAAGATAGTAAAACCAAAGATTTTTGAGGTAGAATTTCCTTCTGTGGTTTCCAAATGATGGCCATTGATTCTCTTTTGCCTAAAACATCAGCTTCTATTTTAATATTTCATGGTACAAATGAAAAATGAGAGAAATTGGGAGCTACCTGTGTTTAAATATACAGGTGCAGTGATTTGAAGCTTATTCTGCTTTGCCTGAGACGTAGTGCAGTGCCCCCCTCACCTCCTCTTTGAATAATCCATAAAAAGCAAGATCTTCACCCAGATATGATCCTCTCTTCTGTAGATTTGTCAACATATGCCTCCTTCTATAATGAAACAGTTCTCTGTGTTGATGCAGCCTTCTTGACTGATGTTGGAAGTTCAACCATACTTCTTGTGATAGAAAACAAAACAGCCCTGTGAAAGCTAACAGCTGAGGTATGCAGCACTGTATTGGGATGTTTACTATTTGACCACACCAAATTATATACGTGTGGGTCTAGGGGAAGAGCATGATGATTTAGTTAAATAGCACTTAGTTGCTGACACATTTCTCAAGAAAACCGAGGAGTGCCCACACAAGAATATCTGCTCACAGCCCAAACTGGCTGAAGTGATTAGACTGCTCAGGGATCATCACAGGAGTCCTGGGAGAAGACAAGGGGAGGAAGATAATGGTGGTAAGATGTAAGTAAGTAGAAGTTGTTGAGTTAGAATGCTCCTTCCTCGCCCTTTCTCCCCCCAGAAAAATGCTTCCAGGTTGCCCATTCTTCTCACTTAGCACTGAATCTGGTCCTGAGGTGGCATTTTGCTGACTGAATTTACTACTGGGCCATAACTGGCCAAGGGAAACCCACAGGAGTAAGAATTCAGACAGATCTTCTAAGCAAGTGTGAAAAATAATCTGGAGCCAGCCGGAGAGTGAGAGGTGTTTCCCACAGTGGCACAACATCAGATAGAGAAGGATGCATGTTTATAAAAACCAGGACATCTCTGATGTAGTTAGTCCAGTTGTTATAACTCTATTTATCTCCATCTCTTCAAAATTGTGGCATTTACAGTGTTAAACCTTAAAAATACAATACTCAATAGTTATCAATGTTTGTGCCCCCTGGTATTCAGGGAGGACAGAAGCTCCTTCAGAGGGTCTGATGACTGGCATCAGTAAAGCTTTCGTTTATACTGCTTCTTTGTGTAAATGCAGCAGCTGGAGAAAGTCCTCAGTTGGTGCTCTGGAGACTAAAGGTTCCAAAAGGGAAGAGCATGGTCATATAAAGAGGCTTGTTTTGCTGCACTCCCAACATGACCAAGAGTACTACAAGAATTAAAATTGTTTACAGCAAAAGAAATGTCATTCTTGTTCCTTTGCATGAGGCAGAGGTGTACTCCTCCTCCTCTCTCTCTGAAGGAAAGGCTTTCCAGTGGTTCATCCTGGGATGGCACAAGGAAAACTCTCCCTTCCTTTCCAATCTGCTTTAGCCATGATCCGACCTCATACCATAAAGAAAAAATAGTGTTTTTATGAAGTCCATTCAGTGTTTGATTTCTGTGCTGAAAGTGTTAGCTGCCCTGTCAGAATTAATGAGATTTGGGTTCTCTGCAAATCACTACATGTGACATGAAAACAGCTACCAAAGAAATGCAGCTGCACTAACTTTGCTGCTACATATTGTACATCTTCAAACAGTGAGATTCAAAAATGACCTCAATGAAAATAATTTATTTAAGTGCACCACTTGTTATAAAACTCATCAAAAACAGATTAAGCATTTGTGTCATTGCCAATCTTTTGGAGTTATTTTGGGATCATCTGAATAGATATCACAGAACTAGGCTGAAAATATTAATGATCCTAAAAACTTAATCAGACCATCTAGTATGAGTCCAGAAGGTCCTGCTTTGTCCCTTAGTGATGGACTGAGGAAGAAATGAGTGATTTAGGAGAGTGGAAAGGTTACTAGGAGGCGAGATGAAAGAATGAGCCTCTGAGAAGTACTGGGAACTAGAAAGTGTCTCAAAGAAATGGAAGAGAAAAGGGTGATATATGGGAATCTTTTAGTTTTTAGTAAAGACCACCATAGGTAGTAACATTTGTAACAGCCCTGGTGCAATCTTTACTTAATAAACAAGCAGAAGGCTCAACAGGTTTTTACAGTAATTATACATCTTACCCCCTCTTAGCTACCAGTCTTATTTTTGATTAGAACTGGCACAAAACTCTCAAAAAGAAAATACACTGTTTTTGAGTTACCTGTCTTTTAATCATTTTCTTCAAGGTGTTTTTACATCTCCATAATGAAAAAAAAAATGTTAGAATCAGCTATTTTTTAATTTCCATCTATTGTTACTAAATAGAATCAAACCACGTTGAACGTGAGCACTGATGTAGTCCATTTCTTCCTAAACGCGAGTGTTTTTCGGCATTCGGTTAGTGTAGAGTTTTACATGAGTGGGTTTAAAGAATAATACTTGACATAGATTAGATTCCAGCTAAATTTAAAGGTCCTCTGGTGTAAATTATCACAGTCCTGCCAAAGATGGTGATAGCAATTTAGGCTATCAGATGATATAGTCTTAATTATTCTTATCAGTGCAAGGTGATGAAAACTGACATACCTGGGTTTAATTACACTGTTCTAAAATCACATTAATTTCATTCTGATAGACATAATATGAATGAGATGAGTTCTGCCTCTATCACACTGCTGTTTTTAGGGTACCAATGAATTGTCACAGCTGTTACTGCTTAGGCTGTTTCTGGGTTCTCAAGGTCAGCTAAACTCCAAGTGTACTGGTCTAGACTGACTTCAAAAATAGGACTTTTTTTTTTTTTTTTTCCCATACCTACATTTTACAGGTGCAAGGCTTCTGCAATTCCAAGATTATATAAATTCTGTAATAATCTTATGATTCTGCTATATCTATGAGTACCCAGTACTGAGTACTGACACTAGTGTGCATTAACTAAATAAAACAATTTCTGTACACAAAAATCACAAACCATTTGTATCAGCAGCCATAGAAGCAGCAAAAATGTAATGCTAATCTACCTTGAATTATGAAATTATGATGTCATAATATTTGTTACATCATTTATGAGTATAATAAACAGCAGGAAAGAACCATTTGCCACCTGCATTTTCTTGACAAATAATACTTCTGCTTAAGCTTAGAAATATTGCAGCCGTAAACAGAAGCTGTAATGTAAACAGTTGGAAAGCCTTTAATTTTTCATATGCTGTCACAAGAACTATTGAGAAAAACAAATTTCCCTCTTTTTTTTTTTTTATATACAAACTTGGGCATTTCTTAAAAATAAATAAATAAATAAAGACAGCCCTGGAAAAATGCCTGGAATTCCAGTTTACTGCCCTGCAATGACTTAGGAAAACTAACTTTTCAGTAACAAAATTTAAGTATTGTACAATCTGCATAACCATAGGCCTAGCCAACGGGGTGTCTCATAGGACCAATAAAATGTTACAATCCATTTTTGCAAAAAAAAAAAAAAAGTGTTATATTTCACAGAAGCCAGGTGAAGATTTTTATTTTAAAAAATCTAGATAGATCTTCGTGGTAGCAAACATTGGTGAGTTTTCAAAGAAATTAGTAGAGTTACCTGCTGGTTACTTCAATACAGTATTCAGCCCAGAATTTCTAAACATTACTGTGACTTTTGGGTAGTATTAAGTAACCTTTGCTGACCAAGTTTCTTCTCATGAATACTGAAACCTCTGCAGGCTTATAATATTCCAGTTAAGTGTAAAATTTCACTATTAGAAAAAGCTTAGAAAAACCAATAGATGTCATATTTTGTAGCCAAGATGTGGGACATAAAATTTGAGTTTTGTCCTAAAATAAACACAAAATAACTTCTTCCAAAAGTTAAGTTACATAGGCTTTCAAACCAGATTGAGAAAATGAAATTACTTTCTATTGGTCCTCCCTACTCCCTAACTTCTGAGGGAAATAGTTAAGCTTTCCAGATAAAAGGGCAAGAACAATTCTATTCTGAAAGTCTGCAGAATAGGATTTTGTTTTGTTTTTGTTTGCTTGTTCCACAGATTGTATGTATGCTTCTTTCCCTACACCTACGCACCTGGAGCATCTTTCTGTAGGAAGAACTGGCTGTGCTTTACAGCTCAAGCTAGAGGAGCTTCTTTCAGAAGGGCATATCACTCTGATGCTGTAACTTTATTTTTGCTTTGGGAAAGAAGGGCAAGAGTAATAATTATGTGCTCTCTTTCTGGAGCTCAATGTCCTCATCAAGTCCTCATCATGAACAATAAACAATCACAGATAGCAGACACCTATGATTTACTAAAGTTAAACTGAAATTGAGGTGTGGCATTATATGTCTGCTAGTGTTCATGCCTGACTTTGGGAGGCCAGGCATCAGCTTTTGGGGATTTTTTTTTGTGGTTTGGTTGAAAAGAACTTGACTTTATTAATAGATAAATACAATACAATACAATCATTTCTTTATTATGTCTCTGTTTTCAGAATTTCTTCTGTGTCAAATCACAACTCAGTATTCAAATGTGCTGGCAAACGAAACCCTGAAATAAGTAAACTTCCTACTCCAATAAAGAAGAGATCTTACTCTTCTGTTATCAAACGCTTTGAGGTTTGCTTAGTGAAGCCAGAATGGTGTTCATTGTGCAAGGGATCAGTAGTGAAGAGCTCTTGCAATTTTGTTTCTGTTACACTTTTAAATAAGCCTGAATTATATTTTTACTACATTTACTACAAATCTTGAGGGGGGGAAGGAAATGCTTTGTATTTGTGATGCAGAAGCTAACAGTGAGAATGCAGTTTTCAGTGGTTAAGAGAGTAGCTGAAGAACTTGTGAAGGGAAACAAATCGCTCTTGACACAAGCGCCTGCCATCCCAGGGGCAGAAGGCACCATTAGATGAAGCCTAGGACTGTACTAAAATTGCTGTACCTGGCCCTTGTTCACAGCTGGATGGCAGCCAGTGAACTTAGAGTGTGGGAGGAGCACCCTCCGTCTGTCTGCAGCTCTCTGTATGGATATACCGTGAAGCTTCCTGGAAGCAGCTTCCAGCTTCCTCAATTTCCAGAGCTCATACAGGCTTATAAAAGCCTATGGGGTACTTTTATCTACAATATTTAATTATTATTTCCAAGCTAAGGAATGTCAAAATGCAGTAGTAGCACATTCTTATTTCTCTCACTTTCTACTCTCTGTCCTGGGAACCTTAGACAAACACTTGAACTTTTCATCACTGAACTTCCCACCAACACTTAGCAAGTCTCATCAAGTGAGATACAGTGTCACTCCGCTTCCTTGCAAGTTTCAAAGCAGCCAAGAAGAATGGGAGATGTTCATGGCACTGTGCATGCTTTTTTTTTTTTTTTGTGGGATATGGGGTACAGAAGTAGAGTAAGCATTCCTGGAAACTAAAATAATAAGAAGAAAAATGCCAAAATGGTTAAGTCTTAGTATGTCATTCAGCAGGCTCTAGCACGCAGTTTAGATAGATCTAGTGGTTTTGGAACAGCTTGTAAAGTGTGGTGTTCGGAAGAGAACCACTGAGACACCTTGTCCTCCTGAAGAGCTGCAGAACACCTCCTGGGTTCCTCCTGTTGGCCACCAGTGCACACACCTCAGCTGCACAATCAGAGACAAGAGATATGAAAAGCATTTGAAAAAGCTCAAAAGGGCAAGAAAACAGGAGTCAAATCCTTGACATCTTTTTGTTCAACCATACACGGGACCAGACAGCAATACACTAGGAAGTATTTCTGTTCTCATGCATCCTTCTGTGATGATGGAAGTGCTTGGGATTTAGTAATTACTCCTTTTGATGAACACAGGATAATGAGGAAGAATACACTTCTTCTCTTTGTCATCGACTGATGCAATGAGCATCTCTGCATTACCTGATACAGTCACGCATGATACAACCATGCACACAGAGCCCTCCTCTTATTGCCCTACAGAGTCCAGTTTGCCAAGGTGAATGCAATGCCTCTCTTTAAAGGATTTTTTTAAACAAATATCTCTATTGACAGCAATGATATTACTGCATAGAATGTTGTGCTCACTAGACTAAGAGTAACTCAGGCTAAGTGATCATTAAATCTGCCTGCATCTTAGTCCAACACTATTTCTAATAGAAAGCATCTTTTTTTCTAATTCCATAGTTTCACCCCTCTCAGAACCGCACCCCTCAATGCCCTCAATGCTCATTTACTATCCCCTAAAAGAGGTCAGTCAGCTGAAAATAAATAAATAAATAATAAAAATAAAAATCCATTTCAAATGGAAAATTTCTAAAATTAGGAGAAAAGGCTTTCCCCTCAGACTGTTAGAACAAGTGGGAAGACTTCTAAGAACTGACCATTACACTGGATGTCTTTCCAGTAACTAATTCCCAGTCTGATCTGATGCTAAAAATGGATTTCAGAATCAGTCAGACTAGGAAAATACACAGCAAGGTGAAACATGATTCATGAGCTCATCCCACATTTAGAGAACAGGAAATATAAAAGAGTCAAGAAGTCTCTGAAAAAATGCAAAGTAAAAGTGGAAAGATCAAAAAGGAAACCACAAGAGGGCAGATAGACTACATAATGGGTGATGAAATGATTAAAAGCAGAAGGGAAAGAAGGGAAGGTGTCCTATCTCTTAAGAGAAACCTCATTTGGGGAAATAAGTATTTTATGCAGAAGACTAAGTTAAGGGCATGAGGAGAAGTCTACTTGTTCCACTTAAAGACTGGAATTTTTAGTAGCTGAACAGTTATATCTATGGTTATGGAGATTTGGAGATCGTCCAGCTATCCAAGGGAACAACTGACACACACACACACCTTTGTTCCCACACACTTTAGCCTCTCTGCAGGCACTGGCAAGCAAAGTGACAATTAAGTCCTTGGTCTTGTGACAGAGACACTTAAATACACACCAGCACTGAAATCAGAGCTCAGATGACAGGCAGCCAAGTCTGTATTCACACAGAGGAACCTCACCATTCAGAAGGAAACTTGTTGTGAAAGGGATTACTTGTGGGAAGGAGACATACCTGGCTGGCACCATGTGCTGACAGAGACTTCATTTATGGGCAACACCGTGGTCTTCCTGAAGGCTATCTTAAAACACTCTTAATTCAGTGGGGCTTGCATTTACTTGCATCCACTCCACTCTTAGAGGGTTAGTCATCCAGAGTACATGAAGTATTTAGCATCTTTTTGTTTTCTTTAAAGTGCTTGAGCTCTGGAGACCAGGCCCTCACATATTTTGAATTCTTGAGGGGACATTCAGTTCTGGGCACTCTGCAGAAGGGAGCACACCAGCTCCCACTGTTGCTTTGCTCAGCGAAATAGCCCTGACCTGCTGCTTTCCTGCTAAGGCAATCTGGTCATTCTGAAGCTTTCTTAAAAAGGAAATTGTGCCAAATTGGTACTCTGATGTGGAGAAGAGAGAGCAAGTTCAATTTATAACCTGAAAGATGTCAGCAGATGTGTGCTTATCTGTTTCCAGGGTCCTTGATTAGAAAAGCCTAAAACCAGCATCTGCTATTTCTACTAAAGGCAGCCTGTTCTTGTTCATCTTTCATTAAATGTGGCTATGTTCTCTACATTAAAACATTACAAAAACTCCCAATCACATTTTCTACCTGCTATGTAATTTATTGTAAATGTATTTGAGTAATCTGTAAAACTTCTGATTTCAAAGCTTCCCATTTTTGTAATGTTCATTCTACTGTCCTTTGTATTCTCTTATTCTTACTACCCTTTTTATCTTAAATACATATATTAAAGAAGAAACACATGCCTATGCTAAAGATTCAGTCCAAGTCCTGCTTTAATTCATTAGTTTTCCCCTGACTTCAGAGGGAAGGGATCCAATTCCAAAAGGGGAATGTTTAAAAAAAAAAAAAAAAAAGCTTTTAGATTTAAACCCACATTACTTGACATCAGTTCACATTGCTACAAAGATGATAATGTAAAGGTAATGTTCTCTCAACTATACAACTATTTGCAGTATGGCACAGTTTGTGGTAACAACTGTGCTAACACCAACATCTGCAGACACACTATTTGGAAGGGGCTCATATTAGGTGTAAAAGTGGGAAGTATCCTTATCATAACATGGCATCTCTTGTATAGAGAGATCTAGAAATGAGATTGTAAATATTGGAAAAACAGTGTAAGGCTGAATTCTTCCCTGTTTTACAAGGGAAAAAAAAAATCATTCAAGCTCATTTCATTAGGTATACAATACTTTAAATGTCAGATTTGACACAGAGTGTTTCAGAAAATAATTCAGCTTAGTCCCTTGTAAATTATGTTTACACAATGTATTTGCAATGTCATGTACAAAAACATAGAACCAAAGGAATGAAGGCTTTACATTACTGGAGATGGGACCTGAGTCACTTTGGCTCTCAGTGCCTTGTACCAATCTAGTCTTTTGAACCAGTCAGTAGCCCACAACTTTCTCATGACTCCTGTAAAAACGAGCTTGTCATTAGCTCTGTTGCTAGTGAGTATCTGACAAAAATACCAGCATACCTGAGGTTTTTTTTGCTAAACTTCAGGCTAGCACTTCAGCCTGAGAAAGAGCCTCAGCAGGTGAGATATGAGAGAGATTCATGGGGCAAAACAGAAAATCCCGCATTGCTGATTTCCATTCATATTATCCATGCCATGGGACTTGGAATGTCAGGGGATATCACTGTGGCACGTCTGATGGGATTGATGAAAAAAAGTAGGTTAAATTATTTGTATATATTCCAGGGTAATGGAGGACCTAAGGAGTCTGAGACAGTTTGGACGGGATGTTTCTCCTCACAACTTGCTGTCCTTTTCATGCAGATCCTTTTCATGCAGCAATAGAGTCTTCAGCAATCCCAGCACTGCGCTATGTTCCCACACAGGGCACTTTCTGAAAATGAAGGATCCACAGAGATCTCTCTCTAAAGCAGTACAGAAAATAAATAAATAAATAAATAAATAAATAAACAAACAAACAAACAAATAAAATCACTACTTCTCATCTTCCACTCAAAAGGATGAGGGGAAAGGAAAACTGGGGAAAGGACTGGTGTGTGGTCACTTCTTAGCTGATAATGATTTAGTTCAGGAAATGAACCAAAATCTGTATCCAGACCAAGTTATAGGATATCTGTAGGGTAGCAAATATAGTTTACCAACTGGATAGCTACACTGGGTACCTTTTTCTTTCTTTTTTCTTGTAGGGCTGTAACAAACAAGTTTATACAAGACACTAATATTCTGTTTCAAGTTTCTGCTTTCAGTTGTTCATAATTTTGCTGCAGTCAAAACAATGTTAATTAAGTTAAGTTGCCTGTGTAATAAATACTAAAAATGTCAGAATTAACTCTGACCCTCTATGTATAGCAGAAAACAGGCTATCACATAGTATTTTTTCAGTAATTCATTTATTGCATAAGGCAAACAATAAGATACTCTCTTTAAGGCACTGGACTGGCTCCAGGAGATCTGTTTCTTTCCCTGATTCTGCCACAAAGATGTTATACAGGATATCATCATGAAGGTACTTTTCTATGTTTTAGTCAAAGGACCACCTAAGCTTCTTGAAAAAAAAATAAAAAAAATCCTAGGATCATCCATAATTGTTTCATTTTAGTTAACAACTAAACACTCAGAGTTTGTTTTCAGCCATATTGCTTGCTTTGTTGTATGTACAGGAATATGGGTGAATAATTTTTTTGCAATAGTTCATCAGACCACAAGTTAAAAAGTGTGAATTGACTTACATTTGTTGTTCCCTTAATTTTGACATGTACTGAATGAAGCAAACTTGATTTTAAAAGCTTAACATTATAATGTGTTTTTTGGTTGTTTGTTTTATTTTTGCATGTTGTCAAGGGTTTTGCCTACAAGGTCTGTAGATGGCTGGGCTTGGCCCCAAGATGCTGTCTCATTAGCTGCTTCACCTCTGAACTATCATAACAACCATTTTTCCTAAATTCTTATATAAAGATAGAACCAGTTTAGCTTTATGCAGCACAGTAATTATTCATGGATGGGTATTTTCAAAGGAAAAAAAAAAACACACTGCTTTTCTATTGTTTCCTATACTCCCTTCCCTTCCCTTTCCTCCTGATACAGCTAAAGAAGACTTTTTCCCAAGCAGAGGTGAGATAGGAATACAGGACTATGACTCTGCGTTGTCTCTGGCTTCAAGACGCCTTGAAGTGCCTCATACACAAGGTGAAGAAATCTTGGTCTGGGGCCAGATTGCATACCTTGAACCACTGATCACAGAAAATCCTTCCATCTCAGGGAGTTTTCTTAGTACAAAGGAAGCATCCATGCGAGATCCTGCTGAGATAATGATTGTTACACAATTTGTAGCACATCCACTTATACATGTACACCTCAGGCTCCACACAACTTCTTCACGAAAGCCCTCGGGTAGTGTTCACAGGATGCACCACATTCTCCTTCACCATCAATGAATTTCCCTGTGAATTAAGGCAACTATTTTGCCTGTAGGAACAATCTAATTTTGTATTTAATATACAAAGCTATGGTAAATGATACTTTTAATTGCATGACTATCAGAAAACTAAGTCATTTCACTTTGAAATTGTAGTTTATAACAACTTTGTGTTAAAAACTCTTTTTCTACTATTGTGTATGATATGAAAGAATTTCTTCAGACATTAAAAAACCATACAAAACACACCACATTTCTCAAAAGTTTGTGAATTATTCCTTACATTGAGTTGTGAAACAAGGTGAAAATTGGAATTGAAATGCATGAACTCTCATGTCACACAGTTTATTCTTGTGATGTGTGAATAAACGTAAAAATAAGATGATGTAGTGTTTTCCTATGACTCTAAATGAGATTCTAGCAGTACTAGAGTCAGAAATTAATTACATTTATTTCCATGATTGTATTGTTTGAGAGTACCTAGGTTAGCATTTATTCTATGGAAGCTTGCTGGTTAGGTTTCTGGTTTTTTTTAATGTAACCTTCCTTTTTAAAGCTACAGGGAGGCATACACTGAGTAATGTACCATATAATGAATACTGACTATACTATCTGTTTGAGCTTGTAATTTTACTATTTTATAAGTTATTTTATATCCTGCATAAGCAACACATCCCTTTAAAGAAAAGCATGGCACACCCAGTTGTACAAACCATTTACATAAGACAAATATTTGTAGGTGGTCTTGGTTGTGTATTCATGAGGTGGACTTTATAAACAGAAAAAGGCAAAGCTTGATTTAATAAACTTGCATTTCATGACAGCAATGCAGGGAGAATAAAGTTAGCATTTACTTGTGGATGTTATGTGTTAGTACTGCAAATGAGGTATAATTTACTAATCTGAGTCAAGCCTACGCTATTCATTTGATGCTTCCTGTTCCTTCTAGGAGATGTGATGGTTGGAGAAGCCAAAACAAGAGAATTAACACAACAAGTTTTGAACTCTGGCATATTCAGCAGAGAGCCAACAGTTCTACAGAAGTTAAACTGTTCCCATAAAAGTTTCAGGCATGCTGTTAAAGCAAACAGTATAGGAAGATTAGTGCAACAGCTGTCCTGTAAATACATAGAGGACAGTATTTTCCAAGGATTTGGTATCTTCACCAAGGCTTGTCCAGATGGACTTAAGCCCACAGAAGTCATTTGTGACAGTAATTTTTTTTTTTTTCTTCTCTCTGGTGCGTTTATTTATTCATCCAGAAAGTGGCTCCCTGCTTTCTTTGAGAAATCCTTGCAATAATAGTTGCTCCTGTGTCACATACCATTTTGTCTCCAACACTGGAAATGTTTAAGTTGTCTCACATGCTTAGATGACACCAGTCCATTTTTGTCATCTATTCTTTTCACCTATCTTGCAGCAAAAATGGACTATTTTCTTCAGCACTAAAGGTGCAGTCTTTTGACAGTGAAGATGAAGTTTACTTGTTGTGGTTTAACCCAGCCGGCAGCTAAACACCACACAGCCGTTCACTCACCCTCCCCCCTCCCTCTCTGGGATGGGGGAGAGAAACGGGAAAGTGAAGCCCGTGAGTTGAGATAAAGACAGTTTATTAAGACAGAAAACTAATAATAACAACAACAATAATAACAATAATGATGATAATAGTACTACTAATAACAATGTGTACAAAACAAGTGATGTGCAATGCAATTGCTCACCACCTGCTGACCGATGCCCAGCCTAACCCCGAGCAGTCCAGCCCTCCTCTCCCCGGCTAGCCACCCCTATATATTGTTTAGCATGACACCATAAGGTATGGAATGCCCCTTTGGCCAGTTTGGGTCAGCTGTCCTGGGTCTGTCCCCTCCCAGCTCTTGCTGCACCCCCAGCCTGCCCCCTGGCAGGACAGAGTGAGAAGTTGAAACGTCCTTGGCTTGGTGTAAGCACTGCTCTGCAACAATTAAAACATCAGCATATTATCAGCACTCTTCTCATCCTAAGCCAAAACATAGCACCCTACCAGCTACTAGGAAGAAAATTAACTCTGTCCTAACTGAAACCAGGACATGTATCCACCTCCTATTCCATACCATTTATGCCATGCTCAGGTTACACTCTTTCCTATACATTCTAATTAATCACCATTTTCATCTAGGATATGTAGTAATCACAGTAGTGATGACATACAGTATTATATAATAATTAACATGGTACAATTCAACTCATGGGCTATTCTCACCCAGTATTAAATCCCCTTGAGGTACACACCAGACCTCCCCATTCTTTTGCATTACCCACCAAGTGCATCCATGTCCCTGAGCAAAAGCAATTCCACAAATGGGTTTGCCCTTTTCCTGAGGCAGGAGTAGCCCAGACTGTTTTACCCAGCATATTTCTTACATGCACTACAGGAACGTTATCCCCTTCTACAGTACATAACAGGTTTGATTGGGCAGATCCCCTAGTATTGACTAACCAAGTGGCCTTTGCCAAATGCACATCCCAATTTTTGAATGTCCCAGCACCCATCGCTTTCAGTGTAGTCTTTAACAATCCATTGTATCATTCAATTTTCCCAGAGGCTGGTGCATGATAGGGGATGTGATACACCCACTCAATACCATGCTCTTTGGCCCAAGTGTCTATAAGGTTTTTTCAGAAATGAGTCCCATTGCCTGACTCAATTCTTCCTGGGGTGCCACGTCACCATAGGACTTGCTTTTCAAGGCCCAGGATAGTGTTCCGGGCAGTGGCATAGGGCACAGGATATGTTTCCAGCCATCCGGTGGTTGCTTCCACCATTGTAAGTACGTGGCGCTTGCTGTTGTGGGTTTGAGGGAGTGTAATGTAATCAATCTGCCAGGCCTCTCCATATTTATTTATTTATCTATCTATCTATTTATTTATTTATTTATTTATTTATTTCAGCCATTGTCCTCCATATCAAAGAGGCTTTGACCTTTTGGCTTGCTTAATTGCAGCACATGTTTCACAGTCATGAATAACCTGTGCTATAGCGTCCATGGTCAGGTCCACCCCTCGATCACGAGCCCATCTGTATGTTGCATCTCTACCTTGATGGCCTCAGGTGTCATGGGCCCATCGGGCTATAAATAATTCACCTTTATGTTGCCAGTCCAGGTCCACCTGAGCCACTTCAATCTTAGCAGCCTGATCCACCTGCTGGTTGTTTTGATGTTCTTCAGTAGCCCGATTCATGGGCACATGAGCATCTACGTGGTGTACCTTTACAGCCAGGTTCTCTACCCGAGCAGCAATATCTTGTCACACTGCAGCAGCCCAGATGGGTTTGCCCCTGTGCTGCCAGTTGTTTTGCTCCCATTGTTGTAACCACCCCCAAAGGGCATTTGCTACCATCCATGAATCAGTGTAGAGATAGAGAACTGGCCATTTTTCTCGTTCAGCAATGTCTAAAGCCAGGTGAATGGCCTTCACTTCTGCAAACGGACTCAATTCACCTTCTCACTCAGCAGCTTCTGCAACTCTTTTGACAGTGAAGATGAAGTTTACTATATGCAGTTAATTTGCAAATCCATGAAACAGCTATGAAAATTTCACAGAAAATGCGTGGGCCAGCATTTATTTGCAAAACCTGAGGCACAAAAATGGAGCCACCTTTAACCCACCACAAAAATAAAACCAAGTCCAGCTCCTAAGATCTTAGGAGTTGAAAATGTGTCCTAGAGCACAGACTGAAAGCTCCTGTGGGCCTTGAATGCTCTGAACAAGTTATACAGCCTATTTACAGTAAAATGCAGTTTTTGCTTCAGTCACATTGTCATTCCTAGCAGAAAAAATAAGGAAGATAAAATGTATTGGACTATGAAATTCAGCACAGCCCTTTGTTAAATACTGAAGATCAATGGGACATTACTCAATACATTTATATTCCAGTTTCCATATTAGAGAAGATCATTCAGAGGTGCATATGCCACAAGAAATAGTCTTACTTCTTTAGAAAACCTGACAGGATTTTACTTTTAACTGGAACTTGCAGTGAAAATATAAAAGGCAGGGATCTATGCTCGCAAAATATTCAAACTGATTTTCTTAGGCCATACAGCAATCTGAACTCCCATGGTTTCCAGGGGCTACAAGCATGAACAACACTTAAGGAATGTGAAGTATACTGAATGTACTATTTCAGCAGACATCTGAAATAAAATTCCATAGGCCAGCTTTTCCACTGGAAGGAAAAAAAAAAAAAAAAAAAAGATTTTCTGAGGGAGAACTGTACTTCATGAGAGAACCCTTTCCCCTAGTAACTTAAAGGTCACCAACACCTGTCTCAGTAACAGATTAGTAGATACCAGTTTAGTGATTGCAACTCCTAACCAGACTTTAAAAAATAACAGTCCCGGGTTGTATGTTGTAAAATATTGTGATTTTTCCTGGGCCAGTTTTATTGTATAGAAAGAATCATATTTTTCTTTACTCTTTCTCTTCTCTTCATTTTAAAAAGCTTAAAAAACAACTTTTTTTTTTACATTTTTTTTTTTTTTAAAGAAAAGATTATGTATAGAGTTGCCTGGTTATTCAGGCTTAGAACTTAATCAGAGAAAAAAAAATTTAATCCATCATTAAAAGCACAAAATCACAGAATAACTGAGATTATAAGGGGCCAAGAGCAGACCTGAGTGGTGTAGGTTGCTTGTGGCCTTGTCCAGCCAAGTTCTACCTGTCTCCAAGGATGGATGCTCCTCAGCCTCTCTGTGCACTTGTTCTAGTATTTGACCACCTTCACGGGGAAAAAGATATTCCCAATATCTAATCGTCATTTCCCATGTTTCAATTTCTGTCTGCTGTCTCTTTTCCTGTCACCATACTCTTCTGAGAAGAGTTGGGCTCTCTATTTTTTGTATCCACCCCCTGGGTGGTGTTTGAGATCAATAAGATCTTAGCTTTCTCATCTACAGGCTGAAGAAAGCCTCTCCTTTTACATCACACGCTCCAGTTGGTGGCCCCCCACTGGACCCACTAATGTATGTCATGTCCTTAGAATAGAGAATCCAAAACTCAAATGTAACAAATAAAACCTACTACATATTCACATATACATGTGCTACACATACATATGCACATACATATATAAAAACATATGTATATATACAGGAAAGTGAAAAATGCATTGTATTCCAAAGTATTTTGATTAGACCTTCATTTTTACACCCAGATTAATTCTATTCAATTATTGTCGCTAGGAAATTTAATTTTAAGGAAAATTAATTTTCATTTAAATAAATGATTGTACCTGAGGGGGGAAAAAAAAAAAAAAAAAGCAGGTGTCTGTGGGTCTTAAGCTGTATATAAATAGAATTATAAGTGAAAAATCATGCACACTCCAGTTGCTTTTCCCAGCTGAAGGTGAAAAGGTGAAAGCCAAACTTTGAAAATTATTTTAAAAACCATTAAGTGTTTGGGAAATTAACATTAACCACACCATTATTCCAGAACACACACAGTGAATGTTCATACAGTCACCACACATAACAAACGAAACCAAAAAACCACCAACGTTTAGTAATGTGGGCTGGCAGGAACAAGCTAGAGCATTCCCCTGCGGAGAGAAGGCCCTTTCTGAAGTTCTCTTCCTTCTAAGATAGGATGGCTTCTTGCCTTTGCCAGCTGCAGATGAGGTCTGTCCAAAGAGCTTGTTTTCAATTTCGTGGTTAATATCCTTCCAAGAACTATTATCCTGACTGTGAGGGGCAACTCTTTTCTTAAGTGATATAAATTACCTTGTGTAAAAAGTGGTGAGGACAGTCTTATTCTGGTTCAGGCTAGGCTTATTTCACTCTGTGTTACATCAACTGCTTTAACCAAATGAGACCAAGACATTTCTAATGCAAATATGTTGCCTCTGTAGAGGTTTGTAACTGTGAAGCCTAAGCAGAGCAGATTGGGGTGGATACAATCCAGTAGGCTAAATCATGTAAGACTTTACATAGATGAATAAAAATTGAACTGGTCAAGGTGAACATTATGGAGTAAATCTCCATTTTGCTCTTATTTACTTTCTTTTTTTTTTTTTTTTCTATTAACATTCAGTAATGAATGAGAATACACTTAACACTGCCTTTATGAAAATGTCAAGAAACTTCCAAATATTTTACTTGTAGAGATACTTCTGTTCCTTTTTGTTTTCTGTTCCTTTTTGTTTATCATCTATGCATCACTTCCACAGATTTAAATGGGGCCAGAATAGTAACACAGGTCTTTGCAGAGATGTTTGAGATGGTACTGTAAGTATTTTCCAGGGGCAAAACTAGATCCTGCATATTTTCTTTCTTTTTTAAAATTATTTCTCTAATTCCTTTTTCTATTTCTGGTCAAACCAGTAATCTGGCCTTCATTCATTTTTGAAAGAAAAGATTTCTGAAGTATACTGCACCTCGATTGGGTACTTATTAATGCCTGTTCTTGTTCAGTGATTATACAAAGATTGTTTGTACAAAGAAGCTGCATTGGCTTGAGTTAAATGTTTTTAGGTCAGTGCTAATTCCTGGTTGGAAACTTTTAGATAATCTTAATCTTTAGCTATATAAACTTTAAATACTTTACTGGGAAAAAAATCAACACAAAAACTTGTGTTTAAAAAAAAAATAATAAAAACTTTAAGAAGCTGCATTTCTGAGTAAATCAAGCCTGGCAAATTCCCTCCACCTAGTTTTACTTTCAGGGAAGGAAGCCTCACATTTAGAAGGAAGCGCCTCTTCCCACTACTAAAGCTGTACAGCTGTAACCAATTGCTTCATGAGCATGCAACCTGATTGCTTTCTTTTGTTTGAGAAGGAACTGAAAGAAACAATTTTAGCTGTAGGTGAACAAAATTCCTCTTTATAGAGATTTAGATTTTTTTTTTTCTTGTTTAAAAGGCTTTAGGATCTTGCTGAAGGAATTTTTTGAATGTGAAATTAATAATAGGTACTCAAAAATACAGTGACTAAAGTGTGTTTTGTCTGTATTTGGCAACATACAAGCCTAATTCAAAATATATTTGCAATATTTTATATAGATTTATTCACATTTACATATTTTATAAGTTTATAAACTCTACTCTTTTTCCTGTATAGGACCACTGCAACATTGTTTTCAATTTCTCCTATTCTCTGGCATTATTGAGGCTTTCTAATAGGATTATTTCTTGACTCTCCAGTTAGAGCTGTGAGAAGGAGCAAGGCATCCATTCTGCAGTCCAGAATTATAAACTATGATCCCCTCTCCCTGTTAGGTTATATATTATTATTATGTCAGCTTTACCCTTGGAGCACCATTAACAAATAAGCAGACCAAAAAACATTATCACAAATAATGTAAGCATGTGTTTGTATATATACATATATATATATATATATACACACACTATAAAAAACTGACTTGGCCAACAGTTTCCAGAATCCCAAAGCTCAATCCCTACTCAAATGGCATTCGGCTCCTATAAGCAAGGAAGAAAATGTAGTCCAGAAATATAATAAGCTTCGTCTTATTATAAAAAGGAGACAATCCAGTGGCCCAGTGCCCTAAAGAAGACTGACTTGTCATAGTCTCAACTCTTTCATTACACCATTCTCAACACACCTTTAATTCAGGGACCTGGGGGAAACCTTGTGTTACTTGTAATGAATCCAAAGAAGGAAACTAAGAAAAAACATTGCTTTTGTCTGTGCCTCTATTAAAAAGGACCTGCAAACAGGAGAAAAACAACAACAACAACAACAACAAAACACTTGGCAAAAACAGCTCTAAGCAGAGTTGGGTGTTAACTCAACCATCAACTATTGCAGCAAAGTAGAACTCAGGTCATTTATGGTTTTACAGATCACAGCTAACAGTTAAAACTGAGTCCAGAAACCAGAAGCCAGACAATTCAGACCATAAGAAAGATTTCTAATATAGCTAGGAAAGAGACGTTCCCCAGTAAGCAAACCGTTGATATTTTCTATAGTGGCTTCAAACTCTGTTTGAGATGAAATTTCATAATGGAGTAATCTAGGGGAAAATGACCAGTGTGTGAGGCAGATTACAGAACTGCCCTAACCTACTGACTTATAACATCCTTGCAATCTTCTTTGTATGAGCTGTCTGCTCCCCTTTGCACTGGGCCCTCTGTCCCATGGGCTCACATCTTAAGAGGAAATGAGATTGCCCAAAAGAAATATGTAGTCTTGCCTACATCCTTAAACAGGCAGCTTCTATCTCTGCTGAAAGGAGAGGAAAGAATGAGCAGTTAGGTGTGTAATGGGGTAACCCCCTGAAAACAATAAAACATAAATCATCTTCATCACTTCTAGTTGTACCACCTGGCTCTTGCCTTGACAAAGTCAGAGCTGCTCATCCTTATCCATCCTGGTCACTTTCTTCTGCTCCTAACAGCCGGCTTAGTAATCAAGTATGGAAGGGAGTACAAAAGATACTGAATGTGTACTCTCTGTGACCAGATATGTGTATTAAATGAAGGGAAACAAGCAGGTACTGTACAGAACTCATTGAGGAAACAAATTTTAGCCATTGGAAATACTCAGTAAGGCAAGAATACCACCAGCCAATGGATGCTTTTTGTCCTTTCTTCAAAGGATATTTTCATTTTCTTTAGCAAAGAAGAAAAAAACATTTTGCAATACAAGTCACTGAGAGCCTTGGCACAGATCTTTGTCACCTCCAGGAGGAGATACCAGTGTATTCCAACTATTCTTGCTAATAGTTAGCAGGTTTATTAGTAACCAGTACGGAAAACGTGTGCTTTTTCACGTGAAGTTCAGAGTTCATGTCCCTTAAAGAAGTTCCTGCCACCACTATGGACCCAGCACTTTCCCATACACTTCAAGAAGTGAAAAGGAGATGAGTCTCAAGCATAAGAGTGCATTAGAAGTGCTCCAAAAACTTCTGTTGTTTGACTGAAAAATTCTGGTAGTAAGGATGTGGCCCTCTTAGCAATGCTACTCCTCCCCTGCAAATGAACAGTTCTGACAGAATTGAACATCGTTCACAGAGGCAGCTTTCTGGCAGCAAAGGATATTCAAACAATTTCGATGAGCAATACCGCTCTGGACTAACTTAACCTGTCCAGCAGAATCAAATCTGCTGATTATGCAGATGCTGTGGTGAGAGCATTAACTTCCCCATTTCCTAAGCATGAGAAGTCTGGCCTGATGATTCCAGAAATAGATCTAGCCTAGAGCTCTCTGTGAGACAGACCTCTCACCTGAAAATAGCCTGCTCAAGTCAAAGTCTACTTTGTAAAATGAAAACAGGCACTGGAAACTTGCTTAATAATTGCAGCAGTTTTCAAAGATAAATAATTCTTTGACTCATTAAGGTCCTTAAAACTCGCTATCATGTCAACTGCTCCCACCTGGAACTTGAATAGTGGTGAGTAAAAGAAAGGGCATTTTTTTCCACTTGGTCCATCTGTCTTCTTCTCCTGCAGACCAAAGAGCTGCCGTTCATTCTGGTTTTGATTTGTCCTAGCCTATAAAGGTGACACACTTAGAGCAGCTAGAGAAATATTGTAACCTACGCTGTCCTTCTATGGCCCTCCAGAGACCATCCCTGGTTCTCTCAGGAGCACTGCCAGGAGGCAGGGGCAATGTAGGGATGGAGACCCTGCTATGGACTCATCACTATTCCAGGCTCCACCAAGGAAATGATGTTCTCGAGAGTCAGGTTGAGCCACCATCGTAGCTGTTGTGTAACATCAAAGGAGCACAAGGCAGCCACTGCAGAACTGAGAATGTTGCCTGAGTATTAGCAGTCCTTTAAATATGTTTATCAAACAAACCATCATCCCAGAGGAGAGAGGAGAAAAATATTTGGCTCTGGTTTTGCCAGGCAGCAGAAACAAAGAAAATCAGAACAAACGTGAAACAAAGTGAATCATAAATTCCCTACTGCCAATCTTTTAGGTTTGACACTGCAGATCAGAAAACGTTAACGCTGGGAAGCAGATGTGAATTGCATGTAAACCCACGTAGGTGTGGAACCCCCCTGACTTCAGCTGGGGTTGGTTAAGGGAAGCGATCCATCTGCTTTCTATGATCAGGGCCTGAATTGGTGGTGGGAAACCTGCAGGGTGGAGGTTAGGTATGGCCACACTTTCACGTCATATAGTCTGAGGCAGCATACTCTTTTATTTGAAATACTACCTTGAATGAAAGCTCAGGCAATTTTAACAGATCTATGATAATTCACTTCCACTGTACCCTAATATACACAATACACTAAGTTTACAGAGTTAATTACTCTTTTATCCATATATAAAAATAATCATTTTCTATGAATATACATTTTAAAATAATCATTTCAGGTTTAAAATTTAGGAGGCGCTACTTGTGGGTGCTACTTGTGAGTGCTACTAGTCCTGAAGCACCCCAATGTGGGCAGGCAGTTTCTTGCGGTACAGCTAAGCTGGCAATGTGCCACACAAACCCGTTGAAGATGAAGTGAAAACCTGCCAGTGCTTTTCAGTACATTTTTACTAGCATCACAAGGAGTCATGGCGTGTCTGCTAAACATGTACGAGGCCTCCAATTCTACTCTTTGACAGATTCACACGTCTGTATGCCCAAAACTATGCAAAAGGAAATACTGAAAATAGAGGTAGCAATAATAAACATCGCATCTATGAGTTGGTGAACATCCTTCAGAGAAAAGATAGGAAAGCTTTGGTTTATTGAACTCCCAAGTCTTATTTATTTATGTATTTATTTATTTATTGGTACAGTTCTGCGTGTTCAAATTATATGCTGGAAGGTAGATATGTACAGAAAATGAATTAAGCACAAGTAACCTAAGCACAAACAGAGAGAAGAAAAAAAGCGAGTGGGCTCTTGCAAAAAATATCTGTTCTGATATGTCCCTTTACAGAAGTGTATGTATTTCGCTATTCCCTTTGTGGGGCTGGCCACGGTCTAGTTACAATATAAACACACAGAAACAGGAAAAATAACTGAAGACATTGGGCCTGTTTTCTGTAGATATATACAGACACTATTGCAAAGATATAATTCCATTCAGATTTTGTAAGAAAAAAATAGAAAAATAAAAAAATAAATAGGGCTTTAGAGATACACGTTTTTTTTTCCATCTTTTTTTTTTTTTTTTTTCCTTCTAGAAGATTAAGTATATCTATGCCCATTATGCCCATGGAATAGTGTTTTTTCTTTTACTTACTGCAGTTTGAAAAAGTTGTTATTGGTCAGTTAGTAACCTGTTTAGTTTGAAATATGGTGATTTTTCAGGATGCAGCTGAAACTAAGAGGTAAGATATTCTAACAGTTTGCCTGGGCTTTATAATATCTTACTAAAACATCACAAACCTATGCTCTTTTATTTCAAAATAAAACCCCTCATTAAGAGCTCCTGGCATCTAATGCAGAGAGGCATGTCAGCTTCTTCTGTGCAAGATAACTAAATCAGGAGATGTTCTGAAGAGTGAGTAATGTCCAAGTTTGTTTCCAAACACTGCATTATGCATAGGCATTTTTTGTTTGTTTGTTTATAAAACAGACCCATGACTTTCTGAGACTATGATGAGTAGTTTTTGTTTATGTAAAGCAGGAGCTTCCGCAGCTGTTTACAGATGAAATTCTGCAAAGAGCTGAATACCTAAAATTACACTGCAGACAGTGGGCATACACAAGTCAGAACATACACAGAATAAGTGGGGCTTCAAAAGAAATCAGATCTCACAGCTTTCAACCCTTACACATTGTTATGCAGATGAGGAAAAGGGTAAATTTCATGGAAATGTACCAAATTTGTTTTTCTTTAACCTAAATTTTATGATATAATACACGTGGAAGGTATCAGAGGAATTCTGAAGCCTTTACAACTATGTACTCCGTGAAAGGAAATGAGAGAATCTTTGGGCCTTTGTGGAGATGGGAATTCTCCTTTTCTTTGATATGGAGTTGCATCCCTTGCCTGATATGGCAGACAGCAAATACTGTCTTTGTGGAAGTGTTAGAACCCTATTCTCGATCATCTGCCCTTTTCCATGTTTCTCTCAGATAAATCTCCACAGTTTCTCCCTGTTCCTTTTTATTTTTTCTTAATATTGTACTATCGACCTGTGAGTTTTTTCAGTTTGGATTTCTTTGTGTGGAACCATTTTAATATTCCACTTTAGTATTGTAGAGATTCTGCTTCTTTTATTCCTGTCCACTATCTACTTCTAGTGATGCAATGCATTGGTGGATTTGAACGAGTGATTCTAAGTTAACCACGTGTAGCAGCAATCTGCTCAGTGGAGGGGAGAGCCTGTTCAGAGATCCTAGGCTACTACTCAAAACCCATGTACATTTTCACTAGTAGATGGATGTTCTCGTTCTTTTATTCGGTATTGCAGTGGCAATATTCAGTCCTCTTGATCCATATAATGGGCATGTTATTTGTATTGCTTATTAAAGCCGTCACAAGAGATCCGCATTTATTTGACAAACCAATGGCGGTGATTGTGAGGGATTCACAACATTCTTGCCACTGAACTTCTGACAGTCTGTTTGTCATGGAAGACCATTTGAGAGGTTTTCTAAGGTAGGGTTTTCTTTTATTTGAAAACTGATCTTACTCTGAACACTGTCCCATGGATCTCCTTTCCAGCAATGTCAGGCTCTGGATCAACAACTGCCAATCCTCCTGTTAACAAAGTTACCTGACTTTCTACTCTTAGGAACTGCAAACCATCCCTAGAGCTAGCAGTTGACTTTATGTCAAAGCCTTCTTCTCCCTAAGTTAATTTAGGGATGCCAGAAGGACACATCTTTTGTGAACCGGAAGAATTCCCTGCACTCCTGCTTGAACACAGGGGACTCTCTGACCCTCTGTACTTTTTAGCAAGTGCATTTTTTCTGGAACCTATGCCTTGGTGCAGAATTCTCTGTATTGCTGGTATTCTTGGCTCAATGAAGGATTTTTTTTTTTCTTTAATGGGAAATTCTCAGGCTAAACAGAGGGGAGTCTGTACTGAATTTGCAGGCTCTAAAATACACAGTTCTCTGTGAGGAGATCCAGAAATGAAGGACCTGGGTTGTCTTAACTAAATTTTGATTTAGTGCAGAGAAATTGGAAGGAAAATGTGAGATGGCACTAAACCACTGCCGTGTCCCATGTCTTTGCACTCCAGATCACTGATGTAAGACAGAACAGCCTTAAGGATCGCTTTAAATCATCCTGTAACTATAGCATCATAAATGATCTTCAGGGTCAGAGGATAAGAGAGTTTGACTTTCTGGCAGTTCTGAGTTTTGATGACGCTTCTACTCAAACAAAGAAAACAAGTAAAGGCTTGTTTTAATTTAGGATTATTTTTTTGTGAAAATGATACTATAATCTTAATACATTTTGGAGTGAACATCTTTTTTTTGACTGACTTCATAAACTATTATGTCAGTAGATGCCACGGAATCCAGTTATGAGTTGGGTCCTCAATTTAGGAAGTGAAAGTGGAAAAGACAAAAATTTCAGAATGGGAGACACTTCTGTATTTTTGAGAGGCTGTAAAAACTATTAGACTGAAAGTTTCACTCTGGACTATTAGCTTTAATTAAAGAACAAGTTTACCTTTCATTGAGGTAAGCATACAAAATTGTGTTATTTCTCTAACCAGTTATTTCAAAAAGTATACGTTAATTATCTCCAATTGTCTGAGTAAAAAAGTATAAAAGGTTTTAGAAAAGTATGCTGCTATAACCCATAGTAAGAATAGAGTAGGCTATTTAATACCGATGTAATTGCAGGTTCTTTGAAGAGACCATTGAAACAGCTTGTATTTTAAAACTCCAAGGCAGGCTAACACTGTAAGAGCAGTTTATGCTATAACATCATGTAAGCTCCAAATTTCCTGAAGTAGTCAAAATAAGACAAGATTCATTGTTTGTTTTTGTTTTTTTTTTTTTCTTTCTAGATTACAGGTAACTGGAAGTACAGAGGCAGCTTTGATCTCCTGTTTATCTGAAGCTTTGTCCTTCTGAAAATGTGCAAGTCTCTCAAAAAGTTCAGCTAAGCAGGATTTCTATCTATTGTTTTGGGGCATCTGGAACTAGTGGGGAATACAGTACTTTCCCAGCTTAACATTTTATTTTTCCATTGCACCCTGAAGCTACACTGTGCACTGCCAAGAGAAAACTAATTCAGCAGTATAAATTAAAAATAGGATTCTCGTGACACAAACTGCATAAATATGTTTTACTTGTATAATGACTCTGCAGCAGTGATGTGTCTCTGTTGTGAATTCTTCTCAACTTGTGAGATGTGTTTTACATTGCCAGTTTGTAGAGGGAAGCAAAAATGAGATGTTAAAAAATGTTACTGAAAGATGAACAAGTGATTTTTAGGGGAAAGTGTTGCCAACTATTTCTCTGTAATACTCAATTATCCTTGAACTATTTTTTCTTTAGGGGAAAAAAAAAAAGTAAATGTTTCAAGTATGACTTCAATAGTTTAACAATCAGAACTGTATTAAGACTGTAATTTTAAAGTTTCACAGATTCACGTCATTCTTGTACAAGAGTCATAACAATCTTCTCAGTAATGCTCTATTATAAACGCAGCTGAAAACAAGAACTTTACATAAACGATACTGTAAATAAAGCTCTGAACCAAGTATTAGGTTTTCCTTAATATTTGGCAGGGGGTGATATTTTCAACAAAAGTTTTATCACCCTCGGAGAGCCAAGGACAGCAACTACCAAGTGTTCCCAATTCTGACCTCTAGCAGTCCAGAGAGCATGAGGATAGAATAAGCAGCTTTCAGGAATCCAGAACAGTGTGATTGGATGGTAGCAATCTATCTTCAGATAAGGCCCAGCAGTTATGCTACAGCAGTTAATTAGCACAATGTAACCACTAAGTCATTAGTAGAAATTGGTATTAGAAAGACCAGCGGTCAAAAGTTGTTGAATAGGTCTAAGAGAGATCTAAAGAAATAAGGGATCTTACCAAACCATGACTATAAACCATCAGCTTAAGGAAGAAATTAATTAAAATTACTCTAAACATGTTTACTTACCAAGATGGAGTTTAAATGGGGCACAAAGGTATAGTGTTAGTGAAGAAAAGACACAGACCTAACACACGTATTTCTAAGCAGGTAATCAGATGACCTAGGAATCTACCCACCCCTCAGTCTTGTAATGAGGTCTGAATAACACATCCTTTTCCTTGTATACAGCCCTGCTCTCTGCTGCGTGCAAGCATCTGCCTAAGCAGAAGTGGTTGTTGAACTAAGGGTCTTCTTAGTGGCCTTCAAATTAACTTCTTCAAAAATAAATAAAGCGCGGCCTACCAGCCATTTGAGCTTTTTTCTCAGCTCCATTTATTTAAAGTATCCTTTAAGACAACTATTATCACCCCTGAAATGGATCTACTCAGCAATTAGTCCCAGCTTGACAAATCATTTGGGTCCAATTTGCATTTATTTCTCCCACAGAACAAACCAACAAGGGAGTAAGTTCTGAGTTCCTTCTCTTAGTTTGTTGTATGAGCACCACAGTTTCTATCCCAGGAAAACCTGAATAAGAAAATGATTATTCATAATAAAGGACTTAAAGATATATTGGATTGGGTAAACTAGTGATATTAAGTTTGTTAAAAAGGATTCCCAGGTAATACTTAGGAAACAACAAAACAAAAAGTACAAGTGAGGAAGAGTAGTAGTTTATTCTACAACAATTATTTATTACATGAACATAATGTATTTTCCACATCTGTAATACACAGATGGTGACAAAAAGATCAGTGAATCTGGGATAAGAAGTGTTGAGTGTAGGACGTTCTTTGTTGTGTTTTTTCATGCCCGTGTCTTGAATCTAGTCCCTTGTCCTTACATTGAAACCAGGCCCATAGCTCAAATCAGGGGGGAAAAAAAATAAAATAAGTGACTTAACCAGCAAGTTCTAGTGAAGCCATTAAGGCTGAGTATCTGTAAAATCAAGCCCTACAGAGTAAGAGGAATAATTACATAAAACTATACCGACCTGAATATTTACCCTATGGGATATTAAATGGCTCCTGACTTTCCAGCTCCTCACAACCGCTACAAGAGTTAAGTACTCAAAAGGTCTAAAAATTCCAGAGAATTTAGCAAACAGTGAATGAAAAGAGACCTGCAGCTAACTGACCAAGTTCACACATCAGAAAGCAATCACAATATTGTCTGTTACAAGCAGGTGGTTAACTCTGAATGTTTATTACTTGATAGCTACAAAACTACTTTAATTTCTTTGTAGGTAGCAAGTGTTCCTTATTAACAGCTATAACCAGCTATTGACACCAACCCAATGTCCATCACAGTTTTGTTTTTTAACAGACTTAATCATACATCTGTTGAACGTGGTAGATCAGCCCTGAGAAAATTCTTATATTTAATGTACATTCAAATTAATCTTGATTTCCTACCTCAGAAATTTTCTATTTGATTTATGCTGATCTACACTGAGACAGTGCCTACTCATGCACAAAGAAAAATATAAACTCTACAGTCCCGATCTTGTTAACTGTGCAGAGGACCCATGCTTACCAAAACCACTGCAGGTTGAAAAAGGCCTATGTGCCTGACTACACAAATTACCTTCCAAAACTGCAACTTCCTAGAGAAGATGCTTACCTTGCCATATTACTCCTCTTCCCCACCCACTGTTGCTTTATGCCTTGATCACATGGACACTTGCATGTACTTAACTTTGTGGCATTATTCATGACAGCAACTCGTGCAGCATGAGCTTCCAGGAACATGGTCCAGTAACAACTCCTTTGCTGAGTCAACTCTTCGTGAGCAAGTTTCTTCAGTAACAGAAAGACGATGGAGACTATTTGTTTGAGACTAGTTACCTCTAAAACAGTTACGCTCAAAACTGGCGGATCAAAAGGGAGATGTCCGATACCAAACACTCTCAAAAGAAGCATTACTCAAAGAAGTTACATGTTTTCATATAACGTTTCATAGCATCAGCTCCCCAACCTTCTAGGCTACAGGTTGATTGCTGCCCTCCATCCTGAAAGCATTCTGTGCACTACCATGTGTCTGTTACCTTTTTTAATGCGTGAACTGTACAACATTGTTCTGCGGTTCAACATCCCATGGCTATGCAAAGTTTATTTGCAAACTCTGTTTACAAATTCTGGTTCTATGTATCAAAGTAAAAGGTTGCGTCACGTTATTTTTTCCAGAAAATAGGGTTTGTGCTTGCATTAAGAAACATACAACTAGAATAGAAAAAAAAAAAAATCATGACTATTAAAGTGAATGTGTAAGGAGATGACTAAAATAACGTACAAGATAAAGCTTTTTTCTGTCACCACAAATGGTAAGTTCTGTGATACATGGGGCACTATCATCACAGCCCAGGATTTTTCCTTTTTAAATGGGCAAGTACTTATCTTTCCATCCACTAATCATTCTACTGTCTTTTTAGGCTTGGCTGTTCTTTAGCTCCTGCAGCAATGCTAAGAACATCTCCACCTGCAATACAATGAATAAAACACATGTGGATCCTGCTTATCCTTATACACATGGTTAATTTTATAGAGATGAGAACTGTCTAGGGCTGTTATCCATCAGTGGGATCAGTGCAGTTATTTATGTCTAGACAATTAAGAGAGCTTTATACAGATTTTGAGATTTTTTTAGTTACACTTCTCCTCGAAATCATTAATAGTATTGTAGGACTATATAAATATGGAAAAAGATGATTATAAAACAGAAGTGGGGGGGGGGGGGGGGCGAAGAGGCTTCCTGACAAGTACTCTTTTATTTTTTTTTCCCCTTTTAATTTTAAATAAAGCTGTCTGCGAATTTGAGCCTAGGGAGACCTTCATTAAAATCAATTAATCAGTCAGCCTCTCCGCTGAATAGCTTTCTGGAGACAAAAAGTCAAAATAGGTTTCCAGAGCGAGGTGCGTGCCTCCTGCTCTCTCCTTCCTCCTCCTCCTCCTCCTCCTCCTTTGCACCCCCGGGGCTGCAGCCCAGGGATCAGGCCCCGGGGTGGGCCCTGTGCCCGGGGGTGGGGGGGCGAACCCCAGGAGGCCTGGCCCGGCTGCAGGTGCCCCCTGCCCACGCAGGTAAACCCTTGGGGTGGGAGAAGAGGGCGAGCCCCCTGCATGGGGCTGCGGGCGGGCGGCTCCCCTCGCCTCCCTTCCCCTCCCCTCCCCTCAGGGGCGGCCGTCTCGCCGCGCCGCGCCGCCCCCCGCCCCGTCCCCGCTGCAGGGCGAAAGTTGTCGGCGGGGCGCTGCCGGTGCCTGCCTTGCAGCACCCACCCCCGGCGCGGTGCGGGGCGGTGCAGGGCGGTGCGGGGCTGCCCCGCTCCCGCTGCCGCTGGGGTAGCCCAGCTGTTACGGAGCGGCGCTGGTCCCTCCTCCCAGCTGCGGCTGCCTCATCTCCCCCCACCCAGCCCGGCCCTCCCCTCCCCTCCGCCGCTCCCGACGCTGCCGCCGCCGCCACCTCCTCCTCCTCCTCCTCGTCGTCGTCTCCCCACCCCCAGCCTCTCTCTCTCTCTCCTCTCTCTCCCTCCCCATCTCCCTCTCGCCGTCCCGTTCCCCCCGGCCCCCGCCTCTCCCCGCCCTGGCAGAGCAGGCACGGCGGGGGGATCTCGATGTAACACCATGACAGGCATCGCCGCCGCCTCCTTCTTCTCCAACGCCTGCAGGTTCGGGGGCTGCGGGCTGCACTTCCCCACCCTGGCGGAGCTCATCGAGCACATCGAGGACAACCACATCGGTGAGCGCCCGGGGCAGGGGCAGGGCAGGGTGGAAGGGGAAGGGGGGGAAGGAGCCGGGGTAGGGGGCGTGGGGGCACAAGGTGCAGCGGGAGGGCGACGTGGAGGGACGGGCGGGGGACGCGTGGTGGCTGCGGCCAGGGGGAGTTAGTTTGCATGGGCAGGAGGGAGTGCGGAGCCCCGGAGGAGGAGGAGGAGGAGGAGGAGGAGAGGACGGGCACAGCACGCCGCCTGCTGCTTCCGCCCCGGCTCTGGCTGTCAGGGCTCCGGGGAAGGAGGGAGGGAGGGAGAGCAGGGAGGGAGGGAGCCGCCGCCGCGGCAGCCATTCCGCTTCCTCCTCCTCCTCCTCCTCCTCCTCCTCCTCCTCCCGCCGCTGCGTCCTGTCAGCGCCGTTGCTAGGTGTGGCGGCGAGGATGGGGCGGCGTGCGAGGGGAGGCCGGGGCAGCGCCGGGACGGAGCCGGGCTCCGCGCCCTCAGCCCATCACCTGCGGGCTCCCCCCCACCCTCCTCCTCCTCCTCCTCCTCCTCCTCCTCCTCCTCCTCCTCCTCCCCGCTCCCTGCCTCCCCCCCGCTCAGCCCCGCGGGGCGCTGCCTCCCTCCTTCCCTCCCTCTCCGCTGCCCGCCCGGCCAGGGCCAGGGCCAGGGGGGCCTCGTGGGCGGGCGGGAGCGTGCGCAGGGGCCGCCGGGCGGGCGGCGCGGCGGGCAGGGGGCGGCGCGGCTGCCGGCCGTGCTCGCCAACTTTCCCTCGCCCCCCTCCGGCGGCCTTGCTCCGGCGGCGGCTAGGCCCGAGGCGTGCCCGCCGGGGAGGCAGCGCCCCGCGGCTCGGCCCCGGCCCCTCGGTTCTGCCCCCTCCCCGGTTCTCCCTTCCCTGGGTTGTGCTGCTCCGGCAGGTGTGGGCTCGGAGCTGAGGCGCGCCCGGGGTGGTGCTGCCAAGCAGAGCGGGTCCCGGAGCCGTAGGGGTGGTGGGATGGGGGATGCTGAAGTTTGAAGTGGGTGGCTGTGGGCCGCAGGCTGGCGAGCTTTGGTGGAAGTGGAAGGAAATAAAGTGCTGCCACAAACCGAAACGCACGCAGGTTTCATCAGTGTAACTATATTCTAATAGGCAGGCCTAAATATCCCCCCCAAAAAACCACCAAACTTCAAATTGCAAGTGTAACATCACACTCATTTCACATTACGGGTCAGAAGGATGAAAGGTGTGCTGCTCCTCGTTACCACAGTGTCTGGGATGAAGTAACAAAACCACACACCACAAGACTCTGCAACTTATGACTCGGCGCGCTTGCACTGCGCTGCTGTGATGCTGCTGGCTTTTGGGGGGTTTCCTCTCGAATCTCATAATCTTCACTCTTCCTATGCCCCACGTCACATTGTGACGGAAAAGCTCAGGGGAAGCAGTTACCCCAAGTGAAAGCTCGTAAGTCATCTGGTGTGCCCCTCAAATGGGTTATCGGCCCGTAGGTGTCACAGCCCGCAGGGTGTCAGGAAAGATAGAGGCCAGCCCACGCGGTCTGTGCGTTGCGCTGTAATCGCTGCTCAGCAGTTCTCAGACTCCTCAGCAGAGAGGAGAACTTTATCTGGAAATACTGTAATTCCTTAATAACTGTATATTTAATTCTGTTTCAAATATTACTTGTTTTTTTTTTTCCCCTATCTTGAAGTTAATAAAGTGCTACTGATTCAGCATGTGCACATACATGTTACGTGGCATTGGCCAACAATTGGAGTATGCAGAACAGACACTTTGCACATAAGACATCACGCATGCGTCTGATGGTGTAGTAAGTGGTGCAAAATGCTGTAAGGTTGCTCATGCTTTAACACTTCACCTTGGCGTGAAGGTAGGTTAAACTTGACCTGTTTGTGGGTACGAGGCACAGGTATGTTGTGTTACTCACCTTTATCAAACACCTGACAAATCAGCTGGGAGTTGCACCTGTTACACCAAAATGGATCCCAGTCCTCACATAGAGGCCTCGGCTGTACAGGGTGGTGCCTGTGATGTGCTCCTGGAGCAGCTTGAAGGATCGGAGGATGAAAACTCACATGATATGGATTCTGCTAGAAAATGATTAACGTTTCCGAAGGCAGCTTTGAAATAAAAGAGCAAATGCCTGAACAGGAGCTTGTGTTGGAACTATTTCCACAGTAAGTCTGATGCAAACAGAATCCAATGCTTTCTGTCACGCAGGTCTAGAAATGTGCACCAAAATTTGTCATGTTAAAAAATAACTGTAGCTTTTGGCATGCAGAGCAGGGTAACGTGCCATGTAAAACATACGTTGCTTGGGACATTCCGTGTGTGCTGCAAGAAAAAGAAAACTCAATTGAGTTATTTTCTGCTATTAGTTTAAACTGAAGTGGGAGGTTGCAAAGCAAACGGTGTTGCAGTGCAGGTAACAAACCTGATGCTGTGAACAGATCTGTGTGGGGAGACCTCTATGGCATCGGCTTTTGATGCTCCCTCCGTGTAGCTCCAGTTGCTGCAGTGCTGCTGCTGTGTCACATTCCACGGGGTGGGTTAGCAGTCATTCACATCCTCAGCAGAGTGCTGGTGAGGATTTGGTCACTTTTTCAGAACTCAGTTGTCCCTGAAAAAACAAATACTTACCCAAGGGTCTTTTTCATCAGCCTTGCCAGCAAAGCTCAACTTACTATAAAGAAACACTTGTGGCATTTTGGGGATGAAATGCAGTTGGTTTCTGAGGGGTTCTATAGTTCGCTTTCTTCTTACTTGTAGTATAATATTCATGAATAATGATATAGTAATGAAGTAATTCATTGTGCAGTTCTTTGTGTTTTTTTTTTTCCCCCCTTACATCTTAGGGACCACCTGATATATGACCAGTACCGTAAAAAAGAAAATCAGTGCAGGTAACCTGGGAGAGTTTTGCCTGTTGGATGAAACATTCACATCTGAGGTGGTGATCGGCTGCTGCGTTTTCTGTTTTTACATTTAAGTATTACCTTTGTGTGTTCTGTTGCACTGAATAGTTATGCTAAATCAGGAATATTGCTCTTGGGCCTTTCAGAGGGCCCTAACGGTGCTCTATGCAATGAGAGTGTGTTCTGCAGGAGGAACTTTTGTAATTCTGTGGCAGTGCTGACTACCAAGCAGGCTGTATTCTCATTTTCTGCAGCTCACAGCTGAAAATAGACATTGATTCAAAACTGTTGGTTAGTAATTTTTGCAATGTTTCTCCGTGAGCTTTTTCTACCAGGACTTTGTTCGTGCAACCTGAAGTGCTGTCACCTTCCCTGTAAGCATGCCAACGAGGGTGTCTTTTAGTCTGCTTTAGTAGGCGGTCTCCCTGTCTCTTGATTTTTAGATACTCTATCCATTTTCAGGTAGCCTGGTTTATTTTCTGGTATCTCTGGGGTGGGAGCAAAAGGCCCAACTTACCACTCTTTGCTGGATTCACCCTATAGAATAGGCTATATCAGTCCAAGTCAGTTATTTCCCCAACAAGTACTGTGTAGAAGAGGGTGGGGCAGTGGGGGAAACATCTGAAAAACCTAACTGCTAATTACTCAGATGTGGCAACATGGCAATTTCTATTGCATTTCTTCTGTCCAGGTGATGCCTTCATCACAAGTTGGACCGTGTGGTAAGGTTGTGACGCTAGGAACAGCAGTTCTGGTTCCACAGAGCATTTCTGAAATTACATCCAAGTCTAATTTTGGTATAAGTAATCTTCTGGGGCTTTGTCATCTGTTCTCAGAACTCTGGAGGGCTACACACTTTTTTCCCATAGTTTGATCATTTTCATTAATCTGCCCATAGCTGATCTGTATCCTTTAGAGAGGAGGGTCAGTACCTCCTTAAAGCTAGTTCCTAATGTAATGTTTAGTCTGAAAACAGAGACAGGACGTTAGCTGAGTCACTTTATCAGATTTTGACAACATATATATCTAATTTGATATACATTTATTTTGGGTATTTTTAATCATGTGTGCAGATGAGTTTGTTGCTTGTTTGAGCCAGTATGTGCTCTGATGTGCTCCCTTGTTTCATGGCAAATATTGACATGACATACCTGTGCAGCTGTATGGCTTACCTGGACAGTTCTGCTTTTCCTGAGACCTGTTGATTGCTGAGAAATGGATGTGAATGAAATGAGTGTCTGAACATACAACAGTGGGCCTGAAGAAGCAACACTGCGTATAGGAGCAGACGCAAAAGATGAATAAGAAGGCACATTAATGGAGATAGAAGTTGTTAATTGTATTGTGCTGAAAATGGCTAGCAGATCTTGAAGGGAGAAAAACCCCAAATATTTGCGTATAGAATAGTCACACAAACTAAGATGATCTATTGGCGCTGCGCACACACAGTCCTGTTATTGAATAGCTTCCAGCAAGGTATTTGTATAGTGGCCTTGGCTGTCAGAGCTGAGCTGTGGTGCTTCTCATTAAAGTTGACTGGTTCCCAAATACTAGGATGGCTCCTGCAACAGAACAGTACTTGCTGTGAGAGCACAGGCAGCTGTTTTTCCAAGTAGTAGGATTAGCAAGAAAAACACAACTTCAACAAAAGAATAGTTGCAGAAGATGGACCAAAAGCTGCGTATAAAATACCACGCATCTGAAAAGTTCAGGTCATATAGAGGAGGAAAGAGGCTTCTGAAATTCTGCCTGAAACTTCGGCATCTGCTGCCTTCAGTGACTTCACTTTGTGCTTAATATTAGGCAGTCAGGGGGGTAAATTCTGCAGCAAGGAGTTCAAGTGGTTTCATAATCCATCGGGTGAATGCGTGTAGCTTGCTTGAAGTTGGCCCTTTCAATATTTTCTCAGAAATGCTAATAAAGGTTGGGCCATGTCCTCACTTTAGCTGCGAGGTGTTGAGTTACAAGCTGGCTGCAGGCACACGCAAAAAAAAATGGCATTTGGTATTGCTGAGATGTTTGCTTTGCTCTCCTTTGTGTTGGGGAAACTTCCACCAGCATATTGGATAAAGTGCAGTGGGATGACAGTGACAGCTCCTATACTGGAGTTCGCAGTATGCTGTGTAAAACAAGCACAGAAAGATGCAACTCTTTCATGTTGCTCGTGATGAGGACAAGGGGCTGTACATGTTAGCACTGACGGGAGGCCTAGCAAACGAGCCTGGAAGGATTTTGTTAACTTCAAGCAGAGTTCTTCAGAAGAATAGGAAGATAAGCAATTAGTGTCATACAGTTCTATTTTAGCATTTTGCTTAATGTATAAATTAAAATTTGGAGTTCAGATTTGCCTCTATTAAGACGTGGTAGTTCTTATCCGAAGGCTTCTTACATACCGCAAGCGATGTGGCAACTATATGGGACAGTTTGGGGGAGAAAATATATAATGGTTATCATGTCTGCTCTTTGGGGCATGAGGGAACATTTTTCTAGCCAAGCAGCATCCCCTATGAGGAAATAAGGTAAAATAGTCAGCATATGGGATGCTTTGTCCAGTACCTGGAAATTGGAGGACACGCCTGTGCTCAGTTGCTATGCTATGTAATGGGCATAAATGTGTGGCCTTGCAAAATAAATGAGCAATTACACTTATTTACCTCAGCAGCAGTACCAATTATTGTTCATTGGAAGCAACTAGAGAAACCTAATTGTGGCAGTATTTATCTTAATTTAATCTTCTGTCCAGCTGTAATATTTTTTTTTTTAATTTATTTACAGAAAATGCATTTGACAGTGATGTAGAAGGATGTATGTTCCAAGGATGTTGCTTACTCGCTTTGCAAGTTGGTGTGGTGAGAAAGGCCATTCTATTTCGGGAAGGTTTTTTTCTCTTAAATAGTCTTTTGTGACTAACAGTTCTGATCAGCACCTTTTTTTTTTTTCTCTTCCCCACGTGTAATCTTGAGCAGAGCGGATTTTGGGATTCTGTTTCATTTCCAGGTCTGGTTTCCTTTGCTCTTTGTGTTTGAATTTAAATTGTAATAAAACATTAAGCATAACATTTGTGACAAAGCCTAGATTATATTAATCATATGGAGGTAAATGGAATTGCCATTAAACTTCAACTAAAACATGATTTTTGATACTGCTATGACACAAAATATGTTCTTGTTCTGAGGTTACTGATTACATGGAGGGGCTAAGGCATAAAATATTTTCAGGGCTTACAGTTTCAGTCTCCTATTTTCTAGGAAGACAGGGCTGAAAACAAACATCTGTTAACGTGTTACAAACACATTTTTCCTTTTTTAAGTTTGAAGGCCTTGTATAAAGTCAATAGGAATGTTCTCTTTTTCCTCTGCCTACTCGAGTGGCTTCGGGTGAGGCCTGTTGCGGGGCTGTGTACCGGCGGTTTGCAGGGACAGTTCATCTTGTACAAGAGCAAACCTAAATAAATACAACTCAGCATGTGAAACAAGTCGAAGAAACATCAGGTAACTTGTAGTGGTTGTGTCATACTTCATTTGAGCTGGGCATACGTGTTGTATTTGGGGGCGAAAATGTGTAGCGATTATTGTGTCTGCTCTTCAGGGCATGAGAGAACAGTTTTGTAGCTGAGCAGCAGTCCTTATGAGGAATGTAAAGTAGTCAGGTCAAATCTTCTGTTTTTCACCTCATCTTTACCTGGGGAATGTGAGAAGATGATGTGAATAATAAAAAATAATCGAGGAAGAGGTGATGCTAAAAAGACAAGGAAACACGCCTGATCTGGATCTGGAGGCAAACTCTTCTACTGTTCCTTCCTCCTGCATTATTTGGTGTAAATATAAACAAGTTATCAGAGATACTTTGTGACAGGCTGCAGAATACTTTCATGCAAAACAAATAAGCACTGGAGGCCAGCTGCTTTCAGTGTACTTCTTGAATTGCCCCTGAATGTGCTTTTTTCTTCATTTATAATTTCTTTTCTTGAGCAAGCTATGATTTACTAAGAATTTATTTCATTTGTCTCTAGTAAACACCAGTGATTCAAAATTTGATAAAAATCCAAGTAGATAGCCAGATACACATTGAGAAAGTCACAGACTAAGATTTTAGTGTTAATTTGAAACAGTGACAATTAAAGAATAGATTTGATAAATTAGCTGTAGTTAACAAAAAAGGTCCAAAAAGGTCCTTGGTTTTAAGGGTCTGTGAATAATTTCACAATTAAAATTAAGCAACCAATTACGGTTATTCAGTGTCTGATTCTACACCAAGACATTTGCAAATGCTTTATTTATTAGACTTTCTTTTAGTTATGAGAGGCTAGAGTAATATTCTGACCTGTGGAATACAAGAAGTATTCCCACATATAGTCTAATGATTTTCTTTGATATTGATTTTTGCATTTTTCACCCTGAACTCTTAGGGTGCTCTTTCTGAATTATTTGCTGTGACAAAGACAGGGAGTGGATTACTTGACCAAAGAGATTGCAGTGCTGTTTGCATCTCTGATGAGAGCCCACACTAGAGTACATTACTACTGTGGACTTTCATTTAAGATATAATAATACATTAAAGAATAATAATAAAAAAAAAAAAGACTGAAATACAGCTGTTAGTCTCATTTCTGTCTTGTAGTAGAAGGATGAAGTAGAAAGAGAATTTATTAGTTTAAGTAGAATTTATCAGTTTACTGGAAAAAGCAGAGGAAAAAAAAAACAATAGGATTTGAAGCCAAGCTTGGCTGTCTTATGACCCAAAGATCAGAATTTAGTTCGGATGTATTTTGAAACATTTCTTCTGACTTTGAATTATAAAGATTTTTTAAGAGATTTTTGTGCAGAGCTGAGCACTTTCATTTTGAAATGTTGACATTTCTGAAATTGCTCCAACAAAATGTTTTTTTAATTTAGGAAATACTTGGACACTGCTGAGATTTCTCTCCCCACATGCACTTTTTGCTTTTTTTCGAAGACTACATTGTCAAACTTGACTAAGCTGCAAATGTTTCTGTTCCTTCTGGAAATACATATTTTTTTCCAACATATTCTGACAAAGAGTAAATATTCATTGAATAAAAATAGAACTACCGAATATCTGAGTGTGCTGTGGAAACAAGGAGATGTAAAATATCGCGTCCTTCTTGAGTAATGTGTAAAGTGGTCATCTTACTTTGTAGGAGGTATCCAGACAGAAGCTGTAAGTGGAGCTGTAACACAGAAATTGCAGGCACATTGGTACATCTAAGATGCCAGAGATCCAATTTCACTGCTGTCTGAGATTGGCATGGGCACGTGAATGTGAACTCGGCCCTATGTTGTGATAGATGACTGGGGCATTCAGGGGACAAAACTGTCCGTCGGTATTGCACTCATTTCTTTTTGCTGTAATCGTTCTGAGCATCTTCATCAGCGTGTGTGTGGTACAGGAATTCATTTAAGGGCTTCGTGGAGACTTCAGATGCTTATATGCTTGCAGGTGAAGTCTGCACACCAGATTATTGAGGTCTGCCCTTGCTTCCCGTTTGCTTTTGTGTTCAGTTCAAAGTACTGACTTTGATTTGAGTAAATTTGGCAACAAACTTGTAAAAAGACCTGGAAAATTTACATCTTTTTCTAAAAACTTGTAATTTTTCCAGGTCTTTTTACATCTTTTTGTAACAACCTGTAGAAGTGTTGTGGTGTCTGTAACTTGCAGAGGAGCGTCTGCTACCTCGCAGGCATCATTATTTCTTACATTGGGTTACCTGAGTGCTCTGAGAGTTATTAAGGTTCCAGTTTTGATGTATAAAAACAAACAAAAACCCACTCACCTGCATTTCAGTTTGGGGCCAGGTTAAGCAGAACTTTTCTACTGAGGCTTCATCATGTGAACTCTTCATGATTAGGATAGAGGGGGACAGAAATAAATGCTGTAGAGTTCCAGAGAAACCCCCAAATAGCTCCTCTTCCCCATAGATTTGCTTAGGCTGCATTGCAAGAACTTCCTGACTCGTTTAATGTGTTTGCTAATGTGAAAAAGATGGATTTGTGGATAGGGGAGTTAAACTTCTCCGCAGCTGTGACATGAAAAAGCAGGAATATGCTGCTTTGTGCTCTCGAGCTGGGGCTTGTTCATCCAAGCACAGAGTGCCATGGACCTAGCTGTGAGGTATTTACAATAAACCTCTGTGGTTTGCACAGCCTTCCAGGGAGAAATTGGGGTGGCCTAGGGTCCTCTAGTGGAGTTAGAAGCACTGTGTGTTCCTGGGAAGAGACAGAGCATGGTAGAGGGTGGGAAACTGTTACATGTGGGGCTTTGTTGTTGTTTGATTTTTGCTTTTTCTTGTATGCATTTCCATTTCAGAGGACTATGCTAGGGAATCTCTTTTTCTAGAGGTGCTCAATACCTGTGCTGTAGGACCTTTCCCACACAGACCTAGCATTGCAGCAGTTTCCTTGCATCTCAGAAAATCTCTTACATTGACTAAATAATCCTGAACCATGCAAATGCTACTATAGATGAGAAATGCAGCTGCTGTAGCTGTGTCAGTCCTCATGCTTTATCTTTTCGTGGTCACGCTTATCAGGACTTCCAAATACTGTTCTCTGTCCCAGGGCAGCTATCCAGAGAGATAGTTATCTGGATGTAATATCGTGTTCTTCTTTCAGCTATCCAGAATGACCCCTTTCTCGCTGGCAATTTTTGGTGAGATTGTGAAGAGTGAGTCTTCCAAACAGAGCAAATAATCCTGTCTGCTCACAGTTATCTTGGGGCGGTTACCAGGGCTCTCTTTAGACCAGATTCAGTGGGGAGATAAAGTCTGCACTGGACACGGTGATCTGGAACAAAGTTATATGCCAGGGAGTTTTAGTGGCTCTCTGAACCTGCTTCCAGGCCAGGGTAAATATCAAGAGCCTGAAAGCAAAGCTTGTTAAGGTGAGATGATAACTGGATACCCAGGATGGGGAAAAGGTATTTGTTGCTGTTACCTTTTGTGGATAATGTTGATTGCATTCTTGTATTTTAATATGACCTGCTTGGATTTTAATCACTCTGTAGAAGAAATTACCTATGAGCTACC
Organism: Aythya marila; assembly: GCF_965140915.1. Lineage (NCBI taxonomy): Eukaryota > Metazoa > Chordata > Aves > Anseriformes > Anatidae > Aythya > Aythya marila. The sequence continues at coordinate 36,235,907 of NC_139043.1, read as the reverse complement.
GTTACCTAATGGATTTCAGCTCTGGAGCAATTTTCATATTAGAGTCTGAAACCATTGTGAAAGAGATCAGCGAGAATATCTGTATCTGCTGTTGCTTTACCTGAACTGTAGGCATACCCTTAAATGCATGTCAGATATGGAAATGGGTATAATAAAAATGAACATTAATTTATTAGCTTAATGAGTGTTACTGAGATATACCGAGTTGTTCTGTAGCTGCATCTTTTCCCCTCAATGGCAATCTGAATTATTTAAAAAAGGAAGGAAAAAAAAATCCAGTTCCTGTAGCAGTATTACCCTAATTTTGTGCAGTTCCACTGACCTCTGAAATGTACTGTACATATAGCTCCTGACCCCTTCTGCTCTTGCAAACAGCACAGTGTGCCAGCAGCGGGACTCCTTACTGCCAGGAAGCATTCTGGAAGTGTAGGAATGCTTCTTCCCTGTCTCTGCTTATTGAGAAGCCATGGCATTTACATTTGAAAAGTGAATCCTCCACCACCTTGCTTCCCCCAGCCCTCTTTAATACTGCAAAGGAGAGGAATTTTGCCTGCAGTGGTACAAGTGACTGCTTAAGATCCTTGGCACCTCGTATAATATTAGTATTTGTTAGTAGCTCTCCGCTATGTGTGGCTAGAACTGGGGTGTGTAACTGAGCATACAGTTGTCTAGACAGTTTTGTTAACTTATGCGGTGAAATAATCCAACGTTTTTTACAGCCATTTTGTTTTACTAGACTTATATCAATAGTTAGGGAAAATAATTGATGTTGATCTTTCTGCATGTGTAATTTAAAAATATTAACTCTAACTGAAGACCAGCTAAATGTTTCTTTCAGAAGCCTGGAGAGATGCAGGTGGTTAGGATGAAAAGCGAGAGCAGAAGAGCCCAGATACTTAGTTTGTTGCTGGCAAATTGACACAGGATAGTAAACTGCAGAAGTAAGAAGAAAAAAAAAATTCCAGTACCTGCATTTTGGGAAGACAGTTGTGTAGGATTAGTCACCCTTTCACAACACAGCAACAAAAACCCTATATGTAGTGGGGGGTTGGCATAAAAAAATATTTTTTCTTAATCTGTGTTGATGTGTGGAACAAAGACAGACCTTTACATCTCTCTTCTATTAATCTCCTAGCTGTTTCCTAAACTAGGAAGATGCTGCCCCACTCATAACCTGCCACCTGACCTTTCTTGTGTCAAACCCTGACGGAAGGAGAGGGATGATAAATTCCACATGTACCTATTGCTCTCTATGTAGGAGGGTCTGCTCAGGCACTGTGTAGCCTTTGATAAGCAATTATGTTCAGTAGTTCTGGTACCCATACAGACCATGGGTTTTGGTGACCCAAGGTGGTTTGCCCTTTGCATAATAAATGTCCACTGAGAAAGGCATTATGCATGTATTCTGTTTTAGAGCTGGTAGACATGTTTTAGGATTTTTAGGCAAGTGAGAAATAGTCTACTGTTCTGTTCCTGAATTTCAGAAAAACCCTAGCCTGTGGTTCTGCTCACCTGTTGCTAACCCTTCTGGTTGTTCTTTTTGTTCTATGCTGCTCCGTAGGTGAGTGGTTTATTTTTCCCCATCAGAGTTGGAGCCATTCTGTCACAGCTGCTGCTGCTCCTCTGTCCTGGAACCACTGAACCACTTCATCGTGTAAAATCTCAAAGCCTTCTTTAGTTGTCAGTGCTCATTGTTCTGATTTATTTAGTTTTGATTCTCTATGGGGTAAGTGCAAGTAGGAACAGGTTGCTTACACAGGTATAATAGTATAATATACTTCATTTGTACTGATAAGGCCCCTGTGTTACTACGTGAACCCTGTAAACCCAGAAGGTTCCTTTTCCATCTTTGCCAAGTGTGTATGATGTTAGTCTCTCAATTTGAAGAACTAATGCTGAAATACCAAGTTTCAGGATCAAAGAGACTCCAGTCTTAATATCCCACGTGCATATATTGGGTGCATTCTCTACTAATGCCTGACAACTTTTTCCTGATTTTCAACCTTCTAGAGAAAGCAAAAATCAGAATATAGCAAGCGGTAAAGAAGGAAGAAATTCGAAGTTGAAGCAAGGAACAGAAGGAGTTTGTGAATGACAACTGTGCTTTTTTTTTTTTTTTTTTTTTTTTTTAATAAGCTCTTTAACAGGCAGTCTTGGCTGCAGTTTTGAATCCCAAAAGCTGGGCAGAGTTACCTGCCTGAATAGAATCCATGTTTTTTCTTGCCATCTGGAGGCACCCCCAATTCAGGAACAACTATTCTGGCTACTCATTTTCTGCAGGCTCGCTTTGGGAGTGGATGGTCAGGGATGTTCACGCAGTCTGCTTGGGGAGTGTACTTGACTGAGATTCAGAGTTCTTAAAACATGCCTGAAGTGTCTTCAGTATACTGCCCTCACAGTCAACCAACTTTGAAAACTCCTATAGTCCGTATTACTATAAATCTTCACATTGGATCATCTCTATAGGTTATTTTATCTACCTTAGTTTTCAAGCTGAATCCCTCTTGGTATTTTAAATTTCTCTCCTCTGCAGGTGGTCTGTCTAGATACTCCTAAGCGCTCCTCATGAAGAAATAGTGCATCTCCTGGTCAGATAGGTTGTACCCTTTTCCTGTTCTTTCACGAACACAGTAAACTTTCCCTTAAGGTCAGTTTTAAAGTCATCGTGTTTGGAGTCCTTGGATTTGTTGTAAGTTGGACAGGCAGTTGCCCATCCCTTCTAAACAAACATTGTTCCATTGCTGTTGTAGCAGACCTGCTTTTTTTTTCTTTCTGTCTCCTCCTCACTCTCCTATTCTCCCAGTGATTCCACAGCAGAATAGATCCCTTTCCAAGATTAGACTTCCTAATAATAGCCTCTCTGGAAGGCGGTCTGCAGCTAGTTCAGTGACTGCTTATGTGAACCTCCTGTCCTGACTTTTTTTTTTTTGACTGATTTCCTCATCATGAGTCCATTACAGCTTTCCACCTCTGAAGTGAAGCAACCACACATCTTGGATGACGGAAGTTAGAATGTATTAGGCAGAACTGATGACAAGCGTTTGGGAAAGCAAAGGTTTGGATTTATTTTTTTTATGTTTTTGACTTCTCACTAGAAACAGAACATAAGCACAGGGACCTTTGAAGGAGATGGAAGGTGAGACTTCCATCTCATGTGTCTGAGGCAAGGAACTGGCTTCCCCCAGGTTAATACAATGCAACAGTGTGAACTGCTCTATATTGTTTGTTTCGAACCCCAGGATGTTTTACAGCATGGCAAAGGAGGTTTGCTTTTGCAGTTGGTATCCGTGCTGCGCAGTGGTCTCCTCTTAAGTATTGTACACTGTTGTCGATGCTTAAGTAGATGAAGCTGAAGTCTCACAGTAATTCTGTCTCCTTGTACGCTGCTAGTTGGTCTTAGAGTGCCATGGCTATGCAGCAGGATGTGAAAAAGGACTCCTACAAACACAACAGCTCATCATGTCCTGACAGTCGTGAGTTCACCTGGCCAGAATAAAATACTGCCCCTTCCAGTTGCACGTATATCCATGTGACTTAGACAAACAGTAGCTTATCTGTATGGTATCTCACATTATGTCTTACAGTGGGATATATTCACTGTATATTATCTCCAGTTGCATAGGTCATTTCTGGGCTGTGCATCCAAAAGAAAAGCACAACTGTAATACTTTGTCTTATATCTATAGGTACTCTCTGAGTTTTCTTCCCTTTAGGAAGGGAGAAGTAGTGATTTGTGTTAGAAGGGAGAGGAGTATTGCAGTTCTTGCACAATCACCATAAGATACTTTCTAGTAGAAGGGTTTATATCTAGGGACTGCTGAGTTCTTCATCGTTTGAAAGCCACGTTGCCTTTTGCAGTGCCATCTTTTGGTACTGACTGCTTTTTAAAATAGACATACGTGGTTTAGTTAAACAAAGCTGTTTCATCATTATGTGGCGGAGCTGTAGGAAGCGCTTATACTGGAAGATAAATCAAGCTTGGAAGCTATTCCAATCTGATGACCTGGGTAAAGAGAAGATGTGGTAGTGAGAGGTAGGTTGATTTATTTATTGCTCCATCCTCCCTTCATGGATGTTGAGAATGGAGGCAGTGCAGAGAGCGCACAGAGTTATTTCTATGCTGTGGAAGAGATTCGAGAACATTACATGACTTACAAAAGTTTTCCTAATCATTACATTTACAAGTTATTTGATGGACATGTTAATATACCAGAATCTTGTTTAGCTGTAACCTTGTTTCTGTTGCTTAGGATGTGTTGCAATGTGAAAGACATCCAGTAACGATGACGTGACCTTACCAGAACGGCTTGAATAACACAGTGGCTGGCTTGGGGAGACACAGACTTTTTAACAGATATCTTGGTTGGAGGAGAACTGAGGAAAAAAAAGCCTGTGTATCTGCCTGTCACAAACATGTAGTAATAATGAGATAGGCTGTGAAGTGCATACTTGTCAGTTGTGTTCAAGAACTCAGATGACAACAGTGATGGGCCCGGTTTAAGGAATTAGATAAATGGAATAGTGGCTTGTGGGGATTGAATTTGAGGACTGATTGTGGGCATTTCCTGAGATTGAACATGTTCTTACACGTTTTGTGGTCTTTGGGTCTCATGCCAGGCATGTGCATGTATGTGATCAGCTGATATTCATGTTTTAGTTCTGAGGGAGCAGCTCATGCAGGAGCGAAGATTTTGAGATCCATGCAGTCTTTTTCTGCTAGCGTGCACTTGTGGTGGTGTCAATACTACCAGCTTGAACTAGATGTGGGAAAATGAAAACAGTGCTCCTTATTTCCTGAACGTGGCTTACTAGCACTGCACTCTGTAGCTAACTGTGAGCATGAGGGGTCTGGCTTTACATTTTCCTTTTCAGCATATATCCAGTGTTCCTATAGAAATGAATATGCCAGAGATGACTTCTGAAGATCACCAGTGCCTCACCACTAGATAGAGATTTCTGCATTGTTTCGACTTCATCTTCTCTGTGTACAGCTTTGGAGTTGTACACAGTTGCTGTGGATCGAGGATTTAGTCCTCTATGGTTTGACATTTCCCCCTGCTTCCACTGACACGATGAACAGATCATACTGCCTGTAAGAGATGGCCAACACATTGCTGTGCATGTGGACTACAGAGATTAATCTGCTTATCAAATACAGCATACAGTGGAATTTGCATGTTTTTAACTTCATGTAACCGTGAACCAGCATTGCTGTTGTGGATTCTGTCCAGGGGGGTAGAGGAAATAGGAAGGCCTGTTGCAAAGCAGACTGGAATAAGATAAAAGCCATTCTTGTCTACACAATGTTAATGGGTCCAGGCTATTGCAAGATTTGAATTGCTTGATTTGCCATCTGATCTCCTCCTTCATGGCAATTCCGCTTGGTGTAACAGATCTTGAACTTCCACTTTGGCACCAATACAGTAGGAGAATAAAATGGTAAATCTGTGTGGTGGGTTGTGTTCTGGGTATGCTTTTTTTTTTTTTTTTAGTACTGGCACCTTCCCTTTTTTCCTAAATCTTTCAACCTATAGTAAAACTGGTGAAAATCGTAATTCTCAGACTTTCTGTATGTAACCACTGTACCAGTGAAAATACTGGCAGTGAGGCTGGGTTGCCTCCCAGTGACAAGAGTTGTTTGGAGATGCCTCAGGTGTGTGGGCAGGAAGGATTCACACGCTTACAAAACAGGGAGGTAATTTGCACTTCTGAAAACAGTCTTTTTGTGACCCCAGACACTTTTGGATTGTGCACAGGTGACTTCTCCACTGAAAAGATCCTGATCTGTGCATCAGGAGATGTAGACTCGTAACAAAGCCTATGCCTAAGTGTATAAAAATGAACATATATCTGCATGAAGAATGTTCACTTTTCCTTTGTTGCATTCAAATAAATACTTTGTTTTGGATAGGAAACTGACATCTAATTTCTCTTTCCAGGAGGGGACACCATAGAATTAAAATGGAGTTTTACTCAGAGGAGTATACAAATACTTTACATTTCTGATTACTGTTCTTTTTTTTAAACACATTTACAGTAACTCCTGCCATTGTTTTTCTGTATCACACAAATCCTGCTGTTGGGCCTTTGATAGTTATCTCGGCTCAATTGATTGTGAAGGAGAAAATCTTAAATGATCGAAATATGTGGGCAGGTGAGGTGAACCATAAATATTTATTCCAGCAGCCAAGTAATTTAATTTCTAAGCTTTGTGTTTTGTCTGCGAGCTTTAATAATCAGAGCAGTATCTGTGAGACCATTTCTGAATCCAAAGTCGATTAAGTGCTCAAGAACTTCTTATTTATATTAGCTGCAATATTTATAGTTATTTCTTGCTGTCTTTTGACTTTTCTACTTTATAAATAAATGTTTATTTTCTTTTGTAACCTTTCCTCTTCTGTGTGTATTTGGACCATAAGAATGTGCCAGAAATGGCCCTAAGAAAGCGAGGGAGAGAGATTCCAGATGAGCAAGAGTGCTGTTTCTGACTCTGTTTCTATTGTTTTATCTGTTGAAGGAGTGTTTTATTGCTTTTTAATCATCTGGGATTATATTTGACTTTGTGTTGAATACTAAGAATGTGCTGCTGCCAGGTTGTCTCTGCAGAGAGAGAGAAACTGGATGAAGAGAAAATTGACAAATAAAATGTAAGCAGTGGTGGGACTGAAAGGGATGCTCTTTCCTGCAGATAGCAAATCTTCTTCCTGTCTTTTATTTTGTTTTTATTGATTTTTTTTTTCATGCCTTGTGTATACTGTCTGTTCTTCAAGAATTTGAGTAAGCGGAGTCTGCTGCAGGGGGAAAAGGTCACGTATGCCACTTGATACGTTTGCTCGTCAGAGCAGATTAGTTAGGATCCCGAATAATTGTTTCCCACCCAGAAAGTAATGTCAAATTGTGAAGTCACTGAGGATCCCAGTGAGTGCTGATTAGCAACTGGTTCCTTCGTGAATGTCACTTGTCTTATCCTTGTACTCTCAGTATGCTTATCAGAATCTGCCTTTCCCCGAACAGGGGGCAGTGATGGGTTCACTTTTCTCTGAAGCCACCTGCGTGGCGGTGCACAGTGCTGCAGTGAGCTGGAGAGGAGCGTGCTGACGACTTAGGTCGATGCCGAGGTGCTTACTGAAGCTGCTTCTTGACTCAGATATGGTTTATCTACCAAAACCACTGCCCATAAAAGAAGCTGTGGCAGAAATGACGGTCTGTGAACATAACGTAGTTTCTTTTACTATGAATCATAAACCAGATTGTGGTCTGGCTGAAGGCCTGCTCGTGGAGTCTGACACTGCCGTGAAGGCTGCTTCTATTTATTTTCTCTTCTGCTTTCTACCCCCCCCCCTCCCCCCGCCACTCCTGCCTTCTGCAGAGATGGATGGTGGCTGTCTGAGGTCTTGCACATCACGAGGCAGGGCGGTATTTCTAGGTCATCGCGCTGTCGTGTTCGTTCATTCACAGGTGTGTGGTTTTTCTTTTTTTTTTCTTTCTGTAAATCTAGAGTGGTTTGCCTGCAAGGTAAAAGATGAAAGCACTTGCCAGGGTTACGCAGCATGTGTACGGTTATAACCAAGTTTCTTTGCAAACTGCAGCTCTGCCCCTTCTCAGTCCTTGTTTTTTCACCTGAATGTTAATACTCGAGGGTCAAAAGAGGCTTTTCTTTTGACTTGTAGGTGATGTTACAGGTAAATGTTGCCCACAGTATCAGAAGGATAGCATGAGAGTGACATTACTTTGACCACATTTACCTCATAGATGAGAACAGGTTGTTGGTTCTCTGGGCTGTAGCTGCTTGCAGCTGTACTGTTTCCTAGTATAACTCCCTAGGAGAGCTAGGAACTTGGACTGATACTTTTGCAGTAATTCGTTTTGCTTGTCCTCTGGTCTCTTTTCTTCCCTTCTGTGGCTTTGCTGCTCCCCCACCCTGGACTGCTCTTGCATTGCTCTGGTTTTAATCCTCCTTGCTTTTACTTGTTCCCCCTGCACAGGGCTGAAAGGGCTCTTCTGGGTCATCAAAATGTGAAAGGCAAAAGGCAGTTGTATATAGCTATGGACCTTGTTTGTGTGTTTTATTCAGAATTAAGGAAAAGAGTGGTTTAAAGTTGGGCCACTGGCGAGTTGAAGGAAAGGTATCTTCCTCTAAATCATGGATCTTAGTGCCTCGTGCAGTTTGAATAGCTGCACTATGTTTTTTAAAGTCCCTGCAGCGCCTCACCTAAGGCTGAACAATTCCTTTGAGGTGATTTCTGTGGGTAAGGGCTGTGTACACAAGTAACAGTTGTTTGTTGGTTCTTTGTCTGCATTTAACTAACTTCTGCTCGTTTTTAAGTTTCAGTTGTTTAAAATCTTTGTAACTCGAACTTTCTTGGCAGGGATGCTCCATATGGTATAGGGTAACTGTATGCACGTTTTGCCTGTGTTTTGTTTACATACTTGTGTTCTGTAGCAAATGTTTCTCATGTTACTTGTAAATGTGCCTTTTTTCCAGGAACTCTGTGAGTGCATGAGTAATTTATTTTAGTTCCCAGATCAATTGTCCAGCATGTTCAACAAATACTGTGTTATCTCTCCTAGTCACTGTAGTGGATATGAACTTGCAACCTGTTGTGTCGTGATCTTGAGGTGAGAGTCCAATCACCTGATCATTGCTGCTTCTGTAGCTACTCCATCACAGGCTCATCACAGGCTGATTGTCCGTCAGCTGTCATATCACGTACACTGATGGTATATTTAATGGTAAATCATACAGTCAGTGATGTAAGACGTTGAGCAGAATTTGTTGTCTTTAGTTTCACTGTTTATGGTTGGAAAATTGTTGATCGTATTTCTGCAGAGTTACAGCTAAAAACATGGGTTGGAAAAATATGGTTGTGAACCATGTATTTGGTGAGAGTCATAAAATCAAAGAGTATTTTGCTGTGTGTTTAATTATAGTACCATATAGTCAGCTAAGGCTACTTTTTCTGTGCAGTAAATCATTGTGACCGACCCTGGCTTTCAAACTGTGGAAGTTACTTGAAAATACATATTAATAAGGATATAATAGTATTTTCCTGTGCATATAGTGCACTAGAAGGGTTTCTGGAATCTTTCCAAACAAAAATGAACTATAGTATCTCAAAATTTTCACAAAAGTTTGAATTAATCTCCTTGTTTCTCCTACCAGAAGCTAGATTTGGCATATTGTTTGGCAGCAAACATGCAGCATAGGAGTGAAGGACATTGTGAAGTAAGGTGCAGATCTCCTGCTGCTTCATGCTTTGCTGAAGACTCACCCATATCTGATTCAGGATGCTTCTCCAGACGTGGGCTATATCCTTGAAACTGACTTTGGCTAATAGTTGTCTGGCAAACATAAGAAGTTTGTACATAGTGAGGGAGCAGGCAGGAATGGCACAGGAGGATGAATTGTTGGATGTACCATCCTGGGTGTCCCTCCCTTCCCAGCTCTTGGTCAGTTCCAAAACTCACTTTTGTATCTGTTTCAGACCCATCGTTTTGAAGTGGGATTGGCTTTTTTGATAAGGGAATGATTTGAGCTTGATATGGATATAAACACTTTTACCAGTTGTTCTTTCCAATACTCATCTGCTGTGTTGTACTATTTGTTATGAAGGCTTCTGCCTCAGCCTGTAGAACCTGACATTGCTAAAGTTTGCAGGCCGGGGCTGTAGAGGGTCAGGATTATGTCCTGTTTAAAATACTTAGAGTAACAACTCTAATCTGGAATAGAATAGATAATCCTCAACAGGCTTGTGATAACTATATTAAGAATGTTTAGTGGAGGAAGAAAGTACATCTGCTTTCTTCAGGAACATATCATCCATCTCCTAATGTCTCATGGTGCTGTATACTAAGTTATCCATTTTGCACTGATGTAGTTGATGCTGTGCAAGTTGTTATAGTGTAAATGTGCTGGAGAAGCACATTTGTCACAGCGAGCTATCAAGGTACCGTGTTACATCAGTATGAAAAAATTGCCAAATTGCCAAATACGAGTCTGTTTAACATTTATATCTGTAGATATATATCTAGTGTTTGAGCCTAGTGTCTTTATTGAGATGATTAAGAAGAAAAGATGTTTACTACTAGAAAATATTCTCAATTGAAGATGTTAATTCTGATTACTTGCAATGTGCTGAAGGTGCAGTGCATCTGTTCTTGGCTTCCTGCTGACTTTTGGTTGAGTAGCAGTAGTTACAATGTGCGTTTTGTAAAATGGTGTGTTTTAATACCCTAATTGTGGAATGCTGCAATAAGAAGAAAAGTTTTTTAACATTCCCGGTGAAACATCATTATCTAGTCCTGAGTGTACACATACCTGACTAATGTGTTTGAATCTTAAAGCTGATTAATAGTGCAGGACAAACTTTCATACTTTGGAAGGGAGCAATCCATGTTCATTTGTCCTGTACCTTCAGTTATGTTTTTTTTTTTTTTCCATGCAAAATTCCAGCTAAAAGAGGGAGGAAAACTTGCAAGCTATCAATGTCTGAATGGTATTATAAGCATCACAGTCTGCCTTGTGCTATATATATTTACTATAATCAGCATGTTCTGTGACTGAGAAATAAAGCAGATTTTGTCACTCTATTGTATTTGCTAACAAAACAAGGTACGGCATTCAGATACTGCTGATGCTTTGCACTTTTAAACTGTTGGAATCTTGCACACAGTCCAGAAGGCTCTATATTTTTGTCTGCTTTGGTCTTTAACAAAGTGGGAAGGAAGGAGATGATGGAGAAGGTGATTCTGTATCCAATTTCCATTTCCTTCTGTCTTTTGAAGGTTTGTAATAATGTTGCTGTGTACATGCAAATGATGTTAATCAGGAGATTTTGGTATCAGCTTTGTCAACGTTTACATTCACTTTACACATTGAATTTGCATTTGAAAAGGGCTGTTATAATCAACATTTAAGGGATAACATAGTCAAATTTACATTTGATTGAGTAGAAATGTTAAGTAATTTTAGCTGAGCTGTTGCTAGGAAACAAGCCAATGTTTTGTGTTTTTTTTTTTTTTTTTAATCTATAATGTCTTCTTATTTAATTGGCAATTCATCTGGTAATGCAAGAACACCAAAACGCAAACAATATAACTAGTGTCTTTGCTACGTTGCTGGATGCTCAGTTTTCCTCCTGGTCAGAACTTAGAGTGAAGCATTGGAGAAATAAGTTAGAAATATGTTTGTAAATGGTCTTCTTTTAGTTAACATCAGTTGTTTGACATGCAGAAAAAAATCTGGGTATTTTTATGATAAACTACCTTTTAGGAAGTGTATTAACTCATTTATTTTTTTTAATGGTTGATGGATAGTGACAATATGCGAACCAAAGAACATCATACAGCTGTGTAAGAGTTCAGACAAGTTTTATATAAGACTTTTTTCAGGGTTTGTGTGGCACACTTTTTGTCCTGTGACAGGATGACCGAGTTATTTTCATTTAAGTAGGCAGAACCAAGTCATAGGTGGGAAACGAAATCTCCCGATTTTGGCTGTATTCTGGCAGTCAACTGTCTATCGACTTGAACTCGTAATAGCATTCCACAGCTTGGCACTTTGCAGTGTTCATCTGGCAAAAATGCTAATTAAAGGGAAGAATAGTTCCTATTCATATCAGTCTCAAAGCATTTCGAGTGCATTATCTGTGTGGCGCATATAAATGTGGCAATTCCCTGAAACTTGCTGCAACAACGTGATTGAAGGAATGTGGCTCCTTGCACGGTGGATGGATGAGAGACCCTCTTGCCTCCATGCCCTGCTGGACCAGACAATATGATTTTGTTTGAGATACACCGTTTTCTTTGCTTCACAGACCCCAGGGCTTTTTGCAAAGCCTTCCGCCAGAGGCTGGTCCTACGGTGACTCTGTAGGCAAACATAGCAGCCATTATTCACCCGTCAATAGCTCACAAACATCCTTGGACATTCAAACTTCTCTAAGCCCGGGCAGAGGGCTGGCCCAATTTCAATTGTTATCCCTCCTTAATCCCTTCAGAAAACAGCCCTAATTCTCATCTTTCCACCTTCATGGTCAAGTTAAGTGGGTGAATGGACTTCCACCTTGCGTGCAGAACTAAAAGGATTCAGGGTTTACAAGTGTGACATGCAAACCGCCTGGCTTCCTGGCCAGGACGAGGAAAGCTACTGGGTTTAATCACGTTGACAATAGTTTGGGGACTACCATTATAACGCTGCGCAAACACCACGGGCATTCTGGATCCCTGCTGCAAGAAAACCCGCAGATTCCTTATGTTTTTTTACAGTCTCGCAGAGGTATGGGCCACATTCCTGGGATTCTGGGCAATCTGTGCATCTGCAAAATATGTATTATAAAATGTAATCAGGCAGGGCCTGCTGTCTCAAGGGAGCAGATGTGGTTTTCCTTCAGCACTCAGCACCTGTTGCATTCCTTACTGGAAAATACGGATTAAAATAGCTTTTTCTCACTACTTACTTTATTTGCCTTTTTTAAAAAAAAAAAAAAAGTCTGTGTGGTGCAGTGTGGTTGGAAAGAAAGCTCAGGAGGCTAATTCTCATTTGCATACTCCCACGTTTCAGGTGTTGGTACTTGTGAGCCTGCAGTCCTTCAGCAAGCTCTCATTGCCTTCCAGCTCTGACAGGAGAGGAGGACAAGGTATGGAGCTTGAGCCCCACCATGGAGCAACAGGGAGCTGTGTTTATGGAGGGAGCATGGGCTACCTCATTGGAAGAAGGTGGAGAAAAGATGAAGGTTTATATCTGTACTTCAATGCAGGGAAAAATTCCACATAGGGGAAAAAAAAAAAACTGCTTGTTTGTAGAGCAAAGATGGGAACGTCAAAACCCCTCACTGATATGTAGTGAATCCTAGTAACTTGAAATAACCAGGTATTTTTTTTTTAACAGCCAGCTTCTTAAAATGCTCAGGCTAAGTACAGGAAACTGAGCAAATTTGAGCAGAATATTGAAGACTGTGGAGGGTGGTATGCATGTAGTGTGTGTGTGCGCCCCTGTGGTAGCCTTTGTGCCTTGCTTGGGTTTCCTTTCTTCAAGAGAAAGCTTTTTAGGTTTCTTAGGGTGAAATTCAAGTGGAGGCAAAATGATCTTAGCTGCATCTACATAAAACTTCATGTAAGTGCATAGCAGAAAATTAGCCGTCTCTACGTAGAAATTATTATTTTTTCAATCCATGCTGAAGTTAATAGTCTTCATGTATGGATAGTGTCTTTAGAAGGAGTGCACAGCAGAATATAGGAGCTATCACTTAGCAAAGCCATCTATTAATTCTGTTTAAATGTTATTTTAAGTCACTGTTATTTTCCAAGATACTTTAAAACCTGTAGAAACCTACTGCTTCTGTGTTTTACACAAAATGTTCAAAAGGCACATGCAGTTGTCTTTTGGGAGGCTGGCCATTGCTGTCACTTCTGGGATCACAGAATCACAGAAAGAAAGGCTTGGGCTGGAAGGGACCTTAAAGATCACCTAATTCTAACCCTCTGCTATGGGCAGGGACACCTCCCACCAGACCAGGTTGCTCAAAGTCCCATCCAGCCTGGCCTGGAACACCTCCAGGGATGGGGCACCCACAGCTTCCGTGGGCAAAGATCACGGTGTGTGCTAGCTTGTGCTAACTGGATGCTTTTAATTCCTTTAGAACTTCTGTTGCCCCCCCCCCCTTTTTTTTTTTTCCTGGAGCAGTAACTGCAATATAGAACAGGGTGGATTTGTTTGTTTGGTTTTGTTGTTTGCTTTTCCTGGACAGTATTGTTCTAGAGATTTAAACGTTGGCTGATTTTTACAGGCATGGAGATGCACAAAAAAAAATATTCTTGATTAATTCTGTGTGTTTAAGTTTTATTCTGGGTGCTCAGTTGAATTTTTTGTTATCCTGTAATTGGTCCGTTGCCCACCTTTGTTCTGGGAAGGGGGAGGATAACATGAAGTTGGATGCACAAAAGCAACTTGTGTTATACTTTGCTTCTTTAGAAAGGTTTCTTGGCCTTACAAAGTTTCTTTAAGTAGGTGAACTCACTGGTTTACCTCTAAATTTTCATCATTAGTTATAAAATATACCTGTTTAGGGTTTTTTTTGCATTGTTTTCAGCACCATCTCTGAACCTCTGTTACTGTTCTTTCTGTGGGTCTACAGCAATGCTTTGTTTTACTTGCAAAGAGCTCTCCTTGCCATTCGTGTTGTAGGAATTAGTTTCTATTGCTCTAGTTATTACAGAGGTTGCTGACTGTCAAGTGATGCTACTGCATTTACTTTCTCCTTATGGTATAGCTTTCATCTTGCTAAATTTCCAGGTGCTTGTATACACCTATATCATGTGAGTTTCTAGTTTGCTATTGATGCTAGCTGCTGGCAGGTAGAAGCTTACGTGATTTTAGTGAGCCTAATTTTTTTGCAAGTACCCGTCTGTTGAATGAAGAGAAGTGCAGCAGCAGCAGACATCCAAGGGAACCCTTAATGCAGCTGAAAGAATGAACTGGAGTTTACAATATTTACTGTCATAGTTAGACAGGTTTTGAGAGTAATGGCCGACTAGGTTTATTATAACTGTACTTTAAATGTGGGGGAAACAGGCAGCTGTTTGTTTTTGATGTATAAGCAGTATTTGTATTTCATCGGTGTGTTCCTTTGTGTTAAGACTTCACAGGAGGTAAGCATCACTGTTTAACTCTAAAAACTGATGTTCTTCCTTCTTGGTGATAAAGCAATTGTTAATAGCAATTCTAATACATCATAGATCTGTTTGCATCTTGAGATATTTGGTATGTTTTATTTGAATGGCTGCAACATAGGAAGCACACTCTAACACAAAAGTAAAAGGATTTCCAACTTCATTCCCCAGCCCCATAACATATTGCAGGCTATGGGGTCTAAAAGGCAGGGGCTACCCTTCTTACCTCTACTGCAGTAACATCAGTGATTCTGTTTGAAAAAGAAATCTGTAAAATTCAGCTCCATGTGTACTTCAAGCTACACAGAGAAAAGGAAAATCTTCCCATCTCTTTAAAGCCTGTCACTGATTCTTGGCTAGAGATGACTTCTCCAGAGTGCTCATGTATGCTATTAATACTACAAGCAGGTTATGTTTGAGCAAGGTCTTCAATGCGGGGGAGAGGGAAAAGCTCATTATTGAAGGCAAATACATTGGCTGCATTATAATGATGAAATTGCATGTGTGGATGAGATGAGAAGCAAAATTAGATTAGTTCTAGTGATTTTTTAGTTGATAGCTTTTAATCTGCTTGAGCTTTTTAAGTCTCTTCAATTTCTTTCTCAGAAGCCCAAATTCTTCATGGTCGACAATGTGTAAGTAGGTACTGAGACTAGGCTCAAAAAAGGTGGGAGAAGAAAAGGGGACAGAAAGGACATTTCAAGATATCACAAAATGCTCACTGTTCATCAGGTGCTTACTGTATTCAAATGCTGATGTGTATTTGGTTTTGGCTCTCTAAGATACTATTCAAGCCTTACTTTTTCCAGCTTCATTTAAAAGAAAATTTTGTTAACTTACATTTTAATGTGTAGATGTGCATGCTCATTATGCTATAACACAATGTTAAATCCATATAATTATTTTTGTAGGAGTTCTAATTATAATCTGAACCTCTTTTATATGGGAATGAAGACTTTGAGATGGTTGCTAAGTTTAGCTTTTGCTAGATTACTACTTTGGTCATTCTCTTGTTGCTTTGCCAAAAGTCAGATTTAGGCACCGTGATGTGAGAACAATTATCAAACAGTATTTTATATCCAATTTGTATGAGTATGTCTGAAGGCATACTGTAAAGGTGAAGCACCTTATAGCGTATATATATATATATATATATATATATATATATATACATATATACACACATTATATTATATATATATATACATGTATATTATATATATATATACATATACATATATGTATACAAATATACATATATGTATATACATATATATATATATGTATATACATGTATATTATATATGAGACAGTATTGTGTACACACCTGTGTAGCCGAAAAGATAACCTTTTCAATTATCTGCTGTTTTGGTAATTTTGTCTGCTCTCATATGCTGGGGTTTGCTGCCACTGGTCATTCTGGGTCAGTGGAAAGGGACAATTTCCTGTCCTTGTTACCTTGCAGATGTGCTTGGAGTTGCACATTTGATTCTGATGTGTGCAAGGGTGGCAAAAGCTTGAAGTGTGATACTTAGATGGCAAACCACAACCCCCTCAAAGAATTTATATCCACATGTATTCAGTGCAAACTGTCCAGGGCTCAAGCAAGGGACTTGTGCTTTATGACTGTGTCTGGAGACCCTAATAAAGTGTTCAGTTAACAGTGATGATCAGTGGAAGAGCAGGAAGTTTGATTGTACTGTGGGGTATGCATAGTCTAGCAGCTTGACTCCTGTGTGTTCTTATGGGTTCTGGACTGGCTGTTCCCTGTGTTTCAGTGCATACCACTTTGCTGTGTGATAATGATCATTTAATTATTTCCTTCTGGTCTTGGCTGTGGCAACGAACTGGATTCGAGCACTGTGTGTGACATCATCTCATGACTGCACTGCCTCACTTTTCAAATGTTTGGCTAGCACGATGATGAATCAGGGATTTTTTTGTTTCCTCCAGGCTGATTTCACATGCTTTCTCTGGTGTATGGAGGCTGCTTTTCATGGGCATTTCTATGTGCAGTGTGGTTTTCCTCATCTTTTTTTTTCCTCCCAGTTATTGTTCAAATCATGTTCTGCATAGTTGTAGCTTTAATTACAACCTCATAACTGAACTTGATACGTGATGTGATGAGCTTCAGGTAGGTGAAAAAGTGACGTGCCCTCTTCAGCAGCAGAATGGATAATGCAAAAAAGGATGCAAGACCCCAGTTTTCCATTTTATTCCCATACCAGGAAGAATTGTAACATTGTTCTTCCTTAAATGTATATTGTTGGATGGCTGTTTGAGAGATGACTGTTGCTGTAGCCTGTGGGCTAAGTTGCTGCCTTTGATGCTGCACCACAGGCATGCAGTTCTGCCAGCAGGCACAATCACGGCTCTTCTGCTTTTTGTGGGCCCAGCACAAAACTTATGTACCCAACCACCTACTTGTTTTGTGTGGCTCCTGCATGAACTGGGAAAGATAAGATAACTGAACTAGTTCACCTTGGAGTTGATAAAACTTCAGTATCAAGTGATATATATTGTTTTTAATTGTTAATATTTTACCATTTGATTGGCCTGTCTCCTTACATGTCCAACCTAGCAGGAAAACTTGAACAATCTTCTGGCTAGAGTGTAACTCTCATGTAAGTAAACCTGTGGGAGAGCCTAATTTCAGACATTTAGAAAGCTTCTGAGTGGGTGCCATCCCTTTCTGACTTTCAGCTAAGCACAGAAACTCTTTCCCTCACGGGCTGATTTTTAAATGCCTAAGGAGAGTATCTGCTAAACTGCCAACCTTGCACTTGTATGAACCCTCTACAAAACAGAGCTACCTGGGGCCTGAAAGCCTTAGACATTAGGAACCTGTGAAGATGGGCTGTATGTCCCAATGTCTGATGTATGGGAAGTATGTCCTGTTCCTGTTCCTACTGAATCATGGCCTGTTAAGATCCCTGAGTCCCTTAGGTTGGAAGGGACTTGGAGAACTTGGGGAATCCAACTTCCTCTGCAGAGGGGAGGGTCAACACTGAGTTCAGGTGAGGTTATCATGGTAGTGTCTGAACTTTACTTGCTGTCTGCATTGGCTGAGGTAATCTTTCAGGGCATTGCACCTCTTGCCTGAAATGTACCCCACGGTCCTCTCAGTGTCTGTACCTGGGCTCCTTTTAGCTGCTGAGCTTGTAAACGTGAAAGTGCAATCCCAGGCCCGAGGAGTTCCCATGCTTTGAAGCCAGCCTGGTCAGCTCTTGTTGTCCTAAAGCACATGCTGTTCTTCAGGCTGGTGGCAGCCTGGCACACAACGTACTGCCTGATTGCTCTAGAAAATAAAGCTAATGCAATAACAGCAACACCTGCAGTTTCCTAAGGATGACTTACTCAAACAGGTTTTACGTCAGCCTGAGACCTGCTTTTCCGACTTCGTTCTGGCAGTACTCTCCCATGCCTGCTGCTGACATTTTGCTTTTGTAACAGATTTGGGAGCACGTCTCAGTTTTGTCGGTGCCTGTTGTACTCCTGGCAGTCCCAAAAGCAGCCAGAAGGCCACAGCAGCCACAAGCAGTAGTTATCAAGGTAACGCGGTGCCTGTGGCAGCTCCGCTTCCTGACTCAGCCTGCTCATGCATCGAACTGAAGTGCTGAGTGCTCGGCCGCTGAGCTGCAACGTTACCCAGCAGCACAGGCGTGTCAATAAAGCGCTACCCGGTAATGGGGCATCCTGTTATTGAGTGGCATAGATAGCAAGTGGAATACAGGCTTTGGTTTTTCTCCGAGTGAATAGAATCAAAACTATTCATTTCCAGAATACTGCTCTGGTTTGTTCAAATCTCTAGCAACATGTCAATCAGTGGGTCAGTGCTGCTGTTCGTCTACAGTACAGAAAGATGAGAAGAGTTGCAAAACCAGACAAGTGGGCTAGAGTGAACTAAGCTGCAGACTTAAATACGCATCGGTGCTCTTTGTTACTGCTTTTATTCTGATCTGGTATTTCTCCCCTCTGCACTTGTCTGTGTTGTCATCGGGAGAGCCCCCTGTGAATTGCACCTAGAACATGAAAGCACAGCTTTCCAGTGTGGCTCCCAACAGGATATAAGCCTTTATGTTGGGGCGGGGGGTAGGGTAAGGGGGTGCTTTTCTGTTCTGTTTTATTTTAAGTTGATTACAGAGCGGTGCCAGTAGAAATGTGTTAAGTCGAAGGAAGGGGAAATGTAAAACTAGCAACATAAAATGCTCCTAAATTTAAAAGCTAAGGGATCCCCCTGCTACTTGCTGTGGCTCCCTATCTGCCTGGCTTCTTGCTGACAGTGCAAACGCACAGTAAAGTAAGATTGAGGCATGCACTGCCTGCCACTAACCGAGGCAAAGCTGCCTTGGCCCTCTCCAGGGTTATGAGACTCTCCTGAAAAGTTAAAAACTTCTTCATATCACTGTGGGCTTCTGAAACCTACCTGGAGATTTTCTCTGTTCTCTTCTCCTTACTTTTCATTGTTTCCTTCTGATCCTCTATACACGGCGTGCAGCATGGAAAGCCAGGAGTGCTGAAAGCAACGTTTTAGTGTGGTGGTGGCACCCTCTATTCCTAGATGCAGGAAAAATGGAAGCCTCCTTCAGGCTGGGGAGGTGGTGAGTACTTCCTGCTTCACTACTCTGTCAGAGAGATGGTTTCAGGCGGAAAAGGAGGTATTTTTTCTCTTGAATACTGTATAATGCAAACTCATTCAGTCTTCACAGCTCTTGTTATGTAGCCTGTACAGATCATACAAGTATTCTTTCCTCACAGCCTTTGGTGGCAGAGCAGATGCTTGGCACTTCACCAGTAGCTCCCTGAGCCTTTTTTTG
Organism: Aythya marila; assembly: GCF_965140915.1. Classification (NCBI taxonomy): domain Eukaryota; kingdom Metazoa; phylum Chordata; class Aves; order Anseriformes; family Anatidae; genus Aythya; species Aythya marila. The sequence continues at coordinate 36,216,421 of NC_139043.1, read as the reverse complement.
GGAGGGGGTGAAGGGGATGGAGGTGAAGTAGAGAAAGAGCTCTGAAGAAAGTCTCTTGATGGCAAAACATGCTTAAAACAGCTGGTTTTATAGGGGAAGAAGTTTGCTTTGCAGTATCTGCTCCTGACATAAGTGGTCTGACGCTGTGACTCAGCTGTGCACTGAACCAAAAGGTCGTTCCACCAAAATGATGTTTTTGTGGGCGTGATCTTCACGTTCAGTTTGCTCTGGAGCCATGTGAAATGGTAAAACTCATCTCTGGGCCCTGCTGCTGCCTGTGTGCATCAGTGCGCTGCCCTCCCTGGGAAGCAGCAGGGAGCATGGAGGCCGCCCCTCGGCCTACTGCTCTCCAGCCCATACAACCCGGTGTCCTCAGCCTCTCCTCACAGGGCATGCCTTCCCACCTCTTACAGGCAGCTTGGGTGCCCTCCTATGGGCATATTTTAGGAGATCTGACCACCCATGCTATATTGTAGAGCCCAGCGCCATGCACAGTAATCAAGGTGAGGCTGCAGCAGCGCTAAATCCAGCGGGAGATACTCTGCGGAGGGGGAGCTGGCATTCAGCTCCTGTTCGTAGTAATTGGTTTCTCAGGTTTGCTGTCTTGGCTTCCCGGTGCTCGATAAGGCAGGTGAAGAAAAACATCGTTAAGCCACCGTGAGATTTATTCTCGCTGCTTTCCAAACAAACTGGTTTTACAGAGAAGGGGGCATGTAATTTCTTCACTTCAGAGTGCTCGTTATGTTTTGGCTCTGTCTGATTTATTACAGAGCTTGGTCTAGGTATAAATATTAAAACAATTTATCATAAATTGAGTGTTGTGAAGCCAACATCTGGTTTAGATAATGTATTTCTGAGGCTAAACTTTCACGTTATTCTGTACACTTCATAAACTACGCATGGTTTTTAAATCCCTTTCTTTAAACTCAGGTTTCTCGTTCTGCTGTTGAGTGGAATGACACTTGCGATATTTATTAGAGTATTCTTATCCCCCGTCATAGGTTTAGTATATATTTTTGGAGCTAAAATGTTAAAATTCCCCAGCTAATGTGTGGGAGTGAGGACACACTTTGTAATGAGATTGCCAGTTCCGTTATTGCTTTCTGTCTGCTGTGGCTGTGAAGCTCTTTCATATAAAGCATCTCTCTTTGATGCTTAGTCAGGAGAGCAAATCGCAGGATGGTGGTAGGCTTTATTTATGTAGCAGTGGGAATACCAAAAATAGTGCCTGCCCCTGTCCTTTAGTTAACATGCAAGAGAGAAAGGCGCTGCATGGTTTTCCCCTTATATGTTGTGAAATTATTTAATAGCTTAAGAAAAGCAGTGAGGGCTCTGTTTTTCTGTGTACCACAAATCGGAAGAAACGGGCAGCTTGAGTGACAGCTTGGTGTATTATAATGTGTTCTTCCCTAGATTCGAATTTCTGTACCAGAACAAGTGTTTCTGTCATACTCTGTAATCCTGCCCTCTCATGAGATATTCTGAGAAACCTCAGAAATGGCGTATCAAAATTGTAAACCACAAAGCATAACCCCTAATACAGCCCTAGGGCAAACCTCTGTCTTCTGAATTGCGCAGCACAACAGAGATCATAGAATAAAAGAATGCTTTGTCTTGGAGGTTTTTTCTTTTTTCCTTTTTCCTAGTGAGTTTTAGTATTTACAGTATCTGTTCTCTGCAGACTTAATTGAGTCAATTAAGATTTAGTCTTGATTCCCCCAGGTGGAGGTGGAAAGTTTCTCTTTCTCCCTACCCCCCTCCATTTTCCCAGCCCCTGTTTCTTGTTCTTTCCTGGCTGTAGAGGACGCTGCTATTTTGGTACCGTTTTGAAAAGCTCCTTCAATTGCAACTGGGTGATCTGCTGTATGTGCAAGCATGAATAACCTTTCATTGGCCTTTATTTCTGCTTTCTTTCCTGCAGTCTGTAGTGTTTCAGCTCTTTCAACCGTGTCTTCTAAGTTTTTTCTATTTCGAAGGCAGCCTCCATGTTTTTCATTAGCCTTATCACTTAAACAGTTGCTGATTTCTTATGCCTTGCTGCAAGAACTGGAAGTGGGCATGGCTAAGTATTATTCTTTCCCATGTTCAGTTCTGTGTCTTACCAGCACTATTATCAAAGAGCTAAGGTTATAAATTTATATGACTATTGATGTTGAAGCAGCAAACCTTTCTCATGTCTGCATCTTGTAAGCCATGTAGTGTTCTTAAATATTTCTGTTCTGTTAGCCAGGTGGTGTCTCTCACTTCTTGCTTGGCTTCTTTCTCCGTTTGGGGGCTAACTGAAAATACCCAGGTACACCCACGGACTGTGTTTTCGTGAGCATTCTGGCATGTGCCTGCCTTCTGTTGAAGCGCAGCTGTCAGCGGTTTCAGTTTAGTTGCTTGGAGTACATTTGGTTGGCTTCCACATCTTGTACATCATATGGGATGCTGCTAAAGAGTGTTGTCTTGGAAGCCCAGGGTGTAAGAAGTGTCGTGACTGTGGGTACCAGGAACGTTTTCAGTTCATGCTCACAAAAAAGCACCTTCTGTTCTCTGAGATCAGTCTTCTTCATTTGACACAAAGAACAGCATTGTTATACCTCACATGTGACTTGGATTGTTTCTTGTGTTTGAACTATTGTTTTATGCCAGTCACGATGCTTTAAATGTATGTTTTTGGAAATGCCATATTCTTTCTTTGGTGAAAAAACGGATTCACACATGACTTCCAAGGAGGTACTGTCCTAGGTATTGATGCTAATTTGGATTACCTAAACTGATGTCAGTATGACCAATTTAGCTGAGAATAATATAAATTCAAAAGAGTATTGTGGGAGTCTTTAATCCCAAGAAGAATGTCTTAAAGCAAACCTAGGTGGTGGTCTTAGTTTATGCAGTAGGTCTGGGCAATAATAACTCTGTTCTTAACTCAGAGCCTTGTTTATACCTTGCTTTGCTTTTATTATGTCTGTGCCTAAAGCTTTAAGAAGAGCAAGCCATTCTTAAGTTTCTTGTATAGGGCAAGATTACCAAAAATATTTTGCAAATTTGTTACTGGATATGCAATGGGAGCAGGTGATAATGATGCTCTGGGAAGAGTCAGTGCCCAGAAGATTCCTGAGTGTGACCACTGCACGTGTAAAGACTCCAGCCTGGACGTGGCTTTGAATAGTCTGGTTTGTAAAAATGTTAATTTGACCTTCAACTTTGCTAGGCATTCGATGCCAGTTTGGGACCTCATTGCCAGGTTAAGCACATGAATAAAGTCAGCAAGTTTTGAGCCTCAGACTTCCCAGCTGTTAAATACTGTTATAAATGGCAGCTCTCAAAATGAACAGGCAAACGTACGTTTGTGGTGAATTTCACCTTTTTAATGGTTTGGGCTTTTCGCTATGTGACCAAACTGAGCTGTTAGCAAACTCTTCCCTCCGTTTAATAATGAAGATTAGTAAAGTTTTACAGCATATAGGAAAACTATAGGCTGAACGTCTTTACTTGCATGTCAGGCAGCAAAATCTGTACTTCCTACCTCAACCTTGAATTTCTTTCAACAAATCAAATTTGGGAGAGCAGGACAACACTTAGGTAAGGGAAAGAGTGTAAACTGAACACTGAAATAAATACCACGCATGCAGCTGCAGTATACATGGGAATGCACAAGTGGAAGGGTGCCTGTTTGCAATGGGTTTTTGTCTCTGGCAAGTCCTTGCTTTTTCATGGGCACACATTTGTACATCATCAGTGACATGGGAAGGGTCCAGAAGAGTGGTGACATTGGGTGGGTTTTGTCTGTGTAGGGGGAAGGAGGAAAAGGTTCATGCCTCTGGGTGTGGGTGTTTTGTATTTTTATTTTTGGACTGTTTTTGTTGTAGTGAGGTCTCACATCAAGAAAAAAAGCATTGCGTGTTGGAACTGGTAGGCAAGTAACAGTATGCTGTTGACTGGGATTCCCCAGTCTGCCAAAGTTGCTTTCAAGTGGCAAAGCCTTCTTTTTATTAATGTTTTTGGATCTCTGCTGCATAAGGGAAGTCTCAGCTGTACCCGGGCTGACCCCATGCTCCAGAGAAATGAGTTGTGGGGTAAGAATCTTCTGGGCTTGACAGTGCGAACAGAGAGCTAGCACTGCTCAACTTGCTTCTGTAGATAATCCTGGTTCAGAGGCACAGATAAAAGTGACTGTGTGCAACTGAGATTTATGTTTAGGCTTTGGAGCAGAGTGATTAGCCAGCTGTATGCTCTTCCCTTGGGTGCAGCAACTCTTTCAAGTTTTAAATTTTATTTAAAAAAGAAAAAAGAAAAGGGGAAAAAAACAAACAAACAAACAAACAAACATAGAACCGCTATAAAAATTTGGTTTGCAGACAAGGGAACTTCACTGTGTTGATCTACACTGAGCAGAGCACAGTTTACAGGACTTCTGAAAGCAAGTATCCTCCCATCCTGAGCTTAACATTTCTAGCACCAGTCACCTTGATACTTAGTAAGCCGTTTCAGTGGTTTATTCTCACTATTAAAAACATGTGCTTTATTAGGAGCTTGGCCCCCGCTGAATTCAGCTGTGAAATCTTTCTAATTCAGTCTTCACACCCCACTCCCCAGTAGCTATTCTTCATGGTTCTCCAGGCTTTCCAGAACAAAAGTTTCCTGGGCAGACATCCCCTTCTCCACCACCCTGTTAATATTGCAGGCATATTTGAGGTAATTTCACGTTAGGTTCTTCTGACACACAGCCTTCTTTTGGTTTCCTGCATCCTGATTCCCATCAGCAATTTCTCTCTGTATCTTGGGATGTTCAGAGTCTGTAAACATGTCAGTAGTAACTTACTTAAAAAGGTTAACTTTAAAAAGTTGCATAATAAGGGGCTGAGAATTCGCATGGCCACAGTACTGCTGGACACTCACCTGCTCAGTGATGACTTCAAGGCTTTAAGGGTATTCTTCTGGGGTTGCTGATTTTCTTTCTGTGCACCCTTTGCCCCACATCCTGCACATCCCTGGATAGCAGCAGAAGAACCCGCTGTGGAGTTCTGTATGTGACAGGAATGCTACTGACTATCAACAAGAAGTTCAACATTATCAAAGCAAAGAGCTGTTAACAAGTTGGGTATGATCTTCTTTGTGTAAGTCTTTAGTGATTGGCAGTAATTGTTGGCTTCCTTTATATCTGTATGTATAGAATGCCGCTTTAGTCAGCGTCAGGATAATATGTTAACTACATGTGTTACCTTTTTGAAATGTTTTCTTTCAAATTTTCTGATTTTTTTTTTCTACGTTCTTTGACTTGTTGAATATAAATTGTAGTGACACAGTGAAGATTGTTGCTTTTTTTTCTAAAACTGACAGTGAAGGAGAGCTTCTAATAGCTAAGAAGTGTTTCAAGTTTCCTAAGCAGCCATTTGCAAAAAGGCTTGAAATGCCATTGCAGTCCATCTCTCCAGAGAATACGGCAGCTGTATGGATGACAATTAGAAGAGTTTCTGAAAGAAATTTCCTGAAGACTACACTGGAGAAGAGTATTTCTGAAATGAATTTCCACAGCTTTCAGTAGGGTGTCTACCACCACCCCTTTAGGATACCCGTGCGTATTGTTAGGATAGTAAAGGGCTCTCAGCAGGCTCAGGAGCCACATGGGGTGATCACTCTGCTCCCTTATTTTGTGTCTAGTCACATACTGGGTAGTGCTGGCAACTGGCAGTCACTCAGTGGCCCATGCGCTTCTGTCTGTGGTGGATGCTTTCTCTCTAGCATGAATGAAATGCTTCGTTCTCACTTCATTTTAATGGTGAAAAAAGTTAATGCTTTGCAGTTTTTTGCATGCAGTGTGAGACGGCAGAGCTATTGCTATTTTTGTCAGCTTCAAGGAGGCATGGCTTTAAAATTGGTTCATGTTTATAAATGCAGAGTTAAGAGCAGCCACATGTCCTAGTGGCAAAATCTTATTCTAGCTGTGAAAATTAAGCAGGTAGACAACAATTTTCTCCTTGATCTGCTGGGGACGGTGGGGGGAAAGTGTTTTTTACACATATATCCCTTCTCTATCCCCAGACTGAAATGTACTCTCAATTTTCTGAAAACCCTTGAAGGTTTTTTTATTGTTCAACTAAATTTGGATGAAATTTTTCTTAATCTGTTTCTACTAACAGATAACATGCGTACTAAATACGTGTGAAATGGCTTGGCTAGTTGTAGTGTTATGTTTAGAAAAGAAACACAAATACCATCCTTAATGGAATTTTATTACCAAAGGTAAGACAGATTTCTGTGGCACTGTTAAATGTTTTTAATCCTCAAGAAAATTGCTTGCATTCTTTAAAAATAAAAACTGCAAATAACTTTGCCCCAGATGATCAGCAGATCTTCTGGTAAGAGACCTGTATGAAGATTTTTTTCTCTGTTTCAGGTTTCTGCTTTTTCATATTTGCCATTGTCATTTGAAGATTTCTAAAATTCTAAAGTTTTCTTTTAAAAATCAATTTTTATTAAGGAATAAATTTTCATTAGAAATATCCTGTAATCAGCAGTGATTGAGCATGTTCTTTTAATCCAGGAGCAGACTAAAAGAAAGGCTATGAGAGTTAAAAGGCAAGTTTTGTGTTTTTTTATTCTGTCACGGTTTCACAGTGTTACTAGTTGCTACTGGTTGTATAATGATGAAGTATGGTGAGAATGGTTTCTGCCATTTTGACACAAGTGTATTTGAATCGTATTTGAACTGCCTCCTTACCTGCCCCCCACCTCTATTTTCTGCGTCTCCTTGCGATTTTTTTCATCATTTGCTTCCAAGTCCTGTCAAAGTAGATGCTCAGCTACAGTGGATCTGAAAGATAGATACATGCAGGCCAATAATGAGTCTATCATAATAGCAAGTAGATTCGGCTCCTGAATTTACACTTGCAGCTAGAAAAAAAAACCAGCTTTTTGATTATTTTTTTCATTTTGAGTGCTGAATGTAATGATAAGCCTTTTCCTTTTTACCAGCTTAAGCTGTGATATGATCATAATGTATTCTAAGTTCTTCTCAATACTAAATCTTTAAGCTGTAGAGCATTGAGAGCCCTGTTATTGTAGCTTAGGACAAGAAGGTCAGGTATTATACTTTAGACCCCTGTGTCCTGTCTAGGGAGAAATGCTGCAGGTAGATGAGGTTTAAGAGCAGGTAAAGAATCAATCCTCTGTCTTCTCAACTTGTGTGTTTGTTCTTTAGGGCACTGTGGATATGAAGGTATTCATTTTCCTCCTAAAGTAAATGGCATTGTGCCATAACGCAGTCAAGTGAGTTCAAGTCCTCCCATCTTTGATACCAAAAATGCCAGTGCTGCAGAACAAATGACGTCCTTGGGACTTTCTCAGGAATGGTTGATGCTGGCACTGCTGTTAGGTCAGGTCTGTCCCTAGCAAGGTCACAGCTTGCTTGGCTGTGTCCAAATTAGTTGCAGTTGCACCTCTGATAGCCCCCACACCTGTAGTGACACCTGGGTAGCTCTCAGATTTGTGCGGTTGATGTAAGATGTTAGTGATCAATGATGCATGCAATACGTTTTTATTTTTCAATTTCATTTTTAAAATTAAACATCACGGTGCTTTTATTTTTGCTCTCATTCCACTATATTCCACTTAATTCTCCCCTAAGCAGAGTTACAGCAACTTTGAGGACAGAGAAGGAAAGACCTGTGGTGGCAGAACTTTACAGAGCAACCATCTGGCTATCTTGGAATGGCTTCAGTGAACTGCAGGTTGATGTACTTAAAATTAAAAGTGAGAAACATCTTGTCTACTGTCCTTTTTTTTTTTTTTTTTTTTTTTTTTTTTTTTTAAGACTATTCTATTTGTTAACTTGTAAATGGTTGGAAGCAGTCTTTTCTGTCTTAGAGAAAAGAAGGTGAAAAAAGTGAAACTCGTCTCCAGATACCATAGCAAGAACTTCTTTGAGCAGGGTAAAAGGTGGGATAGGAAAATGTTGGTGCCCAAGATAGAGGGCTGAAACTCCAGGTGTTTGTCAGTCTTTCTGATAGTCATCTTCTGAGACATGAAGAATAATTTGTCAGTCCTCAGCTTATGTATTTCAAGCTGCAGTTAGTCACTGAGATTTATTCTAATGAAGTTCCTACTCTAACAGTTATGGTTATTGAAGCATTAGTTCTATTTACTGAACTTTAAAACCACTGCTTGTCACTCCTACTTTTGAGATAATTATTTTTCATGTGTAATGTTGTACTAGCTTCTAATAGCCTCAGCTTTAAGAGAGAGAAAAAAAGGAATTGTGCTGGGCTGCTTGCCCACATTTATTCTTGGGAAGATGCAGAAAAATCACTATTTTTTGGAACATGTATTTTCTGGAAGCATGATTATGCGTCCTAGATCATTGCCTTTACCCCGTTACAGCCCTGCATCAATGTAGGCAGGTGCCTTCTACTAAGAAAATATTGCGACCTGCTGCTTAGAAGGGACACTTTTTGCAGAGTTCTGCAAAATGACATCTTAAAAAGCATGCATTTTAGTGCTTGATGTGTTGAAGTGTGTGTGCTTTGTCACGTAAGTGTTAGATTCTTACATTTTACTTATTTTTATTTTTTATGACCCACCAAAGGTAACAGCATTCTTTGCAATCCATTACTAATCATTTTGGACAGTGATCCTTTTTTCCTTGTCTTTTTTGTCCTCCTAACCTGGATTTTTACAGATATAAAACACAGTGACTGCAGTAGATCTGACATTACTAGCAGTTTTATTGTCTGTTTTATAAAGGTTCTGTCATGTTTTTGCTGTCTAGAATTCTGAAGCTACATTGAAATAATACAATTGGGAAGAATTATTGTAACAGGAAGAAACACAGTTTGAAGATACTGGACCATCCTTCACTGAAGTGGATGAGGCATTTATTGGAAGTACTTGTGGCAGTAATTGAAAGACATGTTTCATGGTGTACACTGTATTCCAGTAAAATACACATAGCTTAGGAAAGGACGTACATTTTTGTTCAGCATAGGAAGAGAGCTAATATTAAGAGAGAACTTAATATATTAATTCTGTTTGAACAGTTTGAGTAGTCCAGAAACCTTAAGTACTTGTGCCTACCACTGCTTGCGGCTTGAAGTGCATGTAATCTTTGATTTGAGAATGTTGTGGTGTAACTAAATTTAGAAATACTTCTTATTTAGATGCTTGTAACAAATAACTTCAGAAGATTTAACTTTGCATCAAACCGTGGTTCGTGATTGGTGGCTAACATCTTTGCTCCAACTTTGGTAGCAAAACTTAGCTTAATGCTGGAAAAAATACACGTGACCTTCCCACGTAGCTACAGAAAACTTGAGATACACGGAAGAAAGGTTTTTGTTTGTTTGTTTGTTTGTTTGTTTGTTTTTTTTTAAATCAATGTTCCTGACAGTGCGTATGAATAAGTGGAGGTCAGGAGGCATGGAGATGTGGAGGAGGTTGTTTCCCAACAGCATGGTGAGCTGAAGCTTTTCCTGGCTGGATGACACGTTGCTGTGAGCATTTGGCCTGAGTTCATCTGGCCTATGGCATCTGGGGACAATTCCTCTCTGCTTCCTACATGCTCGTCACAATATTGCAGGTGACTTTAAGGACTGAAGCACCAGTACTCACTGCTGGGGAGAAAAGGATTGCATTATTTATGGATTCCAAAAACAAAGGAATATGGGAGCTGGAGTCTCTGAGCAGGCTGAAATATAATTCTGACCTTCCCTCACTGTATGTTTTTATATTCTCAGATAACTTGCTTGATGTTTCTTTTTCAGGGAACAGTTGTGTTGTAGGTTTGTATTTCCTTGGAATTTTGTTCAAGTGACAGCCCGTGTAATTTGGTGCTTTTCCCGCAGTTACGCTCCTTGCATTAAATATGTGTGCGTGATTATGGAGCGGCTGCAGGATTTTCGATGGGGGCTTTCTCAGGGCCACGTTCAGGTTGGTGTGGGTGCTGTCAGAGCCGTTTCGAGCTGTTCCACTTCTGCCTGTACAGCAGCAGAGGGCACTGCAAGGCAGCGTATGGCCCGGCCTGAAATACATCTCCAGGTTGCTGCGAGTTCCTCATGTTGCTGCCAGCCCTGTAATCTGCTTTAAAATGCTGACAGAGCCACTCTGTGCCTTGAGTCGGGTAATTCCCTCTCAGAAACTCAGCATTGCTTTTGCTGCTCATGCTACCCAGACTTCTAGATTTCAAACTTTTGCTACACTTTAAAAAATATTTTTAAATTAATTATTAAAAAACAAAACTCAATGCCATTTACAATGCACTTTTATTTATCACCTCAAAATATCAATCATCCTGAGGCCACTGACAAAAAATAGGACTGGTAAGAAAAGACTGCCTGGGTGCTTAAGACAGTGCCATATTAAAAGTCCTTAAAAAAATTCTCCAGTTTTATTTATGAAGAGAATGAATGTGTGGGACATACCTCTGTAATCTTGCTTTCTCCAAGCATCACAACTACTTTTAACAATCTATATAACTGGAAAGCGTACTCTTTCCTGTAACATTTAAGACAACATGACTGAATTATAAGCAGTCAAGAATACCTGGAAACTAATACTTGTTCCTCCCTTTTTTAAAAATTATTTTTCAGTGACTTTATTTTCATGAAGTTTACTAATAACCAGACTAAGTGTTTTAATTTTAAATGTGTGGGCTTTTTCAGTAAGCTTTTTTTTTTTTTTTTGGAGATCACATGCTTTGTCATGTTTGTTATCAAACTGGCTGGCCTGAAAATGGAATATACTTTTTTTTTTTTTTTTTTTTTAAGAGGATACTATTTAAAAATATGACAGTATTGCTGTGGTTTTTCAGATTTTGGTAATTGTTTACATTTTATTTGTGTGATCAGTATTAGATGATCTGTTTCTCAAGTCTCGTGCTTCAGTTAAGCACACATTTAAAGCCAGGCTGGCAATGCTTTATATTGAAGAGGTACTGAGAGTATCACAGATACCAAGAATCTGTTCCTCTTGAAGCAAGTGCTGTGGCATTTTTCAGTAAGCTTTTTTTTTAATATCCTGCTGTCTTCCTACCTACGTTTGACTCTTAAGTTTGACTGTGTGTGTGGTACAAGTCCTTTGAAAGGAGGGGCAGTTCAGCAGTGCATGGGCTTCCGAGCAGTTTCCTGCGTATTTAAATATGTGCCTGCATGCTGCCCTCCTCAGGGCGCTGCATGTTTGTGAGAAGTAAGGCAGGTCGTTTTCTTTGAGCTCCCTGTGTGCCTGCATCCACACGCTGCAGTGCTATTTCATTTTGTCTGCAACATAATGGCCTCAAAAAATTAAATATATGCCTTGTTTACTTTCAGGTCATTGAGCCAGAGGAATTAATGATGGCTTTTTTTTTTTAATTGGCACATAAAACGATGCTTTTGTTCTGATTTCCAAAGTCTGATTTTATTTTCTAGACTCACAACAGTTCAAAAGCTACAGAAGGAGCAGAGGAGGTGGTTTAATTGTGGCTAAATCCTGTCAGTTCTGGTGATGCTGTCCAGTTAGTGGAGTCGGACAGGGTTCTGTGGTATTTTGGCACAGGCTTCACCAAGTGTGTCTTTCTAGGGCAAGCTTGTATTGATCCTGCTGGAGGATAGTTTGCCAGTTACCTCCGAGCCATGGTTCAAGGCCATCTTGTACCAAGGTGGCATCTCTGTATGCCTTACAAGTAGTAAATGTAAACTAACAAATGCTGCAGTAAGCATCTGAACAGAACCCCTGACTCCAGTGTGCATCTTAGAATCATATAATTGCAGATGCTTTGGGCTGGAAGGGACCTTAAAGATCATCTAACTTCATCCCCATAGGCAGGGATGCCACCTTTTAGATCACATTGCCCAAGGCCCAATCCAGCCTGGCCTTGAACACCTCCAGGGATGGGGCATCCACAGCTTCTCTGGGCAGCCTGTGCCAGGGCCTCACTGTCCTCATACAAAGAACTTCTTCCTAATCTCTAATCTAAATCTGTCCTTGAAAGTTTAAAGCTATTCCCACTTGCCCTGTCACATCTAGCTGTACAGCCTCGTGTGAGAGACAGCTTTATAGTGATGTGGAGAAGACAAGGCCTCGGGACTCATCTGTGAGGAACAGATGTCCCAAAGCTTCTCAAGTCCCTGTCGGTAGCTTTGCTGCCTGAGAAAATTTTGGGAAAAAATATTTGAGGTTTCCTCATTCATCTGGCGATGGGCTGTATGTTGCTGTCTGTGCAGAAATTCAGGCCATACTGGAATTAGATGCATGTATGAAGATGTGTTGGAGGGCAAGAGGGCAGGAAGGCAAATGTAAACATGTGCATATACCCATGGAAAAACCTCTTGCAGATTGATTGCAATGCTATCTCTTCAAAGAACCTTCATCCTTTGACTTAAACCACAAGCACCAGCAATTTACACGTTCTAAATATACTTTAATAAAAACATGGCTTTTAAATTCAGAGTAAATAATGTTAAGTCATCTTAGTTCAAAAAAAAAAAAAAAAAAGCATTTCAGGTAGTTGTGGTGCTTGTTGTTCTTTGGGTGCTGTTTTGTGTGTCTGTGTGATTTTTGTTTGTTTTTATTGTTTTTTCTTTTTATTGACATGCTATGGAAGATAAATTTACTGGATTTAATGGAAGATAAATAAACTGGACTTTATGAGGACTGAATGAAAGGAGGAAGACAGACATGGTTTCATTCCTGTTCTTATTGTGTGTGTGTGTGTCTATATATACACTTATATATGATTAAAGGCTTGGAAAAAAAAAAAAAGAATTTCTGTTTTCTGACAAGATTCAGACAGGCCTGGCTAAATCTGTAGCTGACTTGAAATTTTTTTCTGAATTCAGCAAAAAAATTTCTTAATTTTTCTGTTGTACTGCTCTGTCAAGTTGAACAATAAAGGTGTCGGGTCCAGGAACTCATCCACGTGTGTGTGTGGAGGGGAGAGCCAAAAAAAATCCATGAGGGTTATCGGTCAGTAATAGTCAAACCATGGAACAGCTGAAAACATGGAAACAATTTCCTCCCTAATTTGGGCAGATTGGAATGCATCCCCAAAATCCAAACGGAAATAGTAAAATTTAAAAACTTTTTATTAGTACCTAACCCAGCTGCACCTGGCCGGCCTAATTGCCTTCAACCTGGTCATTACTCAAAGGCATGAAGTTTAGCCACCAACAGCACTTATTAATGTATAATAGGAATTTACTTGTAAAACAGAATTATTGGAATGGTGTGATATCATAAAGAGTGAGGTGCTGACATTTTAGATTGTTTTATATAGGGATGTGGAGTTATAATTTAGGAGTTGGATATTCTATGGGTGATTAATCATTTTTAGGTATAATTTAAATGTCTGGTGGATATACAAAGAATTAATGTTTGTAATGACTGAATTGTGAAGCATACTTGTGTGAATAAGGTCACGTTTGGTTTCTGGACAGCCTACTTCTCTAGCATTTTGCAAAAAGGTTGGTACAAAACCTAGAAATGCTGAGACAGCAGATTAATGCAATGTTTCAGCAGGACAGCCCCTCACTGATTTCTGTAAAGATGTCAAAGCCTAAGGCCATAAAAGCGCCTGCAAATTCTCCCCTTCATATCAATGGTGTGAGAAACTGAATACATTAATTCTGGTGGACCTCAAACTTAGAATCTGTCAATATGATTCTAGTGATTAATGGTTACAGACTTTTACCTACCTCATAAATATAATGTGCCTTGATTACAGAGGCACTGTTAGTGCTGCTATAGTTAGTTATGTCAGCACTTCCATTGTAAACCCTGTTTCTTTAGGGGTTTATAACTCCATCATAAAAATTCACTCTGGGATGAAATTTATACTATCGGCTTCTAGACTGTAAGCAAGTAATTTAAAATACAGATATACTAAAACAAACAAAAAAACACAAGTTGAACAAACTCAGAAAGCTCAGACTTGCTAATTTTTCATCTATACCTGTTTTTTTTCTGAAACTGAAAAGTGTCTTTGTTTTTTTTTTTGAGATGAAAGGTAGCTACATTTTGCTCCCTAGTGGATGTTAGACTCAGTGTGTGTGTGTACATTTATACACATATATACATGTATACACTTCTGTCATAAATATTTTTAAAACACAGTATGTGTGCAATAACTTTTTCAAAAAATTCTTATAGCGTTAATACCTTGAAGTTTTTATCCACAACATAAACCAACAATAAACACCAATTTATAGATAAAATATAATTACTGCAATGGAGTGTGAAGGTCAGGGGGAAAAGCATTAAAAACATATTCAGTTAAATAAGGGGATCTGGGCATGATCCTCACCTGGGCTAAGTTAACTTCTGTAAACCTATGTAGACATCTGTTAGCAAAATATCTTTGTTTTTTTTCTCCTCTCTTTTTAAGGCTTAACTTTTAAAAAGTTTACTTTGATCAGGCTTCAATTTTTTATCTTAAAAACACAAACATTTTGGAATACTTATGATTACGTGCTAGAGATTTTACTTTAGTTATGCTTTGTGTTTAGGTCTGTTCTACTGCGTTAGACCCCAGAGAGGTTTCTGTGCTGTTGGTGGTTAAAAAAAAAAAAAAAAAAAGGCACTGTAAGATGTCTATTTTTTAAATTATGATAGAATTTTGAATGTTTCTTTAGTGGTCTCTCTTAGTCATTCCCTCAATATTAAATGCATTTTCTTCCTTTGTTTTAAATAAATACATATTTGTGGCTTGGATTTTTTTTATCTTCACTTTTATAGATTGTAAAACTAGTGTTTGTATTTTAAAGAAAACTGCATAAATTGTATCTGTACCATACCAGAGTGGTGTTTCTATATTCAAAGCTGCTGATATGACAAATAATGTTTGGACCTTAATGTGTGACATCTTCCCAATGGGGATGCATTTACAAGTAGTTTTTCTTTTGTTCCTATTACCATGTAATTAATTAGGGTGTCTTAAGTTGTATTAAATTTTTCTTACCCTCCAGGTAACTGAGCAGGTTGCATGCTCATCAAACACTACTGAAAAAGAGAAAGGAAAGCTTCATCACTTTTTCCCCCAATCCTTCCCTTTGTTAGTGGTTTAAGCAAAACTAAGATATTCAGTGCTCTCTTATTTTTAAGAATTAAAGATAGAAATAGCTGAGGAAAAATCCTTTAGAAGATGCTTGCTTCTCTAAGCACCACCTTAAAAAAAAAAAAAAAAAAAAAAAAAAAAAAAAAAAATCCAGACATGTCTGGATCGTGGTTGTTTCCACTGCTGAAAGTCTTGCTGTTTCGAAGTACCACAGCTTTGGTAAAGATTTGGGCTTTTATGTTTTTAAAAGATACTAGTTCACATCAGACAGATGCCTTCACTTCTTTTACTGACATTAGTGCTCCAGTTTGTTGTTCACTGTAGGGGCTTAAGCATATAAGTTCTACCACAACCATGATTTTTAGGATCCTACAAAATTTCCATTTGTGATGTGAATCGAAGCTGCATAGAGTGGTTTTGATTCCCTCCTTTCTCTCTCTTCCCCCTCCTAGTCTTCTCCTCCCCCCACCCTATCTGCAAATAAAAAGCCCAATCCTCCCCAAAAGCAGCTTGCATATATCAAAGAAAGAACCTGGACTCTCGAATAACTTTATTTATAAAAGCAGAGGGAGTGGGTGGTGGGACGCTAGCACTAAACCTTTTGAGGGTGGGCATCCGGCTCTCACAGTTTACTTGGCTGGTTGGGTATCTTGAAAGTCTTAATTTAAAAGTCATCTTACAATCCTTTTTAATTGGCTCCAAAGTAAGTAGTTGAGCATTTGGTCTGATAAGGAGGTTTTTGGCTCTACGTGTGCCATAAAATCAGCAAAAAGAGGGATCTGTTTAATACAACAGCGATGCTGGGCTTTTTTGTTACTAGGGTTTGCCCTAAACAGGATTTACCCCTTAAGGCAGCAGTAGCACACCATAAAAAGGGCATTCTTTTACTCCACAGCAGCAAGGCTTTAACTTTCTGGTTTTCAGATTTATTTATTTTTTTTAATAGGCAGCAATAACAAGACTTGCAGAGGGTGGTTGCTGTAAGTACAGTACATGGTGTCTGAGATCAGAATGCTTTGCCTACAGTGTTTTATTGCCTCTGCTTTATAAAGGCCTGGGAAAGAGCATCTAACAAACTTCAAGGTTCAGCTCTTGTTTCTGGAAACTTTTCTGGGTGTAGATGGAATAAAGTCCACCCAGTTTTGCTGACTGCTACGCTTTAGTTCTTGCTTCAGAATTTCAAATCTGTACACCCCCAAACCATGAAGAGTATCCTAGGTAGTTTGTATTGGAACTAGAAAACAAACAGTGAAAGCCAGCAAATTTAATTGAAAATGTGGAATTAAATACTTCCACGCACCATTAACTCTGTTGCTATAGAAATGTCAGGCTTTCTTTGCTCCCACATATCTATTCATTAAGTAGATGTGGTTTTTATCTGCGGATTTGTTCCTGCTTCCCCAGGAACTTAAATCCAGTTTACAGCTGTGGAGACTATTTATTTGGAGAAGCTGGTTTCTTTGTACCACGCTCTCGGTTCCTCTTATCATCTGTGTTTTCACAAGGTTTTTAAAGTCTCCTCCTGAGTAAGCTGCAGACAGTCGACTCTGACGAGCAGCGTGCAGAGCAGACAGACACACGCCCCTGTCTAGTTCCTGCGTTCGGTCTGTGTCGTGTGAAATTTCATGCAAGTCCTACGATGTTATAATTTGCTTGTTTGCATAAAAATGTTGTTTTACGGCAGTCATGATTGTTAATTACTTGCTCATTAAAATTCCCTTGGTAAGCTATTTGCATAATAGTAAATTACCGCTGTGAATCGCAGGGCTCTAAGAAGTCTGAATTCTGTGGCGTTTCGTGTTTTTCTAACGTTATTTTAATGCATTGAGCATCCTGTAATCTTGACAGCGATCGGATGAGCCTTGAAACCAGGCGTGGCCACACTGCTGAGGACAAGGGAGCTTTTTTGTCTCCTGCTGTCTAAGCTCATGGTGCCTAGTACTCGCAGTGCAATAGATAGTGCTGATAAAGAAGACAACATTTTCAAAGGGGAAGGGAACATGCATTAAAGAGCAGTTAGGACCCAAGGTCTCCCACTCTTCCAGTTGCTGAGTAGTTCTCAGCAACATTTCAGTTTTTTTGAAATTTACTAGGATCTCCTTTTATTGAAACTTCTCTGAGCCTGTGGTGTGTAAACCATGCAAGCTCCTGCTTTTTGATGCTTCTGTGCTCATTCACATCCACTCTCTCATGGTTTCCGTTCGTACTGATTGATCCAGAAAATGTGGCAAGCTTTTTCTGGGATTTGTTTGGGCCAGGTCATACTGCTATCAAGTCCTTTGGGAAGGCAAGTGAAAAGAAGGCCACTCGAACTGGTAGAGATAAAGCTATGTGCTTTTTTCCCTTCAATATAAACAGGCCCACTGACGGTTCTTCTCAGCATCCCTCATCCTAAAGTAATGTATGTCTGCTTTTTTTTTTCACCCAGAGGTACGGTGGGCTTGCAGTCATGACTAAGCAGGAAGGAGCGGATATGTTTATGCTGACAGCATAAGCTGCCTCGGAGCACTACGTGGTGTATGCCCTGTTTTGCTTATGCGATGGGGCATACGCTGAGCCTGCTCCTCGGGAGAGGCAAGATTATTCAGAGGTCATACACTAAGGTGTGTGAGCTCTGGTAAAACAGGGCAATAGTTAAGACTGGCCACCCTTGACACTGGGAGCATAGGCTGGGGAGCTGCCCTCTGATGTGGCCCATCCTGCCTATTTTCTCCTATTTTCTTTAAAACACACAATGTAATTGAGGATGCCAGGCTCTCAGGAGAGCCTCCAGCTTTGGGGTAGCGGCCTCTCCTCCTTCCTTAAGGCTCTGTGTGCATACTGATGCATCCACCAGGTACCTGAAGTAAGGGTGTACCTGAGCAGGGATCTGATGCTTCTGCTCTTTCAGCCCCCCGCCCGCAGCGTAATAAAATTCTGTGGCTGTATCCAGCAACAAAGCGGCCTGTCAAAATGTCTTTTTGGTGACACTTGCTTCAAAAAATTTTGGTGACATTTGGCATGCAGTATTAACTGTGAGAATCTGAAGAGCATATCTGAAAGGTCATTTAGATATATGAGAAGGATGTGTCAGAATCTAATGATCTTTAAGATGATTGTGAGGGACTCAGAGAGTCTGTAGGAAGGTAATCTGGGTGCTAATGAACTTTACAAACTGTCCAGCTCTGCAGAGGTTGCTTTAATACCCCATTTATGTTTCTGTTCTTTCTAAAGTATGGATGTCACTTGAATGCTGACAAAATACAGGAGAGAACTTCAGTGGCTTTTAAGCTTTTCTTTATCCTTTTTGTGAAATCAGGGATGTTTTTTACAGCAGACAAGTCCTTCATTAGCTTGATGGACTGTTCTGACATTCTGAACTCAAGAAAAACTGTGTCCTTTTGCCCTCTCAAAACTCCTCATATGCAGTTGATTCACCATGACTTTTCGAGTTAGGTGTTTTTTGGAAGGCCTTGGGATGTGGAATTTCTGAGATAAGAGATGGAAAAAGAATTCAATATGCTACCATCTTTGCTTTAGAAGGAGTGAGGATGTTTTTGTGTGTGTATGTATATGTTGCATGCATACATGCAGTCTCGCTTATGAAAACTGACTTTCAGATCACTTGGAATATGGAAAGTACTTGGTGAGTGTAAAGTGTCCAAGAAAATTGTAAAGTTTTTTTTTAAAGCACCCTGCAAACAACCTACATACGTTTCATAAGATGGAATAATTTCCATACTCAGCTGTAAAGTATGCTCTATCTGGCTTCGTTTTAGTATGTCAAAATGTTAAACCAGGTGAAATGTTTCAGTCTATCTGGGGAATCAAGGGGAAGGCACAACCTTTTTCTTTGTTAACTGGTGTTGCTGTGAAAGTTTAGCAAGGCAAAACTCTGTGCTTTTTTTCTTTTTTCTCTAATGTGAGCAGTCTGTACAAAAACAAATCCCGTAGGATCCAACTGTAAATGTTTGCTTTTAAACTTATGCAGCTTAATACTTCCAAGAATACCAGCAAAGCAGGCGTACTACTGTACCTGCTTTGCCCTCAGGTTTCAGCATTTTCCCCAAAGAGTAGGTAGCTGCTGGTAAATGAACCCACCACGCTTAGGTGCACAGAAATAAATGCAACACAGTCCTTTTTCATCTCTGAATATTCTCCAAATTGCCTTTATTTTGCACCATGTCTGCTGATGCTTTGGAAGTCTTTGAATTTCTAAAAGCTGTGGCTAGCAACAAATTATAGGCATAGATCAGACTAAAAGGATCCAGAAGAGAGTCTTTGATTTTTCTTCCCCTGCTGTTTGCCCTGGAAGAGAAAGGAGGAATGTCTGTTTGATAAACTGAGGAATATAGTTTATTTAAAAGACTTCTAGATGTCACTGTAAAATTTGATGTATGTTTCCAAATGAATCGGCAGAGCTCCACAGATTTTGTCGTGCTGTGTTGTCACAGGGGTAGATACGCCAAAAAAAATAATAAATAAATAAAGTTGAATCAGTTCTGCCAGTATTCTTTAAGATTTAATTGTTTTACGTTTTGAGTCCAACGTTGGATTTTATTCACAAGGTGATGGCAAGAACCTTGTAAGCAGCTTGTGGTCCAAGGATCTGCTGAAAGCTCAGGCTAAAGAGGACCAGGTGGAACTGCTGAACCTGGAGGTGAAAATGTGGCATTCAAGACTTTTTTTTTTTTTTTCATAAAAACACAAATGCTTTTTAAAAATAGAGAAAAATGAATAGTTCATTAAAAACACATCAAGCTTATAGGTATTATACTGCAAGAATTTGTTAATGTATTTATTCAGGTATGTGGGGCATAAGAACGTTCCTTGCAATTCTGAAGAGCATTACTGTTCATGGCACTTTTAAGAGTCAAACATACTAGCTACTTTAATCGGGATAATAATTTAGAGTGTCAAAAGGGTAGTGTACCTTCTCAGCATTTCCATTTGGTATTATTTTACTCCTTTAATAGTACTTTATAGTTCCCAACCTTACCTCAATTAGCAGTACTGACAGATGCTAGTTCAGCATTTTACCTCTAGCCAGTAGGCCTTTTTTTAGAATAAATGTCAGTAATTTTATGTTGCTAATTTGAGGTGATATACCTACATGTAAAATTACATTTTAACTTTCTTGTTATACTTGCAGTGAGAGATGACTGCATAAAGAAATCTAAATGAATGCGCCTGAGAGATAGTTCAGGACTTAGAAGGTTCATTATTGAACTTTTATAGCTAATTTTGAGGTATACTGCAGTTTTTGTTAACTCTTTGTTCCTCTATCCATCTATTTCCACTGGCATGTTGTCCTTCCTTCTTCATGAGATTTTTTTATTATTTTAAAAAGTGTGTGTTTATATATATATATATATATATATATATATTAGGGGCTTGGGTAAAGTAGGTTTGGGATTTGGATTTTTAAAGAGCGTTAAATGCTGTTGAATTCCACTTAATAAAAATAATTTGCTTTAGTAGAAACAAGATATTTGCTAGTACACTGAATCTGAAAATTTTCAATATAAGCCTTACGTAGGTGAAATAAGGAAGTGTGATGTTTCATGAGGCCAAGCTGTTGTTGAGAAAAACCTTAAGCAAACTTGTCCCAGTTAATAGGAAGAAAGCAGAAGGCAAATATTTCTGAGAAGCATGCTGCTGATCAAGCACAATCACCATGACAATAATAATGATTGGTATCAGCAGACTGCATTGAGAAAAAGCTGCACTTGTGCATTGTTCTCTAATTTACCATACAGTATAGCAGGGGAAATTGCATGAGGAGGCAGAGCTGCAAGTTAAGAGAAAAAGAAATCGCTATAATTAGGGGTTCTATAAATCAGTTGTGATTCATTTCTGAAGACGGTGTATTTTTACCACTAGAGTTATGTATTTCAGTCTTTCTTGAATGGGGTCTTTTCTTTTTCTTGCAGTTTAGCTTGTACTGCAGATTTTCTCAGTTGCTAAATGACGCTTTTATCTGTTTGATAAATAAAAATGCCACACCTGTGCTTTGCTAATAACTTCATACGAGGCAGTGAATCTGGTAGTATGTACTGACTAGAAAGTGAGCCTGTCTGTAATTACTAAGTAGGAGGAAATAGATGCTTTCTACTGCAGCAGAAAAGCCAAGATACCAATTACAGAATTTACTTTCTCAGTATATTGTTGTACCTAAATTGAAATTTCCAAAGCGTCAAACTTCTGATCTTTGCTATAAATAGTATGGAATTGTTTAATTCAGAATAATTTGTTTCTTGTTTTTGAAGCATACATATATAATTGTTCCCAAATGCTGTAATTGTAGAGTTAATTGACACTGTGTCATTGCGTAGTTGTGAGTTTTTATGTAGTCTTTGCTTTACTGTGATTAGTGGTTATTTTGATGTAATTTTAGTGTGTTTTTTTTAAAGTGCATTATCCAGTCTTCAGTCATTTTGTGCATGAGAATTCTGTAAATGTACATAATGACCTTAATTTCCATGGAGTTGGAGCTGCAAAAATAATCTTGGCCTCGTCTTGAGTGAATAAGACTGCTTTGTTCATAAAGGTTTGGTTAAAAATAGTGCTATTTTTCAAAGAAATTGTGACATATTGTTAAAGCTTCTTTAATACTGTAATAAATTTGGTGATAATTATTCATTCATCTCTCCTGATCTGAAAACTGTACAGTATCAGCCCGTGTGCATGCAGCAGCATTCCCCCGCTTTGATTTTTAACGTAAAAAGAGGGGAGGAAAAACTACAGGGACAGACGTTAACAGAAAGAGCACAAGGCTTTCAGTTCATATCAGTTGTTACTCTGCTCAAGCTGCAATGTGCCACCCCTTACTTTTGGGTGGAATGACTGCTACTACTTGTAGTCGTCAAACATGGAATGAAATTAAGTATGTCGGTTTTGGTAAAAGGTCAGCGTTTCTTTCAAAAATTTCCAGAGATTTTTCTTCTTCTTCCAGGCTAGCTTCTCTTTTTTCTCTGCCTTGAACTTTTGGCCTTGCCCTCAAGAATATGGGTGGTATATGTTTTAAAATTGATATATTAATGTTGAATTTTTATTGTCACGGTTTCTGTTCATGTGCCTTTCAAATCCTTCATTTGTTTGTTTCTGAACTTTGGATGTATCGTAAAAATGTCACCATTGTGGCTGAACATTAAGCACCTTCCCATTTTGCTCTGGGCCGTTGAAATAAATTTGGACCAGGTGCTCCTCTCATAATAGAGCTCCTTGATGTGCCCTGATAGCGAGCCGGCGAGCGGAAGCTGTCAGCCTTCAGCTGGCTTGAAGAATGCAATTAGAGCAGTTTTAATACTGTTGAGGGACCCCATCCAATCAAAGCTGTTTGAGTTAAGCCAAGTCTAGGATCCTAAACAGGTATTTTAAGCACGTCAAGTTCGTTGTCTTAGTCAGAGTGGATCTGTCATTCCCACACACTGTGGTTTTGTGTTATTTTTTGTGTGTGTGTGTTGTTTTTTTTAAATACTGGGGAAGATACTCCCATTCCTTACCAGGTCACTGGTATTTTATCTGTTAGCTTTGTCTTTATGACACTGTTAATACTTGTGGTTCAAAGCATTTATTGTCAAATTAAGGTTTAAAATGCATTTTTAAATGTCAAAAGTGCCTATGCCTTTACATAAACCACAGATTAGGTAAATTCATAGGCAGTTCATCACTAGGTTTTCCAGGTTTGCCTGTTGAAAGAAAAGGGAATGTCAGTACAGATCACAACTTATGAATTATGTAGGGGGGAAAAAAACTCTAGAAAGTAGACAGTATTACAATAAGGTACATTTTTACTGAAGAGTTAGTTGGAGTTAATTTCAAAAGCAGGTGTGATTTGCTGATACTAAAAGAAAAGGGTGAAAAAGTTGCAGGCTCATCCATTTTTCTTTTTTTCCTTTTTTTTTTTTTAAATTTTTATTTAGTACTTCGAAGTTTGTTGGTTGCTTCTTCCATTTCTTAGTGTTAGGAATTGATGTTTCCTTGAGGGTTACTCCTCAGCTGGATGTTCCATTTGTTTCCCTGCTTTTCCTTTGTTAGTGAAGTTGTAGCTCAGTTACCTGTTTTCAGCCTCACTGACTTGCAAAATAGGTCATGAAAGCAGATAATGGAAAGGGATTTTTGATAGTCTCCTTATGTTGGGGATTTTTTTTTTCCATTAGTAGTTTGGTTGGTTTTTTTGGTTTGTTTTTCTTATTTGTTTGTAATGATCTTTTGCATAGTCTGATTTTCTAGACCTACTTAAAGAACAAAAAAATAAGAACTGTTTGTTTTGATGCCTTCTTAGGAAATTCTATATTTTCACGTTAAAGTGGAGAAGGATGCAGAAAGTGAATTTGGTGTGTCTGGGACTTGCTTGACCACATTTTGTTTTGCTTTATCTTTGTTAAATCAATAGCATTAGTGAGTTAAAACTTTGGTTGTCTTATTATGAGTTATGATTGCTTAGAAGATATTGGGACAAACAACTGAATAACAGAAAGAGTAATGAACTTTGGTATTTGTCCTTGACCAATGTCTACTTCCTCTCAGGAGCTGTCTTCTTCTTTCCTTCCATTACTTGTTGCCTTGTCTTGTCTGTACTAAGCCTTTCTTAGGAGAGAGTGAGCCATGGTGTATGTAAAAGGGAAGGAAAATGCCTCCAAGCAGTGAAGTGCAGGCTGGATTCTGGACCCAGTGCTAGTTCTGTGCTTGCTTTTGTGATGCATCAGGGAGCAAATCAATAAACTCTTCCATTAGTTCCCACTGCTGCCTGTGCTACTGCTAATGGCTAATTCTTGACCGTATCCAGTGGTATCTGGGCTTTTTCCACACTATTTCAAATATAGACTGTGTTCTTTGTTCTCAGGTAAGAGTGAAGATGAGGGCTTGTTGAAGGCTTAATTTAATATTCAGCAAGATCTCAATGGGTTGGTCTGGAAAGGGTTGAGTGCTCTTCAGTAACTGAATGTGCAAAAGGCCTACGTGTACAAACTGCATGATCCTGGAAAGGGAAAAACTTGTTAAGAAAAAGATTTCAGAAAATGGTCTGTGATCTTGTGGCACTTCAGCAGCACCTGGAGCAGTTGTGTCTTGTATTTTGAAGGAAGCAAAACAGAAGATGGTAAGAAATAGGAATGCAGTTACGTGTGGAGCACTGAAAATCCTTCTGCTTTTGGTGACGTTGAGGAGGCCAGAGCTGGAATTTGAAGTCAGGTTTTGAGTTAACAAAAGCAGTGGGGCAGCTGGGTTTTGTCGCAGCTCCCAGAATAGCACGGAGTGGGTCAGACTTGGGCCTGGCACCTTGTAAGAACTGGGGGAGAAATGGGTGTCCTTTTCAGTCCCTAGATGCATGCAGCACAAAAATTGACCACGTGAATTTACAGTAAGAATGGTTCAGGTGTGATGGAAATAGTTTCAGACTGGTATCTTCATTTCTAGCAGTTATTTATCAAAATATTAGGAATAATATAGCTGATCCTTCTGGCAGATGAGTGGACTAGTTAAACATCTGAGGTCCCCTCTCATCCTGTCTTCTGTTATGCTCTGATTTTTGCCTGTAATAAAAGAAACTTCCTGATGCTTCTTTGGTATCTAGGTCAGTGATTGGAGGCTTGCTGGGCTGCTTCTGCTGTAAGGTTTTTATGGGGTCTGTCTTGCGTCTGCTCTTAGCCTTATTTTGTTATGAAACAAGACTTGACCCAGCTGTGCTAATTCTACATGTATTTTATTTTTCTGGTTTTTGTCTCATCTTTTGGCCACTTGTAACCAAGTTTGCCATTGGGATGAAGATGTCATAGAGGTGGTGTTCCTATTACCTTTTCCAGGGAAAGATGCCGTTTATGTCTGCAGATGATGGAAAGGCCATGCCTGCCACCTTAGCTCATCATCCATGTGATGGAGAGGTGATGAGTGCTGGAGGCACAGGGGAGTATTGAGAAGGAATTCATGGTGTGTAAAGTATCAAAGAACAATCTTCCCAAGCAATGTTCCTCTGCATCCCAGTTCTCTGGTGTTTGCTCACGTTCTCATCTCAGTCAGAGTTTCTTGGCCACAAGAGAAGAGTCCATGGGAGGGTTTCTGAGCCTCACTGGAGCTCCCAAAGCACAACTTGTTTGCGTGTCATTGCAGAGAGCCTGTCCTTTGCAAGGACAGTACTCAGACTGTACCAGAGGATTGTCTTAAAACCAGTAAGCCCAGCTGGGGCAATTTTACTGGTGAAATCAGCAGGCCATTCGTAGTTCCTCAGGGTGAGGCCTTGCCTGGCGCGGTGCCTGACAGGGCCCTGCTGTATGGCTGCCTCTTGAAGCCAGCACGTTGCCCACAGGCCTAGTGCCTGGCTCTAACAAGTGCTATCAATCTCCCATTTGCAAAAAAAAAAAAAAAAAGTCTGTGTTATAAGTTCATTACATCTCCCTAAAGCAGTTTTATTTTTTTTTATTTTTTTTAACTTCAGGAGTCAGGGTTGTTTTAAAAGACTATTAAAACAAAATGACTATTGTCATTTAAACAAATATTAAAGAACGGGATGAATGTTAAGCAAGGGTGATATTAAATCTGTTTCATTTCTGTGGAAGAAAAAATTACTTGCTGCATTTGACTTGACTTTGTTCACTCCAGTAATTACCAGGTATGTTAAATATGCAAGAGCTGTGTCCCATCCGTAATTGCAATTATTTGCTTTCCTGATGTATTGAGGATGGTGAAGGTAATGATTCTACTGCAAATTCAAAGCAGGTTCTGCTCATAAATTTTTTTTCCTTTTCTGTTGCAGATCTGTCCTTGCAAGCCGACTGCTGTTTGGGCATATTTTTGTCATCACTTGCAAACACTTTAATCAGCCCTAAGTGCTGTCACTGTGGATTAGAATATTTGTAGTGCAGGAGGGCACAAAAAGAGGAAAGGAACTGCGGGAAAAATATTTGGAAGTGGCAGAGAAGCACAAGTAGCTTTGACAGGTCAAATTATCAGTTCTTCCATGCTCCAAAGCAAATAAAGTGTTGGAGTTGTGTAGCCTGGGGCTCTGCAAACAGAAGTATACTCAGGATCTGCTGTAATAAGTCTTTCTTAGCAGACACTGCATAGCAGAGGTGGTTTCCAAACTATACTGCTTGTCTGATGCAGAGATGGGGAGGTTATCCTGAGTGGCAGAGAGGAGGAGGATGTCAGGAGGCAGGCCCTCCGTGCCTTTTAGCAAGTTGAGATCAGAAGGTAGAAAGTCCCTGCCTTGCAGAATATGATACACGGCTAAGGGTGGTTGTTTGCCTAGTGTCAGTCAGGAGATGGTAAGTAGGGATGGTTCCTGTCAGACATGCATGCCCACATGTTAAATAGTTGGCTGTCCTCTTTTTAATCCCCTTTGCTGAACTTAGCAGTGGTTCATATAGTCTAAGCAGTAGCTGTGGTTTAAGGAGGATACATAGGGAATAGCTTTACATTACATTTAACATTGCCTTTTCTGCTACAGCAGTATATCCAACAATGCCTTCTGCTTAGTGTACAACAGTATTAAGTAATTCTGTGCTTCTGCTGTTGTACGGCTTGATTTAACCATCTGCAGAAATACGGGCACCAGTGATTTAGCATTTGTAGGGCAGTGAGCCCTTGATGAAATGTGCAAGCTCTTCTCCTTAATACTACTATGAGCTATATCTTGGAAGCTGTAATATCTAATGTATTGACCTTTCTCCATACATACACCTACAGAACATTTGAATTGTAAGTTCAGTTTGATGGTACCTCTACAAAGGCTGGAAGTTATTGAAATAGTAAAGATAGAATTACTCAGTCTATATTTTCCGAGGTTCCACATTTACATTATACTCTTTGTTCAGCTCCCAGTGCCACAGGAATGCTATGTCTTCATGTCTCAAGCACTGTAATTCTCTTAATGCTGTCCTGATAATTCAGGGCTTTTGAAATGGTCATTTCCCTATTAATGAGCGAGTGCATGCAAATGTACATGTGTAAATAAGTCTGTATGTCTTTATGTATTAATGTAGTGTAGGTGTGCACACACCCTCATGCAAGCTCTTACCTCGTCAGGAGACAATACAGTTTTCAGTGTTTTGTGTGCGTGGCACTGAGGTAGAGAATACAACCATGTTATAATGAAAAATATTGTCTGAGGTAACATTAGAAGTCTTTCTGGTTGTTGCCTGGGTAAACAAGGAGCTCACTTTGTTCTTCAGTGCAGGTTAAATAGAGCACAAAACCCATTGCCTTAATTTGGCACCTAATGAATTTTCATCAATAACTGCAGCTCTCAACCTGTTGGTTCCTGGATTTCTGAACTAACCTCTTCTTTTGTCTGTTTTAAACTCCTGAAACTCCTCAAGTCTTGAATTTGTGTCATTTAAACACAAACTTTGTACTCTCCCTGAAAACCATTTTAAAATCTCCTGATGCAAGTTCAACAAAAATTTCTGCATAGTGTTTTTGAATGGCTGTTCACTCTGAGTAAGTACCCTTTATTTACAGTTTAAAAAACCCACAAGAATAAAACCCAGAAGTTTTATATGCAGTAGTGATAGATGACTGAAATTTCTGTAACAACTGGTAGAAAGTCTGTAGTTCTACTCAGCTTAGCTATTGGTATTGCTTTGCGACAGTTTTACCACAAGTAATCTGATAGTTCTCAAAAGAAAGCGATACGAATTGGAAGACCAGGCATGTATTCCTATCAGCAACAAGAGAACAAGCAAACCGATAAGAGAATTAAATTAGGTGAAGAAAAATAAATAGATAATAAAAGTAAAATCATTACGGATCTAAGAAACAAAACCATAACTTCAGCAGCATTAACTTTTAGCAGACTGTTAAAATGTGAAGGTGTGATTCTTGTTTAAAATTACTAAATGCAGGAGTCCCGTGGGGAAATACAGCCATCGGTGTTAGTTTTATGAAAAAATTAATATATAGTTATGTTTAATAGGGTTTACACTACAGTGAGTAACCTTAATTTTAACTTCAGGAAGGATATCAAAGAAATCCTTCAAATTCTGGTTTGTTGGTACATTCTTGCATGCAACCCTTAATGCTCATCAGGCTCAGAGGTAGTGCCTGCGTGTATATTTATGAAGAGACAGGCCCGCAGTCATATTGAGTTGTTAAGACTGCTGCGGCCACCAAAATGAGCGTATTTTTGTTCACGTAGCTGATACTTATCTTTACAGAAAGAAAAATTCTTTTTGGAACTTTTATAGTTGGTTCCATATGGCTTACAGAAGCCACTGAAGTCAAGCGTTTCCATTTAGAGGGCTTTGAACATATATGATCTTCTCTTTTCCCTCTGAACAGAACAAGTGAAAGCTTGTGGAAAGTCGTCTACCTTTGCCATGAATTTTGTGTGAGCACGTGGAAGTCTGCTCCGAGGGATGAGAGCTGATTTTGTTGAAAATGCTCCTTTGGGTTGAAAAAGAAGCACTGTAACTGTGGGGCAAGGTAGTAGTAGGGATCTGAATATAAGAAAGTCATGCTAATGTTTGCGAACAAAGATCCACATTGAAGTCAGACTTGCCTGGTTTCACAATTATTTTGTGTGTAAAATGTCAGGGCATCACTTAGCAGGTTCAGGCCCAACTAAAATAAAGTTGTATAAGCTTAGGTGTATAAAGCTTTCCTTTATACCCACCAACTCAGTGTCTCCAATTGCTAAGGAAACTGTTAGCAAGACCATGAGATGATACGCTTTATTTACTTTCTTGTCATCTTCCACGCTAGAGGAAAATTAACACTGCTGTGGGTAAACTGGACGGGATCGGATGGAATTGGAGTACGTAGTTCAGAGGATACCTCACTGGAAATAATACTTCATAGCTGAGATGGGTCAAAGACTTTCTGGAAGACGTTTGTTTTCCTTGACAGCTGTTTTTAGCATTTCAAGAGGAAAACATGCAATAATAACAAATAATAGCTTTTCTACAGGAAAGTACCAAAGCATTCTTTATCGGTCAGTGCCTAGCAGTCTCCTATTTGAAACAAAACAGAGGGTTTTGAGGTAAACTTAGAGCGAGAATAAAAGGTGAAAAGATTGCAAGAAATATACGCAGTAAGCAGCTTCAAAAAAAGATATATAGGTATATTGGCAAGGTGTTTATGTTAAAAATGTGTGGTGTTGATAGATGTCACTGAAAAAGTTTTGGCATTCATTTTGTGAAAACTCTCATGCAATTGGTTGGAAATTTGGAGTCCAGAGAAGTACATTATCCATAGCAAAACTTACTCCAGTTACCAAAAGAAAGGCATTAATTAAAGACATGCTTCTTTGTTAGTTGTTATAAATATCTCTCTACATCAGAGTCTTCAAACTCTGAAGTTATTTCAGAATATCAGGAAGTAGCAGGCTTGCCAAGATGCATTAAAATGATAAAGACACTTGAAAGAAATTAAGAAGGAAAGATAACCTTAAAGGCAATAAAAATCATGAACATTGGTGTAACTCCAAAATAATATTCTACGGAGATAAATAAATATGTGTAAGGTCTTTCACAAGCCTGTGTGGACGTGCCCTTTCATGGGAGAGCCCTGATATGATGTGTAATCTGTAAGTGAACACTCCACATTGGTGCGATATATGATTTGCTCTCCGTGAGAACTTTTGGCAAGCATGCTAGTAGAAAATGAAATGAAAAAAGGAAAATGAAATAAGGACTGGGATCTCCTGTCCAGAATTCACTGGTAGCTTGTACTCGGGGAGAATGTTCTCTGATGGGTGAGGAATGGATGGTTTTAAGTTGCAAAACCTTGACTAAGAAGGTGAATACTTACTGTCATAATGTCTCTGTGTTTTAAAAATATGTATTTACATACTCATTTCAAAAATACTCCTGAGAGGATAAATAGAAGGTCATTAGGTTCTTGGGCTTTCTTCTGTTGAGTGAATGCAGCGTTTTCACTCAACAACGTTTTACATTGCTTTACAAGTGAGGCAAACTCGTGTTGAACTGCTTGTTACTTCACAGCATCGTGTCACTTTTTTTTCCCCCAAAATAAGCTGTGATAGCTTTTTTGTTTGATTGTCTGTTTTCGTATATTGCCCATTTTTGGGGATTTAGCATCTTCCTTTCGTCCATCCACTTTCACCTCTTTGGATTGGCAGGATGCAATAATTGATATGGACAAGAGGTTTCTGATTTTTTTTAAGAAGGTGCATTTATTCTGGTGATATTAAAAGATTAGTTACAATTTTGTGTTTGTGTGTGGTATGTGCACATATTGTTTGGATTTAGTATTTCATCGCTGCTTACCACTTTAATGTTACCATCATTGTATTGCAGTATCTGAATTTATTGTTCTCTCTGGTAGTCCTGCTGAAAACACCGTTCCTTCTAAAATTATCTTCTGCCCTTAAACTACAGTTTCAAAGCTGTGACGTTGTTTTGAAGTTTCCTGTTAATATACTGTCAGAGGGGAAGCTGCCGTGCAGTTTGACAAGGGACTGTGGTGTAAAGGACTCTGGAGTTGGGGGCTGTTTTTTTTCTGGACACCATTTTGTACCTCAAATTAATGTTCTTTTCCTGGTTATTTTTGGGCACTTCTTTGAGAGCAATTCATAGTAGGCATAAAATTCCAACATGGACTATTTAAAATGCTGCTTTTATTCTAGCCTGTTAACTCTCACAATTGAAACCCTAAGGAATATTTGAGAAATGCTGGTCACAATTTTGCAAGTAATAGGATCATAAATAAGCATCTATATGCAGGTAAGGACTTAACAAATATCCATTCCTTGAAGAAAAGCCTACTCTGCACCTCTAAATTGCTGGATTTATCTCAATAACATGCAAAGTACTACAAAATATATGCACACACCACCCCCCAAACAATTAGAGACATCTGTCCTGCTGTGATGGGATTTGGCAATGGAGGGCTCAGAAGGTTAGGCTGATGAGATGTGATGGGGGTGGGGGGATCTTGAGAGCACACTCTACTAGGAGTGAGTTTTATTTTTTTCCTGAGGTTATAAGCACCTGCAGTTCCCATTGAATTTCTTTCTTAGAATCAGACTTCACTTACACCTCTCCAAAAAAGTTGAAGCACTGCATAAATTTTAACTGTGGTGTAACTGTGGATCATGTTAACATGTAGATAAGCATAAGCTGTCGTGTACATACCACGGACAAGTACATAAAAAAAAAAAAAAGCAACATATGAACTACACTGAACTTGAACTATATACTGACTGCAAAGGAAGAGAAAACAAGCTAACTGAATGCACAATGGAGGGACAAGAGACAATCGAAGTTCATTTCAACCCATCACAGAAAGATGACTAATGGCAGAAATTGACGTATAATGTTTATTCCATGTACCTGTCAGTTGTTTTGTGCATAAGAAATTAATTGCTCTTAACCAGAAAAAAGGTGATTTGATGAAGGATGAGTAGGCCAGGCTAACTCTGCTTGACATTTATGCATAAAGAGAAGAGGTGGAGGTTTTGTGTATGTGTGAGATAAAAGCCTCAAAAAGATCCTAAAGAAAGAAAATTAAGGGGAGGTGTGTGTTTCCTGGTTTATGTTTGTTGGTTGTAGTTTTTTTTTTTTTTTTTTTTTTTGTGTGTGTGTGCATGGGTTGATAATGGACTTCTTGAACTCTTATAGGGACCAGTCAAGTTTTCAAAAACATGCAAATGAAACTTCAAGGCCATCCCTCTGTTACAGATATTTCTCAGTTTAGTGGTTTGCATCTCAACAGTGCTTGGTGATGCAAATGTTGTTAGGTAATAGAGCAGCCATTAAAAAAAAAAAAGTGCTCATTTATTGAAAATAAATCAATGAAAGTTTAACAAGTGCCACTGAAAGAAAGCTGTGATATGAATTCAGAGGGAGCCAAATCATGCTGCTGTAAAACCTGGTTTGGGTTGTTCACACAAAAGCAACAAGAGAATGTACTGGTGCACAGAATTTTTGCTAAGTATTTGGAAACTGTTTACATATCTACAATTCCAGATTTATTTTCCTTGATATTTTGAAATGCGGTGTGTGTGTGCATTTGTGTGTAAAATGCTTAGGTATCCTAGCTGGCCAATAGAACTGCAAAAGGTTCAAGTATATAGATAGAAAGACAGAAATAAATGTACTTTAATTAGCTAAAGCACATGCAAATGATTGTTCAACTTTTCCTTGGCATTATTTGTTGTAGGTATTTTTGGCAATGTTTTTTTGTGTGCACATGTGCTGTCTGTTATTTTGTACGTAACCCAAACTTAATCCTATTACCATTTTAAGTGTGAGTGTCTTTCCGCTTGTGTGGTAGTGTACCTCCACTTCCACTATCTTGATAGGAAGAATTTTCTCCCCTCATTCTGTTTGCCTGAAAGACAAAAATTCAGCAGCATTTGCAACCCTTATTGGATGAACGTTTCAAAGTTACCCCTCCATTGTAGAAGTTTTCTTTTTTTCATTCCCACAGGCAAAGATGAATGTGTAGGAGGCTGTATTTGGTGATCTTAGTAATTCTATCATGTTGTTTTGATAGTGTACAACTGCAGTGATTATAAAGATTTCTGTAATTTGTAGGTTGATTTTGTGTTTGTGGTTTGACTTGTTTTTAAAATGTTACAGCAGCTTGTTGTGTAACATGTCTGAAGTCATTAACATTTCTGTATACCTTAGATAGCTAATGCTCCAGCCTGTCATATTTGCTGTAATCCTTAGTTCTTCTAATGTTTCTCTGTTGCATAAATATTTACTTTAAAAAATACCTTTTATTATGACTTTAACAATGTAAGCACAAAATGAGTTCTTGCAGGTTTCTGCTTTCATGCTGTGACTGCACCTGAGCTTTGCAAAATACCACTTTTATTCTCTAATTTTGGCTCTCTCTTGAGCAGAAACTGCCAAATAGCTGACATTCCTTCTTCGTTTGACTGTGTCCATAAACGCGGTGCAACCGCTCCTCACTTTCTGCACGATAGTCCTGGAAGGAAATTCCCTCCCTTCCTTCCCTCTCCTGGACACTGTCAGTGTGGGGATAACTGCAGGGCTCGAAATGCCAAACACATCCATCCATCCATCCCCTGCTGTGGGCAGGAGCGATGGGAGTTTCGAGATGCCTTCAAGACAGGCTGTCCCGTGCCCTTTCCAACCAGGCAGCCTCTGTTGTAAGAGGTGGCAGCACTGTGAATCCTTATCCCAATCCCGGGACGCAGGGAAAAGCGGGAAAGGTGTGCTGGGGGGGGTTGTAGGGCAGGAGATCCGGCTTCCAGCCAGGGCAGCGAGCAGCTACTGTAAGTCTGCCGGCAGTAATAGCGGTGCCATCTGCAGTAGGGCAGGGCGTGGAAACCCACGGTACACTAGTACCTCGTTAAAAGTTTCTTAGGTAGACTTTGTAGCCTTCTAGCATGCAGCGCTGGAGCGGGAAGAAGGGAAGCATTAAACGTGTCTGCACTTGTGATTTAGGGAGAGTTTTGCCCAAAATAAATAAAGCATGCCTGTCTTGGGATAATTCTCCCACTCACAAGAAGCAGCACATTACCTCCTTTGTGGAATACCTTCTTCAGCCATGCGATGCTATTTTAAACTGAACCTTGTGGGCTGCCTGGTTGGAGTCTCCTTCCTTAGTGCTTCGAAGGAAAGTTAGACCTGGAGTCAGAGCAAATACTCTTCAGTACTTCACAATGCATTCTTCACGGTTGTGTTTGTAGCTATTGTACAAACAGAAAATAGTTTCATGCTCTTCATAGTGTGATTATTAACACCTACTCCTTCTGTATGGATGTCCTAAATTTGGGCAGAGTTTGCAAAATCTAATTGATGCCATTTCTTTTAATCCTTTGGGTAGCCATGCCATGCCTATTTGCTCAATGTCTGTACTGCTGGGAGGTTCCCAACCAGGACTTGTAATTTTAGTCTTTCAAAATGAAGTCTCCTCTGCATCTGAAGAAGAAAAAATGCAGATAAATACTACCTCTAATTCCAAGTCACAGTGTATTCTAATAACACTGAACATAAGAGTGATACTCCACGTTTGGTATTTATTGTATGTATGGAGGATGCCCCAAGGATTTCAGTACAAAGAGAATAATACATTGTTTTGTGAGTAAATTAGATTATGGGCAAAACTCATCTATGTTAAATGCATTTTCATGTACTGAGAATTGATTTTTCTTCGTTCCACTGCAGTTACTGGGACCGTTTGGAAGCATTCATGCGTTGATCAAAGTGAAGAGAAGCAATTTAGAATCTGAACTGTCATATTTGTTTCCATACAGTATTTTATTCTAAAAAGTATGTTTCTAACAGGCGAACTCTCCCTTTTTACCACAGGGACTATAAAACTCCTACACTGCCTTTAATTGTCAAAGGCAGAATAGTCATTGTATGCTTGACAGCAACAACTGTTGGCTGTTTTGGTATTATTACAGCTGCTCCAGCTTCAGATGCTCATTTTGGTTTAGTTCATTTTTTCATAAAATTCATAATAAAATATGTTGCCTTTTGATTTCAAGGAGTGTCCTTATTAAGTTGTGGAGAGATAGGTGTGTTTGTGTGCGTATAAACATATGGTCAACTTCTGTTGTGTTTCTTATGTCTTCATCTCCTCAGTTCTTCCCTGTTTGACCCTTTGTGTGCTATATAGTGACAACATTACTCAACTCTATTACAAATTGCACTAAGTTCACTGTATTTGTATATAATGGATATATTTTAGTATTTCAAAAGACAAATTCACAGTAGAAATACTTATAACTTATATACTTATTAGAAAAATACTTATTAATACTTATATTAATACTTATTATTACTTATATTAATACTTCTTTTTAAAGAAAAAATACTTATTAGAAAAAAAATGTATCAGCATACATTTACAGTGCTAAGATGTTTCCATAAAAATCTTCATTCTAATATTTTTTTGTAGTTTGTCTAACCGAGTTCATTAAAATGCTTTCTCATAAGTAGCTTGAGTCTTTAACAGAAGTACCTTTTAGATGTTTGTATTAGATACCTTCAGTACTTTATGATACGCATTAACAAAAATCTCTTTCAAAGACTGTGCTATATATATTTATACATAAATACATATAAATCTTGTCATGGAATGAGAGTTTTAATGTAACATTAGCCACCATAATTAAATTGGTGGTGATACTTGAATTTCTTTACATGTTTGTTGATATCTTTCCCAAGTTGATATCGTGATGGATGGCTATTTTTGAGATGTATATTTTAGCTAGATATCAGTTCCCATTGGATTCTAGTGAGTCCTTTGACTTTAATTGGTGTTGTGACCTTGAGAATCTCCACAATACCCACTCCCATTCTGTACGTTATTTGCCAAGAAATGTAAGGTAGAACATGTATATGCTACAGTAATTCCATGTGTAAAAATGAGGCACGTTTAGTGCCAATGTAGTGACTTTAATAATAAATTAGCAAATTTGTTCAGATGTACCTTTTTTCCATCATTGATACTAGAACTGGAATAACCGTCAAAAGGTCCACGTTCTTCATGGTGCTGGAAGAGGAAAGTCCACTTTCTATTAAAATATAACATTTCTGAAGATCCTAGATAAGTCTTTCTAGGATTAGCTTTTATGGTTATTGCAGGGTTGTAATAAACTCAACGTGTCTGTTTGCAGACATTTTGTTAGGGATGTCGCTATGGCAGGGGATACAACTGGTCTGTCTGTTCAGCAGTGGCTGAAGTCTAACCAGCTGCATTCTGCATATACCATGGTTTGGACTTTGGAGCTGCCGTTGGGGAAAAAAATGGCTAGTTTTAGGTTAGTCTGAGACAGATCAGATTCCTTGCTCTGCTGACCATGAGCCTACCTAGCGTGTGAGGCAGAAGCCTCCATGCGAGGGGAGGAGGCAGCAGTGTGAGATGCGCCAAGTGCTATCCATAGTGGTTGTGGTTGCCTTTAGCTGACTCCATAGCTCCTGGGTTTTGATGCCAGAAACAAAGGGCACGCCATTCAGTGAAGCCTGAAGGTTTGTTGGAACTAGCTTGAATAATGTGAAATTGGAATAACTTAGGTTTACAAGGCACATGATATGTTAATGTTGTTAATCACGCCAGAAAGCTAGCTGTCATTCAATAGTGACGTTATTTATAGTGCTGGTATTAAGCTTTTTTCTATAACAAAGGTAAAGGTGACTTACCAGCTTCTAGTCAGGATGTTTATTATGATTATGCAAGAAATACTTCATATTCTGTGACAGAGTATGGTGAAACATATTTATTGTTAGCAGATAGTTCTCTTGAAAGAGAAGACCAACAGTGCTAGGAAAGAAACCCTGGCATGTCTTAATATCAGTGGAAAATGGGATATGAACCAAAGTTCAAGGGAAATATTGGTGATTTAGAGATTGATGTAAATCACCTTATCCAAATAGGGTTCCTTATCCATAAACCATATTGGTGTTCTGAACAAGATTAAAAGAGTCTAATAATGAAATTACCCCTTTAGCAAGCTGTTTTTTCAATATTAAATTACTCTTCCCTTTCACTTCACTTGTCCTGAAGGTAAAATTAAAAAAGGTTGAACGTTTTCGTTTATGAACAGCTAAATTACCATAGATTACTGTTAAGGTTTGATATCGGGCCAAGATTCATTTTTACTTGATGTCTAGTCTTTAAGAACAAGAGATGTCTGATGGGGTACCCACTCTTTCTTGAGTGCCTGCCAAATCTTGTATGTCAGCATTCCCTCTGATCTTTTAATGGGGGTTAAAAGGAGAAAACCAGGGTTTTTATTGCAAGTGGAAAGTAGTTTGCAATGGAGAGATTTAGTTTTCTTTTAGTTATTGTAATGATGGTAGTGCATCAAATAGCATTTTATTTTTATAGGAGCTTTTCTCTTTTTTTTTTTTTTTTTAAACTGAAATACTGTAGAGAATAGCAAGAGGAAACATCTCAAATTTTTGTTAGATAATGAAATGCTTTAAAAATATCCTTTGAAGTATACAAATGGGTGTTAGACTGTGCTTCACGATTGTTTTGGGATGTCATGAAAGGCAGCAGCTTGGCACCCTTTTTAAAATACCTTTCGTAGCAGTGGGGCTGTGTTGCCTGGTACCTGCACCCACTGTGGTCGCGGAGCTGCCCGACCCCTTTAGTGGAACGTGCTGGGAGACAGCCCATGAACCTCAGAGCAAATCCCTGTGGAGTTTTCCTCTGTGCTTTCTGTTGTGGCAAAGTCCTGGGCAAGTTAATCAGGCAGAGATGTACTTACTGAAAAATTATGCTGTCTTTCTATAGTATAGTACTATATGTAGTTTCTATAGTACTTCATTCGGGCTATAATCCCCTCTGGGATTTAGATTCTTTCAAAACTGGTTAATATTATTTTCCTTTTTATTCCATTCTCCTTCTGCATAATAATGCTATTCCATCTGAACCAAATCCTCTAGGTTTGGGTGGGTTTGGTTGTTCCCTGTTGCCCCTAACACCACAGTGGAAACTGCAATCTGTCTGGCACTGAAGGATTCTGTCTGTCTGCACTTCCCTTTCTATCCGCCTCACTTGCAGTGCTGTCTGTGCAACCAGGAGGAAAAGCAGGCTGCAGCTCTTCCTCGGGGTTAGGGAAATTCAGTCTGTTCTCTGACCGAATGACATGAAACTTGAGAGCTAAAGTTGCTTCTGCAATTGTGTTTTTCTGTGGAATATAAGAGCCTTTTTATAAAAGGTGGATTTTGAATTAACAGGCAGTAACGTGGGCTTCTGTAGGCTGCCATTGAATAGTGGAGGAGAGCTCAGTGTGTGCTGTTGGAAAACAGTTGCCCACGGCATCATTTTTTATGCAGCATGTGTCAAACAGCAGTTGTCAAAATTGGAGCTTAAAAAAAATAATAAATCAAATCTGTGTTTAACTTCAGAAAAATTACTTAATCTCCTGTAGGTGGGTGTATGATGTAATCACCCATACAGATTGCTGTGTATTTTGGAAAACATCCACAACTCCCAATCCAAACAAATATGAGAAAAAAAAGCTGGATTTTAAGAACTTCAGTTAATTCAGGCTTCGTTTTAAACTAATCTTTTGAAAACATTTTACTAATTTGGGCGTTTAATTTTAATTATTATTTCTCTTTCAGATGAGGCAGGGAAGGGTAAGCTGGCAGTGCTGTGTTTCCTAGAGCTGCCCATTTGGGCCCATTTAGTGTGAGATGCCAGCTTTCTGTCTGAGAGTTTTCATCAGCATTTTGCTGTACATCATCGATCAAACCATTAGCAGTGGAGGAAGCGGTTCTGATTGTGCTGTCCCTGGTTAATCGGTTCAAATGATTCTTTCCATAAAATGTGTGTGTTTAGGAGGACTGCAGCATTCATAAGGAGTCTGCCTGAAAATCCGTGTGTAGGATCCATTAATCCTACTAATGATGAGTGTGAACCTTGTCAGTTCATTGGGTTTTAATACCCCTATGCTAAAATAATTCTCGCTCGATCTCGTGACCCTGCTTATTCCACCAAGCATACAGTGTAACCGGTACTGCAGGAGAACCTGCAGTGCTGCTGCTGCTTGGTTCCAAGGGGGAGAGAAGGGATGGCAAAAAGTTGAAGTGGGAAGCAAGTTCACTGGGTAAAATCTTGGGAATACCTTGGGGGGGGCAGCAGTTGCTCAGTTCACTCAGGAGCAGGGCCATAATTCCCCTTTCACATTTGTAATTTAGAGTTTACAGAAAGCACCTCTGGCAATTAAGAAAAATAGTGTAGAGAGGAGCAGAGCATTATGGAGATGCTTCAGCTCCTGGGAAGCCCTCTTTTTTCTCTTGGGCTCTATCTAGCTGCTCTCATGCTGGCAATCCCCTTCTTGGGCAGCAGGAGCAAGGGCTCAGTCTGCGTGTGCCCCCAGAAAGCTGCTGGAAGAGTAGGGCTGTGCTGCCCTTCCTGTAGCCCTGATGGAGACGGAGTGGTTTTCTTTCCATGGCAGCTGGACTGCTCGAGTCGGTTGTGCTGTCAGCGAGCTTGTACATCTCCCTTTGTTACTGGATGTTTAGGCGAGAGTAATTTGTGTGGATGGAGAAAAGGACAGAAGCTGCATAAAGTGTGCAGATGATGTAATGTGGGTCAAACCCCTGCAGAAAGAGGTGTCAGAGATGTAATGTTGATTTTATGTGCTGTAGATTTTTCTTTCTTTCTGGATGCAGTTCTCATTGTACCAAGTTGGGAGGAGGAGATGCCTAATTTTTAATACGAGCAGTTTACAACCATTCACATTTAAACAGTTTATAGGATTCTCGGTAACAAAAGGTGGTCTAATTATAGAGGAAAGGAAAACAATATAGTGAGGATATTTACAATGTGTGACCTATTTGAATTATGATCTTGTTAACTATACAAAAATGACAAAAAACAGAACCATCCCAGTGAATTAAACGTTTAGGCTTTCATTAATGAACTTTTTAATATAGAAGAAATGGAGGAGGTTAATTTTTTCCCCTTTAACATCAAAAGAAGCTTGCACTTTGAGTGAACCTGTTCTTTCTTAAGATTCAGCCCACTAGATTTCAAACTGGGGAAAAAAAAATGACAATATTTTTTCTTTACAACTAGCCCACACTAGAGTGTTTAGTTTCTGCCAGTAAATCACATGCCAGGGTTTCTACTGCCCTTTTAAATCAATTGAAGGTGTGATTCCTTTCCCTGTGATTTTTGTTTGACTTCCCTTTTGTAGTTGATCTTAATTGTTCTTATTTGCAGGCTTTAAATGTTGATGGACTGTGTCATTTATAACCCTTTTTCATTGCACAGTGACCTTCATAGGGGAATTTCATACATGTTTTCACTGGGCTTTGGTTGTTCTGTTTTATGCATGCAAGTGAAGCTGGCAATAAAAATTAGCATCCAGAAGTATGGCTTTCTGATTAAAGCAACACTATAAAAATCTGGTTGCGCTATAGATAAAAACATTTCAAAATGTTTACAAACTGACACAGAAACTCTGCTAATGCAGATGGCTAAATGCAGTGACCCCAGTGAATGTAATTTCTTGTTTCCTTTCCTTTCCTTTTTTTTTTTTTTTTTTCCCCCCCTGGACATAAACTGAATTTTGCCCAACTCTTGTAGACTAACACTTGATATAATCTCAGTTGTGGTACTTTTCTTATTGATTTGTTCGATGGGAAGTGTATCCTGTACAGACTGATGTGCAAAAAAAAACCCACGTCACCCCATAGAGGCTTTATTGGTTACCCTGTGGAAATGAGTAAGTTTTGTCCAAGATATCGTGTGTCTTCTGTGAAGTTGCTGCAGAACTGACAGCTATATTAAGCTCTTTATGTTCACCTCACTGTGCGTGAGTATACTTAAGTTCAAAAAAGCAGGACTGGGCCTTGCACTGGATATGTGGAAGAGCTCTCTGCTTATTTTGCAAGAAGTCAACAAGCAGCAAAAGAGCCAAAAAAAAAAAACAAAAAGGGGGGGTTGCAAAAAGATGATGGAGATAAGGAAATGGCATTTGTTGCAGTGTCGTGATAGCGTGTAATAAACCGAAGGTAGTTTTAGATGTGCTCAGCTCAAGTGTGCTAACAGGAGGCTGTCTATCCATGGCAGCGGGTAGCTGGCACAGGCTGCAAAAACGTGGAACAAGGCAGAGCACATTGGATTTAACTCCAGGGTGGTCACAACCATGTTTATGTTCATTCCAAACCTAAATTAGAGCTGGAAGTTCAGAACTAATGGCTTGCTTTGATTATATTCAGTGGCAGTAGCCAAAATATCAAAGAATCACTTTTCTATGTTCTTGCTTGTTTGCCTGATGTTGTCTGAGTTGAAGCTGCTCTGCCCTTTTTGAAGGGACATGAGGTTGGCAAGCACTGGCAGTCCTTCATTTTTTGGCCCCCTCCACTCCATGCAATTTTTGAATCTCGGGTTTTCTAGCAAATAGGGCAGGTCACGCGAAAGCTTAATGCTTAGACTGGGATGTTGTAACTAGCGTAAATTTACCCTCCTTGCTGAAAGTTGATAACATCAGGAACTCATCTCAGAGAACAAGATGACCCCCTTTCCCTCTTGGAAAGATACAACTCAACAGTTTCAAGTTAGAAAAACATGAACTCATTTGGTCTTCGCTAATTTATGGCCGGACAAGAACAGAACTTTCTCATCTTAGTCTCTCTTTGCTGTACTTCTTAGAAGCCTGTTCCAACCTGTTTTCTTTTTTTTCCCTCCTCCTCCTGCTCTCTCCTTTGGGTAGGATGACATTAGATGTCTGTCTGTGTTCCCTTGGTTTTGTTTATTTTCTGATTTTCTGGGAAGCAAGGCAAGTCGCATGCTTTCTCGCTCTTTTTCTCCCTCCACCTCCAACTTTAAAGTCCATTGGCTAGTTTCAACCAAGCCTGCTTCTAGAGCAGAAATATCAGAGATGTGTTGTTCCCATAAATTGCATGTAAAGATATTTTTTTTAAAAAAGGAGGGGGCGGAATGGGGGAGGGCTGATAAAGGAGACAGAGTATTTTCCTAGATGAAGAGGCAGTAGGGAAAAGGAAAGGGTAGTAAGCTAAACCTTAGTTGTATACTGAATAATCTGAGGGGGAAAAAGCACTGGTGTGTAGTACAGAGGAATTGGGGATTCTTCTTTTACTTCTGGGTGGCAGCTCCGGATAAAACCCTCACTGATACCTCGTCGAGGATGTTCTGTGTGCTATCTGGGAATAAATAAGAAGTGTTGTAAAGATGGTGCTTGTGCTGCTGAGTTCGAAGTGCAGGTGTGATGCCAGCAGAAGCCCAGTGCACAAGAGCAGGAATGGAGTATGTAGGCGGCGCGCTATAGACAAATGCTTCTCTCCCACTACTTCCAGGGATGGCTGCTGTCTCGTGTGTTAGGCAGAATAATCTCTGACAGTAGCCTGGATGAATGTATCTGAAAGTGCTAGAGGTGTTTTACTTTGGTGGCATGCAAGTGAAGTGGTAAAGAGTCTGCGGTGTCTCGCTGCTGTCATTAGCGCTGGGGGAGTGCACTTCTTTTAGGAAGCAAAACGCTACTTCAGTGCCCATTACTGCAGGCTGACGTGCAGAGTTAGTGTGTTTTCGTTGCTTTAATAAATGGAAGATTTTGCTACTGTGGCTTTGGTGCTGCTTCTGAATTTACTCAGAAGATATCCTTTAGGGCTAACGGGGAATTAGGAACTTCTGTGCCCAGGATGGTTAAACTAGCATTATGTTTCCTCTTGAATCATCTCAAGGTTTATCTGCAGATAAAAGCAACAGCAAAAACATAGCCTGCAGTTCTGTGGTAGAGCAGGTAGGAGGGAAACATGAGGAAACTGCTTCTGATCTCTCTGCTCCCCGCCTTGTCTCTATTCAGTATCTCTGCTATGCTCTGTTCTCCTTTTTTTCTGAGGGAAAATGTGTGTTACATGCGAAAATACTGTGCCCTGGGGATACAGCCAGTTTAGTGCTAGCAGTAACTGAAGTCTTTGGCTCACAATAGCAATTTCTTCTATGATATGCTTACACTCTATCCATCTTCCCATAAATTAAGCTGATTTTGAGTGGGATAGCTATCACGAGTTTTTTTGAGGTAGGACAAATACAGGAAGGAATTCATCCTACTTTTGTAGAATGGGCAGATTAAGGCTGAAGCATGGTCTTCTGATTTCCACACTAGTCCCTTCTCACTGGGTAGTTGTTGTTTTTTCCTTATCTTCCTTGCACTGTGGCACTCTCTTTCATGCTGACATCTTTATTTTGCATTCTGCTGAGAGGAGGTAATGATCAGGACTGCATCATATGATTTATAAAAGGTCATTTCACCCCAGCTAAGAGACTTTGCTGTCTATGTACTGTTGTTTCCAGACTCA
Organism: Aythya marila; assembly: GCF_965140915.1. Classification (NCBI taxonomy): domain Eukaryota; kingdom Metazoa; phylum Chordata; class Aves; order Anseriformes; family Anatidae; genus Aythya; species Aythya marila. The sequence goes on along the minus strand of NC_139043.1, from coordinate 36,173,707 downwards.
GGAAAATGACTTAATTGACCAGACAGGGAAATGGCCATTAGTCTTTGTCCTAAATGGACTTATCTAGACCACAAAGCTGGATTTTGTTTGACAAACATAAAAGTTTATACTGCAGGAGTGAAGTTGCTAGAAGGAGCTGAAGCATCTCTTATGAACAACTACTCATCAGTAGTTCTCACCAGAAAAAAAATCCATGGAGGAATGCAATAAATCATCAAAATTAAATATGCTTACCATATTTTTAATGAAAACTATGGAGTGTTCAGTGATGTGTGTTGCAGAGTAGAGGGGTTCTTTGCAAGTCTTGTTACAACCACTTTGCTATTGAGCAACATTACAGAAATCAGTACATAGCAAATCACTATAACAGATACAAGAAGCCCTGATTTGTTCTTTTGTTCTTTTCATTTAACAATCACTTAAAATGGTAGTACTTGTTGTAGAGCTGGAAGTACTCCATCATAAAGAAAAGATTGAATATGTTTTTAAGTGTTTTCTGCCTCAGATTTGTAATGTAGAATATAAGGGATTTTGCCTTAAGAGTCAGGTGGAGTAAGTACTCTAATGGGCAATTTTGTTTTAAATTGAATTTCTGCTTCATGTGGTGGTGGCGTGATATTAGGTATAGTCCTAATAGACAACCTGTTATAGGACTCAGATCATTACTGTGGGGTCTCAAACTCTGAATTGTTGAACCAATAACACAGATCACTTTTCCAAAATGTTGGTTAGATGTTGGATTTGGGAAGAAGACAGCAGTGAAACAGAACTTAATTATAATTCACTCTGCTGCTTCATATTGCGATTTCATTTTTTCCCTAGTTCTTTGTCAGAGTGGTCTGCTAGAATAGACAAGGCCTCAGTTTTAAAAGTAAGGTCATGGTCCCACTTCTCCCACAGCTTTTAGCATCTACTTCAGGGTGTGAAATAGAGAATGGTATCTTTTTCCTTTGGTGTGTTGCCCCTAAAGCTGAAGTCTTAAGAGAAGGGAGATGGAAAAAACCTGCTACAGCTCGTAATGTTGAATACTCCCTAACCTGAGGTACTACCCTGAAAGGTAGGGTGCTTGCTCAAGTGGAGACAAATGTAGAAGGGATGTAAAAATCCAACAGATACTTTTTTTTTCCTCGCATTCATAAAGCAATTGGTCTCTTAGGCTGAATTTTGGGGGGGTATGGTCATGTGGATTCAGGTCGGGGAGGTTTCATTCTAGAAAGAGCAACCTAGAATTACCCATGGAAACGCTTCTGAGAGGTAACAACAGATGCATTATTTGGTCTCTAAAGCAAAATCTCAGAGAGGCAGTCAGGAATTTTAAATGCTCTGAAATTCTGCTATTGAGGGATAAAACAGCACTGCTCAGATCTGACACAGAACTTGGAAACAAGTCCTGGTGCTCCTCCCATGTAATTCCTGGAGGTCTGCAAAATGAGCTTACTGATTATAGTCTTTCTTAAATGAACATTAGAGGTCCTGCTTTTTGAATTACAGCTCCCTGGTTTGAATGTCTATTGAATTAGGTATCTCATCCTCTAAAGCATTCCTAGATTACAAGTAACCTGCTAGATTGATGTTGTTCAATTAGTCTACTATAGGAGAGCATTTGGGACTCTCTCGAGTACTGCTGGAATATGGTTACAGAAGAGCTGGATCCATTAGGTTTAGTCCAGGTTTATGAGAGTTCACAGGGGTTAGGAGCAGTTGTTACCATTAATTCATTTGTCAACTTCATAAAGTTTGTAATTACAACTGGCATTTCTTAGCCTGTTGATACCTGAAAAGAGAGATTATTTGTGACACTTGTCGCTGGAGAGTTTGGGGTAGAGGAATGTAGAGCACTTGATTAAAACCTGCTGTGCTAATTGTTTTACTCTTGGGGAAAAATACATTAATGTTTTGTTTGAAAATATTTCCTTGAAAATGTTCAGAGGACTGTTGTACAACTTTAAATAAATATATAAAACTGCGCTGAGATTATAATATCTCCTACTTGGCTCTTGAGTGTCGGTATTTCAATTGAAAATGGCTACAAATTGAATCCGAGCATCTTTTAGCTCTGCTTATGGTATAATAACTGCATCTTACTCCTTCAGAACTGCGTGCAGCTGGTTTAAATAAAATAAATGCAGATTTCCTTTAATAGCCTTCCAATGTATTTAACTACTGTTAGGCTTTTCTGAGGCTTCTTGATGTGAAATTCCCTTTCACCATCATTAATATAATTGCAAGAAGGAATTACAGTATTTAGTGCTCCCTAAATTATTTTAATAGGGTTAGAGTATGTGTTTGTTCTTCTTGAAACTCCATTTGCATTTCTAACTCTCGGGCACCCAAAGAGAAGCTTAATAACCATGGTAGTCTCCTGAGGCGTGGTCCAAAGCTCACACAAAAGCCTTTGCTGACTTCTGAACTAGGCTGCTATGGGAGAGTTCATTTTTTAGCTGATACCTTTACCAGCATTTTTCGTGTGTCATGGTAGCAGGTGTGAGGCTGCTTAGACTGGAAACAGAGACCCTACTCATCTGTTTCCATAGCTTTACTTCTGTAACATCTTCTCTGGAAAATAAATGTTTATGTTATTATATCCTGTGTCAGGTAATACACTAGAATAAAATATATACGTTTACCTCGGTAGTGTGAGATTCATCTTCAGTCTGCTACATCTCAGCTTGGAAACATAAAGTGTTATAATGCTGATGGACTAAGAGAGGGGAGAAAACAAAGGGACCTGGGGGTAAAAGATAAAGAAGTTTTTGTTGTTTCTTTCTGTGGCTCATAAAGCAGACATCCAGTTTGATTTCTACTTTGTTTGCCTTACCTTGTGTCCTTTTAATTATTGTCTACCCTGGTTCGATTCGGAGTTTGGAGCTCTGATGCAGAGCAATGGTTCAGAAAGAAATGCTGGCAGGAAACTTAGGGCTCTGTCTGAGGTTGTGTGACTGCTTTGGAAATTGAGATAATTTTATCTTTGGGCACCACGGTATGTGTTTATGCAACTATATTCTTTCCTTAGAGAGGAAACCATAGTTCCTTTATAAACACACTGAGAAGCATCACATTACATCTGTGATGTGCCTCAACTCCACTGAATTACAACTGTGTGCCTTATAGCATGCACTTCTCTACAATCTGTATAGAACAGATTATTTGGCTCTCCCTAAGAATATCTTGTACAAATGGTGGGTTATCTCTACATCATGATTCTTGAAAGTGAAGTCTGCTGAGCTTCCTGGAAGGCTTTCTCATTCCTAAGAAGGAGAGCGGGTGATGGGGTAGAACTGGTTGTGTTTGCTCATTGCTCAGTTCTCCAAATAAGGTACTTGAATTATTAGTCTTAAAAGAAACCGAGTATAAAGAAGAAACTACTTCATGTGGTATTACCTCTAGACGACTTTGGGAAGTTATTAATGAAGTTCTTTTGTATGTAAAACTGATGAAATACATATATAAGATCACAAATTATGAAGAACTTGAGACAAACTTTTTTTTTTTCCCAATAACCCTCTGTGTTACTCTGAAATTCAGAGTTTTGACTATGATTTTGAGACTTCTATAGGGGCTTGGCAAGTAAACTGTAAAAAGATCAGATGTTAGGAGTATGCATGGGGAAAGGAGGAGGCAGAGTGTTTAAATAAAATCCAGGAGGAAAGATAAAAAAAAAAAAAAAGGACCAGCTGCATAGAGTAATATCTGCCATTATTTATTTATTTCTTAAATGTGATTCAGAATTTTGTCACTTACTCCCTGAAACATTAGTTTTTCTTAAAATAATGTCTTTGTGACACATTTAACATCTCTAGGCTTGTATCATAGCTCTGTGCCTTTTGAAATGTGACCCCAAAAATGGCCAATCACCTGAACTATCAGCTCATTTTGCTGTGTTCATTAAAACAGTTTTTTCACTCCAAAGTAAATTGTTAAATTCCATGTTACAAAAGCTGATAAATAAAGCATCTAAGTGATCTAAGTGCTTGTGTTGTCAAAACATCATAACCAGATTCCATTGCAAATGTAATGAAAAGTGGAAAGTGCATTTTTTTTGATGCTCCCAAGTGCAAACTTACCTTTGTAACTGAAGCCACTGCCTGTCAGTTGGGTTTGTACTGATATTTAGCACCAGAAAGTAGGTAGGTATTTTTAATAAAAATTATAGAAAACTTCATTACTGTCTGCCTTTCTTGATAGTGTATTTATCCTCATCATGTTTAACCCACGTAGAACACACCACCAGCATAAAGACATCCTTGGTAATGGTCTCGGAGGAGTGCCACAAGCTGCTTTAGTTCTCTCCAGCTTCCCAAACCATGTCCACTGCAAATAGAGATTGCTGGAACATACCTAGCTGCAGTATGGTCATACAGAAAACAAGTGAGCTGAAACAAGATACTGTTCGTACAGCACTTCTTGTCTATGTGGAAGTACGGCCTATGTGATAAAGATGCAGAGCAGGACATACACAGTACGGTATTTAATAGAAATCAGATAAAGTGCTTGTTGGCAGCAGGTATTTCCATCTCTCCAAGGATTCCTGAAACCCTGCCGTTCTGTATTGAGACCCTGAGGACAAACCATTTCTATTCAAAAATGCTCTTCTGAAAGATGTCATATCCCATTCCTGAAGGGTGTATGGCCATGGCAGGAGTTCAGGCAGCTGTGGCATGCCATCATGAACCACATGGAGGGGCTGAATGCACAGGCTTTCTCAGTTCAGGAGGGGAGGTTCCATTGGGTACCTAGGAAGTGGAAAATGAGTGAAAATCATGAAAGTGGGACAAAAACTTACAAATACTCTGTAAAAATGAAGGTCATGATAGCTAGTGAGCTCACAGTATTTATGGGCATACTCGTACATCTCAGTGCTTATGTCAAGCCTGCTGTTGTCCCTGACAATTATTTCCTTGTCGTTTTTGTTGGGCTGCTGATTTCCTGCTCCTCAGTAATGGCATGCACTCATCTTCTTGCAAGTTCTGATCTGCATCATTTTTCACTCTGTGCTGGCTGTGTAATCATTTGGCAGAAGTGTGAGCAGAGATTAAAAAATAAAACTGAAAAACATTGATCTTGGTTGAGACTTTGAGTGGATTCTGCCTCAGAAGGAAGCTTGCTCGCAGAGGCACTGCCATGCTGTCCTCTCTTAGCCACGATGTATTATGTACCAGAGGTCTTGTTTTTGCCTCATGAACTTTTCACAGAGCAAATTACCATTTATCGTAGGCTTTGTAGGGTACAGTTCCTGCACGCTTCATTTTATCCTGGCCGATAAACTCAGTAATGACAAATTAATTGCTTCCATTTTTGACTGCTTCACTGGAGAGGTCTGACCCCGGAGTCCTTCTGCGTGACAGCAGTAGTATTTTGAAAGGGAAAAATCTCTGCTCCCATTCTGTAGCTGTTGCCCAGCACAGTCTACCTCCTTTCCTCTATGGCAGCTGTCTCAAGAGTTGAACTTTTACCGCAGTTACCAATACGCTGCAGTGCTGCCTGGCTTGCGGTGCCTGATTTCACAGGGCAGCCGACGTCTGTCTGTCTGTCTGCCACTGCTGCCGTGATTGTTTGCAGGAAGGGAAAGCATCTGACAAGAGCATCCTTGAACTTCATCTTCTGCCTGCTGCTGCCAGTGCTGTTATCTTTGCTCAATAGCCCCAAAGATGAATGTAGTGCATCCCAAGAAGTCTAAAACCAAATGTCTGTAGTCCTGTTTGCACCCAGTTCTTAGTTAGACTTGGTTATTTCAGTGCTGTTTTCACTTTGTCTGTCTGTGTTATTTGATCTCAGGGCCTCCATCGTTTACCCTCTTGCTGTGTACGTTACTCCTTAAAGGCAGTAAGATTAAACTCTGCGAAGAAAGTTTGCAGGAACAAGCCATTTGTTCTTCTAAGCTTGTGCCCGAGGCTATAGCATAGAAAACAAATCTATCTTAATGACTTTCTAAAATACCTGGAAAATTGTTTTGTAAATATCTGTTCCTTTCTTGTATCTCTTGTTTTCTGTGTTCATTTTGGTTTTGTATGGTAGGTATTGCTTACTTTCTCATAGCCTAGGCAGGAAACAGCAACAAAGTTGGAGATATTTGTCCATGTAACATGCAGAAGTTTATCCCTATACATATTATATATATCCCACTTTGTTTCATTTGCATAGTCGCATTCTTTCCAAACTTGTGGCAGAGAAAGTATCAAAGTACAGACAGTGTTTCAATAATTCATTCTGCAATGGTAAGTTGGTATGATGTGCTCTCTAATTTCCAGAAGTCACAGGGAATGAAGGATAAAATCTTAAGTTCAGCTCCAAATTATTTACTTGTAGGAATTAAACTTGGCTTGGCAAAATTATTAAATTCAAAAAGTTGTTTTTTCTCCTGTTTGTGCCCTTACCTTGGGCTGCAGCTCTTGCGCACTGTTCCTGTACCTTTTGTTCCAGTCCAGCACTTTGTCTGGTTTATTTCTGAAGTCTCAAAAGACTGGATACTCATCTGAAAAGGAGAGCTGCTTTCTGTCCTGGCAATGTTTAGGAGTCCAAATGTCTGGCTTGCCTGTTGGGAAAGTACCTGTTCATTTGGCAGGTCAAATACAGAGCTGAATTTTGTTACTGGTAGGCCACTTTCTGTTCATCTTCAGGTTTCCTCTGAATTAAAACATAAAAAAATAATAAAAAATGCTGCATAGCTGCCATAAGCAGGTGAGAGGGGAGACAGAGAACACATTCAAATGGGCAACCTAAACAAGAGTTACAGTGGTTCTCGCTCACTGAAGCATATTCTGGGTGGGCCTGGGGCAGCTGCCAGGAGCTTGTCGGGTGCATGGAGTTCCAGGCATAGCAAGACTGCAGCAATCGCACTGAATGTACCAAGTCCTGAAGCTGGGAGTCCTCCCGGGAACAGGGGGTTTCTGTGAGATGTGCAGGAGGCAGGGAGGGGGAAGAAGTGCTGCTGCTTATTCAGTGCAGCAGGAAGGTCCTTGTGACCTGATAACTGCTGAGAACAAGGAAGAACTGCTTCAGTGACGAGAGCTGAAGAACTTATTACCACCTAGAAGATGCAGATCTTTTGGGCCTGGTGTTTTCAGGAGGCCTGCTGCTTGTTTCTGTAGGCTGACTTTGAGATTCCTTGCTTAAACTTTCTTGATGCTCTTTAGCTAGTTTTGGAACATATGCACCTTTAGTTGTTTTTATTTTTTTAATTGTGCAGTTAAAGTATACAAATAAACAGTTAAAATACACAATTAATTAAACAAACTATTAAAAGCATTCTTTTTTGATCGAAACAATGATTTTTGCCAAGTCAAAACAATATTTTTGCCACAGGTTTCTGAGTGGCTGATGTAAATGGTGTGTTGGAGTTGAGTATTCTGAAGTATGTGCTATAATTTTGGAATTAGAGATATAATCTAGTTCCTACTTCTTTGTGCAGCCCGAAGTCCTATTCAAAATGTTAATTTTGTATTGGTCTGATTTTGTTTGTTTGTTTTTTAGTCACTTTGATTTCAGTAATCCTTCCCAAATTGTTTTTCATGGTAAATTACTTGGGAGCCTCATTAAGGCTTTAAAAATAGCAGGACTTGTGTTAAAAGAAGTTCACCCGATCCTGATTTGCAGAAGTAGTAGTAGTAGTCCAACTAATTGTGATGACAAAACAAACTTGAAATTAGATCAGAGAAATCCGTACACCTAACCACTTAATGTCCTTTTGGTTTGAACTGATTCCCTTTGTCAAATCTGTACTTCGAGAATGTTTCAGGTTAGAGGTAGCTGAAGTCGTGAGTTTTGCAAGAAACAAATGTGGGGAGCATTCAGAAAGTTAAAGGAACATTGGAAAAATAGAACAAGAAATAAATGCTGATGGTGCCACAGGCTGGCACAAACTAAGCTGAGACGTTTTGAACTTGGAAGCGTTTCGGGAGGGACTTTCAGAAATTGGTTTCAATTAAACAGATAAGTGCAAAGTTATCTGGCAGGTTATTCCCTCTACTCTTGCTTCAAAGTAAAGAAGCAGGGTTAAAGGTTTGTTTAAAAAAAAAAGACAAAAGAAAGGTTTTGCTAGATAATATCTCCTTCTGTGTTATTGTTTTCAAGATGTTCTTGTTTTGTTAGTAAAAGACTTTGTTTGACAGTTCCTTGTTCTATACATGTGTGGCAGACGGCTTCTAAAATACCGAGCCACCTGAGATTTGTAAAGAAATGGTGGAAAGATCTCACACTGAGCTTCCATTTTCCATTGCAAGACTGTTTTTAGTTACAGCGTTTCCATATCTCAACCATTTCGACTGACGGTTCTGTGTCTGCTTTTGCAAACACGCTTTGTTTGTAATTTTTAATAACAAGTTTTATGTGATTTTAACAGAAAGCTAGGAAAAAATGTGTTTCCCTGATGTTAAAGAAAGGAATTCCATTTCATTCAGATGATCCGTATCTCTATTTTGGAACAAGTTTTGGAATTCAGCGGAGGGTGAAGAGGACTTGTTTCTATGAAAATCATTCAAATTTGGCAAGGTGGCAGGTCTCAGAAAATTGGTTGCTGTTTTAACACAGTAGGTTTGCTAGACATTGTAAAGAAGCAGAAGTCTCTAAAAATTCAAGTTTGAAGGCATTTATTGCAGAGATTGAAGCAGGACTTTCTTGCGACTCCTCTTCTAGACTACTGGAACCTCTTGAGCTCCAGGTATTGGATGAGAGAACTGTAGGCTCGCTCTCGTGTTCCTCTGTTTTCATCTGACCAGAGTATGCATGGCAGCACAAACTGCCCTTATGGACTTCGGACAGGTCAAGAGTGAAGGAGAGGAGGACGTTTCTCAAGCTTAAGTGTAAAGGAAATGGAGGACTAAGGAAAACGAAGAAAGGTTTTAATTTAACATAGTGCTTTTTTTAAGATCATGACCTTTGAGATGTGTAGGCCCATAGCTTCTAAACTCTGTACGCTGTCTGTACAAGTTATATTTGTAAAGTTGATTTAAGTGGGATAAAAATTTAGGAAACTGATTTTTCACTTGACTGATTTCGAGATCTGGTATACTGGGGTTAATGTATGTACTTATATTCAATTGTTGCCTAAATAGGACAAAGAAAGTTGTGGTTTTAGTTTATAAGTACAAAACCTAAACTTTTTCTGGAGCTGTCAGATTTGCCTGTAAGAGAAAGACTTAGAACATAGACTCTTTCGTTAATAACCATGAGATTCACACTGACATTCAAAATTTACTTTAAAACAAACGTTTTCTGATGTATATCATAGAATATCTTAAATATCTCATATCTCTAATATCTCATATTACCAGAGTGGTATCAGTACCGAAACTGATTTAGAGTTTTGTTTAATTGTTGGTTTTTGATCTTTCCTCTTTCCTTTATGGATATAAAGGAAAATATATAAAATATGGTGGTGTTTCTAGCATGTGTGTGCCTTATGTAGTAAATGTGAGGTCATCAGTGATTTATTTTATTTTTTCCCCAGCATAGTGTCACTAATAGAAAAACAGCTCTTGGCAAAGGAGGTCAGTTGGCACAAGGAATGCACAAATGAGTTGTGCATCTGTTCTGTCATGAAACCTGTTCACATTTAATTTTGTGTTGTGTTCATTGATTAAAAGAAATATCAGCAATGCACTTTTCAAAATCTTCCAAAGCCTTCTAAATACAGTATTTGACTCCTAGTTTTACACTAAACTCATCCCTTGAATATATTTTTCAGTCGCACAGGATGGCAGACAATAGTTTATAACATCAAATGTAAATCTCGCCCCCCAATACAAAATAAATGAAACCTGAAGGTTGGATGCAATAACACCCATTACTTATGCAGACGTATCCATAACAACTAGTACTTACCTCAGTGCTTTCTGCTCGAGGACGATGAGCCTATATATACACTGGTTTTTCTCATCAAGGCATACAGTATCCCTAGTGTTTTCATAAAGCACTGTAATTGGAAATAGTCTGACAGAAGCTTTCCAAGTCTTCGTCTTGGCAATGAATCTGGCTGCAAAGTGATTCTGGTTGTATGAAGCATTTGAAACTGTTTATCTCTCACTGCTGGTATTCATTGATTTGTTTGTATTTCTTCAGTGTCTCCTCTCGGTCTATAAAATCCTCTGCAGTGCTTCAGCAGACATTTTGTCAGGAATATCACAGTGAACTCAAACTGAGTGCTTCTCTTGATTTCTTCATGGTAGTTTTTTTGGGTGTCATCCTCCGTCCCCCTCTCCCTGATCTCTGCTTTGGTGGCTCCAAGGACTTGAAGAGCTCTTAATGCTTGGATGCAGTCAGTGCCTGGTGTTACATACATTCACAGGATGGATCTCCTGCATTTTCTCCTCAGTGTTGTATCTTACAGCCTGAGTTCCTTGTGTCTTTATTTACAGTGGTGCACTGCAAAGTATGAATGTTTTAACACTACTGGTAATAATGTAGGCAAGTGGCATTTTGGTTTTGTTGGAACTATAAAAAGAAGTGTGTTTACAGCAAGGTTTTTTAATACAGTTATTGTCACGTCTCACTGTCTGGTTAATCAGTTGTGCCAGCAACTATAAAACAGCATAAGGAATCTCATTTTGTCCATAGCACGGGAGTGGGGTTGAGGCGTGTTTTTGTTTATAGTAAGCAACAAGCAAACATAATGCCCCTTGAATTAAAAATGCTAAGTGGAGACTGGCTGTACTGTGTATGTCTCGTCGCTCTGTTGCTGGAATTCATGCCATTTAGAGCATAGCTTTGAGATGAAAACAGATGGATCACATGCCCACTTCCTTCTCATTTCACAAGGTCCTGCAGATCAGACAGACATTTCAAGTGGAAGTTGTGGTCTTGGAAAATGAAGTAGGTAAACAAATGCAGCAGACAAATGATAGAAGGGACAGGAGACTCTTGGTGCACTGAGCAAAGAAAGGAGTTTGTCAGGACCATTAAGCAGTGTGTAGCCTAGCTGGAAATGGAACCTGTAGCCCTTGATCCTAGCCAGCGCAGAACCTTCACTCTGTTATTTAAAATTGGGATCAAAATTAACTTTGGTACTTAATTATTTTAAGATGATCTTTACCATTAGCAGCGGTAAGTTAAAACAAAATATTGTATGCAATGTGAAAGTTCTTTTTTTATCTTTGCTGTATACACGGAGGAATGAAGCTGCTCCTGGTTATACAAAGATGTTTACATCTGGATGGAAAACAGTATCCAAAACATCTTGGTTACAGTGGAGACCAGGACTGTGTCCAGAATTGCTCTAAGAAGCAAAAAAGGACAGAATATGCTGTGTCATCGCCAAGTCTGTTCAGCAGAGTCCAGGAAACTCTCAGATCTGTTTCTCTTCTTAATGGTCTTAGATGTTACTGTCTCCATGTCCACTGCTCCAGACAACATGCTAGCCAGTGGGCTTCATTCTTCATTTCTGCCAAGCTTGACTGGAATTAAATCCCCCAGAAACATGTTTGTGGATGCTCACTTCCACAAAAGAAACATAACTCTGGTTCTTCTACTGATGCCATCCGCTCAGATTTTATAACATCCTCTTCTTATCACATTCAGAGCCTAAGTCCCACTGGAAGAGCTGAGCAATAGTTGCAGCTATTGGCCATAATTATCCAGACAATTCAAGGAGCCTGTAATGGTCATGGCAGACACTGCAATCTTCTTTTTCTCTACCACTCTAACGCTGCCCTATGTCTGGTGTATACCAGGGGTGCAATTTGCATGGGTAATATGAGGGGAACTACAACTCTATTGAGCTGTAGAAAAAGTAGTCTGCTCTTTCTTTTTTTTTTTTTGTTAAATTAAATGATCAGCTGGAAAAGAAGACCTTTTTTGACTCTGTGAGCAAATAAACTGATTAGCTTTTTCATGAGCTTCTTCACACAGCCATGAACACCTTCTCCATGGCTGTGTAAAGAAGATCTGGCACGTGGTCTCCCCACACCTCCAGCTGACACGTTGATCCATTAGACAAATACTTCAGTTACCTGCTGTTCACTTGACATAAACTAATAGAAACACGAAGACCAGATCTGGAGATGTTCTTCAGCTCATGCTACCGTCCAAGTAGAAAGCATTCAAGAGATTATAAAATCTTTTTAAGAAATAGAGCTAAAACACATTGTTATGAGCTGAAAGTAAGACTCTTGTGAGTCGTACTGGCTTGGTCAATTAATTAATTCATACAGATGTCTTCCGTCTCCTGTAATAGAAACTTAATTTGAAGTGAATATTTTACAGCAGTCTAACACTGTGTGGAAAGCCTTGCTATTGCCTGATGCTGTTCAAAGGTTCATTGAAAAAAAAATTTATGATCTTGGTTCCTATGCAGCTGTAGTGGCTTTTAATGTTGCAAAAACATGCTGATTTATAATCTTAGCTGCTAGCTGCAGAGAGAAGGCCACTTACTGTGTGTGTGTAGGGAATGGACTTGTCTTTCCAGCAGACACTACCTCAGGCCGCATCATGACTGTAGCGCAGTCTGCCTCCTGTCATGCACCTCTGTCCTGGTCCATTGATGATTTAGACTGAGGAATGTTAGGAGCGAGTTGTAGCTTCCCATGCCTCCTCCCACAGCCCACTCCAGCAGATTTCTTTCCTGTTGAATTCAGATTGCAGGGGGATGCACGAGTGCTTGGGTCACAGCCTGTTTTGGAATGACACACCATGATGTGCTTTCAGACCTGGAAGTTAGAATGTGTTCATCCTAGTGATAATAAGAATAGGAAAACCTGCATTTTGACTGCTCATATTGAATTTCTCCTTACCAAAGCAATTTGGTGAGGGTCTTTTGTTGTTTGTTTTTGACTGCTGTCAGTCTGGTGTGTTTCAATGGTACTGAATTTAGTAAACTGTTTTTCAAGTATATATGGGTGGAAGAGGTAGAAAAAGTAGATGATGTTAAGCAGGGATAGTTAGTTACGTCATCAAACGGGCAAGGTTGGTTTCTGAGTTGATGGAGTAGAGAGCCTCTCATAAGGAGTGTCTGAAGCTTTTTATGAGTCAGCCAAGTTGTAGGACTGTTACTTACCCATTTCAAAACAAAACCAAGAAATCTTTAACCCCAGCATTTTGCATTAGCACTTGGCACAGGCAGATTTCAACCAGCAAAAGACAAAAAAAAAAAAAAAAAAAGGCAATCTTATTTAGATACTTTTTTGTTTGTTTTAATTTCAATTCCCTTCTCCCCGGAATAGAATAAAAGAAAAGCAAAAGAAAAATTATTAATGTTTCTGGCTTCAGGGGTGGTGCTGACATGGGAACCCTGGAACAATATGCAGCTTTTTCTTTGTTTCAGGGTTTTTCTAAGCATCTTGTCTGTGGTTCATTGGCAGACAGGCAATGTCAGTCTCCCACTGAGGTGGTTTGTTTAAGGTGTTTATTTCCATACTCTTTAATTCATGCCACCTTCCCCGCAGTTTTCTGTCATAGAAGATATTTGTCTTTGTTTTGACTAGGTTATTAGGTAGTCTACTAACTGTAGTGAAAAGCTTTAGAGCTAGAATAAATTACAGAGGAGTTACTAGGCATTTCTCTGCTTCTCACTGCAAATCAATACCACTCTGCAGAGCAAGGGGTGAGCACACTGACACTGCATTAAGCAATGAATATTAAAAGCTACTAAAATTCAAATAGAATGGAAATGGAGATATTTCAGCTAGCCTTAGTAAATGGCAGGGAAAATGCTTAAGGAATTTTGGAGGACAGGGGGTGGCGTGGGTGTAGTATTGGTGCTGGTGGTCTTAATTTCCTTGTAACCCAACAACCATATTTACTTACTCTTAGTCCTGAATATGAAGAGAGTTCAAAGCAACTTCAGTCAAGTACCTTGAACTAATCCTGGCAGGAATGCAGTTATATTGTCCTGATGCTGACATGCAGGTGTCTGTTGAATCTGGAAAATGACTTAGTTGCCAAATAGATTCTTTCATTCGTTTGTTTGGAAACAGCAAACCAAACAAGCTCTCTCTGAACACATAGCCTTTTAATAGGCCTTACCTTTTTAACTGTTATATGGAAATATTTTAAAGAGTTTGGTTAAACTTTTTAAGCTATTTCTCAAGGAGAGAGAAACTGCCAACAAAGGGAAAGCCATCTGCTGTTGCATATAGTAGCAGACTTGGAAAGGTGATGTTATTTTTCTGATGCATATGCAATTACACTTGTAAGATTATTACTGAAATATGCCTTGAGAAAGCACTACTATTTTTAAAGTTGAAAGTGTCTTCGTATACTCTTGTTAGTCCTTTGAAGCAAAATTATTTAATGTACCTTAGGGAATTTTCAAAAATCACATTCTAAAAATAACTCCAACAGAGCAAGTAACAGCATAGGTTTAGCTGAATTCATCAGAATTTAATTTGTTCTTAAATTCAGCATCAGAACCTTTGTTTACTAAGTGATTCTGTGGTATCTTATTCCCTAATCATTCTGATAAATGTATGTAATGTTTTTTCTTTCATAGTCAGCTGCTGATCAGAGGAGAAATAGTACAGGAAAAATATTTAGTACTGTCCATCAGCTTGCAGCAGTTAATTGCTGTTTAGTAACAACAATAGTAGAATTTAGAAGACACTGAACCATCATTGCATGAAGTAATTTTTTTGGCAGCAGTTAAATATATAATTAGCAGCAGGATTTTCAGAGGAATGTGCGTATTTTCTTCGAGATATATACTGCTATCAGGAAACATGTCTATATACTGTATATATTTATGTATCCTGATCTAAGACAGACTTGCTTGAGTTTTCAGAACAGCTGATGTCCTCCATTTCCCACCAACCCTGTTTCCAACTTCCTCTTGATTCTAGTTACGTATAGTGCTTCAGTAGAGTTAAACAGATGTTTTGGTGAGTCTGAATAATGAAGTTTTCAGATGGCTACAAACATGTAAATACAGTAAATTCATCACTGTTTTGAAACAGATCAACACTACTTCTTGAAGTTGTACTGAGCTAGGAGTGAGGCATTGTTTCTCTGCATCTTGCATCAGAAATTACAACACAGAAAGCTCGGGTGTGCAAAAATGAATATACATATTAGATTGTTTAATCCTGTCAGGTGCTTCAGAGCAGAAGAGGGAGCTTTCTGTGCTGAGAAGCATTCTCAGGAAATCTTGAGTGTTCTGAATCTCGAGCACCAATTTAACCTGCCAAAAATGTGGTGTCCTACTGTTGCTTTCTATTATATGACAACGTGAAGGAAATGTAGATGGTTTGGCTTGCATGAATGTCAGGGGAAAAAATGGAAGCTCAGAAACTGAATGTAATGTTTTGTTATCTTCTTTAGTGAGTACTCATCCAGTTGTTTTATCTGTAAACATTTTTAAAAAATATATTATGGTAAATTAACTTTGTGTTCACTAGCATGATTATTAGATTAATGATTCTATATTCAAAGTCTACATGTGAGCAAAAAATAATACTGTAATTCTAAAGGAATTGACACCTTGCAGCATTTCCTTTGTCTTCCCACAAATGTTTATTTGTTGAAGACAGCATTTGATTGGGGTAATAAAGTGAAATGTATTTAAGAATGAGCCTTGGCCTTAAAGCACCTTTGATATTAAGTCTTTTGATTTCCTTAAATTCCTACCTACTGTCAACATTTCAGGCTTATCTTCATCTTTTTTTACTTATTTTTTTCATCCCCTGCCTTAAGTTTTTTCTTTTAAAGACATGATGGCTTAGTTTAATTCATTGTGATCAGGGTTTTCTCTATGTTAGAGCCGTTACAATTAGCAAAAGTATCTCAAAACCTTTCCTTTTCCAATAAACAATAGCAAAGAAGTAGTTAAATGCAGGGACAATAAAACTTGTAGGTAAGCAGCGGAGAATGCTGCAAGTCTTAAGTTGAATGGAGGATGTGGCATGGAGGTAAAGACCAAAGCTGCTGAATGCCCCCCTCTTCTGCGAGGTGAGCCAGCAGAGATGCCAGCACCAAGGGCTACCCTCCTGCCACAAACGACAGGAAAACTACCCGGGCGAGAAACACCTTCCCATCACCTGAGGTAAAATAATGCCTGCCGCCTCAGCGGGATGGCAAATGGCAGCAGGGGAGCGGCGCGGGGGCCACCACGAGGTGGTGACATGGTGGCCACAAGGCGGCCCAGCCCTGGAGCACGGCACGGGTCGGCTCCCGGTGTGGTGTTAGAGATGGTTGCGGAGTCAGGCTGGGACATCTCCCCTCGTCCCAGTTCTGCAAACCAGTGTCTGCTCGGAGCTGGGCCAAGGTGGCTCGGTTTCATCCAGGTGAGGACACCAAGGCGGTCAATGCCTGGAGATCCTAGAGTTGAAGTGGTAACCTCAATGCATTAAATAACCTATTCCACCCTGGTACTCCTCAGGAGGAGGAGATGCTTTGAAGATTATCTCTTAAAAGAACAGATCTTAAAGGTGCAGGGGATCTGCTCCACCGTTAGTGCTTCAGGGCTAACAAACAGGTCGAGGTTGGTTGGTAGCACGTGAAGAATTTCTTCCACACTAGTCCTTGTTGTCCCAGTGATTGAATACTGAGCTTTAAAAAGCTAATACAGAAGACATACAGTAAAACTAAATAAAAATTGTCAGTTTTTGTGCAGAGAAATGGATTTTTCATCTCACAGCAGCACACCAATGTGAACCTAATATATTCAGTGATGTTGGATCCCTCTGAGAGAAAGGGGGAAAAGCCTTGTAAGAAACGTATTGAGCGGTGATGTGGGGGTGTTTCTTGTTCCCTGCGGTAGGCTTGTTGCTGGATATTTCATGGGTGGCACTCGGCATAATTGTGGAGTTGCTCACAGTCTTGGATAAGGCACATTGGTGGTGAAATTATTTTCAGTGAAATAAAATTGTGCAAGATGGAGTATGTCCAAATGAATTTGGCAGAGCAGTTTCAGGAAACAAAGGTTATCTGAGCACCTGGTATTCTTACACAGCTGGTTCCCATCTGTGCACCATCAGCCTCCAGCTCCACCAGGTTTGGTTGCTGCCTTCTGGAGGGCAATGCCAAGCAATCCTGAAACAGCTGGCATTGCTGTGCTGTGATGCCATTCCCTTCATCCTTACAGGAAATTGCTTCGTTTTGTGCACTCCCTGTCAGCAGGAACTGAAGATCGGGAACCCAGGCTGCGTCCTATAACATTGTACAAAGCAGTAGCCCAGAAGATAAGTTTCTTACAGCAGCTTCAGTGAGTCACAGGAAAAATATGTATTGTTTCCTTCTAATTACAACCCTTTCTCTAAAACAAAACCAACCAACAAAACAAACAAACAAAAATATTGTTTGCAGAGCAGTGAAGAGACAGTAAATAACACAGTAAAGGCTTTCCTTCTTGATTCCTGGTAAAGATGAAGAGGTTTAATTTGTGAAATACTAGCTGCCTTGCCTGTAGTGGTTGATTTTAGTGTTTCCAGCCAAAATTAAAAGTGGCCTGTTTTCAATGACACTTGAAAATTTAGTGCTATGTTGATAGTCTGAAATGAAGATCTTCTGACATTGCGGATGAAATATGTGCCACTGAAGTTCAGTTGTGGTTTAGTTGGCTATGGAGTTGGGATATAATTATATTATTTTAACTCCTGGAGATCATTACTACTTTGGGAAATAAAACCCCTAAGCATCAAAACTGTCAAGATATATATTTTGAACTTTTATTTAAAGTAATACTGGCTTTTATTTATTTTGGAATGCTTAGCCAGGTTTTCATTATTAAAACTAGACTAGAACAAGACTTTGAGTATTAAAGTAATAATAATAAAAAGGCAAAACACAAACCTATAAATTTTCAATTTTTTTTTAATAGGAAAACTAGCTGTTTTGAAATAACTGCCTGCTTTATGCAAAACTGTTTATCTTAGAATATGGATTTAAGCATGTACTTACCTTATACCCTGGATTTGAGAAGACGTGGGATTCTAGTTGGTTTTCTGTAAAGGTTGTTCTGTTACTAGTAGTCACCAGGTTTTGCCCAAAAAGGCCAAACTTCCCAATGGATTTGCCCAAGCCAGAACCTGGTTCTCATAGAAACCTTCTACACTCAACCCTAAATCAATCCAATGCCAATTCCAAAATGTATTTCCTTACAGTTTTGGCAAAATGCTGACCACAAGACAAATGTTCCTCCCTTCTCTTTTTTTGTTCCAAATGTAATGGGAAATGATGCAGAGGATCTTAGAGAGTGGAGAAATGTACAAATTTTGGAAATGGGGGGGGGGTTGCCTGTGTACCTAGAAAATTCATGTCTCTGTGTTGGAGAACAACCTCCTGCCTTTTTCTCCCTTTCTCTCCAGGCTGTCAGCGCAAGGAATGAAAAATGCTTTCCCTGACCAGCAGCTCCATACCCGCTCACCCCTGGGGCGGTCACAGCTATGCTGGCAGCATGTTTTTATTGGCCTCGCGTGTCGTTTGGGGAGGTGATACAACTATGTCAACAGGAGAAGGCCTTTTGATGTACTCTTGCTGTGTCCCCATCAGAGGGCTCTGCCAACATAGCTGTGCTCTTACAGCTGGTGCAGAGGGCAGGGAGCGTGGCCAGGACCTACAGCACGATTAACAAGAGCATCATGTTGATGTGTGTGTTTGGTGGGGCATGCTATATGCCATGAAGCTGGCTTTGTTGGTTTCAGAATAGAATAATATCCCTAAATCACTTTTTTTTTTTTTTAATTTCTCTTTTACTTTAGATTTGGGTGAAGTAAAGGTGAGTGTCTTTCCATGGTATGTGCATTTTTAAAACTCTCAGACAAAAAAAAAAAAAAAAAAAAAAAAAACAAAAAAAAACACTGATCACAGAGTGGAGGGGGGAAAAAAGGTTCATTTTGTTATTGAAATGTGGTCATTTAGGGAATGCTAATGCTACATGTTATGTCCTGTGTGCTTACTTGACTGTTAAGTGAGAATGGACCCTTTATTTTCGCACTCCTCAGTGGCACCTCCTGAGATTATGTGACTTGAATTAAATGCTGGGAAATTTAGTGAAAATGGCATTCTAATTTTTCTCTATTTCAAGCTTCATTACTTATATTTGCACTTAGAAGTTGCAAGCAAGATGTTAACATTTCAAATACTTAAAAATGGAATACATCTCACGATTTAAAAAGGAAAATAAAGTAGCAGCAGACTCGTGTTCTTTTCCTTCTCTGAGGGATCTTTCCAGCAATTTGCTAGTCTCCAATTGATGTGATTAATGAATATTTTACCTATTAAAAATAACCATTACTTATTGCATTTGGTTGCTGCGATAATTATATGTTTCAAATAAAATCTAATTAACATAAGTGGAAAAGCATCATAGCACATGAAGTGTGCTCGCAGTTCACTACATCTGAAAGATCACGAGACGCCTTTTTGACATCTGTGGCTCTGCAGCTAGTTACCAGCAATTACTTTCCGTTCGGATAGAAATCAAGTATCTGATTTACAGCATTGCTCTTTATAATCTGAGACATGAGCTACTGAGAATATTATGAGGGTGAAGTAATCACAGTGCACGGTAATGCTCTTCTAAATAATTACGGCTGTACTCTCCTACACAGCTCCCTGCTTCACAGTTGCTGCTGGAGTTTTGGGTACGTTTTTGGAGGAGGGCATGCATCAGAGATGGGTTAAAAAATGGTTGGTCAAGCACCATCCATTCTGTCAAAGGCAGGCTGAAGTAGGTGGCAGCAAGTTGTTCAGTTGTGCTTGAGTTCTGGGCTGTATTTCTAATTGGGGCCCCTTCTAATGGAATCAGGAGAAGCCACCATTTGAATTTATCTGCTGAAGACGATGCTGGTTGTGTTTCTGTGCTGGAAAGAGTAGGCTGGGGAAAGTGATGAGGATGCAGGGTGGCATGCAGAGAGCACGCATGGTGTTCCTCGCAGGATGCACATGCTTCTCAAGCTTCCCACTGAGAACACTTAAAGCATACGCTACTTTGTTTTCACTTTTAAATAAAGAATTTCACAAATTCTGTACTTGGTTTACAGTGCTGTAAATTGGTGAGAAGCAAGAGACTAACTATGTAGGCAACCTCAACAAGTTCTGGTCAACCAGATTGTCCCGTTGAGAAGGGAAGGAACAGACAAATTTATTGGGTCTGGCCACTACCTCTTAGTTATTCTAGCATATTTGATACTGGCTAACCTTGATTAATTTAAATTATTTTGGGGATAGAGGGATGGAAAATTCTTTTAATTTCTAGCAAGGAAAAACTCTTCATAAGGCAGTAGGTAGTAAATAACAAGAACCACAAGAGTAGCAAAGTAGTATATTTTCAAATAAACAAATAAAGACATGGCTTAGCTGATGAAGTATTTGGATTGGGAACTTCTGTCCTGTTCTTAGTTGTGTTATGTTATTTATATATAATCTGTGGCACTGGAAAGTTATGCACACTCTCATTTTTCACTTTAATTGCCTTTTTGAAGACAGCGTGACAGAATCAAAGGTTGACTTCAGCAGCCAAGGAGTGCTGTGGTTGCTTACTAGTATGTGATAATTAACTTAATTGCAGAAATTTGAAAATCTTACAGAACTGGGAACCACAATTGGATTCCATGCATTCTTTTTCTTTTCTGTTTTCTGTATCTGAAATATCTTTTTCGTGTCCACAGTTATATCACAAGTATATATACATGTATAAATATGTATATATATAAACTAATGTTAAATGATCTCTGTCGTGTTACTGAGCTACCATTTTAAACCAGTAATCCTTTGAATATAATTATACATTAAATTAGTACATTTGAAGCTGCAGTCAGAACCCGGTGTGGCTGGACTGTGGGAGGTACAGGATGGCTGTTGCTTCTGAGAACTCACAGTCTGAATTCAGTAGTGGCTGCATGCGAGGATGAAGCGGTATTGCTCAATAATAGTGTTATATAAAAATGTTCTACTATTCTGTTGCTGTGAGAGTAAAGAAGTGGCTGGTTTCTGTATAGGTTATCTAAAATAGCATATATTATTTTAACACCAGTAAGAAACCATTTTCTCATACCACAGAGCTCTGAGTTCTTGTGTCCATAAAATGGAGTTTCAGATGTGCTAAGCTGCAGCAGTGAATTGATGCTCTTTGTTATGGTTGTCTTGGAGTTTTTTGTGCTTTAATTTTCAGCAGACTGCTTTGAACTTTTGTCCCCCCCTTTTTTTTTTTGGATGGTCCCTCTTGCAGTGACATCCTGTGACTGAGCCTCACGGCTTCTGCAGTACTAACACAAGTGAAAGGGAAATGCTGCAGTGATGGCCTTGGGATCGGGTGCTTTTCCTAAGAAGAGACTTTTCTTTTTTACTTTCCTGGGGCTTCCTTCATTTAAATAAGTCTTCTGTTTGGTATTTCTTTTCGATAACCACTTGCCTATATCTGCAGTAAGAAATCTGCCACTGTTAAGATTTACACTGTCTTGTGCTTGCAAGGCCTTAGAAAAGGGCCGTGATAGATCACCTACCGTATTGCTTGTGTCTACACTGGACACTGCTTTGATCTGAACTTTCATTTGTATTTCGGTGGCCTGTGACTGTCAGTTTTCTTTTCCATGGCTTCACGAACTTAAGAGCAATTTGACAGGAGAAACAAACTGTTGGCAGCTGAGAAAGGTTGGCAAGTCTTGAGTAGTCCAAATCGGGAGACTTATGTGCTTAAAAAAAAAAAAAAAGTAGTATGGAGTCTCCAGTGTTCATTGAAAATGTGAGTTAAAATAACTATAGTGTTTTTGTGTTAGAACTTGCCTGAATATAGCTTTCTTAGTCATCTGCTTAATGAGAGCTTATCTGGAAGTGTGGAAGCATTTAGCATCTTATCCGATTTATACATTTTGTTAAGTCCATCTGGCATTTGGCACCCTTGGAAAGAAGTTAAACTTGCGTTTATATAAGGTGTTCTTGCAGTCAGGTGGGTTTAAAACTCTTGCAGACTCATGGTATTTATCTCCAGTCTTCTGTTTCTGAGATAGAGCACTACCTGCTGAGACACAAGTTGCTTCCCTTTTAGAGATGAATTGAAGTACTGCATGGAGCAAATAATGTCCCTGCTGGATTTTGAGTGAAGCCCTTAACTGAACAAACTCTAAATGCATGTGTCATAGGCTGGCAAGTTAAATATGTATATTTGTCTGTAAAGATACTACCAGGAAGCCATGTTGACACCCGTGAAATCATAGTTGTCTGTGATCCTGCTCTTCAAATTCATAACACTGCATCTGGAATCGAAACCGTGAAATTCCTAGTGGCTTCCTTGCAGTGGAAGTGTGGGATTGGGAACAGTTTCCAGTAACACTGAATTTATCTGTTTCTGGCTTTTTAAGCTATGCCCGCGTAAGAACAATTGTGAACTTTGGAGGAAGCCAACAGAAATGTTTGCCTTGGCATCATTAGTGAAGGGAGCTAGTTTCAAGGGAAGTGTAGGTTTTAATTAATTAGCTGAGCAGACTTGTATCAGCCAGTTTTTAAGGCCAAGTGAAATATAAGACAGACACTCTGCGAACCCAGTGGTGGGCGCGTGGGATGTGTGTAGGACTGCTCTAGCAGGCAAGTTGTGAGTCTGGAGAACCTCTGCATTTGCTGTTTGCTCCAGCACTTACATGCACCGATCTCGTACAAAAAGGTGAGATTACTGTAAACATCTCCAAGTGACTTGGGAGATGGATCATACTTCAAGTCCATGGTCCTTTTAAATATGAGTTGTAGTGTTTTCAAAATCCTTTGTAGGGCCATTATTTTCCTAACATTTGTGGAGTTTTGTTGCTCTTTTTGAGATGAAACAGGGAGAAAAAATACCCTTGGGCTGACAAGGGGAGTTTTATCTTGTTGCTTTTGTTGCAGCTATCTGGCTGAAGTAATGACATGGCAATTTTTTCAAACCTACATCTTTTGAAGATATGAATTCATCCTTTTTTTTTCTACCCCAGAAATGTTGTTTCTACAGTGTCAGTAAAATCTGTTGGAGGATTATAGCTACGAAAACATCTTCAAAGTCTGGTCACTTCATTTGTATGTGAATAGGGATTTAGATGTCCTGGACTCTTATCAGGATTGACCTCAGCTTCTGCTCATTCATTCAGTGGTAGCACAATGAAGTAGAAGAAGCACTGGACACTTCATATTTAAGACGTGGAAGAGTAGTTTAAATTTTACCTCCTTTAATCTGAGACCAGCTTTGCCACTTTGCATTTTTCCTAGTCACTACGAGAAGAATGCTTGCAGTTTTCAAATAATGCTACTGAAATTTGTTTGTCCTCTATGTGCCTTATAGGTGAAAGGTGATTTTCAGTTATTTAATTGCAGGAACTTTATGAGAATTCTCTCACACGAAGTTGCTTTTGATAAATTTCTTGTACAGAGGTAGGGCAAAATTCACTGCTCCATTTTGTAGCTAAGATGTGGCATGTATTTTGTGCATGAATACTCACATAGAACAAAGTTACGCATCTGATGGAGACTGTACTTGAACAGGATGGGTATACTTTTCTATTATTTGCTCTCTTGCAAAATCCTAACCTGGCAAAGCATTTGAAACGTTTTCAAGCTGAAAGCTATTGCTACATAGAGTGAGGTGATTTAGTAATGGTAGCTTGGTTCAGCAGTCAGTGATTCATTTTGTTAGCACATGCTCTGCAGAAAATGCCTGGCTTCAGTCGAGCAGTTTAAAGGAGGTGTAGTGCAATTTATGGTTTTAGCCTTAATTATGTATTCATGCTACTTGTCTGGTTGCCCAGTGTGGAGCACTCTGTGGACGTGAGAAATTGAAAGTGTCTAATCCCTGATTACTTGAGCAACTGTATCTCTTGTGGGTGTTGGCACCCACCCTTCAGTCTTTAAATAGCGAGATGGGGAAGCCCAGAACAACAACAAAAAAATTATTTTTATAACACTTTGTTAGAGGAAGAAAAAACAACAGGGTTTTCAACATCAAACACCATAGTAAAATAAGAGACCATAAGTTTTAAAAAAATAAATCAAAACCCAGAAACATCCTGAGCATTACAGAAAGTACGTAGTGCTTTCTGTCTTCCCGTTGTGAAATGGACTCAGTGGAACGTAATGCTTATGAGAAGAGACAAGTAATGAAGGCAGCTAATGGACAGCGGGTGGCAATTTGTTCTGCTAGATTTAAAGCAATACAGCAAAAATAATGCAGCAGTGAGGCTTCAATATCCCGTGTCAGTTCAAGAAGCCAGAGTAACCAGTTAAACCCAGCTGTTGATCAGTCCCTTCAAAACAAATTTTGTGGTGGTTTTTGTGCGTGCTGTCTGGATGTTTTTCTTTCAGTATAAGAAAGGGAGCTCAGATCAGTCCATGGTTATACTGCATAAATACTTTTTTAGAAAGAGATTTGTCATTAGTGAGTGTTTAATCCATTATAGGTGTCTGTTTGGAAACTATTTAGGCAACTTTTGGCTGCCTTGACCAGCCTATGCGTGCTTGAGGAAACATTGACCAAACATTTTTACAGGGCCATTTTGTGAACAGCAGGGAGGCTAGTGAGAGGGCGGTATGGGGAAACCATTTCGTGTGTGCATTGTGTAGGTGTTAAGTCTTGGGGCACAAGGCGAACAGGCAGCTATACACATCTCTGCAGGTTTTGTTCACACAGCAGGGGGTTTTGAGGGGAGGGAAGGCGCGCAGCCTGTGATGGCCTCCTCAGCAAGGGCCGAGATGGCGGCAGGGGAGGATGGAGGAGTAGTGGGAAGTGGGCTGTGTGAAGGAAGGGGCAGGGGAGGAGAAAGGCAGAGGGCGAGGAGGAGCACGGTGAGACAGGAAGGAGCAAACCAGTGGCATTTTGTAGCAGTGACCAAAAAGCTGGTGGTGGTGGCTGGAAATTGCCGCAGGCAGGTGTGGGTGCTCTGAGGGCAGCCAAAGGACAAGCCAGCCAAGCAGTGTGTGTCAGATGGCATCTCCTGAGAGATGGGGTTCCTCTGCACAGGTGCTGACTAGCAGATGATGTGCTTTGCTAACCAGCTCCTACAAAAATTATGAGTTTTTTGGGTTTCGTCTTTGTTTTTCCATCTTTAGCGAGCATTATGGTGGGCTGCTGGCAAGCAGATGAAGTGTGAAAGCTTCATCGGAGCTTTCCCTTGCTCCTATCTGTGGGAGAGGACAACACGCTGATGTAAACCAACCTTATTTTTGCCTACTTCAGTCGCAGAAACAGTTGTTTATAGGTGGAGGTTAATCCCATTTAAGAACCGGATTAGCGAAGACGTAGTCATTTAACCACAGAGGCCTAAATGTGGGCTGAGGCGGTGTTCAGTCAGTCCTGGCAGGGATTAGGGCTCTGCAGACATGCAGTATCGAGACAGTTTCATGGCAGGCCCTGCACCGCAGAGATGTAAATCTAACAAAGTTCACCGTGACAGCGGTTGTGTGCTTGGCCTGCTAAATGACTGTGTGTTTTGTGGAAACAAAGACAAGGAAAAGATCTTTGTGTGTCCTGTAAACCCCAGTTCCTCAGAGAGGGGAAGGGAATTACAAAGATAAAGAGGAGGATAGCCAATGCTTTGCTGTCTTGGGTTAGTTTAATGCAGAGAGTGGTGTGCTGATAATTGCTGCAGGATTTCCCCAGGCACCAGAAAGGCAAGGAAAGTAGGCTGGGGTTGGTGGCTGAGCTCGTACTTGGGCTTTTATCTCCCCTCTCTGACCTTCCTTGAAGGTGTTTATCTCTTTATGGACATTTTGATAAGGCATGCTAGCAAATCCTGGAGTATGAGCTTTGTAGGAACTGAAATGTGGGAAGAAAGATTAGCATCGATCTGAGCTCTGAGGGGGTGAGACAGGGAATTCTCTGCACACAGAATGAAGACATCAGCTTTGGGCAGTAGGGTAACTACTGTACCTATTTCAAGCACAGTCCCCATTCATTTCAGTTAAAAATCTTGCTAAAGATAGGGTAGCTGAGGCAGATTCCAAAACAACTTTTATCAGGTTTTAAAAACAAAACAAAAACCGCAAATCCCACCAGAAGCAACTGATGAGGTCAAACAAATGTGGCTGTCAAGATAATGAGCTTTCTGCGATCAGCTTTGCTTAAAGTTGCAGCAAGAAGTGAGAACAATCCAAAATACATCCTGACTGTAAGATCTTCCCGTGTTTGTTTGTTCTTGGGTGGGTTTCGCTTATTTTTTTCTCCTTCCCCAAACACAAAATAGATGCTTTCTCTGACATAAAAGATAGCAGCAGCGCTACGGACAGCCATTTAGTAAAAACAGTTTGTGTTCTTTATAGTTGAAAAAGCAAAAGGTGAACTTAGAACTGCTTTTAAAGTCATGCATAAAATACGTTGTTAATGAATATGTAGTAATGTGCACAGGCATGATGCACATGTTCCATTGGGAACTTTTGAAGTCTGTTCATAATCACCTCCTAAAGATGCATTCTACAATGTGGGGAATGTTGTATTTGAAGTCTCAATACAGTCTAAATTTTGTATGAGTAAACTACTTAGACTATGGGCATACATAGTTTTGGTTTCAGAATTTTAAACTGGTTTAAGCTATTTCTTTGTCAGAAAAAAAATGCAAAACTTAAAAGGGACGTTGAAAATAGTGATTGAAAACCTTCTTTCATTTGAATGAGAGTTGGTAGTCGAGGGATTTGGATTGTGCTTGTTTCAGGGCTTTTGGTGGGCAGTGATCTGCTTGGCAGGCATTTTAATTCGAGCGTGTTTTTATATGACTTCTGATAGAGAGCTTCAAAAATAAGCTGCAGAGAAGGGAGAAAGCAAAACTCAGAGATGGAGAAGAAAAGTCAAGTCCCAGCTGAAGAGATTTAATGGGTCTTGAAACATCTCAAAATGTGTCAACAATATTTAGAAATAACTACATTAAAAAAACAAGAAAGCTAAACCCTTTTAACACTGTAAATCATGGAAAGCAGTGAAAACTAATATTTATGAGGGAGATTGTGAAAGCTTGTGTGACAGTTGGAAATTACATCACTGTTGATGTTTTAAATTCTTGTGTAAAGTAATGCAATACTGTGTTTATGAATGAACAAATGATTGTGCTGTGCTAAGCATACTGTATATGGATGAACTGGGTTGAGCTGTTAGATCTCTTGTCTTCACTTACGTTACTTTGCACTATGCAGTCTTGTATGTTTCATGGTAAATACAGAAGATTGAATTCAGTATATCTATTTTTTTAATTCCAGATACAGACCCACGTGTATTAGAGAAACAAGAACTTCAGCAGCCAACCTATGTTGCTCTAAGTTATATTAACAGGTAAGCGTGGTTATTTTTCAAGTAGAATTGATCATGGTTTGCACAGTGTGTGTGTATATGCACATGCCAAAATGATACACTTCTGTGTTCATTATGATTAATTTGTTTTATGTTATAAGACACTGTGATAACACATGTTTTACAAGGACAGCTGAATTAAAATTCAACTAAATTTTAAACCACTTCAATATAGGACATGAGCAGCCCTTCAGTTGCACTGTTCAAATACTTAGGGGATGAGGTTTTAATGTTTTATGCTGAAGCTAAATCTTGTGCAAAGCAAGATAATTTCTCATTGCTTATTTTTTTCACTTTCTTGTACTCCATGCAAATGAGTGGAAAAAGATTTTTTTTTTTACAATAAATATTTAAATTCAACTGATAATAGTACGATATATGAGTTTTTTTTATAGGACTTTGAAAGTTTTTCAGCTACAGTGTATAAAAAAAAAAAAAAAAAAAAAAAACAAAACAAACACAAAAACTTGCTTACCAGACCTATATAACCTAAGACCTGAAAAATTTAAGAAACTTAAACAGCTTTTAAAACACTAATCTAAATAACAGAAAATAGACTTGACTTTTCATTTATTGACTGGTAGCAGAACTGAAACCTCCAGAATGCAGGAATGGAAGGGCTGCTTGTGTCTTGGGCTGAACTATGGTAAAGAGCAACCTGAGAGTAGCTCCTTAGTTTACTTCTCACTTAAGCCTATCACAGAATTCAACAGAGGTACCTCAGATTGCTTTTCCTCTGGGAGAATTGACCCATGCAGCGTGCTGCATGGAAGGAAGAGATGGTGAGTTTTTGTGGAGTTGCAGTGCCCCTTTCTCAGCATGTCTTCCAAGTTATCTTTTACTCCTAAGCAAGCATTATACATGAAGGGCTATTCCTCATTTAAAACCGTTTTTTTTCCTGTTTTCT
The DNA here is from genome assembly GCF_965140915.1 of Aythya marila. Taxonomy (NCBI): domain Eukaryota; kingdom Metazoa; phylum Chordata; class Aves; order Anseriformes; family Anatidae; genus Aythya; species Aythya marila. The sequence continues at coordinate 36,145,646 of NC_139043.1, read as the reverse complement.
GTAAGTCAACATGCTGTTATTCTGGGTTTACTTTGCCTTCTTTTATGTATCGTGTTTGTTTTGTTTTGTTTTTCAATCAGATGTACTGTGGTTAAAAATTGGAGTCAGTTGTCTCTTGGAAATGCATTTTTGGAAAATATTGTGTACGGGGTTATTGGCTTTTATCTATGGTATCTGAGCTTCCTTTTGTATCTTTGCTATCCTAGTGCATGAGATACAAACTCACAAGCCTGAAAGGTTAACCCGGAATTTAATTCAGGATAAACTGAGTTTGTTTGAACTCTCATTGGTCATACATAAAGTAATTTTTTTCATTTTAATTCTACTTCATGTTAAAAGTGAGGGGAAAGAAAGCACACTTTTGTAAAAACGAATCCACCGTTTGGCTTTTGTTTAATATTTGCTATAGAAAAAAGGTGGCAGTAAGGGGAAAAAGAAAGACTGATGTATGAAAGGAAGAAGTGATGTTCACTTGGTAAAGTGACTACATTTTCTCCACTGTATGATACTGTTACGATTACGAATAGCTGGTATTGACATGATTTCCTATTTGGCAAGTGACTGCTGTTCTTCCTGGAGACAGTCCTACCTTTTAATGCATACTTTGAAATTAACTGTGACCCTCTTTTACACTTACTTCTGTTGATCTCATTTAATGTATAAAACTTTTTTTGCAATATGTAGGCTTGGTATGTTGTCATGTATGTTGGTGTGTTTCCCTTTTTCCATTATATACTTGGGCGTTTTCCCTTGTTGCCTCTGTGGTTATTTTACTTAACGTGAGAGAGCGGAAAGTTTTATAAAAAATAAAAATAAAAAATTAGGGAAAAGCTGTTGTAAGATCACAGGAAGTACCATGGGACTTGATTGTCTGATTCAGAATTGGAAACTGCTTTTAAAAGTAGTGTGAAAGTGATACCCTGTTCAAATTTCACAATTTTGTTACCCTATTTAACTGAGTGAGACTGTTTTGCTTACTACGTTTTGCCCACAAACTTTCTTCCCCTTTTAATTTTGGGAAATAATTGTGCAGAATTTGTGTTCTTATAGCAAAAACCCAAACTTAATTGACTCTTACTTAAACCAGCTGCTATTTAGCTGTCTTGTAACTGTCTTTTAATTTTTTCTAAAAGTGCTGATGTCTTTCATTGAACCACCTGCTCTGCGCAGCTCAAGCTCTTGAGGGAGCAGCGATATCCATTACACTCCGAGACATGCCTTTCTATTTCCCGCTACATATGCCAGAGCTGGGTTCTGCTTTGTTGTCCCAGGCTATGAACTCAGATTTTGTAGCCTAATACATGTCATAAACATGTTGCATACTGTTAGATATCAAACACCAGATACTGCTGCACTTTTTTTAAACCCGTGCTTTTATAGCTTCCAAGTGGAACTGAACTTAGCTCGGTTCCTGCTGTGAGTTCCAGGCCTTAAACCAATCTCCCTCTCCAGGTCTGTATATTCAGTATGTTCTGTGTGGGCCATACGTTCTCATGGAGCCTGGGAAAACGGGGACTTGTGATTCTCAGGGCCTGTCAAAATTGTATAAGATGTATACTTAGTATATGTAGAGGTGGAAAAATGCAGGAGAATGATTAAGTGGGTGTGTGCTATGCTCTGCTCGTAGCCTTACGGTATGGTGGTCATTGTAAGCTAAAGCAAAACATAAATTGGGGTTGTCTGGTTGGATAGCTGGGAGGGTAAAGTATCAGTAGAGCAGACAGAGATGAAAAGGTAAAGGAGACAACCTGAAACATACTCCTGCATCCATTTCCCCTTTACTCCCAGGTTATTTTCTCAGGCACATTAATATGGCAATACTGTGTGTGCACTTACATTCTGAAACAACCTTCGGATTGCAGATGTCTGTAAGGCTCAGCCTCTTTCTCTGCTGGAGATTTACTGCCACCACAGCCTTCAGTAACTACACACAGATGCCGTTTCCATAGTGTGCGATCCTCATGTAGACTGATAACGTTCCTTTTCAAGCTGAGGGACAAAGCATAAATTATAGGTCATAATGGTTTACCGTCTCTCCATCAAATGCTTGTAATGGTCACTGTCTGAATTGCAGCAAGTCCTTTCCTCAAACAAAATTTAACATAGTCCTAATGTGGTCCCCAGTATTGATGATTTTCCTATTTACTTTTTTTCTTTCTTCAAAGTCAACATTGAAGTCACTACTACCAAAGCAGATGCAATAAATCTGCTTTCATCCTGTAAATACAGGAGTAGTTTGCCTGCAAGTTGTTCAGAGGTGCAACTACATGAGTGGGATCCTGGCTGTGATCTGTAGTAGTTGCCTACAACCCTTTGGACTACATCCTCCAGTACTACTTAGAGGTACTTCCTTTGTGTACAGTTCAAGACACCTTTATATTTCTCATTGCAGTGAAATAAAGTGATCAGAAGCAATGCTAATTATTGTAAATGCTATTACTTAGATACAATGCTTATAGCATTAAGTTAATTACATTAATCCTAGGATTTTTTTTTTTAAGCATAGTTTTCTATTGACAACTGAGGTCATTCAAGGAAGGTTATAATAAAATAGTCTTTGAGCATTGACCCTACTGGCAGTTACAGAGTAGTAGGGTGAATGTTCTCAGTGTTGCCTGTGAGCAGGCTGTTGAATGTCTATAAAGTTTATTCTTATGCACAAATGGGAGGAGTGCAGATGAAGCCTGTGATCAAAACTGAATGTTGCTCTTGGGTCGGTAGACCCGAGTACATCTCTGAGCTGGTCCTGACATTTTTTGAATTTATCCAGAATTTATTTTTACCCAGAATTTATTTTTAACTAGCAAGATTTTGCCTCACTGTTGGCATTTGAAATTCCTGTAGGATCCAGGCTTTTCCCCTCCTTTCCCTTTTCTCTCAATAGTCGTTGACTTCTCCAGAACATATTTCCCCACTCAGCTTCCTTTCATACTGCTAGGAGTAAAATCCATCATTTCTGTGAACATGTGCTTTTGTGAAAGGAATTAATTGCGTATAAAGTTCTAACCACTGCAAACCATCCCCATGTCATGTCTAGCACACTAATTTTGGTTCTACTGCTATTAATTACAGGATTTAATGTTCTCTTGAGAGTTATTTTAAGAAGTGGTAAGTCTTCAGGTAGCAGTATATTTAGTATACAGCATTTTGCTAATTCAATAACAGGAATGTTTTGGATTTGGAGACATGGCTCTCTGACTATATTCCTGTGGTTTCGTAGCAGAGTATCCAAGCTGCACAATACTGGTCTTTTATTTCTTTGTCACTGACCTTTACTTTTTTTTTAAGGTCTTGTGTTCAGTGCTTGATAGAAATTTTAAAGTCTTTCTTATTCCTTTCTGTACAGGATGTAAATTCTTGCCATTGATCACTTCCATTCATCTCCATCCTCTGTCCCTGGGGACAGCCTGTGCTGTGTGTTTATTGGGTTTCCTCTGCCAGTTAGTTCTGTGCATGCATTTAGTTATAACAGTAACCATGCTCTTCAGTAAGTAGAGCAATTTGTTAAAGCTACCCAGCAGCATCCTCAGCTTCAGCAGCACATTGAACTTCTTCCTGTAGTTTTGCTCTAACAGATTTTCCTGAGGTAAGCTGCCAGTAGCAGTAAAATAAGAAGCTAATGAAAGACTTTAACCTCTCAGAGGTCCTACCTGCTAACTGTACATGCCACCAAAAAGCTCAGTAGGATGCTTTCTGAGTGGCAGTGTGCTTTCTTCCTGGTTCCTCTTATCTAAGAGGATAAGTTTTTGTATACTGTGTGGAAAACCAAGATTCAGTTTCCTCCTCTTTGATTGCTAAGATTGTTTTAATCTTAAGACTATTGTCTTCAGATAGGATATCACTTCTTCTCTTGATGTTTCTTCTCTTTTCCTCTTGATTTCTGTGTACCTTCTGTTGGAGCACAGCTTGGAAACTACTAAAATCATGAGGCTGGTCGTATATTTTTTTCTCTTTGCTTACTCTCTTAATGTTTTGTTTTGTGTTTTTTTTTTTTTTTTTTTTCCAGCAAATGTATGCAAAATTGAACCATTCTGAAGTAGTGAGAATCTCCTTCTAAAATAAATACTCACTTCAGCATTCACCTGATAAGCAGGAGGTCAGAATTCAAATCGATTCTTTCAAATTCAGGCCAGAGATCTCAACTTTGAAGGTATATTATTGGTGGTACCTTGTAGATTCATTCAGGCATGCTACAAGGAAATATGAGAACCCTTAAAAACTGATTTTTAATCTCAGAATAGTTAATTTGACTTTTTGAATGTAAAAGCAAAATGAAAAAGAAAGGTAACTAAAAGAAAACAACCTGGCCTCTTCTTCAGATTCTTCCAACCTCTCACATAAACCATCTTAATTCTCACACTGTGATTCAGAAGAAAAGGGGTAGGGTCCAGAAAGATTTTTCCATTTTACGAATCCTGCTGGAGATCAGTTTTTCCACACAAGAAAATCAGAGCTTGTGAATCCGATAAACTCTTTCTCTGCCACCTGTTTGGACTTGATACATTTTGTAGTGCTTATTACCACACTTCTTGCCCTTTGTCTTGAAATTTAACTTTTCTGTAACATGATGCTGTCCTATTTGAATTAAATATCACGGTGTTGTAAAAGTGTAGTGATTCCCTCAGACTATTGATTCGCATCTCCTTGGAGATGCGTGCCAATGCTTCCAGTAGCTGCTGGATTGAATGCATGTGACAGACTACAGAAACGAAGGGATCAAAGTAACATGTCATTTGCCAGATAATATTTTTCTGCCTGAGCTTATTTTTATGTTTGCAGTGACCAAGTAGATCATGTGTTTTTATTCATGTAGCCATATCTTTATGCTCTGCTATTTGACTTGTTCTGGAGATGGAACAAGACAAACTTCAGACGATAATTCAAACAAGCTGTGCAGAAATGAATTTTAGTTAGGGTAAGGGGAATGCCTTTTGGTTTGGAAGGATTTATGCAGTTGGCTTTGTTTTCTCTTTTCTCTTTTTATCAGTTTCAAGCTAAGCGAAACTGAAGATTTATTTAATGTACAGCTCTTTTATTTCATGTCAGCAGTAAAGATCAAAAAGCAGATTGGCATTTTAAGGAAAGCCCTAATGCCATGCCCTGAAATAAAAATTACAAGATGAATTAAAACGTATAGGACACCAAAAGAATATGTTTTAGTGGTGGGGTTGTTTTTTGTTTTTAATTGAGAGGTGATTAGCTTTCTTCTGGCAGCGTTCATATGGAAAACGCAGAGACAGAAAAAAAATTCCATCTCACGATTTCTGATGCACACAGAAATCTCAGGTGAAAGAAGTGTTGCCAAGTCCTCATCGTTCCTTGGGAGTGTGTCTATGCACACCTCTGTGTGTGTGTAGTTTGGTTAGCAAATGCTAGAGCCATCAGTATAAATCGTCAAGGCTTTCAGGGTTCTTATCTTTATCAGGATTTTTGTCATCTTTGGTCAATGTGATATACCAAAAAAAAGAAAAGTCTTTTCTTTCTGGAACTGGACTTTGTCTTGGCAGATCCTGTTTCAATTCCCAGTTTTCTACATACATTTTCCATTTACTCCTGCACAGGTCATTTCATTGTGGAGAAGAGGGGAAGTAATTCTTCAATTTCTTTCACTTCTTAAGAAAGAAAAAAAATATATTTTCTCTGTTTTTTTAAAATAAGCACGTTTAAACTTAAGCGGTAGTAGTGCTTTCAGAAGGACTGCGTGTTTGCCTTATGAAAAACACATATTCAGATATTTCATTGTCATTCATTTGTGGGATAACAACTCTCTCAGTATCATTTGTGTATGCTAGCACAGTGAGGCCCTTATTCTCATTAGATTCTGGTAATAAAGTATGCACATTATTTATATTATAGCTATTTAACGTGTTTGAAGAGCTATTTGAAAACCACACTAATGTGCCATGTTCATATCCTCTGCAGTAGTAACAAGCTGTGGAAACTTACGCTTTTGTTTCAGAGTGAAAAATGATCAAAGATTTTACATTGAATCATTGGTGCCTTAGTTTTCTTTCAGGTATAATCAGAGGTAAAATAGCTGAGAACAGCAGCTGTTCTTCCCACCTTTCATGCACAGAAATGGCTGCAGCAGACAGCTAGTTATCTCCTGTCTGTTAGTTGTTGTGTTTTGTATTTTGTTTTAAATCGCCATCAACAGCAAAACATTGCACACAGGAAATTACAGACTTTCTAGGAAAGTTCCTCCCTGGCCAGTGTTTTTGCTCAACGCTTGTCACAACCATTTTAGCTAAATGTAATGACTTACAGATTGGGAAATTTTAGCATCCCTCTTAAATCCCAAGGTGGTCCAGACCAGCCAGTTGTAGTAGATGTTGACTGTGGTCTGATATTTGAAATTTTAATTTATTTAATAATCTGAAGTTTACTTACATGGATGATAACTTAGTGTGTAGGGAGGGAGGGGGCCTGCCAGGTGAGTCGTAGCACAGTGTCTGTGTACCTTCTTGCAGACATGCAGAATTACGGCTGCAGTTTGGAGGTTTTACACGGAGCCTGCCCAGGACATCCTTTAGAGCAGCCAGTTGTAGGGATTAAGTGCCCATGAGAGACCATACTCAGTCCTGGAGAACTTGGCTCGTGAAGAAAGAATATTGATGTCATCTTGCGCTCCATAAAATCTACTCCAAAGTGTTAGCTTCAGCCTTAATTTTCATTAAATATTTTTGCGGTTGAGTTGACCTCTCAATTTGATTGTGAGCCAGAAAGAAAGTTTGTGTATCCCTGCAAGGATGCATTCATTATCCCACCACTTCCTCTGCAATACTCCAGTGTCCAAAGAAATGAAGGCCAGGTGGAGAGCTTGATGGAGCTGGCTTCTTCCCTTATTCCCTAATAACAGGAGAGGAGTGCGTTCGGCAGCCAGCAAGGGACTTTGCAGGCCTCCTCTGAGAACTATCTCCCAGAAGCATTTCTCCGATCTGTGAGAAGAGCAACACGGTTTGTAACAGTCACCACACACCTTTAATACCAAACTGCAAGCAACCTGTGCTGTGGGCTGGAATCTAAACTCTGGCTCAGGTCACGGAAATGCCAGACAAAATCCAAAGGTTGAAACTGAAGTCAGCTGAAAGCACCTGATATCCATCCATGAAATGTGAGAGTAAACTAGCAATGAAGTATGCAGTATCTCGTTACCCCATGAGATACACAACATCAGCAACATGTGGCAAGGAATCAGTGATGCTTGACCACTTGGATTGTGAGCACGTGTTTTATAGTGAAAGAACTTTTAATAGGGTCAGAACAACAGAATAAGAAAGGTTCCTGTGTAACTGAATTTTGTTTGGCTTTTGAGTTTCCTTTGGAGCTGCTCTCATAAACAGGCAAAGTGTTGTTAATGCTAAGAGGAGGAAGCCTTGGCATGTCATCTGTGGAAAATCCTTTTTGATCTAGTTGTTTTTGCTAAGATAGCATGGCATCACTTAATCAGAAAATACTTTTTCAGCAGAGTAGAAAAATATACAAAACCATAGGACTTCATTTCTTTTTCATAAATGCAAAAACTGGGGATGCATTGTTCAGATCTTGACCTTGAATTTTTCTGAAGTTTCTGGTCCCCACCTCAGAAAGGGAGGACGCTGTACAAGGTGGTAGAAGTGAAGGATTTGCACAACAAAGTAGAAATAGCACCGCAGAATGGAAATCTTTATGGAGCGATGTGTGAGTACCACAACTGGCACTTAACTGGAGGTAAACATGCACACTCGGGTGCACATACATGAGCTTCTTGTGATACACAGCTGTTGGAATTATTTGTGAATACGGGTGGACACTTACATACTTTTGACTTAAGAAAATCTAGCTCTAAAACATAATTCATTGTGTTTTAACAATAGTTATTTTGTACATTGGCATTACGTGTTGTCTAAGTGACCTATGTTGAATTAAGGTGGCCTGAAGTAGTTTAACAAATCATTTGCTTGGTTCACTGAGCAAACACTATTGAAAGGAGGCTTTATTCAATTAATTTGGTTTGACTGTAGACCAATTAATCAGGCTGACTTAATACTTTCCAAATCTTGGTTTCCCTGGAGCAATTCATTTGAGGACACCAGATTTCTTGTTCTAATTTCCTGGTGAATTGAGAAAGGTTTTCCTTCTTTATTATTGCTGGGGCTTTGTTTGCTTTTCTAAAATCAGGCACATTGTTTTCCGAAAAGTGGTGTATGATGAGGATAGAGGCAGAGACAGAAATTATTACAACTGAAATTCCATTTACAGATGTAGATAGTCTTTTTGGTATGTTTTAGTTGTTCTTCTAGCTTCTTCTCCACACAGTCCCTTCCTGGACTTTCTTAATGTGTCAGATGTGTTAATCTCTATTTCTAATGAAACTGTTCTAACGAGGCCTGCAGCCTGTTTTGCTTTTAATGGTGAACCTCAAGAACTTCTAACACTTTGGCTTCTGCTTCTGCTGGCTTCTGTTCTTCCTCCTGCCCCCAGCCTCTTCAAGTTTCCCTGATGAAAGGGAGTTCTGGATGGAGGTGCAGAAGAGGAAAGTTGTTCCACAGTTGCGTATAAGTCACATTTCTTCTTTGCCAGTGTCAATGTTGGGGATTAACCATGCGTCTTAAATCATTAACATGCATAAAAAAAAAAAAACCTTGGGCTGGGATTTTTTTGGTTTTATGCCTTGTATTTTTGACATGGGGAGCATTCCTCTTGACATCTAGTTACCCCTGTGGTGGTGCATTCTTTGACAATTTGTGATTAAGTTCCCCTGCTACACACAATACAAAGTAATTTCAACAAAAACAGAGTTGAGTTAACAAGCGTTTTCCTTCCCTGCACTGACTTCCAACACGAAGCACTACTTAAAAAAAAAAAAAAAAAAAAAAAAAAAAAAAAAAAAAAAGGATTAAAAACCAACCAACCAAAAAACCTCCCTCTCTTCAAAATGTTGATTCTATGCATTTATCTGTGACCTCCTTTTGTATTATTTCTTATCTCACTTGCTCACATCCCATTTCTAGAAGGTCAATATTTACCAGAAGTTGTTAAGCAGTTTACACCAGGTCAGCTGGGCAGTGCTGTTTGCAAGAGGTGATGGAAGAGGTTCCTGTCCTATGTATACATGATTAGCAGGGTTGATTCCAACTTTATAACAGCTAGCTTTATAACCACAGAGCTTGAATACAAGAGCCTGTTTTGAATATCTTCAGCTATGTTGATATCCTAGAAATTCCCTGAATTTGCACTCTGTGCTACGTAGCAGTCATTCAATAAAAAGAAAACAAACCAAGAGTTAACCATTTTCAGTAATGAGAAGTTACCTTTTGCTAAATGTAATTCTGATCATCAGTGGAAAACACTGTGAAAACTTTGTGGGGGACTTCAAGTGCATGAAGGAGAGTAGTTAGGATTCCTCTTCCCATTTGTTTTGTTTTCCAAAACCTATTCCTTTAATTTTTATAAGTTTTATTCTTATACCTCTTTCATAGTTTTTAGTCATTATATACTCACATATTGCCCTTTTTGTTGTTCTTGTTCTCTGTTTAATGTAGAAAGGATTTGTAGAAATCTGCAGCGTTGTATGAAATTAATATCTTAGAAAGAAACATACAGTCAAAAGGTAACAATTCATTTTTTTAAATTCTACATTTAGTGCAACCTCATTTATTTTTACTGGTACCTAAGGTCCTGTGCACGTAACTGATCATTTGCATGGTACGTTTTAAGGACCTGTGAGATGTCGCTGTGTGTTTGGAACTCCTTTTCATTTTGTCCATCTGGTTTAGTAAGAGCAGTGTAATTCAGCACAGCTAAACCTGGAATTGCAGGCAGTATAGCTGCCCCGCTGGAAAGCAGCGTGTACATTCCCTTCAGTCAGTGATTTCCCTTCAGATTTAGGGGCCAGTCCAGTAAGGGCCTGTAAGGGCAGCTGGCGTGCTGCACTGACTTCAGGTGTGTCAGCCTCCAAATCTGCTATGGAAGTTTCCTGTTGCAGTCTCTCCAGTGCCTTCTTTTACAAATGACATCTGCAGAAATGAGGACTTCCCCTAGTGATCTCAGCAGAGTGCTGCTTGTGGGAGGTCGGAGTGGGCTATCTTGTGGCTTACGTAGTTCCTATATGACTTGAACCTCTAGTTTTATTGGGCTTATTTTTTCTTTAATAATATTCTTTAATAATATTTTCATGCACGGATTAAACCATTCCCCAAACTGATTATAGCACAGGTTTAGTTTTGATCTCTGACTACAAAATTTACAGTACTTTGCCTGTGTGATGTGCAATGTAAAAAGAAAAAAAGAAAAACCTATATCCTTTCCCAAAAGTATAGTAAGTCTAGCAACTACTTACTTCAATCATTGTTAAAGTATACTTGAAGAGAAGTAAGGAAACGTGGCCAGTAGTAACAGCTTTATAGGAAAAGATCTGATATGTTCAATGAGCTAGGCAGTTAAGTGCATTTTGGCATTGTATTCATGCGATCCATAAAAGACGTCGTTTCCTCAGCATTATTTTTCCTTCCCTGTTGTTACCTCAGTGATGATGTATGGAGGCAGACAATATAGCTTCAGTAAACTGGGCTTGGTTGTTTCACATCCAGAATGTCTGAAAAGCACGCTGGCTTTTTTTGTGCTCATGTTGTGATGAAAAGGCTCCCAGTTGCTTTGTAAATGATGATGATGGGGGGGAGGGGGGGTGGTATATGGCGCAGAGGTACTTCTTGAAAGTAGTTTCTTGGCAAAAATTGCAATAAAGTAGAAGTCCATTAACTGTGAACAATTTCTGATTTGTAACAGCAGTAATTGTATGCATGCTGCTTGTCAGTGCATGTTCTCACATATGGTATAAAACTAAAACATTGCTATCTGAAGAGTTCTTCATTTTTGCTGATGTCCTCGTTCTGTTTGAGACATCATTTATTGGGGCAGCATGTAGGGCACAGTGAAACTTTCACGATGCAACCTGAAACTGGATGAAACAAACCTGAAGGTTGGATCCAGTTCACAAGAACGTTTGCTGAGGTTTGTAAGTCTGGGTTGAATTTGCAGCCAATCTGTGCTCACTTACTGTGTGTCGAAAGAACCACGAGAGCTGGATTGGTTTCATATGGCTCCAGCCTTCAGTCATTCCACACGACTGGTGTCTTCAGGAAGAGCTGGACATCCCTTCTTCCAACTCTGGGAAGTGAACTCAGGTAGGAAGGAGGCGCAGATAGCAAGAGGCTTTGGCACTGCCAGAAGCATGCAGAGGAAGGGCATGTGTAGGCACCATCCCACCGTGTTTGAGAAGCTCCCACTTCGTCGTTGCTGGGCTGTAGGACAACGTGGCAGGAGAGGACCGTGCAGGCACGTTGGGGTTTTGGTGCCAAGGAAAAGCTGAGGAGTGGAAATGGAGATGACGTAGCTTCCCCTCCCAGATACAAACGTGGGAGTTTTGTGGGAGGTCTCTTGGAAACAGGGGGAAATGGGAAATTGTAACGGAGGGAGATGAGTGTTTGGGGGGAATGAAGGATGGAATGAGATGAGGTACACGATGGCGGAAATATATAAAGGAGAATTCAAGGGAGGGGACACAAAGTGCCTCCAGGAGGAGTACCTCAGTGTGGTGGGTGGGGGCCAGCATCTCATTTGGGCAGTTAGAGGAGGGAGGGGCTCGGTTTCTCATTGAAGGGCATTTCTGGATAAATGTAAAAGGAAACTTTATAGTTTGGATTATCTCTAGTATATCTAACGTTCCGGCTGCTGGGCATCTCTTAAAAAAAGACAAACAAACAAAAACCCCACTCTTTATTTCTTTGTCCTCAGCAGATACTTGCTGGTGGTGGTGCCTGCAGCTCTCTGTGGTGAACTCCGTGTCGCAGGAACGAGTTGGGTGGATGCTTGTTTGAACATCCAGGACTTGGTATCTTGGTGCTGAGGTTATGCCAATAACAAATTGTTCCCTTTCTATTTCTCTGTCAGTTGTGCTGAAATCAGCTTAGGTAGCACTTGAAGCTGCTGGAGTTTGCTTTATTTCTACATACTGGAGATGAACTATAAGTGGCAAAAGAAAATTCAGTAAGCGATCTCCCAAGAGATAAGTAAGAAGCCTGGTTTTTGGGAACCCACCATACTTCATGCTAATCAGAGTTGTGGAACATTTAGGCCCTTTTTGGCCAAGCGTACCAGTAGGATAGAGGTCTTAAAGTTAGATAAATTAATCTCGTCTTCATCTAATAAATTCTTGGCTGAGCGAGAACGTCCCCTACGAATGCTCTGTGTACTGAGGAAAGGACTCAGCTGTTGTCTGGCAGCGTGGCCCTGGACCAGCCTTGGCACGTACATGTAAGTGCTTTAAGAAAGCAGCCTTCTGGTATTTTTGTTGGTCGTAGGCAATTTGTTTTCCGTTCGTATCATCTAATGCAAAACTCTCTGTAGCCTTCTGTTTGGTAAGATAGAAGCAGGTCTGGGGAGAACTTGTAAGAAGCTGCATCACCCAGATTAATGAAGAAGCCTGCCAAATTAACTCCTCAAGTTATCTCTCTGCCATCTGTATTCCTGAAGATTCTGTGTGCTGCAGGCAAGCGTACACAGTCTGTGGAGCTAGAATTGGGATTGGGAATCCCCTGGTAACTGTGATAGGGAGCAGCATCTAAAAGGATCAGTGGGCAGTGTACTTATTTCATTTGTAGCCAAAAATGTATGCTGCCTTCCAACAAATGGTCCACAGGAGCTGAAATACAGCGTGGTTTCAGGTGAAGGATACAGTTGACTCCGCTAGATAATCACATTAACATCTACTTTGGGGTGTCGAGCCTAAAAACTATATACGTAAAGATGGATGGCATTCGGAGAAGACTTCTAGATGAGAGCAGCAGAAAGTAGCATCTTGATGATCACGTCTGTGATGCAGCTTTGAGGAGAACAAAACCAGAGTTCCTGAGGGGTTTTTTTCAGCCAAAGTGGCTCTGAGTTGTAAGGACTAGCCACCATTACCCTGGTTGTTTTGGCAGCCTGAATGCCTACATGTATTTATATTCTCTTTTTCTCCTGATTTCTTGTGAAAACGTAACTAATGCAATTTGTTGTTGTTGTTCCTGAATAACTTGAGAGCATTTATAGCTCTCAGCGTACTGAAATTGTCTGTAGGGACAGACCTGATGGCTTGGAATTGACCTGCTGAGATGCTGGGTGATTGGAGCAGTGTCCTGTAGGTTAAGAGGAGGTGGTGGGATAATAAGGGCTCCCTGCTGTGAGGAGGTGTGTAGGATTTCACCAGGTAGGGAAAGAGAGTGGGGACTGCCCAGAGGCCATGTTTGTTCATTACCCTTGTTCGTGCATCGTAACTTTGAGACTGAGCACGTGTATTTTTAGAGCCCTGCTAGGGAGGTGTTTTGCATGAAATCTCTCCTGGTGTCCCCCTTTTGTAGAAGAAACTCTTCCAGTCACTGTACTAAAGGGAATCATGCTGGCAGCAGCCAGCTGAAGATGAATGTACGCTCGCAGGTCTTCTGTTTATCATGTTGGGGGGATGAAATGGGAAATGTTTAATATGTAAATTAGAGGACTGGTATAATAAATATTCACAGCAGCACATAAAACACCTAAATGTATTTTTCCTCAAACACTTCCTCAGTTAACCTCACACAAGTTACAAACTGCTCTTTCCTTGCATCATTTGATTTTGGGGAAAGCCATTAGCAAAGGTACAAGGCCGTAAGCCAAGACGCTCAGGTTTTCTCCCCGTCCCATCAATTATCTGTGTCGTGAGCGGAGGCAAGTCATTTTTCTGCCCTTGGGTCACGTCCTAATCTGGTGCTTCGGCTGCCTGTTGACAGATTTCTCCATGTCTATTAGAAGAAGTACTTTATTATCAGACAGGTGGTGTTGTCAATTGCATTTCTCTAGTTGGTGTCTGTTTCTGCGGCATATTGAGGATTGCAGTTAATAAGCTAATCAAATACAAGTGTGTTAATTTAATTTCAATGAAGCAGATGTTGCTTTAAATTCCCTAATACATGACACGGAGATAAGTTTTTCAAGAGTGGACAAGATGAGCAATGTAAAGTGAATTCAATGTAGGAATCTCCACAAACTTAAATGGAGACTCTGCCGTCATTTGGTCAGCTTTTCTTCCCTCATATGTTCATTTTCCTACACATTTCTTCCTCATTGGTAGTGTGGTTTAAAAATGAAAGAAAATAGTGAAGGTGTCCTGTCAAGGTTTGCAGTCTATTAACAGCCTGCACAGACGCATGCAGTACCAACAGCTGTGTGGGAATGCCTATGCTGGGGGGCTTCTTGCAAATTCAAAATTTGAAATTTTTTATTATTTTTATTTTGTTTTTTAGCACTTATTAGAAAACTGTAGGCTGCTTTGGTGAACACAGGTAATGAAATGCCTTGGTGATGCCTTTACTTGAATGTACAACTTGAGTACGTACTGATCTGTCCATTAGTGCTGAGAGATCCAGCTTGCGATTTCAAATACTGTCGTTTGAGTGGAGTTGCCTGTACGTGGCATTCGTGTAATGGCTTAGATTTGCTGGCTCCCTGAACCTGCCATTTGTCAGAAAACGGGCATTTATGAACTTGAATGTATGGTACGTTTAAAATACCACTAAATTTAGGCTATGCACACTTTAAAAATTAGATTCCAAGAAAACAAAATCAATTTGTAGTCTATTATCATCATTTCTTTTTTGCTTTGTTTTTAAATAGTGTTTAGTAAACGCCTCAAAATATCATTATGCATACTTAATGTATTATCCTCAGTTCTGTGGAATTAGTGGGTTTCAGATCCTATTGATGGTGAGTGTTTTAGTCCAGATGGCCTCAGCTTTGTGTAATTTACCTTTTAATGTATGGCTTGCCAGCTGGGACAGCTCAGCTCTGGGTGCAATTTGCATAGACACCAGATATTTGTTACATGCCTGGAAAGGAAAGTGTGAGCAAGTTCGGGCTTATGCTAATACTTTGCTATCGCCACATGCTACCACTAAAGCAGCAGAAAAAAGAATTACACTTTTCATTTGTTCTCAGCAGTTAGATTATGAGTCTCTGCCTTGCAAAGATTAGATATGTTTCAGTGAGCTCTTTAGCACTGATGGAGCAGGCACTGCTTTAATCGTGAAGTTGTTTCACCTTGTTAAAATACTGCAGTTCTCGTCGAACAAATTAAGTTATAAAATGCCGAATACGTGCACCAGCCATCTCCAGACTTCAAATAAATTTTCAGACAAAACAAACTAAAGTATTATGGAAATTCACTTCTTAGTGCTTTTTTTTTTTTTTTTTTTTAATTCTAGTTCTATTTTTGTTATGGCAGTTTTAAAAGATTAGAAATTACTGGTTCTAAGCTAGTGCCACGCTATTCTTGTAAATGCCCCAATAACAACAATAATTAATATCCCCACATTTGCATTTTAAACCACTCCATTTCCCCAGTCATCTATTACTTGGATTTAAAAATTCATTTCTAGTCAAAACTTGGCACAGCGTTGCTGAATTCCATACTTTTTACCAGATGTAGAAATAAAAGCGAAAGAATTCGGCTTTTTTTTTTTTTCTTCCCCCATTAGAGGGTCCAATAAAGTATGATTTAAAACATGTCCTTGTTTTGATAAATTGCTTTCGGTTTTGCAGCTTCAGAATAGCTCTGATTTTAAAATAATAATAATAATAGCAGTCAGGGGGCAGCGGGGATGGTGTCGAGGGGAAGGTGGGGTACTGCTGATGAGCATAATGACGTGCAAGTTTCTGCCTTACAGAACACCAAATACCCCCAGCTCCTTGGGGACGTCAGGGGAGCGGCGTACCCTAAGAGCACAGCCACCTTTTCCATTTGGCCACCTTTTCGGTTTGCCATGAGAGTGGGGACAGTCTTGGTCACAAGCTTCCTAGGGTGCTGATAGCAGCGGTCTTGAAATGGTTCTTTGAGGGAATTAACCACTCGCAACTTTTCTGGAGGTGTTTCTACTTTGGGATAACGTGTCGTCATCTGTGATGTTTTTCATCTACACGCATCTCTAACAAAGATCTTGGTTTACCCAAACCACAACTTGCTACAAAAGCCTGCAGTTTTCTATTGGACCTTTGGGAAGGAAACTTTTTGGGTCATGGCTGAAATTGCTGGATATTGAAAGTGACACCTATTGAGTGACTGATTTTAAATTACACTTGGTGAGATGCAAGGTTTTATTCCGCTTCTGCTGTTTTAATTTTAGAAGATCTAGTTTTCATTGGCGGGAAACTTGAGAAATTTTGTCAATCTCCATGAAATGGCAGCAATGTTTCCTGCTTTGGGTTAGCGGCCACGCAAAGGCCACCAGAATGCCATGCAGGGCCTTCCTCCCTGACACTGCAAATGTGCAGTTGGTTGATCGGCCGTAACATATGGAGCTGAGAGGCTGTTCCCTGCTGGATTGGTGAAGGTCTGTTGACATATTATTGGGTCTGTATTAATGAATCAGCTTTATTTAGTCAGAAAGCCTTTCTTTCAAGGCTGACTTCAGCTGATGCAGATAACCCATCTGCGTCTGCCATTGTTGGGTTTGTACCAGTTGCGGCAGGTTGTTGTCCAAGAGTGCTAGGCTGCCCAAGGCAAAGGTGTGAAAGTTGCACAAAACTCAAGTGTACAGGTTTCCCTTCAATTAATGTGCTTTGCTTCCACCTGAGAAGATGAGGACAAACAGTGGTGTGGGATAACCAGACCAGGTTTGAAGCCTACTTGCTGTCAATCGCCGTGTTTATTACCAGCACGGATTTTTGGAACATTTTGGCTTTGTTCCAAATTGTGTTGAGATTTCAGGTCTGTCTTCCAAAGTGCCATTTTTGAAAGCCATAAACACGTGGATGTGCACTCTTGCATCTCTGGAAGGAGGGAAGGAAACAGTGTCAGCCTACACCACTGGAAGGACACTTCACACCTCCCATGATGTGCAAGGTGCTCTGCTAAAGTTGCTGCTGCTGGCTTTGACAGGGTGCAAGATGCTCAACCTCGGTGACTGGTCCTTCTTCATGCTGTGTGTGAAAGAGAACACAAGGCTGCTAGGGCTGTGTTACATCGCCACAGTCTTGGCCAGCATAAAATAGTCGTTAACTTAAGTGGATAAGGATTTAGGCTGTCACTGAGCCTGAAGAAGAAGGAATTAGGAAAAGTAAAAAGAAAAAAAAGGAAGAAGAAAAAAAAAAAGAAAAACCCACCCTTGCCCTAAACATGTAAATATTGGCATACAGGAACAGACGTTTAAAATTTATCGCAGAAGCGAGAGCGCTTTGCGAGGCGGTGCCCGTCAGAATGACAAAGGAACAGGCATGTTTTGTAACTTGAAACTCAGGATTCTTTCCCATTTCTGTCTCCAGTGGTTAGAATTCTTCACTCTTGCTAGATTACAAGTCCACAGGGACTTTTAAAACTACTTATTCAGACTTTACTGTTTTGGATGTACAAGAGTTAGTTGCATTAAGCTGTAGCTTGGAAAAAAAAAAAAAAACTGAAACCATTTTTATAGCATTTTTAAAATAACTTTATTAAGGGATAGCATAAAAGATCACAGTTTCTCTGTTTTTACAAGCCTGCTTTGAAAAGATAATAAAGCTACTACACAGGACATGTATTAGGCTGGTGATTAATGTGTCTGTGTGTTACAGCTCTGAATGCTCTGAAACCTACTTTATATTGGAATGAGTGAAAATGTCACATGGTGAAACAGCAGAGGAGGAATACAGGGCTAGGAAAATAACTCACTAAGTAACGTTTTACACATAGCAGCTTGGGCTGAACTTTGCTTTGCCTTCCATGTGAGGATCTCAAAGTACTTCACATCAAAGAGGAGCTGTGTTTTGATAGAGGAGTTGGTAGAGCCCGGGTAATAGGAATACCCAGACCGTAGCAGGAAGCTGGGGCTCTTGACTGGACCAAAGAATACGGTGGAAGTTTTCGAGTAGTTTTTTTAGGATGATACTCCAATCACAGATCTCTGTATTTCAGGCCCTTGAATTTCGAATTTGTTTGGTTTTAAGATAAAGTCCAGCGCTGAATAGCTACATAAATGTTAGGGTTGGGTGAGAAAGACGCTCAGATGACCTTTTCCCTCTAGGAAAGGACAGACATCTCCCCCTTCATACACCAAATAATTTAGGTTGAAAAGGATCCCTTGAGATGGTCCAGCCCTGTGCTCAAACCAGGATTAAAGTTGATATTTTCTGTGCTACAACTTGCATCCGGTGGTGTTTGCTGCTTCTGCCGTGCACAAACCTCTGAGAAGAGCCTGGTTCAACCTTGCAGCCAGCCAGCTTTCCCAGCTTCTTCACATCTTCCATGTCCCAGGCCTCGACCATCTTAGTGCTTCCCTGCTGAAGCGTTTCCCTTCCCGTTTATCAATTGCCCTCCTTATTCATGTTGCAGAAGAGGACACAGCCTTCCAGATCTGGCCTCCTGAGTGCCACAAAGAAGGGAGTAAGGGCTCCTCTCGACCTGCTGCCTGCAATCTTCCTTAATGCAACCAGGGCATTGCTAGCCCGAATCACAGCCGTGCTGCCCTGCTGGCTCATCCCCTCCCTGACCACCAGAATCCCCGGGAGCTTTTTCAAAGTGCTGCTGCTCACCCCGCCAGCCCACAGCGTGTACCTCAGCATAGGCTTATTCTGTCCCAGGTACAAGGCTCTGCAGTCGTCTTTGCCAAGAAACCCGCTGGGATCAGTGGGAGGGCAGTCTCTTTTTTTAAGAAAGCCTCCAATGAGAGGCGAAGCGAGGGTTGCGTTACAGTGCTCGGTACAGATTTACTGAAAGTGCCCAAGTGCTGGCAGTGCTGCGGAGCGACTCCACCAGCTGTGGCTTTTTCCAGACCTCAGGGGAAATCCTGCAGACAGCAGAACATTGCAAAAGGAAAGCTGTGACTTTATAAGGGATCAGCGGGAGAAATTCGATAGCCTCCTGTCACTCTTGAGATGATGCCCTGTTATTTAGCAGCTCTAAAGGCTGCGTTTGAGCACAGGAGATTGCTGCTGCGGGGCTGCGATCAGTTCACTATTTTGTTTAAAAGGGGAAGGGTGTCTTTTGCAGTGTTAAAATGCTGCTCTTCCATCATCAGGTCTTTGTATTTTCTGAGATCTTGCTGACAGCAATGATCTTCAAAATGCTGTACGTAACTATATATAAACATCTAGAGAAAAGTTAAAAGTGAAGAAATAAAAAAGATGGAAGCTCAGGCAGGGGTAGATGACAAGATGTCTGTTGTATGTGGCTTGCTGGTAAGCACCAGAAACTGGGCACTCGGGCATCAGATTTTCGGTTGCCAACCAACCTGAACTTCTTTGAGGGTTTTTCTTAGGTTGGTGCCTCTCTGAGGGCTGTGTTGTAAGAACAGCTCGGGTAACCTGGTGAGCTTACATCTTCCGTGAAATTTATTTCTATTACAGATAAAACCACTACAGATTCTAATGCGTACATCACTAATGGTTTAAAAAATCATGAAGGATTAAGGGCCATGTGTTCTCCCAGGCAGTGAACTTCACAGATACGTTATTTTGCTGTAAAATCTTGTGTGTGTCTGTGTGTAGCCCCTCCATCCATCTGCAGAAGCACGAGTGAACCGCCGGCTGCAGGCAAGGGTGTGTGGTCTACAGCAGCATGGGAGGAGTCAGGTCAAAGGCAAACTTTTATACATGCACTGTGCTACCGAGGGGAAAGGAAGCAGTAAACCAGCAAAGGACTGCCTTCCTTCAGCACTGGCTCTTTTAGTTTCCCCTTCTGCAGCCGAGGAATCCCCCTCCCTTCCCCGTGTCTGGTGGAAGACCACAGATGCAGTATTAGAGAGCCAGTGGAGCTGGGCTAATAGGTTTGAAGTCTAGATGGAGAAACCTTCCTGCAGAGCCTGCGCTGTAGATTTCACTGGCTGAGCTGCGTTACGTGGAATACAAACCATGTTGGGTGTGTGCATTATAATGTATATAAAAATAAGTCGAGCAGTGAGACGAACAGCATGGTATTTTCTGGAGAGATCAGCGCTTCTAGACGCCAAACATGGTTGCAGTAATCTCATATTTAAAGAATACAAATTGGAACCTGATTTGAACGTAGCCTGACAATAAAAGTATCTTAATTAATACAGCTACAGCTTGTTGCACAAAGTCTGCTGTTTGCTACGTGTCGATGTGAATCAAGAGCATTCTCATTATTTCTTTTGAATGCGTGTAAGCAAAAGAGAAAAGGGAACGGTGTAGTATGCTTAGTCTGATCATGGGTGTGAAACTTCCAGATTGATGTGTTTTCAACAGGAGTGTGAAAGATACCTGGTTACACGACTTTCGTATTTCTTCTTTGAATGGTTTGGTGCTATCTAATATTTTTGGGTCAGCTCTACTGGAGGATATAGAAACTCTACTGTATCGTCACAGCAACTAGTTCAGCTTCCAAAGAACAAAGAGAAATCGTGGTTTTATGTCAGGGCAAAATGGTGTGAAATCTTCCCCTTGGTATTCAGCTTCATCTGTTTGAAGGACGATGGTTACGGCTGCACACCTCTGAAGCACCTAGCAGCTCAGCAGAGGGGGCTTTTAGACAATGGTTAAAGAGCAATCAAGAACATTTTCTTCGCAGAGAAACAAAGAATGCTTAGAAAGGGTGATCACTAAAGGTTAAGTGCAGCCTGAAAGAAAACCAGGCCATGTAGAACTTGTGAAACATTTGATTTCAATATTTGCTGTACTAATTTGACAAACTATTGGCACAAAGATCGGGTCATTGCACTGAGCTCACTGATGAGGGAAGAAATAACGCAGCACTGAAATATCTTCTTTCAAAGCTTTATATATATATATATATTTAATTTTTTTTCAAAGTTTGGGGATTCATTTCATTTCATTTACAGCTGGGATTGCAATCTCCTTGCTTCATTTCAGAGAACCATCGCGGCTGAACCAAATATTCCTCTCTGCTGCGGGACTGTTTCAGAGGCTATGTTATTGGAAGAATGTTATGCAACTTGATATAGACATTTGAATCCGTTCCATCTTCTTGATTTATAAACTGACACAATCTTCACAAGTTTTTCATTTGTAGTGAGATAGGCTGGTTTCTCAGCATTTGGAATCATTTAACTGAGCGAGGAACTTAGCCTGCAAACTTGTGTGCAAGACTGGGCGCTATTTTAGTTTTGCCTCGCAAGTATGAATCTTGGTTGTCGGTCTGGAATGGTCTTTAATCCTGCAGGGTGCTGTTACTGTGCCTTGCGTGCTTAAAACTGAAGAAGAAAAGAACGATCCAAGCAGAGAATAGAGCTGCATTAATCAGAACTACCGTGGGCACAGTGACCATCACAAAATGTCACAAAAGGCTTTTTTGTGTGTGTGTCAGGGTTTTTTCTTAAGCCCAAATCTTAGCTAAAGTATTCAGTGCCCACTTCTTGGCTTTATTTTTCTCCTCATGTGCTTCACAGGTTTCCTATCTTCCTATAAGCTTCGTTTTTCTTTGCTTCTGTTTATGGTAAGAAATGACATTGTGGTTTTACCTTTCTCATTCACTTTGGGATCAGTCTGAAGAATTCATCAGTCTTGCCCTTTCTTCAAGAAGACATGAATTTTACCCACTTAAGAGTAGCAAATGCGTTTGGGGAATTGGCTGAACAAGATGTTTGTTGAACGGAAACATTTTTTCCCCTTCTTTTTGCCTTCTTCCTGCTGCACACAGCTCTTTTGCAGGAGCTGATGACATGGGAGTGCCGGTTGTCGGAGTTATTCAAGAATATCTCCCCCAAATACAACACATCATCACAGTTCAGTTCTCGCCCTGTTTAAACAACCATATCCTTGGTAACAGCACTGTAGGAGATGTAGCTCGGCGTGCACTCTCCAAAAATCTCATTCCGTGCAATTGGGAAAAATCTAAGTGATTTTTGTGCCAACTTGTGCTCTCAGAAATAAATGATATTACAAAGCAAATATGCATCAGCTTCGTAAATGACAGGGCTTTGACTGATATTGCATTCTGCAGAGCCTGATGCTTTTATCAACTGCAGGCAGCCAGAAGGTAGCTGGAGTGGAATGACTAGTGCCAAAATTGGAGCAGACTTTTCCAATTTTCAGTCTCCAGTGCAACATCTGGGGGTGTGCTGTAAGCTTCTTGCAGGATCCTCTGCTATAGGCGTCCCTGAACAGCTCTGAGGGAGCAGGAAGGTTGAACTGTGCTGAGCAGTTCTGAACTTTTTTCTCTCTTTACTGTAAGTGCTAGCCTTAAATGTGCAGAACATTTGGTTATGGTTGTTTGGTTGTTTGATTTTCATGTTTCTGGTACTTGCTGGCATACTTTTGCCTGCCTCAAAATGTTGCCAGAGGTGTGCTGGGGTCTGAATCCTCACCTGGAGGGTGGCAGTGGGAGCAGGGAGTTCAGTGTGGTTTTGATCTAACTGGTGTTCTTCTGCATACAGTATCTCAGCTTTGTAAAATCTTGAAGCCGATCAGTCTTTGCTAGCACTTCTACTTTTATATATCTATAAACGATTTCACACGTCTTTTTAAAAACAGATGATGGGGTCATACTGAAGAGGAAGAACAAAGGATGGAAGAACCTCTCCTCACATGGGTCAAAATTGCATTGCTGTCCCCTTCTGATGTGAAATAAATGCCCAGCCCTACCAGTTTGGATGACCTGTAGGGTCCATTAGCAGGGGAAGTCAATAAAATGCATCACAATTAACTATGTCTTGTTGATCTCCCACTGACTGGAGCTGCAGCGGATAATTGTCTAGTGGTGGGAGTTTTGCCATGACTAGCTTTATCATTTTGTCAGTTTGCTAATAAAAGGTCAGCAAAGGTACAAAGAACCCAAGATTTACATATGGCAGATAAGAAAGCATCATGGGAAGCCTGCCTTTGAGACGGCCCCGCGCGCTCGTTGCAATTGACACCCATGCTGTGATTCCATAATTGACAAGAAATGCTATTACTAAGCGGATCTGCTGAGATAATTAGGATTCAGGGTTGCATTTTTAATCTGACTTGAGTCAGATAATTTATCACAGCAGTAGCAAGCTGTCAGGGTCACACAATAAATACTGATTATGGATGAATAAAGATTAAGTGCAGCCTGCAAAAAAATTAGGCCAAGTAGTACTTAAGAAACATTTTATTTCAATATTTACCATGCTAATTTCATGTAATATTGGCAGGAAGATCATGCCTCTAAAATAAGCTTATTTATGAAAGAAGGTAATGCTGTGCAGGAGCGTCTGTCCTCCGTATCTCTTTAAGTCTTAAATTTAATTCCTAATTGATTGCAAAGAAATATTAATTTTGAAAAGGTGATTTAGCACAACTGTTCCGTTCCTATCACCACCGTAATTATTTGACACTTTAAAGGAAAAAAATCCTCCATCCTGGAGGCAGACCTAATTTGTTAGCATTAGTACGATACTGTGCTTTTAATTTAACACAGCTCTTGTTTGTGGTTCACACATGGACAGTTTATGGCACTCTCATTTAATTAAAGAAACCCATTTATTAAAATAGGCAACATCCAGAAACGCTTTTGAAAGCCATTTGCAAACCACCACGTTTCGCACAGCACACATGCACCTAGGGCTTCCGAAGGGTGCAAAATCAGATGAGAACATCAGCACCTATGCTTTTGTGAGAAAAGCTAGTGCAAAGATGACCAATTAATCCATGGGTGCTGCATCCGAAAGGCATTTCAAGAGCTGCTGAAATGCAGGAGCTACCCAGGGAGCCTGCTTTTCCCAGTTAGGCCTCTCGTGCCTCTTCAGCAATAGAAAGCAGCTTTAGCTGCCACATTTAGATGATGGGTGTGTGTTTTGAGATTAACACACTTGCATTTTAGAGTCCTTTTTGGTTTGATTTGTGGCACTGAATATTTCATGCAGAGTGGCTGATGTTTCCACTCCTTGGTCAGCAGCGTTTGTGGCTAACTCATTACTGTGGTGGAAACAGGGCTTGGGGGCCTTTATAACGATAGCCCTCCACTAATTATCTGTTTAAGGAGAGCAATAATTACAGTGGAATTCTTTGGGGTGAAATTGAAAGAATGAAGTACTGAAAATTTTAAAAAATAATAATAAATGTATTCCTAAGATTTGATAACATACATTTTAAGGGTAACCATGGGGAATATAAAATATGTTGAAGTAATTTTTGGTTCTAGAAAGTAAGTAGATGATTTTCAGTTGTTAAAAGTCTGAATAATCTTTGAGCATATATTATTCTCTTTTGCGTGGGCATGCAGGACAGTTTTGTCACGAGATGCTCTCTGCTTTTGTCTTAGGAGAGAGAAAGGGAGGTCGATGTCGCTGTGTGAGAACACAGCCTTTGGATCAGGGATGAGGAGTTCCTCGGTGTTGCCTCTGTAAAGCATAGGTAGGAAATGTTTCCTCTTGAAGCAATGAAAGCAACGAGGCGTTTTGGTAGGTGCATCAATAACAAGTAACTCGTTTGTGGAGCATAAAGCATCCAAGTGTCTCTACCATCATGCAAGCCTCCCTCACAGCAGGCACTTGAAATAAAACTTCTGTGGCACCGGCTCTTCTCCTCTACCTCCTTTAGCCTGTAATCCTTCGAAATATCTCATTGCAGGCAGCGTTGTGTTACTTGTACAACTGCCAGAATGACATTCCCCGAACACTATTTTAAGATTATTTTCTAGGTAACGAAGTGACTTGCTGCCCCACTTAAACAACGGGGAGCAGCCGGGTGTATCGGTGTAGCATTCAGCCCCTGCCTTGTGGGAACACCACGCTGTGTGTGAGGCTCTTGCTCGGGCCACAGGATATTAAAGCCGAGGCTGAGGCCAGGCAGGAGAGCCGAGCACAATGTTGGCTGCAGCACGTGAACAGTTTGCTGCTATTGCCATCGGTCTGCGGGTGCCGAAGACCACTAAAACATAGATACAGGCTGCAAGCTTTTATGGGCCCAGCAACCTACCCTGCCCCAGGCCGGGGTCAAGTTTTCAGATGAACATTGTTAATGTATTGTTAATTTTGTGTTAATAATGTAAACAACTCCTGGGGAGGTGTGAGTTCAAATCTACACAGTGAACGAGCTGTGTTTGCAAGCAGGTTGGGAATCACATCTGCTCAGAGGGCATTATTTAGGAATTCGGTTTCAAATAGTTCCTTTCATAGTCCAAGTACAAGGGACAGTGGCTGGAGTCGTGCCTGGAATAAAATAGGAAGGAGGAGGAGGCCACTCCCTGGCAGCTCCGCGCCTGCAAGCCCGCTGCCTGCTGCTTCCTTGGGGTGCCTCTGGCAGGTAAGAAGAGGGGGGCAGCAGGGCGGGGGGCCGAGTGCCTGGGCAGTGAAGAGAGCAAATTAGGTCGGGCTTGGCTGACCCAAAGGTCTGCCTCTTGGGTGTCTCTTTGTGGAGTCCTCTCCCCTCCTTCCCGCAGCTCACCCTGCTCCGTGTGGCCCCCAACTCACGCGGGGGTGCCTTAAGCACACCCACCCTGCTAGAGGTGTAGACAAATGCCCTCAGTGCCTTTGCTTTCAGCACGCACACATCTCTGAAAGCCCTGTTTTTGACAATGTGAGACTTCGCAGCTGACGAGCTGAGGAGCGCACGTAACCTGTGGCAGTATTGGCAGAAGATGTGGTATCGACCTCCCTTTCTGCCGTGTGATGATCTATTTCTAATATCGCTCCTATGTTAGGGGAACTCCCTGAAATCTGTTACAGCACTTACAGGCGGGTTTGTCAAAAAGGTTGCTTGGTTTTGGGAGTGCCTTGTTAATTTACAAACAAGGAAAGAAAAAGGATGTTGGTGGGTCAGAGGAAGAGATAACATTTGTCTGTCTTCTGTAGTGGTCTCACGCTGATGAATTGATGAAGTCTTAAACTTACTTGATACCATATGTTATGACAAATTAATTCCTTATAAAATAATGGGGGAATAAAATCAAAAGTGACTTGAGCACGTTTGTGCTCCCCGGTAGGAACAGATTTCATTGTATTTCAGAGCACCAGTCAGTCACCCTGCAGTACAGCAGTTGGTGTATAAGTACAAGCCAGAGGGTCAGATACGCTGGAAGGGTTTGCAGGGGAAGTAAGGTAAGGTCAGAGCTGTCGCAGTGGACATGGAGACTCATTTGGGACAGGGCGTGGGGCAGCGGGTTGCGGGGAAAACAGTCGTGTAAGGGAAGGTTAGATCTCGTTTAGAGGCGATCGAAGTCTAGGAGGGAACAGCTTTGCTTTTAAGTGCTATGTGGAGAGTAAACGAGCAGAGAGGAGAACAACTATCTGAGGTGAAGTTTTAGTGACCTTGACACTTCAGCTAGGTTAGAAAACAAAGTCTGCATCTGCGTACACTTGTGTGCTCCGAAACTTCACCAGCTACAATTAGGCTAGATAGTTTGTCACGACTGCTTCAGACACTTCTAAAAATGCTCTTGTCCTTGCTGTGCTTGAAATACAATATCACTTAATTACAGAGTGGAAAAAACAGGAGTATAAATGTATTCAGCATTGAACCCCCGCCCTTTGATTCATACGGTACTGTGAGCTGCATGGAAATCTGAATGTGAGAAAATATGTATCGGGAGTTGGTTAGCCAATACTCCAGCGATGAAGAAATGCTGTGTTAAAATTTTATAACGCGTGTTACAGCTGTATAAATACGAATAAGGAATCCGTAACATCTTGGATGACTTTTTGCACTGTTTTAGCTGGACCTTAGGTGGTGCTGTTGCATTTTTTTGCTTTCAGCTGCTGCTGTTTTTAAAGCTTCAGTCATTTTTATTCTGCTTTGCTTTTTAGATCATGCTAGGAAATTAAGAATAGTTGGCTACGCTGATATTTGTAAAATTTACCAAGGTGGAACACTAAAGCGTAACCACTTGTAGGTGAATTTCGTTTCTTAATTGGAAACACTTTAGCACCTTTATATAAGAAGGAAGTAATACCGACCCACGTTCCGAGCATAAGGAGTATCTTGTTCCACGTGTGTTGTTTTGCCTAACGGTGTATATCTGTGAGTATAAAAACAAATTAAAGACACAAGATTGAGTAAAACCTCTCAGAAATTAAGCTCAACATGTGGGATTGATGCTGTAAGTTCACAAGTCTTTCAACTTTCCATATGGCTAATTAAAAAGAAAAAAGTGGCTGAATTTTAGAACAGAAATGTGTATGTCACATTGGCAACTCGCAGAGTGCCTCCTCTGTTAAAGGACCTATGCACAAGTTTTACATCCAATTTCCTGCCCTTATCTTCCTTATGCCAGCTCACAGTGTGGTTCATTGGGAAACAGTTTGCTTTTTTTTTTTCCCTTTTTCTTTTTTTCACAACATAAAAAAAATTCCCATGAAGGTTTTTTCCACTACAACTGCCTACCCTTTATGTTCTGCAGTCTGCCAAGCTTGCCAAAACTCAGCAGGTAGCCCACATGGTATGCATGTCTGTGTGAGAACGCTCCCCTGATGTGGACAAGATGTTGGTTGTAAAATGAAGCCAACATCTTGTCCACAAGTGTGCAAAAAAAATATCCTCAATCTGGACAGACGTGTTTTTGTAGGCTGAATGCATCGACTGTACTAATTC
Source organism: Aythya marila (assembly GCF_965140915.1). NCBI lineage: Eukaryota > Metazoa > Chordata > Aves > Anseriformes > Anatidae > Aythya > Aythya marila. The sequence continues at coordinate 36,118,154 of NC_139043.1, read as the reverse complement.
AAAGACTAAACCTTTTAAAACCAGGCAAAAATAATTATATCGTTAGAATACCAACACTGCTATCAATAGGGGTAAGCTGCAGATGTATTTGTTAATCTGAGACCGTTTGGTCAGACTTTTCCTTCCCCTGTATTTACAGTAATTCTGTTGGCATCTGTAACTTCAGGGGTTTTGTCGCTGCTATTTTAGTCTCTGCAAGCTGGACAACGAATGTAACCCCAAGACTGTGGGCTAGCAAGGAATGATGCTGTAGGTTCAGCCCATAGTTAGCCCAGACCTCCCTACAAAGTGGTTGTTTTTGCTCTGTTCCTATGTCCTGTGCATATGAGGAGGGAGGGAAGGGATAATGTATAGACAGAGAGGGCTACTAGCAACAGATAATCTTAAACCAGGCTCTGGTACTCTGAACTCTGACATAAGTGATTGAGGCAAAGCTGGTTGCATAACACATAAAAATAAAAATAAAAAATATAAAGTAAAAAATAATAATGAAGCCCTGCAGGGCTGTTCCCTGGAACTCTGTATGCCTCATATTTTCCAAACTGAAATTGTTGAAGTGTTGTGATTAGTTTAAAACTTGCAAGTATTAAAATTAGATTTTCCTGTGTGAACAAACCAAAATATTGACACAAAAGTTGAGGCTAAATTTTGATGCTTTCACTTAATTTAGGCTAAATTACGAAAAGGGATGGAATTTGGTTTAGTTTCACTCTGGTCTTACCAGTCTGGGCTTGTGGTTTAAACTTTTATCTATCAGATTTGGAGCGTTGTTTGGTGGTTTTTTTTGGTAAGAAGTTGAGAACTGTTACATTACACGTACTGGTGCACATAGTGACTAAGGTATATGTTCACTTCTGATCAAGATGAGAACTCCTGCTGATTCATACAGCTCTCTTGGTGAGCCCTGTAGGTAGGTTCCCTCTTTATTTTAAAGAGCATCTTTCCATAGGATTTGCCTTAATATGCCTGGCTCAGGTGCCACTGTTCTTCCCCGTGTGACACCTGTGACACCTGGGCTCCAGAGCATTTCCTACACTAGCATCCATCTTCTGCAGAGGTAACCTTTGAGCACCAGTTGCCTCCTCTAGGTTCTTTTAGGCTTGGTCAACATAAATATTTTCTACTGATACTTTTTTTCCTCCTGATTTGTGCCTTATCAGGGCCTTATCTGATTTTGCAAAATTGCCATTGTGGTTCCATCAGAAGTTACTGTAATCTGGGGATGCTTGACATACCTGAACTTCTTCAGTAATACTGATTCACAGCACTTACTTCAGACATTTCATTTGGTTAGAAAAAAAAAAAAAAAAAGGAATATCAACAAAAAAAATCCACACTTTTACTTGGCAAGTACGTATTACATATTCTTCATTTACGTAGCCTGTACATACATTATTATTATTTTATTTTTTTTCAGATTTAATGATCAGCAGCTTTGAAAGAGTCTTTGACTGTTTCAAATGTGCAAATTAATATCTGGGAGATGTTCGGGCATGTTTTTCCATACAATGCCTTTCATATCTGGATCATCCAAGCATATAGTTGGTGTGTGGTTGGTGTAAACAGCTTCTGCTTTTCTGCTTTTGTCCTTATGCATTTTGGTTTGAAATTTCACATGATTAAAAAATTGAATTTTGGGATAGCAGTGTAATGGGAAGAGAAGATTATCTTGATTTTTTTTTCTTTTTAAAAAAAGATGAAACCTGTTATATTTTAGGGGATTGTCTTATGAATAGTTTATGCTCTATTGCAGGGAGGTAATTTTATAGTCATGCATAGCAGTGCATCAAGAAAGATCTCATAAAGGAGTGAAAAATGACTGCATGCTGGTGTTCAGTATGCAAGAAAAAAATTACCATCTACATAAAAGTCTCCTTGATCATGCATGACATTGCCCAGTTTATGAGATCTTGGGTCTAAAGAGTAATCTATTTCTAAGTATGTAATTGTTTTTGGCAGGCAGGTATTTCAAAATACAGAACTTAACTTTCTTCTGCTCTGAGTCTGCTGCAGATTGTGGGCTGCGCCCATTCTCCTGATGGAAAAGGACTTTTTCATTTTTCTTCATAAATGTCAATTTTGAAGTTTCATTTCAGTCTATTACAGGTGAACATGGCTCATAATTTATGTGTTGTACTGGCAGACTACAAATAATAATGTCTCTTGGAAGAGCAAGTCAGAAAATCACCCAGCATATTAATTCCAATTGTCAAGCAATGACTGGTCATAAATTTAATATCAAAGACCCAGATTTCTTAAGCAAGTATCTTAAATATTCTGTTAAAATATTTGCCCTTGAGATTGTATGTTGGACAGTATGTATTAAAGTGTTAGAGTGATATATATTTTTTTCTGCTGGAAACATCTTTTTAAATAACAAATCGTTAGGAAAGGTGTTGTGTATTTTTTTTCCTTTTTTTCCTTTTTAATCGCTGTTACATTATCTAGCCAATACAAGGATTCTATAACTACATATCATTAAAGTTAATTACTGGGTTTGGCTGCTTAATTACCCTTCTGATACACCTCAAAAGCTTAACGAGGCAAAGCTGCTTCTGCACGTGTGACGTACGGTGCGGTGTGGCTGAGGCACAGCATCCTCTGCGAGCCCCCGTGTCTCTGTCTTTGCAACCCGTCAGCTGCATGTTTCTGAGGAGCGAGCAGCACACGTGCCCTGATCGAGGGCTCAGCATCCTGCATAGCTCTGGGCTGCGAGGCCATGCAAGGTCAGCTTCTTCAAAGAAAGATCCCAGCTGGACTTCCCAGCGTAGATGGTGGGATTTTGCTCCAGCACAGAAGGTAGTAAATGGCAGGGGTCTGACCACCTCTTCCGTGCCTTACAGCCGGGTCTCTCTCGAGTTCCCCGTGTGAAAGCAGCCCAGCTTTAAGCTTTCTCTCCCCGCCGTGGGCTGGAAGCCGCACGCTGCGCTATCTGCACAGCTTGCTGCACGCAGCTGGGAGGGGAGCCAAGCTCGGGCTGCAGCGCAAAGCCCAGCCCAGCCTCAGAAGGCTTCCTGGGGTACCGGCTGGGGCGGGTGGGGGTTTTGGGCTCAAGACCAGCAGTCAGGATTCTGCATGAGGATTTCGAAGTGACTAGCGGTTTGGAGAAGCCAACTCTAGGTGCCTTTTTGCAAAGGCCTCATTTTCAGAGAATAATGCTATTTTCAGAAAACGAGGCTGCTTCTGGAGCTATCTAAAGTCAGTGGGCTACAGAGAACATACAGAGATTTGTCTGAGGTTCCAACTGAGGTTGAACCAGCTTTAAACACAGCAAGAGAGGGTGGACCTGAATGTGGTGGGAAGCCTGTGAAATGGGTCGTGTGGAGGAAAATGAAGCTGAAGGGGGGTGAGTGGCAGAAGACACAGAAGGAGCTGGTGTTTATTGCAGTAGGAGGTTGAAGGAAGTGGTTTGCTTGTCCATAGGAAATCCATCTTTGTGAGTTCTGTTCTTTACATAACTTTTTAATTTAAGCTGGATGGGTAGTGGACTCGCAATTTGGGAATGACGTGGTGACAAACAGCTTCTAGGCTTTTGCACAGTGGAAGCCCTTTCTTTTTTCTCCAGCGTATCTTAGAAATTGTTCCCATGGTATCCTTCCAGCCCCATGCCTGGATCAGGGTATGGGAACAGGCAATGGAAAGGCTTGTCATGCACAAAATTTATTTGGGGAATAGTTGGAGAGAGTCCGTGATGAGGCAAGTCAGTCTGAGGCTGTCATCACTTCCATTTGGCGCGGGCTGGTGGTGCCGCAGAAGGGGATGATTGCCTCTCCCTGCCTGGGCTGCCCGCTCCCTTCGGGTGCTGCCTGCGCGCATCCGATGCGGTTTTGCTGGGGTTGGTTTTCACTCGGATCCAGGGCCGTGTTCCAGCTTGCCCACAAGTGCGCAAACACTGCTGCTGGGAAGGAGGAAGGAGCGGTGGTGAGAACGGGCAGGTTGGGGTGGGAGCAAGGTGGAGCCGCGCGCCGTGCCCGGGCAGCAGCGGGGCGTTGCGCCAGCTCCAACATTGTGAAACCAGCACCTCCAAAGGGGCAGCAGGAGGGTCCGGGCATTTTTAGGCCTTCTTAAAGCCATTAAAATCACATGTTGTATCGCTGAAGTTCTTGATTTTTTAATATTTACACTGTGTTTACTATAGCATCAGTATTTCTGTGCCTGTGTTTCACCATCCTCAAGTAAAAAGCAGTTGAGTATTCCTACCTGGACCCAAGCAAGACAAAGAGGTGGGTAGATTTAGCAAGAAGGTGATGCATCTTTGGCAGTCATCTGGTTCTTGCTTCTCTTTATTCCCCTCCCCTTTTTTCCCAGAAGATCAAAACCTACGAAGAGTCCTTGTGACTGTGTGAAGTTTGTTCTCCCAAATGAGTTGTTCACGTGTGTGTTTCTCCTTGTTCATATTTTGTAAAAAAAGATATTTGGGGTTCGTACTGTTGTTTTGTTACTGTTATTAAAAAAAAAAAAAGTCTATCTTTCTCTCCAACCCATGTTCAGTAATTATAGATTTATTGACTCCTGACATTTAATATTGATAGCATAATACTGAGCCCTTTTTCCTCCCCTCACTTTCTCTTTTTTTCTCTCTTTATTGACTCTCATTAGAGCACTTCTTTAGGATTTAGGAGCATTGTACTTGGGGGTAAAATCTGTATTAAAAGACATTTCTTGCCCTGAGACCTTAGAGCCTATAGTGCAAACCATGATGCCAAGTAGGGACTTTGGGAATTGGATAAAAGACCCTTGGAACATCCAAATAGGTTTGCCAGCAGGTGTTAGATGGCAACTTTGGTTTTGGTTGTTTGTTTTTTTTTTTTGTAAGGACTAGTTTTCACTGAGATGAACTAGTCTGAAATAGGTGGAAACATCCAAGAAAAAGCCCCTTAGTTGTCTCACAGATGTTATCTCTTACTTGGGTTCAAGGCATCTTGACAGTTAGGTTGAGTTTTCAGAAAAGATAAATTCAGGGTTAGATTTGAACTGCATGCAAGCAAACCAAATTTCCTAATATTTAGAATGCCAATTACATTGCAGAGAAGTGCTCCGTGGTTTTAATGCCACTACCCGAAATACAGAGACCAAGCTGCAGTAAAGCAGGATGCTAACAGAAGACTTCCTACAGTTGGTTGACATTGCTCATGATATATTTCCACATCACAGTGAGGTACTGTTCGTGATGTAGACGCCTGTCTTCTGTTCCTGATGGAAGATGAGCTGACAGTAGGGTAGAGTTCCTGGCGACCATCAGATATTGGATGTCATTCTCACCAGGGGGAGATTTCTTGGGGCCTGATCCTTTCTGAGGGAACAGCCCCACATCACAGTGACACTGCTCCTGCAGCGACTGGGGGGTCTGGGACCTGGCGGTGGTAGGGATTTAAATATTTTTGGCTGTTTCATTATGAAAAAAAAAAAAATAGCAGGTCTGTCAGCTGGGAGGCATTAGTAAGATTGCAAATTTCTGTATGTAACCTTATAGAGAGAGAGTTACAGTGCTAGAGTAAGTGCTAGAGGGTAATAGGCATATATTTCTGCAATTTGCTTCCTGAAAAGCAATGCGGATGCGGAAATCTGTGCCCTGTTTTCAGCTCTTCTTGAGTGACTTTTTGCAAGCTTCTATCTCTTTTGTGAAGCAGAATGCCGGTTATCATGAAGCCTTGGCTGGCAGTAGAGACACTGAAAAATGAAGAAGCAGTAAAACTAGCAAAGTAACTTGGTTAGGTCTGCTGGTTTTCAGATTTCCCCTGAAATTACACAAAGGCTGTGTAGAGTTATTTGAGAGCTGGAGGGGAGGATCGATACACGGTTGTAAGATGGTTTTCAAGCTCTTGAGAAATGAAAATGGGGAGAACAGAGACAGCCTGAGGCTCTGATCTTACCTTTCCTTTGTTGCTTTCCCATGTGAACTGGATCAGGGAGTTTACTTGAGGAATGTGTGACTTGTCCTGTAGAGCGGCTTCTCCTCGGTTTCCCTAGAAGAGGCATGGGAATCTTTAAAGACAAATACGTCCTTTATTTATCTATTTATATTAATTGGCTTCAGTTCAGCCAGCCCTGCTGCCTGGGCAGTGGGGGGAGCCCTGCCATGCTTTTAGGTAAGTGGAGGACCACGTGAGCAAGTGGAGAGGGAACTTGGGACCTGAAAATGCGTATACCACTGCCTAGTTCCAGATGCAATTTATAACATATGAGAATAATCAAGCCCTGAAAGGGCAAAAGCAGAACAAGAGGTCCCTTTGCATTCTTTACCGAAATCCGTTGTTAGTGTGGTCTTTTGCGTGTGAATAGCTGAGGAGTTCTAGATGGGAAGCTCAATACTTAAGGGCCAAATAAAATCCACCGCATTGGATTAGGCTAAAAGGTAGCAAGAGCAGCCCCTGTTACAATTAGGTTTTATTTCTCATTAGAGTGTAAATTGCAAAAGATTGTCAGCAATAAATCTGGAATTAGCTTGATAAAAGACACCTTCTACAACTTGTGAAATCTAATAAAAATCATTAATATGCCATGATTCAAGATTTCTATAAAGGTTGAGTAAAATGTGGCTAAACCTAAATAAAATATTATTAATCGTGTGTGTATTCTAGACTTAAGCCACGTTAGCAATTACATTTTCACTTCATTGTTCAGCAGTTGCAAATGTACCAAAAAAATTTGGCAGAAGACTGTTGCTTAAGTGAAAACAGATAGCCTTAAACTTAGGAAAGACCTGAAGAAATGCTATTTAACTGTTAAATATATAAATAATCCCATTAACGTTAGGAAGAGAGCAAATGATTCTTTTCAGATTCTATTATGACCTTGCATTAAAACAGATAACTTTTCAGAATCTGTTTGTACAAGGCAAGTCCTGACTTTGGAGGCCAAGCAATTTCCTGAAAGAGCTCGTTACATGGGCTGCGTGTTTGTTGTCATTGGAGGTGATGAGTTGTTCGGTGTAGGCTTTGTCATCTTGGCTTTCGGAAGCATGTGAACAGTAATGGGTTTCTAGATAAGAAGTACTGAAGAGCCGGAGGAAACCTAGAACTATATAAATAAACTTGAGGAAAATGCTTGCCTTTACAAAAGCATTACAAAAGCCCATAGGTGTATGTAGGGGCTAGTAGCCACACTCAAAAACTCAACTGAATGGGTTATTGCTGAAAAACAAAGATTGAAAGAGTGGGCAAGTCATCCCAGAGGTTGGTTGGGGTTGCTTATTTTAGGGTGCGATTGCCCTTCTCCAACTCTGTGCCTACAGGACAGATGGAGTGCGTTGCCCCAGCTGAGCTGCAGCCAGTCTTAGGTGCAACAGGTAGGAAAGAGAGATTTGAATGCTTTCTTGCATTGCAGTAACTCCTGCAAGCAAATAAAATAGAAACTAGCTTGGTTTCAAACACCAGTAGAGAGAGATTTCCTCCAGAGGACATGAAGTTAGCTGCTGCTTTCTCTGAGCTGGCTTCTCTCTACGCTGTAAGGCCCTGTTCCACTACTATATGTGAGGAAAAACTCAGAACTTCCCAAATTTGACTTAACCTTTATACCAAAATTTCCAACTAGTTCTCATCCTTTTTTTTTTTTTTTTTTTCTTCTCTCATCAGAGTCCTACGTGTCCTGGTTTTAATTATTTAATGTTTTTTCGTTTTGAAAAGATGACACTGAGATAGTATCTTGTGAACCCAGAGGTGATGATTATCCCAACAGAGAAACCAGTTGTGGGCTCTTTCGTCAGTTCCTGGACGATGATGGTAGAGGAATGGGAAAAGTACGTTCTGATTCAGCTGTTTATTCCCACATGTAGTTACTAGTTTCTTAGTGATGTTCGTTTCCTTGACTAAGAATTGCAAAACCAAGAACAACACTGGTAAAATAGCCAGAATACTTGAAAGTGCTTTATTCCAAAGTGGAAATAAATGAGACGTGTCAAGAATTAAATCTTTATGGTTCTTTCTTCCTGCTGATTTTCTTGGTATTTTTTGTTTCAGAAACAAAAGCAAACAACAACACAGAAACAACTAATCCTTCAAGACCAGGTCCTGATTTTTAAAAGGCTAGGTTTGTACATCAAAACATCTCTTTTGTTTACCTGTGGAATTAAGTTTATGATGACAGTAGAGAGCTGTCATGGGAAGAGAACTGCAGTGTTGATGTTACACATCTTTTCTAGTCTGTAATTTTGCATTTTGGAGTTAAAATTCTTACTGCATGTCTTTTGTGTTTGAGGAATCTCTCCAAAATTTGCCCAAAGTGCAAAAATGTGGTCATTTATTTTGCATATGTATAAGTTGTATCAGTATTGTCAATAGGCCCTAGCAAACCTAAATGTGTAAGTAGAAAATCCATGCTCTGGGGTATTTACATTGTGACTACCAGAAGAAGGTGTCATTCTTAGTAATCCTGAATTTGCAAATGAGTTTTGGTCCCTTCCTACTTCACCATCAGAAAGGCAGAAGATATTTGTTATGGTTCGGGGAATGGGGGAGGAAATAGATTCATGTCAGTGTGCAGCAGGAGCTTTGACATGAGGCAACCCAACCACAGCTCTCCCAGGACAGCACTACAGATTTCTCTTGGTGGTGTGGTCTTTCCTTATTTTCTCTGAATAATTGCACTTTTTTCTAAGAATCTGAGAGCAGATGGGTGCTCACATGGAAATGTGGGCTCTTGGAAATTTATGTTGTTAAACTTGTGGCCACCTTTTTACATGCAGCCTCATATTCAATGTCATATTCATATTCAGGCAACACACAGGTTAGAAGCCAACGCTCTGTAGGCACTAACAGCAGTGATACTTGCTGCTTGTCTTATTTGTACTGTATGCAAAAAATGATTTCAGAGGTTCAGTTTGGCCTTCTTATCTTACTTGTTCTGTGCAATTTCCCTGGCAAATTGAAGTACAGTGGACTCGGTAGATTAGTAGGTTTATCCATATTGCATGGAGATGAGTTGGTAGGGACTTGGAAAGATGAACTTGGTTTGTGTTTGATCTACGGAGGTTCCTGCCACATAATGGTTGTTTCCTGCTCTCATTTCCTGAATGGCTCTAGAGAGACATTCCCAATTAAGAGCTGTGATTAAGATTGTGTATCAGGATTTACAAAGCATTTGATAGTACAGGAGGGATCCTTACGGTTATTAGTCTTACCTGAGGCATGACACAAGCAAGGGAGTTTTCTCTCTGCTTCCGCAAAGGAGTTTCATGAAGTAAGTTTGCTGCATGAGTGAGTATAGACCAAATTTTGTACAGTGTGCCTTGAAATAGAGCATACGTTTTAGAAAAGCATCCAATAATGGTTTGAAGCCAAATGACAAACTTTTTTCTCCTCACAACTAATTAGATTTTTTTAAAATTTTTATTTTTATTCAAAGTCAGAATGTTTCCAGCTCCCATCCATTAGATCATGTTATCCCTTTGCTTATTTAAATGTATGGACCTTTATGTATGTTTATAATGCCCAGTGAATGAATTACAAAGTTATTCTTTGAAAAATTAAGAGTTATTTAAAATGCTGCCTCTAAAATGTTGTGGTGCTTGCGTGCTCTGGTGAAGGCTCTTTCTTTAGTGGCTAAAAACTATGAAGAATTACTTTCCAATTTCTAGCTTGCTGGGATAGCCAAAGGCTTAGGAAGACAAGTCAACCACTGCATCAGCTCTTGGAAAGGAAATCAGCAGAGCATCTCTATCTGGTTTAGCACCAGATCTTGGCAGAGAGGCAGCATTTTTGATAGTAAATCGGTTAATATGGGTAATAATTTTTAGCTTGCATACATTGTTTTTCAGAGTGTTATGAACTAATAATGACAATCATTAGTCCATTGCTAAAGTGAGTCTTAAGCTCTCTGTTCTCATCTCTATTTTTGTTTTGTTTGCTTTATAGATTTTTAATGTGATAGTGACCAGATTGTTTTTGATAGCCTGATGTCATCGGTGATTGAACTGCTAGCTCTGTTTCTTCCATTAGCTCTCGTCTGTTCATCACTGCCAATATTACACTGAGCAGCTTCCCTCCTCCACTCCTACACCAGTTGTGTGGGCTGGTGGATGGGAGGGTTGGTGTTCAGGGTTTTTGGTTCTTTTTCTGCTCCCTCAGAGTTTGCTTTGAATTTTATGCTTTTCCTGTTCATGTTTCTGCCATTAAATCATGACACTGCGGTGTGGTTTTCCTCAGCTATGCTGAAGACATGCAAATTTTATTTTCTCTTAATCCTCATCACCTGTCCTCTCCCATATTCTGCACGAGGAAAGCATCGGTGTTGTTGAAACTGCTCTTTGGTCCATAAGAGTTAAGCAGCAATGCTTTGGGGAGGATGGGGGAGCAGTCTGTAAGCATTGCTGGGACTTTAATCCCATAAACCATGCCAGCTCTTACTCAGCTCCTGTTCTCTTGGCAGTCTGGTACGCCGAGGCATGTGGTGTGCTAAAGTGCTTCTCCAGTTGTGCGCTGTCAGAGCAGACCAAGCGAGGGCGATGCTCCCCTCCAGCTGGGAGAGCTGAGGGTGTTGGTCTGGAAGAGTTTCCTCGCTGAGCTCACTGCATGCGGATACAGCCAGTGCCGTCCTTAGCTGGAGAGCTGGGCAGTGCCTTACCTTGAGATTTCAGGACACTTACACGAGGCCAGTAGTTTGGAATGAGAGTCTCATTTTTCCTATTTGTTTATTATTGCTGAGCTTTAACCCTTCTCCATTCCTGTCACTGTGGGGCTGTTGCCGGCGGTGCACCCAGCTGCACCACTCCTGACTTTCCTCTCCACTCTTCCTCAGCCCAGTTCTGCTCATTTCAATCCACCTTCGCGGCGTCTTGTCCTGCAAAGTTTGTCCCTGCTGTTTTGAATTGCTGCTGACAAGAATGTTAACACCCATGGTACTGAGCCCTTTTATGGTAGCACTCCCATTTTATTCTACTTACCTTGGCTCCCAGTCAAGCGCTGCGGTGACCCCGATGGTTTTGCTCCTCTGCATGAAGGCCTCTAGCAGCGCTGAGGCTCGCTTGTGTTTGTGTTAGATTCTGCGAGTTGCTGAGCACCTCGGGCAAGTGTTTTCAATTACTCCGATGTCAGTGGGAGATGAGGATAAAAATGGTGCTGAGCTGCTCCAGCATGTTGCTGCTATGTTGCCACTGAAAATAGGCCAGCCTGCATCGCTGTCAAGTTTATTATTGCTGAAGAGGGAAGAAGCTACCTTTGGGGGGGACGCTGCTGGTGAAGTTCAGTGCTAAGTGTCACAGTTTTTACTGCAAATACGTATTTCTCAATTTTTACTTCTCATTTTTACTGTAGTTGGTGAACTACAATGCTTTACAACAATTTCCAGCAAAAGCAAGTAAAAATACTGCATCTACTTAAGTCTTCTGACTCTCCTAGCGTAAAGAATTTTCCAGTTGAGCAGTGTGTTCCAACTCCATTCCAATGTAGTATTTCATCTGAAAATATCATTTAGAGTTATCAAAGTGGGATTAAGTTAAGCTTTGCAATAATTATTCTGCAGCTATTGAAAAATTCCCTGAACCGAACCTCTTAGGTTGCATGGGACATCCAGTGCTTTTGGACAATACCAAAATCAATTTAAGATGCTTTTAACATTTAAATTAGTATATTTTATTACTCTCATTTTCATCGTTGTCATTAAAATTCATATCTTTCTTAAATTTACATTTTGTTTTTTAAAAATTCAGACCTTTATGAGACTTTTTGTGGGGAGGGGTGTGAACCCTGCATAGAGGATTTTGTTTGTTCCTCTCAATTATGTAGCACAATAGATACTATTTATTATGAGATAGTGAGGAATTTAACTATTATAATTGATTATAAGTGAGCATTCACTTCACAACTTATGTAGGAAAATACTACAAAGGCAGTTTCAGAGCTCTTCCCTTTATAGAAAGGGATTTGCGTCAAGGGGTAAGCATATCCAAGCAATCTAGAAAATCCCAGTGGCTTTAAAAATTCTTGAATAAAATTCGTTGGAAAACGCACTGTTCCTATATTGTTTAGTCATGCTGTGAGTTTCTTATAAAGAAGTGGCAATTCAAGTAGAAATTGGTTTCTGTGAATGAAAACTGTTCATAAAATTGGCTTGGACAGTAAAAAAAAAAAAAAAAAAAAAAAAAGGATGTTAGCATGGAAGGAAAAAGCTAATGATTATGGGAAGACGCTTCATCACACAACCTTTGCATTTGTAGGTGTTAAACAAAATTCCTTTTGCCACCTTTGAAATGTTCAAAGCAACAAAGTTTCTTTGTCCCTCTCTACTTGGGAAAGATGGATTGTAATTATCTTTTAGTCATTCTGAACTGTGATCTGAGGTTTGCTTTAAAGCTTATGAATAGAACAGCCTGTAAATTTTATATCATCATCATCATTATTATTATTCTTGATAAATTTATAAAATTTGAAAGAAATTTTAAGAAGTTACTCTTAGGAGCACCTGAGGACTTGGATTAAATCCAGGGACTATGCTTGAGGATTAAAAGCTCTTGCTTAACAATTTGCAAGATGAAAAGTGTTTTGTGTTGGTGCACCATCCTAAAAGCATGCAGATTTATGTAGTAGTTCATCTGTAAATAAAAAGCCTTAGAATCAGCTGGCACTGGCTTGCAGTGACAGCAGTCCATAGGTTGTTTCCAAGGGCAAATTGTAAATTGTAAAATGACTGCTCTGGTGCTTGACACAGGTTTTAGGAAATTAAAAGTTCATGCAGCTCATCTGTTTCTTAGCATTTTTGGGGTAGTTTATGCAATAAGAATACAGCAAATGAGACTGGAAAGTGGACAGAGTGTGTGTGTGTAGGGCTTAACAGGTTTTTAGCCTGTAACAAAATTAAGTTTAAAAAATGAGTATCTAAAACATTAGGGGGGGGGAGTCCTTCCCTCTCCAAAGGCAGTAGTGTCCTAATAATATGCAAAGTAAATTTTGTGGAAACTGTTGTGAGAAGAAAGCAACAAGAAGTTATTTCATTGTCTGCTTTTTAACTCTCTCTACCTCCTTGATGTCGCTGATGCTGGCAGCCTGCCCCTCCCGTGCTGCTCCCTGGCCGAAGGGCCACTTGGCCTGGGCTTGATGTGGAGCAAGCATGTGAGTGAGAAATGCCCTCATGGATGTGTCTGTGATGCTTGGGGCAGAAGTGGCAGCAAGGCCTGGACCTGCGCCTTTCCACCAGCACAGCAATTCTCCAGTGTAGGAGTTCAGCAGACCAGAGCCAACCCTCAATATTTTTCCCAGACCATAATGCACCAAATCTTGCCCTCTGGTTTCTAATGAACAACTGGTTAATATAATTTTGTAGACCATCAAGTTACCACTAAGCATACGCTGTGGAACCACTGTGCTAGTTGACAGGGCCAGAGGAAAGTTTCAAGTCCCTGTAGTCAGCCAGGTCAGCTATTAAACACAGCTGATATTTACACAGAGCTTGTTGGTGGGTTTTAGAATCTATGCAGGATGAGCAGTAATTTGAATGTGAGGCATTTTATTATGCCTGCTATTTGCAGGTAGGCACAATGAAATAGGAATTGCAGTCGGATAGTGTCTTGAGCACTGACTGAACACTGGTGGTGCTGGTGTAGTGGTGGTTTGAGGGTGTTTCTGAATTTGCCATGGCATGTTCCCTCTGCTTGACAGTATTTCTGGAAGCAGAAATGGATGCAGGGAAGTGTTGTGCTTGTCTGGTAATGTGTTTCAGAATAGACAACATCAGAAATTCAAAAATCACATCAGACCTGATCACAAGTTACTATGGTTCAAAAGTTGACTAATAGCAAAGTTTCTCTTTGCTTACTTTCTGGTTTGTGAACTTTTCAGATGTTTTCACTGTGTTGTCTCTAGTGTTTCAAATTGTCTCTAGAGTTTAAACCAAGTTTAAAAATAAATATATATATGTGCAACTATAGGGGTTAGATCATTTTCCTTTATATAACTGCCATGGTTCTCCTCTCCACATTGATTCTTTCATCAGGACTTACCTTAGAGAAACACTGGCAGACTTGGAGTCATACAGGTTGGTAACTTTGTTGTGTGTGCTGAATCTCATTATCTGCACACTGTGAGTAAGAGCACTCCCACAAGCTGTTTTATCTTGGCCGCGTTTGTTTTTTTTTTTTTTTTTTAACTTCCTTATTTGATTACTTTGGCACTTGAAAGCAGTGATTTCACTAGGCTATTAAAATGCAAAAAGAATATACATAGATGCATAGTGAGTGTACATATATTTCATTTCTATCTATTAAATATGCATGCAATAGTGTATATGTGCATACATGTATGTATTTGTATGTGTGTATTTATAAATACACATGAAGAAGCCGAAAATACAGTGCTACCTAAATTGGGGAAATCAATTTTTAATGAGGGCTGATGACTCGAACCAGAGCAGCAGTGTGGTTTGGAGAGGGCAGGAATTAAAAGGACCCTATGTGAGGAGGAGTGGTGGAATGACGCATAGGGCACATGTGTCACCTGGAGAGCCAGAAATGCAGGTATGGATTGGTAATACGTGTAAACCTAACGGGGGTGTAAAGGAACAACCCTATCTGTAGAGCTCTTTTCTTTTCCAGAAGAGTAGTAAGTGGAAATGATGATGGTAAATCTCCCGAAAGAGCTATGGAGATTAGTTAGAGAAAGCTCTCCCTTTATCTTTGATGCTGTAAGATTATGTAAAGCACAAACTGCAAAGATCAAGGAAGTGGATAAAGTACACTTCTTGGCACACAAACCAACTTAAAAATAATACAGGAAAATTACACCAGCACCCCCTGGGTACCAGCTGGGCGTTTGAGCCAAGGTAGGCAGACAGTGCTTTAGGCAACGTAGTAATGTGCACGTGCTGTGGGGATTTTGGAGGCAGACGCACGGTGTGGTGGGGAAATTGCGTGTCAGTGCGTGACAGGGTTGGCAGTTTCACCGTTCCTGTCGCAAATTGGTGCTGCTGGTGATGTTTCTGAACCGATGTACAACATGAAGGAGGTCATGGAGAACACCACCACATGGCTGGGGCCACCAGCCCCCTTCCCTCCCACCCCCTGGCATCAGGCAGGCGCTGTGCGGAGCACCTCCAAAATCCTCCCCACAGCTCCCCAGCCACCCCAGCTCGGCAGGGGCAGCCTGGTCGGTGCCAGCCCTGCATCTTGGGGTGCTCTGGGCTCTTTGGGGCCCGTCCCTTAGCAGGTGGGCCTGTGGCTTGGGGCCGGGGCGGCCTGCAGAGGGCTCTGTGAGACCGCCTTTGGGGCGGCGTGAGGGGGAGGGAGCGGCGGCGCGGCTGCCAGCGGTCTGGTCGCAGTCTGGTAAACAGAGTAGGAATTGTGGGCTAAGTCCTTTTCCTCAGGCTTTGCACCGAGCCCGAGATCAGATGACTCAGTCCGGACTCATTATTTTAATAGCCTACAGCTAGTTCACATAGCAGCGGGAGTCCACAAAAAAGGCATTTAATTGTTGAAACTCAAACTGGTACATTGTAACTGCAGATTATAGTATTCGGATTTAAGTGATTCAAGTAATTTATAAAGCTTTTGCACAAGCAAACTGAAAGTTAAAATGCTGATATTGTAATAAAAAGTAAATAAAACATACTTTTGTACATTAAGACCCAATTAAAGAGCATGATTTCATTTAACAAACTTAAAACAGGCAGGTGATATTTGCCAACATTACTACAGCTGTGTTTTACATTAGGAAATTAATTAAAATAGTCATTTATACTTTTTTTCCACTGACAACTATTAGGCCTTTCTGTATTACACCATATATTTTCTCTTTGCTCTTTGTGTTACGGTGCATTTGTAACCTCGCTTAGCGGGCAGCATCTCAACGTTGTTGTGTTTTTGTTTTTTTTTTTCCCCCTTACCTAATGAAAACCCGGCTTTCTGCAGCCACGCCAGCGAAGCAGATCAAACAGGGCTGAAGGAACTTCCCTGCTGTCTGCCTGAGAGGCAGCGCCTTGTGCCTTGTTCAGATGTCAGGCCTTTCTTCCGCATCCTCGCAGGGTCTCGCTGCTTTCAGCAGCTCGCTGCGAGCTGGAGGTGGGAGGGAAGCGATGGAAATGGTTTCTGTCAGACCGGGCGAAACCAGGGAGTTTACTGCTTTCGTGTACGTGCCTGGTTCTGGTGCGATAGCACACCCCGAGACTTAATGGGACAAATGGGACACCAAAGTTTCAAAATGCAAATCTCCTTTTGTACCTCACAGCTGAATAAGGGGACCTCGGCAGTTATTCTTGATTCTTAGGTACTTTTTTTTTTTTTTTTTTCCTTCCTAATACAGTGATTACATAATGAACTGTTAACTTTGTCAGTCATTCGATCCTCCAGGCAAATCAGCTTGAAGTGTAGAAAGGTATATTTTAAAAATAGCATGTAATTACAGAAATGAGAGTTCATTCTTTTTGCATGAAAGAGCAAAACCCATGAATGATGGTTATCTTCTTCCTACTCTGCTTTCCCTTGTCTACCTTCACCTTGAAGTTTCTTTTAGGAGGAATCTTTGACATCAGCTATTTTACAGATGTGTGACTAATTGCTGCAGAGTCTGGAACACTGGGACTGTTCAGTTTGCCATTTCAGCAAGGGTGAGTTGTTAGCAAGTTGCTATCGTCCTTCCAAACAACTCACGATGCCTGAAAATTTGGTTTATTAAGACCAGACATTTCACATTCCTAATGTTAAGATTGCTGCAATTTTCCATTATAAGCTTCACCCCACCCAGTCTTCTGAATACAGATTTATAAATCAGTTTTTAAAAATGTTTTTCCATCTAAATCTTCACTTAGGTTTTAAGCTTGGAACAGCATCTTTTGAGCTGAATGATCCTTCTTAATGGGAGAATTCTATTTTGTATCAGTGTCCTCCCAGATAGATGCAGTATTTTGTTTAAAAATAAAATTAAACGGTGACTGCATTGTAAGAAATTTTAGGGGTCTTTGTATTTAAAAGACAATCAGCAACTATAGGTCTTAAGAGTTTTTTTATTATGCAGATTATTATTACCAGAGCTTCATTTTGTCATATTTCAGTGAACGAGTATCTTGGATTTCTTACTGTAGAGATGCTACTGATGGAGCCACTATAGGCAGTATGTGATGCATTTCTGCAAGACCAGAAAATGTGTTGGTTAGTGCATTCGACTAATACTGTATAAATTATTGAAGACTGGCTTATTTATGCAGATGATATTAGACATCCTTATAGCTAATAAGCAGTGATTTGTGGTAGGATCTATTTTTGACTTCTTCCTTGATGAATCTGTCTTTGGGTGTTGACTTGAATTCTCAGAAGAACTTGGTATGAAATGACACAAAAATACCGTGACATAAATGGAACATTACAGGAATAAAATACTTGACATTTCAGCTCCCTGCTTCTTAAAGTTAAAAGTCCTGGAGGCATCAATAAAGTCCAACAGTAAAAGTGGATGTCACGAATACACAGATCTATTTCTCTGTAGGGCTGACTGCAAGAACTTGTTTTTACATAAATAGTTACAATAAACTCTTCAAGAAGGAAAGAGGGTGGACCAGTAATGGAAAAAAATATGGTATTCTAGGTTAAGCACATCTGAAAGTAAAATGTCCTACTGGAACTAGGCAATTTGACAGTACTCGAGCCTGTGCAGTGAGCCAGAGCAGGGCTGGTACACTACTTAAGTCTCACATAAGAACTATTTTCAGATTTGAGTCAAACTCAGGAGATACAGACTCATTATTTTTTATTCTATGAGCAGCCTAATTTCACCGTCTTCAAAGAGACTGGGCATTAAAGATTAGAATTTATACAAATGAAAAAAAAAATAAATAAATCATTCCCCTGTACTTCCTTCCCATTAACATAAATGTTACATTTTTATTCTGCCTTCAAGAATTTTGCATTTAGTTCATGTTAAAGCACAGATTAGCCTAACAAGTAAAAAAATAAAAATAAAAATAACAGAATAACAGTCTTTAAAATATTTAAATTGGATAAGTGATATGTTAAGTTAGAGTATTACTGAAAAGATACCATCAGTAGTCTTTCATGTGAGATCATCTTTAGTCAGTATAGTAACTTCCTGCCAAGAAAATGAATTTGTTCATTTTGCATATGTGATGCAAATTTAAAAAGTGACAGCATGGATTTTTAAAGCCGTATTTTAAAAATACTTTAATATATGTCTTGTTGGAAAAACTCTTACTAGTAAAACTTTGTATTTCACATTACTGATGTCAATTAAAATTTTAATTTGGGGTTTTGTAATATTTTATGGCTATAACATTAGATTATTCTTGTGTATTAGCTAGGATATAAACTGAAATGTAAGGATTTGTGAAGTTATATTTAACAATTAATTAAGCACTAATCCATGTCTGTTGTTAGAAGCGGGCGATGACTGGTTTGTTCATTAATGACCATAAGCAAAGCCACGGCTGACGGAGTGCCCTAACGAGGCAGTCAGTAAATGCAGGGAGGATGTTTTATGAAATGACAACTGCTACATTACGCTAAAGGCAAGGGTTTGCTGCAGTGTTTGGAAACCTAGCCCAAATGTGAGAAACCCTGCAAGTGTGTCACGCCATGCAAATGCTTCTTTTTTGCCAACAGCAAAATTCTGGAATTAGTTTGATAACTAATAACTCAACCTAGAGGTAGAGCACAGCATAGTATCATGCTGATAGGATATGCTTGAGAGGGTTATCACAACTTTGTAAACTCTTTATTTGTGAAAGAGGTGACACTATCATGACAAATGGTGGTTGCCTTCCTGCATCTTGCGCTATGGAAATTACAGAAATCTGAAGTTGCAGATAAGTTATAGCTCCTTTCTGTAACTTGCTCTTTCACATCAAAATAGAGTGGAAAAAGAGTGGCAGAGAAACAAAGAGATAGAAATATGTTTCTAATGTTTGGGAAGCTTTCTTAAGTTGATTTCCGTGACCTCTGTTGTTTTTTGTTGCTGTTGTGTGTTTTTTTTTAAGCATAGAAATATTATTTGTTATTTTAACAAAAACAGAAAACCCTTGTGGGCTCTTGTCTTCTTCTAGTCCCCATCGTCAGTCCACAGCACAAGTAATGAATTTTCATTATGAATGAAATATCTGAAAAAAGACTTCATCTTCTCTGGTTACATTATTGTTCTAATGTTTTCTGTGCAGGGCAGAATTTTTATGTCAATGTAATTATAAATAAATAAATCGGACATAGTCCTGGATTTTGCATTTTCTGCATGACCTACACAAATTGAAGGAAGAAAAGGTCAAAATACCATTTTTGCTATAAATAAACAATATCCTTTTTTGGAAGGTTCAGAACAAAACATTTCTAAGTAAACAGCTGCTTTTATGGTGGGGAAATGTACAACACTGATTTTGTGTTATTATTTTTTTAATTAATTTAATTACTTTGTTGCCCTGTGAAAAGTTGATACAGTACAGTAAATATAAGTGTCTTACAAAAAGAATGGAGGGAAAAAAAGGCAGAAAAAAAAATAACCAAAACAAAAAATATTAATGTAGAAAAATGGGAAGGTAGGGCTTATGTCCAGTGTTAATTATTTACATTAACCTAAATATGACGTGTAATTCACACTGAAGTTTGTCTGTTTATTCATGAAAGAGAGAGAGACTAAATTCCTTTTCTGTACTTTTAACCCTGCTTGTATTGACCAACAGCAAATAAACACACATTTTACTCTGGGGAAGTATATGGTTTGGGATGATTAAGTAATTGCTGCTTTATTTTCATTCATTTGGAGTGATAATAGATTATTTGGCATGTCACCGTCCATTAGCTCTACTTACATATGTTTAAATGTGAAATTACTCAATCTTTTGAATCAATTTTCCATGCTGGAAGCACAAAACATGTACTTGGTGGGTATTTTATTGTATATTTTAAGAATGTGTGTGACGAGCAGACAATTAAATTAAATGCAGTGAACTCTTGCTCATATTGAACAGATTTCCCCAGGTTGCACCCTGAGTGTAGTGACAGCAATGTGAACAAGACTGCATGTTGTGTCCTAGTCTTATCAGTGCTGCAGCAAAAATGCAATGCAAAGTCTGTTTTTTCACCTTTTTTTTTTTTTTTGTTACGTGGGCATCCTCATAACCTGTAATACAACTGCTGAAGGTGCATGTATTCAGAAAAATGTTTTTGTATTCCATTATATCTGGTTTTGTGGTGATAATAATATTAACATCGTGAGAAAATAGTCTGAATAATGGAAATGAAAGACTTGTACCAGCACTAAATTATTCCTAGGACTAATAATAAAAAGAAATCTGATTTTGGCCTGTCTATCTAAGATAGTCATCAGTTTGTCAGAAATACTCCTTATTTAGGACATAGGGAAGGCTTTTAACAGATCAGTCTTGGTAAGACTTGCATGGAGAATGAACACTGAATTCCTTTGTAAGACCTGATCTCGTGAATGTGCCATGCTGAAGCCCAACACAGATGCCTTGTGTTTCTATACTGCATCTTGGGCTGGAAGAATTCTTTTCCTGAAACTTAGAAAAGCCCTTTAACGAGTTGTTCGGTCTGCTTAGGGTCTGTTATGAAATACAGGTTTTAGGAAATAATTGAGAATTATTATTTTGTGTTTTTTCTTCCCCATTTTTGGATGTTTTTGTGAAATCAGAAAAAAAGGTAGAGGGAGTTTCGTATAAATCACACATTTTAGCATGCGCGGATACTGGCGGAGGAATGTGTGTGATTATGCACGCGTCTTTATTGGGCTTTGTCACACTGACACTTCTTTTTAGGGTTTTGCTAAGACTGTAATGGAAGATCTCTAAAGGAAAAAATGGTTGATAGCTTCTGTGAAGCAACGTGGTTTTTTTTTCCAGAGTGTTTTTGCAGGATATTTCTGTTTCTCCCAGACTACAAAGAAAGGTATGTGAAAGTGCTCAGGAGATTCCTCAAATAATTTGAGTAATGGTATGAAACTTGCTTATCTATTTCTTTCCTCATTATCACGTAAATAGTGTGCAAGGCATTACTGAGGACATGGATTGTCTTTGCTTCGGCCCAGTTTTGTGAAGTTCAGCTGAGAAAAGCCTTCCATCCTTCCCAGGAGACAAGGCAGCCTACTGCCGAGCTCCAGCAGTGTAGGTTTCATCAGATCTCTACTTAACCCGATAACAGTTCAACTTAACAATTGACTCCTTTTCCCGGTGTTAGCTGAACCAAACCTTGCTGCTTTGTAGGGGCAGCAAAGGGTGTGGGGGAGAGACAGTTCCTGACTAAGAAGTTCAAGGGTTTGCAGAGCCCCACCCTCCTGAAATAGGGTCCCACCATGAGAAATGGACCCTCCTAACCCCCTCCTCAACGTAGAGGTCTCCTGAAGTTTTAACATACTGTACTACTAGAGGGGCTTCACACCTAGCATTTTTTAAATTCCTAAACACTACTAATAGGAGGAATGCTAGGAGCTAAACTTAGCATCCCCACCTCCTCCTTTCTCCTCATACAGCAGTGACAAAGAACTGCACGCACATCTGGGGACAAAAGTGGAAAAAGATTGAGGGGAAAATCAAATACATAACGAGCACTTTGGTAGGTGTAAAGCCTAGCAGGAGAATCAGTATGTGGCCTTCAGTATGTAGTTAAGCTAGTGTGTGGCCCATCTGACAAGCAAATTTCACCATTTCTAACCTAAATATAATACCACCAGAAGACAGCACAAATCTGCTATGAAGCACCTTGTGTTGTTTTTTTTTTCCTCTTTCCAATCAATCTTGAAGTTGACCAACTGTTGGGTTAGGGAGCAGCCTGCTGAAATAAGAGTGGTGGAAGCACAGCCGCTTGGTTTCTCGTGTTCTGGGAAAGGTGAGGAGCTTTTCCCAGTGCAGGCTAACAAAATTAGGCAAACATGAAGCTGAGCTGAACATCAGTATCAGCGTTTTTCCATAATGATCTGTGTGATAATGAGAAGAAGGGTCAGAACTAATTCTGTTCTACTCCCTTTTACTATTATGGTCTAGTACAACATGTCATTGGTGAGGCACAGGACAAGGTGTATATCTATTACTGTCAAGTAGTGCTGTTATTATTATTAATATTATTTTAAGCTTGGGTGCAATCACACAATGTTACGGAGCAGTCCTAGGCATGAGCATCTCTGCCATATAAACTGTTTGTTCTGCAAGCTCAGCATATTCCCTCTCCCCTCTCTTGTGTGGGTGTGCAGGAGTTGGAGGATGATAGACTTGTGATTGTGTCATCTTGACTGTTGGTATGTTTTAGAGTCTAGATCATGAAGAAACCAAGGCTAGAAAATCAATATTCAGTTGCACAAAGTAGCTGTAATGCACCATTCTCACTGTCCATATGAATGTCTGTGGATGTAGATCTGGCCAAAGAGGGCTAGCTTCCCACATCAACAAGCTGCAACAGTGAGAAGGAGGAGGAAAGAGCACCTCCTACCCTACTGACCATCAGTAAGAAGATAGATTCTGCAGGGCAGCCTATTTTTATGACTGCCCTTGCCCTCGGTTCGGGTGTATGAGTGCAGAACGCTTCAGCTATCTCAGAATTGAGCGCAGGAAGAGGTTTATGATAAACTAACCCTGGCGTCACGGTGTGAGTCACACGGGGGCATGATCCTGAAGCAGTCCGTGCGAGTATATTTAGCAGAGATTTCTGGGAGCAGGCTTCTGCTTCTGCTCCCTCTTGATTGCGAAGCTGGTTTTGGCATGGGGGCTGGGAGGGAGGAATACTCACAAACATTGCAAAGGGTTGATTTTTAAAAAGTGTTTTAATTTGGATGTCACCTCTGCTTTTTTGTGACTTTTGTTATTGTTGTTAACAACAGTTCGTGCTGTTTGTATCGCATTGCCACCTATATGGAAGGTTGTGCAATACTTTCCATTATAAGGCTGTTTCGGTTGCTTATTATGTTGCCAACATTCAGCTGTTTGGGCTGAATTTTTCCGTGCTGGGTGTCTCCTTCAGGCAGAATTTGTTGGGAAAGTTTCAATAAAAATACTTGAACCATTCCAGGGAATGAGAGGAGGGGGAAATACTATATTTTGCTCATGTTTATTAAAGTTTGCTGCAAGCACTTGGTTCGGAAATCATTGCACCTACGTGTTTTGGAGCAGGGATTTGAATTACTAGGAAGGTGAAAGGGAGAGGAAAGAAAAAACGGGCTAGAAGAGGTTTCTTTCTAAGGAATAGGCTTCTTCCAAATGTTGTGAACCATCTTCAAGGAAGCACACAAAAAAAAAAAAAATTACTTGTCAAAACAGGATCAGTGAGTGGCAGGGAACTGAATGATTATTCTCCCCGTTCCGCTGCACCTATGTGGTATGTTGCACTTGGAGAGAGAGAGAGAGAATTATGAGGTGCAAACACAATCCTCTGCAATAGGGAACACGGCTATAAGATTTGGAGGGCAAGGTTATGGAGCTGGGAATAAGGCTTGAGAAGAGCAGAGGGAGACTTGCTCAGCAAAAAGATAGCGAGAGGGACTATTAAGCAAGGAGGTGAGATATGACCTAAGTGGTCTTATGGCAGCCCTTTTTAGTTACAGTTCATTGTCTGTGTCCCATACATCTTGGTGCATTTAAATGAGGCAGGGAAAATTTTATGCAGTTGTGTAATTTAGAGACCAATATTCAACCTTAAATCCAATATGTTTCATTTCCGTGCACTTGATGCTGCAACCGTAATGTACCTTCAACATGAAAATTAAAGGTTTAGTCGGAAATGTCATCCAATACCCATCATTAAAATGCTTATATTATAGGCTTTGAAGAACACCACCATCATTAAGCATGAGTATAATATTGTGTTTCAATTAAAATGTTATATTTTAATCCATTTAGACAAGCTTTCTTTTCAAAAGGTGAGCACTGTCAGTGCTTCAGCAAACACGCGTAAGGGACGATTTGGATCTGAAGAAGTTAATTTCGTACTTCACGTATCAGGAACTGACCTTCTCAGCAGACTCTGCCCTCCGTTTCTCCCACGTTCACAGTGTAGACAACAAACGACCTTCTGGAACATACCCAGCCTGCTCAGCCCGAAGGGGAGTGAGTTAAGAGGACAGGGAGAAGTCTCAGCTATAACTTCAAATTTTCCTGGTTTTTATGGACCTCAACCAGACTGGTTATACCTCAATATTATTTTAACATTGTTATTTGTGGCTGAGTTTATTAAATAACGGCGTTCATGCCGGTGCTTTTAACATCTCACACTTGAGGTTATCATCCAAGTTTTCAAGGATTTATAATGTTGCCATAACGTTTTCATGAGGAATAAGGCTTCCCATCCAGAAGCAAGCACAAATCGTGCTACAAATTCCAAAAATAGTGAATTAGATGTTTCCTGGTTAGAGGAAAAGCAAATGTGTACTGAATGGCCGTTTTATTGAGATCCTTTTTTTTTTTTTCTTTAATGAAATGTAGAGTTCTCTTTGGGGACTGTTTTGCCAATATCTGCACCCTTGTTGAGAGAAGAAAAATATAAAACTGAGCCGTTACTATGGATATCTGCTTTTTAAATATTAACTTCATAAAACTGCCATATCTGGGTTTGACATGATGCATTGTCCCTGTTTGAAAGAAGATAAGCCGTCATGTCATATACCTGTTTATTAAAGTCTGCAGTTTGTGTGCATGATGCTATCATGGCAAAGATCCACTTATTAATGCCTTCATGGCATGGTTGGACAGGATACAGCTTTATTGCTCTACGGGTAGTTAAATTTTTATGCCCTAGTGTTTTGAGGCTGTGTTAAAGTACCTAAATTTCTTTTTCAAAAGAGCAATTTTTGGAGATCCGGGCCAATTTTTTCTTTCATATTTGGCGCACGTACCTAAAAGCCCGATTTCTTCCTTCCTCCCCTCCCTTTCCCTGTGCACCCTTTACAGTTCCTTCCCCAGGAGCTATTTTCTCTTAGTGACCTCTCCATAAATGCTATCAGGTCTGGACTGATGGCCAGCAGAGTCTACACAGCTTCCACTCAACAGCCCGGGGGCTGCAAGCAGTCGCAAAATGCAGGGTTTCCATGGAGCCCAACTAGATCTCCCTGTCCTATGTTGGATTCAAGATGTAGATCAGGGCTTGCTTCCATGTCTTCTCTCACGATGAGGTGTGTCAAGTCACACAGCAGGTAGAGTGCCAAGAATTTGGTGGAGGGCTGGGTTAGCCCCTGCTAGCCACCAAGCACCCGCAGAGATGCTTGCTCACTGAGCCCCTGCCTGACCCCCAGCCCCAGCAGGATGGGGAGAAAACAGGAGGAATAGGAGAGGGAAAATGCCTGGCTTGAAATGAAGAGAGGGAGATGATTTACCAAGCGCCGTCACAAGCAAAACAGAGTCACTTTGGGGAATTAAACTTAATTTATTGCCAACTAGCAGAAATATTTAACTCTTGATTCAGGTATTGGTTATTAAGAAGCAAAAGCCAAGCACTAAAACATTTGGGGAGGGAGCCACTTTTTGCAGGCTCACTTCACATCACTCCCCTCTCGTGCCTGCCTTTCTGGTCCCCAGGGCACTGCTTCACTCAGACACCTCTTCTGCCACGCTGTTACCACTGATGGTCACACTCACTCCCTTCAGTGAGGGAACAAGTGGAGCTGGGGTCAGGATGTAATGGATTTTCTCTGCTGCTCCTTGTTCCACACCATTTTCCTGATGTTGGTTGTCCACAGGCTGCAGTCGCTTCGGGGCTGTGCTTGCTCTCCACCCAGGAGCACCCCATCTCCCACTCCTCTGACCTTTTTTTTCTCTCATTCCCTCAGTTTCCTCCTCTCTCTCTCCCTCCAGCATTTCCTACCTCTTCTTAAATGTGCTTTCACAGAGGTGCCGCCACCTTTGCTGCTGGGCTCAGCTGTGTTTTGCAGTGGGTCAGCGCTGGGGCTGGCTGGAATGGGCCGTGTCCAGCACAGGGTGGCCTCCAAGCTCTTCTCACAGAGGTCCCCAGCACCTCGCCCTGCCACCAAAACCGTGCCACCTACGCCCAGTACAGCAACTCAGCATCTTCATTATTTCCTCTGCGGATGTGTACTCTGCTGCTGTTTCCATCCCTGGGTCTGCCTCATTCTCTTAGGCTCCTCTGAGAAGAGTGTGACTATTGAAAGAAAGCCAGGTTGCCTTTCCTTAGTCCAATACAAATAATTGCTGGTAATTTTTGTCATCTGTTTCCTTAGTGGATTGCAAATACGAGTTTCTGGGTGACAGCTGGCTCCAAGGTGACTGCAGCACACAGGCTGAGCCCAGTTCTCAGCTGAATACAGCCTTCACCATTTGCCCAGGTTGCTTGTCGTTTAAACCTGGTATCTTGACTAAAACCTGGCTTATTCCGTCTAACTGAAGTCAGACAAATGTCTGGTTGTAACTTAGGCATAATTCAGTATCACGTACTGTTGTGTATTGTATTATTTACTGAGAGGCATAGTTCATACTTTAGCACAAAGTACAGAGGACTGTATAGAAAAGGTGATTTACTCCAGGCTTTCTTTTTAGGAATCCTTCAGGATGGCTCCTTGTGCAGTGGAAGTGAAAGAAAGGAACCCTCGGTGCATGATCTCTGGTTGCAGAGGTCATTTGGGGGATCCCCAGTTCTTTCAAGTGAGGTTTAACACAGGTGCCAGTGGTGATGCTTTGAAATGTCAGCATCGGATGTTCTGGTGTAACTGTGTGTAGGCACTTTCACTTAGAATAAAAGTGGCATTTTCCTTCCAGCTGTTATTTTTTTTGGAAGGAATCAGAATAAAAAGTGAAAAAAAAACTATTTTTGTTCCAAGTGAGAGAACCCATGCGTGAAGTTGCACTGCTGGAATTAGGGTACTACTAGCATACACCTTGCATTGTGCTGGTGGAATTTCCTCTTAGCACCCCACTGAGATGAACCTTGAGTTGCATTAGGCATTCAGCAGCATGTACCAAAGCTCTGCACAGAGGTCTAATTCAGTTTTCAGGAGATGGGAGCTCCTGTTTGAGGAATTACAGTTTAATTGGACATGTTTTATATCAGGCAACACTGTCTAAAACTCTTAAGAAAAAAAGATGTGATTATCCAAAGCTGGAAACGATGTGCACAATGTAATTCCTAATACCATTTTGACATTCTTACTCAGTATGTTTGCCCCTAACATTTGTCTCCACTAGAGCTACTCAGCTACTTTTTAATGGAAGGATTAAGTGTAGTTAGTGTGATATGTGCAAGACTGATCTTTGGTTGGAGATTCAAAAAGCTTGTGCACGATGCGAATGTCTAATGTAAATTATATCAAAATCAGAAACAAATGCCCCAGATCTTGAACTCTATGTGAATAAAGTTGATAAGAGAGGTTTGTATTCTTGAAATCTCTCTGTATTCTGGAGGAACTTGTCGTGGCTGAATATGAAGCTCCATTTTGCTACAGAAAGCAAAATATACTTATTTTTTTCTTTACCTATAGCTTGTGTGCTGATAGTGTTTCAAGCCTCTCATCCTCATGATTGTCCTTGTTCTAGATTTATGACTGATGCAGCTCGACGTGAGCAGGAATCTTTGAAGAAAAAGATTCAGCCAAAACTCTCTTTGACTTTGTCAAGCACAGTATCCCGTGGGAATGTATCTACTCCACCTCGCCACAGCAGTGGAAGCCTTACTCCTCCAGTTACCCCTCCAATCACTCCTTCCTCTTCGTTTCGTAGTAGTACTCCTACAGGTAAGCATATACTGTGTTGTTTATCCCCACATCAGCTAGCGTTTTTTCTGTGTGGCTTTCAGAGAACAGTAGATGTACTGAGGCATCAGGAAGAAGAACCTCTAAAAGTAAAACAGAAAAGCTTTAGGCTTTGAGAGGGCCAAAATCATAGGTAATTTTTCTCACACAGATTACAGAATAGCTAAGTGTTGAACACTCTTCCATCTTCTCTTTGTTGGTGGTATTAACGTATTACATCCACTGAGTAAAAAAAGGAAATAAAAAGCAATGTATGAAAAAAGTGATCTGTGTTTTCTTCAAAACCAAGTCTTCCTCAGGTTCTCCCAGGTATTAAAATTCCAAGGAACTGTAGAAACTAAAATTTGCTTTCTGTGTTAAATCAGATCTTGTAGCCCAAGTCATTCTGGCTTACATTAGGTAGATCTTGTCAGGCTATGGTGATACACTTCAGGCTAAATAACTTTTTTTTTCTTCTAAAAAGATGGACACATTTATCTATGCTATTTTGTAATAAATAGGCTCAACATATTCTTCTTACTAGGAAATAACATGAGCATCCCTGCCTTGATAAACTGCCTTACCATGTGTTTTGCATAAGCTAGTTAACATTTTGGTATTAATGATGAAGTGGAAAAGTTGTAGTTGAGACACTCTGTTTGGAAGTTCTGAAACGAATCATTTGTTCAGTATGTCCCTGGGGCATGAAAAAGGGAAACATGTTGAGTACAGCTAAATGATGAAGTCCTAATGTAATACAGGAAATTTTAGAAGTAAGAATTTGTTAATTATCTCCCATTTGGAATGAACTGATTAAATTCCTTCACTACAGATGTGAAGGAATTTCTCCTTTCTTTTGCTTTGCTTTTTGTTCAGCTCTTACTGAGCAGCCTAATTTATGATGTGGTTAGGTAATACGACTTTGCACATTTATCAGTAACATTGGTTAACTATATGATCTTTGAAATACACTCGATCAAACATGAAAGAAAAAAAAAAGTCTACTAAAAAAAATCTATTTTTATTATTTATATATTTTTTTCAAACTTTTAAAGTTACTCAGAATGTTGTTTTACCTGTAGTTAGGAGAATAAGCTTGTTTTGGCCAAGTGAGTTTCTGGATTAACTGAGTCCTGCTTGCCAAGATATAAATAATACCAGCTTCCACTTTCTGTATCCTTTGTTCCAATTTTCCCCTTGGAGCCGTATTACAAGGTTAGGATTTGGAATAGCCTGGTAGCAAAAACCACATATAAAATAGATACTCTTTCTTGGAGGTCTTTTTTTTTTTTTAGTTAGCTATCAATTGAGTTATATTTCAGCAGCCTCACCCCAGAATTTCCATTTTTGCCAGTTAAAGTTTTTCTGGACCTAAAATAGGCAGAATTGAGATTTTTCTGATAACCTTCTCTAAGCCTCCTTGCTTGAGCAGGGAGGTTGGACCAGATGACCTCCAGAGGTCCCTTCCAGCCCTAACCATTCGGTGATTCTCTGATACATAGGTCAGGTGCTCAGTCCAATCTGGCTGAGTTTCTCCCTCTCTCTCCTCCTCCCTGTGCAGTGCCTGCAGAGGGAGCCCAGGAAGGCAGGCAGGCTAATTCTAGATAAGCAGTTCACACGTCTGTTGTTAGCTGGTGTGAATTTTTTTCCCTCGAGTGCAAATACATATGGCAATCAACTAGCAAGGTGATAAAACCAAGGATAGCCAGGCAAGATCCATTTCAGGGAGACAAGGTATGTAAATCATCCTGCACTTCAGTCTCTCAGTTCCTACACAACCTTCAAGCCCCATGCTGCATCCAGTGAAAATGAAGAATATTGCTGTGTTCCTTCTGTGCAATCCTATTTGATTTGTACTCTTAGCAAATCCTGTTAACTCATCTTCAAATACAGGTAAACGTGACTTCTGGTGAGTTCAGACAACAAAGAGGATGTTTTTCCTTAGATTGTCTGACAGCGTGTTGTCTGGGTTGGTGTTAACTGGTATAATCCAAACATAATCGTTGTCCTCCTCATCCTTCAGACCTGCGTCCTCTGTTTAGGTTTGCTACTTGTCTTGGCTTTTCTAGATGTAGTAGTCTTGTCTTGAATGAAGCTGTCTGAATCTGTCATCTGTCTGTGTCCTTACAGCTAAGTCCTGCCATTGCCTGATGCCGTCAAGCTGCTGTTGTCATTTCTCAGCAAAGCTGAATAAATTTCGTATAATGATCTCCCATCCACATATTGACCAGACTCGAACCCATTTTGCTTATGAAATTTGATAAGAAACAGTTCAAGGTGGCTTGGCTGCAGAGAACGTTTAAGTTTAGCAGTAAAAATCTGTGCCAAAGGACTAGGGGCCAAATTCTCAGACGGAGCTGAGCAGCTTCCAAGCTGACACACATACATGCTGCAAACGTTGCATGCGTATGTACAGCACCTTCTTCTGTATAAATGGGATTATTCACGTAGAAGCAGAAATATTCAGCAAAGAAGTGTGCTCTTGAAGGCTCTTCCCAGGTAATGAGGTAGACACGTATTTATCTGCAAGCTCTGTGTGTGTTAGTCCCCTGAAATGGCCCATTTGTGGTTTTGGTGGGAAGTAGAAATGCAGCAGTTAATTTTCTATACCTCCCCTCTGTTCCCTCAGGGGTGACTGGCATGTGCTCTCTGCTTACATTTGGCTTTTTGTTCCCTCTGCTGTAACAAGTTTTCTCTTCTTCCGAAGACCTACATCCTCTAGTAATTGCCTAACGTTCACTTTAAGAAATTTCTTCCGTTTTTTGTTGCAACAATAGTGTCTCCCAGGAGACGTTGTTTAAGGCTTAAAGCTCTTGTTAGGATTCGCGGGCAGGATTTAGTGAAAGAAATGGCTTCCATCAGTAATAGACTCCTTAGGGTGCGAGGGAAGTACAGCTAAGTAGCAGCAGCACATAGCTTATTTTGGAAAGGCATTAACATTCTGCAAACATTGAAATATCTCTTTATTTAAGAAGTGCTCAATTAAGTCACAAAAACTTGTGTTGCCTTTATTTTTAAATGTCAATTTTAAAGCCACAAAGCTAATGAAGTCTAGTTATGGATAAAAATGGGGCTGACATTGCATCTTTAACATACGCTGTTAATTTCTTAAACATTTTTATACATCTGTGTGGCTCACAGATGAAATTTCCACCCCTAATTTCCTGGCTTTTGAGCGCAAGTCAGAGCATTGACATTCCTTTTAAAACTGTGATATCTGGTCATGCTGAAAAGCTTTAGAAAAGATTCAGTGATAGTGACTTACTGGTAATTCATTACAAAAAACAACCTGGTCCCGATTTTAGTTACAAAAGTAATTCATAGTAATGAGTCTCAGGCTTATAAAATAAAATAAAGCCACTTTTGCATTGAAGAAGTGCCAAAAATCAGAACTCATCTGAAACCACTGTTTTGTGTTTGTTTGTTTTTCTTCTGTATGATTTTCATCTTTATGAAAACTTTTTTTTTTTTTTCCTTAATGATTCCAGGCGTGGGATTCTAGATTTAAGCCTGGAGTGAATGTTTGGCCTTATAAATCTTCAAGAAAGGGTTTAACACTACCAACTGGTTTTTTAATGGTTCGACCCTAAGTCTTGTCCCCTTCACCCCTACATCCCCCCCAGAAAAAAGGCTGGAATATTTGAAAACCTCATAATTGGCATTGCATTTTGCTCTGAAGAAATTGGCTCTCAGACCTCCTTTCCTGTTTATTTTGATTTTAATAGATTGCAAGGTATAACATTTATGCAGTTTTAATAGGTTTATAAACCTACTTACTGCCTGATCGCGTTGGGCAGCTGATGGCAGCGAGTCCTGGCAGCCAGCGCCGAGGATGCTGTGGTTGGCTGCAAGAGCTGCAGCCGTCTGTCAGTCCTTCCACTTGTAAAGGAGGTGAAAGGGCGAAGTTCTCCTGGGTGGTCAGAGCTGACCCTAGGAGAGAGTTGGCAAGGCCCATTTTGATTTGCAGCTGTCATTTAAATAGCTGACTAACTGTTGGTTTATCTTATTAATTAAGATAAATGCCTTTCTGGGGAGTCGTATATGTGCAGTCCTTTCTGATTGACTGCATGAGGAGGTTTTACTTTTCTATACCATGGCCAACTTCTTTGAAATTTGCACTAGTATTTACAAAAATGGCCCAATTTCCCACCCACAGGAAAACTGTAACTTTTCAACCTCCTCCTTTTCTTTTTCTTTCTTTTTTTTTTTAATGCAATATGAAATCAATAATTATTATTATTTTTACTTTGTAGAATTGCCTTTAACGTTTAATGAATCTAAGATGTGAAGAGTGAAGTTATAATCAAGTATGCCCAAAGATTCAAAACAGAAATATTTTTAGACATAAAGGAAAAGAAAACTCAGGCTTTCATATTAGTGCTGTTCATGTAGAAACCCTTATATTTACCATCTGAGGGTATTCAACACTGCTTTGTAGCTTTGTCAGTAACCCTAAAACTGCATCATTTTAGCCACTTAGAACATACTGTGTGAAATGGGCTTTTTTTTTCTAATAAATCTTACCAGTGGTGAACCATGCCTTTCTAAAATACAGTACATGACTTAAAGAAAGGAAGTGAAATTGAATATATTTTCAGTCAAAAAAAAAAAAAAAAAAAAAGGCAGACCTCAGCTAGTGTGGCCTATTGTAATTAAAAGTACTTTTGATACCCAGCACGACTGAATTCTTAAATCTGTACAATGATTTTAAATATCTTTGGTTTTGTTGTGAATTTAGTTTCAGGTGAATTGTTCCCCACTTACACCGTTATAGAATATCTTCTAAGATTAAAATAATGTATGTGTAAGCATCTATGCAATGAAGTTAATAGACTCTTTACAACTCGGACCATTAATCTTTCCTCTTATTCGGCTGGATTTGCTTCAGTATTCAAATGCAACTCCTGGCCAAACAGTGACCAAAAATTACAGCTTCCTTCTCGTGGTAATGAGTGTTGCTACTGATGAAATAATTTAGAGCTTCATTGTTCCCTCTCTGGGTGACTAATCTAAAGGAGAGGAAACTCTGTGTTACGATTTAGGATCTCCTTTCTCCTTGCATCAAAGGGAATCGGGACTCAGAAATGAAATCAGTAAGGATCCACCTCACTGCTGGTCCATCAGGGACTCATTTATTGTGGCAGCTTTGGTTTGGAGAAGATTGCAAAGCAGTGTGTGGCAATTTGGGTGTTTTCCCAATAAGCCTGATTAACTCAAGTAATATTATCTCAGTGACATGAGATATTACGTATACAATTTGCCTGTATAGCATTTTCCTCCTTGGATAACTCATGAAGGGATCCCAAGGGCCTTCTCTTGGACCTATTCATTTTCTTTTTTGGGAATGCAGAAGTTAAAAGCAAGCCACCCATTGTTTGCTGGTAATAGCGATCAAAAACACAACAGTAACTGGAACTGGAACTGGGCACTGAAACAGAGCGAGAGACATGCCAGAAACTAATATGGTTTAGATTCTAAATGTGTGTTTAATTTTTGTTACTCGGAGTTGTTTGAAAAATATGTTGTCTTTTTGTAATGCGAAAGCTCATTCCTCTTCATAGGTATCAAAGCAACTAACATTTTAGTACAGTTTCCATATGTTATGCTTTCAACAATGAAGTAATCATATGGCACAGGCAGCTGTTGTGCAGAGTGCCATAACAGCACGTTAAACAGAGTCCGTCCAGCAAAGAAAGAGATCTGCGCAGCTAAGCTACTTTGTGAGTTTCAAGTGGACAGTAGAAATGTAAAATAACTGGGTTCCTCCCCCCAGAATGAACTGAGGACTGAAAGGGGGAGGAATTCAGTGTTCGAACCTTTTCTGTTTATGGCTGTCCTGTCAGTGTGTAGCCAAATGAATCTGAATTTGGAGCAGAACTGCTATTTATATCAGAATCTCTTTAGTTTCTGTCAGCAGGTGGTATTTCTGAACTCCATGTTAGGGTGAATCAGAGTAGACTGTGAACCATTAAATCCACTATTCACATGATAATCTGCAACAGCTTTTTCCTTGAGCCATGCAGATTGGCTCAATGCTGGTATCTGTAGAGGGAGCTTGCTCTTTTGTGGTCTGCTGCTTTTTTTTTAAGGATAGTATGCAGCAAAATATTCCACAATTAAGATTTTGTATGTGCTTGAAATTAGCTTTGAGAGTCAGGACAACCAAGTCAATGGAAACAAGTACAAGTTGATGGGTAGTTTGGTTTTTGTTTTGTTTTGTTTTTTGTAAATCATGCTACAGATTCAGCTCCTACACACTTAAGCACAGGATTAGTGATAAGCAACAGACTGCTCACTGAGGAGGTGAATGCCTCACTCTGAGCATTTAACAAGCGTTTTGTCAGAGTGGAATAAAGTCTCCTGCACTTTGCAGACTTGCAAACTCAAAAATTTATATAAGCACAAAAACCTAACTTCAGCCATTCACTTCAAAAAAAAAAAATAATCTTAACCTGAATTAGCGTCTTTGAAATGCTCAGGTTTAATTATTACACCCTATTTTAATGTATTATAGTATCATGCAGATGTAATTGAAAAAAATAATGAAAAGTAGAAATATGAGCGCAAATCCCAGGGCTCTTTAATTAAATTGTCGCTGAGAAGCGGGTTGAGTGCTACGTTTTTGTGTGTATGACTTATGGGGTGTCTAGGGTAGTAAAGCACGAACCAACCAAGTTCTACTGTAACTTGAAAAAACACACTTTCAGATGTCTGAGGAACCATCTCATTAGTTGTTCCGATTGACAGAGGTTTCTACTCGCTTAATTGCTCGTTCTGAAGACTGAAGAACTTGTATGGTATGTTTTTATTAAAAAATTAGATATATAGACCCACTCTTGTATAAACAGAAAGCAAATAACTAAGCCATGCTTCGCAAAATGAAGACCAGACCAAATTCTGTTCTCTAGCATAATGGAAGTTTGTCTGAATGCGTTCGGTATTTCAGGCCTGCAAAGGACGATAAAATATATGATAAAATATCTTGAGGCAACTGCATTGTGGTCTGTGGCAAAGCTTCCCTCCGAGGGACTCCACTGGTGCCAAGATTTCACATTTTCTGTGCAGATGACGAAAGAGAACTTTGTTTATAATTATGGGAGCCAAAATGGTTCCATCTAATTGCAGGTTTGGGGGCCTATATTAGTCCTGCACGCTAATTAATATATACATGTGTTTGCCCAGCATTTAGCAGTCTGAGGCGTCTATTCTAACAGAGCCTTATGGGTGTTCTTGTAAAAAGTAAATGCATAAATAATAATTTAAAAAAATAATGAGGGACATTGTGCAAAACAGTTGATCTACATATGAGTTGACTATAATATATGTGTGTGTTGAGAGTTGGTATGAGATTTTAGCACAAGCTTTTGGCTGAGGTCGCGCCTGAGCATGAATAATAAGTAAAATCTGGGGTAGTTTCTAGTTTCTGCCTTAAGGAATAAAGCTATGGTGGGAGGTTTCCAATAACAATGAAAAATAATAAGTAAAAGTGCAATTATTTCCTATAGGCATTTTCTTAGCACAGGTGGGATTTGTTCCCAGCACCAGCTATAAAGAATTTTGTTTTTTTTTTTCAGAGCTTGATGCCACATTTCCCTGACTTCTAGGAAGCCAGGCTTTAACCTTGTCCATATCCAACTCTTTCTTTCCACAGAGTGAAAAATGCACAAGTGCCCATCGCTGTGTGTGTTTGGCTGAGCACTTCAGAAAGGGATTTGTCTTTCCAGCAGTCATCTGCTGTCAGATGGCCATACAGGTCCCTTAAAGAGGCAAGAATGTTGTGTTGGTTACTCACTGGCAAAAGCACATCAAAAAACAAATATAAATATATATATATGTATATATATATATTATTTTATATATATATAAATATTCTCAGGACACAGGGAAACTTGGGCTTGGAGGATCTCACGAGCAGAGATGATTTTGTATAGCATGCATGGCCCCAGTGCTTTTGTCATGTGCTTGCGGATGACTGCGTGGCAAACAGTAATTAATAACTCATCTTAAAGCCCCAAATCAAGCAGCTGGAAATTGTCATGAAGGCCAAGAACACTTAGTCAAATCTACAAGAATATCTTGATGTCCTCTCACACAGTGAACACCAAAGCGACTGGAGTTACAGTTCTGCTCTAACTCTTGCTGCTCCTATTTCCGAAGAAAAATTTTTAGAAATTCCAATTTCTGTTGAAATTCTTGTGGAATTCTAATAAAGCACAGCAGTAGGTAAAAGCAACTTCCAGTGACGGATTAATTTCTCATCCCTATTGCTGGAGGTAAGCAACAACATCCAGCGAGCTTGTGGAGGGAACTCTGGCAACAAGATGTTGCTGAGGGTCAGGAGTCAGGATGGGAAGCGGAATAGGTGTACAGAAAGGAAAGGGCTTGACCTAAAAGTACAGACAGGACAAAAGTTTTTGGCATTTAATGAAGCGTAGCTGTGTTACCTGGGTACCTGCTCTGTGGTTTGGCTGGACCCTAAAAAGAAGGATGAGAGCTGGCCCAGGCCTGATGGCAATTTTTCTTACCAGGGTGCCAGGGAGGCCTACCCATGTGGTGTTGGTTTTGTTTTGTTTTGTTTTTTTATTGTCTCCCAGTCAAAACTGGAGTCTTTAAGCACCCTGCAAACCACAGCCCCCATCTGCCTTACAGGAATTAATTGGTTTGGTTTACACTGAGCTTGGAACTTCCAGAGGCAGCTCCTTTCAGCTGAGGATGGCCCAGGTGAAAGAGGAGTGTTGGAGAAGTGTTTGCAAGGAGGAACAGAGGAAGGTTTCTGCAGCACAACAGTGTCTCTGTGACCTGTGGGAAGTTGTTTGGACTAAAAGCTGCAAACTGGCCGGCTGGTGGGCTGCCCTGGGCTTGTTCTTCTGCAGAAGAAATCAGAACCTTTATCAGGTTTATCAAGGACACATATCATGATGACCTCCCCTGCTTAGTCCTTTATTTAACTTCATCCTAAACCAATTTGTAACCAATTTATAAAGTACAAAAAGGTTTACACTACATTCAGGAAATCAAATTATTTTAAATAGCTGATAGAGGAAAATAGGGCTGTGCTATGAGGAGAAAATACATGAAGGCTATTTTTTTTATTCCCAATTTTTCTTGTAGCTTTCTTCTGCGCTTTCTTTTTTTCTGCTTTATGGGTGCATTTCCCTTAAAATTCTGTTAAATTTCTGATCTTTTCTTTAACTTGGCAGGAAAAATGTGTTGAACGCAGTTTTCTGTAAGAATATGTTCTGGAAAGATTGACTCAGCCTTCTGATTTTGTGCTCTCCAGTAGAACTCTGCGTCTTGCTAGAGGAGAAGGTGCATCAAAAATTCCACGTCGCATCCTATTTGTCTCATCTCCCTCACTTTGGGTAGCTTTGCATGTAACCTGTTCATTATATTTCCTCTTCCCAGTTCATTCTTGCTTGATACAGACATAAATGGGCCAGCAAATGTAGAGCTACTGTGCAGTAGATTTGTATTTTTAGTAGCACGTACCTGTAATTAATTGTATGGGAATTTTCACAGTACTCTCCCTGAGGAACAATTTCATTGAAAAGTAACCATGTTGTCTAGACTATAGCAACTCATAAAATCATCACTAGTTTTGATTTTTGAGCTACAAAGCAGTAACAGAACTGTGGCTCATAGATTTTAAAGTACTTTCAAGTGCAGGAACTGTTTTATAATCCCCATCTTAGTGGTCTAACCTGGCAAACCATTATTAACAGGGTCAAGAACAGAAAATGTACAATAAGCTGAAAGTAAAGGTTATCTCTGTGTTAATTTGTGGTAGGGTTTGGGGTTTGGTTTTGGTGTAGAAGTGCCTCCATTGCACATGGATCTCTTTCCCCAAATGTGTAAAACAAAACAAAAAAAAAAAAAAAGGACATAAGTTTTGTAGAATGCATGTTGTCTAAATGTTACTGCTTTCCATGGTTTGTGGCATAATTGGTTTAATGTAGGAATAGCTTGACAGTCAAAAAGGAATTTTGGTGGTTCTGGGTAACAATGCCAGCATTCAGGTTTGTGTGTCTACGCTGCAAGGTCCAACTGGTGGAAAGATCTTAAAAAGAAAAAAAAAAAAAAAACTATTTAGATTTATGAATAATGTGCTAATTACCTTGAAAATCACTAACTGAAAGCACAAATGTATTTCAGAAAGCTGGAAACTGGAGTTGGGCACAGGGAACCTTTAGGTGCTTATTTAAAATGTGTATCTGTATATGCACACGTATATACACGCACACGTTCACATAAAACACTACACTGTGAGATTGAATGGGATTTATTTGCACCATTATAGTACAGAAGAGAGTGAACTGAAGAAAACGCTTGAGCAATACTAGTGCTGTACGTCTGCATACTGAAAGCAGTTAGGGTTTTCAAAGCTTTTTAGCTGAAAAAAAAAAAAAAAATCCTACTTACTTAGGCCAGCACTTCAATGTGCTGAAGATGGTGAAACTTAAGCAAATGTTTGAGTTTTCCTTGCACTTTAGCCAAAGCAAATCAGAAGTAGAAAAAAGCAAGGGCTAACGTACCATTTCACACTTGATGACTTGAAACACAGAGAGGTTTATTTCACAGGGGAAACGGTGTATTATGAGTTGATGTTAGCCAGTACGTGATCACCAAAGTGATGTAAAATGCCAGGAAAAACAGTGGTTTAGCTCTCATACGTTACCAAGCGAGGTATGGGCTTGCTGACCCCAAAACTAAATATTCTCCTGTCTTTTTAGCAGTTGTGGCCTTGCAGTTGAGGGACACCACCCCAACTCTTGCTGAAGATCAGATCTGATGCTTTCTCCACACTAGCATAGCCTCTGTCTCGTGAAGTTTTTCCTAACGTAGTCAGACAGCATCAATCAGAGCAGTTTCCCAACACTTCTGCCTCTAATGCCAAAGGATACAAGAAGCCAAGGAGCAGTGGAAAATAACAACTTGAAAAGTACTTTAATTTCAACCGTAGGCCAGTGATATATCATCTGAAACAACTCACACCTGCTCACATGTGTTCCGTGCACCTGACTGAAACTGTGAGAGCTTCAAAGAAAGGTTTGTGACAGCATACCAAAAAGTAGTGCAGATTTTATTTCATCAAAAAAAGAGATGGGAGTCGTGACTCCCTACTGAATGTGTTCTTACGTTTGGATGTTAAAAATGAGTATCTTTTTAAGAAGAAGAACATAGGTTTAATTGTAAAAAGTTAACATCTCTCTTGTAGACTTTATGTGTAGGTAGGAGGACAAAATCCTGACTCAGTAATGAACTTAGTCCTTGCACTTGTTTCTGAGTTATCCTGGGTTAGCTTTCAAAAGTTAGGGAGTTTCTTAAATCTAGGTGGTCAGAGCACATAAAGGCAGGTAGAACAAAGTGCTAAGTATATTTTTGTGCAAAATAAACCCTCCCAGCCTTCAGTGCATCGAGGTGGAGAATCTGCCATTGCCTCCCTCATTGCTGGGCAAGAGTCTGTAATCCTCCCAGGGTGTGAAATTCTTCCTGCCCCAAACTGCTTAAGGAGTGCTGAGCCACCTCAGGTCTCCACAGCTTCACTTACACCATGGTCCCCCACGGGCAGGCTGCTGCAGGAGGGGTTGGCACGATTCAGCCCCTTGGTTGCACCAGCTTGGTGCATCCTTTTTGGGGTTGCCCGCTGAGAAATGGGAAGCCCTGAGCAGTTGGGGTAGGTGAGGGCTGTGCGCGTTGCGGGTTTTATGGCCTGTGCTCTAAGTGGCTGAATGGCTTTTGTGCAGCTGTAAAGCATGTTTAACCTGGTGTTATAAAACACGTCTCCAATGCGTTTTCATAGCTTCATAAACTGCAGTTCATTTATGTAGGTACTTTTTATTGTAATCCTTTATCTTAAACATGAAACTGTTTCCTGATACTGTTTCTATTTTTTTTCCCTCCTTTTTATGAAAAAAAAACGGGAAAGAAAAAGAAAAGAAAATCTGCCTTTTTGTTATATGCATCGGGAGAGTCCTAAAGTACAGTAACAGTGCCCTGAACTTGTATTTTTGTATCTGTAACCTCAGAATGCAGGCCTAGCAACTAAAAAAGCCAAAATAACGTTAATTATGGATGTTCTTCGCTGTGGTTTGTGGAGTATAAGTTTGGAACAGATGTTTGAGGGGGGAGGAGAGCAAGGGGGAAGAAGGATGAATTTATTTTTTTTTTCTCAGCCCCAACTGGTTTTAATTCTTTCTTGAACGTTTTGAGACTATCTTTAAACATTTGCCAGAGTTCAATTAACATCCCGTGACTAAAGGTGGAAAATGTCCTGCTTTGTTTTTCTTCAAACGTATACCTGCTCGTGTGGCTCATGCCAAAGCCAGAGAAAGAAAGGATTCCAGCTGGCACAGGTTTTATTGCTGCTACATTAATTTACAGGTTAAGCCTTGAGTTGGGAGGGGTCTGCTGGATTGATTTATTTATTTACTTTTTTATTTTCATGATTTAAAAAAAAAAAAAAAAATTGCCATGTAAAACACTGCCGTTTAATTACAGGAAGCTTATGCTCTCTTTTGGTGAGCGTTTAATAGCTTATTCTTGTTTATACGAAGTTGTAGAAATCTACGTTTAAAATATGTTTAAAGTCGAGATTGTGTTCTTGGGTTTATCGTGTTTTTCCTGTACTACGTATAAACAGAAGATTGTACATTATTGAAAGCCCTTTTTTGTGGAAAACAGGATTGGGAAAAAAAGTTTATATAAGAATGCAAAATAACTTCCCGAGACTATTGGCGCAGTGTGACCATAAAACCTCAACAGCACATTGTGCAGTGACATTACAACAATTTGCTTTAGCACCTCTGCAGCGTTTTTCAGAAAGTCCTGTTCTCCAAAACACATGCCACGGTATCAGTTGACTGTTTTTGCCAGAATTGGTTCTTTACATGCATGTTTTTGTGATTAGTTGCCGTTTCACTACTAATTGAAAATAGAGATTTATTTTTTTTATCCAGCTTGTTGCATGTATGTTTTATTTGCATTTAGACATTCAGTAAGTTACAGCGTGTCTGTTTATAGGGGTGTGCAAACTGCTCGTAATGGATTTATAATCTCTGGGTTGGGATTTTCTGTGTTTTACTTTCAAAGAGAGTGCCCTTTGGTACGTGTATATCGACACATTTATACAAAGACAGATATCCACCTTACCCCTATATTGGCTCTAGCAGAATTTTTTTAACCCTAGCTTGATTAGCTTTGATTTTTTTGTAGCCCAGAAAGTTGAACAGATCTAATTTGGAAGGAGTTCCCAATTTTACTGACAGCAAATAAAAATATATAATGCTGATATCATACTAATAGTACTTCAAAGAAAGAGCATGATGTTTATTTTTTACCATTGTTGTTTTCATAGCTTTACCTCCAGGATTTTAGAATGATTTCCCAAGTGGACTTGCTCAGCTGAAACCATTCTACGTGAAAATACAGCCTGCGCTTCTGTTACACCTCCAGGATCTGAGGTCTTCCTGTGATTTCCAAAGCAGATTCAGACGTAGTAAAATTGAATGTGTCTTAGGTCACTTAAAACTCAGCATGTGCTTACGCTGAGCGTTTGAATGAAACCTAAAGGTGATTTAAAATTGGGGAATAGACCAGTCTACCATGTTATTTAAAGCACTGAGGTTGTCAGTGGGTGCATCACTGTACTTGTGGGTCAGTCCTGGTTGAGGTACCACAACACAGACCAGCTTTTCAGGCCCTCTCTGTGACTGTCCAAGTTGCAGTTGCCATTTCTATGGCTACTTCACATGCCTCAGAGGAAGTCCAGAAACCCCAAAATACCTTCTTGCCTACTTTAATGTTCCCCCTCAGTGGAGCAGGCCCTGGTGGCTGAAAGCTACTCTTCAATTGAGGCAACCAAATGAGGAAAAAGTCATTTTTTGTCTAACAATTCTCCAGAGCCATTTTTTTTTAAGTACTTTGTGCGTTTAAATAATGTTGAAAGTCATACTGCTCTTTGTGTTTGAGTCCGTATGCACATCATTACACGAGGCACATTTTTGAAATGCTCGTGGTGCTTATTCACTAACCCAACCATGCTGCAGCCAGAAACAATAGAAAATTAGTTCCTCTAAATAGTCGTCGTTCCTAAACAGCTCGTTACTTAGCGCCTGACACTTGATCTCTGCTCGGAGAGGGCTGGAAGGAAGGGCGGGTACTCCAGAAGCCATTTTTCTGGCCAAATCCTGCTCTGACTAGCGTTGTGAGGAAGGGCAGGAGGCGGATGGAGCTGGCACGAGCGCACTGCCCAGCAGCGGCACCGCAGACCACACAGCCACCGGGACCCGCTGCGAGGGGGCTGGCAGCATCCCCGGGGCATGCCCCTCGCGGCCACACAGCTTCGTGAGGGTCCAAGTCAGTAATAAGCAGTAATTGCTGTTTTGATGGCTCTTTTGTGATCGCGCCGAGGGATGGAGGTCTCTGCCAGCCTTGGCAGGCGCCCATTTGACAAACCATAACCATCTCAAGCAGCTCCCTCAAGTGACAGCAGGGCTGCCAAGCCTTCAGCTGGCTCGGAGAGCAAATCTGCCTCTCGCTCGGGAGCGAGGTTCAGAGATGCTGGCTGGGGTAAGAGCGAAGGCAACGGTGTGCGTTGTGCCCGGATGATGAAAGTCCAGCCTCACCACGGGGAACCTAGCACTCACTTCATGAAGGGGCTTAATCCAAACGCCAACACTGCACTGGCAGTCTAAAATACCAGCACTACGCCCTGGGCTGCTTAAGCTACCCTTTTTTTGTTCTTTTTTTCTTGTATTCCACGTGCGCACATCATTTTTTGTGGACATCAGTGATTAAAATGGTTTTGGAAATACAAAATCTCAATCTAAATAGACCTGTCACCAAGGCTGAAAAGCATTTTTGTCCTCTCAGTCCCTTCTCCTCCCAACCCCCAAAAGAACAACCCATCGTAGGCTCTTGGGATGATCCATTGTTGGGAATTTGTTGCAGTTTCCAGAGCCCAATGCGTTGT
The DNA here is from genome assembly GCF_965140915.1 of Aythya marila. Classification (NCBI taxonomy): domain Eukaryota; kingdom Metazoa; phylum Chordata; class Aves; order Anseriformes; family Anatidae; genus Aythya; species Aythya marila. The sequence goes on along the minus strand of NC_139043.1, from coordinate 36,075,590 downwards.
GCCACTTGTACCAGCTCCTGGTCCTGCTGCAGCCCCTAAACTAAAGCCTTGCCTAGCAGCTGTGACACGTGTTATTTAACTGCTTTGTGTTTCATTGCTCCTAGCATTTATTTCCTGTGCTTTCTGTGAAGGAAGAATATTTTGTTTCGAATGACTCGATAAGCCCTGGGATCACCAGCGAGTGTCAGCTGTGGGAATGTTCTCCCTGCTGGCGAGCACGGAGGGAGGCTGGGCGCATCCATGGACATGTAGGGAAGGACTTCGACAAACCCGCCAATGTGCTTTAGTGGTAGACCAAAATTCACATAACATCAATAATTCGCTTTTTTTTTTTTTTTTTTTTTTTAAATCAAGGAAGCTGTCACGGTATATGGGAATGCAAGCTTCTTAACATAAGAAGTGCTCTCATAAAACTGGTTCTGTGAAATACAAACTGCGAGTCCCGCATGGGACAAAGTGTGAAGCTGAATTTTTATGAGAGATCATTGGAACAACCGTGAACTTTCGGTGACATTGGCGATGTTGCTTCCCGCTGCAGTAAGCTATTTGCTCTTAGTTATTCATTGTATACTTGAATGTATGCTTTCTGGTCACAAAGGCAATTGGCAAGGATGTTTTGTTTTGCTTTTTTTTTTTTCCTTGGGAGGAGAAAGGAAGAACTCGTAATGTTCTTGATTTTAGATCAAGACGGATCATATTCGTTGTAATGGCGCACGCAGCTTGTGCTGGTTTTAATCAGCTTTGTCTTTTTTATTTTCCAGTGCACACTACAGAAGTCTTTAGATTTTACACATCAAACAACTACAAATGATGTGCACCTGCTAGAACCAAGCTTCATGGGAAGTTGAGGAAAAAACTGCCTTTGTAAATCTCACGGTAGAAAGAGTGCATGGACACAAAAGGTAGAACTGGGTCTTGGCCACCATGGCATCAATGCCAAGTACCCTTAACAAGTCTAAAAGATAAGGCTCCAGATCCTCAGCAGGGTAATGGGGATGTTGTCAATTCCAGAATGTCAGATGATTAACTCCCTGCCAGATGCTTTTGAGCTATTTAAAGTGCTGACTTCATCTGCTGGAGGAATGAAGAGAAGAAGATAGGCGTTCAAGAGGTCAGGTCTTTGCTGTAGGCGTAAGCGGCATTCTCACTGCCTTCAGTGGCAAAACCGACTGGAGGAAGAGGTAGAGCAAGTCTTGATGGTACAACTTTGCTCTTCGTTACACTACAAAGACGTTTTAGCAGTAATCATAATCCCTTTTAGTGCGTGTTTTCTTTTGGCAAATAAGCTGCCATGGTGCCGCCAGCCATCTCACTTGCGATGGCTTTTGTTTAAACGCAGTATAAAAATTGAAAGGAAAATAACTTGGTGGTGTAGTTCTGTGAGCCTGGGTAATTTCTGCCTTTTCCTAGCTGGTAATTTTCTGTCACACCTGGCATCTGACAGGGCAGTCGATGCCAGCTGCGCCTCGTGGTATCCTTCTCCACCAGTGGAGCCCACCTCTTGCTTGAGGGGCAGTGGCATAGTGTGCAACGTGAAAAAAAAGGGAAAAAAAATACACAACCATAGCATTCTTTCCATGCTTTTGTGTTGTTTTGTTTCGGTTTTTAATCATCTAGGGGCGGCCCAGATGAAGTGAGCAAACTTTTGGCACAGCTGCTGGAGTGAGGACGGAGGAAACAGCTTTGGGGGCCGGGACTGGAGCACGCTGCTGTGTGCGAGGGCAGGGGCAGCGCCGGGAGGATGTCACCTGGGCTCTGGGAGGGTGCAGCACGGGGTCTCGGCTGGCTGAGCTACAGCTGGGCAGGGTCCCAAAATGAAAGCTCTGTGGTACAGCTGGCTTGGTAAGAAGCAGTGAGCTAGCAAGGAGACTCGGAAAGACCATTGCTAGAGGAGAGAGATGGAGAAGGCAGGATTTTGCTGTTGCAGAACTAGTATTTGGTTACGGTAATAATATGGTGAGCTGACATGCCGAGCTGCTCTGCTCGGTCCCCCAAAGGAGCAGCGTGCCCCAGCAGAGCATCCCGGCCCCTTTCCCATGCACAGGGCAGCACCCTGGCAGAGCTCAGCGAGCCGGGTCACCAGGAGCTCCTTTAACAGTTCCTTCAGATGCCTCTCCGAGTCCGATGGTCGGGCTGTCATACCCCAAAACAGGCCACAGGTTAGATGCAAACGTGCTTAAACATTTGCCTTCCCTCTTCAGATCAAATATTTACACTTAATATCGTGCGACACCACCCCGGTCCTTTTCCTTTTTCTTTTTTTTAAGGCAAGCAGGAGCCCTCTCACGGATCAAAGCACGGTGCTGCGTGCTTCCCCGCGCAGTGCCGCCGCCCTGGCCGGCTGCCCGGAGGGATCGAGGCGCCGCCGCCGGCTCGAGTTGCAGCCGTGGTGGTGTTGCAGCTCCTACACCTGACGTGCGGCCCGGGGCCGGGGACCCCGCTCGCCGTGGGAACCGCTTGGCCCAGCCGCCGGCCCCGCTGCGCGTAGGCACCGACCGCGGAGGAAATTAAATTCTGAGGTGGAATCGGGTAAAAGCCCGGCTGAATCCGTGTTGTTTTCCTATGGCAACTGAAACAACATCATTATTTAAAGGATAAATTTTTATTGCTAATGAATTTTATTATTTTTTTTTAAGACAGTAAGTTTTTACATTTTGTTTATATCAGGGCCCCTCTTAAAGACATTTTGGGATTTGTTTATATATTTTTTTAGAAGAGAGTAGAAGCCATGAGTTCAGTAGGATGCTGTCAGATAAGAGCAGCGATGGGCCCTGCAGTTCCAGCTCGTACAAAGCGCTGTGCCTTCAAGGTGCTTCGCATCATTAGCGGGATGCCTGGCTAGGGAAAGAAGGAAAGCATATCCCTATGGTTATTCATACCATCCTACTTGTAAAATCCCTAATGGCAGGTCTTGGTTTAGAGACCCGAGGCACTAGAGAATTTGTTTGTACTGTTTAAACAACTCTTTTCACTGTACTAGACAAAATCTTGCATTTCTGTTCAGGTAAGCTAATTAAAGTGAAACCATAGGGATGCTCTGACCTTGCAGATAGATGCTTGTGCATCCTTTTTGACTGCTCCTCTCTTTTTTTCCTTAAAACCACCACAGTGAGCCTACCTGTAAGTGAAGCGCAGGCAGAAGTTGTTACAGAATTGGGTCTATACAAAGTTACTAGAAAAATTAAAGGATGCCTTAACGTAAAGGAAAGCCTATGGAGATGTATAATTACGATTACTTCCACTTCCTACTGCTCCACGTACCTTTTTTTCTTGTGCAACGCATTGCACATTAGGATTTCTAATGCACCGATGGTTGTTTTATAAAAGCATGCTTCTCGTTACCTCTGAAAGTGGTGATATCCTTAGTGACATCATGGTCTTGGGTGATATTTTGGGGGGAGGACAAAATCCTATTCGTGGGGAAATCAGCCCCCTTTTAAGGGGCTGTTTACAATGGCAGAAATCATTGGTATCGGCGTCCAGAGGGGTTGAATATGTTCTCATCCTAGAAATGCGTGTATCTATTTACAATAGTTTTTTCTGTTGCATTTGCCAAAAAAAAAAAAAAAAAGTGAGCTAAAAAGTTTGAAAGGAACAGCTTGAGGAATTTTTTCCATCGAGATACAATCAAGGGCAGGAAATCGTAGAAGCAGAGTTGTGGTTTAGCCTCCTTTTTTTTTTTTTTTTATTGGTTAATTAAACTATAACAACTCTTAACTTCATTTTAGGTTAACTGTTCCTAGAGTTCAGGAATATTTTAAGAGGTCAATAATGCTTTCCTTGGCGTTCAGTCCTTCTGTGTGGGATGGGGGACCTGGGGCAGCGGCGCGCTGTTCCAGCTGTCCCGCAGAAAGCCGTGTGCGTGCGCCCGCGGCCGCGCTTGGCGGTGGTGGGAAGGGATCCCTCCTCCCTCATCTGCACACCACCCCGCCAGGATGGGAGCCGCAGGAAAGAACCGTGAATGGCCTGACATCTGTAAGCTGACTTCCAATATCTGATTAAAGCTCGGGAGCCCGAAGCGCTCCCAGCTACCAGTTGACATGCGTTTTGCGCTTAATGACGGGGAGGTGCCGAGCAAGAGGGGGGGAGCGCATGGGGAGGAGGGGGATATCGGGAGAGAAAAATGAAGGCGATAGGTGCGGATCCAGTTTCATGAGAAGCGAGAAAAACAAAGCCTCCATTGTACAGTGCTGCACGGGTTTTCTGTGTGAAGTCGTGATGTTTCTTTTTTAAAGTGCCATAAGGCATCTGTCTGCGCCTTCCCCTCGCTGCCTCGAGCTGCTCGGAGGCATGCACTTAAAGGGCAAATGAGGGAAGCAAATAGAGCCATGCAAGTGTCATATAACTGTCTTTAATAACGGGAGCTATTCCAGCACTCGGAGCCAAATCGTCTTTCAGCAGAAAGGATAAAATTTAGCAGAGCTGGGAAAGGGAAAGAATAAAGGGGAGGGGAAACACAGCACCACCTCCTGCTGACACCACAGAAGTTTCCCTAAGCTTTCCCTCTCTCTCCCTCTGTGTATATATTTTCTTTTTAATCAGCTGGGGCTCTTCCCTCCCTTGCCTTTTTTTTTTTTTTTTTTTAACTGTATTTTTACAGTTGGAATTCTGCTTTCCCAATTTCTCTTGTTTCACATTTAACTTCTTCAGAGAATTTCATTAATAGTTATTGCAATTAAAAATAATAAATAAACTCAGCACCAGCTGCTCAAACGGCTCTTGTAGCATATCTGGAACATAATGTGGTCTGCGCAGGGCAGCCACACAATGCAATTTATCCCCACACCTGAGGGAATGAATTTCACAACTATAATTGCTACAATATAATTCTTATTAATGTTGTGCTATAATTCCTATTAATTCCAAAGGGCTAGTAAATGCATTAGGACTTGTCAACATATTATTTTACACTGTTTATGATCTGTAGAATTACGCTCCTCAGTATTGTATTGCATAAAGAAAAGCCTTAAAATTAGCTTTAATTGCAGGGGGGAGGAAAAACACATTTTCTGTTTGGGCCCTGGGAAAGAAGGAGGGATCCTGTTGTTTGCGAGGTAATGAAACTGCAGTTTAAAATCAATCCTTTGAACTTCCTGCGCCACACAGTTAACTGTTTATGAAAATAACAGGAATAATGCCTGTCTCGGTTATCAGAAAAAGAGCCACTGGTGCCTTCAGGAAAGAATAAATGGCTATAAGGAGGAGAGGTTTATGAAATTAAAACCGTCTTCCAGCAAAGACAAAAGTGGGGAAATTACAAGTCATTGTAACTGATGTGATAAATACAGAATGCGTTATCTTGCCGTGCTCCTTTATCCTTATCTCACCACCCTGCTTTTCTAGGTAGTGAATATGATGAGGAGGAAGTAGACTATGAAGAATCAGACAGTGATGAGTCCTGGACTACAGAAAGTGCTATCAGCTCTGAAGCTATCCTTAGTTCAATGTGCATGAATGGAGGGGATGAGAAACCTTTTGCCTGTCCTGTTCCTGGATGTAAAAAAAGATATAAGGTAAGCAGTAGTGCAAACCTATCTTACTTCCAGCTGCTGCAGAGAGGCGAGGGGAAAAAAAAAAAGGAAAGCCTGTAAAATCACTTTATACCCTTCTTGTTTAATAGACTTGTCATATTTATTTTTGTGGTATTTTAGCAGAGTATGTATTTTATTCACCGCTTTCCTCTGAAGCGCAGCCAAGTTATAAGGTTTTTAAATGTGGCCTTTGCATCCTGGTCTGTCAAACGGGATTACGTATGGTGACTTTCCTAGGACTTACGCTTTCCACTTTTTAATTAGTTTTCTATAATTCAGACAAATTAAGTGCAGAACCCAGGAGGCAATACCAGCAAAATGATCTCATGGGTCCCTTTCAGAGGCACTAAGTAAAAAGCTTCTGCCCGTCAGTGCCGGGATGAAATCCTTCTGTGTAAGTAAACTGAGAGGGATGCTGCCTCTCCTGCAGAGGCACCGTGCCCGGCGTACTCCTTCTGGTACAGGCGATGTGCGGGAAGGTGGTGGTTAATGTTTCACGAGTCAGAGGTCACCTCGAGAAGGCAGAGCCTTGGAGAAGTTCTGGCATCCTTCTGTGCTGGGTCAGTGTCCCAGTGACTCATGTGCGCAGCAGTCGCTGTGTCTGGCCCTGAGCGCTGGGCTTGCATCCCTCTGCGTGACATGCTGGGAAACTTTTTTTTTCCCCTTTCTGATTACACTCCATCATGAGAAAATTTTCTCTGTTTATGGGAGTGAAACGTCTTTAACTTTGAACCTTGAGCTGGCTGGTAAAGAACACGCTGTGACGGTGCGAGGACAGGAATATTGCTTCACGTGAACGGATGCGGGGGCAGATTAGGTTTTATTGACCACTTTGGACTTCAGTATTGTATAGACACTGAAATTTGGGATCAGAAATCGTGTACTGGCTGCAATTCCTTTAAATAACTTCGTGCATGAAGTCCTAGAAAATTCAACCACTGACCTACACCCTAGAAAAACCGGTAGTGGTGGGCTTTGTTTTTATACTTGTTCTATTTTATGGCTTTGCCTTTAAATAACTGAAAAGCAGGGACTTAAAAGAGAGCAGAAATATGAAAGAGAAATATAGGAAGACCAATAACGTTTGAGATAAAACAGTTGTGACAAGAACGAATAAACTGTGCGTGAAAACGTGTAGTGGATGAAAATGTGTTGCAGCGATCCTGCAGCTGTTCTGGGCTGCGCCTTCGCCGTTAGCAGCAGGTCACGAGACTGGGGCTCGTGCACGGTGCTCAGGGATCAGCTAATGCTTGCCTAAAATCCTGGTAACGCGAGCAGGGAAGCAGCGTGCTCCCTTCTTAGCGACGGACAAGCCTGGTTTTGCGGAGCTGCGTCTGACCTGTGCAATGATTATTCTCCATCTCAGGAGGCAGGGCAGAGGGAAAGATGTTGTGAGCCTATTTTCCAAGTATTACTTTGCAGATAAAACCGCTTTAAGTGAGATTAATACTTTTCCTGTGCGTGGCAGAAGCTGTGTCGGACGGAGGGTATGGCATAAATGCTAAACCCCTAGCTCAGGAAGCAAACAAGCCATGGTGATTGTTAGAAGTCAGTATGCCCACAGGGCATCTATGCGTTGCAGAAAACATTCATTTAATGGCACAGGCTAGAAGGAGAACCCTGTAATTTGCTATATCCTGTCTGTTCTCTGTTTGACTGCCAGCCCTCTGTCTTTTTATTGCCCAAATAAGCAAGCTGTTCCTGCCTGCTTCTGCTATCTCACTACCTTCATCTCAAATGCATGAGGACTGTCTAAGGGATATCTCGTACACCATTAATGTTTGAGCAGTCGGACAGGGAACAAATTAATGACCCAGAGAGAGGCTGGCAGACAGAGAGCAGCAGCAAATAAAAAGTGCTGTATTTTCCTCAGAGACTCACCTCTGTTCAATCCAGATAGGAAAATACATTTCCTTTAGCTCTGCCTCACCTCATCTCTCTTTTCTGTGGGCTCTGCTTCCTTCCTTTTTTTCTTTTCAGCCTTTTTTTTTCTGCTTTTTACATTTTTATCTTTGTTTCCTTCCTTTTAGTTTCGTGTCAGCTGTGTTTCTTGTTTCCTCTTCGTCTTCCTCCTACTTAACCCCCTCCTCAGATGAATTATTTGCTGAGTCTGGGTAGGGAGTCCTGTGATCAAAGCGCTGGGATTTTCTGGTGGGTACTGGATAATCACAGCCAGGGCTGTAAAACAATTATAGAGCCACAAACAGGAACACGGACATGCACATACAGTAATTGCCAGGCTCCCTTCACGGCTGAGAAAGGATGCATTCTTTTAGGGAGTGAGGAGGAAAGGAGAATGTACACAGTTTTCTTTTGTCTGGCCCTAGGTGACGTACGTTTGAGAAGCAGAGATGTTATTTTTAGGTGTGTTATTTGTACTGCAGGACTGCCCAAAGGACCCGGTAGGGTTTGGGGCTCCTTTTTGCAAACAATGTACAAGGATAAAAGATGGCCTCTGCACTGAAAAGTCATTATGGAAAGGTAAATACAACAAGAATGAGTACAACAAATACTCCCAAGGAGTGGGTTGGGGCGGACAATGGAAACTGTAATAAGAACATGTTTATACACAAGCCCAGATGAGTATCAGAAGACCCTACTGGCCTTCTGCCCAGCTGCTATCTGCTGGCAGTTTCCCATAGGCACTGCAGCAGAAGGCAGTCATAAACATTTAATTGTTCTTCAGGAACTTTTATTTTTTTAAGAAAATAAAATTGCTTGCTTATAAAATGCATTGGTACTAAGCCCTCTGTACAGTATGGCACAGATTTTTCTTGAAGGGCCAAAGATTCTGGAGAGAAAAAAAAAGAAAAAGAAAACAACTTTAGTGGCTTGTAAACTTGTTTGTTGGGATATTCTGAAACAGCTAAAGGCATCTGGAGCACGCTGACTTCTAGGTGCCTAACACCCTCTGAAGTAGTTTCTGGAGCTTGCTTTCTTTGTCATTTTACAGTTGCTGAGAGAGGAAATGTTGAGTATCTAAGAGTTTGTCATTTGCTGTTTCACTGTGATTTATCTGCTTTGCATTTGAAGCCATTAATTTGATTTTAGAAAATCATCCAAGTGATTGAAAGGAACCTTAACATCTTGTTTCTTCAGAGTTCACCCTGGCCAAATTCAGGCTTCACATTGACATTTAGGTGACCTCTCCAGTAGTCGGTGGGTGATGAGTTCTTAACGTGCTTTGCAAGATGCCACCTGTGGGAGCTGAAGTGTGGATTGGTGAAGCTGGCGATTGGCTTTCCTTTTAGTACACCCCACCTGTTTGTATCAGTTACTTGGGTGCCAACTCAGGAGAAGGACATTCAAAATGCGTGTGTGATGTAGATAAACTGATTCAGGCAACTTCCAATAAAAGTTCAATGCACAATAAAGACAAAAATGCCATAAATTATGTGTATATACTACTACGGACAAAACCCTGGAGTATTTGTCATAGTTTTTGCAGACTGTGCAAATACAATAACACGAGAATAGTTGTACATACACCCAAAATGTAGTTATATGCATCTCTATCAGTGCAATCATGAAATACAAAAGACGTCAGCAGCTGATCTCATCAAAGCAACCCTCAGTTCTCATCTCTCACCTACAGGCACTCTAGAAAAGCAAATTAGCCTAAGCTTCTCTTGGCCTTTGTAAAATTTCTAGCTACCCAGAAGGTACAAGGTTGGTTTCTCTGTGCAGTCTGTGGATTATTCCTGAAGTTACGTGCTCTTCCTACATGAAAACCTAACAGTTTATCGGTGTGGGTGCATTACCCAGGACTGAAATTCACTGGGGTGGTAGAGGTGCTTTCCTGAGTGCACCTGGTTTATGATGGTGTTTGAAAGGGCGTATAAACCATGGCTCATCTCTGTCCGTACATTGCCTTTGCAAGGGTGTTTTTTTAATTACTGTTGGTGTGTTGGTAGTTACGGTTGTTCCAGATTGTCTCACTTAGATATATTTGGCGTGTTCCCTTACTCATGGTAGTGCTCAGTAGGGCACAAGTTGCGTGAGAAGCCAGAGCAGCACAGTTATGGGGCGAGGAGGAGGGAGGGGACACGAGGATGTTCCCGTTTCCCTGCCCTCCCTCCGAGGACACTGAGAAGCAGGTAGGCCAGGCTGCTAGGCTGGGTGGGATTTTTGTGAAGGAACAGCCCGGAGATGAGTCTGGAAAAAGAAATCCACCTGAACCAGCCCTACTTGAAGAGTGTGGCATGCTCATGTGGCTTCTGGCGTGTGGTGGCTTCGTGGGTCCATCCAGTGTCCTCGTGTCCCTGCAGACCGGGCAGTGCCAGGCTGAACTCCCCCGCCTCCTCCTGATCTGGTCCCGGGTTAATAATTGTTTCCTCCTGGTGAAGGTTTGTGAGTGCCCTTCCATGCTGCCATCTTCTTCCTCAATCACTTGTGAGAGTAAATAACGAGCAACCCAAGTAACCGGAGCAATAAAAGTGATGTATGGGTTTGGCAGTGTTTTTTGCCATACCTCAACAAACTCAACCCAGACATACAACAAAGTGTTTACATTGCAGCAGTGGAAAAAGTGCTGAAGAGTTGACTGTAATTCTAACAACAGCTTTCTTTTAGACACAAGTGCAGATCGGATTTCATCTTACACTGGCTCCTCATACCCCACGTGTTTTACTATTTCTCAAACCTTCCACGGCCCAATTAATTCCACACAGGTTGCTGTTTTAGCATTTCCTTAAATTTTTCTGCCTGAAATTACTTTCCCATTTCATCAAAGCATGTGGTGCGTCCTGTACTTGAGGCTGAGTGGATCATTAAAAAAAATCTGGAAGAGGAGAAGAGCACAGTTGGCATGGAGCAGTGAGGGTGTTCGTGATCTGGGGAGTCCATAACAATTGGTGCTGGTCGCTTAAAAGTACCTCAAAATGACTGCTTATAAAGAGTGGAAGTCTGAGCAAGCTTATGTAGTTTCCAAGATAAATAGAGGGTTTGGGGTTTACTTTGTTTTTGAAGTCTCACTGCAGCAGCAACATTTAGCAGGTCGCCCTCTGATCAGCACCATCGGGGCGCTGGGCGGTGGCTGCTGCAGCCGCGCTCCTCCCGGCTTCGTGATGGGGGCCACAAGTTCCTCTCGGCCCTTTCTTGCTCGGCGTTGTGTGGGCAGCATGTGGAGGGGACTGCCAGCAGCATCACCGAGCACTTGGGATTTTGATGCAGAGTAAATTGGGTTAGGAGGGAGGGGAGGAGAAGGAAAGTGTTGGCAGGAGAGCAGTACCAAAGGTGGTTACCTCGTGACTCTCTGATGTTAGATTTGTGATACGTGTGGAGTCTGGTGAAGTTCGAGGAGTTTCAGCTCGGTTCTGTTTACAGAAGGCTTTTAAGTCTTTTTTTCTCTTTCTCCTTCTCTTTTCTTCTTCCTCGTCCAATTGCTGCGAGTTCCCAGCTGGAGCTTCCCCCGTAAGCTGCCTGCTAACACAGCTGAGCTTGCTGCTCCAAGAGCCACGGGGACATTTTGTCATGTGTAACAACAGCCCAGGGCTCAGCAAAGACAAAATTCCTTAAGCTGTTACTTAGTGGGCTAAATTAATTAATATCTAGGCTGTTAATTGATTTTGGCTTTTCTTAGTTAAAAAAAATAATAATAATCTGAGGCAGACATCTAGAAACTTTAGACAGGATATGGTAGAGCCTCAGAGCTGTACCTTTGCTACAAGTTGTCTTGGCTTCTTTTTTGGTTTTCTTGCTAGGAGAAGCTCTAATGAAACACAGTTTGCATTCCCCTCTCCTCTCCCTTTTTTTCCCCAAAAAATCCAAGCTCTCTTGGTGGAAGCTGGTGTATACTGTGTGAAAGGGACTCTGTTAGGATGAACCCTAGAGAAAGCGGTATCACGTGCTGGTTAGACCACAACAGCTCCTTCCATTTTTGCCAGAAAGATGCGAGGAGAGCAGTGGTAGGTTTTAGCTGCAGGATCCTCCAGTTTTAGCTGTAGGATCTTCCCAAACAATAGCTGTTTTGAAGACTGCTTCTCTGGATTATTTTCTGAGTGCCCTGCGCAACTCCGAGTTAGCTGCTCCCTGCAGTTAATTCTTTGGAGACAATGTGTAAACTATCAGAAGTTGCTGGTGCCTAAAGACATATCTACAAACAATGACACAGAGCGGAACAAAAACACCATGGGGGGAGCTCCAGCTTTTTGAAGAAGTGTGACTCGAGTCTTGATGCCAAACCTTTGTTTGCTTGTAAATGAACCTCGGGATAACATTTTTCAATGCTATATGAAAAAAAATAAATAAATAAAAAATGGCAGGAAGCAAAGAACATTTATGTATGATCCCACTAAGCAAGCAATATTTCTGGAAAGTGCCATGCGCTGGGAGATAACAATCAGAACTACCCAGGTGTGATACATTAGGACTGCACAGATCACTCTCCTTCCTGTCCCACCCTGTCTTGGAGCACAACACATGCACAACACCTGGAGGGTTCCTAGCAATTTGAGTAATTCTGCCCGTAACCATTAGCCGGGTTGTGTTTTTCAGCAGACACCGAGGCGTTTCGAGGCCAATCGACCACTAATGCTCTGCTTTCTCGCTCGCAGAATGTGAATGGCATAAAGTACCACGCCAAGAACGGCCACAGAACGCAAATCCGCGTACGCAAACCATTCAAATGTCGCTGTGGAAAGAGTTACAAGACAGCTCAGGGCCTGCGGCACCACACAATCAATTTCCATCCCCCCGTGTCTGCTGAGATTATCAGGAAGATGCAGCAATAACATGCTGGTCACAAATGTGCCAAGAAATCCTCACCAGCAGTTGCTGATTTTGAGAACAGCCACCTTTTTCAGGGGAAGCATTCAGCAACCCTTTAAACAATTAAATGCATGCTTTAAAATTTTCTGTAATTTTGGAATGATGTATCTTTGTAGAGTTAATGATTTTGTACATTTGCACATGTAATCATCATACCCATTTTCATTACTTTGAGATAAGGTGCTATAAAAGCTATAGGTTCTTCAGAACTTTTTTCTCCAAAAACAAAAAAATTAGGGGGCGTCGCGTATTTAGTTGTACTGAAGTGTTGAATAGGAGTAAGGGGAGGAGAGCTTGGCACTGATGTAATTTCAAGATTGTAATGTGATGAAGACTTCCGATGCATCTGTCAGTGTGTGTGCAAAACCAAAACAATACCACCATTGTCAAACTATAGTTAACATGCCTTACATTATGGAGTTATCAGTGGAGTAGCAAGTCTTTTAGGTAATGGAAATATAAATAAGAAAGAATGTTTAACATAATATGCTAAAAATATTTTCATACTTAAATAACATACATAAAAATGTGTGCTTGCTGTATTTTATATTATCTTGCAAATCTTTTTTTTTTTTTTTTCCCCCTCTTGAAATGCTGAAAATCTTGCCATTTGAACTAGTAAACAATCACTTTAGTGTTAGGAATTACTTTTTTTTTTTTTTTTTTTTTGTACAAGATGTTATATTATGTTCATGCCCATCAAACTTTTGAGGACCAATATCCCAGTCCAACTAAATATTTACCCCTGAAATATCTGTTAGAAAGACATTTGGAAATACTTAAGTGCAAATTTATGTGTGTGTGAGAAAGAATTATCTTCATCTCAGATGAAGTCTTAAAGCACTTTGTAGTTCTCTATTGCCAACAGATTTAATGTTTTATGTGTTGCCAATTCTTGCAACTACTGTACTAGCATGTGCCTGTGGTTGCAAATAAAAATTAAAAATTCTGCGCATGGTTTAAGGAGGTCCATTATTTGTGCTCAGGGAGCTGCCAATGCCGCTCCCTCCTGTTCATTGTATTTTGAGGTTTTCTTTGTACGTTTTTTGCTTCTCGTTGTAGGTCACTGCATTCCATTTGGAAGTGTCTGTTTAGCTTTACAGTTAATTTTGCTGAAATATGACATATGAGCCTTATCGAAGATTTAAGTGCTTCTTGCAGCAGGTGGTCAGAGAGTGTCTTAGAGCTAAAGTCAGCATGAGAGAGCTTCGTGTCTGGGCCATACCTGAACATTTGTTGCTTACCATCCTGCCTTGAGCATTCTTCTCTCACAAGTGCTATTCTTGGAATTGAGCTGGCCAGTTGCATCAAGGGGGCACCCCCCGCCCTGCCCCAACCTTGAAACACTGCTCACGTGGCAAGGGTCAGGGAGGAATGCAAAACGTTCAGTACAGTAATCGCCTTTGCTTATTTCCCATCCTTTTAAGTGCAAAAGAAAGCTCAAAACGTGAGGAATAAGCCTTTCCCTTTATTATTTTTTTCCAAAGCTTTAAAGGAAAATGTTTTAAGGATGACAATTGCCTATTTTTTCAGCTGAGTAAAAAAAAAAATCTCTCTAAAAAACTGGGAATCATCCTAAACGCTAAGGTTCGAACATCTGTATTTAAACAAAACACCACTTTTTCAAATCCTAAAGAGATGACAGTGGTTGTATTGCACAGTGCTGTCAGCTGGGTTTTGAGGATGATCCAGACATGAGAATTATTGGTACACAAAAGGCCCCATGGGGCCATTTCCTACCTTCTGCAGTTTTGGCAACAGACGTGGCCAACAACTATGTTTTGGCTCTGCTCCTAGTGCAAGAAACTACAGGCTGGGTAAGTAAATTCAACAGCTAAACAGTCGTAAAATGTCATTGTTGCATGTAAATTCCTTTCAACTATAAAAACAAAATTCCAGTTTCTATTTACCTATTCATTGTGACAGTATTATTAAACAGGTAAAGATGGGACTATTTTGTTATACTGTGTATAGTGAATGTATTGTACTGTGTCTGTGAAAAAGTGTGCTTTAAATTATATTTTCATATGTTTTGTTGGGGACAAAGTACTTTAAGTTTGAAAGTGACAGAGGTTTGTTTTAGAACTGAAGGCAACTTAACGAATTCCTGTCAAGAAAGCTGCTTATAAATGTAAATCAAATCACATTTAAAATAAACTGCCTCTGACCTAAAATGACTGCTCTCTACTTGTCACTAACATGGAGTGAAGCTCTTGGGCTGTCTACTGTTGTATTTGTGTATTTTTACTTTGGGCTCATCAAACTCTGTTCTGTAACACCTGCAGCAGCTTGAGAGCTGCACCCTTCACACAGCCAAATACACAGGGTGCTGCAGCCGGGAGGAGAAAACGGAGCATTTGGATGTAAGCAGCCAAAAGGACACTCAGGTTGCAGAGGATGCTTCCTACCAGCATCACACCAGGGCTCAGCCTGCCAGGTAAGAGGTGGTGGTGATGCTTCTGAACCCTCCCCTTCTAATGGTAGGGTATGAGAACCTTTCTTGTGAAGGTTTTTCACAAATGAAGCCTCTAGCCCTAAGAAAAGAGGAATCCTTAAAATCCAAATTGCTATTTTAAGTGGCTGTGTGAGGGTGGCTATTTAATAGGGAAACTTCAGCAATTCCCTGTGTATGCACCTCAAAGAAGTCTGCTTTGGCACAACCAGGGTGTGAGGTTGTCTTGCCTGTGTAGGATACCAACATCTGAGACTTCAGACACCTTTACTAATGTGACTGTAACTTGAATAATGTTTATTTTTTATAGCGAGTTCTGTTTTCATACACTACTGAGTTATTAAAAAAAAATGGTAAAATATTGTTTCAGTACTTCCATGCCTTACCTTGGACTGTCTACTGACAGGAGTTTGGGCGTTTAAAAAAACCGTAAAAACCTAACCTGGAATGCAGAGGACTGCTGTAGTAGCTGCTGCTCAGTGCCCTGCAGTCTATCTGTGTCATGCAGCTTTTAATAAACCCTGCACTGAACAGGATATTGCCTGTGTTCACAAGTAAGAGCTGCACACAACAGAAGTTACTCAAACACTAAATCCCCAAGTCTCCCTAAAACAAGGCACATAAATAGATGTGAGCAGCAGTTACTTTGTCATACAAAACTGAACCATCATTTACTGCAATTACGTAAAGCCTAAACTCCAGCTTATTTTATGTCGAAATAAGCAGTGGGGAAAAAAACGACCACTGACTCCATGAATAATTCTGCTTTTAATGTAACAAGACTACTGTACAACAAGTGGAAAGCAATTTACTTAATACAGTTAGGTAAATATAAAATGTTTAGATATACACACATGTTTTTACTTACTGGAAAGAAATACATAAAGTTAAAATGCAGAAGGTTTTAAAAGCCCTAAGCAAAAATGAACACAATTCACTGTTGTGAAAATATAACAATATTTTCTACTGAATGCAATTGCAACATAATGGCAATGACTTTTTAAACAATTAATTTCTAGGCATTTAAGCACAACGGTTTCTTTCAACTCAAAAATTCTGCCTTAAAGTATAACGTACTTCACTGAACATTATTCCTTAAGGCAAACACTGCATATGTAAAACTGAAGGATCTGCCATTACCTTTGTTGCAGGCATGTAATCTCACAGTACGTGCATGTACATTTCAGAAATGTGCTAGAAAACTATAGTTTCATTGGGTAAATTATGTAAATTATGCAACTCCCTGGTTTAACTGTTACTGGTGAAAAGAGACTACACAACTTTGCTAAGAGAAACACCTGTTTATTACGTTTTTAATCACACCTCAGTTCTCACGGTCAAGGTAAACCATAGGAGCTTTGGTGTTGTTTTACACCGCTGAAGAGCATCACGAAGCTGGTCTCCTTTGTTCTGAGGCTGAGTCGTTCCTGTGTCCTTACAAATTCCAAATTCTACTGGATAGGGGAATAAATAGCTACATACACAACAAGGTCTTTTTTTTTGTTTTTTTTTTTAGTATAATGTTAGGTAGAGGGAGAAGGTACCTCAAATAGCAGCTTACAGCCAGGATTTATCATGGCTCCCGTTAGAGTACACTAGCTTTTAATCAGAAATCTGCACTGTTAAAGAAAAGCTGTACTGTTGTTTTGTGGTTTGTTTTTCCATAGGTGGACTACTCAAAGTTGTTTCTTTTTAAGCTACACTGCAAACAAAAGATTTAATCAAAATTTAAAACGTTCTGATCAAAGTGTGTCTGGACGTGCCTCTCAAAGCCCTGCTGGTCGTAGTCAGGCGGGAACTGCTCGCTGCACATGGGGCACACCTTCCAGTGACTTTCCACGTGCTCCTCAAACTTGCTCTGATCATAGTTAGGGGGAAACATCACATCACAAAGGGGGCATTTCTTGTGCACATCAAAGCTTCACGAAGAGGTGGAGAGAAAGGGAAAAAAAAGAAAAGAAAAAAAAAGGAAAGTTATTTAATCTGTTACTGCCAAATAAAATACAGAGGTAGGCTCCTGCTGCTGCTGTACTACTAATTTAAATTTGAGCAGACTTGGTATCTGTGTACGTATCACACAGTTAATTAAAATGTCTTAGCCATAAGCCTTCAATACGGTTAATGTAGTTTTTTATACAGGGATTCCAAAGTAACTTGGCGCTTAAAAAGTTACATCATTTTGACATAATTCCAACCTCCACTGAATACAAATCTATTGAATGTCTTAATGGCCAAGCGGTTTCATGGGAAACCACTCTCTCTGCTCATAAATGCTTGCTCTTAGCAAACATAACACTTTATAAAAGCTCTAAACTTAGGTTCACAATTAGGTTGGAAAAAGGGAGAAAGAAAACAAAAGTTACTCATTCATTCACCAAACGACATTTGACATTCAGTCAAAATAAGGTACAACAAATAGTCTGCCCTGTGGAACAGCGAATTCTGATGGTTAATTGTAAACCACACATCAATTGAAAATGCTTAAAAGTATTTCTCCTTCCTTTTCCAACCCCTCTTCCCCAACTTGAGTAAAGGACTCCATCGATATAGAAGCCGATCCATCCCATTAAAGAGCAATAAAAGATAAACATTTACCTGGAATCAAAGCAAAAACCTGTTCCACGCTCATGCAAAAGAAGGCTGGGAGGATTGGGAGCAGAAGGTACGGTGTTGTCATCGTCCTGTTAAAAAAACAGTGGTATTTTAAATAAGAGGCAGCTACTTTCCCCCCTCTCAATAGATCTTCTTGCTATCAAGCAGAACATGGCTGAAACTTAACCTTCCATGTTATAATCTCTGCAGGACGAGTTTTACTTCGGTGTACAAAAGGGAGCCAAACAGACTGCCTTTTGACCACGTCCATGTAACAGAAACCTGTGCCAGGACTACTAGAAAGCTTCTACTGATAGAGTAACTACAGAAATGCAGGTCACCTCACTGTTACTGCCTGGGGGCTCAACCAGAACAGAAAAACCTGTGTTTAACCACGTACAGGGCACCGCGCTACATACTGTAATAGCCTGCTACCAAGAGCCAAAATTCAAAAATGGATTCTACACAATAGAACATCAAGTCAGGTTCTTAAAATCTGTCAATCTTAAATTACAGTAACAGTAAAGATAGATAGATAGATAGATAGATAGATAGATAGATAGATAGATGCATGCTGGTGCACGTGTTTGCCTCCCCACAGTCAGGTTTGAGCGATCTGCCTGGGCTGCCATCGCCAGCCAAGCATGCCCCGCGCTGCGCGCCGCAGTCAGGCGCATCAGCTAAATTGCCCTGTTGGGCTGCTTCCCACATCAGCCCTGTCAGTTGTGCTCCCGCCACCACCACCACCAGCACGTGAGGAGCTGCAGCTGCAGCGCATGCTGATGAGGATGGTGGGGCTGACGCCTCTCAGGTTTGCCTCAGAGCCTCCATCAAGCACAGGAGGAAGGCAGCTCAGCCTCCAGAGAATGTGAGCGCTGCTCCTCGCTGCTCATGAGAGAAGAAATCTGACCGTAACAGGAATGGGGAACTCCTAAGCAGAAAAATGAAGAACACCAACAGGGACTGATTCTGAAAACTTCCTTTCTGACATGCTCAGGGCCACAATTTTTTGTTGGTCTTTGGTTTTTATATATTTTATATATTTATTTTTATTTGTGTACATATAAAATACAAATAAATACATAAATATATATATAATGTTTATTATATATTATTATTATACATTATATAATATATATAAATATATATTTATATTTGATATGATATATATTTAATATAGTATATATCGTAGGTATATTTATTTAAAAGATAGGTATGATTTTTAATATAATTATTATAATTTATGTCATGTGAATATTATTATATGTATTTAATATGATATTTAGTATATATATTTATATGTTTTATATATGTGATATTTTTAGGAATCAAGATTTACACAAGCACAGCGATTTAAGCAAACACATTTAGGGGAAGAAACCAGCAACAGGAAAATAAATTGAAGGAAGGGGAAGAAAATGAGAACTGTGTTTTTAAGTCAATTCTTTATGCAGCACCGAACTAATATACAGCACCGTGGTTCTGTTCTACGATAACGCAGCACAAACCTATTAATCTCAAGGCGGGAAAACAGGTACATTCAGCAAGATTTTTGAAACTCCAACTCCTAAATAATTTTCCTTCTCATTTCAAAGACACAGTACATGCCAGAATTATGAATTATTTAGCTGGTCTGCAAAAACAGATGCAAGGGAGCATATATAACACGCAGTATGTTTCATACAGGTAGCTAACAAGTACAGTCAAACGTATTTCACTTTAAGGCTAACGTACTTTGTCCTTATGAAGAGTTAATGGAAATAGGGCAGGATGGGAAGATTCCCTCAATATTTTTCTTCTCCTGACAACAGCTGTTTAGCTTCAACCATTTAACATTTCCATTAAGCAGCTAGTGGGGCTTGCTGTGACAGATGCTAGTAACAGACATATTTTCCTGTCTAACTTGCTTGCTTTGCACCTGCAGTAAAAAGGGCATATGGGTTTTAAAATACTATTTGTTCCTTTTGTCACGGAAGAGGTAGGATGTATGTATTAAAGAAGAAAAACTATTTAAAGTACTCTCATACTACAATGCTACAGCTTACGTGGTGCCAGAAACATGACAAATTTGTTGAATACCAGACTTGTAAGTTCACCAGGACTTATCTGAAAAAATGAATCTGCATCTTTCTTGGGGAAAAAATACTTTCACTGCAAATGCAGGCTCAATTAATACTTTAGAAAATACTTGCTTATAATCCTTTACTGTTTGTCACTCAGTTGTTTCTTGACCACGAGGCATTTTTTGTCAGCACTTACTTGTTAACACTTGGCTAAAAATGGCAAGGTGGACAAGGTGCTCCTCTGGTGAAAGAGCTCCTTCAATACCTTCAGACCCTGCAGTAACCTTTGCGTAGGACAGATGAGCAGACCCAACGACAAGTGCACAGGCTATTTGTTTTATGAAGGGTTATTAACTGTTCAGCTATTTGAGCAAGTAGTCAGGATTTACCAATACCAAATATCAACTAGGTGTGAGGGCATTAACCGTAACTATGTGACTGATGTGATGGGTCTCCTCTCCCATTCAAAAGTACCAATGGATACAACAACAAAAAAACAACTTTTGGAACAGGTCTTTACATGGACCTGAAAGAAACTGCTCACCTGGATGCCCAACTGTACCAGCATTCAGGACTGAGCATTCCTGAAGTAATTCATTTTCCACATGAAGGTTACACTACCACAAAAATCAGAGTCTTCCCTATTGCGAAAGAGAATATCTAAGTCTTTAGGCGTGCATTACTCAAATACAAAAACAGTGAGTGGCAGTGCCTTGCAGGCACTGGCTCCAACAAAGGTTTGAATTACGAAGTTTCAAAAAGGCTTTTCTCATGTCAGAATAACATTGTTCTGTGCCTCCCAAGGATATAACTTCTCAGGAACCAGTTCAATTAATGATAGAAATCATACTGTGACCTCCTTCCCGTACCTTCTGACCTGTGCACCATGCAGGAATAGCCATATTAAACAGCGTGGTATCTTGAGATATGGAGAGTCTGTCTCCTCACCATACTTTTTGCTCTTGGCCAAGTAAGTATGTATGGGAAGATCAGTTCTTAACCTTTTCTTAAGCTTAACCCAAAAAAGAAGAAAGCAAATCTATACAGAGCATCCCTCGCAGTACATGTCACAGGGATCACTGTATAATTAAGGAACAGTACATTAAGAACAGACAATAACTGGTAACATAATGGTAACTCTCTTCTGTTTGGACACCGAATACATCACGAGCAAAGAGTTCCTTATCTAGAAGTTAATATGGGGCTCTAATACAGGACTTCATCACTGCCTGGCAGTATTTCACAGCTATTCTGATCACAACTTATGCTTAAGGAATACACAATGAACAATAACTAAGAATTCTCAGACATTCCCCTAGAGGTAACTTGGAGAAAAAAAAACAGGAAAATGTGCCGTTTTATTGGATTCATCCAGCAGTCTATTTCTAGCATTTCAGATAGACAAAACTCCCAAAGTGCACCCCATAAAAGTCAGGCCTATATGAAGGGAGGACAGCTCTTACAGGTCCACAGTCACTGAGGGCCTGGTTTCTTCCAGTTAGTAAAACCAGTGATGCATTCCTCATTCCTACAAAGAATGTCAGGCTGGAAAGCACTGTGTAACATTTTAAAACCGGCCACTCTCCCGTAGTAAAACCAAGCACCCCCTGAAAACCACAAAGCTGAAGCAGGAAGGCCAGCTGAAGCCGCTTTACAGAAAGAGTTTGGCAATAACTGCATTATCACACAGCACTTAGACAATTACACACAATAAAGTGTGATTTAAAAAAAAAAAAAAAAAAAAAAAAAAAGTTTGTTTGCCATCAAAAAATGAAGGGAAAGTAGACATTAATAGTCAAATACAACCACAACTCACCTTATTTTACCAAAACTAACCAACACTGTCTCAGGTAATACGTACTGCTTTACTGATTACAATCAAAAGCTCACGTAATCAGTTCCAAGTCTGCCAGACGGAAATTAGCAACAGGGCCCTGTGACCCCAAACAAAACCCCCAGACCTGACCCATCCCCGTCTCCAGGTTGCAGAGAGCGTTCACACATGACCATCAGCAAGGTGACACCATCTCAAGCTCTAAACCATCAAAAAAGTATGAAAGTAGTTAAGTGGTTGTGTGTTTTTTTAATGTTATTTGGCTAAAAGAAAGACCATTGTGGATTCATCTCAAGAAATATCCCTGGAAGTCTTCAAAAGACGTTTAGATGTAGAGCTTAGGGAAATGGTTTAGTGGGGACTGTTAGCGTTAGGTCAGAGGTTGGACTTGATGATCTTGAGGTCTCTTCCAACCTAGAAATTCTGTGAAATTCTGTGATATCCTCACCTGGCCATCAGTTGCCAAATGTTACACTCCACACTTTTCCTGTGACTCACAACATTCTTTAAGAGTCTCGGGACAGTTATTCTGGGCTTACTGCCAACAGTAATCAGGTCTGTATTTCTAAAACTCACTTTATTATTAAAAATATATTTTTGTTTATGGATCTCTCCCATGCATACCTGCTTCTAGAAGTGACTTGCTCCAAATGATTACATTTGGTTCAGTTACGAGAGCATGAGCAAATGGAAAGCCAGTGCTGAGCAGATGATGGCAGGAACTTGTGGCAAGTCAAATATTCTACACAAAATCAACACCACATGCATGCTTATCTGCCATGATTAACACAAGGCAGCTTATCCCTCTCAGAAACCACTGTTTAACTGGCCCTAGGTAGTAGTACAGTTGCAGAGGAGCGATTCTACCTCATCTCCTGTCAGAAAACACGGCGTGGAGAAGCATTCTGAATTCCTCCTCTGCCATCCAGATTAATAAAGCTTATAAAGTTACTCAACTGCACGGAAATGAGAGCAGCAACTACAGCAGGTAAGTCTGACTTGCTAGGCTGCCTCAGTTTGCTGAACTATTCCTTACGTTAGACGGATACCTGAAAGAAAACGAAGTGCCATTCCTGTTCTTCCCCATTCTGGAGAAGCAAGTGGAAAAGGTTTCTTAAACATGTATGCATGCACTTCCACCCCCTTGCCTTACAGACTGAAAAAAAGTCAATTTTGGTCAAATCTGCGTATTACAGTTGTGTGTATACAGCTTCTACTTCAAATCCCATACGTATCATAGTCTCAGGGCCCAGAAGATACCTCCTCTTAGACAAGATAAATATTGTAGGCATTTTCATCACCGTACAAGAGATACCACCAAAACATCCATGCTGTGGTGGAAGTGACAGTACCCCCAAGCTCTTAACCTAACATAAGATGCAGTAATAGCAATGCGGAGAGGAAGACAACCATTATGTATGGACAACCATGTCCATACAATGGTAACACAGCAGCAAGACTACCAGAGTTTTTCTTCTGGGAAGGAACCTTCTGCCAACCAAGAGCTCTGTATGTTTTTGGTTTTAAAATGCACATAATTACATTTCATACAGCTTATTTTGAAAACCAATAAAACAAACAGTAATCTTCATATGTGTATATTTGTATCTGCTGATTTGAGTCAGCCATGTGCCATTGTGGCCAAGAAGGCAATGGTATCCCGGGGAGCATTAGGAAAAGTGCTGCCAGCATGTTGAGGGTGGTGATCCTCCGCTTCTGCTCAGCCCTGGTGAGGCCTCACCTGGAGAGGGCTGGGCCTGCTGAGCCTGGGGAAGACCAAGAGGGGATCTTACCCATGTGTACAAATATCTGAGGGGAAGATGTCAAGAGGATGGGGCCAGGATCTTTTCAGCGGTGCCCAGCACAAGAGGCAACAGGCACAAACTGCAGCAAAGGAAGTTCCAGCTCAATATGAGGGGGCACTTCTTTACTGTGAGGGTGACAGCGCACTGGTTGCCCAGAGAGGTTGTAGAGTCTCTCTCTCTGGAGATATTCCAAAATTGACAGGATGCCATCCTGCACTACATGCTCTAGGTGATCCTGCTCGGCAGGGGGTTGGACTATGTGTTCTCCAGAGGTCCCTTCCTACCTCAGCCATTTTGTGATTCTTCATGAGGTAGAGCCTGTCATTTCTGCAGAACTTACCTACACATATGGAAATTCTCCCTCATTACTTAAGTTTTGCATTAGAACTATTTTATCTTTAGCATATTACTAGATCTCTCTAGAAAGATTTTTGCAACTGCTCATTTCCATGTACACTCTATACATATAGCCTATTTTTGGGCTGAGAAAGTAACGGATTTTCATTTGAAAGTAAAAAATATATATATAAATTACTTGATTTAAAGGCACCTTTTCACAAGTTGAACTTTATTTAAGCCTGTTATATTCCATCTCATTACAAAAATCTAAGCTGTGTCAGCAAATGAGCACAAGACTCTAGCACTGTTTCTCTTGGGTTTGCAAGAGGGCAAAGCACATAGATCAGAAAGAACACCCTGCTAATTAAACTGAAGCAGATGACTAAAGAAGAGAAGAGTTTGTCATATGTAGTATCTACGTCAAGAATGATCAGTTTAAATATGCAAAATGTGAAGTAAAGGTGGGCAACAGCGTTAAGCTCACATTCTAGATCTTAAACAGGCTGGAGAAGTACTGACAGTTTTTCTAATTATTCACAGTAATGGACATTGGGGGCAAAAGGTAGGAGGGAGAAATACATTTTTCTCCATTATAGGTGCTGAGCACCAGGGCTAAAATCATGCCTGTCTGAACACTGATCAGCTTCTGCAAAGGTTAATAGCAATTAAATGTGGCAAACTAGACTAAATGAGAAACAGGTCATGATACCACTGTACTTGCAAAGAGCACAATACTTTGCAGAAAAGTATTTCTTGTTTAATATTTTTGAAGGTGCAAGGGTTCTTGGAATAAAAAAAGAATAATAAGCCTGTTCCTGTTCAAATGAAGACATATGGTCCAGTTCATTACAGAAGCCAATTTACTAAAAGTGTATCTTATAGTGGAATACAAAAGTTAACTGTATTAGAAAGAAAGCTAACCAGTTTCCACTTAAAACATAAAAAAAAAGGAATCAGTGAGAATCTGTCACTTTCAGTTTCACCAGTTTTAGATAACAGTCAATTAGCGGCTCTTCCAAATAGATGCTTAACAGGAAAAAAATAAAATAAAATAAAACAATGAATTTAACAAGTACAGATTCATAAAAGACAGAAAGAGAGATTAATATATAGGGATAAAATATCTAATACTACGGGAATTTTCTTTCAGTGTTTAACTGAAAATACCAGTACCAGAATCCTTTAAGTTTTCATTTGTTCTGATACAACCCACTTTCCACATACAAACTAGGAAGTGATTAAAAAAAAAAAATCCATATTTAAAAAATAGGATCACGCTTCTTAGATACTGAAAACCTATGGGCAACTCTTGAATACTCAGTAGTGAATATATCATCAACGAAAAATGAAGATGATATAAAAGGTTAACTTACATTGCTGTCCTCAGGATCTTCTAAACCATCAGGCCGACTGAGATTGCGTGAAGGCTGACTACACACTACATCATCTTCCAGTTCCCAAAAGGAAGTTCTAACAGGTGGTCTTTGGATCTCATCAGGATTAAAGGCGCCATCTGCTCCATCTGAAGAAAAATTAATTAGCTCATCTTTGTTCAGTAGTATTTTGAGATTACAGATGTGCTACGTTACATTTAAAATCAGGGCTTTCAAACATTTTTGGCTTTGATAGGATAAAAGAAGAGAAATCTTTTTTCTAAAGGTGTCTCTAAAATTTTGTTTCCCTTACTGATTCTCATCAATAAAATAAAGGTCCTTAATGGTATTCAGTAGCCAATAAAGAAACTGTACATCAGTGTACAGATGGTTGGTACTTAAGCTGCACTGAATGAAACATGGTTTTTGAAATGGTAAGAGAGAAGTTATATTTGGGGGAAAAAAAAATACTCACGCCCCCTTACTTACCTCGTCTTTCCTGAATTGCATAAGGGTTTCCATATTGCAATACTGGTAGCCTACTTGTCACTGCAGGAACTGGTCCATTTTCTTCTGAGTATGGGTTGCGAAAATGCAATGTTGGCTGTGAAATCTGTCCTTCCATCATCCTTCCAGCTTGATTTCCTGGTGTATTGCCAAGTTTCTAAATAATACAAAGTTTAAAATGTAATTACTCTATGGAGTCACAGCAAAAGTTTTAGATTTTTATGAAATATTTAGATTGGTTTTTAAAAACACATCTGCTAATCTTCACACCCTCCTTTCTTCTTGATCTAGAGTCAGATGAACAAAGAAAAGAAAACACAGGATATTTTGAAAAATTCTTCTGTTTTGTTGTCACTTAATTCAAATTGCATCAACTCAACTGCCACGTTTTTCAAGAAATATCTGCATCTTACGAAATGAAGAAAGATCAGTGAAACAAGTAAAGAATGGAGGTGTTCAAGGAAAGGTTGGACATGGTGCTTAGGGACATGGTTTAGCGGGTGACATTGGTGGTTGGACCACATGATCTTGGAGGTCTTTCCAACCTTAATGATTTTATGACATACATACATATATATACACACACATATACATATACACATATATATTTATATATGAATGTATGTTCAACACCAGCCCTATTAGACTGATAACTCATTCTCAACCATTGATAAAATTCAGACAAATTTTTCAGACAACTGATTCGTGGAAGTAAAACCTATTACTCAAGTTTGGTTATTCTTGTTTATATTAACAAATAGAAATTATTGTCAGTTTTCACAAAGATAATCCAGATCAGGTTAGTTATTTAAAGTATAATATTTATATTTTTAAGCATCATACAGAACAAAACTGCATGTATATTACTACACAATTTCAAATGAGCAGCTTCTCAATGGGAAGTTGTATATTTTCATACATAGATTTCAAAGTTATTGCACTTCCTCTGAAAAATAATTTGCACTTTAAAGGTTTGATGAGCAAAGTTCTAACTCATCCATATTTATCCCTCACTACATTTATTTTGTAAAGTTAAAATGAAAATCATTTTCCTCAACTATTTTAATATGTGTGAACTTGCAGTTTAACAAAAGTAAACGTGTATCTTACTTCTAAAATTCAATGTTTTCATCCAAAATATTAAATTGCTGAATTTATTCAGGGGCTCCAAGAACCTGCTTTATTTAATTATTTGTATCAGAAAGGCAATTAAATTTTCCAGAAAAGCTCAAGCAGAACTCTTCAAAATATTCATATATGTAAAATCATGAATTGTTACATATAAGCCATACAGACAGTAATTATTACGAGCTACTAAAGGATTTAAATAACTTACATACCATCAAAACTCTAAGCCAATATATACATTAAAAGACAGAAATTAAAATGACTTAATTGAGCAGTGACTGAGCCAGCGCCTCAGCTATAATTCATCCAAAGAAAAGTCTTTTTCTTTTCCTTCAATTTAATAAAATGAGTTCTGCAAAGAGCTCATGTCACAAACTCCAAAGGAAAAATGTCATTTACAGTTCAGAGCCAGACAAAAATTTCTGATATAAGAATAAAAATAATAATAAATGTTTTTAAGACAGAGGTTTCCTGATCAATTTTTTTTCCTTTCTGGTTAGCATTTTCTTTTAGGTTCTCATTTAACATGTGCTAATGTAATGTTAACAAAAACCTCTAACCCAGAAGTGTGTCTTTTCCCCAGAAGGCTTTCAATTTAAACTTAAAACCAAGACCTAAAACACTTATTTAACTACACGAGAAGTAAAATGTCTCAGCTATTAAAAGGAACAACCCAAAACGTTTTTCTTAACAACAAACAGGTAAGCATCAGCCCAAACTCTAGAGCCCAAAAATGCAACATCAGCTTTCAGTCTCTGAAACAGTAAATACTCAAATGAAAAAAGATGGAAACTACACATTTACATCAGGCACTGGCACAGGTTGCCCAGAGCAGCTGTGGATGCCCCATCCCTGGAGGTGTTCAAGGCCAGGCCAGATGGGGCTTTGAGCAACCTGGTCTGGTGGGAGGTGTCCCTGCCCATGGCAGGGGGTTGGAACCAGATGATTTTTAAGGTCCCTTCCAACCCAAACCACTCCACAATTCTACATACTATCAGGTTTCAGACATTGAGGGCTTGGACTCCCAACAGCAACAATGAAGTCTTTTTCAAATAGGATAGAAGTGCTATCCACAAACAAGAAAGGCAGCTTACAGAAAATTATCTTTTTTTTTTTTGAGTGCTGGCTGTAAACACAATACTTCAATTACTTTTTATGTTCTTTTAAAAAACATTCTAAAAGAGGACAGCAGATTTTCTGCACAACACCCTTCAAGTAAAATATCCTCCTGTTGATATGACATAAAACTAAGCTAATGTTACTTTAGATTTATAGACTAAATTCCATATATGATTGAAATGGTTAGGGTTAAATGGTTAGGATTACATCTTAAAATTTTAGTGAGCATGTAAAATCTAAATAATTAATCTTTACTCAATACAAAGCAGGAACAATTAATTATCAGTGAAATTAAGACTTTCCTTTTTAAAATCAATTTCTCCTGCAATATGGAAGCAGTTTAGAATGAGAAGCAATGGCATTAATACTTTAATTTTAGCATCACGTAAGATTAAAACGGAGTGTAGATCAAAGTGATTGTAAAAAGGTGCTGTAAAATAGTCTTAGCCAGAAGTTGGACAGCTAGGGTAGAGACCGATTAAAAATCAAAGGCTGTAAGTATGTAAATAAAATAGAAACCAAGTAATTTTATAGGCTTGAAGAGACAGCAAATGAACATTTTTAGCATGCTATGTTTGGTGACATTTATAAACAAACACTGATAATGGAGCATAAATTGAAAAGCTGTTTACTATACTGTGCTTAACCTTTTAAATCATGGTTCCAGTCTAGCAAGGCACTTTGATTCTTCTTTGTAATGTAAATATCTATAAATTTGGTAGACAAAGTTCCAAGGTTTTATAAGTTCCATACATTATTATTACAGTTGCTCTCCTTCTTATGTGTGGTGTTTAGAATTACTGCCTCCAGCTAAACTAGATTAATTAAAACTTAACTTTTATTGTGCTTTCTTTTGAATTAGAAAAATATGAAAGCTGTATTAAAATTACATCATTGTTTAAACAAAGAGAATTTAAATACCAACTACTTGAGATTCTAGAGTTCTACAAAACGGTATCTTAATCTGAAATTAGTTCAATTTCAATTTACCAGTGTGTAAATTTCTGTGTTTAACAGATATCTGTTCATACTGGATTTTTTTTTTCACAGGATGTGTTTAAGTAGTCTGAACAATCATAACTTTTCCACAATATCATGCAATACTGTCTGAATGTGAATTGATTTTATTGCTTCACTTTTCACAAAAACACCGTTTTGATTAATTGCCATATAATACCTAAGAGGTACTTCCAGCAGTAGCACATTAGCATTAATATTTCAGAATGCACTTGTCTGATTTTTACAGTAATGGTAATGAATTTGATTAGACAGAGAGCTCTTGAAAGCAGCATCCCATTTTCTATCATATAGTTAAAAAGCAGAGTACTGCTTGTTTATCCTTCTTCTCTGATAAAGGTATTTTTTTCAGTTGTAGTTTACTTAAGTCACTGCTGCCACATATGTCAAGCTGCTCTTATTATTACAAGTGGTCAACAAAGAGAACCGCAGATGTCAAACGGACTTGGTTGTATGCACACATCATGAAAAACCTACAGATTTTACTGCTGAAACATGTGCATCTCTAGTTATAGGCCACGACTGGATAAAAGCAAAAACAACCCTAACCAGTGATGGAAAAAATAAACTGTCAGGCTAGGTATGTAGTATTGACATCTTACACCAAGATTTCAAAGGGAATAGGGTTTACTAATCATGCTGCCTGTCAGCCAGTAACTCCTGAAAATATCAGAGAGTGTCTCTCGCAAAGAAATGAAATTCTTCCAACTTTATGCTCTGTTAAGAGGAGAGAACAGCTGCAGCATGAAGCCAAGAATTATCTTTTCTGTTTGGCCAGGAAGCACATGCACGCATCAGACATCAGCCTCTAGCCACAAAAGGAGTGAACCTCTTTCAATGAGGGATACCAAGGAGTAGAACAGGAAGGAGGCTCAAAGTTCACTGAAAACCTGCTGAAAAGCAGGGATGCTACTGAGGTGAGAAAGGAAAAAGTGACAGAAATCCGAACATTTGGTAAAATGTGGAGCTAACTGCAATCTGAAATTATTAACTTACAGCACAATCTGCAATCAGAAAATTATTTTAGATCCTAGATAGAGTATTATTCTAGACAGAATGGAAGAAAACTTGTGGCACTGTAATGTTTTTGTTAGAGTTTATGTAGAAATTTATGTAGAAATGTTAGAGTTTATCTAACATTTAGAAATGTTAGAGTTTATCTAGAAAATGTTCTAGAACACTATTACAGAACAGTAACAACTATTTTCAAAGGTTGAGTCAGTTTTGGGAAATTGGTATTCTGTGGTTTACTTTTTTCTTTTTAGTGTTACCATCTGAACTTGCAGTTTAAAATGCTAATTCGTTTTGGCAAAATATTCAAACATGGAGAAGTACCTTTGAACTGTAAACAAATTATCACTTAAAAGTAAACTGCAATTCCTCAAATCAAAGAGCCCCACAGCTGCCAGTTTACAATATTTAACAGCAGTCCTGACAATACCTTCTCACTGGTAAAGAGTTCCAGCTGTGATGCCAGTTCCTTTATTCGTCTCTCTTTTTCCGCCAGCTGAACCTATATGAAAATCAGATTCAGTTTACAGTTCTTATATTACTGAATAGACATTACTTCCCTGCATAATATATTGTGAAAACAGTGCATTCAATTACTTCAGTTCAGCTTTCAGATGGAAAAAGAACTTGTCAACTACATTCACATGAAACACCTACTACTACTACAAATAATCAAACATTCTCCATAAGTTTATCTATGGGGTAACAGCAAGACACTGGCAACCTTCTCTTGTCAGTTTTCAGAAAACAGACATGGAATGATGAAATCCCAGGTAAAAAAAAAAAAAAAAAAAAAAAAAAAAAAACACAAGAGGAACACCAGTGTTACTGAAGGCAGAGGGACACTGCTCTCTAGAAACAGCTGCAGGTTTGCAAGCTTCATCACACTATTTCTAAGGAATTTGCCAGCAAGTACTTCAGTGATTTCTTCCATTCACTTCTCTCCATCTCATGTCCCACAACAGAACTGAGAGAACCAAACCACCCTCCCAACTCAAACAGACTACATTTGTTTCACAAACATCCACCACGTGGCCCTGTTGGGTGATCAGGGAGAAGACAGATGCAACTGACATATTACAGAAAGCTTTTTCCTCTTTGTTTCCAAATTATTACTTAAATAACCTTTCTCTTCAAAGTGCTGTTTTATTTGGATCCTCGTTTACTTTGAAAACCACCTTTCCACTTATTTATCTGGCATATAAATGCAATACTTTGTATAGTTAAATATCTTTTTGTTTTTGTGTTTTTGTTTGTTCGAGTTTTTTTTGGTTGGTTGGTTGTCCTTTTTTTAATTCTGAAATTTTCTCCCTTAGTAGAGTTCATACTGACTGGGACAAAAAGCTCATTTTTTCCTCCCCTCCTTGCACCCTCCTGAATAAGAAGCAGTTTTGAATTGCAGCCAAAATACTTTCAGTTCTGGAACCAATTATTTATTACTCCTGCTGTTGAGAAGTTAAAAAAGAAACTGTTTTTTCATTAAATTATGTGTGGCAACTGATCACCGTTAATTAATGAAGTTAAATAAATTTGGAAGAGTCATGCATTTTATTAAAGTGAAATTAGAGCTTTAAAAGAAGTATTGAAAATCACACAGTGACTACACAGCCTACATAGTGCTGAAATGCTCCATAGAGTATTTCAGTATTTTATAAAGAAAAAGTGTGGTAATTTCTAACGAGGTAGGGCTCCTACTAGAACTAATATAATCACAATTGTGTTTAAATCCTGTTCATTGCAATGGGTAAAGATGGGCAATATAGAGCATTTCTACCCTACTGCACTAACAATCACCATTAGATTGAGCACAAGCATAAAAGCTGGTCTTGGGGAAATCCATTGCATTTATCTTTCCCTTGTTTACACAACAAGCCACCGCAACATATGTTCCAGTATCACAGCCTCAACGATTAAGGTTCTGTGTAAGAAAGCTGTCCATTACGCTTGACTTTCTGGTGCATGCACGTTAC
Organism: Aythya marila; assembly: GCF_965140915.1. Lineage (NCBI taxonomy): Eukaryota > Metazoa > Chordata > Aves > Anseriformes > Anatidae > Aythya > Aythya marila. Next base: position 36,044,081 of record NC_139043.1, on the reverse strand, counting down.
GTCACCGTACCAAGATTATAGTTGAGCTCCTCTAAATTAAATCTCTCAAAAACATTTTAAAAACAACACATCATTTATAGCGAATCTCTCGTTAATTCAGGTGAAATGCATTAGATGTTAGTACACTGTTAACGTTGCATGCAGTAGGAAGACTGCATGAAGTAGGAAGATAAATATGCCAATCGATATTCCTGCTAGTATTATTGTAAGCAACAGAAATTAGAACTCTCTAGCCCTTTTTTCCTGTAACACAAGACTAAAGTCATTTAAAGGTTTCTTTAAATCCACAATATGAGAAGACTGATAGCCATTTAGTAAGTAGGTCTTACTAGACTTAGCAGGTCTGTCTTACTTTAAAAGAAGCATTAAAAGAACATGCTGTTCCTACAGATTTTCTATTCAGGGCAAAAGTATATTTAGTGTTTTTGTCTCATTAAAACCCTTATTACTCCAACTATCAGAAATGAGCATGTAAGTTAAGAACAGAACACCATTCATTGTCACAAACAAAATCCATAACTTACTTTATACTGATCCTCCTTTGCTGCCAGCTGTAATTTTATGCCCTCATTGATTTTCACTTGTTCTTTCCACTTCAGCTCCAGTTTAGCAAGTTCATCAGCATAAACACTGCATTTCATCTTTTCACCCTATAGTGGTTCATAGCACAGCATTAAGCATTTTTTTTCCAAACAATGACACTGAATAACTCTATGCTTTCAGAACTATTTACCTCATTATTACTATTTTACTGATTTTTACCATTTACAGAAGTCTTCAACAAATCTAGCCTGACTCAATTACAAGGCTTTGAGCATAGAAAATTGTGAACATGATGTTTAATACACTTTTTTTTCTTGCTTAAGTTTCCAACAAGCTGCTATTCCTCTTTAACTTAACTGTTTCGAGTTTCGTTGTACAAACACAATCCTAACACCATACTGTAATCATGCTTACCCTTTCCAGTGTCTCGCTTCAATACAAAACCTTTCCCCATGATACTTGCACAATCACCCTAAATATCTTTCATCCAGAAGGTCAAAGGCAAGGCTTTACTCAAGCACTACTACAGAAGAAATAGCCAGTGGAAGCCACTGAAGGCTTTCTTTAGACAGGGCAGTGAGCAGAATTACATGGTAGTTATTACATCCTGGAGAGCACATTAAAAAAGTAATCTCCTTCTGGTAAGTAAGAGAAACAAGATGATAAGCTGAGTTCATGGCAGTTTAGGAATGTGTTATGACCATTTGAGAAGAAAACACATTGGTGTAGAGAAAAAAAACACCACAGTTTTTAATTCTAAACTTAACTCTAACTGTTCTGACTTCATAATGTTATTTTTTAATCCCCAAAGGAGAAGCAAACAACTGAAGAGACGAGACAATCCAGCACCCAGATGGCATTTCTTAAACACTTCTACAGCCATCAGTTTTACATGATCACTACTAATGAAACGCTCCATCATTACACATACATCCAAACTAGCTGCGTGAAAATCAAACTCATACTGAGATGTATTAACATTTGAGGGGTCTTACTATTGTGGCACTGCTGGTGCCAACGTTGGTTCAGAGAACAGTGCAAGTGCACTTATGTACCACTGAGCCTAAGCTACTAAGCCCCACCCATCTGGATATCAAAACCATATAAAAACCCAGGACAGTCAGATTTGGAGGGAATTATTGCACTTGAACATCACTTCAGCTTAATAACTGCTCTACTTTTTCCAAACATCAACTGGCTTAGAGCAACATGCTGTATTTGATGTATTAAAGCAATTACATTTAACATATACAGTTAAAAAACGTGTTCAAAAGCTTGAGCACAGAAGTAGCAATAGTTTTGTTTTTCCTGTATTTGAGTTATCCTGAGCAGTCTCCATCTGGGCTCCCTAACACCACAGGTAATTGAGAGCTGACTCAATAAAAATGTGTTTTCTAATGTCAACATTTCTACCTTAAGCATGGAGTATCACACAAATAAGCAGCAAGGCAACTCAGTTGGGTAGGCTTTGTGGTTTTAAGATTTAGCACCTAGAGCTTTCTGTTCAGCTTTCCGAAGCAGCCATTTACTTACTGCCAACATTTGCTTGCATTTCTTATACTTCTCTGTTTTCTCAGCAATTTCTTTATTCATTTCACGTACTTGCTCCTTTACCATGAATTCCGAAACTACATCAGGTGAAATGGGGCTAACTGTGAACATTGAAGAAAAAAACATGAACATTGATTTTTTGTTCCATAAATAAAGTATGCATCAAAAGAGATGATAGGCTAAATTTGACAATGCGTCAAGAACAGAGTGCTCCATGTCATCCAATAAATACTTATTCAGAGACAAACACATCAGTAGCCACATGACACTGAAGGATCAGCAGTCATATCAGCAAGGCAGTGTTCAGCACCCTCTCTCATACTGCAGATGAACATAACTTTTTTACATTGATCTGTGCAGTATATAAAGTTATCTAGTTATATATATAGTTATCTCTCCCATGAGCTCCCAATTAAGTAAACACCAGAATACCTTCTTATCAATATTATTCTAGATACTTTATTCTTCTGCAAAATCATTAAATTCCTCAGCAATCTACTTCATCCCATCACATATTATAACTAGACTTACTGGGATTTTATTTGTTTTAGGAAACACTTGTATTTAATTAAGATGGGATGAAAGTGACCAGAAATTACACCCTAGAGTCTCCACATAGAGAAAGAATGTGTGACCTTGTAAGGCAACAACAAAATTAGTCAGCGTTTACTAGCATTTATCGATTTAAATTGAATATTAAACTAGGTTCAGTTATAACCTATTATACGTTTATTTTAGAAGATTAGTTTTGTAAGAACTTAATAGTTCATAAAGATTATAACCTAGTTAATTTTCTAATAAACTACTATTGCCTATAAATCACAAGAACAGTCTGTAGACTTGACCTTGTCATCAAATAATCAGAACTTTACTGTGGATTTGATTTTACAGCAGAATGCTCCAGTGAACGTTCATTGTACGGTGACTGCAAAATTTTCACACTACTGTACACAAACTGAGAATTTGGGGTGGAATTTTTTTTTTCCTAAATGAACTGTTTGTTAGCTTGGCTAAACCCACTCTGTTAACTATCAAGCAAAAATTATTATTTCAGTCCTACTTGCATTAATATTAATAATATTAATAGAACTGTTTTGAAAAGATACAATAAAATAACTTATGAATGCTAGTACTTGGAAAAAAATCAGCTTTTTTGATGCATTCTCACATTTCTAACCAGCTTCCTTTACTTCAAAGTAGACTGAACGACTTCACCTAGTTTATAGTAGAAAAACTATTAGGGACTACTTCACATAGACAACGCTTTCAGGATGATATAAACATACAAAATTTAAGCTGTTGATACCTGGAGATGCAGACAACTTTTTGTCTGTAACGACGGCAGTAGCTGTCTCAATGTTAGATGCATCTGTCAGTTTCTGTTGACTCCCTGCAATTTTCTTGGTGAAAAGAAATTTTGTTTTGGTATTTTATTAAATGAAAACCAAAGCACAAAGTAACATATTTCTTCCACTATCACCTCCTCCAAAATTGGATGAGGAAGAACTGCTCATGAAAACAGGAGAAAGTAATAAATATGTAAACATAATTTATTCTACTAACACTGAAACAGTCTCAGACAATGATTTTTATAATCTTATTTCATAAAGATCTTTTTTTTCCTTCCCTAGAAATAGCAATTTTAAAGGAAATTATTAGAAAATCTTGTTCTCTAGATAATAGGTTATACTTAAATCCATCAACTTAAATCTAACATTTCATTAGAAAATGTAATCAGTATTACTAATGAATAATTATAGGGCACTTCTGGTGCCCTAAGTCAAATTAGTAATATTCAGTGTTTCTATCAGATCTGCAATATAGCCAAAGATACAGAACATTTTTAAGGAGAAGCCACAGTCATTATGATATGATACCTCGTTCACCATTGACCTTCTGGATGAGAATCAAACTCTGAAAGTAATTTGTGGATCAAAACTGGGTAGCTTCCCTGTTTGTTCTGGAGATCACAGAAATAATAAAGACTTTGTCCTAAGAAATCACGTTTGTACATCTTGCCATTGACATTTTGCCCACTGAAGTCTCTCTGCTACTCGGTCCCAGATTTCCCCAGATTTTTTAAGAACTCTGCTCTAAAATCAGGGTTTTTTTTTGCAGAAAGAAGTTAAACAGTTGCTGAAAAGCTACAAAATAACTGCAATTTCTCCATTCTACTTACTGCCTGTTCTGTGAACTTGTTTACTTGTTTTTGAAGTTTCTGACATTCTTTGAATTTTTCCTTGTAATGGTCAGCAGCCATTTGTAGACGAAGCTTCAGATCTTCAACTTCTCTGCGCAGTTCCTGCTCCACTGTGTTTGAAGTTTCCTTTTAAAAAATAAAAACTGTTATCCCTTTTGTTCAAATAGTACTACTCCCTGAAAAGCCTTTTTTTTTTTTATTATTATTATTAAAGAAAGCAAAGTAGTCTATGTAAGTACAAAAGGCTGTCCTATTTTGTAATAATTACCCAAAAAAGCATATTTTAAACTCCAGGATTAACTAAGCTGACTGACAGATTTTGTGAATACATATAAACTCCAGTAAGGAAAACTAACAATTACCTGTTCATTTTTCAAAGCTGTGATTTTTTTAAGTTCAGCTAAAGCATCAGCAAGCTGCTTTTTCAACTTTTCATTTTCCAGACGTGCACTGTGAAGATCTGCCATTGTCTTATCTCTCACGTTTACAGCATCGCTCAACTCTTTTGACATTAGGACAGCTTCTTGTTTGCTAGCCTGAATCTGATCCTCAGCTTTCCTCAGCTGTTCTTTTAAAATACTTGCATCCTCCTGTGAAAGAGAGAAGGGAAAGAGAATTGATCAAATTTTAATTCAACATTTAAATCAAGATTGTTAAAGGTAGGAGAAACATTCACAAGAAAAATCAGCTTGTTCTGGTGGCTCTGGCAAAAATACCAAATCCAGAAGTTTGTGCACTAGTATCATTTTCCCCATTTGCCTTCTTTGCCAACAATGGTATCCATATTTCACTAGGATATAAAGGTCTTTGCACAATCACCATTTCAAAACACATGTTTAGGCATCATCATTTTACCTATATTGGATTTTTGTTGTAGTTTCAGCTTTAGTTTAAGCTTATTGCAGAACATCTTATTACCACAGAGCTCCTAACAGGCATAAATGGCCATCCGGCTTCAAAAACAGAGTTGATCCCAGAGTAAGACACTGCAGGTTCCAGCAGAATAGGAAGCCTTACAATGCCTACAAGTGGTTTATGTCAAACAACACAGAATAGAGCGTTGGAATGTTTTTCCAAACAACTCCATGTCCCAAGATCTTGAATAATAAGCGTTTCAGAAGGAAAAGAGAAGAATTAACAGAGAATTAGCTGCAGCATGCAGCACTATAAGGCTCTCGGCATCGCTGCAGCTCGATAAAGCAGACCAAGGGCCCACTGACCAAACTGTGAAACTGGTCTCTCAACACCCAGAAAAGCCCAGAATTATAAAAAAAATAACATAAAAAATAAAAGCTGTTATAAACCAGTTGCAGCCATTGGGCTTCCTGAAGACATTATGAGCTCATATTCTTGAGTCTAGACATAAATTCAAGCATCTCTAGTCCACTATTTGTTCATTTCTAATAATCACATAGAAGATTGCACAGCAAGTCCAGTAGAATAGTAATACATCCTGTAATCATTTAAAAAGATGGATGAACTAGTAGGTGCCCTAAAGAACTATACCTTAACTATTTTTTACAGCAAATCCTACATCAGTTACATGTTTCAGTAAACGTATTGTTTCCAGTAAACAATTTCGGTGTAAGGCAAAAATGTTAATGATCCCACCAGAAAAGTTATAAATGCTTCTCAAGATAACCAGATGACGTTTGTTTCCTCCAGTACACACGCTACGTTTTTAATTCTCAAGTAAAATAGTGTAGTAGCTTAACATATTCTGAAACAAAACTGTAGAGCAGTCACAAGACAAAAAGAATGTAAACTGTAATTTAAGCAAAATAGTGGGTTCTTTTTGTGTTCTTGCTACTTCCACTCTTATTAGCACTTGTATTTTACATTTCTAACTTTAACACAACGTCTCTTCTTTCAAAAACTAGATTGCTTTTTCAGTAAGACAACAGACAAGACACACGAGATGGAAATGAAGTCAGTGCATCACCTGGATGACCTGACTTTTCCATGCTGGCTCCTAAAACTGTGTCTAAATTAACTCTGGTTTGGATCAAGAGCACATTTCTGAAGCAAACCCCCCAGTCATTCCACCATTACCTATCATGCTAGATCACATCACAGAACAGTCTCAAGGCACAGACACTGGGCTCCTTTCAGATGAAATGAAACAGGAAGATAGATGCTCATCAAGGACAAACCTAATGCACTCCAACCACAGCACCACACTAAAACTAATCTGAAGTACCCTTCCCAGACCACAGGCAGCATGGATACCAGTTCTTCAGCACATTCACTATCGTGTTGCACCACACTACTTGCTAACCATAATCCTGTCACACTGAATAGCAGAAGTCACCTCCTCTTTAGATGTCCTACGGACACTCATACTGCTAACTTGTCAGTTGGTTTAGTCCATTTATGTGACATCTTATCCCTCCTCAGGTTTTACATCATCGTATCTTGACAGCACCTGAGTCCCTCAGTACATCTTCTGAATTTTCCTCTTTTTTTCCCCACCATCATCCTCTTCATTCTAAACACGGCCGCATTCTTTTCTCTATTCTTCATTTTCTTTCCTCTTTCATGAAGCTCTTAGCAACTCAGAGGAGTGCACCACTTTTACTGAGCTCATAAATTACTTTTTCCACACAGAGTTCACCTCAAGCTGTCTCATGTGAGACACCTCAAGAAACTCAGAGTGAGCAAAACAAAACTGAATTTACTTTCTCCTTTGTTTATTTTCTGCATCTGCTGAGAACACCACAATCCTCCTGGCTCTCAACCTATACATAGGAAATATCAATTCTTCCTTTCTCTTGTAAAGCACATACTACCCTGGATATATTTATTTTAAAGTAGGCCAATTATAGTAGTAGCAATGCTTACCTTATTTGATGAGGAGAGCAAAAAAGCTTTCTTCATATTTTCTTTTTCAGCTATAAATAGCTGTAATCTGCCAACCTCCTCTTTATAATACGATATCATGTTTTCTTTGTTTGCATCCAAATTCTTAAACGTCTGGATCTCTTTTACTAGTTTGGTGTTTTCTATTTCTGTATTCTTCAAGTGTATCTGTAATGATGCTAAAAAATGTCAAACTCTTCTTCCACAATAAAAAAAAACTGCTGTTTATCTGTCCATTTAAGTGTTTGCTAAATTCTAGCTCATCTCTGAGACAGATTAGGACAGGAAAAGAAAAAAAAATTAAACATTTGATAATATCACTGCCCTCACAGCAGAAGATTTCTGGTTGGAATCCTTTCAGCTTGATTTCAGCTCTAACAACAGCTCCTCCACTCTGCAGGTTGAAGGTAAGCTCTCATTTTCTATACAAAACACACTAAGCTTTTCAAAACTAACTCTTCTCTTCACAAATGCAGTAAAAGGAAACACAAGCAAGAAAATGACTTAAAGCTACAGAGAAATGAATCTTCTGGTAGTATCTACTTGAAGATGTCTAAGCAAACAGGACTATACCACCAATATCCAGTTACCAAGACAGCAAACTACTTTAACAACCCTAAAGCTGTTTTTAAGATGTCACCAAGTCTATCATATAATGCCTAAAAATGGTAATTGTTGTATTCAAGTGCTGTTCAAAGACTGCAAGATTTGAGTTGCTTATTTACAGCCAAATTCCATGCTTGCAAAAAACATTTTGAAATTTTAAGATGACTTCTGGTACAAATCTAATGTTGCCTGCCACATACAAGATGTTTTCCTATGAACGTAAATAATCTTTTAAACATATCCAATTTGTTTTACACAACCCAAGGATTTCCTTATTACAATAAGTAAACCAGGCACAGGATTTTTTCTTCAAAAGAAGGAGTAAGAAAACTAACAGTGATCATCTCAAGACAAGTTAGGGGGTCACACTGGCAAAGCCTGATCAGTTTCTCTATTTACTTTTCTAAGCAAATGGACACATCAAATTAGGCAGGGCAGTACAGCAAGCTCCTACAAAAATTAAACATACATGTTTGCTGTAAGGATGGTTCCAGCAGTCCACTTAATTCAGAACTTCTGTCTAGTTGAGTTGAAGACTATTTACAAGACTTTTTGTTTGTTTGTTTGTTTTAAATACGGATGTTTCTCAACACCACCAAAAGAAATCATTTATGCTAGTGAAAAATCAGTGCAGCACAACTCCTCCTATACTTTCTCAAAGTTACTCAAAGGACTCAGGACCTAGAAAACATACTCTTGGGAGAGAGCTTGTAAGAGTAAAAAGTAATTTATTTTTTCATAGGTATGTTAAGATAACCAGTTACTGGATGATGCACTGCATATACCTAAAGAACCTAAGAATTTTAGGTTACTGTGCTTGCATTTCAACAAACTGTTGGTACATTCTCCTTACAAAACTTTTTTACATGATGGGACGAATTCAAATGCCATTTTCCCCATTCATTCTTATGTAACAACTTCTGTAACTCTTAAAAATCTATTCACAGAAATGCCCCTTTTCACTTATTCCTTAATAAATATCATTTATCAGATCTCTCTGTAAAACATTATTACCTTTATTTCAAACCACTTCATTTCAGTGTACACAGGTACAAGGAATAAAGTTACCTTATAAAGTTCTTTTTCATCCTTTTCTGTCTTTAACACACATTCAAGTTGCTCCTTCTCAAGCATCACTTTCTTTAGTTTGTCCTTCATACTAAGAAATAAGCAAATTAATGGTACAGAATTATTAATGCAGAAAAATCATACATATATTAAAAAGTGATAGTTTAAAAAACACACATGGAAAGAAACCATAAAATAAGGAAGGTAAGGGTCAAAATGACTAAATACCTGTCTAACTCTGTTTCTTTCGCAATGGCTTTTTGAGTAACAGTCATGATGTCTTCTTCAAGCTGGAGAACTTTTGAAGCAGCCTCTTCATGCTTTTTCTTCAAATCATCATTTTCAGTTTTAAGAGTTTCTGATGCTTGAATATTAGCCTTTAAAAACAATTGCAAATATTTCATTTAATAATGCACTTCTCCAGAACTACAAAATGCTACTAGAATTAATGTTCAAATATATAAATTCTGTTAATTTCTAGGTTATATGTGTATATATATATATATATGCATCATATATATTTTATTTCAAATAAGGGAATATTTCACAAACATTCCATTATTTACTTCAAGTTTTTTAAGCTTTCTACACAAAACATTGTTTCTATAAATATTCAATAATACCTATTAATTTACTATCAGAAAAAAAGATCAAAATTCACATTTCAAGTAACATTTAGCATTCTCAATCATCTATTAATGCAATAAGCAATGCAGCATCCATATATGAACTTGAACTTTCTGCTTAAACAGTATCACATTTATCAACTAAAATAAATTACATGATTTAAAACTTTCTAAAAATGTACAATATTTGAAATTACTCAGTGCTTTTAGTTTAGAATACATATAAAGCTATAACATAAGGCAGATGGTCATTAGATTTCTTCTCTTCTGTAAGCTGTATGACAGGCCCATTTTGAACCTCCTACCTGGTATTTACAAACATTAAATTCACTGTGCTTATTTAATAAAAATAATGAGTCAATAAGGCGTTTGTTTCAGTGCAAGCATTCAGTTTTGCAGAGACTATTGGAAGAGAGGCTGGAAAGCTGCCCATCAGAAAAGGACCTGGGGGTATTGGACTATAACCAAGGTGGCCAAGAAGGCCAACAGCATCCTGGCCGGCATCAGAAATAGCCCAGCCGGCAGGACTAGGGACTCAAGCAAGCCACAGTAAAGACAACTGCAAGCAAGAAGGAGAAAAAATGGAAGCAGTGATACTCCTGATGATGAGCAGTTAGCTATAAGGTTACATTCTACCAGCTAGCCCATTTGGAAGGCCTCATAAAGCTCACAGAGGACCACGAAACAATTGCAGGATTCAAGTCATAGAGATTGGAAGCTAAAACTGGATGATTACCACACCCAGTACGGATTCCCTTGTAACACTCACAGATACAAGATGAGCAGTCACTGCAAGTACAGCATGCATTCGTTACTCTAATTACTGTAATGTCTATCTATACCATCCAAGGCAGCGCACAGTTAAAAGTCATCTTCACCACAGTAAAACGACCATTTAAAAACAGGCCATCTTAAGCCAGAAAAACGTGATTTTTAATATAATGCTATTTTCCTGAGAAAATAAATCAGAAACACTAAATACATTACCATTTCTGTTATCAAAATTCAATAAAGCTTCCCCGTGGCAGTGATAAAAATCAAAGTGTAAACAAGGTCAAGACAGACTGACCAACACAACTGACTACAGCGTACACTAAGGTACAAATTGTCTTTTCACCCTGCATTTGGAAGATTAAAGCGCTAGTTCATCTGTTCATCATTTTTAAACAAAACTTAATGCCCTGAAACAACAAAACTGTACTGTTACATCATGAGAAACACATCAAGCAGAGTTCATGGAGAACCCCTACTGGCCAGATTCCACTTAACTAACAATGTTTTAAGTACAATAAAATATAATGAGGACTGTTTTTACTCATTAATTGTCAAAAATACGCTGTTTGCAAGTGTAATTAAGCCCTGCTTTTACAAGCAACTAAACAGAGGTTTGGGTATTATGATTTGGGGGCGGGGGGCAGTGAATTGTGAGGGTGGCAAATGTAACTGATGTCTCAAATACTTCCTGAACCCTAAACAGGCACCTAAAGTAGATTTTAATTTTTGTTACAGATACTATTAAAAAGGAAGAGGACCAATCCATTCCAACTATTTGAACTCTTAATTGGCTTTATTATATGCCTTAATAGAATAAAGTATTTAGAGAAGGGATCATGAATGCACTGTTTGTTGAAAACAGTATTAAAGACAAGACCAAGAACTCCTGCAAGGCTTTCATTTTTGAAGAGCTATCAGTTCCCTGCAAACAAAAGTGCACGTACTTTGGTGTAATGAAGGCAGGATATTTTAATTAAAGTCGGTATTCCAAGTAAAACTTGCTATATAACCAGCAGCAACAACACACATTACAACTGCTTGTCCTTCTCTAGTGCAGCGGAGACTAATTACCTGCCCCTGTTTTGAAAGTCTAGTATAGTAAAAAGCCTATTTCAATGCATATCTGTTTTCTCTAAACACCACTTTGGCATAACTGTAACTGCTGTAACCCAAGTGCCTTCAAAAGAATTTAATCTGATACATTATATATACAAACTGTACAAACAGTTCAAACAGGCTGCCAAAGGTAACATATATTAAAAGGAATTAATAGCCTGAAAAAATACACTCCACAAACAGCATTACAATTGATGCTGCTTTGCTAGTTATTCTAAAGGGACATGGTATTAAAATGTAAAAGTTCCATACTTAACAGATTCTCACCTAATAAACTTGTTTAGATACAACTAAAGCCCACAGTTTTGAAAGAAGAAAGGATTAATTTTTAGAGACGACTTGTTATTTTACAGAATTCTTAGCAATTCAATTTAGATGCTGCAGTCCCAGTCCCATACACTCTGGTTACGGTGGTTTCAGAGCCTATAAAATTTAAAATGAGTACTCTCAGACTATTTTACAGGTAAAGGTCGGCTGTGTTTTAGGCAGAGTCTCAAGTGGAAGAATATAATAAACGTATCAACACATACAACCACTGCTACCAAGATGATGATTAAACTGCTGCTTAATTAATTTCTTTTAATTTATCTGAAACATCTACAAATATATCTTTCCTTCCACTGTTTTAACAGAAAGAAAAACAAACCAAGAGCATGGATCATTTCAATGAATCGGTTTAAAAACATGTGACAGTTTCGAGATTATTTTTACATTGGATCTTATCTTTAATTCAACTTAGAAATGCACCCCCTCCTCCAAAAGAGTTGCAAGAGTATTATGGGTGGAGGGGAAAAGCAAACTGCATCACAAGGGGCAGAATAAGAAGCCAGAAGTTACTTAAGTCAGCTTCACTGCTGCAAAACAAAAGCTATCAGAACAAAAACTCCTGTAATTACCCAGAGTCTCACTAATGAAATGCAACAAAAAAAAAATTAAGGTAGCTGTTAAGTGGATCTGTTTTCCCAGAATCAAAATCCTACATTGAAAAGTCTGATGTACCACCCCCAGATAGGGAAGGGAAAGAAAGATGAGACATCAATATATTTATTTTTTTATTGCTATTCTAAAGTGGCAAAAGACTTTAAACTGATTATTGTAAAATTAATTTTATTGTAATCACGTGACAAACTGTCCCCCTGGTGCAAAAACTGCCATTATAGATAATTTACTTATTACACTTCATTTACTTATTTACACTTCATTACAAAAAGATGCTATAAGAACAGTGATTTTACATCATCTAGTGTATCCTGATAAATACATCTAATACCCCTACCCATGTTTTAAAAGCTATTCTATACCAGAAAGTGTCACCTTTGAGTAACAGCTAGTATCTGCAACCTGGATTTCATTTTTTACAGAATTCATCCATTATGAAAGAAGAATGAAAGGCTAAAAGCGACCTATGAAACTCTCAGACTAAAGAGGTCAATTCACCAAATGCAAGATGACTTCAAAATAATAATAATAAAAATAAAAACTGCCATCACTTTTCAAGTTTTAGCCGGATTGATTCATTTGGACGTAACTTACTGTCAGGGGAACCATTACCCTTCATATCCCATAGAGAATTTAGGAGATCGAGATTAATTATCTGCTGGAGCCTTTTGTTTACCCCCCTGACATCGTAGGAGCTCCAACAGAATTGTGTAAAACACTTGGCTGACATCATGCCCCGTTTAAAGGACCTCTGAGGACAAGTGATGAACACAACACAGTACCATTGCAGCCACCGCAAAGCTGTCTGAGTATTCTCATGACACGAGGCCCAAATGTTCTGAAAGGAAACCTCAAATTGTGTTTCCTCTCCCAAGTAAAATTTAATAATGCAGCAAAGTAAAACAGGAAACCAATCCCAAACATACTGCCTGATTTTAAGTTTTTATCTTTGTCGCTATGGTTGGCCACAGAAATACCGCACTAAACACCTCTAATACAAAATTTAATACATCACAGCAGCAGTGATATAAAATTAACGTTACTGAACAGAATAAAAACTCTCTCTCTCTCCAAAACTAAGGCCTAACTCGGTAAAAGTTCATCTAAGCAACATCAGTCATACCATTACTTTCATGAACTGACTACAGACATACAAGTTTTTGCAGGAGGCAGCCAAAGTGGTTACACACACACTGATTCTGCAGCATGCACTTACATTTCAGAATGTTAGATGCTTAACGTTTCTTATAATTTCACTTTAAACTGCAAAAAATCACTCTCACAAACATATAATTTGAATTAAAGTACAGGCAGAATACCTAACTAAAACATGTAAGAGCATCTCCAATCACTCAGTGAAATAAATATAAATTGATCAGTTTAGGACATATTCATATACAGAACAATCACTGACACCTTAAAACCGGGTTTGCTCTTTACCAAATGTTCACAGCACCCGTTGGTCCTATAACTGCTGGTTCCAACCCGAGCATTTCTGAATGTTTTCTTTGTATCTTAAGTCATTATTTTACATGATGAGGCTTTGTTTTGTTTTACAAACGATGCATTTCCCTGACTCTCGGCTTTTTGTACAAACAAAACCAACATAACTTGATTTAAAGGGCTACAGAAAAAAATACTCAATTTGTTTACTTTTACGAACCGGGCACTTGTACTGCAGACACACTGCACTGCACGGCATCCTTCTGTCACTGTCTGACCAGAGAAACTCCCTAACTCTTTCGTGTATAAAGCTACTATGCAGGAAAAATACCTTAGTAGAATTGGGATTTGGATGGATATCCCATTAAAACTGCCTATCAAATAGATGAATTAGCCCAGTTTTGAGAAGTTAAATGGTGAAATAAACTTTCAAAAGCTGATGAGAGAACAAGTTATCGAGTCAGTAAGTTCACTCATGCCTCACTTTATGTCAGTGTCGTAATGGAAACGCTTTTCAAATATACCCAGGGTCAAATAACGTGCAGGTTAATTAATAAATCTGCTGCTTCTGTCTGAAGTTAAACCTTAGAGAACACCACTGCCACAGAAATATGACTTGTCACCACTCTAACCTGATAGAAATCAGTCCAGAAGTGCTCTTTGCCCACTAGAGGGAGACAAATGACTGCAAAAGGATCTGATGTGCAAGCTGTGCTCTCTACAAAAACGTTTAAAACCCGTGTGTACAAATCTGAATGGTTGCTCAGTGTCAGACAAGCAAATGCATGAGCGATACTATAGCTAGTGTATATTCCCCCCCCCTTCAAGAAAGTAATATTAAACCTTGAGGGAGTAGACAAGGGCAGTGCTGCCAGAGAACACAAAAAAATGCATTGTTTTTATTTACACAGGTATATATATATTTTTTATATAAATAGCATGTAAGATATATAGGAGAAATATTTGTGTTGCTATTTTATTTGTATTGCCTTTTTTATATATAAAAATGCAACTGATTTTTTGATTCAATGTTCTTCAACTTTCTTGAAAGGAAAGTATTTTCAGGTAAAAGCAGCTTAGCAGTGCAGCTCTCACACCAGGGTGTGTACCAGTAAAAAGTGATCTCAGTAGGAAACCAAAGGAAAAAATTAAATGTTAAAAGAAACCTGGAAGAGTTCTGGTGACCATGCATCTTGTGTCTTTGTAAGTAAAATTATCATAGTGAGTAAGCGCATCATTATTTTAACAGTGTTGTATTACTAGAGTTGCAAGCTATATATGCAATATGATTCAAAATTAAAAAAAAAAAAAAAAAAAAAAGTTATCAGGGAACATCATCCTTGTAAAAATATTACTTCATTTTATTCCCCAGATGGCATGAAATTAAGCATAGGAGTGGTTTAACTGGCATGAAAACAGGCTGCAGAAGGATAGAGTGTATTTCGGTACCAGGACATGCAGCCCTTTTCGAGACTAAAAAGAATGTGTATGTTGGGGGGCAGGAGAAGGCAGGGGTGAACTGGAAAGAATTGCTTCCTTCCCCCAAATCTGATCTTGTTCTAACAGCTACATACTGCATCTGCTAAAAGGCCTTTAGATGAGAGAGGAGGAAGAGACCAACCTAACACAGTTAAGACTGAATTTGGAGACTGAAATTCTACAATAGCTTCACATATTTAGTGGCTGGGGGGAAAGGTTGGCTAAGGGGCCCACAGTGGCAATTACAAGACATGAAGCTGTACTGGTTTTGACTGGGACAGAAATACTTTTCTTCCTAGTGGTTTGTATGATGCTGTGGTTTGGATTTGTGATGAAAACAGTGTTGACAACACACTGATCGTGTAGTTATTGCTGAGCAGTGCTTACACAGCAACAAGGCCTTTTGCTACTCACACTGCCCTGCCAGTGAGCAGGCTGGGGATCCACAAGAAGCTGGGAGGAAACACAGCCAGGACAGCTGACCCACACTGACCAAACTGACCACGCCATATGACAGCATGCTTGGCAATTTAAAATAAAAATAAATTAAAAAAAAAAAAATGTAGGACTGCAGTTGCTCAGAAACTGTCTGGGCATCAGTCAACTGGTGGTGAACAACTGTGTTGCCCATCACTTGTTTCTTCTTGTTTTTGTTTTCTTTTTTTTACTTATTAGATGGACTATATCTCATCCCATGAGTCTGCTAACTTTTACCTGTCTGATTCTCTTCCCCCCTCCCCCTGGAGGGGAAGGCGAAAAAGTGGTTGGGTGGTGCTCAGGGTTAAACCACAGTAGCAGTGTGTACTAATCTAGTCTACCAAAATATTGTGTAAAATCCATCCTGCTTTTTGCACTTGTGATCCACTAAAGGAAAATAAGAATATTTATGTTTCAAGTGGATACCTGGTGAAGTTTTTCAAACTTCACTCCATATACTGGAGAATACAAACATGAATAAAGCCATCTCCTTTTCTATATAAAGGGCAACAGATAATTTCAGTAGACAGAACTGCTGAAAGAACTGAGTATCTATCCACCTGCAGCACAAAGCTAGGGATTCCATATGAAGCACAACAGCAGGGCTGGAGCATATGGTCCCTGTGAGCACAAACACTGGCAAGCACAAAGCTGTGCGTCTTGCAGATATTCTTCTTCTGTGATGGTGGTGATGACAAACTGAGAAAACTAGGTCTGCAGAACCACTGTGTTGAATACCAGAAAAAATACACTTTTTTTTTTTACTCCAATGTGGTAAAATAAGATGCTAACCCTAAAATAAAAGCCTTTAGAAATAAGAAGGGAATTGGAGTACTGTAATATGCAGGACTTGAATGAGAAGCAATGTTTCAACAACTCAAATAACACAATCACTTTATGCCTTGAATTCATTTATTCTGCCCATTTTTGGTATGAAATGAGATAGAAATCTTGTAAGAAGGCAACAAAAGCCTGTATCTCCTGAACAGCAAGAACACTTAGCAAACCAAAATCTGTAGTTTGTTGTGACCTTTACTGTAACCTGTCAGGAGTGATACACAGGGACTCACCTGTTCTTGAAATTCAAGAAAGCCAATCTTTGCATCACTTAGAAGCATGCATTCTGCCCAATATTCAAACTGTGTGGAATACTGACTGCATTATACCTGAACAGATTTATTTATCTTATTTATTTATACAGATATAGATATATTTATACAGATTTATTTTGGCACAGACTTTGTTCCTAAAAGATTGAATCTAACTTTAGTGTGTTTCTTCCTAATATTTGTCCCAAAGAGCCTCTAAAGAACCACTTTAAAAGCATCCCAACCAGTCGAAAATCAGACACAGAAGACAATACCCCAATGCCCAGAACTCCATGACAGTAACTAGGAAGAGAAGAGAGCAAATGTTTAAGAGTGGGAGGGAAACTTTAATTTGGATAGAGCTGTGACATAGTCCATCAACAACTACCCTGCCTGTATCAGGAAAGCAATGTTTCTATGGATATTTCTCAATAGTCCCAAATACTCCTGAGCTATTTGTGAAGACTGAAAAAAGTCAGTACTAAAAAGAGAAAAATATCTTAAACACATATGAAAAAATATAAATACACAGGAGATATTAAGAAAACTGTTTTAACAAACTACAGTAGCATGAATGATCTCAATTCTAAACTAAAGTAAGGTAGATTTAGATTAAAGAAGAAATTCTTTACTACGAAGGTGGTGAGACACTGGAACAGGCTACCCAGACAAGTTGTGGATGCCCCATCTCTGAAAATGCTCAAGACCAGGCTGAATGGGGCTTTTGAGCAAGTCTAGTGGAAGATGTCCCTGTCTGCATCAGGTGGACTGGAACTAGATAATCTTTAACAATCCCTTCCAACATCAACCATTCTGTGATTCTATGGTAAAAAAAAAATACAGGGTGGCTTAATAATACATATCATTAAAAGACAAGGATACTAGGTCAGATATCCACACTATTTGCTCTGAGGAAATTGAGGTTTTTTTGTTTGTTTGTTTTTAGAAAAGAGGAAAACAGATTGACAAGTATGTTATATAAAGGGGTTCGTGATTATTTGTATCTGAATTTAATGGCAATAAATGTGTAACAGTTACCAACACACCAGAAGAATAAAGAGCTCTGCACTCCAAATCAATTGTGTACATCTATACAGACTTATCTACTTGTAAGTAATCGTTTTTCTTAACTTAATGTGCTCTAAGTATATTGAAAGTTGTCTGTTGTTAATTAATTTATTTAATGAATAAACTAAACATTTTTTTAAAAATAAATAGATTAAAAAGTGGAGTTGATGAAATTAAGATTTTTGTGTCAAAGGTTTAGACCATAACTAAATATCCAGCTGCATGTGACTTGCACCAGAGGACTAGGAGTAAAAGAAGAAAAAGAACCCACAGAATCACTTTGTTAAAGCAGTCATTCTGTAACTTAGAAGTGAAACCAAACAACAACAAAAACAATTCAAAAACAAAATCACCTACTTCATCCTAAGCACAGGTGAAGCCTCTGCTGTTATATAAAATATAACTATATTTTGATTACGTAACATTTCAAGGTTATCCCTTGTGGTCTTACAAACAAGATTTGGATTAATGGACTGTTTAGGTTTATTGCCAATAACAATTATTCACATCACATGAAGCTGACTACATTAGCTGACTTCATTTATTTTAAACAAACCAGAAGGAAAATAAAACCTAGCTATTGTAATTGAAATGAGTGCTGCATAACTGCTGCTCAGGAATCTTTAAATCAATCTATTAACCCACTGTACAATGCTCCCAGCAAAGATAAATCATATAGCCTGTTGGCCTGCTTCTGTATTTCAAGTACTGGGATAGGGATGTAAGAAGAGCAAGAAAGAAGGAAAGTCATCTTTAGACTTGGAACAGCTAGAGAGAAAGCTGCATATAAAGTGCTCTTTATTAAACTTTCTGATGATGAACAAGTTAAATTAATGCATCTGATTTAGAATATGCAAGCTGAATTTTCAGAAATAACACTGGATTTATTTTCTGCTAATATATGTAAGCATTTATTATATACATATTGTAATATACATAGAAACAAATGCAAGTTTCAACTCAGAAACTCTTTTAAAAGTGAAAAACAGAAAACATAAAAGTAGTAAAATAAGAAAATGCCAAAGACTTGAGAGACAAAGTATGTGCCTGGGTTAGGAAACTGCTATAGTATTCCAGATAGGTGAAGCGTTTGATCAACTATTGTTTCACTACCTTTGCTAGACAGTTATCAAAGTCCCATTTGACAAATTGTTCGAAAAACACATTCTAGAGCTCATGTGGATCACAACTGACAATCTTTCAAGCTATTTTTAAATAAGAACCTCAAATAATAAAAGATTTCTATATAGCTTATTCAAATTTATTCATCAAGCTTCTAATTCTGTAGATACATTAAATGTGTACTTTTAAGTATTTAATTCTAGTCTTGTTAAACTGGTGCTCCCATGTGCTTGAAATTAAAATAATTCTTTTATATGAAAGATTTTACACTTTTTTCCCCTAAAATAGATCTTATCATTGACTTTTTCCTTACCTAATGTTATAGCTCATTTAATTATGACTGTTGAAAAGTAGACTATGAAATTTCAACAGTTTCAAATTCCTTCAACAAATTCCTTTCTACCAAAGGTGTATCGTGCAGAACTGTTGACATACACATAACCAGTACTTAGAAATAGCCTATTAACTGCTGTCCACAGCTAAATTATATAGGCTTCATTACTTCAAATTTGTCCATGTCACCACCTCCCTCCCACATGTTTTTAATCTTCTCCTAAAAGGTTGTTGTTGTTATTGTTTTTTTTTAAGCATCAGCTGAAATATATACTAAGTCGAACTTTTGTGTGCCTTTTTTATAATACTGTATTTCCTCACTGTTTGTAGCGTTCCAAAGTAAAGTTCTAGCCTGCTTTGGTGCAGGCTAGATTTATATTTCCACTACCAATTAAAAATGTAACTTAATTTTTAGGTTTGTTCTTTTCCCTTTCAAAATCATTAGGCCTTTATGAAATCTTTAAGAGAAGCCACAGTTAACTTTTCACTCTTAGTATGTTCTGACAGTAGCACTCTGTTCAGTCTTGATTTTTTTTTTTAAATACCAACTTTTTTTTTTTTTTTTTTTTTTTTGCTTTATTACCATTTTCAATATCCTGTGTTCTGTGAAATTATTCCTTAACAGGCATTATTTGAAAAGCCATCCTCCATTTTAAACTAACATAAGCAAACTTTTAACTGTCAACTACTTTTCCACTATGAATTTCACAATTAAATGTCAAACATCTGGTAACAGTTGTCATCGATTATCTTACCAAGCCTGGTACCAAAAGCCTTAAATATTTTAACCATTTTACGACATAAAAGGAATAGTGGCAGGAGGTTAATAGGAACTGACCTATTCTAGTGTAAATGTCTATCTAACTGCTGAGAGGTTTTGATAGCTGATTTTCACCCAGTTTAACTGGTTCTCGAAAAAGAAGGATTACAGACATTATGAGTCAGCTTTAATCAGTAAAACAACTAACCTTTTGCTCTGTTTGCAGTTGGTCACATCTCTGCTTTTCATGGTTAAGTTCTTTTTCCAGTCTTTCAACTTGATCTCTGAGTTGTGTTGTTTCCTTCTCCAGAACAGAAGTTACTTTTAATAGCTCTTCTTTTTCTTTTATTATCTTTTCAATTTTAAACTGTAAAACACAAAAACATTCTTTCTTGGCATCTTTTCTCTCCTTGATTTCAGTCCAATACATGGATGACAAATTACTCCAATGTTTGAGCAGAATCACAAAACATGTGCCTTCTAGCCAGGTGATGTTACAATTTTGTCCTTCTTCACAAATCTCTGAAGTTTCACTACTCTAACTACATTACCATTGTAGTACTACATTATCATTAGCACATTTTGTACCATGTTAATTTCTGCTTGTTCTTCCTCCTTAAGTGAAGTGTTTTTACTGTTCCCAAGTGACAGCAACTATGGAAAAGCCAATTAACATGATGACAGCTTGGTGACGAAATGGCCGCTGAGCATATGCATGCGCACACACACACACACACACACACTAGAACAATGTTGAAGAAATTTTTTTAAAAAAATACAAACATTGCCAAACGTAAGGACTGGCACAGAAATCAATATAATCACAGAAGTTTGAAAAATCCTTTTTCTTCAATTTTAGTACTATGGGTACATACCCTAAGACTTTAAATGAAAAAACATCCCAGCTGTACCTCTGTACTGTGTCTCTCATCCTAAATTTCAAAAGCTGTAAATCAAATACATGTGCTTCTCGTGCACAACTCAAAGCATATCAGTTCCTTTTTTCCTTACAGTGAGTACCCTTGCACACAAAGGGTATTCACTGTAAGGAATCTTCCCCCTGTGCCCCCAACCCACTTAAGTTGGGGAGTACAGATGGCAGAGATGGACAACTAGCTACTGTCTTATGATTTCCCAATTTATATCAAGTGCTATGCCATACCTGTAGCTAGTTTAAATATTTATTCATTTGATCTGCAAATGTTCTTAACTCCATTCAACAATTGAAAATCAAGCCAGAAATATGCATTATATATACACATAACAGTTTTTTTTTTTCCTGACTTGTTCTTGATTATAATCTATGTACTTATGTATGTGTGTAGGTATGTACATATAAAAACTAAGTGGAAAGACTGATAACATTTTAAGAATTTTTGAATCAAACCTCGAGAAGTCCAGCTTTTGTGGTCACCACTAACATATCAGAGTTTCCTTCATCCTCCATAGTGAGCAATTCTTCAACAGGAGAAGAGGTACGAAACTGGAAAGGTGTGCTTGCTCCACGTATTTCTCCTTTATGAGTCACGTAACAGAACTGGTAGAATTCTCCATCATCATTTGGTAGGTAATATCCTATCAAAATAAATTCATATTTGAAGAAACATTCGGTGCTAACAAATCTATTATGCAATTCTCCATGTGGAAATACATTATCAGATCATATTTAACTTATGATTTTCACCCTCATCATTTCCGGAAGACACAGACATTATGACAGCAATACAAAGGAAAAGTCACCCTTTTCAGTAATTTTGATCCCACCCCCTAATTTCCCCTAGTTCTCCTAGTTCTTTTGTTTTTGTTTGTTGTTTTTTTTTTTTTTATTTCTTTTTTAATTTACTTCTTACTGTACCAGGCCTAGGACAGTAAAAAGTAACAACACTATAGAACTATATATAACTATCATCTTACATACATTAGGTAATGGCTGATGATTATATTCTTATTGAATACAAAGACTCAGACACATCAAGATGCCCTGAAGATCTAAACATGGAACAGGACTACATTATTACATAACTGTTGTACAACAAGAGAACAAAGAGTAAGTGATTTGGGGTCTGGGAATACCTCTACAGCCAAAGACAAGAGAAAAAAAAAAAAAAAACAATAACATGTTAAGCAACCATTTTCAGAACTAATGAGATTTTTATCTTTATTAGTGAATGCAAGAAACCCAACTTAATGGTAAGAAAACCACTTGGTTTTATGTAGAATACTTAATTGTCAGACACTTTAGCTCACTTAAGACACCAGCATAACAAATCCTCACCTAGCAGGTGATGTCACCCATTTCTATCCATATCTCACCACAATTTAATCTGCCCCCTTTACAACTTCCTCATCATTAAATTGCATTCACCAACTAAAAGTCCAGTACTTCCAGAAACAGATGCTGAATTCCACAACAATTTTGGCATGAGTACTTTTTTCTAACACCATCCCTCACACTTTGTCCTCTTTCCATCAGCTTGCTTAAAATCCGCTTACCTCCTTCTTTATCGCAGATGAGAAAGATACAAAAAAAATGCAAGAGAAGTGAGCATAATATATATTTCTGAAGTTACTTTTCAGCACCACCCAAAAAAAACAAAACAAACAAAAAAAAAAGTGTTTGATAAAATTCTAACAGCAGCTAAGTAAATGAACGTAGGCTAGAAACTTAATTCATGCGCCTTCTCAGATACTCCCTCAGTTCTGACTGAACTATAACATTAAAATCCCTATTTCAATCACTATGTTGGTTTGGGGGGAATTTTTTGTTTGTTTTGTTGTTGCTGTTTTTTAAGTTTTCATTCCAGACTACTGGAGGACTTCTTCAAGTAGTCTTAGCTGCTCTTCCTGAAAACAGTAGAACTCATTACATCTGCTATACAGACATTTATATAACGGGCTTCGTATTTCCATCAGCCTTGTACTTTATTAACTATAGCTTAGGGAATAATATCTTACTATCTTCTTACTTGCAGGTTTGAACATGTGTAGATCTTCTAACATCCATAACATCCTGTTGCAAGAAGTTCTGCACCTGACTGTGTACCATCTCTATCTCTGTTATGAACCTCTCACTGGTAGTTTACACTGACGGCCCCTGCTTCTTTCAACATGAACAATGAAAAGTTGACTTGTTCCATGGGTAGCTGGTTTTAAAAACTTCTTCCTTGCTCATTTCCTAGTTGTGCTACGTTTATTGAGACTCGCAAGGGAAGGTAGACGATCTGATTTCCACACAGTACTGAAAATGCAGTTATAATATAGACTTGTATAGTGGTGTACCATTTTCTGTTTTGTTCTTTATTCTTCTCTTAAAATTTAGTGATTTTCAGCAATTCCTCACTATCAAAAGGTCTTCTGCAGCTCTGAACAGAACTGAACCTTCACCAAACTGTCACTTACATTATTTATCTTTTTCTTTCTTTGACAAGAATGACTTTACACTGAAATGGTCTAAAGTTCAGAGACTGAAAACAGACAATGTAAAGACACAGTGCTTTATGAGATGCCAAGATTTAAAAAAAGACTTCCAATGATTAAACAGCATCACTTTTGGTGTCTGAATAATTTCCAGCAGAGCTTCCTCTTTCCATCAGTCCTGAACACTGTCCATTTTATTATGTAAAAATATGCTGAGTCACACAATTACTCACACAATTTCGTTGACATCTGAAATAAAAATGAACTTTACACAGGTAACAAAAAGAGCACGCAAAAGACTGACGTGGTAAACTTTCCTTCCTACAATTTGCGTTTCTAAAGATCTAAAGCTGTTTTGCATCCCTCAATATCTTAACACATAGATAAGTATTTAAAAACTATGGAAGCTAGAAAATACAGGTAGATACTGCATTATTTCAATTCACCTTGAAAAGTCAGCACACAGTTAACAGTTGATCCTTCCACATAGTTTTCTGGCATAGGTGACCAAAGAAACGTGTAATAATCTCTTGCAGTACTCCAACCAACCTAAAATAAAATAAACCACAACAACAAAAAGAAAAGAAAAAATTAGGCAGAAAAAATTGCTTCATATAGTTAAGATATCACAGCCTGGCCTTTACAACATACTGTAATATGAATATTTCTGCTTCAACATGCAATAAAAAGATATTTAACAATGTTTACAAATCAAGAATATTTTTAACAAGCATGTCAAAGATTTAGCATGAATTTTATTAAGCTTGTTACCTAAGGCAATAAATGGGTCTAAGGCAATAAAAGGGTCTATATAAATTAAAACACCAGACAGTTTTCACTATACTTTTAGACTATTATTTGGTACATTTACATTTTTTTTCTATAAAGATATACTATTATACATTGACAATAGAAAAAGATTAATTCAGAAGTTTATACTGAGATTTTCTTAGGGCAATTTCTGCCAATATCGACTGTTTGGTGTCCACAATCCAACAGGTTCATCAGAAAACAAGGAGAAGGAAGGAGAACACACCACTTCCCTACTGAACATGCCAAATTTGACAGGTCTAAGCTAGCTTTTTGTTTGCTTGACAACTTCTGCAATACTAACTAAAGACCAGCATTTCACCAGAATGCTAACTCTTCCATATATACTACATAATGTAACTGCAGGGAACAAAAAAAAATGCATTAAAAGCTAACTCAGCTAAGTTAGTGCAGTTTCCCCAGTAACTTCAATAAACACCTACTTTCTAATGTTTCATAAAGCCTGCAGTTCCTTGAAATAAGAAATGATATCCCCCGAAGAAATATATTCCAACAAGCTTGAAATAGATGCATCTAAACCTGAAACCCTGAGCAACCAGTTACTATAAAGCAGCATAGAACAATAATAGTGTAATGATAAAGGAGTGCAATGAAGCAGATCTATTTGTTCTAACTAAAAGAAAATATCGAAAACCTGGTCAAAAAGTATTAACGTGTTTTGTCAGTAACTGTGTATGGTGTCTTGGAAGAGTTAAGAAGGAAAGAGGGCAAATTGTACACCAATTTTATCAACATTATTGGGGAGGGGAACATGACAAAAAAGATGGAGTTGGTAATCATGACTTCTATTATTTCATTGGACAAGATTTCTAAACTTTAAGTTCATATCAAATCCTCCTTTATAAAGGATACATTGCAATAGTGTATCTTGCAAGGACTAAGAACTGTTTCCTAAGAGGCTGTCAGCTTTACAAAAACAAAAAGGAGAGAAAAAAAAAAAAATGTTTATATGGGTAATGAGAACAGTAGAGCCCAAAGTAATTAAATAGTATTTCTACAGCTACAGATTTCAAGTAGTATGAAAATTAATAATTAGCATGGAAAAAAAAATCTGAAGACTATTCCATAGCTGCCTTTTACAAAACTACTTCTCCACTTTGTATTAAAAGCATGGCAATAGCTACTGTTTGGGGAAAAGTAATTGCTCTATAACCTGGCCTTTTTTTACAATTAATAAAAAGCAAAGATGAACAACAGCAAAAGCAGTTCAAAACTTTCTTTTGCTAGCTATAGTCACTTTTTTAAGGCAATATTCATTAGACAGAACAGCTTACGACTGTTCTGCTGACTCAATAAAACAACCAAAACGGAACCAACTACTGTATCTTAAGCCTATTCTTAGACAATAATGATTCTGTGATATCCCCTACTGAGGAACTTTTAAAAACATGAATGAAATGAGAACTCCTGAGGTTGTCATTCCCACACTTTTAGAAATAGGAAGGGAAGTTCCTCTCGTGCCTTGGGATGTCAGTGACATTGGGAGGTACAGGGCAGGTGGAAGAGGGAATAAAAGCAATTTTTCTGTAATAAAAATCCACAGAAAATTTTGTAAATTTTCACGTTAGTTATGTTTTCATATCCAATTCAGACGTTAAGACCCCTTTTTCACTGAAGGTACTTTCACCTCTGTAAAGGGAAGTGAAATTACTTCCCTTTAGATTACCATTACTTACATACGACACAGAAAGCAGAGAGCTTTTTAAACACAGAAAGCAGGTTGTTAAGGAGTGAAAAGCCTGTCTCATTCTTTTTAATTTCAGAAGGGAAACTGACTTACTGTGTTCAGAACAAATATGGTAAAGAACTGAAGCAATCTCTTCATCCTACTCTAGTTTCTAATTCTGTTTTAAACAAAGAAATAAAATAAAAAGGAAAAAAGTAAGCAAACAAAAAAGAACCAATGTACACACACATTCTATTTTCCTGAATAAAATGAGCATTCCTTCTGAAAATGAAAACTTCAGAAAGTGTAGAGAGAGGGAGCAAAATCCATATAAATATATGAATATAAAACCAAAAATGGTTGCTAGCACAATCTCTTTCCTAGGTGATCAATTCAGCTTCCAATTCAATTTTTCTCTATCCTGAAACCAAAAGTTCTAGGAATACTTTACCTCTAAAAGTAATGCACGTAGATTTTTTTTTTTTTAGGTCATTTGAAATTCTATTCATATTAATAAAAAGAGACAAATTATGTAGAAAGCAAATTACCCAAATCTTCTGGCCTGTTTCTGAGCTGGTACTGTATTTTCATGTATAACTCCAATCTGTGGGTTATTGGTAAAGTCAGAACCGTGACACATCACCAGCTAGTGGGCAATACCCTGGGAAGTTTACCAGGCACGTATTTTCTCAATCAATTTGCCCTATTTCCTGTCACCCATCATCTGCTTCCCCTACCAAAGCTCCCCATCTCATACTGTCTTGATTCTTAGAAACGAAGCTACTTAACAGGGCACATGCAAGCGGCTCTTCTCACACATGACTTCAGAGGATGGGCTTCCCTGCTAGGGGTTATACATATCAAAATGTGACACTGTTGCAAAGAAAATAGGAACAAATATCATTCTCACACCTGCATAAATTAAAATATGAGAAGTTTGTGTATAGTGCAGCAAAAAAGCTGAATTAGTAACATCATTCAAAGTCTTTTTTACTGAACAATGATTGTCATCCATTTTCATAGGATTATTTCTTTGGTGACAAAAACAAGGAGTAAAACCAAAGTAAATGACATTCCAAGAAGAAAACGACAGTAAGTATAGATGTTTTAGGTCAACAATCTAGATCTTTAAAACATTTTTCTATCAATAGGTTTTAATTAAACACGAAGTACACAGTGATTTACAAATAGAGTCTTCCATGTTCATAACCTTCTCTATGGCAACAGATTATACAGTCACAGACTGTACGAGCACGCTGAAAGACTTCACAATGGCCTAGATGTGACTGTTGAGCAAAAAAAAAAGAATACATACATGTGTGTATATATATATATATATATATATAAATATATATACATATATGTGTGTGTGTGTTTCATTCACCTCAGCAAGAAAGCTAATAGTTGCCTAAAGTAGGACTAAAACTTTATACAGAATTTTTAGAATTGCTTGAGGGACAGAAAATAAAAACAGAAATACTGTCAACTGAAAGTAGGGGGAAAAACTACAGAGGAAATCAACCAAGAGTAAAAATGATGAAGAGAAAGATGGGAACACTTGTCAACCAGCCCACAACAAATTTGCATGGGGGGGAGGGAGGGATTTTTTTTAAATTAAAAAAAAAAAAAAAAAAAAAAAAAGAAAGGAAACTACTTCTAAGAGCAAAATGGAGAACAGCATCCTCCTCAAGCATATTGACTTGGAAAAACTACCTTCATTTTAATGACAGGGATGAGAAATGCTAAACCGTTTCTCTGACCACTGATCAGCATGACAAAACATAGCAGAAACAACTCATATAGACTACTTCTAAGGTCAGACTCCACTAGGGCACAGGGTTGACACCCTTCAAAGCCCCTACAAGAAGCCATTTGTTGTAAAGACGTTTTCTGGGTTACACTGGCAGGAAAAAGATCTTTATGTAAGGTAATGTCCATGAAGGTGCTTTTGCTTGGTTTTGTTGGTTTTAATTAAAAAGACCATTATGGCAAGTGAACCAATTAAACTGTTTGGGATGCAGTGAAAAATGGCAAGCTGAAGCTTTTCTTGCCAAAAGAAAAAATTGTGCATCTTCCTGTTAATAGTGCAGGACTCGAGAAGTAATCAACATGCATCAACAGTTGTGGCAATCAGTTGTATATATCAGAGAAAACCTGAAGAAAGAGTTTATTAAAAAATGTATTTACTTATTGAATACCTATACTTCTTTAAATGACACCTTCTGTGAGACTTGTAGAACCTGTAAGAAGCAATAACTGAGCACAGACTAAAACAGAGTTCCTGGGCCAACACAGCATTTAATTGAATTCTTTTAATTTAATTTTAAACTCAAAAGATAAGATTTGTTAAGTTAAAAACAAATAAAGTAGACCTAATGTTTCATTTTCAGAAATATATTCTCCATAGAATGATGTTCAAGTAGCAGGTGAGGGCTATCCTGCCACCCTGCAAACCTTTTGCAATTTATGCCCCAGTTCTTGCGGTGACGTGGCTCCTTTGACCCTGCTGCATCTGCACTTACAGCAGCAGCAAATAAACTACTTTGATAAGATAACAACAACAAAAAAAAAAATCCAACCCTAAATCTGTTTTCATTATTCATATCTACAAACTTATCTATGCAGGAGTACCCAGGAAAATCCCTGAACAGTAACAGAACAGAAGAAAAGCTTCAAACACAGATTTTACATAAAGAATTGGAAATTGCTGTAACAAGCAGATGCAAAGAAATCCTCCAATATTTGAGAAGCCATCAGCAGGAAAACAGAAAGAAGCAGGCCTTCTTTAGTGCCTGTCCAAACTCTCTCCAGTACTCTACTGGAACTACAAGATGAGGGCACATTAGAAGTAAATACAGGCGCTGTTTACATGCTATTTAAATGCCTCAGAGAACTCTGATCGCAGATCACATCAGTTCATTTTTTGTTTCCTGCAGTTACTGACCAAGTTCTAAAAAGTTACGATCTAACTATTCAAGCTGCAAACATATTTACTGACATCAGTATCTTGAACATAAAAGCTGTCCAAAGAAAAAAAAAAAAAAAAAAAGGAACTGGAGGGAAAGAGATGGAAATTCACACTTAATTCCTGTTTAGGCCTCACACAAAGTTTCAGCCCTGTTCTCCTATAAAGAATGTACTCTAACATACACAAAAGTAAAAACAAAACAAAAACTTTCATTGGAATACTGATTAAAATGGCACATGAACAAGTCAGACAAATAATTTTGTATTTTTTTTTTAGTTGATACTATTAACTGGAATAGTATTTTGCATTTAAACAAAAAAAAAAAAAAAGGCAACAAAAACCAGTCCTCCCTCAAAACAAACAAAAATCTGAAAAATTGGAATAAGACCTTCAATATGAGAGCACCATCACGTAAAACAGTACTTGGATCAGAACAGCTACAGAATTTGTTGATGTACGAGAAGTCGGTTGGGATACCCTTAATAATAGTAACTATGGAAAAAAAAAAAAATAAATAAAAAATAAAGCACTGTCAACTACTAACAAAGCCAAGTTCCAAAGTGTTAAAACTGAAAGAAGCATACGCTATCAAATATACACTTTCTTCCCATCAGAAATATTACATAAATGAGAAATCTTGACAGGACATACAGTAGACCTTCCTGTGAGCAAGGAGGAGTGCAAAAGGCACAGTCTACTACTAGTCTAATTTAAAAGTGTGGCAACAGCAGATATTACAACATCCACATTCGAGTACACAAACATTATAAAGTACACAAGAAATCTAGCATATTAGTTTCTGAAGTTCAGAGGAGGAAAACAGAGAACAGCCCATCAAACTGAACACAAGACCTGTTGTGAACTCTGACCTCAAGCCCAACATCCAATGCACTGCCTGGCTGTGCTGATGCTATAAAGGAATCACTTTTTAAGGAATTCACTGAAAACCCTGAAAGTATCTTGCTCAGAGTTAAAAACTCGAAATATTATTGATGTCCTTATTTCTTGGCAAAAAGAACAAACAAGACTTAGATGATGCAACTCCCCTAAACCATACATATATACATAAACATATATTTATTTAATTTTTACACATAGTTTTTAACCAGAATTAAAGTCTCTGCTACTAACCTGGTACTCAGCACACCCTTCTAGCCCCTCCGCTTCTCTACTTTTAATTCTCACAAGCTCTGCTCAGAAATCCTTTTTCAAAAGGAAAAGCTGTGTATACGTGCCAACGCTCTTGCTTTCCATACGTTAACCAACAGATTAATAGTCCAGAATCCAAACCCTACGTTCACCGTCCCTACCCATGTTTTTAAACCAAACACAAAATATATGACTAAACATCGTGTCATAATGAGTTTAGTTTATTATGTACAATGTGTTACTCAAACAATACTTAGTTTATGTAGTTCACTTTGTTCCCATAAAACTGAAAGTTTTAATAGGTCATTACAGAGTAATCCATTCGCTATATTCCTGTTTCCTACTTCTGAGCAAAAGGGCTTATTTCATTTTAAGACATCATAAACTACTTTTTAGTTATGTAAACCAAATCTGTAGTCACAATGGAAATGTTGAAGTTTAACAAAGTTTAAGATGTCTAACACTGGCTGGGTGAGTGGGGACAACTGAACCGTCTGCAATACTCACACCAGGCAGCGCTTCCTTTACCAGTAGCTACGTAGGTGTCACAGTTCGTTCTTCTTCTGTGCTGCCCCCCACGTACAAACCCTTCTCTCATTAAAACGGCCCACAGTGCAATTTTTACACTTCACCCGCAGTACATTCCCACCAAGTAGCTAGAAGAAAATTAGCTAACTAGTAAACTAAATGATTAAAATCACACACAAAAAAAAAAAAAGTCATAGAGTTAGGAATTGTCTGTTTCTCAATAATATACTACTGAGGAAAAGTAACAACCAACTCTTCTAGTTTTGCTCTGTTTCCTTTAACTTACATCTGATTTATCTTAAAGAGTGTACAGACTTAAAGAGTGTAAGACTTACTGTCTTACAACTGCACAGTTTACAGTGTAAAAATACTTTCAAGCTTCCTTTTTAATTTCTTGAGTTTTAGATGAATATGGGGAATGAATACTTCCATCCCTCCACACTAATGTTGTGCTTTCCCTTATAATGCCTTCACAAAGTCAGGCAACTTGGTCTTGAACATGACAGCTTTAAGGCAACACGACTGCAAGAAAAGCTAATTCGGCCCTTGCTCCACTAACCTCAGAAAGCTGTCGTGCAACTGGACGAGCAGCAGCTTTTATTCACATAAGGTAGCAGCTTGGTACATGCGTTGTGCAGAGAGGTAACAGCAACAGAGCAAAGAAGCAAACCCAGGAAACACTTGTTTAGCCGAACCAATGCAGGCATAACCAGTTGGCCTTTATTGTAAATACCTAGTATGATGCAATTCTAAAATAATAATAATAATTTTATCTCTGTTGATGTTATTATGTCCTTTTTGTAATTCAGAAGGGAAACCATGCAGTTTAGAATGTAATTTGGCAAAGTACTCTTCAGTACGGCAAGAATACATGAACTGCCTCTGAAAGAAGAAAATTGCATGCCCAAACCCAAAGTTGTCCATCTCTGCTGAATGTTATAAACACGTACAGGTAATCTTTTAACCCAGGCTATTGAGAACATATGGCATTTCTTGCTGTATCAAGGTACTATCAGGTTCCTACCCTATTATCATCTCTTGTTGGTTGTATTTCTACCTCATAGTTCAGAGGAATATGTCAAAATAGCATTGACAAAGTGCCTAGACCATCGGATCGACTTTCTCTCCTATTGGGTATAAATCAAAATAAATACAGAAAAAATAGGAATGCTCTAAAAAGAAAACCTGATACATATGTAAATGACTGCCCAAGGAAATGTTATGACAGATCAAAGAGCAACAAAGTTACTGTTTGCTTTAAAAGATAAGCATAGAAAGGTAGTAAAAAGGGTGATTAATCAAGTATTATTATACCATCACATTTCATGAAAACTATAAAGTAGCACAACTTTTTTTTTCTTATTATTATTATTATTTCTACTGGCCACTTTGTTATGCCATTTTTGTCTCTTAACACACAAACCTACCACAATAAATATTTTTAGAAAATCAGTGACACTTTGGATTGAATGTCAGAACTTCTTATCAAAGGTAGCACCACGTAAACCCAGCTAATCTTTCTCTCTCTAGTTAGGAAACAGTGAATGACGGTATCGCGGAGTTTTATTTTTTTAATTTTATTTTAAAGAAAAATATTATCTCAGCTATTTGAGGCATCCTTCCAAAGAAGGCAAACCAGAAGAGAATCGCTCTAATTGGCGGCCATCGTAATTCTCGAAACACTCCGAATTCCGGTAATTCTATTCCCTACTATTTTAAAAACAGCACATACTGTTCACTACTCATTTCTGTATCCATCATATCCTGTTGTGCAGTGATGATTCCAAGCCAGAAAAATTGTATTACAGCATGCATGTGGTCAATAACACATCCAGCTGTTGCCCTACACTTCACAATTGATCTGTAGATATGGAAGTAATTCTTATCTGGAATATCAATCTCAGACAAAACCAGGACTTTGAAACTGCTCACACAAGTTGTGCTGGTATTTGTAGTCAAAGTTCAAAGCAAACTAACCCAGAGGACTACACAAAAGCCCATCTATGTTGCTTTGCTACAACACAGCAACCAAGCTATTTGTTAGCTGTCCATTCAACCCACTGCTGATTTTACAGAGGTTCTGAGCACAGACAGCTAAATTTGAGGTCCACTATAAATCAGGGAACTGCAGAGCGAGAAATGAAGGTGCACGTAAGCACATGCATTGTACCAATATATAAACAGTAGCTGAGGTGTGGCCTCTTAAATAATGAGTAGCCTTTCAGAGCAAGTCTGTGCTTACTATGTACAAATAATCTTTCAAGATTTTCCCAATCCTTTATATATATATATTAAAATACCAGAAAGCCAGATCACTGTTTTTAATTTGTGGATATTAAAAATGTATACATTAGGAAAGAATTTCTTTTTCTTCTCTAGGGGTACACTGAGACAGTCAATACCAAACTATGTCTAAAATTAAAGTCAACACCCTAGAAGAACAGCAATGCGGATGACTTAAGAAAAAGATAACAGTGGGAACTAACGAGAAAGCAAAACTGAAACCATTATCTTTAAACATGTAAGATTCCCAGCTGATATTACAGACTTTTCCAGCGTGCCGACCTCAGCAAAATTAAATCTTCAGAAACCTAGATGCTATTACGATGCACGCCATAAACACATACATCTGTAACTCTACTCTCTTGGAGCAATATCTTATCACATCCCAAACATGACTTCATTGTGCCTTTGTGATGCACAGTAAACATGCATCTATTGTATACTGAACATCTGTGAGTCCTACTTGCCCACACATGCCCTAAACAGAGGCATAAGCAATTCTTCCTAAAAGCCAAACACTTTTTTTCAAACACTTCTGCAAGTCTGGGCATTATGTATTAATAATGAAAAAAATATCATGTGGCCACATGATTATTTCACTTTATTGCAAAATAAAGTAACAAACTGTAGACTTCCCATCCGGAGATGAGGACCACCTACCAGCCAATTTTTGCAAACAGATGCAGTATACATATTAATTGGTTTTCCTCATTTCAAAGGTTTAGATTTAGATTGCCCTAGGAGCCTTTCCAGATTTCAATTAGTCAAAACAGAAGGAGAGAAGAGGATGATGGGGGGCACTGGGCTTAGATCATTCTGGGAATACAGATCTCTTATCAACACTTTCAGGAAGAACAAGCCTTCTCCTCTCCAACTCCACACTAGCAACTCTGGTTCTTCTGCACAGAAACATCCAATAGAGGGAAAGCAGATCTCAAATCATAGCTCCCACAAAATATCCCAAAGAGAGATTCAGGGTAAGAAAGTACATGCTGAGCACTAAACCAGTACTCAGCTGTAAAATTTTTTTGTCCCCCCCTTTAGTAACAAGCCGCAATAAAACTGATGGAGAACTTGGTGCTTGATAGCAGATGGTCCTCCAAAACACCACAAAAGCAGAAAAGAAATAGCAGCAATGAACGACAACAGATTGGGAGAATCAATTTAAAACTGTTTTCAAGCATCCTGTAGGGAACAAGGAAGAAAAAGAAGGATATGTACAGAAAGAATAAAAAGGCTGTATACTCTAAACTTACACTCAAATGACAAAGACAAGGGTAACATCATCTTCACGACAGTACTTTTTCCAAAAAAAATGTTGCCAGAATTGCAGTCCCATGTTTATGGCCTTTATATACACCTATTTTATAAGGAAACTGGTATGACTGAACTATCCTGCTACACAGTAATTGGTACATATACGACACTATCCTTTTAATTTATGCTGAGTACCAGGTTAGTAGCAGAGACTTTAATTCTGGTTAAAAATTATGTGTAAAAATTAAACACCACGCTTCCATTAAGAATAGAAGACAATTTTCTTGGGAACAGTTTCATATCCACCAAGGAATGCCTTTTGTTCAGCATTACGAAATTTCAGCATTTAGCAATTTAAATTACACCAGCAACAACAGAAAAAGGACATTCTATCTACAGCACATAGAGAGAATTGATAGAATCTGTTAAGTTTCAGAAGAAGTTTAGGGATTTATTCAGCTCTTTGTAATAATATTGTACAAATCCCTATCTCAGGTCTGACATTCCAGACCTATTCTGCCTCCCAACAAGACTTTTTAATGCCTCTGATTGCGAACAGCTAGGAAGTGCATTATCTTGCTCTTGCCCCTTATTTTAAGCTTTGTAAAATAACCTTAAAAGGATATCTGTAAATAAACTACTGCAACATGAAGTAACCAGCTGTGGTACCCTTTCATTGAAGTCATTTTCATATCACAGTTCTAAACAGAAACTGTACTCAGTGATGAAAATGGAACATTCAGTGGACACCGAGAACTGGTAACATTTGGAGAGGGGGTTAAAAATAAAAACCGAAAGTAACACATACCGGGTGGAAAAGACTGAGATAACAAAGTGGGAAAAAAAAAACTATAAACAAGTAAATAACCACAGTAAGCCACACAGGAGGAAAAAAAAAACACACACACACACACACCTATAAGTAATTTCTGGCTTCCACCAAGCATTCAATTTTTAATATCTCTTTTTCACATACGCTGCACAACACTATGGCAAAATTAAATCCTACAGTAATCACACATACAATAAAAATGGGCTATTTGACATGTGGTGCACACTACTGAAACATTTAAAAAACTCACAAGCTAGAATTTAGGAGTCAGTATAGGAAATAGTTTTTGCTTCTGGAACTACTAGCTTAATTCCCCTTTAAAAAGGAAACAAATCGACAAACCAAACCCTTACAAGTTTTTTAAGGGTTTCAAAGAATTTTGAAAAGATTTGAAAAATGAACTTAGATTGTCATTCCACATTAAGCAACTATGCCAATTAATCAGGCCTAGCCCCTGTCCTTCCTGATCTACTTGTTCCCATCACAGTGATGCCAACAGAGCTGCCCATTTCGTCACATGGTGAGGAACCAAAAGCAGCTGGGAAACGAGGTGGAAAAAAACGGGGAAAGGAGGGATGGCATTTTTCTGTCAGATCACTTCCCTGATCCATTTCACTGTGCAGCTGCAAAAACAGCTAGATTAGCAAAACAAGCAGAATGGTATAAAGATACAAATAATGAACAATTAAGACATCATTGCCACTGAAGAAACAGACTTGCAATCTAAATGAAAACCATCACTTAAAAAGGTTCCTATGAATTTTGTTCAGTTCAGTAAAAAAAATTCTTAAGTAACCGTTTGAGCAAACACAGGAGACAATACTGTTAAATCCACTGCCCCCTAAAATGGGAAGTCCACATTAGAACCACCACCAACAAAACATGCACAGGAAAAATCTTAGTTCACACTTAGTTTTCTGTACTAATCTGATATATATTCATAGGCAAGGATACAGCTGGCTTCATTTAATGCAACTATAGTAAGATGGTATATTCGTAACAGTGAATATGACACAGTCACAAACAGAAAACAACTTTCTTCCTTTTCCCTATTTCGCAATGCTTCCTTCCCTTGTGTTGATGAGGTGAACTGGAAATTCTGCTGGGGAATTCTATTAAAAATAATCCAAAACGTTGGTCTTAACCTCAATCAATTTCCTAATTTGGTCCATCACGCAAGAGCTTGCTTCAAGCAAAGGACAGGAAACACAAGAAATAAACCACTCTGAGTAAAAAGAAAGGGAAAGCGTTTCTTCCAGCAGCACTGCTACCTCACGTCATCTCAAAGCCTTCCTCAAACAACTGCCAAAGCCGTATTACCTGCCATTACCAAAGCAGAAAGAAAAAAAAAAAAAAAAAAAAACTCATACCTCAACAGGTTATGAAATCTACCATCACAGACATGATGAAATCAAGGTTATCTGTACTCTGTACACAGCATTTCATGCGGTCACTGAAAAACTGTTTCACACTTTTTTACTTTACTTTTTAATCAGTATTTTTAGGGTCCTACTTGCCTGCCTCACTTAGACCAACACACACAGAGCCACAACATTCATTTCTCAACATACATTTAAATAATTTCATAACACTTGTGTAACTTCAAGAGCACTCCCTTTAAAGTTTTGATAATGTTTTTTGTTTTTGTCAACTGAACACCAAGCATGCTGAGTCACACTCCTATTTGTCAAAACTTATCAGAAAATCAAAACACATGTACATATTTTTAAACACTTCTCACTAGAGAAATCCGCCTGCATGTAGTTACTGCCTCCTTCACATAATTTAATGACTACAGTCAAGATTTTATATTCTTCAGCTATCGGTGGACAGTTCTAAGGGATTTCAATAACAAAAAGAGTCTGTTACATTTAGCCCCTCCCCACCAAAGTATCTCCTCTTTAAAGCCCCCCAAAAAGCTGCATTTAACTATTCAAATAAGGCATACAAGCATCATCTACTACAAGCTAAATCGACAAAGAAATGTAATCAACATCTTAAATAGGAGCAGATGTAAGAATTAATCAATTTCTAATCCCTCGAGACTACCTTTAAAAGCAACTCCAAATAAGTCGCTGATGTGAGGCAACTGATATGGCCTCTCTTCTCCTCCTTTACTCAAGGGTTTGTTTTGAACAGCTTTTGTGATCTACAGCGTTCATCCTGCTCTAGCAACACAGATGAGTCAGGGGCCTGGGTCACACCATCTTCAGCTTAGCTTTATTCTTTCCACACACACTTCACATTTACTCTGTCTCACACTTTTCATAGAGTCATGCTCACAGTGTCATTCTATGACCACACATTTCTTCCTGTATCATCTCCATTTAATTCTACACCACACCACTTTATGAGAGCTTCCCTTTACTCCAGCACACACGTACTACACTCATTACTCTAGTTTTGGTATCCAGTCTCATCTCTGTCAAAAAACCTCTGACTCTAATTGCAGCTACTTATACATCACTTAAGTGATGTTCCACTTGAGTTTATGAGAGCACTTCTATTGTTGGATTCTTCCTTTTTTAATTGGTAAGAGAAGACAGTGAACATGTGAGAAATATGAATAGAACAAACTTTACTTACCTTGAAAATACCAACCCAGTCTTTCTGATGAGGATGGATAAACTGGGTCAGAGTGTAGTGACATTCAAGGTGTGTGTTTGGAAGATAGCTTTTCGCCACATTTTGAAAAATCACATGTGCAAAATTGGAAGTCTGTAAAGCATTAGCTGAAGATGGAACTTCTTGAAAGGATGACATGATTGATCTGCAACAAAAATCATATAAGTTGTTGCTTCAATATAGTGGAATGAAATCAGCTAGAAATCTATTTGAAATATACCAGACCGAGACAAACAAACAATTTGTTCTTCTGTTCTGAGAACAGACAGCTATAGACCAAGCCCAACAAAATACATTGCCTCAGCTACACTCCAAAACAATCACTTCTCAGAATGAAAGCACAGGCACTTTAGCGATGACATCAAGACGGGGAGAGCATCGCTTAGCAAGACGCCCCTAGTATTGTATCACAGATAGAATATCAGAAAGTGGGAAATAAAAGTGGTGGGAAAACGAAGCAGGGTAAGGATGAAATGTCCTTAATGGTTCTGGATGCTTCAGGGAAGGAGAAACAAAGTTCCGTGGTTTCCCTTAACTTCAAACACTTCTCAGAATCTGTAATGCTCAGTACTTTTGACAGCATTTTCATAAATGAAATTATTGTTCCGCTCTCAGTGAAAATAACAAAGCTCCACTTTAAAGACATTTTAACAAACAAGAAAGTTTAGTTAAAAAGCCTTTTTTTTTTCCTTTTCTTCAAAAGATTCTAATCTTGTCTCTTTAGCAGTCTGTGGGCATCTTTTATTGTTCCCACTGTAACCCACATGTCCCCAGTCCTGCATGTTTACCATAAACAATGGACTACGTTGACAGTGAGAACATTTATGTCTGCATGCAGTTTGACGGATTAACGCTAATTCAGTTGGATTGTGAAAGCTTTTAAGCACCCTTTCTATTCACCACCTCATTCAGGATACATTGAGCTAAAAATTACAGCATTGCCAGAGGCTTCACAAGCACACCAAAAACGTTCCTCTCTCAGATTGAGCAATATCTGTCAAAAAGATAGGCAACTGATAAGCTTCAGGTGCCTGATTTAAATCTACAACCACAAGTTTGTCAAAATGTTTTGTACTAGTTGGATTGGGGCCTTGGATATCTAGCATATTTCTAGAAAGAAGAGGCATCCTATTCTTGCCATTGCTATTAAAAGTTATTTTACACTGACCAAGCAAACACACTGACAGAATGAGGTAACTGCCAAGCAAGTGACATAATACACCAGTTTTATTAAGATATATGTGGAAACCAATCCCAAAAAGGGACGGGCCACTGCAAGTCTCACAAAGTTCAAAGATTAAAGGCTGTCTGCATATTTCCCACAGCCTTTTAAAAGTTGTTTTCAACAGTCAGGAAATAAGTAGCAAAGAACTCGTGTTTTCGGAAATAAAGCGCACTCTGAAGCCAACAGGTATTCGTCACTCAGAACCAGCTTATTACTCCCCAAAACAGAGTGACACAAAGCACAAGCCAGCAGTTTTGTGCCCTGAATGACACAGCTATAAAGATTAAATGCCTAAATTCTTGTCTTCGGTCCTTTTGTATCTGTTAATTTTCACGAGAACTTACACAAAAAATAAGGTGAACAACAAAAGATGTTTTTAAAAAATGCAACTTTCACTCAAACCCCACCTGTTACAGAACTTCTGAGCACAGAAGTGAAGGAAATTTTCCAGCATAGTAAAACCCTGTAAAGTCCCACCAAGTTTTCAAAGCAGAAGATGGCACACGAGACACCTCACAAGCCCATCCCAAACTAATAAATGGTAAGAAGATTGAGCTTCTACAATTCCAAAAGAAACAAAACAGCCTTCAGGTTTATTTTTTCATCAGGTGTAACAAATTCCTTCGCTTTAGTAACTGAGCAGCATCTGATGACATGTAAAATTTACACGGAAGATCTGTTTATAAACAGATCTATATAAAACGGTAGATCTATTATGAGTACGCACTACGAAGAAGCAAGCGATAAATAAGTAATTTTTTGGCGCAGTTGGCCTGGTTTCCAGGCCCGAAGCTGAACTACGGCGAACTTTAAGCCTGGGGATTAGCGCTCCCCGTCAGGAAAATCCCCGGGGCCGAGGTGAGGCCGTCTCCTCGCGGCGGTGGGGATGAGGAGGAGGAGGAGGAGGAAGGGCCACGTTAGGGCCCCATCACTGCCATGACAAGCGATTTTCTGGCGGGGGCAGGCGGCCGCTGGCCTTTACACGCCGACAGGAGGAAAAGCAGGTCGGGCAGGAAAGCGCCGAAGCCGCAGCCCAGCTCCTCCCGGAGCCCCCAGCGCTGCCTGCCCGCGCTCCCCACCCCTCCTCAGCCCTCGGGGACGGGGGGACCCCGCTGCTGCCTCCCTCCTCTGCCCCGTTCCCTCCCTGGGAGCCCCGGCACGGCTCCCCTCTCCCTCCCCCAGCCCCAGGCAGCCGCCGGGGGGCCGGCTTCCCGGTGGCGCAGCACGGCTGCCCGCTGCCCGGCCCCCCCCCTCCAGCCCGGCGGCCGGAGGGAGGCGGTGGGGAAGGGGTCGCCGAGCCGTGCCCTGCCCTCAGCCCGGCCCCCGCGGCTCCCCTCACCTCGGCAGGCGCGGAGGACGCCGGGGACATCAACATGGGGCCTCCGCCATCAGCGCCAAGCAGCTCCGCCCGCCCCGCGTCACTTCCAGCGCCGGCCCTGCCTCAGCCGGGGGCGGGGAAGCGGCCGCCTCAGCCCGGTGGGCAGCCGGGGGTGGTTGGGGATGGGCAGACCCTGCTAAGGGTTTAGGGCTTGGTACGGGGCTGTTGCTTTCATCAAACCCCTGCCCAAGCCCCCTCAATGCGTGAGGGTGGTTACAGCACGCCTCGTGTAATGCTGGCGTACCCCGATTCAGCCGTGTTGTCCTCCTCCATCCCGCTCCCAAAACACTGAGCGCTGGCACCTTGTGTCGGTGTCCCGCTGTCTCCCACTCTCTGCGGGTCTGTCCTGGGACCTGCAAGGCGTGCAGCCGAGGGAAGAGTGAGGTGGAGAGTGGTTGTAAATGCGAGCACGGTTCTGCTTGCGCAAATGGGTAAAGCCCCGTTGAAGTACGTCACCTCATAAATGCGCTGATTCTGCCGGGTTTCTATCCAAAGTCGAGTTGTAGGACATTCACCAGAACAATGGGGCTGAGTAACAACCAGCAGCGATGAGTAATCGCCAGTGGCACGCTGGACGTGTCCAAGTACGCTGAGCTTGGACGGCTCCCGCAAATGGTCTTCAAAGTCACCTTTGCCTCTTTACTGCTGCTGTTTCTTCTGTATTTTCATTGGTATTATCAGTGAACAGGCCATGTTTAGGTCATAAACCTATGACTTAAGTTATTGACAAGATCACTGGCTTGTTTATGGTCACTGCTAATGGAAATGAAACCAATGTGGAGCATAGAAACTCCCCTTTCAAGTAATGAAGGTTAATGGCTGAACATGCTTCTACTTTGCACTTCTCGTTTCAGAAACCAACCTTACGTCTTCATGTGTACCACAGGTTATTAGGTAACCATTTGATTTAGGTACATAATAATTTCTTATACTATTCATATATTCCATTTTCCATGGAAAGCAATAAATTGCCTGCATTATATACTAATAAATTGTTTTATAAGACATAAGAAGTGTGCGTGAAGTTCTTTTTCTCCTTTAAGACCAGACGAAATTTTGTAGTGGCAAATGAAATTGGTATGATAATCTGAAAAGCAATACATTTTTCTGGGGAGGTGGAAAGAGCTATACTTTCTTATCTCTAGCTTCCATTTCTTCTCGTCACTGCCCTTTGCACCACATGGCATGATAAAGGGCTGTGTAAGAGTCACAAGATGCTGTTCTCTTGTGGGCTGGGACTTGGAAAGAACTTCAGTTTCATTGTCGGTAGCTGGGAAATATAAATGTTGATGAGACTAACAAGTAGTTTTGCTTTCACTGAACATCATTTGTAATGCTAGTTAATGGAATATAGTGGGAGGTTTGAAATAAAGGTGTTCTTTGGCAGCTGACAATTTTTACAGTAAATGCCTGAAAAAAAAATCCTTGGTTTCTTAATAAAAAATATATATATATCTACAATTCTGAGTTTTAAAGAATCTTGAGGTATTTCTGTGCTCAGTTCATAAATATTTATTCAGTCAAAAGAACTAGATATGGCTTAGTCATAATTCAATATTAAGTTATTATTTTTATTGCTAAATGTGTCTATATGAGTCAAAAAAACCTACATATTGCAGTTGTCACGTGTACAAGGTAAATATTAAGGGTAATAAGTTGAGAATAATTTTGTCTTTTCTTGTAATTGTCCACAATTTTCAGGGAAAAAATGCATTTAACTCTGTACCTTAACCACATAAGTCTGGAAATGTTTAATTAATTATTCAAATTAAGAGCATTTCTTACTGAAATGAAACTATGAAAATCATTCTCATTTACATATTTGTATCCTAAGTTTAGATAGCAGTCTTATCCCTGTAGGAGCTTTGACTGTGTCTCATGTTGAGTTTTTTCTCGTGTTTTTTTTTTGCTACTTTGAGAATTGAAGGACTTTACCCACATTTACAAGGCTATACACCATGACCCCAAGATCAACATTAGGCTTGTACTGGTACAAAGAAAGATTTGGACAACAAAAATTGTGGTTGGAACTGGTAAAACTTGCACTTGGTCTTTCCATTAATGCTTGAGTGCTTTAATTAATCTGAATACTCTAGGCAGGGATTGTAAGGTACTATCTTCTGAAATTTATCCATGAATTCATCCATAAAACTTTGGGGAAACTTGCTCTTGAGTAGAAAAACAATGTTATTTTTCTGTTTTTGCTTATATTCTTTGCAAAACATTTAATTTCTTAAAACACAAAGTCAGATACCAGCATTTCTGGTGAATGCCTAGTCATGTGAGACTCTCTAACACTAATACTCTAATTCAATTAGAAAAGCTTATTACGGGTAAGATGACAATAATCCTATCTCCTTCTGACTAGACTTCCACCTTTCCAACCACGTGGACTTCAAGGAGAATACAGGAAATTGTTGTCATTCAAGACAGTATTTTCCAACAAATTACAGGCTTGTCATGTATACCAGAATTGTACTCTAAGCATGTAGAAACATTGTTTAGCCAACCTTTTTTTTTTTTTTTTTTTTTTTAATAAGGAAGAGACGATGAATGTGAAATGTCTTTCTGATATGGTTCTCTCTATATATGTCATAGAATCAGGTAGGATATCTGCAAGGATGGAAATTCCACCATCACTTAGAGAACCTGCTCTGGTGCATGACAACAGTCATTGAAAAAAAAAAAAAAAAAGTTTCTTTATATCAGGTTAGAATTCCCTGTGTTTCGGTTTTGTCTGTTGCGACTTCTCTTTTCACTGTGCTTCTCTGCAAAGAGTTTGTTTCCATCTTTTCTACACCCCCTGCTTAGTTGTAGATAGCAGTAGGGTCTGCCTGTGGCCTTCTCTTCTTAAGGCTGAAGAAAAATCAGTTCTGTTTCTGAGAATATATATAAAATTCCCAGAGAGTATATCTCTCATTTTGTGAAATACATTTCACCACAGTATATTTTTTTTAAATAGAAAGCTGGCAGAACCCTTTTCTTATTTTCCAAATTCCTTAAGTGTATAAATAAAGGGTAAATAAGCAATGGCAAGTTAGCGTTTGTGGTTTTGCAAGAAATGTTAAATAAGGTAAAAATGTATGTGAATGCAATATCTGGATTTGAGCATTACTGGATCCTGAAGTTTGAAATTCAGGCTGAGACATGACAGTCTCCCTGCTTTGTAATTACAGAGACTTTCCCTGCCAAGTCTGAGATCTGCACAACTCCGTCTTCAGGCATTAGACAAAAGAAGAGTAAAATCTGTAAGCCGCAGCTAACCAGGATTGCCAAAGGAAGCGTGGGGCAGGTTTCAGACTCTTGGGAAACAGTCTTGCATGTTTGGAAATCATTTACTATTTTCATAACTACACAATCTTTTTAATCCTGTGAGCTCCTTTAGCGATTTATAGCCTTAAAATTAGAAATGCGTCCCCATCACATGTGTTTAACCTTAGCTGCGTTTGAACTCGTGTTCAGATTTGGAGCCCAGTGTATTTTCTGTTTACTGTCTGCATTACAGCCTGAAGCAAAGCCGTGATGAGTTTTGGATCCAGACCTGAATTATTCCTCTGAGGCCCATCTTTGCTTTGTATGAGTGACAGAAAAACTGTGGATTTCTAGTTTTTATGACCAGAGAAAGGTACTTTTTGTCATGGGTATTCGATCTATTGGCATGACATGACAATATTGATGAAGTGTGGTAAGGGAACGCTTAGGTTCTAATGGCTTGATTTCATTTTGCTTCAACTCCTATTTCAACACTCCCAACTTTTAAGAGTATGGGCCATATGAGATGTAATATATATATATATATATATATATTGATGTCACTAATCGGAAGCTCTTTCTGGTCACGTTGTAAAGCACACTTAATCAATTTCTTTAAGATCATGTTACAGAAAGCTATTAACTATACTCTTAAAACAGTTAAATAGTTATAAATAATGTTTTATATTACAGCTGACAACACTGAATTGCCCAGCGTTTAAGGAAATCTAATCATGGGGTACGCAGACTTTGC
This sequence comes from Aythya marila, assembly GCF_965140915.1. Lineage (NCBI taxonomy): Eukaryota > Metazoa > Chordata > Aves > Anseriformes > Anatidae > Aythya > Aythya marila. The sequence continues at coordinate 35,999,864 of NC_139043.1, read as the reverse complement.
CTTCCAGTAAGATGGAGTGGCAGAACTTTGGAACATATTAGAAATCACATACTATTGCTAACATTTCCTATTAAGGAGAAAGTCTCTCTCTGTATATTTTGGATTTCTTTTCCAACACTTAATTGCAGGTGATGAAGAAAAGCTATTCAAAAGCTGCCAGGATTTTTAGATCTGTATGAGTGAGATTGATGAAATTTGTGGCTTTTCCCAAAAGAGCGTAGGTGAGAGCAGACATGTAAATTTTGTATGTGTGTGCATGTGTGCGTGTGACAGAGAGGGGAGGGAGCAAGAGCTTACTCCTAAGGTGTGAGACTTGGCAGCGTTGCACTGTACAATGGGCACAAGAAACCGCATGTCTGCAAATGACCGCATTTGAATTGCTGTTATTTCACTGTTGGCTTACTGTATTGTTGAAGTGAAAAGGAATGTTTTTAATAAATGCAAATAACGAATTAAATGCTTGCACACACTGAGGCTTTGCTCTCTGGTGTGTAATTAATATAGGTGCATTGGAGACCCAGGTCTCAGGGAGTGTTTCATTTCTTATTTATGATGTTTGCAGGGTTGGATTTTTTTTTTTTTTTCCCTTTTGCGTACCTCTTACAGGCATACACAGAACTGCATGTACATGACCACTGAGTAGGTGTCATTTAAATCTTAACAGATACTAAACAGGTAAATACCTTTGTTTTGTATGCTTTGGTAGATTTACTGTTTCTCCAAGCCTTTTATCTTTGCTATCCTAAAGTAATAGGAAGCTCCCAAATGACCAACATTTTGTTTTCAGAGGCATGAGAACTGCCTGTGGCAGGAAACAAACAAGCAAGGAGATTTCAAAGCCCTTATACCTCAGGGCACAATACCGAACCCTGAGGGATGGAGAGCAGAGAGACACTTTCCATAGCTACCCAGCGTGCTGCTTGTATCCCCTTCTGGGTCCCCCTCCAGCACTGGCTGCCCTCACTGACAGAGTACAGGAGTGGCTGTGTACTCTATCTGTAAGGAGCTTGGCAGCTTTCCTGTTCTCTCATAAAGGTATATATTTTTCTCAGAGGATCTAAAGATGTCTGAGTCCTCATACTAATGGCACTGTAACTGACCTGGGACTTGAGACAGACAGCCACTCGCCCTGCTTTTTTCTCCATAGCCTCACGTTCACCTTGGAGAGGGGTCTAAACCTGCTGTGTTCCTGTGTGTATGGAAAACATCTCAGCCAGCAGGTCTGGAGTCCAGCTTCTCTCATCCTCCTGCTGCTTGAGTTCTTAAGCTGTGACATAAGGAGTTCTTACATTCTGTGGAAAAATAATAACTGTGTTCTTACACACATTACATACAAATCTATTACTAGGAAGCTTGGAAATGCAGCGCTAAAATTAAAATTTGTCTCTAATTCATCTCCCTGATTACTTGCTATTCTATTTTGTCTAATAATGTTGTACAGAGTAGAATATACTGGATTTGTCATGCAAGTTTGCATACAGAAGGTAATGCAGTCTTTTTGATTTTATTATATCAGCACAATTTCACTTAGAAATGCAAACTGTATAGGCACATAGCCTATCATTTTTTGGAAAACTTATGTACCTTTTCTTACTTCACAAATGAGTTTCCTTGTATAAGGACTATAAAAGAGCAGAATACTACAGTGCTCACATTTCTACTACTTTCTAGAAGAAGAAACATATTTAGCAAGTGACCCTCCTTTTTGCTAATAAATATTTTATGTTATAAGGTAGGAAAGTGAGCAATTTTGTCCAAAGTGCAGTTGTGTGTTGTGTGTTAGAACTGGAGTCTTTCAAGCAAAAGGTGCTTCACATCAACAACATGGGTAACAGCTCTTTGCCTTTTAAAAAATAAGATCATGTCACAACCATGACATATGGCTTTAGTTCACTACAGGGCAAGGATTTGTTGGTCCAGTAATAGTGTTTTGTATACAAACACTGTGGTTAGGATCTGGTTTTAAAGTGCGTATTTTGTGTCAGTGCAGTATTTGGTCCCTATACCTCCATATTCTGAATACAGCATGTTAGTGCTAAAGGGGAGTTTTTCAGGCTTTGTGAAAGTGCCTGCTGAAATCTACCACTGAGCCCTAAGTGAGCTTGTCAACAGTATCTGTCACAAATATTCCCAGAACTGCCTGTAAGTGGTGTGGCATTTCCCTGCAGCGGGGTGATTGAGGTGTATGAGTCCCTCTGAAAGGCACCGAGTGATCTTAAAAGTTTTTGGGAACTTTACCCATAATAAACAACACATTGATATATATTTATTTTAGCATTCCCAGAGTCCAGGCATTATTTTTTTTTTTTTTTTTTTTGCTCTCAGAAGAAATGCCAAAAGCTGAGTATGCAGCTCTCCCTTCTTCCCAGACCTTTGTTGACTCGCAGTCCCCATTCTGCGGCACTTAGTCAACTGCCATGGGAGAGCTGCTTGGCTGTATGTTCTGCCTAGCCCTCTTCTGGATTCAAGCATTGTTAGCCTTAGTTGGTGCTATTATTCACAGCATTGCCAGGGCCAAATTCAGCTCATTTGTCAATGGGAATTTGCGGAAATTTTTGAGTGGAATGAATTTTCCCCCACAAAAGAGCAGATCTCATGAATCGCACCCCTGAACATCTAACATCATCCTGGTTTGCCATTTAAGTCTTGTGTCTTGATCATCTTACACTCAATATTTAACTTAGGAATCGTTTCTATCACAACTGTACTTGGCCTTTGGTATTATTAGGTAGCATGAAATATCCTCAGTGATGGTATGAAAGTTATTTCCAATAGGGCTTATGAAGAACAGCTGAGCAAGTACGACCTCCTGACCTCCAAGTGTTTGTTTACTGGGAACTATATTCCAGTTCTCTCCATTTAATCTGTCTTGGACCAGGCTGACATTCCCTGGCTAGATTTATTGTATCTCTAGGGGCTATTACAAACACAACATTGTCACCGCTTATCTAGTGAAATGATAATGGGATTATATTCCCCTAGTGATAATGGTACGGCTATGTTCATTTTTAATAGTAACAAAGCAAAGTTTGATTTCATGTTCGGTGAAGATAATGTGTTACAGGGGAAAAAAACAAACCATTCAAAAAATATTTTTCTTTCAAGCAAATCAGTCATGGAAAATATTTCTTAGTCTGTCTTATTTGTAAATCAAAGCTTCAGTTTGTGTATATAAGCAGGCACACTGTGCCAGTTTTACAGAAATAATAATAATGAGGAAAACTCAGAAAGCTCTGGTTTCCCTAAGTCAACAGCCCTGGATTTTGGAAGCTGGTCATGATGTGGGTTTTTTTTGTGTGTATATTTTCCTACATTTGGTCACATATCAAAAGACAGATGCAAGAGACCAGATTTGCATTTCAATTGTATTCAGTTATATTCGAGGAGTCCACAGTAGATTCATTTGTTATCAGCGGTGTTAATTAATATTATTAGTAGCACTATTTTTTATAATTGGTGATATTAAGATTAATACCATAGCCAAGTTTTGGTTTAGTATCCTGTGTGTCAGGGAAGGCTCTTAAGTGCATGTCTTGACTAGATTTACTGGTTGCTTCTGGTGTAATCAACATCTCTCCGTGTAATGTGTGTTCTTATTTTATCTCCCAGCTCAGGTAACAAAAATCAAATTACTTTTTAACTTCACTAAGTTGTACATTAACAAGAGGTTTGCCTTTCCTTACTTTAGGAAACCAAATTATTGTACCTCTCTTTTTTTTTTTTTTCTTTTTTCTTTTTTTTTTCTTTTTTTTGGGGGGGTGGGGGGGGAAGGAGGGAGAGTACTGCCACTGTAATGCTGACCTTCACAAAGTGGTCCTATTGTTTTGGTGACTGACACTGTAGTGACTGCTCTGTTGGAATTCATACCACAGTCAGCACAGATGAAGCATGCATCTTTTTTTATGAACAAACAGCATATTCCTCCTAAAAAAAAGTGTTGTTGTCTGATAATTTCTTCAGCATTTTTTCACTTAAGGTGACAATTACTTAATTGCTTTTACTTAAAAGTAATCCATGAAAATTACAGCTTACATTCCAAATCTCCTATTACAGGTTCCATCTAAAATACTTCAATGAACAAGAATAGAAAATGCCCAAGAATGAAAAATAGCCTTCTTAAAGCCTTCTTCTTAATAGCCTAGAAAGCCGCCTTCTTCTTCTGTGTTGGCATGTATTACTTCAGTAGCTGTGTTTCTATGTCACAAGTTAGCTAATATCTCTCTTGAACTGCAGTAGGTTGTGTTCCTGGGTACTTTTTTTTTTTTTTTTTTTTTTTTTGCAAGCCAGTGATGAGGAATATCCCCACATACCTTACTGCTCTGAGGATCTTATATTCCTTCTTCTAAATTCAGTAGCAAATTCCTAAGAATGTAAATACAACCAACATCACCGCCCATTTTGGCAAAGCCAAGGGTTTGCTCAGGAGCATGCCACTAACAAAAAAAAACCTGTTTCTAAAGCACTGTGCTCTACACTTTTGTATAGGAAAACCCAAGAACTGAGTTTTTGCCAGTATGCCTCTTTCTATATCATAATGAGGTTAGTTCAGGATTTTATCAGAGTAATGTGAATTTGATGCTTTTATACTGATATATGCATGTTAGTTGGAAAAAATGTAATTTATTTTTTTTTTCTGCATATTATATGCATGCCTCCTTGCTTGGGCCCCTTATATTTGAGATCAACTTACCATGTTGCTTTTCCACATTGTTTTTCCATGTTGCCTTAGCACGTTCATTTTCTTTTCCTGTGTCAGTATCCCATAAGTGACAGAAAGGCATCAAGTGACTGTTTTGGACAATTCCTACATGATTCAGTGGGTTCTGTATGTAGTGCACTACAGGTAGAGGTCAAAATAAAATGAATATGATTAATACCAATTATTTATCACATGTAGCAATATTTCTTTGGGAATTTCTTTCCTTCTTTATCTGCTTTCACAAAAGCTCTTCCACATCTGAATCAAAGTCATCCTCCTCTTTGCACTTCTGTGTCACATGAAGTGAGCATGTAAAAATAAGGCAGTGTACACAAGCACTGACAGATTGTAAAACTACTAAAATAATCTGAAACATAGTTTTCAGTTAAAACAAAAATGAAACCAACCTCAAATTGCTGTTGGATATTATACAGGTAACTGCCCTTACACTCTGGTGTTTTGTTTGTTTGGTTTGGTTTGGTTTGTTATTGGTTTGTTTTTGTTTTGTTTGTATGTTTTTGGGCCAGTCCTCCAAATGGAACAACCTCTCTCTTGTTCATGGTACAACCTATACACAGTCACCTACGTACAGCTTCCTACTGATTTGTAAAAGATAGTAGTGATTGAAGTTGCTCATAACCAGAACTGCAACATGTTCTACTGAGCAAAATGCTGTGCTTAAAAGGACTTGTTCCCTGAACATTTTCCAGTGCAATTCAGTTAGATGAAGTATCTCTATTGCATTTTACTTGGGTGGGATTTTGAAAAAGGCAAAAAAGGGGAAAAAACAATGTTTAACTGATCTTGGTGTCAATTAGAACAAATATGCATGTGCTGCTACCCTTCTGCAACCTGCCCACCCTACATTCAGCTGATGTCCAAATGAGATGCAACCCCATTCCAAACAACAGTAGGAATGCTTCTGACAAAACAGACAATAATTCTTCATACCAAAAAAAGTGTCAATGATCCCCCAGGGCACTACATTCCCACAGAAGCCTGGAATGTGCTGCCCTGTGTACACATATATGCAGTAGTCAGAATATTGCACATACTCAGCTCATGGTTGATTACTGGATTACATACTGCTGCAGAATATATCACACAATTCTGAAAGAAATAAATCAGTTCAAATTACACACTTATTTTTTTCCCCCCCCTCTGGGCAAAAATAAGCTCTTGCAGTGCTGCTTATACATTCCAGTGAGTGATCTGGTGAAGTACACACAGTGACTAGGAAACGAATGCTGCCCTGAGAATCCTAACTGTAGCATTTACAAGCATGAAGAATGTCCTATTTTGCTGGGCTCAAGGTCCCTCTAGCCCAGTAGTCTGTCTCTAGCAGTGGCCAAACAGAGAGGAAATATGCGGGGATATTTTTCTGGAATGCACTCCCACCTCTGGCTATTTGCAGCTCAGGGATTCCTGAGCAGTTTCACTGCACTTTTAGCACATTTTACAAACATGATGAAAGCTCTCCAATGCAGAGGAGCAGACACAACAAACGCAAGATGAAAGGTTAGAAATTAGGAATAAAACACTGTAAGCTGGGCTGCCAATTCATTTTGATTCAAGTCTCAAATGTGCCGTTGCATCTGTTGTAGTTTCTTTTGGCTACACCAAGTAGTGTTAATGTTGAATTTAAATATCACTCTGCAATGAGGGGCCAGTTTTACAGGTGTTGTATGCCTGTAACTTGCTAAATTCAGTGAACATAGTGCATAGTTATCAGCATGGGCCATAAAGCTCAATATCCTAAAGAAGAAAATCTCCCCAGAGTGATGGAAACTTAAAAAAAAATAAATACGATCAACTGTAATTATCCCACATCAATACACCTTAAGTCAGGGGAAGGCTCTGAATGTGAATCTAGAGACTCTTAGCATAATTTTACATTTCCCTTCAGTTTTAAGAGATTCTTATTAAGGGGGAAAAAACCTTATATACAAGAAAATGCAAATTGCCAAAAATATGCTATAAATGTTCTATATATTTTTAAAATTCTTCATATGTGTTTTGTCTTTTTATATCAGATCTTTAAAACAAACTGAGATGGTCACATTTTCAACACTAAGAATAAAATAGTACCTTTTACATTATTTTCTGTTTTTTTACATGTCTCCGAACTTAGTAGGCATAATGTACCAACAACTACAATACCAACATATTGACAGCAGCTGCTTTCTGTATTATGAGTGCTCTACCAGTTCTCTCAGCATCCATGTTACAAGTCACAAATATTATGGAGTACACCTAAGCTCTACACGTATTTCTTAGAGAGTAAGAACATAAATCTTGGTCACTTAAACTCAAAGGTCTTGATTTACAAAGTCACTAAGCATTTGTTGGGTATGATTCAAGTAAATACACAGAAATTGTTGATGATCTAATAGACCATGAGATGACAGCAGGACCATTCAGTATCAAGGCACTGTATCTTTTTCTCTGCATTTGTAGGGGTTCTAGAGAAATGAACCTGCACCAATCTACAAAGCAAGATAATATGGTAACTATGCATTAATAATAGCAAGGAAATGTGGCTTAATTAACATGGTAATAATGGTAATGGATATACCATGGTTATATGATAATGACAGTCAAGAAAGCCATATTTTCTTTCCCTTTGCTGTTATGGACGTGTTGCATGACACCAGGAACTTCAGCTATCTTCCTATGATCCAGAATTTGGTTCCACATTAACCAGTACTGTGTAGTGCAAGATCTAAGCTTTCTGATCCACTCATTCATTCCATCTTGGCCCACTCTGGACAGAGCAAGGAGCAATGTGGCAGCGTGAGCACTTGTTGGGGCTGGTTGTAAAATGGATGATGAGAGGAAGCATGTGGGTTAACAGCAGTTATATTGGCACACCTGAGAACTGTAATGTGAGGATAGGGATGCACAAACAGGATAAAAGCAGTTGGGATTTCTTTAAAATCCTGCTCATTTTACAGCTCCAGTGCAGAAAGCTGTCAAAATACCATTGAACTCAGTGGGCTGACTAGGGAGGAAAGAGAGAGCCTGCAGGATATACCGAGCTTTGGGGAACAAGAACAACTTAAGATTGGTCTGGCAGCCAGAAGATCACTTTTTATGACAACTGTACTCTTTTTGATAAGGCAGTGTAAGATCTACCAATGAAAACTGATACATATGAGTTATATGTTTACTAGTTGTCGTTCTCATATATAATTTTTATGCTATACTTTTTACTGTGTTGTACGAAATGAACTCTTTACTAACAGTAGAGCAACAAGCAGACTGCCGAGGTTGCCTTGAGAAAACTGTTCCTTCCTTCCATAATCAGTCAGATGTTTTGAGGTCCCTTCTCATGCCTAAATCATAAGGTTGGTATTACTGCTTTTAAGATACAATACACCATTGATAGAACAAAACTTTAAAGCCAATTAAATTTTGGCAATCTTCCTACCACTGGCAAAGTCACCCTTGTTAACAGTTCCCCTTTGTAGCATGTTTGCAGTGCAATCACTGATTTCTGGAAAGCTTTTTTGGCACTTCAAGATATTTTGAAATATCTAATGAATTTGTTTTTATGAACAATTTTAGACTTTACTCAGAGTACTTCAAAGCATCTTACTTTAAAAATAGGGCTTTTATGCACTCAAATGAGGTATGTATCTACATTTTAACACAAGGGAAAATACTCTTTAATATGTAGAACCTAGCTATACAAATAATAATTTATTTGCATTTTAACTAGCTAAAAATTTCAGAAATCATCTTATACAAATCTTTATAAACACTGTCTTAGTAGATGTGAGTAAGGAGATATCACTGCTCTACTGGAAAAAATTCAGAACATTCAAAACATCCTGGATTTAATATAAATAAAAGCTTTTGTGGCTATTTACTTAAAACAAAAATATCTGAATCTTAACAACCCCTTTTTCTTCAGTTTGTGTGGAAAGAATGTAATTAGGTTGGCAAAGAAGAAACACAAAATAAAATTAACTAGAAAGGCTTAATTTATAGTGAGATAAGCTTTTGTGAAGGGCAAAATCATTTTTAACAAAATGAGCCAACTTTACTATAAAATAAGCCAAATTTACTATAGGCTTGCTATAAGTTCAAACATCACCGGAGGGCATTTCAAGAAAAGGAAAAAAAAATAGCAAGCTTTTAATTTGTTTTGGTCCCTTTTCCCGCAAATGCACTGCAATACTGTAGTGTAGTCCTGCAAAGGCTTCCTTCTCATAGTGGCTATCTTAAAAATACTAATCTACTAATAGCAGTTGTATCCATGTTTAGTACACGAGCAGGGATTATATTTCATATTTATATATCAAATTTCATATGTTGTCTGCAAAACCATGTTCTGTACAAAAGCCATGTAAAAAGCATAGCAAGATAACAGTGGGCATGACTGTAGCAATAGAGTATTCTCAGGTACACTGGCAAAGTAATTTAAGGCTAAATCTACTACACTTTTAGCAACAGGACTCTCATTTTTGCAGTTTCTCATGATTTGTTTGGAAATAATTGTGCTGTATTTTTGTTTTGCTGGGATAAAGTGAAATTCTGCTCATAGACATACACAAATAAAACCCTTAGATAGGACAAAGTTCTAGAAAAAGATGCGGCTATGCAGGCAAAGCTTCATCTTTTAATGAGAATTACAATTCTGAATGCAGTCAGTACAATGAATGGCATCCAACAGATCCTGCTCACTTGTTCCCCTCCCTCCAAAACATTAAATAAATCATTTTTCTAATTCAGTTCAGATTTAATAAGAATTTGAAGTCAGCTGGAAAAAAGGTAAATGACTGAAATGCATGAATGCAAGGCAGTGAAAACTCACCCAGGAAGGCAAAAAACACATTAACAAGCAAAGTTAAAGGTATATGTAATTATGTGTAAAATTCATCTTTTAATGATTTCCAAAGACCTTATTTGAGCTAGTACAAAATTCTGCCAGCATAGCTGCATCGACGGAGGATCACACCTCCTCCCATCCACGCAGAATTGGTGCTCATGGTATTTGTCAGTCTTTGCCCCCCTGAGGAAGAAAGTAACACAGTGCAGTAGCTTCATTCACTTGGCACTCTTCAAATGGTAGGTAGGGTGGAAGAGATGAGTGAGCTTGAGGAAAACATTGGCATGGAGTCTCTGGACCTTCAAAACGCTTGCAAAGTGCTAGCATATTGAAGAGTTTCTGATCTTGTGTGTCTCTTTTCATTGCCTGAGGTGCAGGAATCTTTTTCTTGTGAGGTCATGCTCTGTCTCAGTGCACAGCTGAAGGGCAATGAGAGAAAGAAGCAACTGGGTGAAGGTCTGAGATCAGCCTGGCGAGTGGTAGCATTCAGGCGTCCTAGATTAAAGCAACTATATAACCACAGCCTTGTTTCCTGCCCACAAAATTCTTTTATGTTGAGCTGGGTTAATTTAACTATGTATCATTCACTGTTTTATAGGGGCCAGCATACAAAAATACACTATGGTACTGACAGAAGAGCCAAGGAAATATACCGAGACTATTCTTTCTGTGCTAACATATAACCAAGTGAATAGCTGACTTTGTGAAACCTGAGACCTGCTCCTGATATCTCCCACCTCCCAGAAGTCTATCAGCAGTACTACATAACAGCTAAAAAAAAAAAAGACCTCTGACACAGAACAAGTAACCTAATGACTGGTGGTGTTCCCAGCACTGCTCTAGTGTCACCACACCAAACTATGGTGAGTTTCATTCTCAGGGAAGGAACTATTTTGTGTTTCACTCTCTTTCCTTCACTCAGGAAGAGTGAGGAAGTGTTTTGTGTTTCACTCAAGGAAAGAACGGAACTGTTTTGTGTTTCACTCTCTTTTACTCCATAAAAGCAGGGAAATATTTCACTCCCCAGCCTGGAGCTCTCCCAGGCTGCAGCAAGCCCCGTTGCTCCACACAACCCCACCCGAGGCGGGCAGCCCCTCGGGGAGCCCAGCACGACGAAGCCACCCCCGCCCTCCCCACGGCTGGGCACCAGGCCTCGCCCCTCCCGGCCGCGCCGCCATTTTGGGCGGGCTGCCCGCCCCCTCCCCTCAGGGGCGAGGCTCCCCCCGCCCCCCCCGCTCCCCAATGGGGCTCCCCGGCGGCCGCCCGGCCCCCGCCCCGCCCCTCCCCTCACGTCACGGGGCGGGAGGGCGGGGCCTTTTCCCGTCAGCGCGCTGCCGATTGGCTGCGCGACGCCGCGGGGAGGGCGCTGGTTGGCTGGCGCGGCTGCCGCTCGGCGGGCGGGCGGCGGTTGGGCGGAGGTGGCCGGGCGCAGCATGGCCGCGGCCGTGGTGCGCGGGGGAGCGGCGGGCTGGCGGCGCTGGCACGGGCGGGTGATGGGTAAGGACCGGCCTGGATCGCGGCGGGAGCGGGGAGCGGGCAGCGGGCTGGCCCCGGGCCCGGAGCGGTGCCCCCGGCTGGGCCCGCCGCCCCGCTGCCTGCCGAGCCTGGAACTTTAAAAAAATGCCTTGTGACAGCTGGGTTTTCCTTGGATTTTGGGGGTCAGGTTTGCGTGGCTCAGTTTTATCCCTCTGACAGGCAGGTGTGGAGAGCAGCAGTCGCTGAGGCGCAGTGGGTGCGGGTTGTGCGCTGCTAAAATTGAAACGTGTGTGAAATGACCTGCGTGTGTGCTGAGCACCCTTCGTTCACCACAGGTCCACTAACAGCAGCCTGCGACGTGTTTTTGATCTCCCTGTGTTTGGTGGCCGTCAGGTAGCTCTCTGGTCGTGCTTAGCCTTGAGAAGGACGCGCGCCTGGTTTGGTGGTGGTGGGCATGGCTGTGAAAACCAGCCCAGAGCACCCCGCTGACCCCTAAAACTCCAAAATGCGGTGCCCAAAGACACGAGGAAGGAGCTGTGGCTGAAGGTTTGGCCGCGGTGTTGAAGCGCTGACTTAGCGGCAGCCGCGCTGAAAGTCCCGTCGACTCTGAGAGGCGTTTATGGGATGAAGGACTAAGCTGTAAGGCTGCTTACCGGCTAAGCTCATTTTCATCCAGGTTTCCTCATCTCGAATGTCTGCGTTGGGTTGGCCAGCCTTTGCTGGAGTAGTCTAGGAGATGTGTTTTGAGTGGAGGTTTCATGGAGCGTTGTTCTGAGGGAAAGGCCGTGCTCGTGAAGGAGCTGTGACAGAGCTGTCCAGCCTGACAACAGCACGGGACGTGTCCAGCGTGACAGCTCTGTCAGTGGCCTTTTGTTGCTCACTTACTGGCTACACGGTGAGTTCCACTTAGACAACAAACCACGATGGATTGCTTCTTCTGTACCTTTATACCAAACTCTCAAAACTCGTATAAGGAAGATAGATGAGGGCAGACTTTGGAGAAGCATCTTGGTTATGTCTGTTTGTGTGTTGGCAAACTGGAGAGTTGACAGAGACCGTGGTGTCTTGTCTTGCGATCCGCAGCTGGCAGTCGCTTACAAAGGTGTTTCTTGGATAGGGTGTATGTGACTTTGCTTAAAATACATCTTTAAGGGTGTGGAGGAATCCTTCCTGGGGACTGCTAGCAGGGGTGAATCATAGAATCATTAAGATAGTCTTAATGATTCTATCATCTATCTATCTAGATCATCGAATGATTCTATCATCAAGATCACCTGGTCCAACCATCCCCTACCACCAATATCACCCACTAAGCCATATCCCTAAGTACCAGGTCCAACCTTTCCTCAAATACTTCCAGGGATGGTGAGGGCTGGTGGTGTTGATGAGGTAACATGGCTGAGAAAGTAAACGAAGATTCAGCAGCTGACGGAGCTGTTCATTGCAGAAGAGAGTACCCTGCTGGAGCATGCAAGTGTCCTTGCAAACACTTTTGGATGAGTAAAAGGGACCGATTCAATTAACAGCCTAATAGTACGTCTGTTGATGCACTAGCTTTGCTTGAATTGTCAAATGGTTCCATGCTCTGGTGCAGAGAAGTATTAATTACTAAGCAAGGATTACAACGGAAAGACCTGCAGCTCTGAAGTCCAGCACATTACTTAATTAAGGGATCAAGTGTACGCTTGATGCTCTTTTTAGATGAAAAGTACTTACTACACGCTTTTGTCTTTAGTACATTAACAAACATTTAATGAGGTATAGCCACAGATAAGAAAAATGAGGTAAGAAGACTGACCATTACAAGATAGTGTGTCTGTTTTTCATCAGTGGGTCTTTACAGAGTCAAGAAGAACCAAGCAGGACGTTTTCTGTGTAAAGCTGGCCAAATTTAGTCTTGTAATCTTAAATTATGATTTTGGCAGAGTGCAGTTCTCAAAATCATTGCATAACCTTTAACAGCCTCTGACCCCCAGGCAATTTAAATTCCATTGGCAAAGGCTTCTAGGAGCAGGAAGACCTGATTCTGCCTGTGTGCAGCTGACCTCACGAACTTCTATGCTTCTCCATCCAGTTCCCTCCAGGATCTACTTCAGTAGAGGCTGCACGAGTTTCCGCAGAGAACTCTGCACAAAGCACAGAAGCTTTCTCTGAGCCTTTGTTTCAAAGTGGGAAAGAGAAAAGAGTGGTGTTTTCTCCTGTACTTATACCAGAATTTCAGGTGCTGAATTTGGCAAGAGCCCTAATTTGGCTCATGCTGAACCATCATCATGACACTGTCCTTGTCAAACTTCTTCATATGCAACTGTACTTTCTCATAAAGCAAAACGAGTAACTTCAGTGTCTGAGCTTCATCCCACCATGGTCATCTGCCCGTATTCATGTTAAATCTCTCTTGAGTTAACTCAGGATTCACTGATGCAGAGGGATCAAAAACATTAGTGTGACTTGCAGCTGCTCTGATTAGGGCATTCATGTGGGACAGGAATTTGTGGGCTCTTATCCCTTGTGCCGGATATATTGATTACATTTGACTCTGGAGCTAGGGATTCCATTGCAGGAGCTAGGCACTTGTGAACATAGTTTAAGATATATTTGATACAGCCAAAAAGTAAGTAAAACAGCTGAGATTAGAACTGGAGAATTACTGATTTCTCAGTCCTGTTGTTGGCCATGTAGGCTGTGCTTTCTTTCAGAGTACAGGCATATTGGACCTTTTCAGGCCCACTGTCTGTGATCCTATCCAGCTACTAGTTCCTTTATCTTTGAGTACAGAAAGACATACCCTGCACTGCATGTTACAGTGTCTGGTCACTCTACTATTTGCAGTGAATCCAAGGTACCACTGGAACTGAAATCCTTCCTAAAAGTTCTAAAAATCATTACTTTATAGTGTAAAATGAAATGTAAGCCTCTGAAATGATCTCCTAAACCTGTAGCTGCCATCATTCAGGTTAAGAAGAAAGTGACTTTAAGCATCTTTACGTAGTAGCTTGAGAAGACTTGTGTGTAAGGTCACTGACGGGCCAGGTATTTTGAGGACAGGATTAAGGACAGGATGCAGCCTGTGCATTTCTCAATTTCCTCTCTTACTTTGGTCGAGAAAAAGAATTCAGAAATTCATGACCTTGTACTGAGTTTCTTTATTAAATTATTTTTAAGAAAAAATTTTTATGTGATTTCATAGAATTAAATCAAGTGCTTGTATCATAGGGTAGCTTTTCAAAGCAAAACATTTTTATCTGTATTGTCTGTAAGCCTCCAGTATGGCAAGAGGGTCGTGAATAGATCCTCCTCATCAGTGGAGTCTTCATAGGCTCGAGGCTCTCTGAGCACTAATTCCCTCAATAGACAAATGAAGAATCTCCTGGGAAAAGCCCAAATTCTTTGAAGTCAATGTAGCTGTAGCTGGTTTTGCTGACAATTAATTTGATGTACAGATTAATTTATGTTGCTGACTCTGTTTCCAGTGAAGGAGTATTAATTGCATAAATTACAAGTTGAATGTGGCCTGGGCATTTTTCCAGCCATGCAATTCCAGCAGGTTCCTGTAGATGTTCAGAGGAAAGTAAAATGGACTCGATACCACAGGGACAATTTCTGGCAACGCTTATGCAATTAATGGGATTAGTTAAGTACATGTGCATGTGGGTTTGCAGAATACGAATCCACAGATTATTGAATTATGCACTTGTTTAGAAAACAGTCCTGTGCTGTGTATCTGGAGCTGTGAGCAGTGCCTAGGTATTCAAACTGAACACCACTTTCTCTGTGAAACTGTGGAGTTTCATCTAATGTGAAGATCTGAAGAACCAAGCCTTCTTAAACAGCCTCTGTCTGGCAAGCCCCCGCTGTCGTAAATAGCCATTGAAATACATGCCAGGATTTAAAACATAGTTGATTCAAATTTAATTGAAATCAGCTCTGTGAGTTATGTCTGTGAGCTAATCGGTCCTTTAAAAGAGTTTTCCTGCATCTGAATGCTTGGGGACCAGGAGGTGTTTTAAAGCTGTTAGTCAAGTTATATAATTTTAAGTGGCTAACTTAGTGTTGGACTGGGAGAAGTTAAAGCAAACTAAGAAGTCAGAAAGTGAGTCAGGATTTGGACTGTTACTCTAAAAAGTCCCACTTCCCATGGGCTTGAATGTGTTGTAATTAACAGAGAACAGAAAATGGCACGTGACTGATGAGCCTTTAAGAAAAGATGTAATCAACACCGACAGTTGAAAGGGGAAATAGTAGAATGGGGTGACACATGACTATTAAGACTGATCTGGATGTTGCCTCATACTCCAGCCAATCCACTGCTAGCTATTTTGGGGATATTGCGTAATAAATGGTTTTAAGGAAGGAATTATAGTAGAAGAATGAGTTGGTTTCTTGGGTATTTACACCGAGAGGAGCTGCTTTGAGAAGTAATACACGTGCTCGTTGGCAATAGGTCTGTTGTTGCAGTCCAGTTACCAGGGGGTTTTCACGTCTTTATCATAAGACGTGGTAGGCAACCACACAATGTCATCAAAGCAACGCAGCCTTGTGTGACACGGTAGAGAAAAGCAAGGCAGGATGCAGAGAAGGGACGACACAAAGCAGCACGAGCAAAATGCCCTTCTCTGTTCCCAGTAGTTCCTGGAAGAACAAGACAGAATTACATCTGTTGAGGCAGGTGGCCAAGTGTTGATGTAGCTGAGATCTTTGTGGACAGTGGAGAGAGAAAAGCTGTATCTCACATGGCATGAAAGCTTTACTGGTAGATAAGATCCACTGGTATTAAGGGGCAAAAAAGGAAAGATGCTGAAAACCAGGACTTGAAGCTCCACGAGAAGCTGAAGGCTTCTGGCTAATAACAGAGCAGTTTAGATCAATGTAAGTGATGTACTGGGGAAGTCTGACTCATAGAAACTATGAGAAGAAAGAGACTTCAAGATGATGACTGTGACTGATGATGGTGTTTTAAGCTCTTTGTTCGTATGTTTCCAAGACTTGACATGTAGCACTTCTTAAAAAAGCAACATGTTCTTTTTTTGTGACTTATCTCAGTTTGCACTAAGCATTTTCCCAGGCAGTTTTCTTGTAAATTGTGCTACTTCTCCAGCTATGTAATTGCTGCCGGCATCTGTGGAAACTGTCTCAGACCCAAGTTCTCTCAACGAACCTGATTTATTAAACGTGGCACTTCCAGAATAGTGCTGGAGATGAAAGAGCATGACCATTGCTGGCTAAGAAGGAGCTTAAAGGCAGAAAGACTTTGAAATGATTAATCAAGTGTTATTGGCCTAAGGAGGATTCTTCGCTAAGCACTGAGACCTCTTAGAGCCTAGATCCAGCTTAGGCACTTCTGTGTGCGCTTCTGAGCAGCGGTAGCTCTGTAGTTTGCCTTCTTTCTGTCTGCTTAGCTGCCACGTGCCTTCGTGTTTATTCTGCATAACTTTTTCCCTTGCCACAAAGGAGACATTATCTTGTGTCATCAGCAAAGAAATCGAGGAACCACCAAATGTGTTAACATCGAATTAGGAGTGTTTAGAGTGATGAGAGTGATTACAGTACATGAATGCCTGCCACACTGCTTTCTATCCAGCATTTGATATGCCTGCAAAGCTACTGACTAGCCAGCATTTGATACTCACTAACTACTTGTAAAAAGTAACTGACTGAAACTGTCCTGTTTTCTGCTGGGTGTAGATCATGCCTTCCAGATCTGCCTTGTAGCACAGCAAATAGAATACAGCAGCTATCCTTGCAAGGACTTCATTTTGCATTCATACTGTAATCTATTCTATTTTTCAGTGTTTGCTTTTAACAGCAGCACAAGTGATTACGTGGCTCAAAGGTTTGGCACTGACTTATTAGGGAGACTCTCACTGTTAGATTTGGGCTTTATGTCTGACTGCAGGATGCGAAGAGACCAGTTATTATCTGTGAGGAGCCGCAGGAAACACAGGAGCAGCCTCAGTCCATTTCTAGAGAGCAGGTGCTATGTCCTAGGGCTGTATCCAAAGTTGCAAATAAGGAGTCTACAAAATATACATACATGAAAATTGATTGTGATTATCCAGTTTAGGATTTAGATGCTAACAAAACATAGACAAGGCTGTTTGTTTTAAGTCTGTGTTGGAGCTTCTCTCAGACCAAAACTCAGACGTTAGCTTTCAGGGATGTCGCCGAAGTTTGATAGTTACTACAATGTTTGAAACAGCCATGCTTTCATAATTAATTTTCTTTGACATGTAGAAAGTCATTTTGGGATGGTATTTGTGGCCCAATGTTAGCTTTACAGTTTAAATTATGTGGAATAGGATTCACATTTCTGCCCTTTTAAATATTTTTAAATATTTAAGTTGTCTAAACCATTGCAAACTGATTACATGCTAGCTTTTATTGTGTTATTTTTACACTTTAAAGTATGAAAATATTGATATTTCTTGTTTTGAAATCAGTGTGTTCTAGGGCAATGGCTTCCAAAACCCCTGTTGGATTCATTGGGCTGGGTAACATGGGAAATCCAATGGCAAAAAACCTGGTAAAACATGGATATCCAGTTATTGCATATGATGTGTTCCCAGAAGCCTGCAAAGAATTTCAAGACTTGGGTGCTCAGGTATAGTAATAAACTTCCTTTATACCCACAATAACTGTATTTATTGGATCGTGCTTGCATGTGATGTTTTTAAAATTATATTTTTGTTTGTTTGTTTGTTTTTGGTTTAGGTTAAGTTCTCATTCAAAACTAAACAGCTTAGTGAATACAGTCAGAATCTCTTCAGATTTTACTCGGAACAAAGACATGATTCCACCCGAAGTTATTTTCATGCTGCTAACCAGAATTGCTACTCTGCTGAACTTCTCTCTAGCTGTTACTTATTTATTTATTTTCCTTTTATGAGAGTAGGTTGATGGCCTATTCTTTCACCTTCCTTCTGCTGCTTCCTCCTCCCACAGGTCTAGATGGCCAGTGGGCTGCTTTTCATCTGGTTCCTACTTTGACCTTTTCAGGTTAGACGACCCTAGTTAAAAATTCCTGCTGGCATAGCTGTAAGGGTTATAGGGACATATGAGCTTTCCTGCTGCTTCAAGGTGCAGTCCTCAGGGGCTGGGGAAAAATCTAATTATTTAAGTGCTTATTCTCTAGGAGGCAAGGAAGGTTATGGTGAGAGAAGAGGAAGGAATGAAAAGGAAAAAGGAGAGAAGGAAATTGATCACATTAAGGAGGTTTACCTTCCTGCCATATACCCTGTGAAATCTTGGCCCTGTTCCAGTCAGTGCGATTGCTTTTGTTGATCTGTTAATACAGCCAGCAACCCATTCAGTTCCTCACACGGTTGGGGCAGTCTTTTCTGAGTGTCTGAAATGTATTTGTATGTTTTTGACATACTTCAAAGCTATAGTAGTGTAGACAGCATGGGTGAATGGATAGGTACATAAAGCACTGAAACAAAGAACGTGTTTGAGTAAGGAGAAACCAATGCAAAAATAATACGTGAAAGAAGTTTTCTAGCAGGGCAAGGAACTTTGAGGTAGATCTAGATAAAGGAACTGTATGCCTTGAAAGTCTAAACTGGTGGAGCTAATTACAATTGTTTTAAATAATTTCTGAAAGGTAAAATGATAAAGTGCACCTGTTGATAATTAATTGCAGTTGCCCTTAAATAATTACAGCATCTTGGCTTTATGTGGGAAAGGAGGCTTTTCAGCTTGTTTTCCTAGCTACTATTTTCATTTCCTTAAAGTAGCTGAGACCCTTGGGCATGAACCAGATCTATGTTGAGCAAGAGGCCTTGCAATTGGAATGGTTTGAACAACTGGCTATATTTTAATTCACTTTCTGCAGTGGGCTCTCTTTGCTGTGGCTGCCCCCTTGGATGATTTATTGCCATAGCAGTAGAATCCTTAGCATCCACTGCAAGACTTCATGTATGATATTAAAGGTGAACTATAATGTTTTTGAAAATAAAGCCCAAAGTATGTTTTAAGATCGTAAATCACTAACAGAATACGTGGGTAGGCTTAAATACAAATAAAACACACTTTAAGAAAATATTTTAACATAACTCCCTCTTTTTGATCTACAGGTGTAAATCCTACCCCAGTGTTTTTTTCAGAACTTAGAAACTTGTGGGTCCAGTGGGCCTTGTAGAAACTGATGTAGAAGGAACATTGGGCTCCAAGGGCTGCTTTTTCTTTGTTGTGGCTTGTAGGGTGAAACTGTCAGGAGTGTTATGGAGGTGAAAAGATGTCCCCCAAGAGACAGTAAATGTTGTCAAATGCCCATTGTTTAAAGTCAGCGCTATTGCTAAGGTATATGGTGGATGACAAATGTTTGATTGTAAGTCTACATATTCTGTGACTCCACTTCATTATCCTCCGAAGTAAGAACTGGGAGGTGTGTCAGGAGGCAGCCACCTGCCTACTGATGATGACTAGTAAGGGGAAAACTGCCTGAGCAAGAGCTATTCACCCCTCCATCAGCTGGGGAGAAACTTGGATGAAGGTGCAAGGGGACAAACAAGAGAGAACACAGAGTAGTTCTGTAAGTTGCCTGTGCCTTCATTCTGTACTGTCTCTTTTGTCTGCCTCATAGTTAACATTTTCTTCCTCACACAGTGAAGTGTATATATATCACAGTTACTTTGCTTCAGTTTACATATCTTCAAATCATATATCAAATTTGGAAAAGCTACTGAAGTCATCTGATGAGTCAAGCAGCAAAAAGTGGAGCTTTCTTCAGTGTATTTAGTGAGAATAGCATTGCAGGCAAGTAGCTCTGTTAATTGGCTTACAGTAAATATAAAGAAAAATACAGGAAAACATTTGGAAGAAATATAAGCAGATGTGCATGTTGGAGGGCATAAGCTGATGACAAGTAAGAAGAAGTTTCCCCTATCCAGATGCATACTGCAAAAATTTGCTTGAACTGACTGGTATCAGAACACGTATGGGACTTGGTGGGCTGCTAGTCTTACCTGGTATGATCTATGTTAGCAATCAGCAACTAGTATTTGGTACATTTTTTAGTTACACACATATTCTTAATAACTTCAAATGCTTACTGCTTCTTAATAGCATTCAAAACATTCAAGTTCAATGATCATTCTTATGCAGGAAGTTCCAAATAAAAGGAGTTTATTTAAGAATCAGCTAGGTAGGTTTCCTCTGGGATTATTAATCATATTTATTACAGTATCAAAGAGCCAAGAATGACAATTCTCATTTTAATTACCACTTTTTTTTGCTACCTAATACAGGTTAGCGAAATGATTTTCCTTCGTACGGTTGTGGAAGTAACTGTCACAGTCAGTGTGCATTCCTAATCTCATTTTCTTCATTTAAAAGACATTCTAGTATTTTGAAAGATGTGGATGGAAAAAATGAATTTCTGTACAGAGGACTGCTGTACTATGTCTTCTGTATGTATTGCTTAAGCTTTGTTTCAAACTGTAAGACAACAATAAAACAGTTGTGTCCTATCTACATAACAGAGTGGAAATATGAAGCTGATGTAGTTTTAAAGTTGTGTGCCCAATATAGCGTGTTTTTCAATTTCTTGTTGAAATGGGCTACAGAGTCTTCACCTGTTAACTTGCAAACCTTTGAGAACACTGGAGATAATATTTTCAGATCAAGAAGTTGTATATAAATCCAGGTTCTAATTACACACTTCCTCTCTACTCCTCTAATAACACACATTGGGACTGAACTGAACCAGAGATACTCTGAACTAAAGACAAAGGTGTCATACTCCTACATAAAAAGCTAGGCTCTCCGGTCTCCAGGGAAGAGAGTCATAAACTTAACTAATCAGGTATAGATGTTTTTCTGCTTGTAATTGCCTCATTTATTCTTCCTAATGTTTGTTCTTTGGACTAGGATATGTTTCCTTTTTGTATCTGTGTGTTATACCAGATGTTTTAATGTAATATTAATTTATACTTAAAAAAAAAAAAAAGGTTAAGTCCCATCTAAGACAGTTTTTTTTTTTTTTTTTGAGAGAGCTCTTTTCAGTGAATATACAGTCTTCTCTTCTTTCACTTATTTTACAATAAATAGTAATCAGGAAGTTTATTTTGCTGTGTTCCAGAAGTCCTTTAAGATGTTGCTCATCATTTCTTCCAAATGTGTGTATTACATGCTCTCTTAGATGCTGAGAATTTATAAGAACATTGTATATTAGAATATAATATATTAAGATATAATTGCCTTGAGTATCAAAACTAACACAAAATGATAACAAATACCTGTACTTGGAAACAGATTGGGTGTGGTGAAATGAGATCATTGATTTGTTCATTTGTCTACCTTATAGAAAGGAATCAAATTTTCAAGTAGCTTTCAAACTGCAATTTCCTTAACCCTAATTCCATGTGATATGGAAATTGTGATTTACCCATACTGAATAAATGCATATGAAATTGTATTTAAGACATTCCTTATAATTTAGAGACTCAAGGCACATAATAGATCTAGCAGAATAGATCATTGTGACATTAAGGTTACTCTTTATCATCCAGTAACAGCATGATACTACAAACCTTATCCGCAAACAAAACCTACTTTCTGCTCACAGAATCACAGAATGGTTTAGTTTGAAAGAGCCCTTAAAGATCACCTAATTCCAATGCCTCTGCCGTGGGCAAGGACACCTTCCACTAGACCAGGTTGCTCAAAGCCCCATCCAACTTGGCCTTAAACCCTTCCAGGGATTTTCCAGTGCATCCCCACCCGTACAGTAATTAATTTTTTCCAAATATCTAATAAAAATCTACTCTCTGATAGTTTAAAGCCATCATCCGTTGTCTTATCCCTACAATCTTTGACAGAGTCCCTCCCCAGCTCTCCTGTAGGCCTCTTTAGGAACGAGAAGGCCACTGTAAAGTCTCCCCAGAATCTTCTCCAGGCTGAACAACCCCAACTCCCTCAGCCTGGCTTCATAGGAGAGGTGCTCCAGCCCCTTGATCATCCTCATGGCCCTCCTCTGGACTCGCTCTAATAGGTCCATGGCCTTCTTGTGGTGGGGGCCCCAAAGCTGAACACAGTGCTCCAGGTGGGGTCTCATGAGAGCAGAGAAGAGGGGGAGAATCTTAATTCCTCATTTTCTCGTTTTAATTCCTGCTTGGAACTTCTCCTTTCAGTAGAATACCTGAATTAATAAAATCATATTTAAACCTCTTGTGCTGATGATAAAAGAATAAGCTGTAGTTTTTTGTTGCTATTTTCCTTAAGCTATATTAACAATGCATTTTTTAAAAATAAATTATTTAAAACTAATATTAGACAAAAATCCTACTGGCATATGCCTTCTTGGAGTTAATTGGCAAAACTCACTACTTAGCTGTCAGTAATTCACTTGTTGTGTACATACCTTAAATACCATACCATTGAGAATGAAGTGGTGAAGGTATGACACCTTTAAAGTTAAATATGTTTATGTAGCAACAAATAGCTACAAATATGTTTTGAAACTTGTTTAGACATTTTGGTGAAGGATGCTTGAGCTGATCATTTTCTTCTTCAAAGATGTCAATCAAGATATCATGAGAAACATCAGTTAGTTTATTTGACTTTTATAAGGTGATGCTTGGAGGTACATTAAGTCTTTTTTTTTCTTTTTTCCTCAGTCTTTCTTTCTTTCAACACTGTATGTAAGCCAAGAAAATAAAAGTGAGATCATACTTAGTGTTGTTCCTCCTTAGAAACATTATAGAACAGTATTTTGTACAGAGGCATGGCTTATTAGTGAGTTGAAGATTCATGAATGGGTTGCAGACATCCACTTGTGATGTTCTGAAGGAACTTCCATAACAGGACATCCTTTTTTTTTTTTTTTCATTTTTTTTTGTTACTGGATCCATTAATTGACATTTTCCATTATGAGGGCAAAGTTTGTCTTGCATTCTAGCTTTTTTACCTAACTTAATTGTGTCTGATGACCTGCAAATACTTAAAACAGACTCAGCTGATGTTTCTTTCTCAAGAAGTGGAAGCTTACTTGCTTTTTTTTCTTTTCTTTTCTTTTAAAGGTAACGGATTCCCCAGCAGATGTAGCAGAAAAAGCAGACAGAATTATTACCATGCTGCCTTCTAGTCCCAATGCAATAGAAGTTTACACAGGAGCAAATGGAATTCTAAAGTAAGGATTTGCTGTAGTCTGAAGAATTCCCTCTTGTACTCAAGCCTGTATTACACTGCTTGTCAAATGATCATTATTGCTGTAACCCTTGCTGCACCTTCAGGGCACTTAACTTGATGCTCTCCTCTATTTTCTTATTGTTGGTATTTCTAATTACATGAGTTCTCTTCACCTATGCTTTCTCCTGAATGGCTTGTGACTAAAGTCAAATTTTATTTCCAGTAGAATAATAATTTATGTGAATTTGCGACAACCCAACTGACCTACCTAACTTCTCAGTTGCATGTGTCTTTTACCATTAAGCTAATGTACTACAGTAAGTGCAAGTGGAATATTTGCTGGCAACAATTACTTGCTCAAATGCTTTTTTCTTTGACATGAAATCCTATAAATGAAATGTTCTGAAGAGCTGCTGTTGTGTCTCATAGTATTAAAGTGCTGACATAGAATAGCTGACAAGACTTTATTGATTTCTACTCTTGTTGTCCATTATCTTGGCAGACTCCTTACTGTTGATAAAGGAATTCTAGGATTTGTAGGCAAAAATGGACTATTGAGCAGTAAGAGCCAGGGACTTATGTAGTGTTATATTTCACTTGAAACCAAATCCTCATATTGGATAAACTATAGCAATGTCTCCATCTATTCATACTTAAGAATGAATATCACCATTACAGTTGTCTCATTATTTTATTGGAGATGATAGGGTTTTCTTTTTTGAGTATAGAAGGTGACTTAATCAGCTTTCCATTTTGGCTTATTGGAATATACTTTTATACACAGAGGTATTTTTAACAGTAATACGTTCTAAATGCCTTGAGGTTCAGTGGTTTCAGGCCTTTAAAGTGGATCTTGTACTGAAGCAGTAGACTGTTGGTTTGCTTCAAGATTCAGTGTCATACATTTTACCATAAGGCTTCTGAATACCTGAAAGGGCAGACATGCTCCCCATTCCCCAAACCATGAAATTAGTCTGTTTCAGAGATGATTGTCTTCAGATTACCATTTTTATACCCAATTGATTTGACGAGGGAAAAAAATGTAAAAGGAATTTGTCCAAAACCTCAGTTTTGCTTTGGCATGTTTCTAATTCAGATAGGCTTTAGTCTTTAGATTTGGTGAGAAAACTGTTTCATTTTGGTTTATTCTTCCATGTTTATTAACAAGAAAATATCTGAAGAGTTTGTTTAATCTGTAACAATGGTTTTATTAGCTTTTATGGAGGGATTCCAACTGAGCCTAAAATCCATTATTTGCAGAATTCTAATAGTGGAAATACTCAGAGTTTTTGGACTTGCCAAATAAATTAATAGTGTTTTAAAAGCTCTTGTGGCCACATGTGCATTGCTCTTAGCAGGATGACTGAGGCTACTCAGCACCTGTGAGGATCTTGCAGGATCTTACTGCTATCCAGCTTGCTAATGTAGGTGAAGAAACATACAGAAGACAAAAATATAGTAGATCATCTAAAACTGGTAAAATTGTAGTTATTGATTGTAGTCTATACTAAGGTGCAGTGATTAGAAAATGAAATAGAGGAGAGGGATTTTTCTTTTTTCCTTCCAACACAGGAAACAATAGCTGCTTTCTTCCCTTACTGTCCATCCTCTAATTCCTCACAAAGCAGGACTGAGCAGATCGAAGTCTGTAGCTTATGCCCTTCAGGAAGAAGGGTAATTGGATCAGTCCCACAAAGCTAGACAAACAGCTGTGGGAGAATTGTACTCAGGATGGCAGTGCTTTGAAGACTGATTGGCAGTGCTTACTGGTATAATGCAGGCAGATAATCTTTTGAGGAGAACAGAAGATATAGTAAGCAGTCTTGCTGCTGCAGTTTCTCAGCCTCCATATTTAAGAAAAGGAAGTGTCATTTGACAGTAGTGGTTAATCGTTGCCCTGAGTGACTAGTTCATTGATAACTGGTTAGACCTCACTCATTTTCTGAAGCTTTTTGAGCTTCACTGAAGAAAACATTGACATTAAGGGTTAACGTAGTCATCCTGCTGGGTGACCAGGGAGTCTGTGCCACTGCATGTAGTGCTGAACGTAAGAGGAGGTGATGTGCTGTATCTGCTAAGCTGGTTTTTGTTTGCATGTGTGCAAATTAACTGCAGCAGCTCATCTATCCTGTGAAAAAGGACTCTGTATATGGCACTGCTTTAATCTGGAGCTGTAGTGGGGTTCACAGCCACATGTGTGTATTGAGAGACTATTTCCAGCAATCCAGCTAATTCAGTGCAGTGAACCTCACTGTAGTCCCAACAGCACGCGAGGTGCAGGGAGGCTCTTTGTCTAATGTAACATGTAGCTTTAAATAACTCACCTTTTTATGACTGAAAAATTATGCAGTTTGATTTCATAGTGCTTGCGGGTCCAGTGGACATTAAATCACAGTGCAATTGAATGGAAAGATGGCTAAAGATATAATCAACGTTTTTGTTGTGTAGGCATTTTTAAAATTTAATTTAATTGCATTTTTTAATCACATACACAGCTTCTCATGTTCTGCCATTTGGGATACAATTCTTCTGCCTAAATTTACTTGCTGTCAGCGTGGAAACTTTGTGCCATTCTTTGCTTTTAAGTCTGTAATGGGCTTTTGTGGTTTTAGTTACTATCTTTATACAGAACAAATTGTAACAATAATCAAAAGAATACAAACAGGCTCTTCTAATAAGATGCTTAATACAATGTATATAGAAAGAAAACTCTGTTAAGCTATATTTGAAATTTTAAGCTACATTGGTGTTTAGTTCCATTGCTTAGGATGCATCTTCAGTGATCTGTATATGATATATTGTTCAAGCTTGCAGATTTTCCAAGTGTACTCCTTTCGTGTAATTTCTTTTACAATAGCATTTAGGAAAAAAAAATTTTTGTGTATGTGCCTGTGTGTTTTTGTTTGTTCATTTTTTATTGTGTTTTGAGTCAATCAAAACATTGTAACATATATACTTAGGAGTATACACACTGAGCAGATCTTGCTCAGTAGAATTTAAAGCATTACATTTAATTAGTAGTGTACCAAATAATATTTGTGTGGTTGTCATGCTGAGGAAAGTCATTTCCATGGTAGTAGTTGTAGATACCTAGTGCAACAGATATTTAATAATAATAAATCTTTATTCTAGGAAAGTGAAGAAAGGCTCATTATTAATAGATTCCAGTACTATAGACCCTGCAGTTTCAAAAGAATTAGCTAAAGCAGTTGAAAAAATGGGAGCTGTTTTCATGGATGCTCCGGTTTCTGGAGGTAAGTCTTCATTAACAGTTTACCTCATATTGGACAGCTTGTCTTCTTGCTAGCAATCTTAGCCACCACTCTGTGCCCTTACTGGTACAGCTGGTTGTCTTTGCTAGATGTATGGTATTCCTTTTTTGTTCCATTACATTAAAGAAAGGGCTGCCTGTTTTCTCTGTGATGTGTGCATGTTTACCTCTGTGTAAAGAGTTTAATGCTTTCTATGAAGCACAATGCTGTTTGTCATCTCTCGCCTGAAGGCAGTGCTGTTGTGGTAAGGGAGCTCAGGCTGGTTAACCTGATCTTTCAGTGTGCTGTATTTTTTATTCTTTGATGCAGTTGTATTACTGTCTTTTTAGGAGCAGATGAGAAACATTGGTGTTTAAGAAGTTACATGTTAATTTAGGAATTTTTTTAGGCTTACAAATATGCTTTGTGATACACCTGCACAAACTGAATTTTCACATGGTATGGTATAGTGGTTCTTTTAGTTCTTTCAGAGTGTTGTATTATGATGCAGGTGGTCAACATCTCTTCAGTCTCCATCTGTTTATTTCTGCTAGGAAAGACTATTTAGCTTCCTCTGGTTTTATAACAGTTAAATTCTGTGTATGAGAGATATTTATCTATTCTTGAAGTTGGAAGTTGGTACCTACTAATATCTGAGTATTGCATCTATTGTGAGAAATAATTTAGAGCAGGGAAGTCTTTCATTTTGTGGATAGAGGAGAGTAGAAGCATAAAATTAAGGTTTTGAAAACAGAACTGTAGCTAACTGTTATTATCGTTGAACTGTTATCTAAAACCTATAGAATTAGAAGACGAGGAAAACCCATTTTCTGTGGAAAAATCTTACGGATTCCTGTTATTGGTTTGGTTTGGTTGGTTGGTTGGTTTGTTTGTTTTTACAATCCACTGTAAAAATTAATCTAAATGGCATTGTGAGTCCTCTATTTTACTGTTTTAATTGAGGTAATTCAGATAGCTATACCTGAAAGAGAATAAAAATGAAACAGGTATGAGAAAATTTGGTCTTACAGAGTTTATCAAAGGTATGGTGCACAAGCTAGAAAGAATACCGAGCCTATATGTCAAATCATGAAGATGAGCGTGGGTGAGGTTCAAAACCTAATCATCTTTTTAATTTTCAAGTGAAAACTTAGGTATGATTTGGTAACACAATAGAAGACAAAGTGTTCACCACAATTCTAATGTGAAAAGAAAATAGGAAGAGTCAGAGCATATTCAAGGCTAATGGGAAGATAGGATTCTTGCTTCCAGCCAAAATATTAGTCCTTGCTTTATAAAGTTAGATAACTTGTCAGCATGGGAATAAAAACCACAGAAAAAAAGTACATTGTGGGTGGAGTATATATCTATCTGATCATTTTCTAAACATTGCATGGCCTTATACTTACTAGATTGGCAATCGTGACAGCTTTTATGTGGTTCTTTTCAATCCCTTTCCCCCAAATATGTTGTTTACCTGAGGGAATTATTTATCTTTTGGAAACATCTGTAATTTGTTTTTTTCCTATATTTTTTGCTTTGAGGCTGTTTATGCTATAACTACAAAGAAAGAAAGAAAAAATTGATTCCAAAACAACCCTAGCAGGTTTTTGGGTTTTGTTTCTTGAGAAAATGTTAATACTGAGACTGGGTTAATGTGATAAAATACAGTTGACTAGTCTGAATACAGATGGCTGTTTTGGTGTTTAGTGGTTTGTCTGAATACAAATTATTTGGTGTTTATTGTGAGTTACAGATTGAGTGGTATTATGAAGAAGGGGGAAAGAATTGATGTTTATCTTTCTGGTATATAATACGCTTGTGAATGCCAAGTAGCACTTTGTACAAATCATAGTTAAAGCGGGCAGTTGCTAGACAAATGGAGAAGTTAAGTATGCTAGAAAAACATTAATGTTATGCTTTGGGTTTTGTGTCTTTTAGAGCCTTACACATCATGTCTTTGGGGTATTTTTGTATGTCCTGACTGCATTGTTGGCCATTAGACAAAGTGCTAAATGGAGAAGTATGCTCAGCTCTCTAGAAATTGGCAGGCGTTATTGTGTTGCTGTGAAATGCAACAGACTTGGCAGGAGCGTCAGTGAGGGAGTTTGTGGGATAGAGTGAGGAGGAAGAGGAATCAGCAAGCCTGAACTGTCATCTTTAGACCTGTGTGTTTACTAGCTGTTATTGGCAGGTGATTCCACTGGTGGGTTTGGGTATTTTGGGTATGCCTAGTGGACATTAATATTCATCTGCACTGAAAACAAATCGTTTCACAAACTAAATAATATTTTGAAAGTTGCTTGGTCTATAAACCTCATGGAGAAATAGTGGTAATTTTATTCCTGTTCTGACATTGCAAATAAAGTATTTTAAGGCCTAGAGTTAGTGCTGGATTACGGTGGCTTGTTTGCAGCCTTACTTCTTAAAGGTTATTCCCCCTTAACCCTTTTCAGATGGGCCTATGCTGCCTGTGTAGTAGTGCTGTGCTCTTCATATGATTGGCCTACAGCATTTACTTGCAGCTTATAGTCAAGACCCATTAAGTAGAAGATAATACACCACATTACTGTAGTGTTATTTTGTATTAACTAACTTTGGAAAATACTTCTCAGCCCAGTAGTAGCATGCAGATTATGCTGCTAATGCTGTTTAGAGATAGCAGTCACTTAATCCTGGGATTAGGATCTCTTGTAGGTCCCCATGAGAAAGTTGTGCCACAGTTCCCAGTGCTGCCCTTTGTGAGCTCTTTGTGAGCACAGACAAATGAAGAACAATCTTCACAATCCACATTTATTTAATATGTATTTTTAAACATAGAGGGGTAAATTTATCTTCTTGCAAAGATTGGATTCTGCATCTTTGTACACATAAAAGGCTTTTAAAGTACAGATCATGACAGAAGCATATTTAAAACTGACTTCTGTTGCTACTGAAAGGGCTGTTGGCTTAGCACGAGATCTCAATTTAACCTTTAAGAATTGGGTCAAGAGAGTCTTCCCATTGATTTCACTGGAAGTATGATTCTTACCTGGCAGTTCAGAGCAAATTTTACTGGTGGTTTCACTGATGCTGCTGTAACATCTATTGTTGTTGAATTCAGTACACAAAATATGCATTGTCTAAAGTTGTACTGGGTCTGGCTGGAACGTTAACTTTCCCGGCAGCAGCCCATTCAGTGCCGTACTCTGTACTTGTAGCTGGAACAGCAGTGTTATCACACCAGTGTTGTGTCTACTGCTGAGCAGCAGTGGCACAGCATTGGGCCTTTCTCTAACCCTCCTAGGGGGTGGGCAAAAAGTGAAGAGAGAAACATCACTAGGGCAGCTGACCTAAACCAATCAAAGGGATATTCCATACCATGTGGTGTCACACTCAGCAATAAAAGGTGGAAACAGGAAGAAGAGGGGAGGGGTGGGCTCTCATTGAGAAGACGTCGGTCCTCCTCTCGAACACCGGCTGCGTGCGTTGAGGCCTTGCTTCAAGGACGTGGTCAATCATCGCTCATTTGTGGGAAGTAGAGAGTAATTTCTTTCCTCTGCACTTCCATATAGCTTTCATTTATTTTGTTTGTTTGTTTTCCTCCCTTTTTTCCCCTTTCCCTTTTATTTCCCCTTAGTTAAATTGTTTAGTTCATGGTAGTCTTTATTTAATTATTATAATTATTTCCCTTTAATTAAATTATCCTTATCTCAACCCGTGAGTTGTTCTTTGCTTTACTTCTCCCCCTCCTCATCTAAAGGAGGGGGAGTGAGAGAGCGGTTGTGGGGTTTAGCTGCCCAGCACGGTAAAACCACCACAAAAGTACAGTGGACAAAATGTTGTTGGTTGTTTGGTTTTTAATTTAATTTCTGATGAGATGGTTTCTTCATTGTAAACACTGTTAGTGTTCAGATAGTATCTTTGCAACTTTTTCCATTTCCACCAACTTTGAAATTAATGTCAGCTCCTGTTCTGCTCAAAACACGTTGTACTGCATTTTGCTGGGACTTCACAAGAAGATGTGCCAGCTTGATTACCTTTTATGTTTTTGGAGTTACAGGTAAAGTTTTAAATTCTGTTGTAGGTACGGTTCTGTGGATCTGATAAGGAAATTTAGGTAGGTCTTTCTCCTCGCTGTCTACTTTAGCTGAGATAGTAGTCAATAAGTCATCCTGCTAATTGTTAATAGCTGTCAGAGAGAGCTGCAGTCATGCTAAAACAGTAATAAACACTACAACAACACATTTTTTTTTTTAGCAACTGTGGGCTGGAGTAGATTAGAAAAAGTTGGAATTTCTATTCCAGCTGTCATTTCAAACTGTTTCATCTTACAGTAGTACTTCCATAAGCTCCAGTTAACCATTAAGTGGTGGAAAGAATATTACCAATAATAATTACAAAATGAGACTTCTGCTCTCTGGTAATGGAGACCTTGAAGCATGAACTACAGACTTGTGTGGCCAAGTCTGTCCTTCATATGGAGTAAAGAAAAACACTATTTAGCAATGCTGTGGAGATTTTTTTCTTTGATTTTTCAGTCTAATAACACTATATTTCATGGCTCCTCTCCTCTCCATAAATGAGAACATCTCCAAACTTGAGGGATGAATGTATTCAATTGCATGACTGGACTGATGGAAGAAATTAAATAGGCCAACTTGAAAAACTGGTGTATATTTCTCTTACTCAGACACAGAAGGTTTAATGCTTTTCCAAACGAAGTAGAGGAGAGGGCCTTACAGAAGACTTGGGAGTATGTCTATGCACACTAATGCTTTCAAAGATGATTTGAAAGATGTTTTAAGACAAGACTAATGAAAAATAGTAATGAGTGGTTCACACATTGCAGCTCTTAGAGTGTATGTTATATATCATATATCTATGTTATTTATATAATAACAAATATATATGTTATTTATCTAATAAAGCATCATCATCATCAACATGTTTGTATATTAAACAAAGCTGGTTTCATAGACCTCTCATTTGTTGGAGAACCTCAATAGAGCTACTTATTCTTGGCTTTCCTAGGTTGTATCTGCTTTGTTTCCATAGCTTTGTGCATTTTTAGAGAAATGCAATCTTATGACTTCTGTTCACATTTTAGCTGAATGCAACAGATCTTATTACTTTATCACAAAGCTTTTTGATTTAGGGACAATAGTAAAATTTTCAGCACGCAACCTTAATACTAAGGTAGTATGAAAAATGTTATTGAGTAATTCTGAAACTTAAATGAGGTGAAACTAGTACAGGAAGTAACTGATAACAAAGGGAAGGATCAGGTGTACCCTCATTTAAGGAGGCTGAAATGAGGACAAAGAAATACTTTGAAATCTGAGATGCTTTAAAAGCCTCTGATTCCTAATAAATAAAAAAAAAAAAATTGAAACTATTTAACAATTCTTGTGTTTGTCAAAATAAAGGCTGTTTAATAAAACAGGCCTCTGTTTTCTTGGAGAGAAGATGGAAGAGAACGGAGATCTTGAAAATATACACATTGTCAAACTGCATATTATGACACTGGGGAGAAATCACAGCAGCTGCCATTGCAGAAGGATGAGATAGTGCATTTACTGCTGTGCTGACTTTGTGAGGGTATTTTTCTTCTGTGAGTCTGTTACGCTTTTTATTTTACTTTTATGGAGAATGCAAAAGATAGTACACGGCTAACCAAGAACAAACAGATTTGTTGAGAGTATCATCTGAAAATGTTCACCGGGGTGGAGACAATCATTCCTACAATGACTAAAAGGGTGGAATGAGTGATTTTATTGAAGTGTAGTGTATATCTTGGCTATAAAACCGTGTGTAGTCTGGCCAACTAGTGACCAATGTGTAGGGAAACGTATCTGTCTCCATTTATTCAAAGGTGTAAAGATGAGTTATTCAGGCTGGCCCAATGGGATATAACCAGGAATAATAGGCTGGAAATTATTAAGGAAAGAAAAATGCATGCTGTGTCTACCAGGAAAAACTTCCTAACAACATTCTTCATACACTGTGGAATATTTTTCCAAAAGGGCTGGTTGAAGCCAAGTATCTTGACATGCTTTAAACTGTACCGGGCAAAGTGCTAGGAACTATTCTGTAGGGAAAAATCTTTAACTGGCAGAAGGATGGCTACATGATCTAATAGGTCTTTTCCATCTCTAATGTCTACAATTCTGTTGTGTTCTCACACATGGTGTTCAAAAACAGTTAAAGGAAAGCTGTCCAGATGGAAGTTGAAAATCCCTGTGGCACTCTTTGAAAAAGAGCAAGGGATAATTGTGGAATTATGGCCAACATTCCTTTTCTCAGTAAAACTGTTTCTAATATCCATGGCTGCATGCGAGCTGTTACTGAATTCCTAATAGCTGTTCTATTTACTTGTGGTTACTTTAATGCTCATCCCATCGAGCTTTCTGAGATATACAGAGTAAGAGAGATCTTCAAATTTCAGCCAGTCATAAATCCTAGGGAATAAAAACTAATTATTTTCATTTCTAAAATTTTGATTGCTTCTTCTAGAGACCTTTTAAAGTTAAGGAGATGCAGGTGTTGTTTGGAAATGTTTCTGGAATGCAGTGATAGCTTTGAAGCTTTCTACAAGATTTGTTTTGTTTTTAAATGTTCATAAGTTTGTTTTTTTTTTTTTTTTCTTTTTTTTTCTTTTTTTTTTTTTTTCTTTTTCTTTCTTATTAAATAGACTGTTTTATTCAAACAGTATTTTTCATCTAGTCAAAGAACCTAACATGACTCTCATGCTTGGGATGGTGGGGATGATCAGTACCAGACCTTAATAATGCCCTGACTCCTCCTGAATCATCCTGTACAATGCTGAATGTGGATGGCACACATCGACACTGAACCCAGCACCACAGCACACCAGGGCAAGATACCTAAACTGGAATAGGTAGCACAGAGCAGACCCGTAAGTACGCTGTGCCTTCACAACAGCCATCAGCATGAGGACAACCCTAACTAGCTGCAAGCACTGGAGGTGCCACTGGAGAAAATACAGCTGATTCTGAATCTTAATGCAAAGTCAATGTACTGGCACCAATTCAGTGCTGCCTTCAGCAGACTTTTTCAGTCTGCAGATGCACGTTCCTGTCGTTTAAACAAACAAAAAGGAAAAAAAAAAAAACAAAACCCACACCAATCCAAAGAAACCTGACTTGGTTAAGTGGATTTGGCTGCTGAAGACTTAAATTACAGGTTTTAATTTGTGTTTTACTTAGCAAGACACATTGGCAGATTTTACACTAGACACATGAGAACATCCTAAGTACCTGAACCAATGTCGTGGGACACGTCATGCAAACTACTCTCTTTTGCTTCTTTGTAGGCACATTAAACACAAACTACTTTAAAGGAGTGGAAAGAAAATAAACAGATGGGAGAAACTTTACAGATAAGGACAACTGTTCTTTGTTTTATAGTGCAGAGACCTTTGAGGCAGGCCTTTGAAAGTACATTGTTCATTGATCCTCTAAATGGCTGAATCCAAGATGAATAGAAGGGAAGGAAAGTTGATCTTCAGTTGACCTTCATCTGAGGATGCCAGTATTATGAGTGACTTCTGTTTTGTTTTTAAAATCATGGTGACATGTTGGACAAGGTTGGGATTTATGTGGGAATCATCTGAAGATCCTGAGCCATTCTAAGATGCTGATTTGTTGCAGAAAGTTGTCGTATAGTGTGGGGCATCTTCGTGTTTTGACAAGTTTCTTAAATTGTGCCAATAAAAAAAGAGGAAAATTGTTCTCACAGAAGTATTCCCGCCACAATTTAAACAAACACCTGGAAAACAATGAATTTTAAAAGTATTTTAGTATTGCCAGCTTTGAGACAATTCAGCAGTTTAAGCTTTTTTCTGTAGGAGGACTACTTTTGATTAATCCTCAGAGATCAAATAGAAATACCAAGGCTTCTTAATTCTTTCTGCTCCTAACACATCTTAAAAATCCATGATTTGTATAATTAAATAAAAGCATAAGAGAAGCAATATAGCCTCTTATTGTCGATATGCACTTAGAATTCAGCTTGTGAGCATATGAACTATGTAAATGTTCACCTTTCAGTCTGTCCAACAGTATTTAGTCCTGTTGGCTCACTGCTTCAATCTACTGAAATGCAAAGGACAAATGAGAGTCAGGCAGTTCCTGAGCTGAAAAGATATAGTTTTTAACTACAGCTCTGTTCGTGCCAAGTACAACATACAACCTGAAGTGAAAACAAAATGACTTACTGCACTGTATTTGACCTACAACTTTAACCCTTAAAACTTAGTTATCCTTTTCATTCCCGTAGTTAATTTAGCTGGAAGAACAACTGTGGAAGAATATTAAATTTGTCTGCAGTAAAATGGGGGGAAAGTGTGAAACACTGTGTAACACTTTATTAAATCCTTTATGTATTTTAAATCACGTAATGATTTGATGGTATCCCTCTATTTTGTTTAACTCTTTGCAAACCTCTGGGGCTTTTTAGTGTGTAATTTAGGTCATTGGCAATAATACTAATCTGACATGATTATTATTAATTTATTTGATATGCGTTGCTGCAAACTCTTGCTCTTAGTCAGCAACTATATAGTTCAACCATACACAGTCAGAAACAACACATCTTTGCTGTCAGTTTGTTATCAATCTGTATATTTCCTCTGCTTTCTGAGAATACATGGTGGGAATGCGTGACTTATGGCACTTGGTGTATTTGCCATTGTGAGTACAGAGAAGGTCACTTTGACGTTGGCTCACAGATTCTGTCTGAGAAGTGTACTTCTTGTAGTTTGCTTACGTTAGATTTATTGGTTTTGCTTACAATCATGACTTTTCAGCAACCAGTGTAAATGTAACTATAGATAATCCATACAGGTATATAACTATGAATAGTTAGGTTTTTGAACTTAGTTGATTTCTGATGTTCCACATTTGTCTGACACAAAACATTTTCCCAAAGTTGTTGCAATTGCCAGTCCTCCAAAAGCAATATCTGGGATCAGCTAAATGCTTTTTTCCCTAAATAAAGTCACATTGAGTATGCTGGAAGAGTAGACATTTTTCTTTTTTAGAAGCTAGAAGACAGATAGAAAAAGCAGTTTTCACTATCATTATCAGTATGTGAGGCACTGTAGTATAGCTCTGGTTTAGAGCAAACCCAAGAGTGTATTACAGCTTTCCTCTCTCTGGAGATACTCGTCTTAGCCTTTACTTTAATGGGGAGCTCGGGGTGATGCTGGGGCAGTGGGAAGCTGTTGCAGCGGAAGTACCAAATGAGAAGCTGATGTGGGTTTGGCAAGCAGGACAACTTCCTGACTTGGAGCATCCTCTTAGCAGCCTCGGCCTGAATCCTGGCTGCCTCCGAGGGCTCCCACCCTCTCCAAGATGGAAGTTCCCACAGAGAAGGCTAATAGCATCACTCACTGCCTCAACATGTCACGCTAAGGCATGGGGTTCGACTGTTGTGAAACAATGCAATAACTGCCTCCCAGGGCCAAGAGGAACGTACCTGATCACCCAAACATCCCTGTGCTAAACCGAACTGGACTGTAGGAAGGCATTTCTATTAGCACTGGAGCGACTGACACACCTAATAAAGAAGAAGGTGAATAATCTGTTACTGTTCAGTTATTGGCACTTTTTTTGGACTGTACTGGTATGCTTAGCAATTCTTACTGCTAAATGTGGTTATGTACATTTACTTAGTGTGTTGTTTTCCTTAGCAGACAATTATACCAAACTTAAACAGAGCATTTTTGGTAACGGGGTTAAAGGACTCTAAGAAGATTGAAACAGTAGGCAGCAAAGCTTGTTAAGGAGTTTTTATTTTACAAGCCCTCAAGAATTCAGAATATGGCTTGCTTACTACTTAAAAAAGTCCAAACGTCCCTTATAGACTCCATTTCAGAGCCAGCATCAAATCTATGCTATACTTGTCTAAAAATCCAAACATGCACTCTTGGCCGTTACTGTTTACTGAATCAGAACCCTACTGTTTCCACTTGCACTGTATCTAATTTATCGTAAGTTGACCACAAAAGCTAAAATTATTTATACGTTGGCACCTAACAGCTCCACTATAGTTAAGGGTCTGTTGGCATTTCCATTATAAACCTTCCTTTTGAGAGGTTTATAACTTGGCGGTTTTACTTTTTGCTTCAGGCTCAAATGTGCCATTTTCATCCAAGCACAAATTCTTCTACAGAATTTCATTTAAATCAGTTTGGCCATTATTTATTTTAGAGTGTGTACGTTGGGGAGTGGAGGGGAACATAGTATTTAATTTTGGTTTCAGAGGCTTTTTGGTCAGACTATATAATGAAAGAAAAATGGTGCTGCTCTTTTTTTTTTTTTTTTTTTTTTTTTTTTAATGTAGGCACTTAACCCTTCCTTGGATGTGCCAAAGGTATTAAAACCATGCTTTTTCAACTTGCTCCCATTACTCACAGGCCAAATGTCCTCTCCCACCCCACCACCCATCTCGTCTGCCCCTTCCCAATGACACGCTGTGAGGAAGCATCTCCAGGCTTCTGGCGTTGAACAGTTTTGGGGAAGTGGATGCAATAGCATACAGTGGATGTTCTGTTGAGGGGCCGAAAGCCAGCCGGTTCAGCAGAGCAAACAGATGGAGCTTAATTGGAAAAAGAGAGGCCAAATGCAGTTGTCAGTCAAATGTAACCCTATGTGGCTACGAGTGGCATTTGCTAGGGCTCTGCCATTCCTTGTGGGATGCGGGTGAATTACTACTTGGGTGCAGTAATCCTCTGAGTCTAAAAGTGGTGTGTGTTGCTGTTTTCACATGGCCCTGAACGCTGAACCACAGAGGAATTTCAGCTCCTTCTAGTCATAAATTCTTACCATAGTAGTGTATTATTATGCTAATTAAATTCTTGCCACACAAATAACACATATCTATAATGTTTCAGTACTAATCATAGTAACGCAGCACCAGTGTTCTTTTACATGGTGGTTTAAGAATACAAAGACGGGGAATTGTGTGCAGAGAGGCAGAAGCTTTTATTAGACCAAATAATACAGTAGAAAATGGAAAGCAAGTTTCTTTCTCAGTTCTTTCATCACGTTATGCAAGAAGCAGTAAAGTACAATAGCTTTTTTTTCCCTTTGTTATTGAATTACTCAGAAGAAAAAAGAATTGGTGGAAAGCAAAGTGGGGAGGGCTTACATGGTTTGGCAACTTCTTGGGTACTCATCCTTTGGTGTCTTCTATTTTCAGGTATTCATGCAGGTTTGTAGAGTAATTCTTACTGATTGGACAAACATAATAAAACTGCCTTACTCTATTTTATATTCTCTCTTCTTGACAAGAAGGAGAAGGGAAGCAGAAGTAAAATTGACTATGGAGGCAGATAGCAGCAGCTTACTGAACCATGGGGCACTGGATCCCACTGAAGCATTTGAAAGTCTACATATTTCTTTCTTTTTCTTTCTTTTTTTTTTTTTTTCCCTAACTCCAGATGTTAACAAATTCATAGGTTAAGTGTTCCAAATCTTGAATGTTTCAGAGACAACTCATTTTAAATTTTATTAGTTTATTTTTAGCTTGTTGGCATTAATGTTTAAAAGCACTGAAGGCTAAAACTGTAGTATATATTAAACCCCACTATTTTAAATTTTGGATTATGCAAACAGAAGCTTCCAAAAAATGAAAGTGTCACAAAATACATGATCAGTTCACTATTGAAACTTTGATTTCAATAACATCATTACTGGTATTCCTTTATTGCTAAGAATCAAGAAATTCAAACTACGTGCAGTCATGGGACAACATTATTAGAAGTAGCTATATGGTAGCCCATAGCAGAGAACATCTGTAAAGCTCCAATTCAGCATAAAACTCTTAAGCACCTACCTAAGCCCATCTCTTTCAATGGGAATTAATTAGTGGTTGGAGGGGTAGCATCCACAGTGGATGTTAAGTGTCTGTGGCAATCTGTGTGTCTCGTACACTACTAAGTTACTATCTATGAAACTCAGGGGTTTCAAAGCACTATGTGGACTGATATTCTAGGCATGATTTGGCCAGACATTTCAAGCAACATTTTTATTTGGCAAAAGCTGCACAAGCATAATCAGACACTGCTCTTTAATGGACCTGTGTTTCTTTTAAGTAGTACGAGGGACGATGTACATCTAATTGATTTAGTTATTTGGAAATATCCTTCATCCTGAACTAAATATAGAGCATTTTTTATTTAATGTCACCAATGTTCAGGGGTTTCACATTTTTTATTTTCTATATTTAGTCTTGTTGATATATAATTTAAACCTTGTTGAAGTATAGTTTAGCACGGTGAATTCTATTCCTTTCTGCCTTTCTTAGAAATGCGATAGTATAGGGTTAGAGTATTTTATGGTTATTTTCAAAGCAATGTCTCCTGCAAACATGATCTTGAAGCAGAATTTTGTATTTAGGCTTTACAAATTGTAATGTTTCATTACTACTGTATTTACATCTCTTCAACACAACAATATTTGGGTCACTTTAAATACTGCCTTTTTACCTCCCAGTTTTGTAACTGAAGCAGAAATAATGTCCATTTTCCCCCCTCCCTTATCCACTGTGGTATGTATACTGCTGTTTTTAATGAGGTTGCAGCTGGGAATGAGCATTCTTGAATCTCTGTTACTTGATTCTATAACAACTTGAGTGTCTTCCACACTGGCTCATGAAATAAAACACATTTTCTGAATTCCAATTGTTGCCCTGGATTTCCAATGACAAAGTATACAGGGCTTTTTGGGAGAAAGAGAACTGGAGAAGGTTTACTAGCTGAAAGGTACGTGTCTGTAAGTACCTGGCATAGACAGCAGTTGCAAACAAAGCAACCAGGAGTGTTGCTTTTATAGGTGTGTGGCTTTAGTGTGGAGTTTCAGGTGTTCCTAATGCTCACGTAGGTTGCTGAAACCATGGGACTTTGCCTGCAATTTTGTCAAGTGTTATTAAAATTCATAACTCTTCTGACAGCTCTCACTAGGAAGTTACCTACCTGCTCATGGTTACTTGCATGTGTTGCTTAAGTGAATGGTATACCTTTTTTTTTTTTTGACCTTCCTAAGCTTAGAACGTGTTTTCTGATGGCCATATAACTTGCATCCCTTAGAACTCAGATGACCTGTGCAGCCCTTGTTTACTTGACATCTTATAGTTACTGTGAAAACCAACCAATATCAACATGTAGAAGTACTCACTATGATGAGATAAAACTCTGTACCTTTTATGTATTGAAATAAACTGCATGGAAATCAAGGGTAGCAAGGGAGAAATTTAAGTTGGAGAAGTCACAAGGCAGATGTAAAAGCAATGTATGCAAGTGTTGCACATTCGTAATGCTTTTCTTAAAAAACAAATAGAAGCAAGCAAATTAAAAATGGACAGAAAGATGTCTCTGATTTTATTTTCTTGTGCTAGTTTTCATATATTTGTGGAACCTTCTGATTTTTTTTTTTTTTTTTCCAGGATTTAGAAATTGTCTGTATTGGCTCACACTTTCCTGTTTATTAGTGTACACGTTCATTAAAGAATGACTATCAAAAGTGCACAAAACACATAACATGCAGGTGTTCCTGTTTAAGTAAACAGGGTTTTTTTTTACCCAAAGTACAACCTGCAGGTTTAAACTGAGGTTACAGGAAAGACATAAAATAAATTTGGTGTGTTTAATTGGTGATAATAGAAGTGCTATCATAAGATATAAATAAGTGCTGTCCCTTCTAAAATAGAAGAGATTATAAAAGTAGTTTATATTATTACAATAGTGCAACATAATCATAAATTTATATAAATTACAATTTTTTAGTTATTTAATAATATTTGGATGTCTCTCCTGCAAGTGACGAATGTTCCTTTTCACATTGACTCCATATAGTCAGCCAGCAATTTCTTATTATGAGCTTCTTTGTGAGCAGAAATGTTGCAAAATGAGTTTTATGGACTTTTTCCTTATTTGCCCTTGTACTGTAGTATCTTTTAGACCTCTCATTCTTGTAGAAAAGTAAATAAGGGTTTAATTGCAGCTCTCTGCTCAGTGCTAAGCCAGATACTTGGCAGACAACTGTCATAAGGGTTTCTCTTCTCTGCCTTGCAATGACCTTAACTTGACCTAAAATCACTACTTTCTGTTGGGATTGCAGTGGCTCAGGTTCGGAAGGGTTCTTGTCTGTCACTTGGTGGTTGCTTTGTGTATGTGTGTGTATGTTTCAAATTGTCTGTACTGTTAGTATCTAACAAAGATGGAAAAACTAACTCCACATATTTTAATGCAATTTACATTAAACTGCTTCCAAGCAGCAGACACATCTAGATCCCATCTTTTTCTTTTTAAATAGTAGATGCTGGAACTATAGTAGCTTTAAGATACCTGTCTGTCTGTATCATTACAAATCCATTTAAAATACTAATCATAATTCATGTTCCCTCATTCTTTCCACATTTAGGGGTGTTACCTGGGTTTGGAATAGCCAGCTGTCTCAAACACTATCCGCATTTTTAAAGGAATAAGAAGTCTTGGCAGACACTGGAACAATTAATTGGCTTTTTCAGCCAAGTCAGGTTAGGAAAGTATTTTGTGGGGAGGGGGCTGGGTGGGAGGGGAATACAACCTCCTGGCTTCAAGTTTGACTTCTATTAACCCTTTAGGAATGGTAGTCAGACTTTCTGCTAAGTGCAGTTCTCTGTCTCTAACATTTGTGAAATTGATTTCTAAAGAAGATTCTAAGCTATTAATATAAAAATTTTATTAGGGAGAGATCCCTGGGATGAGATAGCAAGGACTGAATCTAACTCATGATAGGTTTAAAAATCTCTGAAGTGAAGTAAGCACTAGAATCTATATTAAAGAACTCTATCCTCCTCCAGGGTGTACATTTTTAGACTAGAAGAAGGAAGGTGTCGTCTGAGACACGGGATGATGCTATCTTTCTGTTCAGTTACGATAAAGTATTTTCATGTTGGACTTGCTCACTGCATTTAACACCGTGGCTTAACCACTAATGCCTGGTTAATATTTGATTTCCACCTCCATCGCTTTGCTTACTTTCATTCTAAAACCAGAACAAGTGCTAAATGCAGAGTTGTAATTGCACGTGTGTCCTTGCATTCCTGAAATGCTTTGCTAGAAGTATCAGAATTGTTGTGCAGTCTGCTTTTTCATGATTCAGTGTATCTTCTGGTGCCTTTTTGAATGAATTTACGGCAAAGAATTTCCAAAGTACTTGGGTGGATGCTCTTGTTCCAAAGACTGTTTATTTGTTTGTTTGTTTCAATTGTCCTTTGTGGAGTAAACTACAAGTAGTTTAGACTGGAAACTGTAAAGTTAAACTTCTTGGAATCGTTACTGCCCCAAGTGGGAATATAAACCATATTGAACAAAATTTATTTAGCCTATTAA
This sequence comes from Aythya marila, assembly GCF_965140915.1. Lineage (NCBI taxonomy): Eukaryota > Metazoa > Chordata > Aves > Anseriformes > Anatidae > Aythya > Aythya marila. The sequence goes on along the minus strand of NC_139043.1, from coordinate 35,958,102 downwards.
AAAGTCAGCCTAAAACTACATTTAATTAGTTTACACTATTACATCACTTGTAGTGGGGAGTAGAACTTATGCAGAGTAAAAGGAGCTCTATCAGGTGAGCTGACTGTGGCCCATATGGGGCTTTAAGATAATGATGAGTTTAAATTTCCTCTTAGAGCTAAGTGAGAATAAAACTGGAGGCAATAAATACTCTTGGCCAAAGCCATTAAATGAAAAAGCTGGGAATTCTCCAGCTCTTGACTTAAATTGTTTGTTTATCAGCTGGCGCCTAGTCTGGAGTCAAGAGCTGGAGATTTCTATCTGTGACAGAACTTTGAAACTCTTGCAGGACACTTTCATTTTAACTTAAGGTAACTTGAGTTTATAGCTTTGGCTTTAAAGATTACTAATGATTTACTCATTTCCTTACCATTTAACCAGAGAGGACTTTTTCCCAGGAAGGGATCTGTGTTTATTTAGGGCCTTTGTCTGCGGAGGGATTAAAAGGCAGCCCACCAGCATTGTGAACTTGATGGTAATAAAAGGTCACCAACACACACCATAAAAACGTTCTTACTATGGAATTAATTATACAGTGTAATTTTACAAAGCATTTCAGTAACCCTCCTTTTAGACTTCTGCTGCATTTGATTTTTCCTGAAATGGGGAAGAATTCAATTTTAGGGGTTAGTTGTGTGAACTAGACTGTGTGTGGGTACAACTGTATACAGTATAATGCACTCACTGGCAAGTTCAACTCACAGTTTAAGACATTTGTAAAATTCTTGCTGAAGTTAGATTTGGACATGTGAGCTTTAAAACTTAACTAAAGCACTGCACACTGAAAGCAACAGAATAAAAAATACTAAGAAATTAAAATGATTAACTTAAACGTTGTTGCCATGTTTGGTATTTTATAGAATATTGCATATTTTCCAAGCCATTAAGCACTGTTCAGACAGAATCCTGTTATTTTTTCTAAACCACCAGGTGGCATTGCAGCCTAGCCTGCTCAAAAGAGACACTTGATAATTTATAAAAATTTGTACAGAAGACATTTCTCCCCTCCACCCCATTTATTTTCTCTAGCTTTCACAGCTTAATTTGTAGTATCTGATAATGATAATTAATATTCCATTAAAACAAATAATCAGAGTGACTTAAGTCATACATTTTGTTTACAAAAGTTTAAAAAGTGGTAAAATTGCCTCACCAGGGTATTTGCAAAATGTCGCAGTTTGTTTTTGTTTTTTCTCCTTTGGTAATGTAGTAACAACAGAATTATGTTCCTATTTAATTAATGAATCAGCGTAGATTCATCCACTGAGAAGGTCACAGTAATTTTATAAAAGCTCAGGAGTGCAGAGGCACAGAAGAATATGTAGAGGAATCTGAGGTTTCCTGAATCAAGTGTGAAGATATCTTACTATATTGAAGAAAAAAGGACTATTATGAAGTTGTTTTTTAATCCTCTTTTGCTTTAAGAATGTTTTTTCCTTTTCCAATTACCATTTAATCATACCCTCCATACTGTTTTGTAAAGGGACAAAAGAAATCACATGCCCAATAAAAATAACTAGAAAATCATCTTTCACCACGTAACTAAATTATCAGGTAGCTAACAACATGTGTCATGTGGCCTGTTACTGTATTAAATTTGTCAAAAATATAATAAATCCCTAGTTTGAGTAAAAGTGGATTTTTTTCCCAGTTTTATATTTTTTGAATGTGTACTTTTATGCTTTCACTCTAAATGGATGACTTTAAAATGCTATTGCAGTCATTTCTCTGCAGTTTTACTAAGTGCCACTCCTCATGTGTCATTGCCCTTTTTCTTGGTGCATTTAATGGGCAGAGCCCATTTTTAGAAATGTATATGTTTTCAAAGTAAGTGTGTCTCTGACCTCCCACCTTGTTGAAGTCCAAACATACAGGTTTTGCCCTAGTCTGAGTATCTGAGATGCAGCATAATAAAAATGCTAAAAATCCAGATAATAACGGAAGAAGACAAAAATGTGATAATTTAGGTAATGTTTTAAGCAAATCATAATTTAAAGCTAGTATTGATCTCTTCACTAAGAGGAGTAGTAGCAGAATAGGTAATTGAGGCTTTTGACCCTGGATATTAGACTTTTAAACTTGATACAACAGTCTGCCTCTAAGCTTTGTTGTATACTGATATTGCTACTTACTTAACATCAAAAAGCTGTGGTAGTTTGCCTTTATAGATTGCGCCTGTGTTCTGGAATTGCCTCCTGCTGTCCTTGAACTGTTTCTTGGTTTAACGTGTTAGATTTTCTCATCAAAGCTTTTAAGCACGACGTTTAGTTAACACTTGCTCTATCAAATCTGATACAGTAGACTGGAATAAAACTGTTCTTTTCATTAGCAAACACGATGGTTTGACAGGCCTCTTTCCCAGCACATCATGCTTTTCTTGTGTAATGATATGCACATGCAGATTTTACATCGCATGTAATCTTTATATTTGCCCAGTTTGCAGCCATTGCTCTAGGACTAGAGTAAATGACTGTTTTTTGCCAAGATTCCAAAAGTAAACTGGCCTCATTAAAAATAATGGTTGCTGAGAAAAGAATCTCTGCAAGTTGGAGTGTTTTTCTTATAGACCTGTTTAATCATAACACAGTTTTGATTCTGCGTCTGCCAGTTCAGGCCAGCGTGACAGCACTGCTACTGAGAGCTGGGATGGGAGTCACAGCACAGAAGTGAAAATCAAGAATCTCTGAGTTAAAGGAAAAATAAAATAAGAGCATCCATTTAACATCCGATGCACTGGTTCAGCTAGCTAGGTAAAAATTGGGGATTGGATGAGAAAGGGAGAAGAAGAAACAAAATGCTTTTTGATGTCTTTAGAAAAGAGAATTTTCTTTGACTTTTCATTTGACTTAAGTACTATGTGTGTATGAATACTGTGTCAAAACCATGGTAATGTTGCGTATTGCTTTGCACATTTTTAAAGCACTTTGAGAAACGGATTTTTTTTAAATAGAAAATTCAATAAAAGTGTATAATGGGAATGTTTAATTACTATAATCAGTTACAGCTACAGTCATTTTAGAGTGGCTGGCTTTTATAGTATTTGTATACTTACTGCTTTAAACTTTACAAGAATTATTTCCTACATAGACACTTGTGATTTTTTTTCTTCTTTCTGTTTGTAAATGTTTTTGGCTTGGGTCAGTAAAAATGGAAATGCTTAAGTACACAGCATGTGGTACTTAGAAAATTTGAAAAGTGTTTGGCTACTTTATTGTCAAAAGTGTTTTTTTTTTTTTTTTTTTAAAGATAAAGGATGTGGCTATGCATATGATCTTTTGTAGTTGATGTTTCTAGTAATATTTTTTCTAACCCTCCATGAAATTTCAAAAAGTACAGAACGGGCTTTTCCTATGGGAATAAAAAAGTTCCTGCACACTGCCAAGGACTCTTAGATTCATAGCAGGTGCACTGGGATCCCACTACTAAAATGAAATCAAATCCAGTTATTTCTTTTTAGCCCAAAGCTAGTTAGTGGCAAAGTAAGATACCACAGTAATGGTAACATACGACACTTTTGACCTATAGTTAAAACTCCATCTGATACATGCTTGGAAGTAAATGTAGAGGAAGAAATTGAAGCTGCTTGTGTAGAAAACACCCTTGAGCTTTTGAAGTAGATGCCCAAGAGCATTGGCTTCATCCTTTTCTGGGATTAGAGAATAATCATTTTGCAAACTAGGTGTAAAATAGATAAGTAAAGAGTTTAGAAGGTAAAACTGTGGAAGCCCTGACTAGTTTCAGGAATTAAATCGGCAGAATCTGCTTTCAAAGCAGGATTCGTGGCTGGCGTCTGCTGGATAATGGAGCATGACTGCGAATAGTTACAAGCCATATCTTAAAGAAGTGTAGCAACTTTTCAAAGGTCAGTCCTGTTACTCATCTCAAAAGAGTTTCTTCTGTATTTGTAGTTTCCTGCACCTTTGCTCAGGGCTGTACCTGACTGGACACAGGGTGATAAGATTGCAGAACATCTTCCTCCCAGGACACTGAGTAACTATAAGAAGTAAATCTCTCTTCGCAGCTCTGTGGTTCTGGGAAATTTTCTGTGTTTCTTTGCCTACTGCAAATGGTTAAACGAGTACTATCACAAAAAATAGGTCTTCACAGATGCGTTGTGTCACAGAATGGGACATTGGCATCCAGGTACTAATTTCATTTTACAGTGCAAAAGCAGTAATATTCCCTGGGCAAGAAGTGAGAGAACAAAGAAACGGAAGAAAAATGCTCTTTGAGGAAATGGCATGTAGGCTGGAGGGTCTATGAAATGAGTGGATTGGACTGTTGAATGGTGAGGGAAAGAAATATGGCTGTCGGAGTAAAGAAGAATTCAAGAGCAACTTGAATATAAAATCCTAATTCTTTTCTAGTCTTCTTGTGACTTACATCATTTGACAAGGGAATGCGTTGGAGAATGTTTTATGTGTGTTACTCATTTGGTGGTATATCAGAGTAGTACTCTACTGAAAGACCAAAAAGAAAATTGTTCACTAGAGCAACAGGCAAGGGGTTTCCTCTCTGGAGGAGTAATATGCATTCTGGAATAGCAGGCATTTCTTTTATGGGTTTGTAAATGATATAGGTGATATAAGCATTTTTGGGCTTCTTTGTTTGCTTTAAAATAAAACACAATTAGGGTGACAACCAGTTAGCTGAAAAAAAAGTCTTGAAATTTTATTCTAAGTACATTATTGCATGTTCATATTTGGCTCTTTTTAATGACTTCGGGAATAACATTTAAAGCAAGTAGTAGTGCACAAACTGTTTAAAGTTCTCACCTATGAACCATATTTTTTTTTAGGTGTTCAATAGATAGGACACGTTAAATGGTATGCATGTGTACATTTATATCCGTGTTCTCTTCTCTTATCTTTTAGTGCCCTACCTTACATTATCAGAAATGACCCAATAAAATGAACAACAAAAAGTGTAAAATTTCCTTACAACAACAAGAACCTAAAATAACCATTTTATAATGCCAATGAGGTAGTTGACTGTGTGCATTATTGGGTAATAAGATATTCTCTGATGTGTTTACTGCATTCAGCCTTCCACACAAATATGTATCAAAGCCATAAAATGACAGTAATTGTAGAAGTGTACACCTTACCTTCTTGCTGAATTATTTCTGTTACATTAATGATTATCCAGTGAATTAATTTTTGTTGCAACTATAAACCTTTTACAGAAAGGAGAACTGGTAGATTTTCAGTTTGTCAGTAACTTAATTGTGTTGTGATCTCAAATGTTTTGTCTGTGTAAAGTCTTTTGATGGTTAAAAGTTACAACACTGTAATGCCTCACAAGACTGAGAGGACTTTGTAATTATTTATATATAAGTAGTTTTTTTTGTATATATGCTTATTATATGGAATGTAGATTATATGATTAGACATGGGGGAAAAAAATGTTATCATTTTATGCAAAACTGACATTGCTTTATAATGAACTGCTTATTCCACATAATACATTGAATGAGGGATGTTTGTGTTCTCTATGTAATATCAATGCTTTGCCTTTTTTAGTAGTGTCAGTTTTTATAAAATTTGAGTTAAATATCAATTCATTTTAAATTAAAAATCAAAACTATTTTTATTCATACCACAAAAGTATAGCAAACTTGATATCATTGTGATAGTTTTAAAGAAAAAATTAACCAGCATAATACAAATTGATACATTAGAGGAAACTATTTTCTCAAGAATAGAGAATTAGATTTTATTATTTAAGACTTAGCAATATTCCTTATGTTTTTTTAAGGCTGATTGACCTAATTGTAGAATGTATCTGTATTCATTTGTTAACGCTCATATTTTCCTTTTGATTGACACACTTTGTGTCCTGTATTATAAAAATTACCTGTATCCTTTGAAGACCAATATAGTCTTCAAAGTAGAAGTTATCAATACTTTATCCAATCAGCTAGAAGATAGCCTTTGAGAGCTGTAGATATCGAATGGCTATAAACAATGTGGTTTTCTTCTACAGACAGGCCAGTTTGAAAGACTGAGGGCATGAATACACTTGGTGAAAGACAGTGAGGATGGAAAACTATGTGCTTACCAGTAAAAATGAACAGGCAAGCAAGATGTTGGAAACTATAATGAAGGAACAAGATTCTTTAAAGAAAGAAAGTCACAAGGAGAAGAGAAGTAAGATCAGCCTCACTGTCCTAGAAGTCTTAGGTTAGCCTAAAATTTTCTCATAAAATTTCATGGGGAACAAAATTTGTTTGAGCTTTCTTGGGGAGAAAAAAAAAAAAAGTGAATGTGAGAGCAGCATGCTGAAGACGATGCCTTACTTCACCTGTGTTTTCTTTTATGTAGTCTCTGAAGCATGTAGCTCTCCTAGACAGGTGAACTCTGCAGAAAAGTTTAATTAGAAAATGCTGTAATGTGTACTGGTAGGAGAGTAGGACACTGCTGGACTGTGGACTGCCCAAGAAAAAGCTGAAGTGCCATTCACAAACAGTGCTAGAATTACTAACTGGAAGCAGTATGGAGCATACAGGAAAAAAGAAAGGACTGTGCACATATGGGTGCTAGCCTGGAAGGTTCTGTACTGATGAACTCAAAGTGCCAAGGGTTTATGTCCCTCTCTAAATCACGAATGAGGAGATTTTACGTCTTCTTTTGTGGGAGGGATTTGTTTGAATGAGTATATTGTACCATAAAGGAATAGCTTTATTAATGTTAAGGTTGCTTTCAATAATATGACTTCATTTATAGACCTATTGGAGGAAGTATAAGATTTCCTCAAGGACCCAAAGCTTAGTCATGGGCACAGACAACATGAGAAAGTATTGCAAGACTGGAAAACCTAGAAAGCAATACTGGCAAACAATCCCAGACAGCAACAATCCCAGACTGCTTCAGTCAGGCCAAGGTTCTGGTTTCCTTAAGGGGGACGTTTTCTGTCACTCACTGGGAAGGAAATACCAATGTACTGTCCTGGTGTCTCATTTTCAGAGAAGTCCTGATTTATCGTGACTTATGGAGGTCTTTTAGTCCAGACTGCCATTTGAAGCAAGACTATTGCCAAGATTGGATGAAGTGGGCTGTGGCTTTCTTCTGCCAAGTCTTGAAAACCTTCACGGATGAAGATTCCATCACCACTGTCTGGTTAACCAGGTCCCCTGCCACACTCTCCTCTCAGTCAAGAGCTATTGTAGCCAGCATGCAGGGATCAGGTACAGATGCCAGTCAGATCCCAAAATGATAGGGAAAAGATGAATGGAATAATGAAAACACTTTCCAGGCATGCTTTTCTAGTCAGTTCTGATATTTTTGAGTGGTGGCAGGTTTGAAACTTTTGTGTCTTATCTGATGAACACTATACCTTGGATGTGTTGTTGGAATTTTAAAAATAATAGTTCTGAGAGCACCAGAATTGTTCTTAATGTATTTAACAGTGCCAGTGATCCAAAGACACAAGTAGCTGAACTTCAGTTTCTCAGTATTTAACTGGATTTGAAACCAAGTTTTTCATGTCAAGTTGCATTTGGGATCCAGAATAAAGAAAAGTTGTGCACGAATCCACAATTTCCTTGAGCATATGTTTTTTGCAGAATTAATTCAGTCACAAATTTGGTGGCTTAGAATCATAGAATCATTAGGGTTGGAAAAGACCTTCAAGCTCATCTGGTTCAACCATCACCTTACCACCAATGTCACCCACGAAACCATGTCCATAAGCACCACGTCCAACCTTTACTTGAACACCCCCAGGGATGGTGACGCCACCACCTCCCTAGGCAACACATCCCAACGCCTGACTGATCTTTCTGAGAAGAAATGTCTCCTCATTTCTAACCAAAACCTCTCCTGGCACAACTTGAGGCCATTCCCTCTAGTCCTATCACTGTTTACCTGTGAGAAGGGGCCAACCCCCAGCTCTCCACATCTTACTTTCATGTAGTTGTAGAGAGCAATAAGGCTTGTTTTTGTCTGGATAGTGACAACTGCTAAAGGAAAGTAAATAGGCAATGCATAGCTCTTTTTCAAAGTCTGCAGCTTGCAAGAAACTGTTGACATACTTAGTCAATTACCTCCTTGGATACTCCTGTGAAAATTAAAAAAGACTATATGACTAGGACATCTTTAACAAACCCGTAACAAATCAATTGTTAAGTGAGTCTTTTAGTGTCTGATCACATGTAATGTTTTTTTCTTTTTTTCTTTTTTCTTTTAGATGTGAGTCATCTAATCACAATGAGAAAAGCTTCTGTTCTTCTTTGATGAGTTGTGTGTGTGCGCGCACTAGCATTAATAAGTCCTGGGAATTCCATAAGAGTAGAAGCCTAATAATTATCTCTTTGCTGTCAGAGAGCTGGTCTACTTGATGCTTGGTTTTTGCAATGTCTAATGTCAAGGTTCTATACCAGTAATTAGTACCAACACTTCCCACATACTGAATTTATGGCACAGTGACCACATTTTTACATATGTTGAGGGGATACTTCAGTAACCCTCTTAACACAATGATATTAAGAGATGCTATATTATCTCTCCCCAGAAATTTAGTTTGCTACATTTTTGGTTTTTTGCTGTCTGGTAGCAAGTGTAATGAGATCAGATTGTATTATTTTGTAATGCTTTCCACCTAATTATACATGATATTTAAAATAAAGGGTCTTGCCATGCTACCGGTGTAATGTGGAAATACTAAATAACTTTTGCTGAAGACCTTTTTGACTGTTAGAAGATATTAAGTGGCCAGATAAAGAAAAAACAGTGTCACAGAGGCCCTACATAATGCAAGCTATTGATATCACATCTTTGACTTTATGGTATTTAGGAATGGATGAACAAAGGAATTACTTTTTGTCATGAACTGACACATGAGTAATAGATGCAAGATAGATAAAAGTAATATTGGGGGGAGAGGGGAAAGAATAAAAAAAAAAAAAGCTACCTGGAGCACTTTTATTACTGTCCCAGAAATTGAAAACTGATAATTTCTGAATGACCTAGAGGTAAAAGATGGTGAGAACTGATTCTGGAAAATGTCTGGCATAATTTTTCAGCAGAGACACTGCCTAAAGTAAATATGTATGCATTACCAGTTTTACCAGCAGTACCGATGTATTTTGCTACAGGTCAAATACTCAAGCCTTTTTCTGACTTTAAACAATACGTGACCTGTAATTACTCCTACATGTCAGTATTAGAGACATTCCTCCTCTGTCCATGCCCATAATAACCGAGCTACTTCTAGTTCTTTTTAAAGTAGAAAATACATTAACTGTCTATATTTGAAGCTTGCTTGGTTTATAAGGGTTTATTTTTATTTATATGTAGGGAAAAGCACATAATCTCTTTTAGCTCAGAATGCATTGTAAATAGTGGATCACCTCCTATTCTATTCTATTCTATTCTATTCTATTCTATTCTATTCTATTCTATTCTATTCTATTCTATTCTATTCTATTCTATTCTATTCTATTAATTTTCAGAGGATTGAAATCCATAATCTTGGAGTAACTACCATACATTTTTGATACTTGTAGTTATGCATCTTGTGTTGGCAGATGTACGTAGTGGATGGTATTGGTTGGGAACTGTATTTACCAATTGGAGGGAATGTCTCATGGATAGCTAAATCCACAAGTAGGAATACCTCTTAGAAAAAATTGTAATGATTGTGAAATCAGCTCTGTTCAGTGAGGATCTAAGGTAGTGGCATGCAGGAATGGAAGGTAGTTAGGGTATGTTTGCTCACAGTCCTTTATGCTCCTACATATGTTATTAGGGGAGAGATAATATGTATATGAGCATTGGTTGGAGTTTCTGAATTGTGCTGTGTGGTGGGGTTTTTTTTTCCATGGCTCTGCTGGACCTTGTTCCTTCTCTGATCCCACCTCACTTCTGTGCAGTGGGTATTATGGCCTGATTTGTATCTTCAGTGTCTGATGCTGTGTCCAAATCCTGGCTAGACAGGCAGACTTCTGGCCAGCCACACATCGTGTGTATATATTCTGCTGCCAGAGGTTTGGCAGGATTTGGTAGCTCTGGTACTCTCCTTTATTTGTCTCTTTCATTGCACTGATGCCACAGAGTGCAGGTTTTTCAGACCGTTTCCATATTCTGATAACTGTAAATACTTGTTGTTAGTGGCATTTATTTTCAGTCAGCTGTTTTTTATTTGAGGACTGGTGCTGGTTTGCCTCCCTTCAACTGGGAAAGACTGGTGATTGTCAAGAATAAATACTAAGATGTACCTCTGAGCTTCTCTTCACATATTCCTGGTGCTTAAGCCCATGTGGTTTCACTGGTTTTCCCAGTGACTTCCTACAGGTCATAAACAGTGTTTGAGCGAGAGCTTTGCAGAGTGACATTTGACATCTTGTGTAAATGGTTAGTTTTATTATTCAATGAAAGCATCAAAAAGTAGCAGAAGATTTAGACTCATGGACCCTCTCTTACTCCAGAGTTGAAATACAAATCTTAGAGATGTTTTTTCATACTTCATGATGAATAGAGCTGATGTCTGTCTGGTTTGGTGACATCGATACAGCTTCTTCTCATAGGAAATAATCTCCTTAGCAGGTCTGTAGGAAGAAGCGTATATGCCTCTTCAGCTTAATAGAGTTGGTGCTATGCAAAGATACGGAGATTACTGTAGGATCTTCTAGTGAAGAAAATTTTGTTGTAGTTGTTTGAAACTCTTGCTGGAGAAGCACTGCCTGGGTAAATGTCACGACTCATTGGGGTGATGAATCTTATGGAACATTTCAATTCATTTCTCCTGACATACTCTCAAGTTCTGGTACCTGACATTTATTGGCATTTCCAGAGTAACTAGAGCACAAGCACTCTTCTTTATGTAACTCATACAATTATACTTAAGAGCTAAGGTGACTTTACTGGAGTTCATCTGATGCCTTCTCTGGTGGCTGGGGAAATGTTTATAGAAATGCTCCTGTTGCTTCCACTTTTGGCAGTATCTCTACCTTACATCCAAGACCAGCATATCTACTTTGAGTCATTAAACATGAAAGAAAATAATTTAGTACAAGGGCAGATTTGTAATGTTGCTGTCAAGAAAGAAGGGAAATGAGTAATTAAAAAAGTCCATTTCCATCTCTATTCTTCCTAGGAGTGCAAGAGAGCGTTTATTCTAGTAATTATTATTCTCTTGCACTTGCTGCAATTATTTAAGTATCCAGCATAGCTTTGGGGTGCCTGTCCAGAGCAACTATAATTTTGATTAGATCCCTCAGCTAATACGGCTAGGGTAGAGGCTTGACCAACATAATAATCAAGAGAACAGAATGACAGCACAAGAGGAAGGTCTTGGCTGTTATACTGAAAGGGGGTGGTATCAGGCTGCCATTTCGGTACACCTACACTGGTAGAGGTTTGGGGTGAATTGCAAGAGACTGGCCCATGATTTGTTGTACTGTTATTCCAAATCTATGACTCCCAGTCTTTGTGTTCAGAAGGACTTCAAAAGGGAGTGTATTAAGTGGCAATAAATTTAATACGATTCTTCCTGCTTTGAAGCTAAGATGAGCCTGTTGTAGGATTTCATTTTGCTTGGAAACTGATGCAGCAGGCTGTACTCCATGGTAAAGTGGAAGCAGCCAGAGTAGAAAAACTGATTGGAAGAGTGACAAAGCAAATTGCAAAGAAGCCATTCAAGGGGTCAGAAGGAAGCTTGCTTTATCTAGGATGATTGAAAATTGTGACTAAAACGATCCTGCCTGTCATTCCACGAGATTAAATTCTCTGATCTACTGTTCTTTTTTTTTTTTCTTTTTTTTTTCCCTACGTTATCTTATCTGTGCTATAGCTATCACTTTGACAGTTTAATTGTATGTGTCTCTTGACCTCGTTAATGATAGCCCTCCAATGGCCCACTCTTCCTTGCCTTGACCAGGTGGCCATATGGCTTCATTTTAACTTCCTTTAGGGAAGTGTTTCAAGTGAAAGTTCTTCTCCTGGGCAAGAAAAACTATATACAGTATGAATCTCTCTCTCCATGAGAGATTCATACAGTATGAATCTCTTCAATTTCTCCATCTTCTATTCGTGACTTGAGTCTCCCGTGTCTGATTGTGACTCTGCACTTTCCTCCTCCCAGTTTCCTATTTGCAAATCTTTCACTGCATTTTTTTTCCATGTTCATCTCCTCACTCATAGGTTTTGTGACTTACAACTTGGTCAGAACTTATGATGTTACTGTGGAATTGTAACTTCTTTTCTACAGTTCATCAACATACAGTAGAAGATGCTGGGAGCAGTGGAGAAACTAAGGGTTTCCTCTGTCATAAAGAAAAGATGGCTTGCCAGGTCTGAGAAGTATACCAATAATGGTTCACTTAAATCTTCCAACTTAATGCTGGCCATTAAATTGTTGAAATTCACATCTCAAATAGCAGTCTGAGTCAATCTCACAAAGGAAAATGTGGCTTGTACTTTTAGCTCAGACAACAAAAATAAATGCCAAATCCACATTTCTTAGCATAAACTTATATCATTTGTGACCTCAGAGACTCTGTTTGAAGGATTTGTTGTTCCAGAGAACACGGTTGAAATGGAAAGATGTATTTATGATTGGCATCAGCCTAATAATTGGCTGATGTATCACTTGTCCTTTTTTCATCAAGGTAATAATAATAATTCTTGCTACCAGGAGTGCTCCCATGTCTCCATTGTGTCTGATCTTCTGTGCTTTATGTCTTGATCAGAATTACAATTTTCTCAAGGTAATTGTTTTCAGAAGGAAACTAATTGCATTGTTGGTTGATTGCATTATTGAGAGTAGTTTGAAGTTGTATTTAGATGTCAGACTGTTGTACTACAGAAATACCTGAGTTAGCTGTAAAAAGGAGGAACTTTATGTTGCTGGTTAAACATTCTGAGTATCTGAGTACGTAAGTTAACATGTTTTGTAGTTGGCTTGTTTATCTGACATGAAATGTAGAAGGTGCTGTAGGCATCCTCAAAACAGAAAAGTAGTGACAGTACACAAGATAAAAAAAAAAATGGAAAATTATTCAGTACGATTAATGTGTCTTTATTAACCATTCTTGATAATATTTAAATATGAAACTGAAGGGCAGTTCTGAAAGAAAAGAGAACCCTGTGTGCAGAGTAGATTTATGTATTTCTGGCCCAAATTTCTTTTTACAAATTAATGAATGATATGACTATTGTCATGTCAAAATTACATAAATGAAAGTTTGGGACAAAAACAGTCAAGGTCAGAATTTTACCAGGCAGATCTCCATCAGTGTAGTGCATTTTTATCAAGCATTTACTATTGTAATACAGTCGTTATCCTCAGAACAGTATTGAAGAGATATACCTGTAGTAAACGTTTTTGCAGCCATGTGTTTTAGTTTTCTTAAGTGTTCATTTAATGTAGGTGGAATAGGAGGCAAGTATCAAAATAAGTTTTATGGAGAAAAATATGGTAAAAAAGCCTTCTCCTGAATTTTCACCTAATGCTAGAAGGACCAACTTCTGATTCTTTTGTGTATTTAAAAGTTTTATATATTTTGGAGGCAGCCTTCTTAACTGCACAGTCCAAAGAATTTTTGTCTGTTGCCAGTGCTTTACAGGTGTCTGTTAGGCCATGTCCTTGTCTGTGTCTGCATTTTTTTTTTTCGTCCAGTGTCTCAGGTCTGCAGTTCACCTTTGTGCAAGTTCTGTGAAATGTTGGAAAATGTTTATTATATATTCTTTTCATTCATCACATGCATTAAAATATTGCACATTAACTGTATTTGTGTTTTTTAGTGTGAGTTGGATGGAAGCTTGCTATATGGAAATAACGGCTCCCATCTGTTTTGGAATAAATTAGTTGTCATAGTGTCTTTACAAGGTGAACACTTGTCATAGACATCCTTCTGTTTCTGACTTGATTATATTTCTGACTTGACCACTTCGGTTTTCAGAGAACTTGAAAACTGCTGAAGAATGACCTTACAGACTCCATTATTAATCTCACGTACATAAAGGAATGGTTTTCAAAGAAAGCATTCAGCACCCTTCTTATAATGAACTGAAGCATGGAACATATGTGTTCTACTTTATCTTCTTCCTTTGGTTTGTTTTTTGATAGAAAGGGATTTAATTTCGCAGAAGCATTCGAGCCAGGTTGTCTAATATTTTACACCAAATAAGTAGTAAAATAATTGCATTCAGGTCCACACACATGTGTTCTCCTTTCCCAGGCCCATTTGAAATCTGCTTTTAATATATTTGTGTATAAATTGGGTATACCCTTAATTCCTTTATGGGAACAGGGTCTGAGAATAAGCATGGTGGTTACTGGGAATGTGGGAGGGACAGCAGATAACCAACAGCTGCTGTGTAAAGGATCCCATCACCATGCAGAAATCACCTTTAATACAAATGATCTCTTATCTCTCAATACTATTTCAGTGAGTCCAGCAAAAAAAAACTTGGCTGCCAGCAGTGACTGTTTTGTGATGGAGCTGGTAGCTGAAGTCAATTGTTGATTTGTTTTGTTTAAAAAAAGGACCGAACTTTTTCTGGCAGTCTGGATGAATGGAAAGCTCTGGCTAGACAGAAAGGTTGCTCTTTTTAACCCTTTAAAATGCCCTTTAATTAGTGGCAGTGACCCTGAGTAAACTGATTCTGATCTACTGAGAGATTTACTTCTCTAATCTCTCTAAGATCTGTTTCTGCTTTCATGATAGGAAAACGACAGCTGTCTTATTCTTCCTTTCTGCTCTGCACCTTTTGCTACCTGCTGCCACTCTGTGAATCCAGATATATTACACATGGTGGAGTTCTACGCTACCAGCCCCAGCACACAATTTCATCTCCGTGTGGTAAACTTATTATCTGAGGGAAATTAAAAATAAAAATAAAAATCCATCTTTTACAAGTCTGTCCGAATTCTTCTGGTCACTTGAGAGTAGAAAAGATCAAGGTACTTTGGCTTTTGGGGGGATATGGTGACAAATGTACATTCAATTAAATTGTAAGGCACCAAATTAAGATACGTGATCAAGCAGCATGGAGTCAAACGCAGTTCAGTGTTGATAAATATAAAGTGGTAATCACTAAGGAAAAAACACTTGATTAACTCCTCATTGCTGCCTGATTTTGAATTAGCTGAATGCACTTAAGACGTTTTCCCTTTTTTAAGCCACTAACTGTATATCCTTGCATGCTAATTAGTGAAAGCTTCTGTTTAATATGGATCAACATACAAAACAAATAAATGTTGGTTTATATGAGAAGCAGGTCTGAAAAAATAATACTGAAATGTAATTTCAATATAGAAATGAGTGATGTGCCACATGAGCTTTATGCATAATATATTCTGGTTGCACTGCTCTCACAAGGCTGCAGCTAAAATGGAGGAGACTTTCAGACTGATGAAATGGTATTTGAAACATAGGAAAAAGAAGAAAATAGTAATAGCTTCCTTTCCAAAATTATATCTCCCAAACTAAGCGATGGTGGAAGTATATGGTGGCAGAGTATAGACTGAATAAAGAGCCCATACATGTTTGGGTTTTCTCAAGGTATGATGATAAAGGGACTTCAGTCAAATTGTAAGGCAACAAACTAGAAACTAGTACTCAGTTTTTTCCTATGGCAGTTCAGTATTAATGTATGGAGTGAATTTCATTTAGGGCAGAAGCTTATTAGGATTAAATGAAAGAATTAAATCAGTATATACAGCTACCAAGAATATCAGTATATACAGCTACACCCACAGCTTCATTAGGCACAATTAACGGAAATCTATGAGACATATATGTTTTCATACTTTACTGCATCAGTCTAAGAGATGATAGAGGTTAATAATAAATAATTTTCACATTACTCCCATATATAATTTCAGGCTTTCAGATTAAACAAAAAAAACCTCTCCCAACACCTCTTGATTCTGGAATTTTTGAATGTATTTTTTTTTTATAAAACATCAGCACAGAATCTCTTGCATCATAGAGGAATAAAGCTTGCCATGAGAATTCCACGAAGAGGAATTTGTGATTTCTTTGGCATTTTGAGGGGGTGGGGGGAAAGCCACAGGGCTTCTGTAGCTTGTTGGTCTAGAAATATCTGTGTGGTTACAGATATTCTTACTTCTGGTAGGAAGCAAAAGATTGGAATGAAAGAGTCAGCAAAAGGAGCTTTTTCTCCATGCCTTCATTCTTTCTACTTGCATTTTTTCCTCATATTTCTCCTTATATTTATTGTATTGGTGGGAAACTATTACATCCTTTCTCAGCAAGCAACAACTATTAGGAGCCTGGCAGTCAGTTTTGCAAGTACAATGAGCCTTCCTAATGAGGCATGCCATGACCAAGTAAAACAGAAAACCCAAGTTACTAGTTATGTAGTTAGGTGGATCAGTACTGGATGATACCAAGTGTTGGAATCCTATGGGCTTGATGGTACATCTGTATTGGGTTTATGTTTAAAGGCTTCATAGCAGGGGTCTGCAGGGGTAGCCTCTGTGAGCAGAGCCCAGCAGCTGCCCCATGTCAGGTCAGAGCCAGCTCCAGCCAGCTCCAAAGGGACCCGCCGCTGGCCAGAGGTGATGCTGGATGGGCCTCTGGGAGAGCAGATTAAAGAAAGGGGAAAAAACTGCCGCACAACAGCAGCTGGGAGAGAGGGGTGAGAAGCAGCCCTGCAGCTCCCAAGGTGAGTGCAGCAGGAGGGCAGGAGGTGCTCCAGGCAGGCAGCAGCAGTTCCCCTGCGGCCCGTGGAGAGGCCCCTGGTGGAGCAGGCTGTCCCCCTGCAGCCCATGGGTCCCACATGGAGCAGATCTCCACGCTGCAGGCCGTGGAGGAGCCCCCGGTGGAGCAGGTGGATGTGGCCTGGAGGAGGCTGCGGCCCATGGAGAGCCCCTGTAGGAGCAGGCCCCGGGCCGGAGCTGCAGCCCGTGGAGAGGAGCCCACGCAGGAGCAGGGGGTCTGGGGGGAGCTGCCGCCCACCCATGGGGGACCCATGCTGGAGCAGTTTGCTCCTGGGGGATGGATGGACCCCTTGGTACAGAGCCGTGTGGGAGCACTTCTTGGAGAGCTGCTGCCTGTGGGCAGCCCCCGCAGGATCAGTTTGGGAAAGATAGCATCCCATGGGAGGGACCGTGAGGGATGGTGGAGGTGAAACGGTAGGGACTTACCACAACCCCCCATTCCCATTCCTTTGCACCTCTTGGCAGGAGAAAAAGGTGGGTGGAAGGCGGTTTTAGTTTGCTTTTAGTTCTCATTGCTCTAGTCTATTATCAATAGGTAATAAATTAGATTAATATCCCTTAGGCTGAGCCTGTTTTGCCTGTGATGGTAGTTGGTGAGTGATATCCCTGTCTTTATCTCAACCCACAATTTTTTTCATCATATTTTCTCCCTATCCTCCTGAGGAGAGGAGGTGAGAAAGTGGCATGGTGGGGCTTAGCTACCTACTGTTGTGAAACCACCACAACTTCTCAGGTCATCAAGTTAGTTGCCTTTATATTTGCTCCATCTTATTGAAATACCTACATGTATCTTTGGATTATCTGTCCTTGTCTTGTTGCCAATGAACTGTGGGTTATTATTACTTCTTTAGCATCCATTTATACAGTTGCATCTTGGTTTGTAGTAAACTAAATATTAATGTCACATAAACAGGGAATAGACTGAGTCTGAGAACAATATATACATTATTGTTTCCGAAAATTTGTGTAAAGTTGACTTGGTTCTGTCAGACACCAATAGCCTGGGGGTGATACCATCAGAGCTGTCCGTATTGTTTTGTCTGGAAGGTGTCACTCTGGATGACTTCAGTGAAGCTGAACTTTCCCACACAGCTAATTTATCCCTGACTAGGTGTATTGTGGTTTTGGATGATAAAATGTAGGCCTGTGTGTAAGTATTGATAGAATGAAACTCATTTTAGATTTGGTATTCTCTCAGACTGTTTGTCTTCCATCTTAGGAAAAAAAAAAAAAAAAAAAAAGTCATTTTTCAAGCCACCTCTCGAAAGAAATGATGGGGAGAAGGATGTGGCTTCCATGCCCATCCCTCAGTTGATTTTCACAAGAATATAGTTGTCTTGATTAGGAGTGAGGTTTTTAAAGCTCCTTTAAAAGCAATGCTCCTAAATAAAAACCAGATGTGCCAATGATGTGCATTTCCATTCTATTTCTCTTTCTCTGTCTCATCTACCCCTGCTCGAATCAACAGAAATAATTTCTTTTGGGAATAGTAATATTTTTTTACTTCTCTGGGGTTATTTACACCATTTGTAATAATCCTTCAGTAAGGCAGTTAAGTTTATGCTTAAGTTACCTTGCTTATTTGAATCTGGGTACTGTTATAAAAATTGAAGCATAAACTTGAGCTTTTTTCAAAATCAGATCTGAGTCTAACAGTTTTGTTCTGAATTCAACCATCCATTTTCTGATATGTTTGCAGGTGTGTCTTGTTTTCTATATCATTTGCTCTGTTTTGCAAGAAACATCTTTGCATCTCCCTCTCACCATTTTACAATCTTAGAGAGGTTCTGCTGTTCTACAAAACCATTACTCCCCATTACTTGTATTTCTTTTATTCACACTCCAATCCCACTATCATTTTTGACTTCTGTTTCTCTCTCTTTTTTTTTTTTCTTCTAAGAAGGTGTGTTTTAAATATTGCTGACATTTCACTTAGATTTGTTTTAGAATCCCATGCTATTGATATGACCATGATCTATGACCCAGTTATCTCAGGTCTTGACACCTGTACTTTTTTAAATTTCCTTGGCCTCTTATGATCCTTTGTTTCCCTTCTATCTTTCACCTAAGGTCTTCGTTTCTTGCAGTCTGCTGTAAGTATGCTCCTGGAATCCTTTTCCTAGTTTCTGATCTCTGTCTGCATTATGTATCTTCACCTTTCAAAACGTAACACAAAAACACTTATCTCTCAGACATATCTTTCTTCCCATCTCCCTTGCTTGTGCCAAGCTCTGCTCTGCTCATGCTGGCAATTCTGCCAGCATTGTGTCCTGTGCCATTTTTCCAGTTTCTCCCAAAGCTTGACTCATATCTTCCTTCACAAAAGCTCGGGTTCGTATGTATTAATCAACTCATAAGCTTATGATTGCATCTTAATATTTTTTCCCCACAGTCTTCCAACGCTGATGCTTCCTTTAATTTGTTTAGCAGTCATTTTTAAAGACAAAACCGTTTCAGTGCAATGTTAAGTTTTTGAAGTAAATCTCCTCCTATTCCTTTTCTCTTTACCTAAAACTACTTTTGTGAGGAGTTGAGAGATAAATCAACACTTAGAAATGCAACTTCATTCCTATGAAATGGAAGAGAACAGGGTTAGAGAAACTTGGTTTGATTTGTTACAATCTGTCCTGACACCTGAATCAGTTGTAAAACACACTGAACATTGATCTAGCTAAATAACCATGCTGTAGCTTTGTACTTGTTATAGTTGAATTCTTTGTTTCAGAAAACTCATTAGTATTCTTCCTCACTAACAATATTTCTTTAGTTTATTGGTAGTGTGGAAAATAGAAATATTTTAAATTTGCCTTATAAGTTTATTCTAGCAAACTGTTTTATCTGCTAAAGTTTCTTGTGATAGATTTTGAATAATTTTGCTAAATGAAGTTGTGCAATTTGACAATGATGTTTTGAGTAGAAACTTTTATTTATATACTGAAAAACTCAATACTATGGTGCCTCGCTCTTCCTTTATGATTCTTCACCAAACTTTTTTATTACACATTGTCATATTCACATGATGAATTCTCTAAG
The DNA here is from genome assembly GCF_965140915.1 of Aythya marila. Taxonomy (NCBI): domain Eukaryota; kingdom Metazoa; phylum Chordata; class Aves; order Anseriformes; family Anatidae; genus Aythya; species Aythya marila. Next base: position 35,938,341 of record NC_139043.1, on the reverse strand, counting down.
TAACATCTTTCATATCTCTGCATGAGGGAAAACTTCTAATGGCTCAGACGACTTCTAAATTAGATTCACTAAATAAATATGTGAAAGAAGTAGGTGGTTATTGCTGCAGCAATCCTGCTAATTGAACAAATCTAAACACCAGTGTGGTAGATAAAATGAGAAATCTTACTTTTCATTACCTGTATCCCTGCGTTAAAGTAAATAATATTTCAAACACAACTCATTTCTTTCCTGAGTACTCTGTTTCATGTTCATCTCTTTGCTTTTTCAAATAGTTGCCGGATGAGCTAGTATTCTATCAAAGTTTACTAGTTCCCATTTCCAGGAGTAAATTATGTAGATAGTGTGGCTTTAACTCATGTTTGATTAGATGCTGTATGTTTTTAAATTAATTTCTCTCTAAGCTCTTTGCGAGGAATACTAACCCACTGCAGAGAGGTTACAGTACTATGGACTTTGTCTGTTCTGTCTTAATGATACAAGGGAATAGTTGAGCAAGAATAAATGAGGTACTTTTGGTGGGTAAAAATGTGAGCTGACTGTCAGTGTGAGATTGGTTCTAGGAGCAGTTAGCCAGCAGTAATAGGGCACACTTGAGTAATTGAATTTGCATAACAAGGCTTGCTGAAGAGATCTGACAGGCGCAGAGATTTGTCTGGCTGGAGATCTCCAGATGGACGTGACCACACAGCAGCTGGGTGGCACGTTTCTCAGCATGGTCAGCAACACCCAGACTGTCAGCTGGCCCCTGCAATTGCAAAGCCCTGGCAGGCCAGCTGGTGGCTTCTGACAGCCAGTGGCCCCGTTAGAGAATCTTTTCATTCTGCCTGTCAGGGTACAGGACCTGCAGGGACCAGTGGTAAGATGTAACAAGTCACCAGTGAGAGTTGTTAAGATGCTTCAGAAACCTGCTTCTGTTAAATAGCTGCTGCTTTACCGCTGAGAGCAAACCTTCTGAAAGCTTTTTCCATCCTTTAACAAGGACAGGACGAACCTGTTCTCCAGCGTTTTGTTTTGAAATCTATCACTTGGTGTTAGTTTCTACATGTTTAGTTTCAATACCAATATTTATGCATCTAACCAAGCATGCCCAGTCAGTGACAGAAATGCATTTTTATGAGCTTAATACATTTGTAAGACAAAATGCTGGAGCTTTTCCCCCCCTGTATTCCTTCCATCTGAACTAATACTGCTGTATTCTAGATTTAGCATGTTCAGTTAGCGGGAGCAGTTTATGGAAATACCCTGTAAAGGAAACTGTTGCTAACAATCCAGGCAACAACTATTATACTTGAATAGCGTGCACAAATATTCGGTATAGGTAGGAAAAGAATATGCATAACAGTAGAAATCTCTTCCTCAGGCATCCTCCAAGAAATAATATTAAAAATATATATATATCAACCCTACCCCTTTATTGTTCCAAGTTGCTTATTTCTAACATTCCCCAGCCCCAGACTCCTAGCATTAAGCTATTAGATTTAAACTCTGTCCCCCCTCTCAAGCTTAGGAAAGTTCCTGTTCACTAGGAGTTTATAGTCCAGGTCAGTCCACTCCCAAAATAGTAATGAAACCACTAGCAAGAGCTGTGCACTCTCACTGGCTTATTCTTTCTGTGCCCATGGATGTTATGTTCCCTCTTTAAGAGGTGCCATGGTTGAAATAAGTAGGTGCTGCTGTCTAACATACAGGCTAGTGATTTGGGCAGTCCCTTTTTTGATGTATGCAAACCACCACAAACTGAGGGAACCAAGAATAATTTTTTATTGGACACGGTATCCCTAGATCTCTTAATTTCTTAAGGATCTTCTTGCTTCACCAAGTTTATTCATTTACTTCCTTGGGGGATGCTAGAGGAGAGATCCATTTCCTAGTGTTCTTCAAGTACTGGTGTCTGCAATGTCACTATTAGGTGGTCATCCACAGACTTTTGCCAAGTCACTAGCCCTAACTTCTACCTTTCTTCTGAAAAACAGCATGTCAAAATCAAACATCAGTTTCTTCGTTCTTATTGTGTTTTCTCTTTTTACTGGAGAGAAATTTTTAGCCTTTATAAACGTGGCAGTAGATCCTGCCACCATCTTTCCTGCATTTGTGACTTGAATAGTACTGTGGTTTTTGATTATTATTTAACTTATCACAACCTTTATCCACCCCCTACCTTCCTCCTCTGAAAATTTGGGTACCTTTAATGGGCGTCCCTAATCCTGGTGTAGCCATGCTCCGTTAGCAATCTCAGCTCAGGGCAACCTGGCTGTTGGCTCTTCCCCACCCACTTCATAATTTGGAGATAAGGGGCACTCCCTGAAGGCTCCTTCACAAATTCAGTGGTTCATATCTCCCCAGGTGGGCTGGGATTCCCTGTCTGGACTTCTGCACCATGGCTTTAGTCAGGCTAGAACCTGTCCTTGATGAGGGAGGATGTTGTACCCAACTGCTTTCAGGACACTTGTTAGCAGGAAAGGCCTCCTTGCACACAGTGGACTATATTGGCAAAAGAAGTGTGAAAACAGCCTTGTGAACCATTCCAGTCACCCAGTTTTTTGGGTCTTCTGGGTCCCTCATTCACTTCCCTGTAGGCTATCTGGAATTCCCTGCCTGAACTTTAACAGGCTGGTGCCTCTCTGGCAGCATCTGGAATCAACTGTATGGTGTCCCATTGTAATTTATCTGTTTAATCCATCTTGTTCTGTTGCAGTATGTATGTGTTCCCTTTTGTCTCAAGAATATATAGTCTAGACTATTAAAAGAATATTAAAAATTTCAGATTTTTTCATGGAGGATGTCTTTTTATCAAGAGCATTTTGGTAGCACTTCATAGACAGTCTGGAAAGGGTTCTCCATATTAAAATAACCCCATTTGAATGGAGAATGAATAAGAGACATTTGTCAAAATAAAGACCACTCTGTTTTATAGCCTGTAGACATTTTCAGTTATATTTTTTCTTATCATCTGTCGGCTTAGTTTTACTTTGAAAGAAGAGAAATTGTGTCATTAAGCCTTTTAATTAATTGTATATCTATTCATGAGAGAAGGCTGAAATAAAAAGTTACAATTTTAGTTGAATCCTGTGACGCTGCAACATAAAACTTGCAAGATTTGACTTGCAGAATGGTAGCCTCAAGGCATTTCTGTTCAGACAGCAGTGATGACAGAGCAAATCACTGGTTTGTGTCCATCAGATTTAAAAAAAAAAAAAAAAAAAAAAAAAAACATATAGAGAACATAGTTGACAAACTGTCATCCCTTGCCACCTGAGTTTTTTGTTACATACGCTGCTTTTGGATGGAGAAATGTTTTAAGTATGATGTGCATATATCCCTGTAAGTCTATATAGTAAATAAACAAAAGCCTTTGAGTGCACTCTTACCTGATTCTGGAAATGTCCTTTTTAGGTAATTTATTATTTGTGTGTGTGTGTGTGTGTGTGAATTTAAATATAATATTGAGAAATACTGTTATTTAAACAGGTTTTCCTCACACTGAAAACACAGAACAGCGACCTCGAGAAGGGAGATTTGGCAGTATTTTGAGATGCTTACATAATTATTTTACTGTTTCACGTATTGACATCTAGCGAACCCTTGATACAAGGTGTAAAAAAAAATAAACTTTTTAAAAGAAAGTGCTGCATCTTTGTTTTCTCTAGAAGATCTTGATCCATTGACTTTCCTACTTCTGTGTGTATTTTGCACAAAGAAAGTGAGGAGTTTTACTTGAGATGGATATAGAGCCTACAAAGAGGCAAGGAGTGTTGTCTGAAAAAGTGCTCCACAGAAATCAAGAGGAATTGTTAAAATGCAAAAGAACACCTCATGTGTTTAGCCAAAAGTGATTAAGGAGCTGGCATTTCAAATGTTGTGGCTGGCATGATTAGCTTCCCCGATAAGAGTGTAACATCAGGTTGTGTTTAGCAGATCTGATTATTGTCTCTGTGTTGTCTGTGCCAGTGTTAGTGGATGCTTTACTTTTATGCCACTTCCTTAGTAGCCGGTTCATGAGTTTAATTTCTGATGTTATTTAGAATATTCAATTCAAATTTGGAGCAGTTTTTTATTTATATATATATAAATATATTTTGTAAGTTTCTCAGTAAACGACTCCCTTCTCTCTTCCTTCTTTCCCCACTTTCTAGGAAAGGGAGATGCAGGTGTCATCACAGTCTCTACTTTGAGATTTCTGAGTGCAGAGAACACAGACTGACTTCCCACTTAGAATCTGGATATTTAGCCAAAAAAAAGTCTACATTCAGGACTGTTTTGACCAGCTTTCTGTATTTTCCCTGCTGAGCACCCACTGAACTGTAGTATGTTTGTAAATATGGAGTATTTACAGCTGGAGCCAGAGCCATATCACTCTTTATGAATGAAAGCCCAAATCTCTGATTGGGCTACATTTGGGGAACAAAACAAAACAAAACAAAACAAACAAACAAACAAACAAATCCTAGTTACGTATTCTGAGACCAGAGTAAGCACAGAAGGGTTGCAGTATAACCGCTTAAAAACTATTTTCTGTGTTTATATCAGACAAGGGCAGTTCTTTCTTCATCTTCATTCCAGGGTTTAATTAAAAAGTTAATTTGAAACTGTAATGTTACCTTCTTATGATGGCAAATGTATTTATTTTACTTTTAAGAGTTTTTTAAAAGCATACTTTAAAAAGTGATTCTAGCCACTGTTTTCTCTTTTACTAACATTTCTTGGGCATTTTATAAATAGTTATAAACAGAGTAGAAAACATGCCAAATAACATTGTGTTTTTCAGGTTCTTGCTTCCTCATGATTTATTTTTTTTCATGAATGAAGAGGAAAAAAAGCAGTCTATTGAACAATTTATATGCATGCCAAAATATTCTATGGAACCCTTGAAAATGGCAAGTTTTGGGCTACTCTGTGACTTCTTTCATCAGCATTGACAATAGCTGCATCTCTTCAGTGCATATGATCCAATTTATTTCTAATGCAATTTGATTTGTGTAAAATTTTGAGAATAAAAAATAAATATGGCTCAAGATGAGAAAATAATTTATCCTCAAGAATGGCAGCTTCTTTCCTTCCAGTGTATGCATCATGGAAGTCTTACTAGATAGCAGGTTGTTTTTCTCAACATGTGGCTTTTGTAACGAAATGTTATTTATTTAGATTTCAATGCTAATGTTCTTTTTCTCTTCTCTTAAGAAGAAATGTTTATGGGCCCTCATTGGCTGCCTTTTCCTTGTTGTATGGACTGCTCTGAGCAGTAACAATTAAATCTTGTCCACTAGTACATTTTCCATGCTTAATATATCTGATTTTTAAAAATTATTTTTTATATTTTAGCAGACTTATATACTTAGGTTTTGTTTTGTTTTTGTGGATTTTTTTTCCTCATTTACTCTTGTTGAGGTTGTTTACATGGGCTATGTTTTTATTTCATAGTTAGAGCTTTTGTTTTTACATGATATAAATCAATTTGAGATTCCATATTTCACATTGGTCATCCTTCTTATCTTTATTTGTGTCATCTGTGAGCACATACATGTGCAATCGTATGTACAGCCATCACCACCAATTGAAAACCGATCTCTCATCAGTTCCTTTATGCTTTCACTGTTCTTTTATTTAGGAACAGTCATTGCTCTACTGAATCTCTGCTTTGTGTTTGGTCCTTGCTTCAACTGTATTCCTAGACAGGATGCAGTTCTGTCCTTCGTCCTTGTAAATAAGACCTAACTGTGCCTCCCCACCTCTGTGCAGATGAAACTCTCTTGCAAACTGTAGTTATCCCTCATTACCTTTCTGCTTTTTTGCTGGACTTGGTTGTATCACGCACCTGGTTGGTAAAACAAGTCTCCACTCCCTCATTCCTCTGCCTCTCCAAGGGGCAAAAGTAGTGAAAATGATGTTTGCTCAGAGTAGAAATGACTAAAACAGCATCTTTAAAGGGCCTTGTAGAATGAGTGGGCAGTGAGAAACCACAGAGATAAAAAGCTTTGGATAGCAGAAGGCTTTGTAGCAGCAGAAGATGCAATCTAAGTGCAAGAGCAGTAGGTGGGCTGATCGGCAGTAGAGGAAGAGTGTCCCCATGATTGTGGGGATGCTCAGCTGCAGATAAATGAGAGGATTCTGGACATCCTACAGGCATACAGTCTGTGTTTGATGGAGCCACTCTGCATTAACACTTCTTACTGCTAGGTCTGATGTTTCCAAGATTAGCGCACCATGGCCGTGCTACTGTATGGCAACCTCCTCTTTCTCCCAGTAAGTTCAGAGGAGGGGTGTGGAAGAGGTTACAAACTGCTATCATTATCACCCTTACCCATTTGGGCACGCTGCAGCTAGCACTATTTGCAGCTACACAGGAGAGCTTTTGCGAAACAAGCCAGCATTTACTAGTCAACTGGCACACAAAAACTTCTTGGTTTCTGAATGGAAAAGCGAAGCTTAAACATATGTCTGTGCTGGCAGCGTAAATGACTTTCCTGCATAAGTGTCCAGAATTCCTTTATCCCTTCTTTACGTTTCCAGCAGAGCTCTTAACTGGGAGTTCAGACACCAGGGTTCTTGTTTTGTCCAAGTTTTAGTCAAGTCGGTTTGACATGTTCTTCTTTCCTTGGCTGCCAGTTGTTATAAGTTAGTACTTGGAAGGATCACTCTCTTGTCTCACCCACGGTCATTCCATTCATATGTGGACACTTCTGGGGATTGCAGTCCCAGTTCTTTTCCAGTCCCTTGTGCTGAAAAATCCCTTAACCCTTTCAGTACCAGGTGACAACAATGCAAAATGAGAGATTAAGCTTTTTTTTTTTCTAATTTTAATAGTAATTGCAGCAGTTTTCACTTATTTTGCAGTATGGTGTTTTAACAATAAACCATAGTAGTTACTATACTTGCATAAGTTAGTATAATTTTACATAAATAAATGCCACATAGTCCTACCAGCTTCAATCTGGGTTATTTATATACTGCGATGTACAGAATCCTCAAAAGCTGCCTTAAAGGGCTTTGGTTGGTTTGTGTTTTTTTGTTTGTTTGTATGTTTTGTTTAATCAGAATCCTGACCAGGTTAAATTAGAAAGAGATTTGGAGAAGATACAGCACAATTGCATTAACCTAATTGTGATTGGAGAAAGTTTGTTTTGTTTTGTTTTTCTTTGTTTTTGTTTTTCCCTTTTTTCATGGTTTCATGAATTCTCCATGATTCTCCATGGAGAATCGATAAATTTATAATAATTGTGTTGAGTGGGGCTGTATTGTGAGGTTTAATTATATAAGGAAAAATCTTCATTGTGCTTATAATAAAATACATTGTGGTTTTTTTTCCCTTTATATTCAACTGACACAAGTTTCTAATCTACTTGAGGCATATTGGTCTTATTAGGCTAAGGTAGCTTTCTTCTCTGAGCCATGCAGCATCACTCATACAAACTGTTTCTGTTTACAGATCGGTATTTTTATTGCCTCGTTGACCTTAGAAAAGCAAGAACAATTTCTGATCATTTCCTGATATGAATTGACAGTAGCAAGTCCTACACTAGCATATTCTAATTTTCTTCTTATTTGTATCAACCGGGGGTTTGTATTTGGACAGCCATTTTGAAGTGTTTCACTGTACATCAAAATAATGGGTCCTAATGGATTGCTTCTTGCTTGACTAGACAAAAGTATTTATTAAGGAAAAAAATAAATTGTGTCTTAGCAAACGTAAAAGAAACAGTAGACTAGAATTAAGTAGATTTTCTATTAATGGCTTTGCTTTATCAGATATTTATATTCCGTGTATGATTTTATTATATATTAAATTCTGGCAATAAGGTAGCTTTTGCTCTCCGAGGTCAGTAGTGTTCAGATTAATCAGGCTGACATTTCATGCCGGTGGGTCATGAACTGTTGATAATAGCATTAAATGGTGATTCACTTGCTGCGGGGAGCACAGCTCATTATCCAGTCACTATATTAAATCATCGCCACAAACAGCTAGGACCTAGCATGTGCACACACGCATATGCACACACACACACACACACACACACACACACACACTCACTCGTGCATGGGAAAATCAGAGGTGGGGAGCTCTGTCCTGCAGCTATCCGTTTCTCTGTTTATTGCAATTGTTAAAGCTGTTTCCAGCATACCGGGATGACAGACTTCACCTCATTTGAGAGGCTGAAGTAGTTCTCTCTGAAAAATCTGTTTGTGTATGAAACAGGACTACGCAGTTTATTTTCTAGCTTCTCTCTGATAAGAGGACATTATTTTTTGTGGCCAGTTCCGTGTTAGACCAAAACAAAGAAAAATACACGCACGTCCCTTCTAAAATGTTAGTCTTGGAAACCAGAACAAGATGCAAAATGAAAACATTTGAAATCTCAATTGCTTGTGTGCCCTGAGTATGGATTTTTGTTTAACGCTGTGTTTGAGTAACTTCTATATTAGTTTCAGATGTGCTACTTCCTGTTAAAAATATTTGGATTAAAAAAACATTAGCCACTGTCCTATTGCAAGAAAAAGCATATATATCATAATGGAAAAACTTAAAATAGAAGACTGCCTAAATAGCTGAACAGTGGCTTCATTATGGTGAGTGAGAGGAAATTCCACTCCCTAACGCTTAAAAGATTTTGCAGCTAAATGCAAATCTTACTTAAATTTAAGTTGTATCCTTTCAAAATGAATTTTGAATTAAAATCATCACAAGTTCAGCAATTAGTACGAACCATGGGGCTTTTTTTTTCTCAATTTGGAACAGAGAACTGGGGAGTTTTCAGCTTTCCCGTCCTCTGTCCTCTCCATCTGAGCCAGTAGAATTTGGTTTAGTTCAGAAGTGACTGCTTGCAGGCAGTGCGCAGAGGCGCTTTCCTTTCAGATAGGAAGGCTTGCTTGGAGTGTGAGATCCTGAAGGTCTCTATTTCTGACACTGAAGAAGAGGTTTTTGTTTGTTTGTTTGCTTTTTATAGTTTTGGAAAACATTATGTTTAATCAGTATATAAATGTTAATTAACATGAGAGCTGTGTTAACCTCAGTATTAACTTTAAAGCTGAGAAGTTTGTTTTTTCCCAAATATGTGTACATTTATATTTACTTTTATATAAATTTACACATTTATAACTGGTCACAGAAAGGGAAACCTTTTTCTGAAACAATTAGCACACTACAGACTTTAAGAGAAGTGAGAAAGGACTGATCGAGGGAAACATTTTAAATTCCTCAAATTGCATTTTTTTAGTTTTTATTTTTTTTAGGTTAAATCGCAGCTAGTAGCAGTTCAGACAAACACGATAGCATGAAAAACCTGTGGGCCACTAGAGGTCACTGTTTGGTAATCAACTTCTAATGAACCAGAACTGTCAGGAAGGCCAATAAATTACACTGTGGATTTTTCTAATTATGAATTCCTATTTAATCATTCAATGACAAGTTAACTGTGGCGGTGGTTCTATGTACTTTGCATACACAGTTATGTTAATGTACTATTATATTTCTTAGGATGGAGGTCCTCCATCATTAGAGCAGTTCATTACCAAAGACTCTCTTATCTAATCATAATTACTGATTATGAGGAATAATTAACTTTGTTACCCTCTTGATTCTTTTCATAGGCAAAATGCAGTCTTTTTCTTTCCTTTTCCTTATGGAACACTAGGACATGCATTGACTTCAGATACCTTTACATTAAAGAAAAAAGGTTAATTTGTTTTGTACAAAATTGCTTAAGTTGTAGTGCTGGAATAGTTATAGTTAGTTGGGAAAAAAGAAGTACAAGAATAATTGTATAGTGGATTTCTTTAAGCTGTCACTCAGTACCATTAAACGTGAAAATATTTTGTTTCATTTAAGTGCAGCATTTAGAGCATGTAAAGATTTGTAAATTTAAACCATATGATTGCATATTTGCCCTTCCGGAAACAATAAAAGCAGCAAGAAAAAGATTATCTCTTTTTAAAGATATTTCCATATTAAACTTAGAATTAGCGTGATGTAAAATGATTTTAAATTGCATGTTTTGAACTCATTGGGTACGAGGCATCAAATACATTTGAGAACACTGAATAGGACGTTACGTTTTGGGCTGGAGGGAAATGCTAAATCCAGTCCTACGGAAGAGATATATTTTTTGTTTTGCAAAGGAGTAATAATAGAATGATGTGTGGAGGGTTCCTAAGCAGGAAATAGATATGAGAACGGCCGTATAATGAAGGATGCCTTAAATGGAAGGTCTGCATCCTTCCAAATTGGTCTGCTTTTCTTGCAGTCCTTGTCAGCTTGCCTATTCTACTTTGCTTTTTTATCTCCGAATAAAGGCTTCTCGAATTAACCATGAACATGCTGAAATTAGGCAGCAGGAAGTGTTTATGGATATAAACTTAGGCTTGCTTAAAAATCAGCACATATTTTTAGAAGAAAATGCAAGACAGAATATTTGGACTCTTATACTGTATCCTGCAGCAAGATTCAATGACAAAGTGGTTGCAGAAAGGAGAGCCGCATTGAAAGCAATGCACTGTGGCAGTCGTTCACCTGAATGAAAAAATTTATTGGTCCTTATACTGCTCATAACAATTTAAGGTACAAAGTTCCAAAGTTTGTTCAGAAATGTTCCTTGCAGTCCTTGGTCCTACTATTTTTTTAGGCATTTCTTTCCCATTGCAGTTGGTGAAACTGTGTCAGTTGTCCCGTCACAGGCTGTACCCTAAATAGGCAAAATTAAAACTCGCAGCCGGGCAAGTCTCCAGCAGAAAATACTGGATTCTTTTTAAATAACTTGTCGGACACTTCCTTCTGACTATATGTTGTTGCCTATTTCAGTTTAGAATTTCATTAGGTTGCTGCTGTTATACAGTGGATGCATTTTAAATGTTGTAAATGTAAATGTGCTCCTACTGCTCGGCGTTGGCATTGCTACATCTTCAAGTGCGAGATAAACCAGAAATGCTTAGGGATCAGTATGTTATGCAGTTCCACACCCATATGAATGCTTTTTGTTTTATTTTTTGTTTCTGTGTTTACAATGCTTTTATTTTATAATATCAGAGGAAAGGACCAATGAATGCATCAACAGAAATTTGTCTGTATGATTTTAGGCTTCTGCAGCTGCCTTTCTCCAAAGGGAACCTTTTATTGAGCAGGGCACTTGAACCCGTACCTGTTGAGCAATGCAGTTTCAATGCATACCTCCATCTGAATTGATTTTTTATTTTTTTTAGCAATGTGCTTAATGCTTTCTTTATTCAGAAAAAAAAAAATGTTGCCGTGCTTTGTTGCTTTTGGGAGTCTGTCTGAGGGTGACATGGTAAAGAAAAGCATAAAGGATTAAATCATTTAAATATTTTGGTTTATGTAAAAGGGGGTTAATATCTTGTTACAGTTGTATTGATACTGGAGAAATATGTAAAAATAATATTAAAATGTCCTGTTTATTTTTCCTTTCTGAGAAAATCGGTTTTCTCTTACAATACAGGGTTTCAGCTATTGCATATTTATTCCACAATGAAGTGTCAACATACCTGCATTTTGCTGTGGGCTCACGTTAGAATACGTGAGGATTTCATGCCTTCTAGGTACAGACATTCAAGTCCAACTAGCAAAATCTGCAAATGAGGTGGTGTATGGCTAACTGCTTTTTGTAATTTGCAAGGCTCAGCAAGTTTGGCCAAACGTCTGTTTTTGTTGGTCACAAAATTGCACAGCAATTGCGTGTTGCTCAGTTAAGGTAGATGAGATCGAAAGCTGCAATGCCAAGCTGGGCTTTGGGTTCCAGTCGTGGCTTTTGCTGCCCCTCACAGCTGTTACGATTCTGGGGTGTCTTTGTTATTGTTGTTGTTCATTTTGATACTGTCTGTTGATTTTAGTTAGAGCAGCTAAAATAGCTCTTCTGAGATTTTACATTTTCTAAAGACAACATTGCAAATGCGCATCCCTTTGAGCTTCTTCTCATGCAGTCCCCACAGTCTGTTTCCTGGTTGCTGATCTTCTGTGTAGCATAGAGTTGTGATGTCCTCAGTGTATGTTTAATACTTGGCTCCGTCACCTTTCTAATGCTAGAAAATGTTTTTGTTTTTGCAATATGTGGCTGAGAAATTGTTTTGGTTTTAGGACTTGGTACATAAGCCAGCCAACATGGGAATTGTGCTGGAGCCTGCCTGCTCAATTTTCGTTGCATGGAAAGATAACATTGGCCCACGTAGTTGAGAAACTGTGTGCATGTTCATGTTTCGTTTTCAGACTTCCACTAAAACACTGGAGTTTCAAACAGTAGTGCTGGCCAAGAAGATCAGGGGTTATTTTCTTTGTTTCTTTTGCATTTGATATTTCTCTCCTATTTATGCTGCACTCCCTCGGAACTGAGCTAAGGTTAAGCAGATAGCTTAGCGGCACGTGCTTTGTATTTGGGCTGTCCTGAAGCCTGCTTTGGAACCGTGCTTTATTGGATGCCTGGAATATACTGCTTCAGTCGTGCACTGACCTACCAGCCTTCCTGCTAATGTTTGGATAAAAACTGAAATACTTCTTTTCGATTCTGCTGAGCTCTGTGCAGCTAGCTTTGCTGCCCAAGACAGCAGATACTTGCAGTTGTTGTTAAGTTTTAATATTTCTATATCAGCCTGCAGACCCAAATGAGATTTATACTGTATATACAAATGTTAGGGATGGATAAAGGAGTAGCTAAATCTGGTACTCCAGCAAAAACACCGAACGGCTTTTTCTGTTGTCTGTGGCTTTTTATAGTGGAGTAGGGTTTAAAGAGAGGGCATAGGAGAGATGACTGGCATGAAAAATGTATTTGATACAGTATTTGAGGTATTAAAAATAAGCAACTTATTTAATCAATTGTATTTTATTTCCTTTCTTGTTGCAAGGCTGTTAACCTTTTTCCTTGGTGACTTTCCTGCTACTCTGATATTTCACTTTGCCATTACAATGACCAGAACTAAAAGCAGTGCTGCCAACAGAGTGATCTCTTCAGGCCTTTCTTTCACTTTGTACTTCTGTTAAAAAAAAGTTAAAGTGCCTTCTGTGTGCATTTGCCTTTTGCAACTTATTTTCTTTGGCTAATCATTTTGGAGGTGTCAGTTGCTACTCAATATCATCTCATAAATTTTTCTGATGCATTTGCTTTATATTAAACCATCTTAACAATAGCTTCCACTCTGGTTTTTCATGATTTATTGAGAGGACATATTGTTTTCTGCGTTTTGGCATCCTGCTATAGTACATCTAAATCAGACTGAAGATTTTTATTCTGGTGTCCACGGCCAAGTTCAAGTACTAATCCCTATAGAATTGCACTCTTCTTCCTTTAAAAGCATAGAGCCTCTCGTTGCCTTTTTTGTTTAATCAGTTCTCTACCCTTCCTTCTTTGCTACCTTCCTGATGATGTTTAAATAATTTTGAGTGTGTGCCCAAAAGGGATATCCTGTGCTACTGTAACTCAAGTGTACCTATTGTTTACATACGTGTATCCTCTTGATTCATGTAAATCCCTAAGTACGTTCTCCTTGAGGCCCCTGAGGATCCTTGCATGTACAGCAGCACATCTCAGATTGCCACGCGGGACTGGAGAGTTTGGTGCTGGCTTTTGTCTTCATACAGCAGCTAGCAAAATACACTCAACCACAACACCAACAGAAGTGCTAAAGAAAGGGTATTAAAGCATTCTCTGTCCGTATCTTCTGCCTTCGTATTATTGTAGGAGGGAAAATCTGTTTAATTACTGCCTGTCACGCTGGGCTCTCCAGAACAGGTAGCATATTGCACACCTCTCTTGCATCTTTCTTTCAATCTACGCCACTGTTATGAAAATAGCTGCATGGAGCATTAATGCTGATGCACACAGTCAGATCCACTCCTCGGTCTTGCCTGTGCTTGTGGGAGGCGGGGGTGGAGGAGGAGGAGGGAATTATTATTCTGCTGCTGACACAGGGAGAATGAGAGTGGCTTGATGCAACAGAAGATTATGTTCCCTGAGGATAAACAAACAGAAGGAGATAAATTAGGAGAGAGGATAATCCTGTTAATATGTGCATTCCTTAATTCTGATTCAGTTTTTCAAAACGTATGGTTTCGCAGAGGTTAGAGATTTAATTAGTACCTGTAAACCATTTCTTTAAGTTTGCCTTATAGATTGTGGGGTAATGCTTTGAGTTGGCATTTGAGATGCAGAAATTTGCCCATAAACAGGAACTGTAGGTCGAGATATGAATATCTCATGAGGGAAAATTAATAATGTGCACATCACCATTCCTTCCTCAGTTGAAAAACATACAAAAAACTTTTGTTCCCCAGACTTTTTCACAATCCTGTTTGTTCAGAAGTCAGAGCAGCTTACTCTCTGCAGTCTTCTGTTGCTTTTTCAGCAGAAGCTGGGCCATTGTGATATTTATCTGAATTCAAACAAGGCTAATTAAAAGAGCTGCTGACAGTTGTTGTGATCTGACTTTGACTGGAGCTTGATGGTCATTATGGGTAAATAATGAACCAGGTCTGCAAATGTAGCAGCTGCCAACTTGGGATAGAAGAACAGCTATTGCGTCCAATTTAAGGATCTATCGACCGCTTCCCTTCTCCCTGCAGATCTTCTTCCTAGCAGAAAACTAATGTTTTCTACTGCTTTGTTTTGTGGTTTCAGCTATTTCTGATATAGTCTATAATTTCCTCTTAAATATTTAACCTACTCCATTATTAGCTTTCAGAGTTAACAACTTTTCCATTGGGCTTTCTTTGCATTTTTATTTTGTTTTGTTTTGTGGATTTTTTTTTTTTTTTGCAGTTTGCTTTTTCTGTACAACGTAACTGCTTAAATAATTATGATAATGTGTATTTAATTTGCCTGTTGCTGCAGAATAAAAATCAACTAGTTTTTTTTTCTTCGCACAGCCATAATTTTGCACATTTGATAATTGGTTTGTGCTGTAAGAGCGATGCTTCTACTTCCTTAAGTGTGTTTTTTTTCCTAGAGTAATATTGCGTACTCGTTGTATAAATCTTCAAAGCACTGACCTGAACCTCCATTTCCATTTTTGTTCAAACATCAGTAGTTTATGAGGTATGGTGATGCGAGGCTCGATTTATCAGAAGAGAGAAATAGCAATGACTTTCATTAAGGCATACTTCCAAGTACGTTGTCGCTTCATCATGAGCTTTGCCTTGTCCCATTAGCAAGCAGGAATGGGTGCGCTAAAGGGAAAATGGCAAATTTTAATAATAAATTAAATTAACTCTCTTCTAGAATGTCTGCCATTAGAAATGCAGCACAGACATTTAAAAGTCAGCGCAGAATTTGATACCCACTAGAACTTAGCCCATCTCCCCGGCATTTGCTCAGCTGCCATTAAAAGGCAGCGTGCATTATGTAAAATGCGCAAACGTGCTTGTGCACGGCGCATAATGCGGCGGAGCTCGGGATCTTGCTGGGAAGAAATGATCCCAAGCGTGCCCCTAAAAGACAAGTCTTGCTTTGAGATATAATGATGAAAAATTGCCCGTTTATTTGTGTCTTTGTGTTTCAGCAAAAACCAAAGTTGGGATTGTTGTCTGCGGCCCTGCTGGAAGGGGCTCGTGCACGTACGGCGTGCGGCCGTGAGCGTGGGCGCTCCTGTGCCAGCAAGGCCAGCGCTGCGTTAACAAGGGGTTACGTTGTGCTGGTTTATGTTAAACCAGATCACCCCTAACATGTGCAGAGCCATTCATCTGTGTCACCAAAACCCAAGAGGACATCTGACATGGACTTTGAAACAGAAACAGTGATCACTTACAAATCAAACATGGCACGCTCTAAACCGATTGTGCACGGCAATCTTTTCGAGAAAGGACAACTAATTGAACATGATAAAGTGTAAAGTTAATTAACACCCTTAAATTTGTTGATTACTTTCACGGGATTATATTGTTCGTTGAGTAGCAGCTTTCTGTCCCAGCTGTCGCCTTTTTAGCGAATGTCGCTGGTAAACAATAGAGACACCATAACAAGTCGTAAATGGTCCCTGTGACAGCAGCCCCTTGTGAGGCTGCATCTGTAGAAAATGATTAGAACAATTGCATTTTAAAGACGGCTCACATCGCAGCCCAGTCCCATCGGCCCTCTTCTTTATCTGCGTTGATGGCAGACTGGTTAAAACATTTAAGTTCTTTTGAGCAAATTAAGTGATTTACTGTGTTTTGGTTATACAGCAGTAGAATAGCTTCATAGCTCTACCTTTGATGCTGGTTTTTATAATAGGGAGAAGCCCAATCCCTTTGAGTGGTGTTTTGTGGTTTTTGTTGTTTTTTTTTTTTTTTTTTTTAATTTTCTGAGACTGGTCTGTTTACTCGTTCCCTAGAAATAGATTGAGGATGTCAGACTTTGTCTGTGAAGCAACTAGAAGAAAATGATACCCTACTTGTATTTTATAAAAATAACTAGCTTCCTTGTGGCTATTTTAAATTTATGGTATCATTTTAAATATCCTGCTTTCATTTCCAGTAGGGATTTGTAGACGATGTTGCCTATACGTGCCTTTTAATTGGTTTTGGATTTATATACGTAGCAAAACAATAGTAACCTTTACAGCTAATCTTTCCTTGTGTATCTTGGTTTAACTTTTGGTGAGTCGCAAAAGACAAAGTATTTCATGCAAGCTGGCAGGTACTTAAAAGGAATTGCTTAGAGCTTATAATCATGCACACACACAAGCTACACAGATGCAGGCTCTCAAGCTCAACCTATCTGAAGGAGAGCAAACATGACAAGAAACTGCTTGTTTGAAGATACCATAGTCACTTAAGTTGTATTTTTGCAAAAATATTGGAATAAGGGACCAGTGTTTCCTTGCACTTCCCAAAACGTAACAGGCAAAGCTTCGGTTCTTATGTGTGAAAGTACAACATTGTAAAACAGAAGAGAGGATTAAAACTCTAACAGTATTTTTCTTGTTTATTTTTACATCCTTTTTAGATCATAAACTAGTTGCTGAAATTCTGCCTTGCTCAGTAGACTAGGTGTTGAATAGATCAATGATAAAATGGATGTTTGCCGTCTAAGCTTTTTGATGTTATAGCCCTCATCTTTAGCCTGTCCTTTGGAGTAGCATTTAGTTTTAGTTTTTTGTTCTCAACTTTGTCAGCAACAAAAAATGTTATGTGCAGATGCAACACAACAGTGATTTAAATATTTTTGGCATAGGGTGCTCTGTGTTTTCAGCAGTGTAACTAATGGTGCTCCAATGAGTAGCCGTACAGTATCACTTTTCTTTTTTTTAAGTGATCTCCACCCTGCTGTTCTTACAGAAATGTAATACAACTGAAACTGAAAGCAGATAATTTTTATATAACATCTTTATATTAACATCTTTTTTTCTAGCAATTTGTATTCTTAGTAATCAGCTGCATTTAGCCAAACTGCTTTTACTGATGCAGCTCTAGAGGTACGACCTTAGTTTTTGGAGCTGGAAATATCAGTTGCAAACTGCAAGACTTTTTTCAAGGTGTTAAATGTTGTCGGAGTTGTACTAAGCAAGGAAAACCAGATATGGAAGGGTAGGGTGGCTACTGAACTAGGCTGCCTGGCTGGGAACCTGAAACTTGAGGTCATCCAAATCCAGACTATCCCAGGACAGCCGCAACCAGTTGCTGCTGTCATATGAGGGCTCCATTCACATTTTTGTCTAAAGGTTTGAACTTAGGAACTGCTCTGCCTCAGGTCCATTCATTGCAATCAATGGCAACTGAAGTGAGAATCCCATGGATTGAACTCATCCTTGCCCCATGGGTAACTTGGTCAGAAGTGACGGGATGTTTTAAAGAAGAGATGGGATGGGGGGATCATCCTAGAGAAGCCAAGCATAGGACTGCAGCCATGGGCTCCAGCAGTCTTGCTTTGCAGGAAAGATCTTAAATGTGTGCTGCTCACAAATGCAGTGTCTCCGGAACTGTTTCCTGACGAGGAGAAGCTTTCTGTATTTTAGAAAGAGCAAATAGATTCTGAAGGCTTTATGGACTTATGACCCTAATCAGCAGTGGTGTATATATAGCACTATTTTAGGTAGTGAACAATCTTTCAAAAGCCAAAAGATGAAAAATAATCATTAGCTTTATGATTTCATTGAGCTGCTTTGCTTTCTCCCTTGCTCTCTTTAATGTTAGAAGCTGATAATACTTTACTGGCCTGTGTTGTTGGTGTGGAATTGGTGATTTCTGAAATAAAGCTTTGCATTCTTTTCTAATGACTTTTGATTTCTATTTTTAGCTGAAGTTACAGTTCTTGTATGCCTAGACTCTCTGCCAAAACTTCCAGAAATTGCCAGTGTAGAAGATTTGCAGCGTTGCTTGTTTAATTTTGATAAAATAGCTGATAGTTGGCAAGGATCCTGGATGATAAAATTTAGCACAAAGTAAACAGGTTTTTGTTTTTAAAAACAGAATTTTCCAAGCCTTCTGCATTATACAACAAATTGCTCTTTTTTTCTAGTTAGCTAATTTATTTTTTCTACTTGAAATGTAAGCGTTTGAACAAGTGAGAGAGTGCAGCTGTCAGAAGATTAACCAGCTGAAAACTATTGTCAGCATTAATTTTGCTCTAATAAATGACTCTCTGAAGCTATTTAGCAGTCTGTAATCTAGATACAAGGCTATTGACCTATGATGGATAGTACTGGATTTTGTTTGTAAGCTTTGACTTAAATTGTCTACTTAATTTGCTGCAGGTCAGATCACAGGATTAGTGGTAAAGGCCATTATGTGGTTTGAATAAAAATAGCTGGAGGAACGGAATGAAAATCATTGTGTTTATTAACGTAGCAATCTTTGCGGTCATGTATGTAGTAAATTGGTAGCCAACAAGATGACAATGACGTGTTTGTGTTAGCTCAAAGTCTAGGTTTTGCTCTTCCTTCAGTTCCTGGGTTTTGCCACATGCGTTGGCTGGAGAGGAGTTGTTCAAGTGAGGTTATGGCTACAAATAGGGTGTTTCTTAACCAGAACAGAAAGGCCTCCACCACTGTATATATTACAAGTGTTGTTCTAGGAGCAGCAATGAGTGTTGGGCATGTATGGACGGATTTGGTTAAAGCTTGCGTCTGCCTGAGTTGTTCTGGATGTTCCCGTTCTGGACTCCCCGCTACAAGAAAATGAAGGGACTGGAGCATCTTCCTTGTGAGCAGTGGTTGAGAGAACTGACACTGTTTAGCAGTGAGAGGAGAAGGCTCAGGGGAATCTCATCCACATTTAGAAGTATTTGATGGGAGGGAGGGAGCCAAACTTTTCTCAGTGGTACCCAGTGACAGGGCAGGAGGTAACAGGTACAAATGAAAACTTGTGAAATCCCATTTTAGGAGTGCGTTTTCATTTGTCACTACACAACATCTAGCTCAGTGAAGGCTCTTCCAGTTACACCCTGGAAACTATTTCTATATAAACAGCTATTAATGGTTATTATAGTAGATAGTTGCCGAAAAAGAAGTGTGAATCATAGCTGGAGAGCAGTTTCCATTACTGTAGAAGCAGAATGGTCCACTCCATACAGAAGAACAAACCATTTCACCTGGGCATCATGTGAAGGACCACTGTAACTAGTGGAGCATGTTTTGTTTGAAAATGGGCCAGTCTCTGCAGCAGTACGTTTTAATAGGTCAAAGTTTGATGCATAACACAGAGAATTCATATTGTCTATACCTTTTGCTGAAGTGAAAAACAGTGAGGAAGTTTTTGTGTTGGTCAGTTTTGGGGTATGTTCTTCCCAACCCATGGTAAAGGTATGATAGACTTTTCAGAATAAAACTGGGAATAATATGTTCATATGTGTGCTAATGTCAATCATCTTTACATCAGTTTTGCATAGTTCTTTATGTAGTTGTATATGTGTTAAGTTTATGCATAGAAAACTAAACATTTCTGAAATTAAGTAGAACTTTGCTTTAGATTAGAGACTTAACAAACTGCAAAGATTCAGAAGGCAAACACTTTGTTTTACATGTCTGTGGCTTTTAGATGTTCAGTTATGTAAAAATCAGCAAGCACTGATAAAACTTAGCCTGGGGTTTGGAAAAGCTGATAAAAGTGGAGTTAACTTTGAGCAATTGTTTGTGAATAGTCATATTCACATATTCAGAGTAGTTTGACAAAACAGAAATGTTATTTAGTTATTCAGATACAATTAATTTTATGGAGTTCAAGGTTGCAGAAAGGGTTGATTGTTTCTTCATATGAAATTATAGAGCCACTTTTCTGTAATTCTTGTGAATTGTTTATCTGCCAGTATTCCTGAAGATACAGCCTTTCATAAGGTGGCTTTATCTTCATCAAATGCTTGAGAATTAAGATCCTGTAAGTGTTTAGGATATAGGCTTACTTTTACATCATCTGAGGGATTCATCATAAGGGAAGTATTAAACACATAAATTTTGCATCATCAGACCCTTCCTGATAAGATGAAGTTGTTAAGATTTTTGTGAAGAAAAAAAATATTGCTATTAAATCCAATGTTGTCTTGATTCAGGTGTTGGAGCTGCTCGAGCTGGAAACCTTACTTTCATGGTTGGTGGAGTGGAACAGGAATTTGATGCTGCCAAAGAATTGCTAACATGCATGGGTTCTAATGTGGTGTATTGTGGAGAGGTTGGAACTGGACAGGTAATGCTTGCTGAGGGCTTGATAGTTATCTCAGTCTTTTATTTTTGGTGCTTTATTTTTCTTGAATGATATCCACTTTTTTATTCCAGAACTAAATGCATGTATTATCTTCTCACGTTTCCTTATTCTTCAACCACATGTTTATAAAATAATCTTTTGGCACTGTTCTCTAGTATGTTGTGTAGCTTAGTGCCAAAACATCTGACCCAGTGTTTTTTCACATTGCTTTGTTAAATTATACTTCTTAGAGGACGTGGATTTTAACTTTGTTTCTTCTAAATTTAGGTTTACTTAATTTTACCTATGCATAAACTTAACATGTTTATGTTAGAAAATGCAAGAACTAATAGACTGTTTACCTTTTTTTCAGGCTGCAAAGATCTGCAACAACATGCTTTTGGCCATCAGTATGATTGGAACTGCTGAGGCTATGAATCTTGGAATCAGGTTTGTTTGATTCTTATACTGGATCGAAGGGATTTTTTTCTGTGTTCACAATCTTGTGTTTTACAGCTGACTGTTGCTGAGACAAAGGTGATTAGACAGCATAGATACACTTTGCCCAGAAATTCTCTTATAAAAGTCATTAACGTGCTAAAGATATTATTTAACTAAGGTTAAATAATAGAAACAGAACAGAAATATTCTCTTGTATTGACTGTATAGATCATTCCATTCTGCACCTGAAGATAAGAATTTGTTTATTCTGTTATAGCGCACTGTACAATAATGTTTGTCTTACATTATGTATATAAGCAGAGGTAATACAGAGGTAACTATTGGATTCTAAGCTTATGTACAATGTATTCTGAGTATGATACTCTTGTTGGTTTGTTTATCTTTGGGAAATTGTTCCAAAATAAAGTAAAATTTCCAATACGGTGCATGTATCAAATTAAAGCATACAAAAGAACATAACATTTTTGTCAGACTTTGTCATTGTTGTTTAACGTAATTGCCAAAACTACTACTTTGTTGAAAAGCTGGAGTATGTTCCACTATGCTCTTTTCCATGCTAAAAGCACCATTTCTTTTTTAACAGGCGGTGCATTTGACTTGCTGCTCGTACAGCAATGTATTAAAAAAAAAAATATCCTATCCAATAGTAGCTTATTTATTTTGCTCTGGTGTTTAAGATTTTTCAAATACAGGGCATGCAAGAACCAGTTCACTATCACAGTATTTGAATCTTCATAAATTCTTTTAGCCAGATCTAAATCATTTGTAAGTTTATATGCAGTCTTATGTTTGAAGAGATTATCTTGCAATTGTGTATCTTTCAAGTGTTCTTCATGAATTATTCATCTGCACAGTTGCATCCTTACAATTGGCCTGCTAAAACTACAGATATTGTAGATAGTTATCAACTGAGCTTTAGACTGTGTGCTCATGTGGATTTGATATACTGTAAAAACAGCAAGAGGGCATCAAATGCTTAAATAAATAATAAAAAAAAGAATGCCTACATGTGCACACATACACGAGGCAGTGTAATGGATTCACATTTCCTCTTAATTACCATATCAAGATGCAGTTGTTTTATTGAATTGCCCTTGTCTCAGATGTTAGACTATCTTGACCTATTAAGTTGTCATGTTGTAATTGAGATAAAAGAGGAATTTGCTTTGCATCAGTGCTAATTGGTTTATCAATATCCTGTACCATTTACATTTTAAAATTGAGAGTCTGTAAGATACTGAAGCACGTCTGTATCAACCCATAATAAAAACAGTAGCATTGTATACAAGTATTGCAAACCAGTATGGTGTAAAGCTTTCATCAGGTTCTGTTTTAAGTCATGCTTCACTTAATAAAGCATATACAACTGATTTTTCATTAAATTTTTGTCTTAAGTTTGTAGGAATTATTATAGTTAAAAATAAAATCAAGAGGTTTGGAACACAAATATTCTGGGCATGTAATCCCTGAATGCAGAATGACTTATGTCTGAAGCTACTTTAGCTTTAAGGTTTTGGAATTTTTATTTTTCATTTTATCATTTTTGGCTGAATTTATATTCAGCATTTCTGACCAAAAATCAGAAATGTGGAGGTGACAAGATACTAACTTTCCTACCTTACTATCACGGTAATCAAGAAGGAATTGTACTTACTGTAGAAGAAACCTGCTGATTGTATCCAGAATAACATGAAGAATAGAATCTGTTAGTCAAAAACTGTATCAAGTTTAAGATACAGGCAATAATTTTAAGTGAAGTAATTTGGAACCCTTGCATTAATTTTAATGTGCTATGATTTAAATCCTGGAGATGACTTCTGCATGTAAGTAGAATAAGCGCTTTCCACTTCTGGTGTTTACAAATTTCTAACATGCAAGTTACAGTTGTAATTCTAATTGTTAAGTTTTCCCTTTTAAATGAATTAATTAGATTTGTTTTTCCAAGTCTAAAACTGAGAGGATGATTTGACTACACAGTCCGGAGAGATTTAGAAGCGGAACTTGGTTTATTAGATTGATGCTTATCTGTTAAAAAAAAAAAAAAAAAAAGTCCAATTCTAACCTAATAATGGTAAAAGACTCTGCAAACCTAAAAACCTTGTAATAGAAATACTGGAGCTTATACACGTTCTTAACTTTTAGACAGAATATAAAATACCTTCATGTCATGCATTATATTTACCTGCTGTATCATTTAAATCTTGAATTTGTGGGACTTTGGATAATTAGTTATTCAAAATATTGCTGACTAAACTAGATGTAACTAGAAAGTCATACCACAGGGCCTTTCAGGAATCGATATATATCTGTGCTTAAGTCTTCAGAACAGTGTGGCATTAATTCTGTTAATAAACCACTTCTCTATTGTTTTCATTAACCATGCAGCCTAAATTTTCATTTTATTAATTTCAGGTGTTCAAATTACATTTGCTATTGTTTTATTTATATTTGAAATTGTAGAATTTTTCTGAACTTCAGCAAACTGATTATTGTGAGGAGGAAGGAAAACTGGCATTAGTGAATAAAAATTCTGCAATAAACTCTCAGAAAAACGGGCAATATTGCTACGTAGTTATTTCTTTTATATTCTACTTGCTTTTCTATTTTATTTTAATATCATCTTCATTACCTAATTAAGATGTCTTAATTTACTAATTACTTAATTTACTAATGAAGATGTCCACTTTCACTGGAAGTGCTTTAGTTTAGATTCTGTAACTATTCAAAAAAAATACAGTCTGAGTTTTGACTATTGAAATGGTTTTGTTTTGTTTTCCCATTACTTTCCTGATGCTTTATGAATGTTGCCATTAAAAGTTATTGAAGGTGTGGCAGACATTCTGGAAATTAATTTACATTTTCATTTGTGTGTTCTTTCTAGCATCATAATGCAACTGAACGGTACAAAAAAAATCTCTTGAGTAGCTTTTACTGCTATTAGTTTTATGGATAACGTACATGTTGCAAAATGCTGTAGTGTCAGACCAATACGCAGAATACATGTGAACTTCACAAATAAGAAATAAAAACATTAATTGATACTGTCCACAGCCGGAGACTATTTTTTCTTTTTCTTTTTGCTGATCATCTCCATGTCAGTAATTTACCAAGCTCTCAGTTCCAGTGTAACAATGTCTAATACTAGCAAAATAAAGCTTGGAAATGAGTTATTGCTGATACCTAGTTTATGTTTGGGTCAGATGGAAGTTGCTGCCTGTCAGGCAGCTTGCAGTCCCTTTAGAGATGCAGAGAAGGGCTTCATGTGCTGCCACATGACAGTACAAGATTGTTTAATATGGTTGGGATATAAAGGACCAGGACAGCAGTAAGTGGTCTTTGGCAGTAGCCTTGCTGCAAAAATCACTTGTGGGCTTCTAACAGCAGAGAAAAGTCTTCTCTACTAGAAGGGACTATGGTAGCACCCAGATTTGTGTCAAAAGCTGCAAAGAGTGCTCTTTCCTAAGTAATCTTACTGCGTATTAGTTTTGTGCCTGCTTGCTTTTTTTAGATCTATAAAGTAGGAAGACTTCACCCTCTGATGTCAAGTCTATACATAGTTTCAGTCTCTAGATCTGGTTTCTGTGAGCATCCCTGGGCTATAGATGGAAGAAAGGAGCAGAAAAGGGAGTTGACAGTATAGAAAGGAGCCTGTGCTGCAGTCTGAGGCATATAGCCCTGAACACATCTCCACTGAAAATTTTAGAAAGAATGTCTTGAAACAGAATCCCTCCAAGAGCACTGTGGCTCTGCTCTATTCCACATGGGGCTACAGCCAAGTCTTGCTCAGGTTTCTAATGACACTTGAAAGCATGTATCTTGTTTAGCATGACACGGGCAAAATAATTTTTAGCTGTGGTAGAAGGGTCTTAGGGTTCTGCTTTAATATTTGCATCTTCATGTGGTATTTAGCAGAAACACCTCAAGATGGGAAACTCAACAGTTCAGCTACTTTGGTTGTTACACCCCAAAATGAGACCAGGAGGTATCTTTTTTTTTTTTTTTTTTTTTTTTTTTTTTTTTTTTTTTCTAAAATGCCATTAGAGTTTTTATCTCTTTTCCAGACTGAGCTCTTGGAGGAGGAGTGTGTGAAAATTTCAGTACATTATTTTATTAAAGCTCAGCAAAACTTGAGTTTTGAGAAGTGGTTCAAAGGGATGGATCCTATTTTCACCTTTTTTTGTGTGTGTATATGTGTGCCCACTGCTTCGTTTCTGCTGTTCAGTTCATTATGAATGTTATTGAAGAAGCATTAATTCAAGGCAAGGAATTGCTTTTGTGCTCTATTACAAGTACAGTTAATGCATGGACTTCTATTCTGCTTATAAGGGAGAAGAACATTTTGGTAATTGTAAATTCACATGCGCATGCACAAGCTCTTGCCACGTCCAATGGCAAGTTGTTATGGGGACTGGCAGACTGTCATCATTTTGATAGCTTGAGCAGTATATCTCCCGAACAGCAATGGAGCTCTTATGCAGAGAGTATCATATGTTCCCAGCCAATTTACAGGGAAACAGCAATAACATTTTATCATGGTTGAGAGCCCAGTAGCTGCTTCCTATTAAACTTGCCCTTTCAGATACCTGTCTTGGATTAATTTGTTGATTTCAAATGGAAACTCAGTCTTCTCCACTGAAGCATGACTTTCTAGGATAGACTCTCACTGAATGACAATTACTGTATATTCTAGCTGGTTTCAGACCATTACAAGCTTTGGGCACAGTGGAAGACAGAGGACTTCTTCAGTAACTGATTTTAATATATGTCTAATTTTAACTGTCAGTTATATATGCACCAGTGGATGAATCCTCAGAAAGATGAAATGCAAAGCACTTTTAACTTGCTCTTATTAATGATACACTTGCTGCAAAGGAGGGGAAAAAAAAATAGGCTCAGGTCTCCTGAAGAGAATCTGTGTGGTGTTTTAAGAGCAACGAAGTTTGAAGAAGCAGGGATTTAAACTGACACTATCTTTTTCTTTTGCTAGAGCAAAAATATGCCAGATCTAGTGCAGACAATATTTTACGTATTTAACAAACATATATATATCTTTTTAAGTGTATTTTTACAGAGAGGTAGCTGGAATACTGTGAGGAGAGCATTCTTCTGGAGGGCTATATGCATCTTGAAATAATAAGCTCTCCGTCTTGCAGCTGTAATTACGGACCTCTGCATGTAGCTAGATTGCTAAAAATACTGATCGGGATGTAACAACAATAAGGAAGCAAACAAGCCAAGAGATTTGTTTAAACCAAAAAAATCAACTTCTTTGTACTTGAAAGCTCAGGCATTGTCTGTTCCCAATGTGTTTGGGGTTGTTTTTGTTTTGTTTTGTTTTTGGGGGGGGGTGACAACAATTAGAGCATTTATTCCAAGAGGTTCTTGATGAAGATTTTGATGCATTTTGCAGGATATAAGTACAACTAAAATACTGTGAAGACATATTGGTGCTGGAAGATGTTTTGTTTTGTTTTGTTTTTAAAAAATAAATGGCAATTGAAAACATTCATTTGAGTCAGAGGGTTCAAAATGGAGGAAGAGAATAAAGTGTGATCCCATTCAGGCCAGCAGGGGACTTCCCATTGAATTACAGGGGCTGGTGCAGCAAGTCATAAAAAAAAGACTGTACAGCAGTAATGCTAAACACGTAACTTTGCAGTACAGAAAGTGATCTTGCTTTGGCAATTATTTGACATAGATTTTTCAAGCCTTAAATGCCTATCAGAATAAATAGATATATAATTTAGCAACTATTCCATTGGTAATGAGCTTTAATCACCTAGAAATTAACCTTGGGCTCTACAGAGCCTGGAAGCCATGTTAAGATCCCCATGGCTCTGGAGATCTGCAAAAAGTATGTGCTAAAAGTTAACATAAAGAGTCTTGACTTCTGTGTAGGTTAAAGCTCCACTGGAACTGTGTGGAAAAGGTGTTTTATTGTTAACTTGCTTGCTTATCCATGCCGAAGTAGGTTGTGATATATCCATTTTAAAATGTCCTTTTCTCCTCTTTGATTGTTTCTGAAGATAGTTACTGAAGATAGTTATTTTGATTTATTTATTTAATTATTTTTGTATGACTGTAGCTGAACATTTGTACAGGGCCAGATAGACTGCTGCTTGTCATTGTTGCTGTACATGCTGGTATAAACACAAATGGTGTAAAATAAAATTGTAGGTATAATTGTTGGTAAATGCTTTGTTTCTATAAATTATTTTGGTGTAAAATTATATTTATAGCTTGATATCAGCATAAATACAAATTCCAAAGCATAAACCCAAATTCCATGATCCCTTCCACCCCCCAAAAATACAAATACCGAAGATGGTTAATTGTAATGTTGAAATAACTTCAGGGTTTTCATTGAACAGCAGCTTATGCCATCAGCTCTGTGATAGAACAAATGGTGTTTCTACTTGGACAAGCTTTGTTTTATCAGGATCAGTAACCTTATCAACAGTTGACCCAGAACTATAATGTATATTTGTGAATAGATAACATATGTCTGTGCTTCAGAAGCAAGCGTATATAATGAAGATTTAGTAATAACAAAGCAAAGAGCATACAGATGTGTAAAGTAGTAATATTTTTTCAGAAACATTAGCAGGTGTGGTATCTTTTTTTCTTTTTAGATCAGGATCATTGGTGTCATCTTGCTTGCATGAAAATACATTAGTGTGCATGTACAAACATACTGTAAAAATATTTTAACACTGCCTCACTTGCTTGTGAATCCTTTGCTTTGTTCAGCTTTAGAGAATATAATTTTGCTACGAAGAACAGATATGTGACCTAGTAGCTAGCAGCACAGAGAATGCCTTATTGTAATTGAAATACAGGTGAACTGCACTTCTGAGAGGACCTTTATTTCATTTGCACGTTCAGAATTGCTAGGTGAAGGGGCTTTGCTTAGTGCAAAAGGAAAAAAGCTTTGAAAGCCTACTGCTTAAATGGTGGATTGATGCTCTTTAATTTAAGATACAACATCCCTACCCCCAATATCAATACTGTGTCATTTTTCATGGCTTATAATAAAGGGAGAGAAATGATGGTAGGGTCCTAAGATATAAAACAAGTCACCCATGTCTTGCGCATTTTGACATTAACACTTCTCTTCCTTGACCTTTGACAGATTAGGGCTTGACCCAAAGCTGCTGGCCAAAATCCTAAATATGAGCTCAGGTCGCTGTTGGTCAAGCGATACATACAACCCTGTTCCTGGAGTGATGGAAGGAGTACCGTCTGCTAATAATTATCAAGGCGGCTTTGGAACAACACTCATGGCTAAGGTACGTAATACTGGCATGTAAAGGCGCAGTTGCTTCTCTCTGGGCTTCTAGCAAACGTTCTTCTTAGTGAAAAGTAATAATTACAGGGAAATGTATGTGTGTAAATAGAAGGGAACCCAACCTTTTATTGTAGCTCTGAATTAATGAATAGCGTAAGGGGTTTTTTCTTTAACCTCCAGTCTCTTCCTAGCCGCTATTACTGCAAAGCCACTCAGTGAGTTTGTATGCACTGTCTGCTTGAGTTCTAACTTGTCTGAGGACTCCTGATGGACGTGAGTATAAGGCAGCATTCAGAAAGCCATTTAGGTGGCTCTCACATGACTTCTCTAGAACTTAGGAGCCTAAGCTCAAGCTACCAGTTCAGGAAAATCCTGCTGATCTGATTACGTGCCAGTGATGGCATAACCGTCCAAGTCTTTTGGCCCAATCTCTTCCAGATACCTTAAGCTGTGCCACCAGACGTCCCCTCTAGCATCCTCTTCCTTGCTGAGCCAACTGCTTAAGTGTTTGTCTTTTTGCTTAAGGTCATGTAGAATGGAGAAGGCAGACAGGTTTCAACCCCAACCCTCTGCAGACTATGATTTTCTGCAGGTGCTCACACACCGTGCTCTGACCTCTCTTGAATTGGTGGTGGTGGTGGAAGAAGTAGTGCTTTCGTGCAAGTAATAACCTAGCAATCTAAATTACTTTTCTACAGAGTGAGAGATCTGGGGTTTAGGTCCTTCTCAGCACAAGGAAGTTGTAATTTACAGCAGTCCCATCCCAGGAGGATACACTCACTGCCACACTCTTGGCTGTTCTAGGAAAAGCACTGTCCTGAGTCACTCTGTGGTCAGGAAAGCAAAATTCTTAGAGGCCAGAGGAAAGTAGGCAAGGAGGTCAGGACTATGCATCCTACTGATAAGGACACGTAGTTGGAAGAAAGAGCTGTTAGGCTCTGACTTTTGAACTGCTTCTGCTTTTAGCACAGTGGTTGCCTAAGGTAAATTACAAAAACAGTCCTGGAAGAGATCTATTATGTAAGCATATAAGTGCAGGAAACCATTTCACACTCTGAAGATTGGTTTCATGGGGATACTATTCTGAGGGAGGAATTTGAATTCGCACAGGACAAGTTTCATGGTTACCAGTTTGTGAGTGCTCCCAACTGGTTAGGCATTCTGGCCATTTTCAGCTTATCCATGTACTGTGTGAATGGATTAAGCACTTAAAACTAAAACGCTGTTCTAAGAGGTGGCTATAAAACAGATATTGCCATGCAAATCTCCACAGTGCTGCATTTCCTGTATGTAATGCCTGCCTACTGATAGAAAACGATTGCTCCTGTAGTTATGCAGTTGATTTATGTTAGTGTGTTTGCCCTAACTTCAGTGGAATTAGCCAAATTCTGTCAATCCAAGTGTCCTATGTGTTTTGGTGTGTGGCGGCACCAAAAAATTTCACTAATACTGTGCAGCTCAAAATCCCTCAGTGGTTGGCCTTCAGCATTTTACACTTACGCACTAACAGCCAGGAGCTTTCATCCCTTTGAGGTATGTGTTAAAATATTGGAAAACAGCAGTATTTACATCATGTTCATGTCATTGGACATAGGGGACAAGAAAGCATTATTTAAATTACTAATTTATAAAATGCTTCAGGTTACTGTTTGGAGTTTGGCAGGGTTATCAATTATAGATAAGAAACCTGGTCTTGGCCCTGCCTCAAAGCTCTTGTTTTCATCATCTGCCATTTTCAGAGTATGTTCAGCCTATTGTGCCCTGCTTCACACTGTAAACTCTTCTCTTGTGATTCAGACCTGTTAGTCTCGTCCAGAATAACCTCAAAATATAAATGGGATGGAGGCACATATTCCTCTCCCTTCTTCCCTCCCATTAACTTTCTCTGTAAAAGTGATTTTTCCACTTCTAAGAGGGACCTTCATCTCCTCAGGAAGTTTCCTGCTGTAGGAGTAATAGCAGCTTGGCTTGTGTCCGTTGAAACTGCCAGCTTTGGGTTATAAATTATCATCGATACCTAAGAGGATTGTTCCTCGGAGATTTTATAATCGCTGTTGACCTCTTCTGACTATGCCTTTCCTGCCCATCCTGCCTGCTAAGCAGCCTAAAGATTGCCTTCTTCAGGCTGAAATCCTCAATAAGAAGACAATAAATTCCTCTCATGCCTCTTCAACAATGCCATGTTTTTCAGTATAGATGGAAGATTACTTGAATGAGTAAGGAGTCAAGACAAAGCTGATCATGTTTGGGGTATTATGTTTTGCAGTGGTGACCTTTTTAAGACATTCCTCCTTACTTTTCCTACAATCCCTTTCATCCTGGTATGTGACAGATCATGTAGTTTGTGCGTTATTTGGGTTGGGGACTTTTTTGTGGGAAGTACAAAGCATGCTTTTGCCACTTAAAAGAGTGAAAAAAACAACTATATTCACAGCATAGTTACTGATTAAATGTCTTGAATCTTGAGAAGAGTGAGATTTATATCATGGTATTCTTGACTGATGACAAGACTGCCTTCAAGCTTTGTTCCGAATGGCAGAGTTTCAGTTACATCAACTGCAAAATAAGTCTAAGGATCCATGTATTTTTACCATGATCATTTTTTGGCATTTTTAAAAAATATTTTGGCAACTGTTTCCTGAAAGAGAATCTGTTTCCCTATTCCAAGCTGAGAAAAGGAGAACAGAATAGTTGGTACAGTGAGACATCTGGAAGATTATATCAGTTCCAAAGAGTATGAAATGAGCCATAAACTATGCTCTCTGATTTTTACTTCTCCAAAAAGTTCAGCAGAAGGCAAATCTCTTTCGGAGCTGTTTTGTATCAGTTCACTCAGGGAGTCTCCAGCTTCATGAGAAAAGGTGCAAAATACTTCACAACTTGAAGTTAAAGATAAGTTTTACTTATAGTTTGTATTATTTTTTCCTTCAAATCTATAATTTATAGAATGATTTTAAAATAAATAAATAAAACAAAACCATGATCTTCCTGCACTTTGGAGTCAGGAGTCCTTGTCTATATAAACGTTAAGATGCTGTCTAATGTTTCAACCATCTTGGAGCCTGAGTTTCATTTAAAAAGTGAACACACCTGCTTTATAAAATGGTACATGTGCTGGCAGTCTATTCAGAATTTTCAGGGATTGCTTCTGTGCTGGCCCCTTCAGAGAAAAATAGCTCACTGCTACCAAAACGAAGCACCTTCACTAGTTTGGAGTTGGATGCCTTTGCCATTCTACTGTTGCATTATATGATTTAAGCTGTCTTGAATAAAACGAGCAACGTGGCAACAGATTTCACAAGGATGGATTAGGAGAGGTTAGGAATATGTCATAGAATATCTTATTGTAAGTTAGGCTAAAGTAACTATTCTTAGATTTGTTAGATCATCGGTTATTGCTGGACATAAAGGAGTGATCTGCCCTGATGCAGATGAAGAGTATTTTGGGTCCTGTGGCATCTGATACGCGTGTTTTTCCCATTTTCCTAGATCTTGAAGTCATTCAAGGGTAATAGGAAAAGTAACTATAATTCTGATTTGTATCAGAATGACCTTTATAGAGCCGATTTACAGATCGAAGTGACATTTAGAGAGCAGAGTAAGATCTTGAATTTCCTTGTGCTAATTCAAATACAGACGCACAGAAAGTAAAGACCTGTCTTGTAAGTCATCCTTGAGAAGCCAAAGGTGCTCTCAGCAGTACTACAGTCTCTCAGTTCTTCTGCATCAAAGATTTGTTATTTTAAAAAGAAAAGGAAAAAAATAAAGACTGCAAATTTTATTAAAAAACACAGTCTTGGATGGACAGCAAATCT
This sequence comes from Aythya marila, assembly GCF_965140915.1. NCBI lineage: Eukaryota > Metazoa > Chordata > Aves > Anseriformes > Anatidae > Aythya > Aythya marila. Next base: position 35,906,192 of record NC_139043.1, on the reverse strand, counting down.
AGGCACTTACTAGTAACACTGGAATTCTTCCGCAGCTTTTTTCAAATGTGGACCTCAAAATCAAGTTCTCTTCTCTAGCAAAACCTTATAAAGGCAACCTTGTGTGCAAGCATTGCTTTCATACTTGGAAAAGAGATCTGGTTATATAACCAGGACCTTGTTAGCTGTTCTTTCTTTGGTGATCTTGATACCTGATTCAGCTTAGAATTCAAGACATCTTCTAGCCTGGCTCATCATTTCTGTCCAGCATGCATGAAGCTGGTTATTTCTAACTAGCTGTAGTTAGTCATCATACCAGATACTTGCCTTTGATTTCTGTCCTATTTATTTCAAATTACAGCTATACAGTTGACCAAGTACTCTTGGAGGACAGGTTTCAAATTCACCTTCTTTGTAACCTCCCCTTCTTTTTTGCCCCAAACTTAGTATTTAAAATTGCAGTTGACTTATTCTCTGTATCTCTTTATCTTCAGTCATTAAAGAAAATCTCAGGTTGTAACAGACCCAGGACAGTCCCCTAGAGTATTCTTTAATAAATCCTTCCAGTTAGGCTGCAAAACATTCATATTCACAAAGTGGCCTATGCCTATCATTTTTCTATTAATTGTACGGTCACATTACAGTAAATCTATGTAATATAAGTGGCTTCAATTTCGTTGTTATTCAACTACCTCCAGCTTTGTTTTTAATCTGTTTGTAGAAAGAAATGTCCTCTCACCCAAACAGGGAAATGATGCCATTAAAACAGATGTGAAATGCTTAAGTGAATAGCCAGAGGAATCTTGTTTATGGAGATGATATAATAAAGTGGGGAAAACAAGACTGAGCCTTCCTACCAGGTTGCACAGTCGGTGATCTAGAATCTTAAAATTCCCTCTGTCCCAAATTTTTTTGTTTGCCTTGCAGAGCTGTGGGTTTTCGTTTGTTTATGTGTCTTCCTGTTGAATAACCCTGGTTTACTGTTTAAAAATGAAAAATCAAACAAGGCTCCCTTCTGCCAGGACTCAAATTTTCAGGCTGGTGTATTGTACTTGTTGGCAGTGGACTGCTCTTCTCAATAACCTATAATACATATGTGGCTATGTATAACCTTGTCATTTTTATTTGTTTGTTTGTTTGTTTTCTTGATCTTTTCTCCTTTTCTTTCCTTCCCTTCTTCTTCTCTACCCTCATCCTCTCTTTCCTTCTTCCTCCCAGGATCTTGGCCTGGCCCAGATTTCTGCCACCAACACAAAGACACCAGTTCCTTTGGGATCCCAGGCACATCAGATCTACAGGATGATGTGTGCAAAAGGCTATGCCCTGAAAGACTTCTCAGCTGTGTTCCAGTTTTTACGTGAGGAGGAAACCTTGTGAGCTGTCCTTTGGCAATGGACACAATAACAAACCACATTTTTTAATCCTTACAGCTCGTTTGTGAAGTATATGGGTTTAATCAAATACTGTGCATCCTGATCACATAAGACTAATCATCTTTGGTTGTCTAGATCACAACGAACTCCAGGATTTTTTCATCAGTTCTTGAAAAAGCAAGCCAGAAGAAGGGGTTGTTTGGCACTTAGCCAGACAGTAATTTCACTTTTTTTAAGAACCATCAATGGTTTTTCCATTAGATGCAATAAATAAAGTAAATATTTTTTTTTATTAAACACTTAATTGTTTGCATATAAAATAACTTACATTATGGCTGAAAACTTATGTGAATCTTGAATAGTATGGGAAAGTTATATAGTGATTTAACGATACATAGTGATCTATTAAAAATGAAAGTGAATACTTTATGGAAAAAGGGAAGATTATTTTTTTCAATGCAGAAACAGCTTGAGATGGATTTTTTTTCCTTGCACCTACTAGCCTTGGATTGATCAGTAGTGAATTTTTTCCTGGGGTTCAGGTTGCAGATTAAGTTTATAGACACATGCTACTAAGTGGAGAGCTGTTACAGCATGTTTATCTGATAGACTTAGTTAAAATAACATAGTATGTGTGTCTCTCCCGTAAAACTCCATTACTGTATTTTGCTAACCCAATTTTGTATTTTCTTGTATTCTGTCACACATTTTGAGAGATCAAGAACAGCACTTAGTAGAAGTTCTAAACAAAGTGTACATCTGCTTTAAGAAACTATTGCAGTAATATAAACCTCAAACCCCGTTATTTTGAAAAGAAATAAAAATCTATACTGGTAAATTCTTGCTGTATAATTATTTGCTTTTTATTTTGATGCACTCTCATACACAATTACCTAAAAACATACTAAGTGGCCTTATATTTTAATTTGCTTGGTTTTCCACAGATTATCTTGCAAAAGTAGGCTTTTGTGATTGTAAAATTCATATAGTAATATATATGCCTATGTATTACCTTAGCTGTTCACTGTTTCTTGCAAAATAGAGGTGCAAACTTAGTATTATGAATATAAGTACTCCTGATTTCACTAGATCTGCTTAAGTTCAGACTTATTTCTGGCCTCTAGGTCAATCATGCACTTACATTTCAATTTTTGTTGTTAGATGGATCCTTTTATATATGCACATTCAGATAAGACAATTGTGTGGTTGAATTAGCTCAATTCAGTAATCTTCTGAGAACTTCTGAGAAGTTCAACAAGACCAAGTGGAAGGTCCTGCACCTAGGTTAGGGCAATCCCAAGCACAAATACAGTCTGGGTAGAGAATGGATTGAAAGCAGCCCTGAAGAGAAGGACCTTGGGGTGTTTGTTGATGAGAAGCTCAACATGAGCCAGCAATGAGTGCCTGCAGCCCAGAAAGCCACCCGTATCCTGGGCTGCATCAAAAGAAGTGTGGCCAGCAGGGCAACGGACAGGACTCTTCCCCTCTGCTCTGCTCGTGAGACCCCTCCTGAAGCACTGCATTCAGCTCTGGGGCCCCCAGCACAAGAAGGCCATGGACCTATTAGAACGAGTCCAGAGGAGGGCCATGAGGATGATCAAGGGGCTGGAGCACCTCTCCTATAAAGATAGGCTGAGGGAGCTGGGGTTGTTCAGCCTGGAGAAGAGAAGGCTCTGGGGAGACCTTCCAGTACCTAAAGGGGGCCTACAGGAGAGCACGGGAGGGACTCTGTCAAAAATTGTAGGGATAGGACAAGGGGTAGTGGCTTTGAACTAACAGAGGAGAGTATTAGGTATTTGGAAGAAATTATTTACTGTGAGAGTGGTGAGGCCCTGGCACAGGCTGTCCAGAGAAGCTGTGGATGCCCCATCCCTGGAGGTGTTCAAGGCCAGGCTGGATGGGGCTTTGGGCAATCTGGTCTGGTGGGAGGTGTCCCTGCCCGTGGCAGGGGCATTGGAACTGTATGGTCTTTAAGGTCCCTTGATCTGATCTCCTTTCAGTTTGGTTTGAAGACTGTATGACTTTCTAGGTTATGCAGAGTTTGTTTTTGGGTGCATTGATGTTATATACAAGTCTGGGACTACTGGGAACAATCTTACTTTTTAAAAATCATTCCCCTCTCATTTGATAAAACTACGGTTTCTGTAGGATTCCGTTCATTCCTTGAAATTAGACACAAAACTAGCTGCAATAAAAACGATTAAAATTGTTCCACATGAGATGTGTATTTCAAGCTCACAGTGTAACTTGTTTTTCCATGGGACTCCTGCCTCATAGAATACAAAGGGTGGGACCTAGTCTCATACTGAATTTGGGTCACATAATAAAGGATGGTTTTGCTGGTAGGATCCTTGTTTAAAATGGATGAGTTAAGGAGTGGTAGGAGAGAGAGGCCTGGTTAAAGTTGTCTCCTCTGAATTTGACTTGGAGAGCTGGCTGGCAGCAGGACTGCTGAGAGAGGCATCCTTCTAGTGTCCACCACAGCCTGGAGCCTCAGTTACCTTGCACGTGTTTGCTGGTAACTCTGGGCTTGCAGAAAGCATAATCATTTGCTTTTTGAATATGTTACATGCTCACATAAATGTTGGGAGCCACAAAGGAAAGGAATATGCTTCTTTGAAGCTTTTAGCTTCTGAAATCATAAAGTCTCTGCTAAGCATGTGGAAACATCATATTATTTTTATGTTTGTCCCAAAGGCTTGCAGCTTAAGCTTCTTGGGGTTCATTTCTCCTTTCTCACAATCTCTGATCAAATTTTAAATTTCTACTCCAAAGCATAAGGTGCTCAAGTTGCCAGAATGCTGTTATGGCAAACCTACAAAATGTTTTCTGGTCTGCTTCTTAAAGGAGGATTTTGGATTAAATTAAAAACAAAAACCAAAAAAATACCAGCTTTGGGGCACAGAGCCAGCATGTAAAATTTTAGACCAAGCAGTTAGTTTGGCAAAGTTAGAAACAACTTTTAAAATAGGTCTTATTGTGGAAAGTGCCTTGAAAGCTTTAATAGTATCCAATACCTGAAGCCAGTAATGCAATTTATAGTAGAATACACATTTTTTCCTAATTCTGCAGGGGAATATTGTATTACTGGGTATGTATAATGGTGATGGTATTCATGCTAGCTACATCTATTCTGCATGTACATGTGTACGTAATGTATCTTTTGCTCTGCATGGGATATACTTATGCTCTCTGGAAATTAAGCAAGGACTAAAACTATTGTCACTGACAGAAACAGGTGTTGAAAACAGCAATTTGTTGAGCTGAACAGAAAGACACTAAAATTGGTTAAATTTCTACACTAATTACCTCCCAGTGCATGCACACAAATTAGGTGCAGCAAATTAACTGCATATTTTCTAAATGTCCCAAAGGGAATCTTGAGGTAACTTCTTTCTAAATTAGTTTGAATGTTAAACACGCCCTCCCATCATGCTTAGTTTGGAAATTCACCTATCCCAAATGCATTTATTGACTAGCAGGGAAACATTGACAACCAATAAAAATAGTGATGGTTTAAAAAAAAAATAAGCAGTCTTCTCTCATTTATGATTCAGTGTAACCCATCTTAAGCAACTATTTTTGGTGGTCGTTTAACAGAGGAGGCCTTCTATTAAAACTGCTGAGTACTATGTTGCTCTAACTTTATTTATGGCTCTTACAAGCCTCAGGAGGAAGAGGAGGCATTCTGACCAAGTAAAATTATTGTACAGGGTATTCTGGCTCTGTTTTAATCAATGGGAATTTTGCCATTAACTACACAATACTGCCAAGATTTCACAGCATTTGTTGAATGACCATGTAATTCCAGTACAGATGCAGCCAAAATGCAGCTCTGGAATAGCTCAAGGGCATCCCTCAGGCAGGGGTTGTGCCATGCTGCTGGCTTTGGGATTCTGAAAAGCTGGGGTGCTGTTTGCGAGAGGAAGGAGCCAGCAGGAGCCCCTGAAGTTGATATTGCCAGTCTCTGTCCCGGCCTTGTCCTACAGCGGATGATAGAGCTGCTGATGACAGAATAGCTGTTGTCACGTCCATCCTGAGAAGAGAGCTACTCACCTTTTCATCTGTTTAAATCTGACATCTCTTTGCCCAAAATGATCTTACTAAATGATTTATGGGACAAAAAGACTGGGGCTGCCCCTAGAGCAAGCAGAGGAGGGCTACCACCACACAAAGGCTACTGTATTTATGCAAAATATGTCTTTCTGTGTTTTTTGTCTTCCACCTTGATTTGCAAGACTTTAGCTATCCAGGCCCAACTCAAAAGGTACTAACTCGACTGCAGTGATACCTATTGCTTTTGATTTCCCTTTATGTCATCCTTACTCTCTCTTACGCTGTATAAAACAGATGTAATTCAATTTTGGTCAAGAAAAGCTGAGAACATTGTCTATTTTTAATTTAGACAAGGTCGTCTAATAAGTTATAGACACTTTGATGCAATTTAGAAGTCTGTATTGTGTTTTCTTGGTGCATTGAAGCAATGTGTGGAGCTAGGGTCCTCAGCAGTGTTTTAGACTTCTGGTTGGATAAGACCCTCTTAAGGTGAGGGGACTTTAAAAGGAGAAGCCTTTTTATTGACTTCAGTATCAAGCCCTTAGAACTTTCTGCAAGCCTTGCAAAATTGAAAAACTATACTTTAGTAGTGGGAGAAATTGAATTCAACATCTACAAATGAATAAGCACTGCTTTTGAAAAGCTCGAGCTTTCAATAGCAAAGATAATCTTTGACATTCTGTGCAATAGCATAACAGATGTATGGTCTTTAAAGGCTACTGATATTTTTTAAGATTTGTTGCTTTATATATATGATTTGTCAAGACCATCCTGTCTGCTGGCACAGTTACATATTATTTTTTTCCAATAAGAGTAATAGCAACACTTAGAAAATTTTCTTAGGTGGACAGAGAATGAGTATTTTTATGGTTTGTGTGTTCAGTAGATGTATGACATAGAATTAGGCATCCATATGGCAACGATTTTTCGTTGTTGTTGGTATTCATCATAGATTGTGAGCACTTGCAATAAATTGAAACAGGTGGATAAACCTTTTTAAAGCAGTAAATGTCTCATTATAACAACTGCATGATAAAAAGCTGTCTTGCTCTTTCCGCATTTACACCCAACTCTTCCTTTTGACCTTGACCCTGAGATGGGGTCTTGATTTTTGTTTGAGGTCAGAGATAACTCAGTCTGTTTCTTCATTTAGCTTTGCTAAGACTCCCATTAGTGGTGACAGTGTTCTGCTTGGTAAACTAAATGTTAGGTCTGGAAATAATAAATCTTCTAGCATGTATTATGAATTTCACTGGTTTCAAAATGACTTGGAGTGCTCGACAAAACCAACTTATATAAAAGTTTGCTGGTACCTGAAATGCAACTACCCTGGAAAGAAAAACAAATATTGTTACAATATATTTCAATCTTTAGAGTATTTTTAGAAATGAAATGAATTGTGCTTTGAAAAAATTGCGTTGTTGAAATTCAAAGGAGAAACCAGACAAGTAAAACAAAAGAATAGCAATTTGGAAAATGATTTGGAAAGTAACTTAAAGAATGCTTTGTAAAATCTCTGAGCTGCATACTTTGGTCTTGATGCCTTCTTCCAAATGATTTAAAAATGTTAACTGGGCTGCAGTCACTGGTTGCAGGCATACCTGAGCCAGCTGTACCTTGCTTACATATCTCTAGTCCCAGAGACTTCCCTGGGTAAATACTTGAACAGCTAACCTGAACCTAGACAGGCTGTTTCCAGTACCTAAACTGGCTAGTCTGTGGCTAGCAATAGTAGAATTCCACTTATGTAGGACTCCAGCGTATGTTTTTCCATGGCTGTAGAGGCTGTTAGCTGTCAATGACCAAGATATTTAGTAAGATAATGTGTTGGATGTTGTTGCTGTTGTCTGTTTTACAGCATCATCTTGGCAGTCTGTGCCCCATTTCTTCTTCCTCTGTTTGCACTATACCCAGGACGAGTCACCTGCCTGATTGTTTCATTGATGCTCAGTCTCTTGGAATTCACACCGTGGCCTATTCAATGGTTTTCAGATCCCCAGCTTCCCACCATATTCCTGACATATTCTGGATATCTCTAGAATCATAGAATAGGTTCATAGAATCATCTAGGTTGGAAAAGAGCTTCAAGATCATCAGGTCCAACCACCCAGCTGACCAACTGAGTCCCAGCACTAAACCATGTCTCTTAGTGCCATATCTTCACATACCATACGGGTACTTGTTTGGCTAAATATTCTAACCCTGTTCTTCTTCTTGCCTGTGAGTAGCTATTTCCAGTGCCTTTATATGTGTACACCTGTACTATGCATGACAGGATTTTGCTGATTTAAAATTCATTATATGTTATGGGTATCCATGATGTGAATTGTTGGTGTAGTGTAACAGTGTCAGGCAGCCAGTCACTCTATAGTCCACAAAAAAAAAAAAAGACTAACTGCAGTTACTCACTGGAGATGGAAGCTAGAGCTTCAGACAGGTGGATTTAAGACACACGCTTGGATTCCTGTGCAGTCAGGTTTCAATACAAGCTCTACCTTGTTTGTGCCTATATATTGCATGGAACCAGGAGACTGCAGTATATCAGTTGTTTTTTTCCACTTGTAAAAAAATAAATTAATTAATTAAATTAAATTAAAAAAAAAAAATAAAAAATCAACTTTCTCCAAAGAGTTTGGTGCTGCTTTGAGGTCTGATGCAGACGCCCAAACAAGGCTGTTACATTATCCCACCACTGCATTTGTCTGTGTTGGAGTCACATTTACTGTTAGAGCTCAAAAATAGCCAATGTGTGCCAGGAAAAGTGGAGAAAAACACTGCAAAACAAATGGTGTCCAGTAGGTCTTCAGCTCTCTCAGGAGCTAATACCACGTTGCACCTTCCATTGCTATGACACTTTATTTCTGCTTGTCCCTGGATAGGGAACTGTTAGCTAATGGGGATGCAAACTGAGTCTGTGTTCAGCAAAAAGAGAAGAACGAGGCAGAGCCTTGTGGCTGTGTGACTTGCTCGGCCTATCAGGCAAAGGTGGTTCCTTGTAAAACTGATAAGGGAACCACAGTCTGCTCCCTCAAGCACCATGATAAAGATGGAGACGCTGAGCCCACAGATATCTTTAGATACTGCTACTGAGCTCCCAGGCAGCAGCATGCAGTTTCTGTCCCCCACTGCACCACCCAACACTGAAGTCTGAGCAATAAACATCACACCAGCCTCTCCAAACTCTCCCTGGGGCCACTTGTGGCTATAGTTTTGGCAGCTTTGTCTGACTTGGCCCTCGCTGCCTGGAATCTACTTCTGCACTTCCTCCTTAAAATCCCCTTTCCAGCTCTGTGCCTGAGCTGACTGTGGGCCTTCAGTGTGTGTGCAAATAAGATGTTAGGTCTTACTCGCTTTCCATGTGCTCCCAGTAGTGCCAGAAAGCACATAATGAATGTGTCTCCCTTGTTTCTTCCAGACTTAATAAGTAAGCGGAGCTATAAACAGTAAGCCAAAAGGATGGGGATGGTAGGCATTTATGGGGTAATAGGAATTTGTTCATTGAACCGGTCGTTGTGCTACTTCGAGACTGCGGCATCTCAGCTTTTTCTGCAAGCAGGAGTGATCTGTGTTTCCTTTCACATGAGGAGGAGCCAGAACTGGCTCTGTCCACACAACTGTGGCTGTCATCTTGAAACAGGCTCATTGTGTCCTTTACAGCGTAAGCGATAAATAGCCATTTTCATGTATTAAGTTGTCTCTGTTTTGCTTTGTGTTTTTAAATCCATTTTCAATAACTGTCTGCTCTAATCTGTTTTCTACTTCCTTCTCCATCTAGGTAACAGCCTGCATATTACTGGCTACATATAACATCTAAAATCACGTTCAGGAATCTATGAGAAACTAGAGTCTTGAGGTAACCCTGCCACGGTGCTGTTAATAACACATTGCAAACAAGAAAGTAGTAAGTGGAAATAATGCACTCATTTAGAAGTAATAAATCCTTTGATCTTTCTTTGAAGCAAGGGTATATGCTTAAACTACCAATTCAGGGACAACCAGATGCCCATAAAGAATGGTTCTTTGCTTTGATAGAAAATCGCTGAGGCCTGCCCAGCAGCTCTGGTCTGTAAACAGATTAGTTAAGTGCTCATCAGCTCTGATTTGCATAGGACAGTCTTTGCACACAAGCCCTACTTCCAGCATTAACGAGCTATTTACTTGCAGGAAAGCTACTGGGTTCCTTTTAGTTAGCAATCTCAGTCGAAAATTGCTTTGTGAGAAGGGGCAGGATCGTGATTTAGGAACAGTGCCTTTCCCTTGCAAAGATGTTAGCAGGCAAGTGGTGACTGATGGTCCAACGTGTTTTCTGAACATCTTTAATGTCGGAGTGTGGGAATTTAACAAATAGCTCGTACCTGGACATTTGGAAAAAAGCAGATGAAAGCCACCAACAAGCAGAGGGAAGTCTGCTTCATCCTGGTTGATAAAGAGCATACATGGGAGGGGACTGCGAAGCAGACATTAGTGTCTGAGTGAGAAGGATCCCAGAGCTGAAGCGCTCACTGAGGAGGATTTCTCTGGGCTGTAAAATACTCATCACCTTAGAATAAAAATAAATTCCTCGTGGATGCTCACTGTTTTGTGTGCAGAAATTGTGTGCAACCCCTGAATTTGGTAGCTACATTTTCCCTGTTTAAACTTCTTTTGATCCACACAATTACTTTTTTTTTTTTTTTTTTTTTTCCCTAATACAAAGGGAAGTCAGCCTTTCTTAGCCACAGACATAGCAGATGGTGAGATTAACCCTAGAGTATAGGAGAGCTACAGTACTTCAGTGTCTTTTGCATTTTAAAGTGCATTACTTCTCAGTTGACTTCAGCCTGGCCAATAGTTTGACACTCTTCTGAATCAAGAAAGCAGCAAAAATGCAACCTTTTTTTTTCTGATGGGGACAAAGCCACTGAAAGGGGGGGAAAATAACATGAAGTATTGCTGAAACTAGTGTGAGCACTTTCAGAGCAAACCTGCTGCAGCTGGAAAGGCCTTAAAAATGATAGGATAGATTATTTCTGCATTAATGATCCCACAAACTTTGAGGCGACAGGTATATAGTTAGGGGTAGAACAGAGGTACGTGTGTTTTAAAGACAATACCAGTGTTGGATGCAGGAAAGTTAATCGTGTAGTTCTGTCTTACTCTAGTGACACTGAAAAATGTTATGAGTTTGTTTTTTCACTGCTTACACTCTTTCCATTTTGTGACCCCTTTTGCTTGAAAAGTAAACATTGGTTAGTGTCTTTGTGCCTGAAAAAATAGGGTGGAAGACAGAACTAAGGAAAATACATATCCTTCTCTCAGACAGGCTGAATATGGTTATAAACTCTTCCCTGTAAATCCCTGTTCAGTTTTCATTTATTTATTTCACCAGCCAGATGCTAGTTTTTCGCTTAGGCTATGATAAGAATATTACCCACACACTTCCTCAAAAAAAATAAAATCTACATTATTACAGGGCACTCTGCATTAGTCCATCAGCCGTCTGCCTTTGAAGGCTTGTGTTCAGTCCCTCAGTTTTATAGTGCCAAGATTCAAATATGGGATTGCTAGAGGAAATTAATTACTAGTAAATTTAGAACAAAGGAGAGAACCTGCAATTTCACAGCATGTAAAACACCTTTTGGAATTCTTTGCTCTCTTCTTGGAGACCAGTGTGTCAAATTCTTGGAATTATTTTAAAGGCCTTGGTAAAATATGTAGCTATTCCAGCAAGCTGTAGTAAAATCTTACATTTAAGGATATAAATAGGAGGCAGAGGTTTATTTTATCTCTAGCTCCTTTAGACCACGTCTACTCAACATGCATCGCAAAGCATCAGAAGGCTTGCTTTTCTGGTGCTGTGAGTGCTGAGTATGGCTAAGGGCAAAAAGTAGAGCCTAGGGTGGGAAATCCTCTGTTGTGCTGCTCTGCCCATGAGCCCTACAGCTACTGCCACCTTCATTTTCAGTGCAAATCCCACCAACCTCCAGAGTCCAACCAAGGGCAGCAGTGGGCTCAGGGACCTGCCTGGCTTCACACATCAGCTCTCCACATGTCCACCAGTACCCAAACACCCGCATCTTTCTGAGCTTTCTGGAACCCTCTTCAGCCACTTCTTAGGGGTCTGTATCTGCTCATACTGCTTCAAGTCACCTCCAAGGTGGACAAAGACGCCTCTTCAATTAAGTCTACATGAACCTGACCCATGTTTTGTTTCTCTTACTGCTGGTTCTCATTTCTTCCTCTCTGACAGACTTTGCTGGTTGCCTCTAGACCTCAATCTGTAAAAAATAGTAATAATAATAATCTCTCAGTTGCCTCCTCCCACAGCCGGTGTGCAAGATGGTGTTCGTCTGGCTTCTCCCATCACACCTAAATGTGCACATCCATGATCCACAGAGACGTGCCACTATCATCCCTAAAAACAGCATATGACTCTGCCACAACCAATGTTTGTTTTCTCTTCCTTTCCTTTTCCTTTTTACCTATCATGTTTTGTCTCCCTCAGCTCTTCTGCTCCATTTGAACTGCACTCCCATTTTCTTGTACTTTTGCAACCTCTACTACTCACACAGCTGTTACACATGCTGTGTAGTCAGTTTGAAGAGCCGCAATAGACTATATTTAAGGCATCGAGGAGGCTGGATTTCATGTTGCCACATTCACTGTTGTTTTCACATCTTGTGCCTTGCTCTAGCTCCCAGAATTGTCTTTTTGACTAAATGAGCATCAAGTGTCCTCTCACTTCTCATCCAAAAACAGCTGCATTAATATCAGCCTCTAAGGCTATGTCTAAACCAGTGATCCAGTCTGGAGCATGAATCTCCTTTACAGCGTATTTTTTGACCTTACTTGTTTACCATACCTAAATTCACATTGCAGAGCAATCCCACAGTGTGGGAGTGGGTTTCAGATGAAGCAAAGCTGCAGGATCATGCTCCAGGTCTGTCCCATGCACTCTGACTTGCTCATGGGCCTTCTGATCACAGGCCCAGCCTGCAGCTAGTCTGGAGAAAACTCCAGATGTAAAACACACAGAGTGTGGACACCAGCTCCTCAAAACCAACTGTTTGGCATTCCATACTTGCACCCATTTTGCTGATGATGTAGACATTTCTTGAATGTCCATTCAGAGGAGCTTTTTTCACTGATTTTTCACTGAGTTTTCACTGCCATGGGAAACATCTATTTGTTGCAACATCTGAAGTCTGTCTGTGTCACATCAGAGGAGTGTGAGATTACAAGCCTTAGCCTTCCAGCAGTGTGGGGCTGATCTTCTTCTTACCACACTGGTTTTGTATCCAAGCATGCTCATAGACTTCTATGGGGATTCTCTTTATAGTATCCAAAGTGAGATCCAAACTGAAATGTATCTTGCTTGGTGAAATGTCATGCTCATGACCATATTCTGCATTTTGCAAATGCTCTGATACTGGCCTAAATATAAATCAGTTACTTTTCTAATACAAGTAGCAGCACTCAGCTAGCTTTTTATTTTAATGGAGATAACCAGGTTATTATTGTGGAAACAAGATATAGTAATTATTTAAAATCTGTTCTCTGCGGGGGGTTGTTTTTATGACTCTGGATTTTTAAAGATTTCAAAATACATTCACATTAATGAAAAATGTATTGTAACAACATAATGGCTGGCAATCTGTTAGCTGCAAAGAATTCCTTTGATGGTGAGCTACAAAGTCTTCAGCAGCCCTGGTAGGGATACAGGGCTTCCAAACCATTAGTGTCCCCTTTATTTTATTTATTCATTTTATTTGAAAGCTTCCCTTCCCAAAACCCACAAAGGAAGAATAGAAAACAATCATTACTGTAGAGGTGACTTTTCCACTTCCTTCTCTCTCATGTAGTTGTTAACAGTAATTTACAGATGCTCAGTTATGTTGAGAAGGCTGTGATCTTTCTACCTAAAGTAATAAAAATCAGTGTGTAGGTCTTACTAATTTACTGCATGCCATAAAGGCTAACAAATTGTACTGTACTAAAAAAATATTGCCAAAGTATTTGCTAAAAAGCATATGATATTGAAAGAAAATCCACTTCTCGTGGACTTTCTTATCTCTATGGGAAAAAATGTCATAGCATTAGGCATATTAATCAGCTGTGGTGTAAGGCAGACCTGAGAAGTAGTGTTTTTATGAATATGAAGGCAAAAAAAACTACTGTGGGAGTATTTGAAACATGCATACCTCCTTCCTTCTTCGATTTTGGTTGTGCCACTTGGACATGATTCTACCTTAAGCAACTCAAAAAATCTGAGTGCTTCTGGAGTTAATGGAAATTTTGCCATTTATTTTGGTAGGATGTAACTTTTTCTCACATGTATCTAATTGTTTGGGTGCAATTCAGATTGGAATAAGGCTCTTCAGTTTACAAAATGTGTCAGGAATTTTATAAAAATCTGATCAGATAATGAAAATATTTTTTGCAAGAAATAATTAACGTGAAGGGCGAGCTTGACTTCTGAATTGTATTAGTGTATGACCCCAAATGTCTCAAAAATGAAAAAAAAAACCTGTCTCACATTGTCTCAACTTGAAAGTTGAGTGAAGATCAGTACATTTGTTGATGAAATACAGCCAAATATTAAATAACTAGAAGTCAGAAATTTTGGGGTCACAATTAGGAAACTGCCTTGTTCAACCTTTCCACATATGAAGAAGCAAACAACAAGAACCTGTTGTTGGCCTTTGCAGATATTGCTGTGCTGAGCATCATTCTGTCATCCCCTGCAGCCTCAGGCATGTGGAAGAAATCTCAGTGAGATCCTGAAGGTGGAGGAGAAGTCCCTGCTTGCCACCATTATGTATTTACTGCATGTCCTTTCAGGCAGCGCTCTGTGCTGTCAATAGCCATATTACAGGTGGGTTCAGTAGCATTTTGGTCATCTGTCTTGCCTATAGATGAAAAGCAGATGAACTTAAATATTCTGCTGTGCCAATAAACCATTCTCTTTTCATGTCCAACGTACTGGGGCTGTTGCTGAATGTCACATATGGTTATTGAAGCTAGGCTGTGGCTTGGTCTAAAAATGACAGGGTGAAAATGCTGTAACATTTTGTAAGTGGTATATATATATTTATTTTTCAGTTTCTCAAAGCATGTGTCTCCAAGCCCAGCTTGTGTCTCCAAGGATGTATTTGGTTTTCCACAATAACAAAGTGGGGTAGATGTTTTACTCCAAATGGAAGATGTTGCCTGCTATTTTCCTAACCCAAAAGCACATGTTGACATAATTCCCAAAAGCAGAGCTTCTCTGGGGAGGGACAGGGGTTAGAGCCCTGGTTGTTCTCAGCATGTTCTCAACCAAGACCTTTCCCACAGACACCCAGGCACACCTAGGTCTGTGGGAAGAGATGGCGACGTCAGAAACCTGCAGCTTCACGGCAGCATTCTACCTACACAACTTCACAGGTCCCTGAGTCCTCCATGAAAGACTAAACCATCACTTCTAAAAGAAGTCCTTCTTGTTCTATTCATAGTTTAACCAGAACCAGGTAAAAAAAAAGAAAATGTCAGGCTTTAGGTGATAGATCTGTGCTGGTGCCCAAACAGGCTGCGTAAAAGCAGACACAGTGAATGTAGGTAGAGCTCCAAGTTGGAGAATCACCCTAGCATGCAGTGGCTTTAGCTGTTAATTTATTTTATTTTATTTTATTTTATTTTATTTTATTTTATTTTATTTTATTTTATTTTATTTTATTTTATTTTATTTTATTTTATTTTATTTTTTACTGTGGGAAATGGCTTATGTCTGAATCTGTACCAGGTGCTGCAAATTAGGCTGTCTGTATCTGTTTCCCTTGACAGCATAGCCCAGTGAGCAGTGATAGTCATAATCAAGGTGAAATGCAAACCTCTCCATGCCACCCTGAATGTAGGGGCAATGTCCTGCCTGGAGGCTTTTCTGATAATGGGCAGAAGAATGTACTTCAAATTCAACTGGAAATAATTTCATTTGCTGTAAGTTGTTGAAGTACAATGATTTTGTGCTTGGCAGCCTAAACTTCCCATTGATCTAGGCTGAACTACTATCCCTAATTTGAGATAACAAATAGCAAGCTGATCATAAACAAGTAATGAACAGAAAGAAAATTTGAATTGACTGGATAGGCTATTTGCTGTGAAATATTCACTCAACTCTATAAATAACATTTGGTTTCTATCCAGAGGAGGAATGATTTACTTCACTGAACAGGTGAAATAGAATAAATAACAAGACCCTAATACACTGAATCAAATGAGAAAATAAAAACTGAGATAGATGTGACCTTTGGAGAAATGTTCAATTTTGTTTGTCACTGCTTGGAAGTAATACAACGTACCTAACAGGAGGTAAGAGCCAGGCAGCAGAAATGTCACTGTTTTCTGTTATCACCTTAATGTGGAATGCAAGTTTTTTAACAGACCCAATGCATTTTAACAGATTGCTTGTTTTCTTCGAGCATTCATAGAGCTTTTCTATGAGGGATCATGAATGGGTGTATTCTCCAACCCCTGCTTTGCAGCTCATCACTGTCACACATGACTTCAGTGTAGCTGTAATGTGTGAATATGTCTACAGCATTCCTGAGCCTTTAGTGTGCTGATGAGCTGGCCTTATACTTTGCTTGTTTCTTCTGATTTAGATCAAAAGGGTGACTTGCAATGTACCTGAGGTGCTTCCGAAACAGTCCAGGTGACAAATCTCATTGTTATTGCACTGTCACTCTGCATGTTCACTATGCAGAAATTTTCCAGTGTCTTTACTCACAGACCTTATACCCTCCCAAATCAAGTCTCATTTTCATAGAGACCCTCCCCAAAAGAGCTGCTTGCCACCTTACCTTCCCTCCTCAGTCACTATATCCCTTTAAGGTGGGAGCATGCTGTGCATTGACATGCAAAACCAAGCTCCGAAGAAGTGACCTGCTGTGTCCAACAACTTCTATATCAAGTGGCTTTTAAATTAGAGTTAACCTGAGATTTCAGCCAGACTGCTCATTTGCACATCAATATCCTCACGCTCCTCTTTAGCACTGGTGATGTTTTGGTGATACTTTTAGGATAAGGTGGCTAGCTTTGATATTTAGAGAGATGCGCACATTAGAAAGCTGGATGTGATCCTGGAAAAAGTTCCAGGAGGGTTTTGGCCAGCTGCGCTGGGCATGTATTAATGATACTGGTAAAAACGACAGCCTGGAAAGTGTTCATCACATGCATGCACTGTCACAGGCAAAGACGTGCCTTGGACAGCCTTAGTGTGACAGATTACACCAGCAGAAGCATAACTTCACTGCTGGAGCATCACCTACACTGGAGCTTCTGCCAGCACCACTACTTTGGCACCTCTGTCCCCAGCCCGTCTGTCCCAGCAGAATCCTGCTGCACGGGTATGGCCTTAGTGTGTGGAAAGCAAACCTAAAGGGCAATATTCAGGAAGAACAAGTCAGCTGGGTTTCCAAAGAGGAAGTTAAGAGCAATCTGGTTATGATGGGGAGATCTACATGGAGAGAAAATGTCCAAGACTGGCAGGCCCTCCAGCCCAGCATTGGGGTGAGCTATAGTCCCATCCAGCCCACTGCAATACTGAGGAATTCAAGTGAGGTAAATAAAATTGTTGTTTGATGGCAGTGACAGTAACTGATCATCAAACAGCTCATGAGGAAAAGTGACAAATTCATCCTTGTGAAGGCTTTTAACAACCTATTATAGCTCAGTCACCCTGCTACTGGGTTTCAAAGTCAGGATCACTACAGGCTGTGCGACAGCATCCCTGGGTCTTTGTCTTTGCATTCTGCATTAAACAGGGGCTCTGGCCTTGTAAATATGCAGTAATTACTGTTCAATATTTTTTGTCCTTTAGGATTTGGACACTTTTTTTTTTCATTTTTTTACTAATGGTTTGTGGTACCGATACCCAATGATAGCTAGATGTGAGATGCAGGTGCATTGCTGATGGATTTTGGCATTTACTGCTATGTCATAGCAATAAAAGCTATTTCTGGGTCTATCTTCTCAGAGGTGTCAAGAGCTGAAGTTCTTACTGACATGAATTACATTCTCAGCCGTGTCTCCAGCTCTTCCTTCCTCCCTGTTTAGACTCAGCCATGCTTGTAGAATTGATTGGACAAGAATTTTTTTTTAAATTCAAAGTTTACAGCTCAGAAATTTGGCTGTTCATATAAATGCTGTGATTTATTTCCTATGTGAATGACTGTTCATGTAGTTGCAGTGAAACAATTCATGCAAAGTAGTTCTCTTTGAATTGTGGTCTTGTGCAAGAATAAAAAAAGCACTACATTGGGTCTGACTACAGTTCTGCCTCCTGTCATGGACAGCAGTAAGTGATGGATGTGGAGAGAAGAGTGTGGCAACAAGGAGAGCACAGTGTGGTATTTTTCCAGTCTGCTTTCCTGAACTCTTCGTGTTTTGTACACATTTTTCTAGTTTTCTATGGACCTGATCCTGTGAGATGAAGGCACTCAACACCTCTCACAAGGTGCTTTATATGATTTCATGAAAGAAGTATTAATCTTTTCTGGTCCCTGACATTTGAGCTGAAAGCTGCATAAGAAGTTGTGCCTTGTGGGCAACCACTGAGTTGGGATGGACTTCCCTTGGGGACAAAAGTGGTCATGTAAGTTTTAGGGAGGTAAACATGCGTATTGCTACTTTAGTTTTTGCTGTCAGGGAAACTTCTTGTTCTTATCCCACTTGTGTTATATGTACAGAAATAATCTCTTCAGACTCTGGAAATGTTACATTTCCTTTTAAAAGCCCGGGGGGGAACTCAAGCACACACACACAATCAATGCTTGTATTCTACTGATCTCAATTTCCAGACTGTGTTTCAAGATTTTAAACAGCTACTTGTTCCGTTTTCTTCTTGTACTCCCTAAGCAAGGAATGACCAAAATTTAAAATATTTAAATTTAAAAAAAAAAAAAATAGAATAAATTAACCTTTAAAAAAAAGAAGGAAAGGTTCTGATATTCAGATAATATCTTGACACTGCCAAAGCACTAGTGGAACTGTACCTGTTTTATGAAACCTATTATTGCCAGTTCAGGGCCTTACCCTCAGTGAGGAACCATTCCCAACCACTGGACAGACATCCTTTGAGCATGGAAATGTATGTCACAATGTCTTCCTATTTAATTGCTCTGATTTTATTTAGATAGGACGTTAGGGCATTAGGAAATACCTTCAAAGCAAATAGAAAAGATTTGCTGTGGGATAGGTGGGAAGCTGTTTTCTCACTGGAATCTTCAAAAAGCAAAGATTTGTAAAGCTTTCAAGACGACTGGGGACAGGACTGACTTCTTGTTAAATCAGATAGGGACCTAATTAGAGATTTATGAAAGCAACAAAGCACCCTGCAGCAGGCAGTTTCCCTGCTGGGAGAAAACTCACTGAAACATGAGGATAAGGCTAATAGCAGCTACTAAGAAGAAAGAAAAAACATGTCCCTTTTAACTGTTTTAAACCCTCGAGCAATTGGGCATCGCTGTTCAGGGTTTAGAGGAGATAGCCTAACTTGCCCGATAGGAAGACAGGAGACACAAATCTGTTGCCAGAGGCTACAGCGAAGGGTTGAAAAAGCAGTCTGAGGTGGTCGGCAGATGAGTAGATATCTCCCCTGCAAGTAGAGGGATGAATTAGCCTTACAGTTGCTAAACTCAGGATAACAAATCTGCCTAAAGACTTGCTTCCTCATCGGGAAAATAACCTTTGAATGGATCTCTGGAGCAGGAGAAAGAGATCAAGGAAAATGTGTCAATTTGGGCTAATAAAGGAAGCAGAAGGGCCATAAATAGAGCAAATATGCATCCCTAGGCAGCAGCCACCTTTTTTTCTTTCAGCAATTGACAGTGGCCCTCAAGGTGTTGTTACACATGATGGGTTCTCAGACTTGATACTGCATTTTTTTCTTATTAGCATTTGCATAATATATGACCCTTTGCTTTTGTGTATGAAACAATCTTGGGATAGAAATGTGAACATGTGGGGGGAAATTATTCACACTCCATCTGTTTTGGTTCATTCAGATTCTAAATATATATTTTTATGAATGCATTTTTCCAAATGGAATGTAAAGCCAAACCTGAAATTTTGATTTTGCATTTCCTTTTTCTCTTGCAACCAGTAGAGGCCAAAATCTGGAAAGTGAGAAAGCTTCAGGGCTGAAATCTGAACAGTTTCACTTAGAAACATTCTCTCATTGAAACAGGCATTCATAGCTCAGGAACAACATTGCTGTGTTCAGCACGAGTTAGGCAGTCTGGCACAGTGGACCTTCTTTTGCACTTTCTGTGTGCAAAAATGTTAGTCATTGTTTGCTTGGGTAAAATTGTGATCATTTTAATGCTTTGCAGCACCAAAAATAATATCCTGAAAGTTTCTATGATGGTAAATAGTAAAAAATGAAAATTACTGGAGTCATTTGCCACTAAACTCACTTACTTACTTAGCACTGAAAAGGTGATAGAGCTCATGTTTTATGTGATATCATTTTAAATGAAAACAAAACTTCCATTATTCTCCCTAATAAATGCTGAATACTTTGGTAATGCTTGCCTGCTTAACTAATATATGCATGCTCTGCTAGTTTAATTTTCATAAATATGATTGATTCAAACGTTGACTTTACTACCACAACTTTTATATCCTCGTCTAATCAAACTACATGTTTATTATTTCAATTTTACATATTTTAGTAATTGGATTGTGTACCTTAATGGTACAATAAGGTTTTGCATTGTTTACCAAGGAGAAAAGCTGACTTGATTCTGTTGCTCCTATTTTAGTGCCGTATTCGTGTTTTTTTTTTTTTTGTTTTTTTTTTTTTTTTCTGGGCCAGGCTAAGCTCTTCTGAAATTACTTTACAGGAAAAATATACAATCAATTTGAAGGGAATTAAATGAGACTAAATTCATTAGCTCTCAAATTCCAGCATTATTCCTGCTTCTTGCTTGGGTCTCTTCCTCTGCAGCTGCCTTAGCCTGATATTGTGGTCATAGCCTTCCAGTTTCATGCAAGTGGACCCAATTCTTTTATTATCCTCATGGTCATCTACTAGGAAAATGAAAATGGCTGAGTCCGAAACTTGCAGAAAATGTTCATATTTGTTTGTTCCTTCCACTTTCTTATCACAGATACGATCCACAAAAATAACTCATTCTTTTATTTTACCTCACTTTCCAGCTAAAATATTCAAATAGTATTTAAAATTTAGAGTGCCAAATTCAAGATCTCTAGCAAAAATTAGAGGCATATCTAGTTGGAAATACCAAAAATGAGACTTTCCCCTTTGCTAGTCACTCTTGGAAGACTTAACCTTCAGGTCTAGCAAATGAAACTCTTGTTGTTTGAAACATATTTTGGCCTTGTTTGCTGGTCTCCTCATCTGCCCTTTTGTCAGTTCTCATTTTTGCTTTTTGTAATACTTCAGTGGTAGGACTTGTATTCACATATATGATAAATATTCTGTGGATTGTTTTTCATCTCTGCATATTTTTTCAAAGAGTGGTAACTAAAAAATACTAAGGACCTAAGTCAGAGTTGCATCACAATGCTTGTAGAGTTCTTTAGAGTTCATCAACATATTCATTGTGGTTGAGGAAATTATTTTTTAGATGAAGACAGTCTCAGCGAATTTCCAGGGTTATTGGATGAATCTAGGATTTCTAGGGAGAGAGAAAATTCAGGTACCATATGAAATGTATACTCTTTTTGTTCACACTTTATATTACCAGAGGGGTTGTTATGCTTATTTTTAAGTTAGATGATGTGATCAATATGTGAATTAATGTAATTTATTGATTAAACTTTATTTGCTAACAGCTTGACTTTTATGCCTCAGTGGTATTGTGTTTTAAGCAAGTTTCTTTCTAGGCTTTTTGTAAACAAGATAACTGAAAGTAGATCTGGCAGGTTGACTGCAGTCTGGCAAGAAGAAAATGTAGATTGGGTGGCAAGCATTTTTTCTCTGATACTCTTTCCCACTTTGTCACTCCTTCTTACACTTTCCAGTGTAGGCATATCATGTCTTACAGCTTAGAGAGTATTTGTGGCCAAGAACGTCTTGAGCAGAAGGGCTCTGTGGAATGCATCGGTGCTGCTGAACTGGCATCCATGATTTAGTAGGTGGAAATCTTTGGAGTCAGAATTGAACTGCCAACTGAGCCTGGAGTTTACGAGACCATGCCAATGGAGCTACTGTGTTTGGGATGAAACTTAAAACCAAGGTCCTGTTTGTCTGTGGTCATTAAAGACTTCTGGCATACATCCTCTCCTAAACTGTTATATGGTATCGCATTAAGTGTTGTATTTCAGAACTGGATTAAGAGATCCCTTTGTATGCTTTCTAGAGCACTTTAGGATCTTTTGGGATGAAAACATACTATATAAATGTAAATTCCTATAATAATAAAATGAAATCATTCTCTTCGCTCTTCAAACAGGAGCACATCACCTTTACAAAGAACAAAACCAGCTTGATTTTTTTCAGCATGCAAACTCAGAAGATCGTGACCAGATGTGGGTCAAGATCAGCTTTAAATCAGGGTTTGGGTTTCAAGTTAAAGGCTGAACCTTGGCTGAGGTTCACATTGTAGTTTAATGCTGTAGAAATCACCTAAGGGTGTCCAATAAGATTTCATCTCAATATTGTGAAAAATTCACAAAATCGCCTGTTCTCCTGAGATTCTCATATTTGCCCTCATCTTCAGAAAGGATCCTTCTCCCCAGGTTGTGAAAAACAAATATCTTTGAATGAGACTTAACACTAAGATCTGGATGGAAGGGATTCATGGCCAGTAGTCTCACTCAGGTTCGGTTCTAATGCCAGACATAGAAATAGGTTTGGAATTAAAAACAGGGGAAAGTGCTACAGAATATCATGTAGCTTGGCTGCTCTCTATTTAGCATAACTCTCAAAGTCTTCACTGGCCATTTCTAAGAGCCACTTGGTAAGCAAAACTGTGTAGGTGCTTAGACAGCGCTTAGGCTTAGATCTAAACTATCTACGCATCATTTAAAAATATTCACAGCTAGCACTTTGGAAACACATTGAAACACATGCCTTCAACCCATCACTTTCTAACTCTGCAATAATCCATTTTGCTGAGCACTTAACTTGTCTTTGCACAGGTCAGCACATTTCTGTCACACGGGCTGGCAGTACTTGTCTGGGCAATATAGTACTGGATCGACATTATCTGTAATCACGGCATGAAACAGCCTGTGCCTCAAGCTTGTCCTTGCCTCATATCCTCCATTTACTGTAGGATCTGTGGCAGAGAAATTGAAATTTGGGGACAAAATGGAATTGCTAAATGGCAATTGCCAGAGAGTGATTTCATAGGTAAGCATGTCAAAGAAAATTTCCCTCCAGCAGTTAAGGAGCATGTGGTGTAAAAGGCTAATTTGAGGATAACTCAGACAGCTGTATCATAGTCTACATGAGTGCTAAGAAAATATTTGGCTATTTGGAAACATAGTTGACTAGTAAATCATGAATTACAGTGATCAGCTCAGGTAGAAATACTTTCCAACTAAATAATGTGGTATGAAATCAGAAAGCTTGTGCAAATAAAAAGATTAAGGTGTCAATTCTGCTATCAGTTTTACTCACTTAGGTAGGACTGGCTGGAAAAAAAGGAATTCTGTTTTTTGGGAAAACAAACAAACAAACAACAACAACAACAAAAATGTTTGGCATTTGCTTTTGTCATGCATTGGAGTGAAGCTTCAAGTTCAACCCACTTTACAAGGAAAAAAAATCCAGCTTAGAAGATCCAACATTTCAATCTTGAGGCAAACCTGGCAAGTATAGATGTTCAGGGATTTAAACCTGTATGTTCACAAATTATTCTGTTCCCTCTCAATGGCCATTCCCATTCTGGAGCCCCCAGTTTTTGTGATATTTATGTAAATGACATATTTCTCACAAAACATTCTGAATGATATATCTGCATTTTTACCACTAAAAACAACCTAAAAAATTATTTACCTGATCTTACTTCCTTTTCCATAAATAGGTGAGTATGTGTGAAGATATGTTACTGTTTGGACAATACTCTGTAGGAAAAACTGGCTGTAATAAACCAAAAATTATATAGCTCATTAAATATGCAACCTAATCTGTGTCTGTATTCTGACAAAATCATGAACCCACTGAAGACAGTAAAAATCATCCTGAATGACATATTGCACTCTTGGTAGAATGTTAATTTCAGTTTCTGTTAAAGCTTTCAATATCGTGTCCTGTGTTTATATGGGTATAACTCTGGAATATTTGCATGAATTTTCCTGTGTCTCTGGAGACTTTGTCTCTGAGTGTTTGGGCTGAGAACATCACAGGACTAGGACCAGGAACATCAAAATATATGCATGTACTTTAAGTTGTTCCAGCAAAGGAAACCCGCTTTCATTGAAGTACTGTAAGTTGATCTAAGTGAGTTTTCTGATGTAAGGAACTTTATCACTTTGATCCCCATGAAGAATGCATCTGAGTCAGATAGAGTCAGAAAAACATGTAAATCTGACACTACAATAGGAGCATTTGTTTAAAATGAGTAACACATCTTGATAGCCTTTTTGATAGCTAAAATAAACTTTATGCAGTACAGTCTTGAGAGCCTGTTGAAAAATGAATGGATAAAACATGTTTTAGCTCAAGAGTCAGCTATTCAGTCACATTGCTTCTTTCTTTTTGATTCAATATAATAAAAAGTTAAATCCTCTGAAGAGTCATTGTAACAAACTGACTGGGTCTGTTATGGTAGAGCACATATTATCATAAAGAACCAGCTTCGCACAGATAATTGTCATGGCAATAGAAACTGAAGCAGAGACACAGATGCTTGTTGTGTTCTGCCAATGGTTGTTTGGACGTCTGCAATCAAACTGAAAGATGAGAGTTTGTGCAGAGTTGTTTCCTACTAGGGTTTATGCAAACAATTAAAAATATATACTATCAAATAAAGCTTATACTTCTTTCCATCTATACCTCCTATGACTACATTAAAAAGAAGTCCTTGAAAATTGCAGTTTTCAATAATAAAACCTGATAGTCAGGAATATGTTTAGCATATTTATTTCAGAATATTTAAATGCCTATCAGGCTATCAGAGTTCCTTACAAGAATACAAAATGGGAAGTTTAATGCACTCCTAATGGTCATCACAGCTACATGGCTCTCAGTACAAGACATCTGCAGACAATTCCCCCTCAGGCTGCCAGCTGATATATTATCAATTAGCCAGCAGACTGACCAAACACATCTGTGCTGCATTTCGCCTGAAGATTGCTGAATCACATTGCCTGGTACTCTCAAAGAGTGATGACTAAGTGCATTAGAAAGGGCAAGATGGTAGTCCAGCAAATGCAGAGAAAACAGCTCCCTGTAGTGGAAAACTCCAGTCTTTTAACTGCTCTATGCATGGCTATGTCTATGATCTTTTATGTTGAATTTCCCATGCTGTGAATACAAGTGTTCTTCCAGTAGCACCACCAGAAAGCTGCAGTCTCAATTCTTACACAGGAGTAATTCAGAGAAACCGAATATGTAAATGCATTTGAGATGGTAAGGAGTTAAGGGATGATGGTTTTTAGAATAATCTGCGTTAATCATTTGTGAAATAACGCAGTGAACTGAGTTAGTTCAATAGCTTACATTTAATAAAAGGATGAGACTGGAATGAAAACTGGCTGATACAGAATGCAAAATCTTGAGTTAGAAATGTCTATTTGTTCAGGAGTCTTTGAGGGAAAAAATCTATGGACGTAGGTAACAATACTAAGTGATTATTTTGACTGAATGGTATATGAACCTTGCTACGTACCATAATTTGTGATTTCTCACAGGGAATGTGATGCTGGCATAGAAAGAAACAGCAACTGAGGTGAGTGGCTGGCTGACAAACCAATTTAAAATGATGATAAGCGCAGCAATGATGAGAGGATGTGCAGGGGTGAGACTTCCCCACATCTAAACTCCAGAAACATTGATTAATGAATTCGCTGTAAGCCCCTTGATTTTGCAAAAGCTCTGGATGAGATGAAGTATGAGCAGATGAGTAACAGAAGAGGGCAGTGAAACAAGACAGTAGAGAGACTAATCTTTCAGCTGAGATGGGAAGGCTTTGTGGAAGGACTAATTTCAAGCCAAAACTATGAATAATAGAGATTATTTCTGTAAAGAGAACATTAGTTTTAAGTCTACAGGGACAATTTCTAATAATAACACAGGAAGAAAACGAACAGAAAGCATCCTGATTTCCTTTTGAATGGAATCAAAACCTCAATGGGCAAGATACTGATAAAATTGTATCTTTCACAATATGGCTTTTCTTCTCTGGCCCAAAGTTTAAAAATAAAAATTAAAAAAAAAAAAAAAAAAAGAAAACCACGTTCTGTTGATCTGTCAGTCTCTTATGTACTGTATGTATTTTAGGTGTGGCTCTATTTTTTTATTTTTTTTTTTTTTGGTGGAATTCAGGTTTTTCAAGTCCTCAGTCAGCACCATCACCACTGTGCCTTCTTCAGACAGGAGCAAGGGTAGACATGGGAAGGATTAAAACCCCAATATGCCACTGGGGACATCACTTGGTACTTGGGGCAAGAAGAGACTTGGGCACTGTTTCGTGCAAGACGTGTCTGCCTGTGTTTATATTAGGTGCATCTGAAAATTTTTACCTGGCAATGTCGCTCAGATTGTGCATGCATGTGTGCACAGGTCTGTGTGTGCTTGTGCACATGTGTGTGTGCTTGGGGATCTCATTTGCAGATCTGATCAAGCTGATCATGGCTCCAATCTCTTCTTTACATTGCTCCCTGACAAAAAGAGTACCCTGACCAAAGTCTTTCAGAGCAGAAAGGCTCAGGTCCCAGGTCACCACAGCCAAAGCAGCCGGGAAAACACACAGATGCAGGATGTTACCCATCTGGGGCAGCTTGCTGTCAAAAATTTAAATGCCAATAGGGTTAGAGGTAAATTTCAAGGATTGCATTTATGGACTTGAATGCCCCTGTCCTGCCAAGTCCTTTATGGGTCTGTAACAAGGCATGCCTCTCCTTTGCTCTCTGTAGCCTGCCAGACGGACCAGGGCGGCAGCACAGGCTGGTGGTTGTCCGTGCTCTTTAATTGCTAGCACACTCCTGAGCACCACAGCTCCGGCTGTGCTGATTGCTGCTCCTCCAGACAACACACAGACACGCTTCAGGGGAGAGCATGTGCCAGGGACCGCTCCCAGCAGGCAATTTCGTCTCAAATACCCTGGTTTGGAGGGGGTGGGGAAGGGAAAGAAGAGACCACGGTATGTAGAGCTGAGCCATGCTGTGCTGCTTGGCCTCGGGGCTGCAGAATGGTCCCTGGTTATTTTACTTACTAGACATTTCCTGTGTGTCTTAATTCTCCGTCTGTTCAAGAGCAATAGCAGCACTTCCCTGCTTTGCAAAAAATAAGTGCCTTTTTAATGTGCTGCAGGAATAGGTGTTATTTTAAGTGCTTGCCAGAGATTAATCCAATATTTTTTGCAGCCCACTGGGACAGTGGATACATGGTGAGAAATGTCTGTGTTACAATCAGGATTTTGACTGGGTTTCAATCTGTGGTTACCTCAGAATCTGTAGTTGCTTCAGTTTGGTCTGCTGTGGTGAGAGCACTGGTGCAATGTTCGAGCTTGGAACTGGAGTGGAAGGGGAGAAAGGTTCAACTTCATTGCCCTGCCTATTGGGTTGCTTCCTTTCTGGGCAATGTAAAAAAAAAAGTCAACTGTCCTGTTTTTCCTTTTCCGTGACCAGGGCCAAAGAATGCAGGAAAATTATCCAAGAGTAAGAAAAAAAAAATGGAGTTTCTCTGTAGCTTCAGGGATCCAGGATACTTGCCTTTCTCATCAGAGATAAAGCAACTAGACTGATATACTATTTTCCATCAATCAAGTCAGCAAAGCCAGGCAGAGCACTTCCTTTGACATCAATGCAGTGGTGACAGTTGTAGAGTTAATGCATTCCTTCTTAATGGAATACCATAAATCTAGGTTCAATGCTGCCAAAATAATGGCTACAGCTCTCACTGAAGAAGTCGGCTCTCTCCCTGTATTCCCATGGGCCTGAAACAGTTTGGTTATAGAACCAATATTAATTATTTACTTTTATTTATAAGGATCTCTAAGACGTTCTGCAGGGCTGGTTTACCTGTTCAGACTGATGCTATTGTATCTTGGTTGAGCATACCACAGCCTTTTAGTAATTGCATCATATTTAATGGCTTCAGAAGAATGATTTTTTTTCTGGTCTGAAACTGCAGGATAAATTTAGAAAGGAACAATTTATATTTTTCTGGGAAAATGTTTGAAGTGTGTCAGAGGCTCCCTAAAACAACCACAGCTTCCTCAGATTGAGCATCTTATTTATAAGGGAATATCTAAGGCAGAATGCAAATGTGACAGTAGGATGCAGTACTGATATAGAAGGAAAAAAAAATCAATTAATCCGCCACTTGTATTATATTTGGATACCAAGGGAAAAAAAGAAACAAGAAAAACAAAAGCAGGTATACTGGGATAGTCAGCAAATCAGCAGATCAGGTTGAGAAATCCTTTGGAGATTTGAATTAGCACCAGAAGACCTTGTCACTGTCCTGGAGGGTGGCTTTGTGACTGGTGTGTATACAGCCTGGTAGCCCGTGGATCTGGGGACAAAGGGCAGCACATTCTGCATTGACGGCCAAAGCACCAACACCGCCGGCAGCACAGCACCTAGAGAGCATCTTGATCCTCTTCTTCCTCTCCCACAGGAATGTGCTCGGCCCCCAAGGGGATATTATTTGAGACTGTCGAACTGGCTAGAGTTAAACAGCTTTATTGCGCTATTCAGGCTCAAGGCTTTACCTCTCACTTACGAGTTTATTTCACTCTGCAGGGATCGTAAAGCACCTTTCAAATTACCAGTCAGTGCTGCTGGGGCACAGCAGTTACCACTGTGGTACAAGGTCCGTTTACTATAAGATGAGCGTAGCAATGCTTTTAGCACCTCTCTGCATGGGAATCTGGAGGCAGAAGGTAAATGCCCGAAAGACAGATGCTGCCAGTGAGGGATTGAGGCGGATCTTGGGCATGGATAACCTGCATTTCCATTCAGTGCTGGGGCAAGGCTTCCAGGATTCCCTCGGATGAACCCTGCAGTGAGACCTGCAGTACTCCTGCCCTCCTACCCACCCAAGGGACTCACTGACCTACAGGTGGTCATGAGATCAATGTCCTGAAATGAAAATGATTGCTGTCAATTTATGGTGGCCTATCAAACTTGGTGTCTGATTTAAGAATCCATGAGAGATGCTAAGAAAACCTCAGCTTTTGTTTTGTTTGTAAGTGTCTAGGTCTGCAAAGAAAATGTGCAGGTTGCTAATAATAAAGAAGCAGAAGGTAGCCTAGGGGGTCCAAGCCCTGAAGGCGTATAATGTGTTGATTCAGTTTTTGGAACAGATTTCTTGTTTATTAAACCAGCCACTTGATTTTTACTGGGAAGTAAAGGCTCAGTCTTGGCACGTCTAAATCATAAATATTCAACACGCGTTTAATTCCTAAACGGGGCCAACAGTGAAGGTCAGGTCTGGAGAGGGACAGCAGGACCTACCTGCTGTGGGCTGGGGGAAAACTGCTCACGTTGGCTCAGATCACAGGGCGGGAATGGACACAGAGTGGCACTGCCTCTAGCTGCAGATACTTTGGTCCGGATGGAAGCAGCCTGGCCTTTGGTCCAGAGCTCTGAAGACACACCAGTAAAGAAGCGACGTGCACTAGGTTGCTCCCGATACTGTGCTGATGTGAGGGTTTGGCTTCTGGGCCAGACAGCCTTGCACCCGTCCAACTAAGAGCACGGGCTCATGCGGGCAGGCGTGCACCCAGTCAGATCCCAAGGCCATTCCCCGACAGAACCGCAAAATAAACACATGCGCATTCACTGCTTTTTAAAGCATACCGGATGTTAATAAGCAGAATAATTTGCAGTGGCTTGACTACTGCCTTTTTTTTTTTTTTTTTTTAATCTTGTGGCTAACGCATGAAGGCATTTCTAATCATAATTATGCCAATGACCTATTGTCACGTCAGCGATTGCATTTACTCAAACAAAAATTTGATGGTGTTCTTTTTTATTGGACAAAAAAAAAAAAAAAAAAAAGTGGGCAAGCTTTCAAGAATCACAGAGTACAGTACGTCTGCATTTAATTATGGGGTTGGAGCAATTAACACTTGGGCTCTGCTTTGTTCTGTATTCCATGGCTGGTTGTTGAGAAAATACAATTCTCAAAAGCTTGCCATTTAAAATATATTTAGCTTATTTTTAGTTAGCACGGAGGGGGTTACGTACAACTACTTAGAGCTGTGAAGTTTGGGCTAGGCCTTGGGAGACCCTGGTTTAATCCAAAGTGCTCTTTCTGACAGTGGAAAAGTCACTTAATTTGTGCTGGTATCTCACTGGCATGCTGGAAAAGAGTTTCTTGTGGTAAGGCAAGGACTCTATTAGTTGTAAGGCAATGAAGGTTGCTCCTCAGTCAGTCCTTTCTCATGTTTTCCTCCTCATGTACGTGCCTAACACGATTCATATCAGTTTTATCCTCTGACAGCCAGAGACCCTTAAACCAAAGCATTATAAAATGTGTAGCATGTAGCTTTGCCTCTTGTTTATGAATTCTCTTAAACAGCCAAATCTGGCCAAATTCAAAACAGTATTTCTCAAGCATGTACTTCAGGTTAAAACACATGCTTCAGACCCACTGAAGTATATATATTATATATATATGTATATATATATATATGTATATATACACACATGATACTGAAGACCTCCTTTTTTATTATTTCCCCTCACAACTTCACCTTGCAACACTTTCTTAATTGCAAAACAATTTTGGCTTGAACTTCTGTGTCTCAGTCTGCTGTACTGTGACCTAAAGAACAGTACATACACATGCAGAAATTAACTGGTCCCTTAGGAGCACTCTTGCACTGGAGAGTGAAGGAGGATAAGGCATATTTGCAAATAGCCATATTTTCTTTCACCAACTTAATTGCTTCTGTTTGGAACTTTTAAAATCTCGCCTTACCATGCAGTCATTTTCAAAGCGAACACAGCATGACTGACCAAAACAAATCTGTTTGCTTTTTTTATTATAATTTTGGTTGTGATATTTTATTAGTGGGGACTGCGATACCCCAGAGGAGTAACAGTCGGCTGGTTGTGGCACTTCTGGTATTTCCTAGCTTATACTCTGATTAACTCTGTTATATTAATAAAGTCCTTTTAATAAGTTTTCATGAGAGTAATTTCCTAGGGCTTTAAGGAAGGTGCAAGGAAAAACAAACTCCATCACATGGCGTCACACTGACACTCCTATGGGTCATCAGCAGAGCTGGACCTTTAGACCTCTGGCAAGTGAGTTAATGGAGTAACAGATAATACTACTAAGCTGTCATCCTTCTGGGAGACCAGTACTAGAAATATTTACCATTTTTTTTAGTTATTTGCTGACAGAGGAATAGCGAGCCTTGGAGTAAGAACTCAGGTACCACTTGTGGTTCTGTAAGCATCTTCCTCATCTTCTCCTCTTCTCAAGCACAACCCTTTGCCAGGTTTCCTGCAGCCTCCCTGTCAGACTGCAGTATCCTCCAACCCCAGGACCCTCATCCCTCAGCTAGGCAGCTTGTTGCCTTCTGCCTTGTCTTCACAGATACTTTTCCACATTTCCTCACCAGCCTCCAATGCCAAATTGTCTGTATTAAAACCACTGTTCCACTTTCCCCCAAACATCCTTTCCTCCCTCTTCCATAAAGCCAGAAAGGACGGTCGCTGATGCTGAACTATCCTGGCTTAACCTTTGCCTTTACCTTGGTACACAACTCTGACCAGAGGTAGGGTGGTGGGGTTTTTTTGGAAATATGGTGATACATGGTTTTTGAATCTTCATGGCAATTCCTAGGTCACTGAAATGGATGCCTCTAGTGGATAATTGTTCATTTTAACAATTCTCTAATATTATTTTTCTACCTGTAGTCCTTGCCACTTTCAATTCAAAGCAAAGGTAAGATGATGATATATGAGGTACAAACCAGGTTAACACAATCAAAAGGGAATTTCTAATTTCTTTGTAACTTGGCTCACAGCATTTCTTATCCAGCAGAGAGCATAAACTGCACATAGATTCCCATATATGCCTGGCCCCTTGCACAGTCCTTTGATCTTTGACAGGAATCTTCAGACAGCCTTTGGACTGGGAGACATTCTCTTACAGTTATGGATATATATTTAATTTTTTTTTTTCCTGCAGTAAACACTTGATCCAGCTGGGGGAGGTTTTCTTATTTTTAAAATGACATGAAGCCCTCAGAAGGAGATGAAAGTACATCACCGTGGCTTTGTACTTGTGGGAATATTAGCCATTTTTAATTATCTGGAATAAAATAAAAATGGAAATACAGAGAACATGATGCATAGTAAGCAGTCACAGACCTGAAAGACATGTATTACTCATGAACACAGGATCAAACGGTTGCTTTTCCTGCCCTGTACAAAGTGTTCCTGACATGAATATACTCCTCAGTGAACAATTACTGTATTTACTGCACTGGTGACCTTGATGCTGATTCCTCACCTCTTCCCATAATTTATTTGGTTAAAATTTAAGGAGTGATTAGGACATTTTCTCCTATGATGCCTTACCACACTTTTTCATCTCTATGGGGCTAAATCCAAAGAAATTCTTACTCTTGTCTCCACACCCTACCTCACAGTGAGATTTTTGTTAAATCTAGCTCCTTAAAACAGACTTTTTCTTCCAGCCTGGGAGGCATGAGACCCTGCTCAAGTGTAGCATAAGAAAACACAGTTTGCAAATTGTCACCTTATTCCTTCCATTCATCATGCAGATTTCCTTGTGCAGAGCCCCACATCTCCAGGGCTTCCATGCACCAGAGTGCCATCACAGCTGCCTTCTGTTGGACCTGCATGGGACAGAGCTACAAGAAAGCAGAGAAATTAAACCCTTTCCTTCTCTGACTACAGCTGAGAGGTTTCAAGAAATTGCTATTGAGAAATGCGTCAACATACTGTTGATGTCTTTGGCCCAGTGAGCAATGATCTAATTTCTGTTTAACTGGCCAGCAGCCAAGTTAATTTTGATCAAGTTTGACACATTGTTTGTTTCTTATAATGACCAACTCATCCTAATAAACGTGAACTATAACAGCCCTCAGTTTGGGATTAATCCTGCAAGATGTTGCACACTGAGTGGGAGGGGATGTACTCTATTCCACCTACCTCATTCTTTGTGTCATCAGATCACATGATTTATCTGAACCTGATCTGACAATTCATTCATGAAGTCCTACACTGTAAATGGAGAAATATATACAGAAAAATACGGTTTTTATCATTCATTGAAGAAGCAGAAATAAATCATACACAGTGATCCTAATTCACATCTGCAGTACTTCAGACTTAGGTCAATCCATTATCCAACTCAAACCTGTTATGAAATGGTCTTCCAATTATTTCTCTAGTTTACTTACATTTCAGATCTCTCAGTCAGACACAAATGTATCTAGCCTACTTCTTTCTGAGAAAAAAAAAAATCTGCATTAACTTAATCAGTAGCAGCACACTGCATGACACAACTAAGAAAATCACTGGAATTAGTTAAAATAATAAAAATACATTATGTCCCTCATTAAAGGTCTTTACAAGAGTAACCAAAATTGAAGGAAATAGTTGAGAGATCACGGTCAACAGATGTTTCATTTTTAGACATTTTATTTCTAGTTCTCAATCATTTTAGATGTTATACTTAAGGGTTAAAGGAGAAAGAGCAATGGGAAGAAGACAGAGATCTTCAGGGGAAAATTCATCAGTTAGTTAAATATATGGCATATGAGAAAAGAACGAACAGAACAGGGTTCTCCTGGAAATAAGTTAATAATAGTCTCTAGCCAATTTCTGGGGTAGGAACAGGCCTTCAGCATTCTGAATTTCTGACTGGTGACATGTTTCCAGAACCCTAGTGTACAAGCAGAAGAGGTTGTCATCTTCAATAGAAATGGCACTGACAAGAACCGCTCACAGCATACCAAGAGGTTATGTTTTGTCCCTCAGCGCCTCCAGGTTCACAGCAACTTAGTTGGGCATGTAGCTAAGAGCCCTCATGTAGTCAATGGGGGAAAAAGCAAGGAACCCTCTGGAGAATGAGGTCAATTCTCTGTGGGATAAGAGTAGTGTATTTGTTTTGTTTGGGTTTTGTTTGTTTTTTTTTGTTTTTTTTTGTTTTTTTCAGCCCACAGGTAGGGCAATGTCATTTGACTTACCTCAATGAAAAATAAAAGAACATTAGGAGAAGTAAGATGACATATCACTTATGGACAGTGCAAAGACAAGAAGGGAAGCTTTTCCGTCTTCTCAGTTTAACTTCTGACCTGACAGATACCCAGTGCCTGAAACATCTGGAGTCAAAGATGGAAAAGGGAGCATGTCAAAAAGACAAGGTCCTTCTTTGTGGGGACTCTTCAGACTCCCCTTCACTACATAAAGTGGAGGAGTCCACCTACCCCTTTTTCATTACAAGCTTTGTTAATAAAAAAACAAAATTGGACAATAAAAGCACACT
Organism: Aythya marila; assembly: GCF_965140915.1. Classification (NCBI taxonomy): domain Eukaryota; kingdom Metazoa; phylum Chordata; class Aves; order Anseriformes; family Anatidae; genus Aythya; species Aythya marila. Next base: position 35,872,151 of record NC_139043.1, on the reverse strand, counting down.
TTCGCCTGATGCTCTGTTTTCTCTTCCTTTCCCTCTCTCTGGCCCCACCTGTACTAACACAGTCACACTTTCAGTAGCCCTTACTGGAACCAATGCCAGCTTTCAGTTTTTATTAAGAAGGTTAAATCAGGAGTTTATAATAGTCCTTTTATACTTTTAATGTTGCCCATTTTACTGCTGCTTTAACATTCACTGCCCAGACCTGGCTTGTATTCCATGTTCCCAGATCTGAACAACAGAACACCCCTATTAATTTAACCATGTCCTTTCTATTCCTATGGTTCTTAAGCAATACAGCTGTGATTTTGTCTTAGTTTCCCTGTCACACTTAAACAACAACCAAATCCATACATGCAACAACTACAAATGGAGAAAAGGAGAATTTGCGGCTTCTGGTGGCCTAAAGAAAATTGCTGTGCTACACTGCTTTAGCACTACCAGCAGAGAAGATGTGTCTTGTACCGAAGTGGAATGAATGGTCCTTGGGTACACTCAAGACCTTGACAAGCCCTGGATAAGGCTCACCCAGCCATACTGGTTCTTTAAGGTTCTGGTACTGACTCTGACTGAAAACCAGGCTCCAACTGTTTTCCTTACACATTTCATTATCTGCTCCCACTCATGCATTTTTTGGGTTTCTGTGTGGTTCATCTGCTCATTGTTTCCCTCAGCCTGGTGAAGATGCCAGAGACAAAGGGACAGGGAGGAAAACAGAGAAAAAATCTTGTACATGTCTACTCACTGTGCTTTGGTGATGGGCTGCAAGATGCTTCTCTGTGCAGCTGATTATAGAGCCAACTTTTCAAAAGTATTTAGGCTTCTAAAACCAGAAGTGGCTAGCATTTTTTCTCTGAGGTACTTTGCTACTAAGTTGGGATTGGTATTATGGTTAGTGGATGTAGCAGCATCCAAGCTTCAACTCAAACAGGAATTCAGGCCAAAACTGAGATTCAGAAAGCCCCTATTCAGATGCTGTTCTCTGAGGTGCCTAAGCTTCTACTGGTGGTACACTTTGCTGCCACGGCCTTTCCTTGCGTTTAGCCATCCACCTGTGTTTGCTGGTATTCACAACCTCAGAAAACTTGCCTGTCTGGAATAAAATGCCTGAAACAAATATTGATCGAGTTTGTGATGCAAGCCACTCCTTAGGCACACTGTTGCTTAAGTCAGGTCAAAGATTCATTGGGCTCTTTGTAAGGTTAGAAATATCGGAGGGAAAACATTTGTGCAGCACTGCTCCCGCCTGGAGATTGCTCCTGCTCTGGGGTTACGCACTGATGTACCTCTCCGCCCTCACCGCACTAATGAAAACAAATAGTGTGGTTGAGTGTGACCTCCCCTCACGTAGAAAGCAAGCACCACTGTGTACCTAAATGGCAATATATTAACATCATTATCGTATTTAATATAGTCAACGCCACCACTAATCAGTAAAGCCACCAGCAGCATTATGTTCTTTTCTAAGTGACAGGTTTGTCAATAGAATAAAAAAAGCCTTTCCATCTCGGCATGGCAACATAAATAAAGGGATCTTAATGGAATACCTAAAATAACAACAGGCAGAAAGGAGATCTCTCTTACTAAGAAAAAATGTTCAGTTATTGACTAATTTGCTGTAAATCTGTCTTTTCCTTTCTAATCAATCGTTAACAATCAAAGGCCACCTGGCTTAATTGAGCTTAATTTTCAGGAAGCCTGATCTGGCATTCCTCGCACAGTGCTTGGCTGAAGTGAATGAAGAACTACAAAAACAATAGAGCTGGTAAAGAAAATCTGACATTAAAACAACTATTTAAGCATCCACAAAAAAAAAAAGCTTTTTTTTCAGTAGCATCCACAAAATATGAAAGTTGGTCATCATTTGATAAGCTAACAACAATACATTTTTTTCTTCTCCTAAGTGCTTTTAAAAAGTGAACCTACACACCCAAAATCACAGCTGTACCTATTTTTTAAATTTGAAAAGCAACAGGCTGTAATATGACCACTTAGTTACTGAAGAGAGCAGTTTTGTACAACCACCATCTTAAACGTATCCTTTGGTATGTGGGTCATGGCCTTAGAAAGGTTTTAGAGGATTTCAGCCTGACAGCATAAATGAATATCCTAGACAACAATCCTCTTTGGCACCAGGAAATATTTTATTGAAAGGTTAATTAGAGCCCTATCAGCTTTCTCCCTCTTCTGTGGGAAGATCTCCTCCTGGCTCCATCTTCCTTACAGAAGCAGAAGAGCAGCTCCAATCCTTGTTTCTCTTGGGATATGACATGGTTTACAGGGGGTGAAGGTTTGGGGGGCCTGGTCCTGGGGTCATTGCTTGTCTGACTAGACATTGCTCAGGGATGAAGCCTTTGTTTTATATTCTGCCTGAGTAATTGTAATAAATATTGATAGGTGTGCTCTGTTATTAATTTATTTTGGGCAGAGTGTGTCTGTGAAGCTGCAGAATGACCTTGACAGGAAGCAGTGCTTACCAGGCATAAGTATCTCCGCTGAGGGCATGGCAAAGACCAACACACCCTGTCAATACAGTTGAAAGACAATGCCAGCAGTGGTAGCTTCTTTGGTACTGCAGAAATATAAGGTTTTGCTCAAAGACAGAAACGTAAAAGTAATCCTTAAGTATTTATCAGGATTTCTCCTAAATTATATCATCAAAAGATATAACAACACCAGAGAATGACCTGAAGCATTTCATTCATCTGCAAGGACAGGACATGCCACTTCCAACCTGGTCTCCTTTTTCAGGATTGAGCCATGGGTCTAGGCTTTCCTGCAGGTGTGGTACTGATTTCACAGCTGCTCAGGGCCATGCCCTGTGTGTGTGGAATACCACAGAGATCCTGTCTCTATAGGCACAGACCACTGTTTGGCCAAGTCTCTTTATAAGATCAAGGCTTTAATCTCAATTTCAGTTTCCTCCATAAAATTTGTATGCAAATATTTTCCTAGCTCACAGAGCTATTATGAATGAGATTGCCCTCTGGGTGGTTGCCATTTAGCTTGGCTGCCTTTACTGTAGACTTTACTGGTTGGCATCAGAGGCGTTCTGCATGTACAGACCCATCTGCAGCTGTAGCAGCCATTTTTCCCCAGCTCCGCCAGGTATTTTTGCATGTCAGAGGTGGCAACCTATTTGTAGCTCTTTGTTCATCAAGGTACTTCAAGTATATGCACAGCCCCTTTATTTGCAGCATCGCTGAGACTCAGAAAACATTTCTTTCCTCTTCCCCAGCACCCAAGAGGAAACGCCTTGTGCAAAACTTTTCCTATGTTGGTTAGTAATCAGTGGAGGGGTTGATTTTTCTTCTCTGTACCTGACAAGATCAGCCCTTCAGTCCAGAAATATGTTACTATTAACTCATACATCATCTCCCCAAACTAACTGTTAATCTAAAAGGCCAAAAAAGTTGTGCTTTATGTTAAGGTTCTATTTATGAGTAACTGATAAAGGACTAATAAACGGTTAATAGATGTAATAATTTGTTAATTGAGTATTACAAAGACCAACAGGTTAATTGCTTTCAAATAACCATGGCTTAAAACTGTTTATAACCCCGTCTGCTGATGTCCTTCATATGTACATTTCATCTAAGCCATAATACATAACTCTGGTGGCTGTGATATGTGTATATATTTAGTCACTACTTTTAGTGCCTCAATTATGGAAGTTTGCAACCCACATTTTTTTAAAACACACAAAAGCACACACAAATCAAACCAAAATAGTATGAGGCTAGTGGAGTAGCTTTTAGCTCAGATTCTCGACAGTAGCGAGGCATTTTTGAGAATGAATAGTTTGTGTCTTCTCACATTAGGTATAACAACTGCATTTCCTATGAGGCTTTGCATCTCCTCAGTGTTTCTCCAAGGTAGCGTCATTCCACTAATGACAAACTGAGATGAGACTTGTGCGTAGTCCAGAGAATCATGTCAGTTGCACCCTCCTTATCTGCTAGGTATCTAAGCGTACTTTTGGTTGATAAATATATACTGTTGGAAGTAAAATCACCAAATTTTCCCCTCCTCCATATTAGCTTTATTATAGCAATGCGTGCAGAAGTTTCAGAGCTACCTATCAAGGGAGACCAAACAGGCGATGGGACAGAATGGCCATGTACTTCCTGAACAGACCTAATACCACTGGTTTTCTGGTCATGACCTGCATGTCCCACCTCCAATGCACCATGGATCCTACTGTACTGGACATACTTCTCTTGATCTGTACTTCCTGTATGTGTTCTTGCTGCATTGCCCACTTTTACCCAAACAGTGTAAAGGAGCCATACTGCACTGAAAAATCTCATGCATGCTTTTTCAGCTCTGATGTGGGGCTAAGACCTACCTTGAGTAGCGAATATCTCCACTCAAACCAGCATGATGCTTCTGCAGTAATGGAGATGAGGTTTTGGGGTGACTTTGGCAGAAACAGAGCAGGTGAAACCCAAAACCACTCAGTGAAGATTTCATGTCTCTCTTTTTTAAAATTATCCAGTGTTGTTGAACTACTAGCCTTCATTTGGTATTGCAGATTTCCAGCAGCCAAATGCTAACATTTATTCCCATCCTTGTAGCGAAGCAGTTCATTAGGCATGACAGCAATGCTAGGACACTGACACAATCACAGTAGCATTCTGCAAAAACGAGGAGAGCACCTTAGCACACCCACACCAGCACAACCCACGTAGTCTGCTATCCATGCTGAAAAGACAACTGTTCCATTTTAAGACTATTCCTGTATTTTGCTTCATTCTAAGCAGAAAGAGAGAAGTTTATATTAAACAAATGCTCACTTTCATTCACTTCCCTCTTCACATCAGTCACTGTCAGCTTGATATAGAAAATATGGCTGTTAATAGCTTTCAGTGGAACAAACATTTGCATAACTGTTACCTCAGAGCCCATAACTCTGAGCTAATTGGCTGATGGTGATTAAAATGATTAAGTGACTGTAATTTATATGATTAACCAATTAAGCCATTCTCCTATGATTGGCCCAGGGTAGGCTTTGGGATGTGAGCTTGTTTCCCAGCATGCATGCCGATAGTGTATGATATTAAATATTCTTTTAAATACTTGCCGATGTTCCTGCCAACAGCACTCAAGGTGCTTTAAAGGTATTTTAATTATCCCACATCATTCGTGTAGCACAGAGAGCTGTAAGTTGAAGGCAACACATGAATTATTAAAAAAATAAATCTAGCACCAGCTAGGATACAACAGAATTACTGAAGGCAGTAACTAGGACAGTGAGTTTGATCATCCAGAACTGATAGATGACTGACTGGTGTAAATGGGTATGATATCGCTGCCTTGAACAAAAGTTATGCTGATTTACCCCAGCATGACGTCTAGATTGCGATCCATGAAAACTGAAAGTCCACCAGCAGGTCTGAAAAAAAAGGTAGAGGGTAATAATTGTAATGCCTTTTAGGTAAAAGAAGTGAATGGACTTGGTTAATTTGTAACCGCTTCCATTAGGAGGGCATTTGCCAAGGGAGCGTATGTTATTTGAGTGAGCGAGCTCTGGTTCTTGAAGGAGCTAGGCAGGTGGGCAGGAAGCAATAATTAAGCATATTCTTTGTTAATCTCCTGCTAGGTACACTGAAGGGAAAACTTGCTGTGATTTCATCCCCCTCTTCCCACCCCCCTCCCACCTTCCTGTGGGTTGCTGTTGCTGAAACGAGGGACTGCTGCATTCCCTGCTTTTCCCCCTCTCACCTCCTACCAGCAGACAGTTTAATTCCATGCTTCCTGAGGCTAAACACATCACCTTCCTTCACATTACTTTCAATTTCAGCTGATGTGTGTCCTGAAATCTTAAATCCGTTGCCAGTTAACCTGGGCTATCTGTTCTGATGCTGTAACACTCTAGGCTTTTAAGAGATGAGAGCAATACGTGTTTCTTCTCAGTATACTTCAGAGCAGATTGCTATTTCCTGTGTGTTTTCTCATCTTTCTTGATGGTTATTAAAAGTCAACATAATAAAGATTGCTAGTATTTTACTGTCACGCAGGTTAACTACTTCCATGTGCAGGTTTGTCCTGAGTGGTGGCCTTGGCAAACGGGCAAATATTGCACAATATTGTTGTTGCTGCTCCTGCTACTAAGCTGCATTAAGCATCATTGTGAGGCATGGGGCATTCCCAGTGCTCAGGTGGATAGTTTTCTGGGATACATTGTGGTGGTTTTTTTTTTTTTTAGGAAACAAAGGTTTGAAAAGATGACTGTTTCTTGAAGGATACCAAAAATCTGAACAACTGCTTTTAACCTGAATCAAAAAAGTTTTGGCAGGTTGGCTCTAGTGTCAGTATTTCTGTTTTACGGTATGCTGCAGTGAAATTAAACGAATTGCCAAACCTCTCATGCTGGGCCTATGGCAGAGCCAGAAATCTATCCCCAGTGCTGCCTGTTGGATGACATTGACTCCGTCTTGCTCACACAATGTGCCCGGTAGAGCTCAAGGGATGTTTGTGAAACTGGTCGTGAGACTTCAATCCTCGGGGGTAGCATGGCACATGTGTGTGTTTGTGCATCCATCTATCCATCCATCTAGCTCATTACTGACTTGTTGTAACCACTTTAGACTTGACCCTGGGAAATGTTATGAAAACCTCCATCTCCCACTGAAGTGAATAGCTATAACTTAACAAAAATGAGGGCAGTAGTTAAGGCTGAGGCTGGGGCACAGGAGATGCCTCCTCAGATGCTGTGCATGACCTTGGCCCGTCACCTCACCCCTCTTTGCATCAGTTCCCTGCAGTTAAAAGGAGGCATCGCACTTTCATCACTCCCAGCATAGCTTAAGGACAAGGCCATTAATATACATAATGCACTCGCATAGTACCAGGATGACCTCCATGGAAAAGCTTATAAATAAACATAAATAAGGACCTGATGAGTAAAAGGCTGGGTCCTGCCCAGGCTTCAGTGAGACTTAAAAAGACCACACAGAAAATGCATCTTAAAATAGACCATTTGAAGGTCATAGCCTCCTACCCTTACCTGTCAAGACCTGAGCGGAGGCTTTGCCTGCGAAATGATGGCCCAGCTGATGACATCAGCACTCTACATGCAGGTTTTGGCAGGTGTTAGCCATTCGTTTCACCTCTGCAACTGTTCATCCAGGAATCTCTTTGGAGTCATGACTCACGATGTGCCTCTGTGGCAACTACCATTTAGCTGCATGAAAAAAAAAACTTATTTCTGCTAAAGATCTGCTGCCGTGATATCAGAACTTGAGAAAAAGCAGAGCTTCTGACTGAATTTTTTTTTTTTTTGGCAGGTTATAAATATTAAAAGATGGTAAAATTTTAAACCTCATTTTTAGGTATCTATCTGCAGCCAAATCCTGTTGGCCTAAGGGATCAATCAATGAAACAACATTACATAGAAATGCTGAATTCATGTTATCCTGGATAATCTATATCTCAAAAATGAGACTGAGCTCTTAAATGACCTGCACATGGATTTGATCTGCTCCTCCCTTTTAACTTGCACTTCAGTAGCCTGGCTTTAAAAAAATTAACTGTTTCAGTAATGTGGGAGTCCTTTCATTCCTACAGTCTTCTGATTAGTTCCAATAAAACTGGATAGTAATAAAGTTAAAATCCATTAGTGGGTACAGGACACACAACAGAACTCATGCTGGTATTTAAAAAAAATGTAGAACCATTATAGCCTTCTGTGCAATTTTGACTTCAGTACAAACATTTTGTGTTGTGTTTTTTTTGTTGTTGTTGTATGTTTTTTGTTTTGTTTTGTTTTGTTTTTCTTCATTGTTTGTTTTTACTTTTATTTTTATTTTTTAACTTTATTTCAAACCTCAGCAGAGTGGGTCTCATTTTCCCATATAGTAGTATAAAAATTATTCTGGCAGAGCACTGCAATAGTGACTCAAAATACAACTGTTGAAAACTAAACAAAAATCACAGAGGTACCTCAAATAAGAATTGGAATGATTTTGAACACCTAAGACTTAATCTAAGTGTAAGGTAGTGGAAGAGAAGCCTTAGTGAGATCCTTAGTGAGAAATTGTTGATACTGAGGACCCAGTGTCCATGTCATATCAGGGAGACAAATTGAGGAGCTTTCAGACCAGCAATGCTCCTGTGCAGTAGGCATCCATGAGTGACTGGAGTGCTCTGTGCTCTCTGGAGGACACTTTTCAGTTTGGTTTCACTAAAAATGGTCCAGGTTTTGTGAAGAGGCAGACTCAATGATCCCTTCTGGGGCTAAACAGCAGGACAATGCTGCTGGGCAAAATGGTGCAAAATTGCTCTTTTCAGCCCTTGGTTCCTAATGGTGGTTCCCAGTCATCAGATCACAATTCTCCTTGCATGACTCTGAGTTTAGCTCTGCCCTAGTGTGTGTTTGCATCAGGTCTGCTCCCTATCTCGACAAGGAGGCATGATGAGTCTCCCAACCCTCAGGAGTAGGGTTAGGTTCCTCACAAAAGGCTTTTTTATTTGAAGATACTTTATAGAAGAATTGCCCCTTTTCTGCAGCAGGCTAGCCTCCCCAGGAAGGATGGGACCAGGTTAGATAACCACCTGGCCCAAGGGGTTCAAAAACCTCATCTCCCCCATCACCTCACAGAACTATATTATGGTTGGAAGGGACCTCTGGAGGTCATCTTGTCCAGCCCCCCCCTGCTCAAGCAGGGCCACCCAGAGCAGGTTGCTCCGGACAATGCCAAGATGGCTTCTGAATATCTCCAAGGAGGGAGACTCCACAACCTCTCTGGACAACCCATGCCAGTGTTCAGTCACCTACACAGTGAAAAAGGTGTTCCCTGATACTCAAATTGCACTTTACGTGTTCCAGTTTGTGCCTATAGCCTCTTGTCCTGGCAATGGGCACAACTAAAAAGAGTCTTGGCAACCCGCAGGCCTCCAGGGGACATTTCCTCAGGTTTTTAGCATCCCAGCTGAGGAAAACAGCCCTGGCTTTCTCTTTCTCTGGTTAAATACTCTAACCACTAAACACCTACACAAAAGGACAGGCATCCTCAAACCTCCACCAGCAGCTGGGTTTTAAAAGGGAAGACAGATTAACACAGTGCATAGATGAAGTACAAACCTCTGACAAGTGCTTGGATCAGAGGGTTTCCTCACAGGAAAAACAGTAGACTTTCTCCTCCTGAGGAATAATTGGAGGCCTGGCAGGTGTGCCTGGTGCTTAAAATAAAATAAAAAATTCCATGACTGCACTTCTCAGTGAAGTCCTCTTTTCCTGGATGAAAATCAATTAACTCTTCACTGTGCCTTGAGGCTAACAGACAGGAAAGAGATTAACAACAGGAAAGGAGACTTCAAATTTATTGTACAGCAGCATAGGTCTCCCCATACTTGATCCACTCCATGAGTCGTCTAATCGAGGGTCCTGTCTGTACCATGAAAGTCCAAGGTGTTTAAGCACATGCTTAACTTTAGCTATGGGAAGATTTTCAACAGCCTAAGTGGAAGTCTGGCATTCACCTCTCCTCCCCCCAGCTTTGAATGGGAGTTACACACCTCGTTGTTCTCTACCCCTTTGAAAATTTCCACTCAACATGTTTTCCTAAAGAGTGACAAACTGCTGGGCTTATGGAGTAACTGCTCCATTAGGGATGCCGCTTGTTAGCCTCTGACATCTGCCGGCTGGCTTTTGTCCTTGGGTATCAGGATTTATTTGCGTGCTTAAGAAAAAATATTTTTTAAAATTCAGCTTAAGTTGATGCTACACATTCTTTTAGGCAATATATGTCTTAACTTTTTCAGTGCTATCAAGTACTTAGTTAAAATGAGGGTCTGTCACATACACACACACAAAGTTGCCCTTTAATTTTATTGATTACCTTTCATTTTTTAATTAAGATATATGGTAAACAAAGCTACGCAGTGTCCCATCTTCTTTATAGGATCATGTCTGGTATATCGTATTATAAGTGTTCATCTTCTCCATAATGTAAATCCTTTCAAAATAAGAAGCTTTTACATACTTCTTATCATCCTTAGCTATTTCCAAGTTACCCAATTTCTTTTAAGTCATACTTCAGATTGGAAAAAAAAGTATCCTAGTAAGATTTATATCCTGCCATTTTTCTGGTCTCTATCCTCTCTTTTTTTTTTTTTTCTTTTTTTTTTTCCATATTTCAGGTAGTGCTGAGTGATAACAGAATATCTACAGTGGGATCAGAATCAGGTATGTTTGTATAGTTCATATTAATCTTTCCTATATGTATTACTTCATATTTATCACTTAGAATTATTATCAACATACTGCTTTTTCATCTAATTTGAATGGGACTCTATCTCCTGTTCCTAAATCATTTTGTCTTTTCTGGATAGACTGTATGATACGCAGGTGGTGATACCTGGTTTTGGTTCAACTAGAGCACAAATTGTAGTGAACAATCTGATCTCAATTTAGAAACATCAGGTGATAAAAAACTTTTTCCTTTATTGTCAGCCTGTAAGAGCTGTTGCAAGAGCTACCATTTTCACCATAAAATCTGCATGCTTCTAGTTTCACTTCTGCTTTTGTCTTCTGCTACCTGGATCTTTTTTCTTTCCTTCTTTTTTTTTTTTTTTTTTTGGTAGATGTTTATAAACTAAAGCTATGTTAGCATGTTAGCACTTAAATTTCACCTTCATAAGCTAAATATAAGGAATTTATTTCATAAGCCAAACTCTCCAGGCCTCAGATTATCCTTGTAGATATTTTCTTAACTCTTAACCAATGCTTACGTATCCTCATTGAGGAAAGACTGATAAAGAGACACAATATGATACAACTGAAATGATTCTAGACAATATTACACTCTTATTCACAGTTATATATCAAAATATCACATAATCTTTTTTGGCAATAGTTTTATATTGAGAAATCATATTTAGTTATCTGTCTGCTGTGACTTCTCAGTCTTTTCCAAAACAACATTTCTAAGTGTTAACAGTATACTCTACATTTCCTTCTACATATATGACCTTATAAATGATTATGTTATACTGCATACTTTTTCATCACATTATCAAGATTACAGTAGCACCTGACCTGCCCATGTTATAATAATTTTCTTATAAAGAAATGTACATTCTTATTGGACATGTTTCACAGTATTTCTTTGTGTACTAAATTAAAAAGTTCTTAACATAGAACCAATTCCCACAGAGCTCTGCCAGAAACACTCTCACATGTTCTTCATAATTCATTTAAAATTCTGCTTTGAGATAATACTGTTAGGTAATATTCAAGATCTTCAACTAAGACCTGATTTCAAATGACAGGACTGCAAGAAATGTGAATATCCTGTACCAAAGGGGTTAAAAAAATAAAATACAATAAAAAATGCTGGTAGTATTTTTCCTTTCAAAATTTGTCAGAGTAAAAAGTGATTGACTTTTTTAAAAAATCTATTACACAGTCATAATTCTACTAATGAAGAAAAAAATGTATGAATGAATACATGAATTTCAATAAAAAATAGGACTCACAGAGACCCAAGCTTCCCTTTTCCAGCCCCACGGGCCCTGCAGCTCTAAGCTTTGTCACTCACTGAACTCTAACCCTAATGGGAGAGGTGGTGTTGTATTTTAACCTGGCAAGCAGATAAGCACCATGCAGCCATTCGTTCACTCCTCACAAGTGGCATAGGGAAGAGAATCGGAAAAGGTACAAGGGCGAGAACTCGCTAGTTGAGATAAGGACAGTTTAATAAGAAGGGGGAGGGGGAAAATATATATATATATATATATATAAAGGTGATACACAACACAGCTGCTCACCACCAGCTGACCAATGCCCATCCCATCCCCAAGCAATGGCAGACCCCCAGCCAAGTCCCCAGATCTACTGTTCATCATGATGCCACATGGTGTGGGATATCCCTGTGGTCCTGGCTGTGTCACCTCCCAGCTCCTTGTGCACCCCCAGCCTCGTTGCTGGCTGGGCAGTGTGAGAAGCTGAAGACTCCTTGACTTAGTGCAAACACTGCTGAGCAACAGCTAAAATATTGCTGTGTTATCAACATTATTTTCCTCCTAAATCCAAAACACAGCACCGTATCAGCTACTAGAATATTAACTCAATCCCAGCTGAACTCAGGACAAGTGGGAACAGCTGTAGCTCATGGGAACCATCTCTGGTCCTCTAGAGGAGAAAGCAGTGAGCAGTGAAAGGTTTGTGCAGTCCCATCCTTCCCTTAGCTACGCTGACTACATTTTCTTTTGAATCTCTTTGAAATCTTATTTGTATTATATGCACCAATATGCTGAGTAGGAAGACATTTAAATATTGCCTATTTTCTTCCACATTCAATAAAACATTATGCATATTTATTTAAAGTTTGTCTCCTGCCTGTTTTGTGACTGTGGTCTTGCTTTATCTTGTCACCAAACTTACAGTCTTGAGAGCAGAGATGCTTCATAGAAGTTTGATTTTTTTTTCCAACTCCTTCCCCATACCAGCCAAAGCTTTAAGTTTCGGTTTACTCAACAGATCTTATGTACTTTAACCAAATAAATTTCATATTCTTCTTGTGCCTCTCCTCTGAGTACTTCTGCTTGCAAGAGTCTTGTCTCAGCTGGAATAGGTTAGGGAGATCAATATGGCAGGCATGCCTGCTTCCTTTATCCATACCTGGGCACACATACCAATGTTCCTCTGCTCTTTCCCTTCTTGTCTCTCTCTGCTGCTCCAATCCTGACACAATTTTTTAGAAACTACTGCTGAATACATTTCCCTGTAAGTTTTTCAAATGGCCTAATAGGGGCAATATTTTTCTCAACATCTTTCTGATATGTCAAGACACAAAGCCACAGAAATCTTTTTTCCTACAAAAATAGGTCAGATGTAATTTCAGAAAATGTCACCCTGCTTTCTGCTGAGAATAGGATGCTTAGCAAACTACATCTGTGTTAATTGAACAATTCTTCCCCTACTTAAGAAATATTAGACCCCAACGTGCGTGATTGCCTGTAACAACTAGAAGAGAGGTTTCAGGTGATTTCCCACTTTGCAACTGGCGTTTTATCTTTTTTATCTTGTTTAATAGGCAAAACATCTCATTGAAAAGGCAAATATATTTTCTTGGTATGCACAAGATAATTTGAGCCCTGATACCATCTTATGTGAAACCAGTTTTACAACCAACTCTGTTCAGCTGATTGCATATCTCTTTTGTAGCTCCCTTCTTCTTAACTGAGATGGGATTGAGGCTTAACTAACAAGAAAAGATAATTTATTTGGGCAAGATCATTTATTGGTATCAGTTGAGAGGACATAGGGGCCACTGGAATTGGAATGGGAATGGTACTGGTGGGGACGCATCCCCAGCAGTGCCTGAGGAGTCCCTGCAGGTCTATGCAAGTAAGACAAGTGCCTAAGTCATGCCCTTCTGCCTTCATCTGGACATCATCTGTCTCTTTTCCTTTTCACTTGCAGAGTGTGTAATTTATACAAAATACTGCTTAGCTTTACAGTATTTCTCATTCAAGAGGAAGGTTATATTCAAAACTTTGGTGTGAATGCAAAGGAAAGTGCTCAGTGAATTTAAGTAAATTGAAAGTAACAGGGAAGAAACACAAACATTTGACATGTTTCATGAGCTTTGGAGAGACAAAGGGACAAGGTGCAAGCTTCCATGCAAAATGTTAAACATCATCCGTCTTTGACCTAGAAAAGGGAAGGACAAGTGACAGAATATCCAAAATTAGAGTGTCTCAATGACAAAATGTGGTACCTATTCCAGACTCAGCTCCTAATTTGACTGCATGTTTGCATTTCACCTGTTCACAAAATGATTTTTCTAAGCTTTTATGAAATTTCCTTCTAAGTGTATATACTTGTCTTATTAGATAAAACAGATGTGTCATTCTTTAAAGGATTTCTAAATGCTCCCTACATCACTTTGAATAATTAGGCCACACCAGACAGAAGTACAAATCTTGTTACAGAAACCTTTATAATAAAATTTGACCTTAAATATTTATACAGCTTACTGTTTTAATTAACACAATCCAATCAGCCTAGAATGCAGGGCTCTATGAATGCACACCCTCCTATTCTGGGATTGGAGCTGCCTATATTCTCTAGAGTTGCCATGCAATGAAGACCTGTGCCCACAGCCTGAATGGTTCAGAGTTTACAGAGTTTCCATATGCTGAGCATCTAACTGCAGTACTAGTAGCTTCAGTTGCCTATAAAAGAATAATAAGGTGATGTTACACGTTGTTGCTTGTTTTTTTCCTGACATCAGCTACCTAGAACAAGAAAGGTCAGGAATGACCTTCCTCACTCTAGGTATCTTATAACCTTTGATTGCATGGATTACTTATTGTGGCAGAAGATCAATTAAACTGTCACAACCAAGTGCTCAAAGAAGAACTCCCTGAACAATAATGACCAAAAATAGTTACTGGAGACATGCAGTATCTTATAAAAACAGCAATACCCCCATTATGACCAATACACCCTTTGTTATAGCAGAGAGTCAAGATTACCTGGAGCACTGTGTTCAGCTCTGAGGCTTCCAGCACAAGAAGAACATGGATGTATTGGAATGAGTCCAGAGGAGGGCCACAGAAGTGATCAAGGGGCTGGAGTACCTTTCCTGTGAGAACAGGCTAGGGGAGTTGGGGTCGTTCATCCTGGAGAAGAGAAGGCTCTGGGGAGACCTTACAGCGGCCTTCCAGTACCTAAAGGGGGCCTACAGGAAAGCTGGGGAGGGACTCTTGGGCAGGGAGTGTAGTAATAGAATAAGTGGTAATGGCTTTAAACTAAAAGAGAGTAGGTTTAGATTAGATATAAGGAAGACGTTTTTTACTCAGAGGGTGGCAAAGCACTGGAACAGAGAAGTTGTGGATGGCCTATCCCTGGAGGTGTTGAAGGTCAGGCTAGATGGGGTTTTGGGCAACCTAATCTGGTGGGAGGTGTCCCTGCCCATGACAGGGGGTTGGAACCAGATGATACTTAAGGGATCCCTTCCAACCCAAACTATTCTATGATTCTATGATTAACATGTAAGAGGCAATCACTGCAGTGTCTTCTCCACATTGTCTACTCCAGCAATTATTTGTTGAACACAGGCAGGAGATGGAGCATGAATAGTGGTGAAACAACACACAATGCCTCTTTGATTCCCTAGCCATGCCACACTTGAAATGTGAAGCATTCTCAGAGCTGATGACTTCTTTGAGCTGCTTATACATTATCCTGCCTGGGCAGCAACCAAGTACTGTGCAACAGTACTTCATTATTTTAATTAAGCTTATTGCAAGAGTAATCATCATTGCCATCAGTATCAATCACCAGTAATATTTCCAGTGATGTCTGAAAGTGATGAAGGTACTAACTGACAATAAATAATAATGCTTCTGGCTTGAATTGACACTTCATTGGACTTTGCCAGGTTGCTCTAAATACTCTAGGGTTTGCAAATATATATATATTTATCTATGACAAAAGCCTGATCCACATGATATTTGTTTTGACTTCCCAAAAGGATATGTTCCTAATGTCTGCAAAATTTGTCCTTTTGGTTATGGCAGTTACCATATATGAAACACATTTTTAAAAATTAGAGAGGTCTCACTCCTCTGCTTTAGAAGTATTTTCCCACACACCCTTAATTAATTATAATTTGAGTAATTTCTATTTTCTTGGAAGAAGATACAACATAAACTTGTTTGGATTACAAAAATGCTTTTGCAATTATTAAGGAAAATTCTGATAAGATATCTTTCCACTTGCATCTAAATTATCCCACAACATCAAGATCTGATTGAAATGTATTGCTTAAATATTTACTGCAAACTACATGTATAAGTACATGACATGACAATTTTTGTCATTATGCTACTACGGTTTAAATACTCCTCTGGTTTGTGCTACAAATTTTCTTAGTTGGAAAAGGACATTTCTGATATTTTAGAAATGGCTTTCCTACTCTCATTTCTTTGGGTGATTGTTAATGCTCTTAGGATTATCATTTGGAATCCAAGAGGAGACACATACAATTGTTCCAGAAACATAAACCTTAAAATGTCAACATAATATTTCCAAGAAGATTCAAAATATTAATATTGTGGACAACAAGCCCAAATTATCTTTTTATTATTTCTCATAAAAAAATAAGAATAATCTAGGGCTATTCAAGAATGTCCATCTACCTCAGCAACAGCCAAGCTCAGCTATAAGGTCAGTTGAAAGCAGACAGTCCACCGTTCTTTTTTCCCTCTGTTCTTCTCTTGCTTCTCTGTCTATCCTACAAAAGACAGGCACTGAGCAGATGTCACTGGAGCCTTTGATGGGTGACAGCAGAGAAGCTTGTTTATTGCACCAAACATTAGACAATACTGACATTTTCCCAAATCAGATTTTCAGGAAGTTGAAAGCTTTATAATTTACACATATTGATAGGTAACACAGTGTAGAAATTCTCTTTAATGACACAAAGCAACATACACCCATTTGCAGGACAAGAACTCCTGTAAATACACAACACACAGTCTGCCAGGGAAAGTAGTCATTCAATAAGCTCTAAAAAGAAACCTGTTAGAAGCTGTCATCCAATGGGTGGAGTTTTATACAGCATTTAAAGCATGGCCACAAAGCCATCTTGCAGAGTATCTCTGGAACTATGGAGCTGCCAAACTGCTCAGTTGTCCCCAGGCAGGACAGATGTGGATCAGGACAACAGGGGCTCTCCCCAGCCAGGGACTGAAGGCACAGAAGTGTGCAAGCAGAACTGCATGGCTTCTCCATACTAATGGTATGAACATAATTTCAATGATCTATGCTATATGAAACTAAAGATTTCACTGGTTTTTAATGTTCTCCACATAAGTAGCTCAGTCACTGTAACTTTGAATCCAATGTACTCCAAGGAAAGCCTTCTGAAAGAGTGAGCAGTAGAGAAACAGAAGGCAGACCAATTAAAAGTAATTTTACTTTTCTCCTGGATGAAGTGACTCCTTCTTTCTCCATCACACAGACTGCCAAGGGATACAGGTCTGCATGAAACATTTACAACACTGAAGACCATTCCCACATTTCTTTCTTTCCCTGACACTCATTTCATGTATGTTGCCGTTTTCCACATCCATTTTTTCTGATAGCAGTATTGTATACCTGGTTAGTTTAGGACTCACACTCCTCTGTTTATCAATTTACCTGTCTATCTATCTAACCATCTATCTATTTGTCTGTCTGTCTATCTATCTATCTACATACCTACATCTCTTGTTACTGAGGCACTCAAGAACCCAACGTAAAATTGCAAACAGCATGCTTTTCTACAGCCACCCTTTTCAAGTGGCTGAACAGGCGGTATTATTCCAAGGTCAGATGATTTGATCACAACAGCACCACTGTGTCCCTCCTTGAGCCTCTTCACTGCTGGAGGTGCAGTCTGATCCATCCCTGGGTGCTTATGGAAGAGAAAGCCCTTGGATGTAAATCTGAGTTGTGCCAGGAGCTCATAATTCCCTCTATTTCTGAGTATAAACACAACTTAAATGCAGTTTTGCTTTGAGAGCCAGTCTGTTGCTGGCCAGTCTGTCTCTCTGAGGACTGTGAGCACAGAAACGTTATCATTATTGCTGTGAAGCTCTGTTCAGTACATAAGGCTATCTTTACCTCTCTAAATGGGAGTTGCTCTCTTACAACCTTTTCTGCCTTAGTGCTGCATCCCACCTTCACAAAGATGTCTCACTCTCCCTGTTTCTTCTCATTACAGGTGCTAGATTTGCCATATATCTCTTTCTATACATCTTGTTACGGCAAGTCAAGCTCCTGGTGCTTTGGGCTCTTTTTAAAATTACATTTTACACATCAGTAAACTTGTAATGTAGGAATTGCTTTCTTAGTGTTATTTATATCCCCGTGTAGCAAAAGAATTTGTCAAAAAGTAATATGAATGTTATTTATCTGACGGCTCAGCTTTATTGACTGCTACATTTCACATCCTTCAGTACTTTTTGGCAGAGGAGTAAATAACAGTGCTATTAACCTCTAGCACCAGTATAAAAATAGGCAGTTATTAAGGGGTAAATTTTACTTTGATTATTATTGCCCCAGTCTGCTTTCTCTGTAAAAAATGAGATCCCTTAATGGATCTAAAAGAAATCCCAGATTTTATTTAACTTGTAGACTGTTATCTGGCCACTTGTTCTGGATAGTTTCTGGTACTATCAGCATTAAGTATGGAATATATCATGCCTCAGCCACCTGACTGGATAGAACTGAAGTAAGGATATGAAAATAGCAAGAACTGGGCAAGTTAAACCAACATGCTTAGGGCTATGCCGACGTATGTCTGTGTTGCCTCAGTGGCTGCCTCAGATAAATGCCTCTGACCTCAGAAAAATACCAGGTAAACTTATGAAGGGCCTGGACCTATTATCATTTGAACAGCAAATGTCCCAGACAGTACCAGTGGAAAACAAGTTAAATCCTAAACCCTCAGCCCTTTCAGCAAGTGTTAAAAGGTGAACAGCACCTCACGAGGGGTGTTCAGCACCTGGTAGGATCAAGGTCTTTTCATCTAACCCTCTAAATTTCATTACAGACGAGGGAGAGCGGTGGCATTTCTGTTTCTATGGCAATTGCAGCAGCAGGAAACATTAGGGTTTGTTACTGCAGATAACTTTATCTTCTGTTGCTGAAGGCAACTTTCCTCTCTAAAATTTTGTCTGCTTCACCAAGGGAAAAAAAATGCATACGAACATGGCTGGTAACATGAAGAGATTTTCAAATATATAGTAAACCATGCAGCTTTGTACATAAAGTGTAAAAAATATATTGGATTACCTTAAAAATGTGAAAATTGTCATGCCTGATAACCCCCTAATGTCTAGTCCCTGTCTTTTATTCTTGGGCTTATCTTTTATTCTTAGGCTTAACCCGTCTGTGTAAGAGATCACTGCCAAGCTGAAAGTGCCTTTATTTCAGACTTCAGAACATGCTGGATTTCATCTTAGGGAGGATCATCACTCTGATGGATATTTTCATCCTTTCGATATCATTCCTTATGACACAGAAGGCTAAAGCCAGCTTCTGCCTAGCTCCATGAATCAGCCTGGGAAGGCAATCCCTGTCCATACTGAAACATGGGACAATGTGCGAGCTGGTACGAGCTTCATATGGGGCTTAGCAGCACATGTGCTAGTGGAAAGATAGGACTAGCCTCCATGCTCTGAACTGTAGTTGTCCCTGAAGGCACAGAGAAAATGCTCAATCTTTTAGGTTTGAGAATAGCATCAGTATAAGCATGGGGGCCTAGCCCAAATGAAAACAAAACAAAACAAAAAGTATACCAGTTAGCTTCTTTGGTAAGGTGAGACATTTTCTCCAGTCTGCCTCTGGATCACCAAGTGCCACCAAGTCCACTTTTTTATTTCAGTAAGAGTTAAAGTCAGCTTTAGGACATACCACAGCCTTACCTCCCAGCCACAGGGGCAGCAGAGAAGGGTCTCATGCTGCTGGGACCAGTCAGCCCCCCATCCCAGTACCAAAGAGGCCATGGAAGGAACACACTTTAAATGACATGTAGAAAGAAATCCTGGCCAGAGGAGCATTCATACACACATGGTCATTAATGGGGGATATTCATGGGATCAATACAGTAGGAAATATATGAAGCTATTTCTTGAGTTTGTTTACACGTCTCGTGAACAAAATTTCATTTGATTTTACTGTGGTCTTGCTTAACAGAACCACCTCTATTTAAAAGGCAGCATTTAAAGACCTCTGCAAATATTTGTTGTTATCATTTAAGAATGGGGGATCAAAGTGATTTTGTGGGCCTAATGGAAACTGCACAGTCACCTAAAGCTAAAATTGGTCTTATATTGTGATCAGGCTGAAACAACTTAGAGCTTTGACACTCACAATTCAGAAAGCCAGTTTAGGAAAGAAGAGTGAGTAAGAGAAGTGAGAACTTGGAAATGGTGATTTGAAAGTAACAGCACAGAATGCTGAAAACTTTTTCAGTGAGCTCTTAACATTTGGCCCAATTTACTGAGTCTTTTCAATGGGGCGGAGAAGCTCCTGCTACATGCCTTTCATACAACCCTTCTCATTATGCACTTGCTGATCAGATAAAAAGCGGATGGAAAACAAAAAGAACTTTAAGGAAGCAACAGCTAATGCAGAGTGGTCTTTGTATATAAACTTGTTTAATATATCTGTTATGATTTAACTGCTTCAAATCAGATCTTCATCCATTCCAAAAAATATTAGTCACTACTAATAAAAAGGCTATGTAATTTGCAGTCTTATTAAGCTCATCTCCTGACACTTTTGCAGATTTTTTTGTCATTCATTTAACTATAGGTTTCCCAGCTTATTCTGAAAGGTGATTCCAAGTTTCCAAGTTTAATTCATACATGCTGTTAATTCATACATTTTTTTCTATATTGACAAAAAAAAAATGTATATATATCTCCTAATAAGAAAGCAGGAATTTAACATGTATTCCACATGTTTTACAATGGAAATCACAACAAAACATGCTGTATCTTAAAATTCAATTTAATTTATTATTTGTAAACAGGGAGCAATAATTCCAGAATCATATCTGAAATAAAATCAACATCTGTTTCCCAAATAATTGGATCCTTACCCAAGTGGATTACAGCACTGATCCAGATAACTAGATTTGGTATAAGATGGCCCATATATGATATCTATTAAGTTTATAGGTTGGTTTACATATTATAATCCACATTATAATCCAGTATTTCTGTTGTAAATAAAACAATGAAGTCACACTGAGAGGAGAGAGTTTGAAAGCTCAGGAGGACTTTTATTATTGTAGACTTGGCAATGTGTTCCCCCCTCCATCTTTCTGCTCCTCTCTCCTTTTTTCAGTGAGATTCAAATCCCAAATCCTAGAAGCACATTAAGTATTTTTTTTTCACTTGCCATTTATCATTTGTGTTTTTTTTCTCAACCCTCTGAATGTTGACTTTTTCAGAAATAATAGGTCATGCAGAATGAGTTACTGTGCATGAGCTCAGCTCCTCCACAATGGCAAGCCACTGCAGAAGCTCATATCCAGGAACAGATCATTTTCAGTTCAGGGGGTTGCTGTGCCCTGACCTCAGAAAGAAGTTAAATATTTCCAAAGCTCTGGAAATCACAGTTTTCCCAAAAGCTTTTTTACCTACATGAAACAAGTCTGTGCTGTTCAGTGTCTCATGGAAGGATTTTGTGTGCCTATGAAGTTTGAACCTCTGTCTGAACTCGTAGAGGCCACAGAACTGTTACCTCCACTGCCAGCTCCTGTTGCTAGAAATTACTCATTTTTCTAGTAAGCCAAAGCCAAAGAGAACAAACCTCAAAACAGATACAGATCTATTGGTGCAGGAGCTCAGGAGGAAGAAATGTATGATCACTGGAATTATGGAAAGAAGCTACATGGAGACTAGAACAAATGCAGCAGCTCCATTTCCAAGCATCAGTTATTCAGAAGAACATTGAACTGTAGACTCATACATTTTAATGGCCTCCAATAATACTAGTAGTCCCCTGATAGTTTGGGCTGTTTGTGAAATGCTTCCTAAGAACCTATCAACCATTTTTCCTCTGCCAGAGCAGCTACATTCACAGGGAACACTACAAAGGAAAGATGCTGGAGAGGGACTTTTTATCAGGGAGTGTAGTGACAAGTGGTAACAGTTTCAAACTAAGAGAGGGCAGGTTTATCTTAGGTACCAGGAGGAAATTCTTTACTCAGAAGGTGGAGAGGCAGTGGAACAGGTTGCCCAGAGAAGCTGTGGATGTCCATGGAGATGTCCAAGGCCAGGCTTGATGGGGCTTTGAGCAACCTGGTCTGGTGGGAGGCCCATGGCAGAGGGTTGGAATTATTTGATTGTTAAGGTCCCTTCCAATCCAAACCATTCTATGATTATATGATTTTGGAGTAAGATGGTAATGGGGGTGATGGACTCAGCTCTGCATAGAGATTTTATGTTTGCAGATACTGAGCACATCTTTGTCCCTCTCTCAATTCAAATCCATGATCAGGGCAAGAAAAAACATGTAGAGGAAAAATAAGTTGGAAGAAAAACATATTAAAAGGAAGAAAAGAGATAAAATATGCCTGATGAGAGGAATTAGAAGAGATTAGAAGCTTTTGTGTATTCTATTATTTAGTGAGTTTTGTAAGTGGAATTGAGATTTGACAGTGAAAAGGATCCTAGACTATGACTAGAAGAAAAAGAGGTGAAAAGACTTCACAAAGGTAAGCAGCTGTGCAGCAAGTGACCACAGTTTTACCTAAGCATAAAGAATATTTCATAAAAATTTATCATAGCAGCAAAGTAGCCAGCAGAAAAGCAAACAAATTTCATAATCACCAATTTCCCTACTGCTCTCTAATATGTCAGATAAATTAGTTCTTTACATCCTGTCTTGCAATATGAATAATTTATCTTTTAGACTCCCAAAGCATTGGTTATAAGAAATGTTCATTTAACATAATATATATATATATATATTGATCCAGAAGCTACACACTTCTCAAGTGCTAAGAACACTTTAGAATGATCTTGTCTTTTCAGAGTATTCTTTGTAGGAATAAACATGGTATACTGATACAGGAAATCCATCTAATGAAGAATAATGTAGAAGAATGTTGCTTAAATTTGTGTGCAGTGAATTAGTCTTTTCCTCTGTGCAATTTTATCATTGCTTTTTTATGATACAGGCATAGCTATACAACCAGGCCAGATATTCAAGAAATAAAGTACTGATTATATTGATACAGTTGACTCAATCTTCAGAACTTTCCATTATAACATGTTGTAGCCAATGTGCTACTTGTGATGAATGGAAAAAAAAATAGGCCATTCACTGTAATTTTAAACTTCTGCATTTATCTGAATTCATATAGAAATGTAACCAGCAATGCAATAAAAAACATCATTTACATCTTCCTACATTTAAATATATTATCCACACTGAAAGTAGACATTTATTAAGAGCAAGTTATTTATTTCACACTCAGGGTTTCTGAAGCCTGCAAAATCAGCAGTATGTAAATTAGTAATTTTTGCCCATCTTCCGTTGTTTAATAGGTTAAACTGAGCATAAACTCAATGGCAGCATTGTGATTTACATCTAAACTAAGCTTTGTTTCGTTTATGGTATACTCTTCTACTCCTTAAGGAAGTCTCTGATTCCCACAGAAGTCAAAGAGAGCATTTCCCTTGATGCAGGATTACTGCATAAGATTCTATATATGCATTGTGTTTGATAGCTGTTTACGGATGTATGTGCCACAGCCCACGAATCTGGGATATGCTAGATTTTCTACTAATTTCAGAGACTTTAAAATCTCTGAAAGTAAAATGTTTGTAAGGTAAAAATTCAGCTTTTTTTTTTTTTTTTTTTTTTTTTTTTGTTATCCTGATGGCATTAAGTAATTTTACCCCTTTTTTAAAACAAAAGAATATAATTAATTACTTCATTATTTCTATGGTTTCTGAACTATTAAAAATGGATCGCTTCAGAAAATATTTTTTGTCAAGTGAGTTGTTCCTAATGTGAATGAGTCGCTTTGTTTTCATAAATTACATTAATTGCTGTATTTATTTTCCCTCTGGAAGCTGTAAACACATGTATAATTACTTGAAATGGGTTTGTTTTTCAGCTAGTAGGGAAATACAGCTGGTTCTGCTAGAGGACTTAGGTGCCACAGCTACATTAAGTACCTCAAACCCAAGGGGATCTGGATACATATCATCCCAGGGCATGCCCTTTCTGTCCATCAACTCTTAGGCTCAAAGGTGCGAAAGCTGCACTTTCTCCTCTTAAAGCAGATGCACTTTGTATTTGAATTAAATCACATTTAGGATAATGAACTCTCCTCCTTACTGGTAAAAGCTGTGATAACCTGTAGAGACCCTGGGCTGAAGACCCTGTCCAGTCAGTCCAGTATAGTCTTTCTCCCTCCTTCATCACCATGCATATTTAGCCATCCTATGTACAACAGAACAGCTTCAGCAGAAGTAGATAAATCTATCTTCCCTCATAGCCTAGGGTAATTGTTTCTTTCAGAGAGGATACGCATCCAGATAAGGGCTATGAAGCTGGTGAAGGGCCTGGAAAAAGTTCTGTGAGGAGCATCTGAGGGAACTGGGATTGTTTGGTCTGGAGAAGAGGAGGCTCAGGGGAGACCTATTTGCTCTCTACAACTACCTGAAAGTAAGGTGTGGGGATCTGGGGGCTGACCTCTTCTCACAGATAACTAGTGATAGGACTAGAGGGAATGGCCTCAAGTTGGCCAGGGGAGGTTTAGGTTGGAAATGAGGAGACATTTTTTCTCAGAGAGAGCAGTCAGGCACTGGAACAGGTAGCCCAGGGAGGTGGTAGAGTCACTGTCCCTGGGGGAGTTCACGGAAAGGTTGGACCTGGTGCTTAGGGACATGGTTTAGTGGGTGACATTGGTAATAAGGTAATAGTTAGACCAGATGATCTTGAAGATCTTTTCCAATCTTTGTAATTCTAAGACTCTTTGTCTCAGGGGGCAGAAGAAGGATTTGTTCCAAGGTCATTCAGTTCTCAGCAGGCAGCCCAAATTCCTTCGTTTCCTGACCAAAAGGTAAGTGTGAAACAGTGGCAACCCTTGCTGGCTACACTGGATATGCTCAGGCACAGAGTGAGTGGAAAGGGGCCTAAATACTAAGCATTTATAATACCCACTTAGTTTGAGAGTACAAGTAGGGGACTGATTTCACCTGGAGAATTAAATGTTCTTTTAATTAAAAGAGAGCTTTTAGTTAATGTTTAATATGCAACACTTACTAAGCTTTAGGATGATACGGACTTTGCACCAGTTTGCAGTTCTGGGGTCTAGTTAAGCTCCTCTAATCCAAGTCCCAAAACCTGGTGAAGCCAACACAGTCTCACGACATTTTATTTTCTCCTATTACTGGGTTTAATCAGAGGGCCAGGCTGGCCTATGGGGTAGTATCAGGTCTTCTCCCACAAGTGCTACCTGGAAGGATTATTACAAGCATCAATAGATTGCCAAAATATTTTTGTCACAAATTTCCACTGCATGCCTTATGATGGCCACAAAGGAACAGTTTACTGGCATGTCCAGTTCAATACTCAAAGAAAAAACGTATGTTGTCACCAAGTAGGACCTGCTTAACATACACATGAACAGTGGTTTACAGCAGCTAGAAGACTTTGCTCAATGAACAATGCGGAATGGCCATGCAAGTCCTCCCTATTCCCAACATTTTCTCACCATAAACACATGGTGGGGAGGAGTCTCAGGATGCATGGCACTTCTCTTGGCTTTCCACTCTAAGGATCAACCCTCCTTGGGAGAATGCTTCCTAACCAGGGAAAGCCAAATGAGATGTATTTGTTTTGCAAAGATAGTATGCATCCATTCCAACTGCATTCATGTTAGACATACAATTTAGCTCTTACTTTTCTTTTTGACAAGACACTGAATGAGTAAGGACACCAAAGATGCTGCTTGCCTAGATTTAATCAGAAAAAAATCTGCCTGTGTGTATTGTGTCTTTTTAATGGCATCTATTCAGTACAAACTGAGTTGTTTGTGACACTTTTCTCCACCCCAATCCAAGCATTTTCTGCTTCATACTGTTTGTATTGCTTTTACATACTGTTTTTCCTACAAGATAAAGCTTTCTGTCTTTAATTAATGGTCAAAAATACCATTACTGAAAAACACAATGTATTTCTTCAAAGTTTGCCACTTTGTATTTGGATATTTTCCACCAATAGAATGGTCAATTTTTTCTAAAAACACATAGGCAAAAATCATGGTTCTTTAGCTGCATAATCTTCTAAATTTGGCTATAATAAGTGAATAATATCAGGAATAGTATCTTTCCCTGTCTTTTCTACTTTTTTTTCCCAGTGAGAGTTCAATTACAGAAAAGCTTTCTTCTCTTTACATAGTGGAGTTATTCGCTATATTTGATGTACAGAGTAAATCAGGTCTTTGGTTCTCCTGTATTTAGTGTTAAGCCATGAGTTTTCAGGAAAAACATAATGCATGAGCAGAAGTTGCAAATTAGCATTTTTTTTCCCCAGAATAAGCCCTCTTGGACTAGCTTCTATCCTCCTTTCTTTCTTCACTTCTTCCTTCTTATTCTTCTAACAATTAATAATAGGACAAGCAAGGGAAATGTCACACAATGAGAATTTGCTGTTGAGCTTATTTACTCATTTGAAGTATATGGTTAGGAAAAAAAAATAGTTCATCAATATTTAACCTTCTCCACCCTTGATTTTTGTTAAGCCAGCTTCCTAGGAGCAAGTCTAACTTCTCCTTACCTTCCATGTTAAATGGTGTGAAAGAAAGAGCACAGCTCATCATAATACTGTTCACAAACACAATGCCATCTCATTTTTTTTCTTTTGCCACTTGTGTGCTTGTTTTAAGGAAAGAATATAAAGTTACATATTCTTCATACAGTGAAAGCACATGATATAACAGTGAAGGAGAAGATGGCAAAGAAAAAAGACAGACACTCATCTGAGAAGTCATCTTTTGTTTTTAGCAGATTGTAGAAAAATAACACAAAGTTGCTGGATTGGACGACAGCCTCAGAAGTCAGTCATTCAGCCATATTTCTAAAGGTGGGTTCATAAACCTCTCTGCAGAATATCCTAAGTAGTGTAAGTCCACAGGTATAAGACTACACCACAAAATAGTTAAAAGCTGTGTCATCACAATTTACTGGAATTATACCTGTCTCAGAAGGTTTTAATTAGTTACGGCACTATCCTCCCTGCAGCTGCATGGCTGGTAGCTGTCTCAGAAGTTGGCTGGAGTGAGCTGACAATGACTTGTAACACAACAGAGCAAATGGGTAGGTTCTCTCTGTAGATGATCCAACACCTGTTGGCCAACAGACCTGCAAGAGACAAACACAAAGGCTTTGTCTCATAGGTGGGTCTTTTGCTTTTCCTATGTGACCATCAATAGTAAAGAACTTCCAGACACCTTGTACTCCATGGGTTGTTTGTTTTTGTTTGTTTGTTTGTTTGTTTGTTTTGTTTCATTTTTTGTTTGTTTGTTTGTTATTTGTTTTTGTGCAACCCTGATCATGTTTACACCTAAAGAGCAAATAACCCAGGTTCTGTGTTTCATTTGCAGGGCATGAAAAATGTATTTTTTCTTATGAGAAGTCCAACGTGGAATAAAGAAGCTGAAAATGAGCACCACAAATGGATCTACACCGTGCCCTACTACTGACTCACCTTGAAAAGCACAGCCATGTTTTCAAGAAACATTAGGCTCAAGGCTATGCCTCAGGCCCCACATCTTGATCCTATTTTTATAACAGTCCAAATCTGAACCTCTAAAATCTGGGAAAGTTCAGATCTGGATTCAGATTTTATGCTACAGCCATAAAAACTAATAATAACAAAGTCATCGGAAACAGGATGCCTTCCAGAGACCTGGCATGGTGAAAACGTTAACAAAATATAAAAGGAACAGTTAGGAGAGATAGGACTGTTACTGATAATCTAAATGAACCCCTTGTTCTTGTGCTCACTAATTGGAGCTCAGTGAGGTCCTTACAACAGAACTGTTCTTTAAAGGAGATGAATCTAAGGAGTATTTTTACATTATAGTGTTAATAATCCAGGCTATAGGACAACCCAATACATTGAACAGCAAGAAATTGCTAAAGTCAGACGAGGTCTAAATGAACTTAAGTGTGAAATTTCTTTATTAATTGCAGTACAGGTAATTTACTGATCATATACCCTTTATCCCAGATGAGTATGAAGTAGCAAATATGATAACAGAAAGGTTTCTTGGGGTAATCATAGGAATTACAGATCAGTGGGTCTGACCTATCTGCCATGCACCCTGCTAAAGTTTGTAAAACAGGGGAGAGATAGCAGCTACGCAGGTAAATGTGTCATAAAGAGAAGAGACAACAAGGCTTTTCTAGAAGAAGTCACATCTCACAAATCTTTTAGAGTTCTTTGATTTGCTTAAGTATAAGAGAAAAGTGTGTGGCTCTGTCCTCTGTCAAGCACACCCAGGACAGCAGCATGCCAGGGCAGAATACAGCTGCAGGTCTGAGGGCTGCTGGAGGTGTTTCTTCCACTGCAGAGGTTTGGTGCCTAACTCCCTCTTGCTTTGCCACTGCAACTTCATATCCACATCAGCAAGGATTGCTTCAGTGTAAGAGACACAAAGTTTTGAGGGGGTTTTCATGAAGAGGAACTCAACACACTGAGCGTGGATAGACATATATAGGAACTCCACATTTATGTCTGGTTTTAGAACCTTCTCATTTTAAAAGTTTAGTATATATTCTGTCATTAATACTCTAGTAATTTTCTTTCTTCTCTCCTTCAGGCTCATTCTAGAAACATGTGGGAAGAAAGACACTTTTAAATATGAAGAAAGGAGAAGGATGATGAAAGATAAAAGGTGCATAGATTAGTTGAAGACATTAAGTTTCTTATATAACAATAATGCACAATAATACAAGTGTATGCTTGATGACGGCAGAATTCAAACAAAGGTGAGCAGTTAATATGGGGAAAATTGGGAAAAATATTAAAATTTAAACTTGAAAAAAATAGTATCCTCTACAGAAAATAGTTCTTAAATGACTGATTTTCAAAACTTTTTAATTTTTTAAGCAAAATCCTTTGGAATACATGGCCTCCTACAATTTTCCGTTAAAAATATTTTGTACTTCTGATCAACTGCAGTAAATACGAAGTATTCATATAACATAATGTGACATATCTTGCATAACTTTTGCAGTCTATCCACTTTGCTGAAGCTCTAATCAAGATTATATCTGCTTTATTTATTGTAACAATACACTACACACTATTTCCCTTGGAGTTACAGTGTCACCATGCACAATTTCCATATTGATGTGGGCATCTGACCATAACCCATTTGCATGCATACACACTGAATGCTCTTTCTCCAGTGTCAGATCGAACACAAGAGCCTTGGGAGTGGGAGAAGAGTGTCAGGGATATGGAGGCTCTCCAGCTGGATGGGAATGCAACTCCAGTTACTACTCCAGCCCAGGACGGCTGTGCCTGTTCTCTGATGAAGGATTGGGTCAGTAATCACAGGCCCATGTGTCCTGTCCTGACACAGTTCCCCCACTCACCTTAAAGCAAACAGAGGTGTATTCTGTGGTCTGTGGGATACACTGCACATGTTTTTCTCTTGTAGTTAACTTGTCCTTCATCAACTGTCTTCTCTCCATCAAGATATTTGCCCCTGCGTGCTGGTTCTAAAACCTCGTGCAGGATTTATGGCTCTGATAAACATGCACTGTGCTTCCTCCCTCCGAGGTGCCTGCTTTTCAGTAGGGAGAGGAGCGATCTGTTTATATTTATGGGCTGCTTCCTTGCCAAAAATATCACAGCAATGAAGGGCAGTTTTAACAGATACCAAGCCTGTCGATTTGGCACACAAATACTCCCACAAGTGAACTCAGTGGTTTCACACGATTCTTTTTTGACTTTAAGTTGTTTTGCTGCCACTGATAGACAGCAAATTCACACACTCCGCCTGTCAGGCAGTGGCCAGATTTTTTGGCTGAGGTTAGGGAGTTGGCGGGTTACCCGCCCTGTGGCTGTATTTGCGGTGTGTGCAACACACATCACCCCCCCCACCCGCCATGAAACTCAAGCTGGGGCCTTTATGGTTTGTAAGCAGTAATTCTAGGAGCTGAGCAGCTATCAGCAAGCTAGCCCGAGCTGTGTTAAGCTTTCCTCAGTTGGAAGTTGTTCCATGTTATATATCACTCAACAGATCTATACACTGTGGCGCTTTAAAGAACAGAGCTCTGTCTTAACTTGTAATCATTTTCTTTGAACTCAGATACTGTGAGAAATGCCAATAAACCCAGCAGAGACTATTTCTTACCGAGAAAGTGGGACTGTACAGGAATGTGGGTTTGAACAACAGGCTCACAGATCTCGTGAGCAGTAGGGTTACTGGATGAGGTAAAGGGGCACACACAGCGTTTTGGTGAGAAACAGACTAATTGCTCTTATCCAGATTGCTGGCACTGTGTAAAACAAACGTGTAAAAATGGAAATGTGTAACTGCTGTGTTGTTGCATTGTACTAACCCACACTCAAATTCTTGGCACGAGGGCATCTACTTGGGAGACACAGAATGTATTTATACCTGTGTTGGGTCTGTTGATGCATTTTATCAACAACGCAAGAACACAGACGGTTACAAAAAAGCAATAGAAAAAGCAGTCAGAGAAGTCTAAGCTGCACTGATTTGCAAATTTGCATGGAAGTGCACACACAGGCAAAACTATACGACTTCAAGAATGAAGACAGAAAAAAAACTGACCCCTGGCTTCATTTCCCTTACTGCATCTCCAATGGATCCTATCCAGAAACATTACATCTGATCTTCCTTCAGTTTTGAAAGAGTTTTCTAACCGAACTCACATCCAAACATTGCTCTTCAGGCCTTTGTTAATGTATGGCTGTGTGTATTTACAGTAAAGCTGCATAGCTGTTCATATTCACATGAGCAATGCCTCATAGCTGGCTGACAATTTAATGAGACATTCTGAATTTTACCTAAGGCATTCTCACCAGTAGGAAATCCTGTTAGATTTACAAGTGTCCATCTGTTAAAATCCTCCAGAGTCATTTTAGATGCTACGCTGTTTGTTGGGTTTTGACCTCCTTTGCTGTGATTGTTCAATTAGTTCTGTAGTGTTCACAGCACATTTGTGCTGTGCATCCTGGAAAGCACAGTAGGAGAACAGCCATTTTTAAAGCTCAGTTTTGATGAGATTAAAATGCCAGCCAGAATAAGGCATACATTCCTGCTTACTTATTTTCCAGGGAAATGCAAACTGATGTTTCTTTATTTTTCTTTACGTTGCTGCTCTTTTAAGCAGAAGGGTTACAGTTCCTAAATTGAGTTTAATGTTTTTTGATTAAACTTCTTTTTGTCCTTTTAATGCATCTTGAAAGCATTAAGTGGGATCAAGTGGATTAAGGTTTCAAGGGTCTTTGAATCTATTCATAGACCTGCAAAGGACTCTCTATTTACTGTTCACTTTTGAGATCAGTTAATTTATCCATAAAACAGGCATAATATGAATGAAGTGTGTGTGGGAAAAAAAAAAAAAAAAAAAAAGTGCAGTATTTGGAAATCTTTGGGTGAAGCGAATGTCAAATTCCAAAGCTGCGTCCCTTAAAAAAAAAAAAAAAAAAATCCTATTCTAGTTTCCCTTACACGTTAATGACACCTACTCACCTACTCCCTTCCTTAGCTTTCCTCCCTTCTGAAAGTGCAAGATAATTCAACCCCTGCTGCCAGAGAAAGCAGGGGACAGCAGATCAGCATGGCTTACACCTACGCTTCGTGAGCTCTTTTGGCAGAGACATTCAGACCCTGCCAATACTACAAGGCCATAATGTCTCTGCTTCATCCTGCACAGAGACCTCGCTGCAGCTCTCTTATCTGCACAGCTCAAGCAAACACTGCAGCCATAAAATACACCCCCTCTGTATGTTCAGCCTGAAAAATATATTGAGCAAGGGATACAACAATTGCATCATAAGGTCATAAACTTATAATTAACTGTAACTAAATATACAGAGCTGGTTCTTCTCCCTCCCTCTCCTTCCCAGCTGCCGTGCCGTGGCTCAGCAGCAAGGGAGGATCCTGGGGCTGGCATGTAATTTTAAATCTCATGGAATATGGCCATGGCTTTTGAGGAAGATACAGTTACATGCAATTTGTGTGGTTAGAGCAATGAGGTCAGTCCCATGGTGCAAGGAGCTGTACAAGCAGTGAAAAGATGGTCTTTTCTGTCTCTCACAGGACATGGGGCAGCAGTTGGGTAGACACAAATAGGGGAGCAGGGGTGCTCACTGTGGGTGGTGGGTCCAGTAGCATCCTCTCTGCTGCCTCACTTCCTGAGAATAGAGTGGCAGAGCAGAGCTTTGAGACAATATTCAACTGTAGATTGGTAAGGATATGTGGACATACCTTCTATATCTGAAGGAAAATAGGTGAGAAAGCACACAATACTTGTAAGGAAGGCATGCTGACGGGAAATGGGAGCTGGAAGTACTAGAAAGTGATGTGAAAGACAGAGAACATCGTGTGAGGGTATCTGAAAATGAAAATGGGTGATATTCAGCAGGTGTCATAGAAAAAAAATAGT
Organism: Aythya marila; assembly: GCF_965140915.1. Taxonomy (NCBI): domain Eukaryota; kingdom Metazoa; phylum Chordata; class Aves; order Anseriformes; family Anatidae; genus Aythya; species Aythya marila. The sequence continues at coordinate 35,839,967 of NC_139043.1, read as the reverse complement.
AGGCTGTGGAAGAAAACCTGACAGCAGCATTCCTGATGGCCAATAACCAGCCACAAGTCTGCTGGCTATGTCCAGGAAATAAGACAACCCTGCCTTGGCATTCATGCCCATGCTGTGCATGGGGAGTGTTTGGGGTTGAGCCAACGCCACTGTTGTAATAGTCACATGAGAACTGGGTGAGGAAGGCTGTTCCTTAGGTTTTCTCTGCATGTAGTCTGTATGCAAGCACACAGAGAAATGCCTACTAAAAAAATAGTGTCTGTTATGGACTAGAGCCCAGCCAGGGTGGTGATGTGCTTCCTGTAATTAAATAAGGAAATAGAGCTTAGATATTATGTTCTGGAAATGTACTGAATATTTTAAGGACTCATTTTTTTCAGATTGAGAACGGGTTTACTGGTGGGATAGTTCAAGATAAACTTCATATAAGGTCATCATAATGTTGTTTTGCCTGTGAGCTTTGCATTACTGGTGAGCTAGTGTCTCCATGTTACACTACAAAGCATTATGCAAAGGTTTCTTGAGTGTGCTGAGACCACAAGCAGCTCCTGACTCTCAGTCAGAATCTCCTTCATTGAGAGACACCTCAGATCCAAAACAAATTCATACTTTTTAAAAGGGCCTGGGAGACACAATGCCACACTCAAGCCAAGCTCACTGAAAGTAAAAAGGGTGGGAGGAGGAATCCTACCTACCTTGGCCCTTTTATAAATTATGACTCTCTCTCTAGACTTTCTTAAACATACTACTTTTAATCCACACTACCCTGCCAGCTGTGAACTCTACTTAGATCTCTGGATATGTGATCTCTGAATTTGGTCCAGTGAATTTAAAAGAGCCTAAGTAGTTACCCAGGCGCCAAAATAGAAGAGTTAAGCAATAAAAGACGTTAGTAAGTGAACATTAATGCCAATAAGTAACAGGCTACATTTTTATTTCAGATGCAGTCCCCAAGGGAGCACGTTACATAGCTGTGCCATTGCAGCAGGAGCCCCCTGAGGCACCGTAACTCAGCGGCACACCTTCTCCTCTCCTATTCCCTCAGGCAGTCATTTACCTCTGGCCTAAGCCAGAAATAAAATAATACTGCCCCCCCTTCTTCCCCCAGCCCCCTCAAGCACTCACCAGCTCATCTGAGCTGGCGAGTGAGAATGGACCCCAGGCTCTACTCATTTCCCACCCTCCAATTTCTAATCCCCAGAGAGGAAATAAGCAGATGTGTGGCCCTGCTTGTTTCATGCACCTGGACAAAGCCTGGGTAATCCATGTAGGGTTGTAAGCGGGTTCTTACTCCCTCGGGCATCAGCATACTACACACATGTAAAGCAGAGCCTTTCAGTTTTGCTTTCTTCTGGCTCTCTCACGTGTGTTACGCCAGCATGTACCCTTTCTCCTGTAGCCAAGAGACTTCTTTCACATCTGAACTTGGGTACAGCAGCTCTTGCTTAAAAACCTTAACCCTCATCCCACCTTATCACAGTCCATTGAATAGAGGTTTTTCCCTCCTCCCCCCAAGTATTTTACTGTGAAGCTACCCCTGGGCTCCAAAATGGTCATAAGGCTGCTAAGCAGAGTGCTGTCAACCAACCCGGGGGGCAGCTGGGAGGGGGGTGACATTCCTGAGGAAACAATGGAAATATTTTGAGCAAAAATAACTACCATTTTAAAAGGAATTTATTGGGAAGGGCAGGTGGAAAGTGGAATTAGATGGGAGTCTCAGGGTGCCTATAACAACAGGGAAGTAGATGGCAGTGGCCCAGAGCAGCTGGAGCAAACTCTCACTCTAGTTAACCTGAATTTGCCTTGCTCCCTCCTGATCTGCTCCTTTATCTCTGTGGTGTTTACCTATGCTTGGGTCCGGTATATGACTCAGGGTGTTATGGCATGAGTTTCATCATGGCATTTCATCCTGGCAAAAACCCTCACAGAGAAGCACTAATGGCCAAGACTCCTTTGGCACACTGCATCATATATCCTGGGAAACTTGCACGGGGTGTACCAACAACATAACTCGGCTACTCACATGAGCAGTAGCTCTGGTAAGAAGCTCCCTGGTAAGAAGATGGATGTGTTCACAAAGAAGCGTGACCTCTGCCAGTCTAGAGCACTATAGGTTGTTGTGGATGGCTAAAGATGAGAATGAGACAAAACATGGCTAGGAGGAACCTGACTTCAAATGCACTTCCTCTTCCCCTAAAAAGCCTTCTAATATGCTATGTCACATAACTGTTTATTTGTACTCAGTGAATTTCACTGTACAGAAAGACCATAGCACCCATAACAGGGAAGAGAAAGGCACATTTCTGTCCTCTCACTGCTGTGGCAGAGAGGAGAGGCCCCACAGGAACATCAAAAGGATACGAGCATGTACAGTACTGCTATGGTCCCCCAGGGAAACCACAAGAGCTAGAGAGATGGGGTGGAAAGCTTTTCTTCCTGGGGTCACAGGAAAAGGTAGTGGAAATGTACCCCAGAGGTCTGGTTTCAGAGTAAAATTCTAACAAAAAGCAAGTGTTAGATGTTAAAAATAAAATCTTATAAATTTCATGGATCAGATTCATGACTCATGGGGGTGTTTTGGAGAGCAGGGTCAACCAAGGGCTTGTGTGGAAACTCAAAACCAGCTTTGCAATATCTACGGATGGCAAATCTCCTTTAAAGCCTAAATTCATTGGCCTTACAGTAACTACCCTGGCTTGCACTGGCCAGTGAAGTGGTCATATGAATTTTTATAAGCTTGTATAAAGTCACCAATATCACCCTAACTGTGGTCACTGGAATACCCATTAACTACAATATCTCAATCAGCTCTGCACTGAAAATGGTGTTAACTAACATGCAAAGTTAGGCTGATCACTGAGGCGATTTCATTTTAGTTTTAAGAATAACACCAGCTGAGCCATGCTAAGAGAAGGCATTTGATTAATTCAAGCCTTTAAACAAACAAATGAAAATGTCAAAAAGAAAGTAATTGACTGATGAAACAAGGATGGAAACAGGTTATGTTTGCAGATATATAGCAACTTATGAACATTCACTGAAGTTGGAAAAAATACACATGGGGGAAATTTCAGTGTGTGAAAAATTAAAAAAAATGCAAAATAGGAAGCTATCAAGAACATGGGAGAGTGGCTGGTCAATTAAGTACTGTGTAAAGATTTCCAATTTTCTTGTAGTAAATTATTTATTTAGCCCTTGTATGCCATCAATATATTTTACAAGTTTAATACCCAAATTATAGCTACCCACCCATTTATGGCCTTGTAAATGAGTCCTGAGTTATCAATGTGAATTCTTGTTCTAGGCAATGTCAAATTTAGATTGGATTTGGATGTATTGCTTTTACCCTTATCAAGAAGGTTTGCTAGTGTGGTATTTTATTGCCATATTTAAAATGGAAAGTGCTTTTAAATAGACTTGCCTGGATAGCACAACTGATCACAGCTCAGATATGTCATTTCCCAACTTAAAACCCTGCTCTAATCTAGGCAGGAGACTTGGAGATCCAGCAGAACCCATTTATACTGAGTGCGTTTCTCTGCAAGCTCAATTCTTTTCTGTGAAGTGGAAGAGCTATTGTGGCAACAATGACTTTAATCTTAAGTAAGGATAGCTGGAGCTCTTAAGTAATAAAACCAAATGGTAATCTACATGTTTCCTGATATTTTGTAAGAAAAACAAGCAATAAAGAATGCAAATGAACAAGTGTAATGACTTCCTAAAGTACATTGCATTATATTTGGTTATGCTTAATGGTTTTTATTCATGTTTCAGTTTTTAGTAAAGGTAGGAAAATATACAGTAAAGGCAAAGGAATTATCACTGAAGGAGAATAATATGTAAGTGACCAACTAATCAAAAAGACACATGAAAATAAGAACATTGTTGTGTAAAATGATATCAGCGCAACACAAGAATCTGGAAAACAGAAGGAAATCAAGCAGAAACACTGCTTGCATTTGACTAACTAAAAGCAGGATGCGGCCCAGAGTAACAGTCATTTGGAAGGTTAATAAAAAAGACATTTGTATTCATGACATCAAAGCTAGCTGAGATTTGCATCTCTGCACCAAAGGGCGTATCTACTAAGAGGACAAAACAGAAAAGGAGCAAGTAGGGGAAAGGTTTGTAGCAGATAAAAAGAGTGGCCATTTTATTATTGGTCTGCAGCCTGATACTGACTTTCCAGGGCCACTGCATTTCTTCGAGTATAATTGTCACAAGAGCAGAAGACCCTGAGGTAGAAAGTGGGTTGGTTTGAAGGCTGCCAGACAGGCTGTGCAGTGTGGGAGGAAAGCCCAGAAGAAAAACGGGAGGGCTGAACAGAGAAATATACTCAAAGGAGATGAAGAACTGGAAACTGGGAGAAAGGGACTGCAAGGAACTAAAATGCTCATTGTCAATCACATGTAGGGCTGTCCAACAGATTTTTGTTCTCTGAAGCCCCAGTGCTTTATTTTCAGTGTATTCCTGGGGCTCAACAAAGGAGCACACCTCCAGCAAAGCATACTGCATCCCTGTACAGAACAATGATGGGGAAAGAGGGTATCTGGCACCAACACATGCAGCCTTGGTAACAGACCCATCTGCTGACAGAGGAACAGAGGAAGAGTAAATGATAATTGCAACAGTACAGCACAAGTTTGGCTCAGTAGGGCAAGCATAACGGATTGCATGCAGCAGTTAAATGGGTATGAAGATAGCACAACTGGGAAAGCAAACAAAGACAGGAATCTAAGCAGGCAAGTACAGATCCAGCTCACTAGCTGTTCAGGCTTGAGTTACCCATTAACAACATATGGCTGCAGCAAACTAGACAAGCATGCACAGCAAGGGAGGAGGGAAATTCCAGGCAGGCATTTTGCAGCTATTGGCGTTAGGTGCATCTCATGCACCATGACCAGTCCAGAATCTTGGCATCTTGGCTGCCTAGAGTCCTATAGTAGTCCCAGGAAGGAGACAAGCGCTTTCAGAAAACATTACATCACACCTCTTCTCATGCTGGTCTTGCAAAGGAGTGAAAAGCCACCTCTCTCTCAATTGTTAGCTAGACTAGAAACCTAATTTTTTACATAGGAGACTCTACCAGATTTGGATCTCATCCTTAGTACACACATCTGACCTGTTGAAGAAGTCAGAACCATTTATATCAGCAGCCTGCTACTGACAATTCTCTCAGACAGTGGCCACTGTCTCCATCACTTCTGCATCACACGACTTACTTTGAAAGCCCTTTTACTTCAGTGATGGAAGAAGATGGGAAGACTTCATTACATAAAATACTTAGCTTCATTACATATGATACTTTTTCTAATTCCACAGCTGTTTCTTCTTGCTATTCTCATGCTCACTTGCTGAGTATCTCAGGCTGATACAACTGTTTTCTATTGGAAAATACTGATAAGAGTAATCGGAATAGATGACCCGTATATTGCAGTAATTTCTGGGTAGAGCCATTCTTTGGATGTCTTTCACATGACAGTGTTGTTTTTAGGGGATTGCATTATAGATTAAGGCAGGTTAAACACAATTTTCTGTCCGTATTTGAAGATTCACAAATATTCGGCTTTTAAAGAAACAATAAAATGATTTAATTTTACTGACTTCAGTGGGTGTACAGCTGGTCCAGCATTCAGTCCTTTTAATAATTTCATCCTAATCAAGATTGTGTACTGGTTACTTAGAATATCTCCCAGCTAATTTGTTATGGGCACTCTCCTATGCCACATGGATCTCTCTTGCAAATTTACAAATGCATCATAGCTCTCTGTTCCCAGTCAAATTCAATTTTAGATAATTACTTTCCAGGCTTGCTCATGCTCCCACTGAACTCAGTCATAAAACTCTCATTATTTCACGTTCAGGTTTATCCTACTGCTCCTGTTTTGGACCTGCTAAATGGTGTATGCCACTTAAAAAGGCATGTTAGTTGTGAAAGCATTGTGCAAAATCTTGTCAGGATCTGGTTCTCTTAGGTGAAATACATGTTGTGTATATGTAGTGTATTGTTCATATGTTTTTAGTTATCTGTATATTTTAGCATGCCATTGACATAGTCATTTGTATTTCATAAACAGCTCTTTTTTTTTTTTTCTAATTACATAACATGACTGTGTAACAGTAGTCACATGTTAAGACTAAATCGTGCCATTGAAGCACTATAGGGGCAGGAAGGGGTGGGGGGAAATCTTCTATTGAACTATAAATAGCCCTTACAAAGTGAAAACAACCTAATCCTTGTTAATCACAAATTAGGAAGGAGTGTGCCAAAAATAGCACAATGATGGTGTGTCAAATCAAACGCCTCTGTGCAGGTAGTTTGTACAATACCAGGTGACTATAACTGTTGTGGGAATACCCTCGCTCAGGAAAACAGTCCAATTCGGTGCCAAATAGCCATCAATGACTGGCTTTCTCAGTGGCTCTCTTTAAAAGGCATCTATGCAACAAAATGAGTGATATGCTCCATTCTACCCACATTTCACTGGCAGTACAGTGTAGTAGTTGTAATCTAAAACCATGCAGTTGCTTGTACACTAGTTAGTGCAACGTGAATCTCACAAAGTCTGTGCCAGATAACTCTCCTACACAAGTTTTGAACACATAGTGAATATGATTGTATTAACAATTCACCCTGTAGGGTCTGTTAAAATTCTTCCTCTCAGCAAGCTAAAGGTCTCCTGAGTTTTCAAGCTTCATGGATTCAAGCCTTCTGGCTCACACAGTTTCATCAATTTGTAAAGTCTCAACTATGCTCAAATATTTCATAATAAAAAACTGCATTTTTTCCACTCCTAGACTCCCCTCAGAGTGTTTATTATGTTAGATACATTACATAAGCTGGCACTTTAGGTGCTTTATGAGTTTTCCATAAACCCTTATTTACTAATGGCTAGCCTGACTTTGTGAGTCTACTGTAAGATTTGACCTTTCCTAGTAATGGAAACCTGGTTCAAATAATGTTTATAGTACCTTTAAAAAGAGGCATCATAGAACTGAAAAAAAAAAAAATCATAATAATTATGATAAAAAATATTTCCTCTATATCATACTTTAGCCAGCTTTCTTTCACAGGGTGACCAGTGTCTTTCCAGAAGCTTTTAGTATGTACCTTCATTTTCCTCAGCTGTGAATTCTGGGTTGAGAAGTAAAACCTTTGGAGTAAGAGCAGAAATAGACAAAATCTGGCAAGCTCTGCTGAAAGGTAAAACTCGTTACCTTTGCTAACAGTTCCACACCCAGAGACTGGGCTCATTAACTCCGTCAAGCTTACTTACAGACTGTTTTTTCTCAGTTTAAGAATTTCAAAGGTTCAAAACCCCTCACTACCTTTGTAAACCAGTAGTTCTGATTTCCAAAGATGCTGGCACTAGCAGATCCAGAGAAGTTGCCAAGATGTTAGTTTGAAAGCAGCTGAATAGGAAGATCTGGAGAGGGATCTTTCCACCCCATCCTGAGTAGAAGAAGAGCCACTGTCACCCCACCAGAAATTGTGTCGGCTTTGTTCATGTGAGTAAGAGATGGCAGGATTACACCGCTACTATATATGACATGCTGTTGTCCCTGGATTTTATGAGGTGGGGAGGCAGGGGAGGAGGAGGTTTAAAGTAAATCTGGTGGTAGCCAATTGGAAGAACTTTTGTAGGTAGACATGCAGAACTGAAGAACTTAGGAGAAAAAAAAAAAATAGGGAAAAGCTTCCCACCTCACAAACAAGTGTGAATATTTACTAGGTCAGCCAGTGCCTTAATGCACTTGCAGTTACTTTACAAAGATGCACTACAGGGAGATCTGCTCTTAATTACCTTAAAATACAGCCACAGGAAATGGCATAAGGCTGTGATAGGCTTTGCAACCTCAAATTCCTACTTTTAATCAGCATTAGTCATTTTAAATTCAGCTTTTTAAAAGTCTTAGTAAAATTGACCTTAGGGAACAATAAAATAGCAATTACATATGACAAAGGTATGGAGTAGAAACGATTAGTTATTACCTCAATAAAAGAAAAAAAGATGGGACCGTGAACCTACAAGCCAAATTCCAGGAAACAAGATAGGCTGTTTGACCTTAATGAAAAGCAAACAAACAAACAAACAAACAAATACTGGGGGTAGATGTTTTTGGTGCATCTCTCTAAATAAATTAATGCCTTTTTTTTTTTAATCACCCAATTTACTACAGATATATTTTTATATTGATACAAAGGCTTTGATTAGTCACTTTGATAAATCATCATTTATTTGCTTGCATTAAAAGTCTCCTAATACATCACATGAAAAGGAAGCAGTTGTGTAGAACATGTGGAAATGTACCCTGGCTAGTTACTACATGTAGACTTAGCATGCTTGGCCAAATCCTGTGCATTCTAATATAATACATCCACGCCAGGAAAGCTTGGTCCGTCTTCTGATGGGATGATGTGAAGTTGGTGTATCCTAATGTCTGATGAAGACAAAACTTAGAGAACTCAATAGATGGTTAGAATAAGAAGAGTATCTGGCTTTCACACTTCTCTGAGTCCTGTAGCCATGTTAATCTCCATGTTCGTCTGTGAAGCCCAGTCTGTAGAAATCCCTATGAAACTTGATAGGAGAGTTCAGAAAGGTATTTGTTTTCTATTAAATGCTATCAGCCTTTCCCATAAGGATAAAGAGACTGCGGTTTGCAAGTTTCTGCCTTGGTGCTTTTGATATATTTGCTGAATGTTTCCTGCTAGTACAGGGCAAGGTTGCCCCACGCACCCACGCCAGGGAATAAGGAAGTGAAAGTCTCCCTGGGTGGCCTCTGTGCATCCCTCGTCTGTGCCTGACGGGCAGAGCAGGCTGCCAGGGAGCCAGCAGAGCCCCAGCCTGCTGCTCCCCCACCCCAGCACGCAGCGGGAAGTAATTTACTGGTGATCCGGGCCAGGAGCAGTCTGCTTTTCTCTCTGATTAATGGGAGAACCACAGACTAAAGTATATCGTTGCCCGGCTCCTGGGGCAGCACAGCTGAGAGCAGCTCTTCTGCTGCCTTTGGGGAGGGAGCGCTGCCTCATGAGCAGGGTGGGAAGGATCCAGACAGAGCCATGCAACAGCTCCAAGGCAACAAAATCTCTTTGCCCCTTTTTTGGGGGTTTCAGGGGGCATGGAAAACTGTGAGGCATATTTACTGGTCCTTTCTGCGTGCCCTTCCTAAGGTGTAACAGCTTTCCAGCGAAACAAGAGCAGATAGAAGGGAGCAGGAGAGACTTGGGATTAGCAAAGAAGCTACCAGATGGCCCAGATAGAGACATCAAGAGGGAGCCAGGCTGATTCCCAACTTTTCATCTGTGCAGTGCTAGAAAGATTTCTGCTTTTAAGGGTGTAGCACTACCTTAAACCTTGATTTCCCATTTATGAGTTAATAAGCTTGCCCTGCGGAAAGGGAGGTGACTAAAACAGGAGCATGTGGGCTTTATTTGGATTGTCCTGGCTACTGAGTCTGCCCTGCAGCTCACTAGGTGATCGTCATATTAATTAAAAAAAAATCCCCAGACATTTATAAAACAAACATGCTTTGTCATTTCTTCTTGTCCTTTGAGAAGTTTGTTACCTTTCTGATACACTTAGAAAGAAAAGAGGAATCAAGTAAATGAACTGTGGAAATGGTAATTCTGGAAGCCTGCTTCCTTACCTTGATTGTGTGCTTGTGTGTTGCCTAACACAGCAAAGCAAGAATGATGTTTTCTTGGCTGTCTGAAGCAATGCATGACACCGGGAACGGTGAAAAGGAACAGTGGGATTTCAGTCTGTGTTTTATCTCCTGCCAGCCCTTGATATCTGTAAGAATATAGCAAATGCTAGCTCACTGATTTCCTTGGTCTGCAGTTTGAGCATTGTCTGCAATGCAAATGGCATAATAGAAGAGTGAATCAAGAACAACAGACCCACCTAGCTTTTGTATGTAACTGTGACCTCATACTGACTATGTCAAAGAGTTTTTGACAGACTCTTCTTCATATAGGATTCCTCCAGCATCTGTTTGTGTCACTGTTTCTTAGGAAATGTGAGAAATTTTTTTTTGTAATTTTCTAATGCAAGTATGGTTATTCATTTACCAATACAGTGATTTTAGAAAGTACTGATAGCCAATTGTGATGATTCATACAGTTTGAACAGATAGAAAAGAAAATACAATACTTGAAAAACTCGATTTGAAAAACTCAAATCTGGAGTAAGTTTAGGTAATTTACTAAGAACATGTTTGCCTACCTGGATTTTTATGAAAAGAAGAAAAAAAATAGTGCAAACTTGTGAACAAGGAAGAAAATCTTAGAAATCATCAAGAACAGGGCTAAAAGGGACTCCGAAAATTGTCTAGTTCTTTCCCTAATGGTTTAAAAAAACTCCAGAGATGATGTTTCCACAACTTCCCTACATAACCAACAGCAATCCCTAACAGTCTGCACTCTTAGCCATCTATACTGCCTTGTTCTGCTGCCTAGTCAACATCATTCCTGTAATTTAAACCCAACACTCAGTGTTTTATCCCCAATGGACACAGAAAATGTTATTTTTCATGGCAGGAAGTTTGGAACTAGATGATCTTTAAGGTCCCTCCCAACCTTAGCCATTCTATAAGTCATGTTGCAATTCTGTCAGACATGCCTCCTACATCCTACATCTTTGAAGATTGCTAGTGCTGCTTTAGGGATGAAAAGAAGCAAAAGGGAATTAATCCAGTGTCACTGCAAGATCTTACTGGATTTTTAGTAGGACAAATCCTGAAATCCTTATTCAGGATGAACTTGCAGTGATTCCACAGAATTTGGTCTGAGCTCTGAAAGAGGCATGACACTGCCCAGAACCAGCTGCCGGACAATGAAGTGAAGCTAGGGACTTGGCCATGGTTGCTCCTGGAACATACTCAGCAAAGTAAAAGGAAGGAGGAGGGCATGGGCATTTCTGAGATGTCCTGCTAATTTCCCTAGTAAAGAAAGATTTCCCAGCTCCTGTAATATTTGAGAGCTGGTAGAAGTGACCAAGCCAGGTGTCTGGCTAGCACCTGCAGGATCTCAGCTAGCCGGAAAGCTCTGCACATCTGACAGTGAGATAGAGTGCCACAAGGCAGAGTAAGGCTAGGAGGCAGGATATGTCTAAGTATTCACATTTTCAGGACTCAAAAGATGAATCAATTCAGGATGATTTAGATAGATGTATGTGGATCTATGTGGTATCTAAACCTTACTTAATTACGCTGTGGATTTGTAGGAGGAAGTTGTAACTCCTCTTGCAGAGAGAGAGAGAAAGAGAGAGAGAGATATGTGACTAGTAGAAATATTCCATTGTAATGATAAATGAACTTATGACACCATTTTCACTTGGTAGCTTCTAGATCATAACTGTGCCCTCACAAGGAAAAGGGTTCGTTTAACCAGCTTTAAGCAAGAGCCAAACAAAATCAAAATGGTGGCCTTTTGTATTCTGGTCCACATTAAAGGGAGTTAACATAGATATGTACTTTTTTAAAAGCTGTGGTTTTTTAGTGATACTGTAATTCTTCCTCTAAATGCAAAGATAATTACACAGCATTGTTACACCTGTTTTTGTTTATTCTGTTCATGTCCCAGATAATATTAAGAGCCATTCTAATTTTGAACGTTCATACGTGCTCAAGTCTATGTGAAAAGCTCCATCACTAGGAAGGAAAGTTAACCTGGAGTGATAGCATAAGGTTAGATTCTTGTGTGGCTGCTAGAGAGAGATGATCAGTTTCTTTTTGCCACGATGTTACTCCACCCCCCCTTCTTTTCTTCTTTTTTTTAGTTCCTCAGCTCTCTTTGATTTACACTGTCTCTGGTCTACTGTTTTGAGAAGCCAATGTTGTGGAATCCTTAAGTCATCTGTGACCTAGGTCACTACAGACAGGAGCAATTTAGTAAAAGTATTAATTGAAACTCTTCTGGCAAGCCCTACTTCTACAGATGAAGTTACACATCAAACCTACAAAGCCTGCAACTCCACTTCTGAGCAGACGAAGATTTTCAATATCTCATAAACAGGCTCCTCAATCACCAGAATCTAATAAGGCTATAATCATCATTGACACTATAATGATTAAAATGAATAAAACCCATTAAGAAAAGTCATGTTGAGTTATTAAAAGTTTCGCTCTGTGTGATATGTAATCTTTTATCCATTTTTTATGATGAAATCTGTAACCATCTATCCACAAAAGACCATTAATTTACTGCTCTGTGGATGTTACCATGCTCTTTAGTTTAACAGCTTATCATTGATTTCTTGAGGGAGATATTATATTTGGAGAAATACGCATGGAACAAAAGCCAGTATGTTGCTGTAAATTTGCCACTGACAGGATGATCAAAGTATTTTGGTCTACTCAAAGCAGAGGGCTGGTGAACAAGTTCAGAAGAGCCTATGGTCATATCCCTGCTGTTGTAAGCAGACCCTGAGGCAAGGCAGCAGATACATGTTTTCAAGAATCACAAACTCTTGTAAGAAAAGGTCATGTGCACTGCAGGGGGAAAAACAATAAAATTTCCATTAACTAGAGCCTAGTTAACCGGCTTATTGGCATCTATTAGAAACAAATTGCAAACAAAACTGATCCTATTATAAACTTCCCCTTGTTCCCTCAGTAAAATAAAGTCACTGAATGGCCCACAAAAGGAAGGAGGAATACAGTTTGTCAGATGACTTGCTTTATTTTTAAGGAAGTATAGGGTTTCACCCACTGAAGGGTCTACAGTCATGACTGGCAGAAAATTACATAGTTATGGGAAATGCGTGGATCAGTGCATCTAGAGTAACCTGGAGAAGGGAGGCAATGCACTCCTGCTCACATTCTTTTAATGGCGACTTTTTTTCTAGGCAAACAGCAATAAAAAAATGTGAATGGAAGGATGTGTACACAAACTTTCAGGCTAAGTGGTGGGAGAGCACTCTTCCTGAAGTGTACTTTTTCTCATAATAAACTCAGCTCCAATATCTTTATTGCTCATCTCCTTTTTAATCTTATTAACAATAAAGCCTAAAAATGTTTTGAAGAAGTCAAATAAAGAGTGTTGTCTTTCATTTCTGAGCATTCTTTCCATTTACCTGAGATGACTAATAAACTGGCTTTCCCAGCAGTTTTAATGCATGGGTCAAATCTTCAGCTGGTGCAAATTCACTCAAAAGCAGTGAGGATATGACAATTTTACTTGCTGAGAGTCTGACCCCATCTGTATTATCCATCTTTTTTTTTGTTCCTTTAGGCACCACTTAGCACTTCAGATGTAGCTATGACTCAAATAAAATTCATCTTATTTTATTTGAGCCATGTGTCACAAGCCAGTACCACAGAAATATGTCATTTTGTGAAGGGAATAAAACAAATAATGTTTGTTATTTTCAGAGATGTTTTGGCAAGAAAATTATAAAAGTCAAACATCACCTCCCCCTTATCAAGAGAAGGTATGGGATGAAGGAGGAAGGAGCGTGAAATATAAAATGATCATTGTGGGTGTCACTTTGACACTGACTAGAGCAGGAGGCAAACTGCTCTGATTTAGGCGTGTGGTTGAGAGACAAAGAAGTGCCAAGGAGCTCATGGAGAGGTTCTCGGCTCCAGCAAACTGCTCTTTCACACACTCTGCCAATACAAGACCCTACTTACCTGAAAAGCCCGGTCTCACAAGCAGTACTATCGAAAAAATAATAGTAAGATTTCCAAGCAATCATTGTTAAAGGGTGAGTTTAGGAAAACATCTAAAAAGGTAGGTATCACTTTTCAAAGCAATAACCAACCCTTACTTGGTTTTAGTGACATATCTAACATGATGATCTGGTCAAGTGCAACAGCTATATGCTCTACTGAAAAAAAGAAAAAAGAAAAAAAAAAAAAGAGAGAGAGAGAGAAAGGGGACCCCCTGCTCTGGCATCAAGAGTCCTTCTTGAAGCCAGGATCCTGTATTAACTGAGACATCCATGCTGAATTCTACTGTGGCTTTTCTTTAGTCCCTCTGATCCTATTCTTCTTCCCTTGCAACCATAAACAAGAGATTAAAATTCTATTGTACAAATCCCCCAGACTCAGAGCCTCTTGCCATGGGGGATTTTTTGCATTGTTCAGCCTGACCTTTTGCAGAGCTCAAGCCAGGCAGTTTAGTACAGTTGTTGACAGATTGAGTCCAATGGCTTAGGTGAATCTGAAGCATTTCAGTTCATCAGTCACACACTGATTGTACGCCATAAGTAGAAAACAGGTAGTCTGAGGTATTTATGGTGAACTATCCAACCATTTATCTGCTGAAGAGCATTAATTTACTGCTCTGCAGATATGACCATGCTCTTCAGTTTAACAGTTCGTCTTGCTGCAGGGCAGGGAATTTGTTAGAATCAGATTATTCTGACAGGTGACCTATATTCTATGTTGAAAAAAATGGGGTTTCTGCCAGCCCTTCCCTCATTCCAGCTTGGGTTACTAGTTTGTCTAAGCCATAAGGCCATGTACCAGGAAACACCTGAGAAAGGAGGCTCAAAGTGCTGTGCCGTCCTACCTAGTGGCCCAACCCAGTTATTGTCAAAGCAAATGCCTAAACAGAAGGGGGAAAAAAAATCCAAATCCAAATTCGAGTTGCATACCATAGTGCCAAGTATTCCTTCCTGATCCTTGCAACTAACTCACGAAAACCCTGAAGCAGGACTTGACTACAGTCCTGTATTAATAAAGAGCTATAGTTAATGAGGAAAAACAGAGGAAAATATCTCCATCCTTGGAGGAATGTTTACATTGTTACATCTTAGACAAAAGGGAAGTTTACTGTTAAAACAGCTGCATTTCTTTATATATATTAATGAATTTTAATTATCTTCATGCTACTAAAAGTATACATTGTTCTGATCAACAAGGCAGTGAAGAGTTTTTCACATGGATGTTTCCCTGGTGTTAATCTGAACTGTAATTAATTATAACTTTTTGAGTGAAGGTCTTGTATGGGAGAGACAATGGGCACAGGAATAATGAGAAAACAAGTCACTTCAAGACTTTTAGTGAAGCCATTCATTGGTGAGGGGTGATTATGGAATGATGTCAGCTCTCCCTCAATTACAGGTGGGGAGAGCAATAAAATCTTGCTGAGTTTGGCTATTGAAATTATATGGTTTCATAAATAGCATAATGTTGTCCTCAGCAGGTAGATGTTATGTTTTAAGGATGTCCACTTTACACCACATAGAACTATCCAGTGGTTGAAGGTCGGCAGGCCACCTGCTAAATTATGGTATAAATCCACAGAATTACTTGATAGGAAAGTAATTGCAGCAGTGTTGTTCTTGTTGTAAAATTACAGTTTACTGAATAGGCAGTATTTTCATTGTAAATATTTTCCTACAAATGTATCAAAGGATTGGTGGCAGAATAAATTTTTGCTGATGTGCATCTCCACAAGGAGTACCACATTTTATAATAAACTAGTCATAATGATTGATCTTTTTTTTTTTCCTTCCAGTTGGTGCAGGAAAAAAAAAAAAAAAAAAAAAAAAAAAAAAAAGTAGTTTTCTTGGTTTTCTTGTTCATTTCTTGCTCAAATGTTACTTTTGGAAATTTAACCTCAGCACTGTCTTTAAAATGGTGATTAAGGTATGTAGCTACAGCTTCCCAGATTTCCCAGATGTGACTGTATCAGGAGGGCAGGCTTCTAAATGAAGTTCTTTCCTAAACAAGGAATGTATGCCCTTAACAAAACACAACATAAAATATGATGGGAAAAGGGAAGGATTTCATCATGTGTAGAGAAAGGGCTGTACTATCTTCTGTCTTCTTTCAAAGTCAGATTAGGAGGGGAGTGTAATGACAGCACAGTTTGCTGAGGATCCCTCATAACACCTTTTCTTCCCAGCTCAGTGAGCTCTCCTCAGTTTACTCAAAATCTGGTCTATAATTTATTCTTACTCTTAAATAAAAATCATAGAAAGCCTTGGGACACCTGTGAAATCTGCAATTCACTTCTCTGTAGTGTGATACCTACTGCTTACCCAGCTGCCATTTTCAGCATGATTTAAAGGGGTTTCATCATACTGAGGCATCCTCTCTCCATCTCAAACAAGACTTGTTTGCATGGGGAAGATAGAGCCTATTTTTGGTGTGTCTTGGATCCATGATGCCCCTATAAACAAGGCAAGATTTTGCTCAGTTTAAGGGATGGTACCATTTTTCAACCTCTTCTATATTGCCTTTCCCATATCTGCAAGGATGTGAGCTAACAGGTTCTTCTTTATCTGCCAGTCACATGTTTTGCAGTTGTCCAAAACCTTCACCTGGTGGGACACTCCTTTCTCCCTACTCTCTAACTATGTATTTAGAGGAAGACGCAATTGTGCTGGTTTCACAAACAGCCCCATGAAAATGAAGTCACTCAGAAAGCTGGCAACACTGCAGAGATTTGGCATGCCACACCTGCCCACAGAAACCAAAAGACGATTTCCTTACCATAGAGCTGGTCAGATCTTGGGATATCTTCTCAAGAGAAAGCCCTCAGCAGCCAATCCCCAGACTACATCCCTTCCAGTCCAAATAAAACCTAATATCTTCTGAGAACTGGTCTGTAAGACTGCTGTTATTTCAGAGCAGTCTGAAAAGTTGTCCATGCTTTTCACCAATTATCACAAACATGGCCTTTGTTCTGCAAGCCCATTGACAAACTGATGATCTCCTTCCTTAGAATCTTCCTTTTAAGGAATATTTTTTACAAAAGGACATATCATAGATACTCTCCAGGTAGAAAGTTTATTTATACTTAACATGATATTCAATGTTATGTTCCTCAAAGTATGAATGTCTTGTTCTCACAGGAGATGCAAGCAAGGTCCAAAAAATTTTCAACTGAACCCAGACATTGCAAGATCTAATGCAGATAACTGACACAAAAAGAGCGCCAGTATTTACAATTATTAAACCAAAGGGCCTGTGGAAAAGACATGTTGGAAAGACATGTTTGAATGCTTATTTGCACAGGAGTAAAGCTCATAAACCTTCAAAGGAAATATTAGAGTTTTCTAGGTATAATTAAAATGCAGTAATTTATAAATAATAAATCTCTTTTTCAATTACTCCCCTTATTATACATCAATGCTTAATTAATATTTAGCAGTGGTTTCCTCTTTCAGTGTCTACATCTTCATGTAAAAGCAGGAAAACAATTGGGTTGGAGTCCACCTAACCAGCATCTTAATTGCATTCAGGTATCTTTCTCACACAAAATATAGACAATCTAAAATGAGAGCCTAAGTTATCTATATCACTGTCTCAGTGGTGAGAGGCAGGTATGTTTGAAGGCCCTTACAGGGAAAGTTAATCTAAGCAGCAAGGTCCTACCCAGGACTCTAATTTCACAGTTTGATATTATGTAAGCAAAAGACCATAAAATGTAGGTCTAAAGGTTATAAAGAAGAATGCCTACAAATGGCTATTGTTGTGGTCTAAGGTACTTCTAGCCACCATGTTAGAATAAGTGTCAGTACAGCTCCACTGGAGATTAGTGTTATTATTAAGTGGGTAAATAAGCAGGAATCATTGTTTTATGTGAAGATTCATCCTACACAGGCAGCCATTCTCAGAGGCAAATATTTGCCTCAGATCTCCATGAGAAAAATTATCTCCAAGGATAATTTTCAAAATCATTTTGCTGACCTAAAGTTGTATTATTGACTTCTATCTTTTAAAGTTTGTCATTAGTTTATATTTTAGCATGATGACAGGGCTATCATGCTATGCTATGCTGGCTTAAATATTGTGCTGGTGTTCTGATTGACTATTGCAATGGCTGATTCCTCCTGGACTTAGACTGAAATGTAATTTTTCTCAAATTGCCATCAAGTTTTGAATTTGATGTCTGAGCTCCGCATGAGTACTCATACAGTCAGAGGAGGGAAGTTACACTTTCAACTGCATCTTCTGTTATCACTATTACAAGATCCTAACAATCTCTACAAAAATAACACACAGGCAAAAAATGTACCTCTTTGGTAATGATGCTAGAATTGTACTAATTTACAAAGCTAACACTGAATTTGTAGCACTTGGAGCTTGGAATATATTTTGATTTCAGTTATCTAAAATTATCTACCTCTGCTTGTGAGGATATTTAGCCTTTATATTCCTTGTATTTAACATAGAAAATTCTCTCTCCTTGATAGCTTTTTGCCTACTATCCAGGTTTAAAAAGAGAGTGACAAATATTCTGAATGATTCTGTTTTCAACTAACTTGGTCTATATAATTATGTAATACCTTCTTGATCTTATTTAATATTTGAGGTCTCTCATCAATAAAACTTTTAAGTGTGAATTTCTTTCCACTCTAATTCATCTATCACGTGCTATCCTGTACACAATGAAGTGTGTGCCCTCCCACTGAAACTCAAACACATGCTTATAATTTGTATGGAAACACTGTAAATGGTTTTAAAATGACTTGTTCTGCAAAGACAAGTCCTCTGCTTGCTCTGTTTAAAGAATGTAAGGTGTTTTTTCCTTTTTTTTTTTTTTTCATTAGTAAGGGGAAAAGCATTCACAGCAACACATGCAGGTTGAGTGTCTGCACCTTTGGCTCAGTTTATCAACATCTTTTACTTTCATCTTTCATTAAAAAATACATAATTTTACATAAGAAAAAGACATAAAGAGACATTTTTACATAAGAAATCCTAGATAGTATCTTTTGAATACATTTGGGACAGATCATTATTTGCAATTGTTTAAATAAAATTTAATGTGAACGAACTTCAGCTTGGCTGCCCTTCAAGAACTAGTATAAACAATGAGATAGAAAAAAATATATTAATAAAAACAACTCAGGAAAGGTAATGATGTACTTATAAACCTTGTGGTATCATTATTGAATATAATTCCAAAATCAGGAGTTAGTCTTTAAAAATGAGATCTTTTTAGAAACAATGGAATTTTGAAACAAATGTTCTGGTCTCAAGCTCCACACTTCAATGTATGCCTTTGAATGTATTTTAAGTTTTCCTTAGCAAAGAAGAGGACTGGAAACTCATTTTCTGCATAGAAAAGCCAACACCCTCTTGGTCCTGGAGCTTTAAATAAAACATAGAACATTACAGAAATCACAGTGTAGTCAGGAAAGCTAGCAGCCATGTGGCACCATGAAACCTTTATGTGTATTAGTTTTATCTATAATACAATGTGCGAACCTGGACTTCATGTAGTCCATGGGTGTGCTCTGAGCACTGCTGCACCTCAAGGAAGAACCTGGCTGTCAATAAGAGCTAGAAGCACTCCCAAGGCCTCGCACTGAGGCCTTCTGCTGCCCTTGCTTACATATGGAAAATGTTAGAGAACCCAAATTACTAAAGCAGACAAAAGGAATAAAAAGAGAATAACAATGACTTTCACGTGTCCCATAAATATACCTTGGCAATGAATCCATTTGCAAGCGCAGCAAACTAGACAATTAGGGGCAAATTTTCAAATGTGTTCCCTTAACTTTTAATGCAAAGTTGCATGCCTGGTTTTCATATGAAAGTTTTTGGCCTGTGTAAAACTCATGTTTTTGTGTTGAGAGGCATGTGAAAGCTGGCATGAGACCATTCCTCGTGTAATTTCAGAGGCTGTAAAGAGGGGCCTTTGAAAACTGAATCTGCTAGTTACCATTCTATTGCAGAGATAAAACAGTTTTCTATCCCTTGATCTCACAGGGTTTTCACAAGCTTCAAATGAAAATAAGTGTTAACTCCTCTAAGTAATTTTCGCAAGATATCTCTGGTAAATTACCCGCAAGATATAAGTGGGTTCATCTGATAGCTGGATACCCTTAAAGTGTCTATTAGAAAACTATACTGATGAAAGACTTTCTTATTGATTGCAATCATTATTAGCTCAACTGGCCTGAGACAGAGAATGAATATGCATTATATCTCTTGAGAAAACAAGTTTCACAATTACACAAATTTTATTAGACAAATAAGATAAAAAGCATGTATGGTCAGCTCCTCTTTCGAGATTCCTGTCCAGCTTGGAATTATTATGAGAGCTAACAGCAGCTTTCTGTATTGTATGATTCATCTGTCCCTATAGATAGCCCTATATATCACTGCAGAATGTGCTGATTAGAAGGGATGTTACTAGGACCCAGAGGCCTAGATTGCTGTTTGATACTGCATTAACATTTCACATTTATTAACTCAACATACAAGCTATTGATCTGAAAATAAAATTAGTGGTTGCTCTGGCATAGTTGTGAAGAATAGCTCTTTGTAATGGAAGAGATTCTCATTCTTGATTGCATAACAGTAACCATTAAATTTCCTTATTACAAAGGTGTCTAATTAGCAAAGATTTTCATTTTTTCTCTATACCACAGGGGGCCAATCACTATTCTGAGCACATATCACTTAGGTGCATAAAAATTTGCATTGTGCTGTTGGTTTTCTTTTTGAGAGAATGCCTGGGAATATAACAAGGTATTGATATGGTGCAAGTATTTTCTACATAAAATTAAAATTAAGTTCAGCCAAAAGTGTGTACGAAGGAATTGCATTGCAGGTTCTGTTTCCTCTCCTTGTTCTTCAGCACTTCCAGCTCTGAAAACTTTGCCATGGATATTGTTACCACAAAAAGAAAATAGCTCTGTTATTTGATATAAACTTCCCCTGCAAAACAAACAGAGTTTTTTAATAGGGCTCTGCTTCTTTTGAACATGCTCTTGCCTCACTTAGAATACAGATCCCATTTAAAACCAGTTCTTCCATTTCAACAATACCTTCATCAGAAGACCTGATTCAGCTTACATCAGTGGTCTCTCTGCCACATCATCCAAAGCTGTGAAACAGAAATGAGTCATTGTAAATATATTGGTATACATACATATACAAACATCACAAGAATGAATCCAACAGGCTTTGACATTCCTGAATACTTGTTCTGTGTATGTGCTTACTCTATGCCTATAAGGCTGGTCTGGCTAATTGTTACAGCTGTCTTCTTGATCTGATTCTGAGAGGCCACTATCAACATCTCACTGCCTCGTTATGCTTAGGCCAGCAGGTTCTGTTAAGTGCAGCAAATGCACTGAAATCTGAGAAAACTATTTTGAAACAAAATAATTCAGTGTTCTTTTAAAGATCCTGTACCAAACAGAACTATCTCAAGTGATGTTGTCGAAGTACATGTGATACCTGCTGAGCACTAATCTGAGCACATGCCTTATCTGTATATGTGTAAGAGTGACAAGACAAGTTAATATCCTGGGAAAGTCCTATACGTTTCTGTCTGTGTGCAAATCTGTGTTTATTCTCAGAAGGGAACTTTCATGACACACTGACAATACATATAATACAGCACCAGTAATTTAGAAGCATGGTACCTTTTGGGGTATTGTTTTTTGCTTGTTTTGTTTTGTTTTTGTTTTCTCCTAGTAATATACACCTTCCTACATTTATGAGTGTACTAAATGTTTATGTAGAAAGAAATATTAACTTTGAAATTATTATATGAAGAGGGTACGTGGATTGTTGTCTGAAGATAAGAATTTTAACTCTGGGCTCAAAGTAGCTCATCTATCTATTTCATTTATTTTTTATTTTTTTTTGAAATGGCTGAATGCGATGAAACAGCATTATGGACATAAGAACAAATTCCTGATAATTCTGAGGAGAGAAAACAGAAAAGAGGAGAGGGGGAAATATGATTTAACTACTGTATTATTCTTTCAGCTGTTGTTTGCAAAGGCTAAAATAAACACACAAAGTCACAATCATACCAGTTTCTTCCTGTGACTACATTGACTTCAACTGAAAGTTCACCACAGTTTGGAATTAGAAAAATAAATAAATGAATGAATGAATGAATGAATGAATGAATAAATGAATAAATAAATAAGTAAAGCAGGAAAGTCATCATAATTAAATCTTTCCTTTCCCAGCTAGGACTGCCATTTTAGCTATAACACCCGGGTACTTGGGTCATCTCCTTACAAGCAGTCTCTGAATCACCTGTAGCAAACATATTTCTTACCATTCCTGGCCTGTTTGAAGAGTTGTAAAAATGCAAGTTTTCTCTCCATCTTTTTCTGCATCAAACCCACAACCAAAATGAAGGAAGGGTCAAACTGGTGGTTAGATATATTATCTTTCATTTTGGGCCTTCTTATAAAAGTGCAGCTCAGACAGCTGTGATGGAATCAGACTGACAAGAACGCCTCCTAACACAAGGATATATCCAACTGGTTTATATAACCTTAATTCAAGCAGCACAACTAATGATAATGATATGCTACAGTATTATTATGCCAGGAATGTATGAAATCAAGAGAGAACATTTCATTTTAAACTTTGCTGATTTTTCACATTTGCTTAGCATTTTCTTTAATGATTTCTTGCACTGTTTTTATGCCACCTCAGATAAAATGCCATCATACATGATATTTGCACCATTAGGCACAAAGTAAGTGTTAGTTATGATTAGAGGCAATGCTCTGAAGCATTAGAAAATATAAAGGAAATGGTTTTCTAGCATACTCAGAAAGACTCTGAAGCTTGAGTGTCATTTGCTTTCACTATGCCAGCTGGGTGATGTTCTGCATTTCAACAAAGCTGGCTACCATTTCCAAACAGAGACATAGAAGATTTACATCATTCTTATTTGAGTGAGAGGTCCAGCAAAAAAATAAATTCACACACATGCACACTGACACACATGCACAGCAGAAATCCAATGAGCCCATCTAGAGGGAATTAAGTGAAATAAACACAATAATTACAATTAATCATCACTGAACATGACCATGATGACATCCTTTTCAAGCAAAGAAAACCATTTTCTGTCATAAGCTGCATCTTGTCAAACAACACTTCTAATATTTGGTTTTTATTAAGACTCTTGTCTTTGTGGAGCATAACAGTGATTTTGACTAGCTGCATAGATAAGGGGTGAATAATGTAATTAGACTGAATTAATAAAACACATGCTTTTGCTCTATTCTCATGTCAGTATGGGAATTTTTCCCAGCTATTTCCTAATGCTAGTATCTAATGGAGTACATTTCCACAGGATTAAGCCTCTACAATTATTCTCTTCATCCTCTGGCTTGTGAAGAAGAAAGAACAAGACTAATTTTGAGCTGTGTGAACCATTTTTGCAGCATTTGGCTAGGTCAATTAAAGTGCAATAAGTAAAATACATGAAAGAAATACTGTAATGAGCTAAGACCAGGTGAAATCAAGTCCCTTAGTGTACATGTAACCAGACATTAACATGCTCTTATCCCATGTAAATTGTTATATTTTTTCTTTGGGTATGTGTTTTCTTACTTTATTTACCCAGAAAAACTAACCTAAGATCCAGAATTTACTTATCTGTGAGGTCAGTGTTTGCAATACTACAGTGACTTTTTTTGATGTAATAGAGAAATAAAAGGCTTTCAGAAGATTAATTGGAGTGAATCACATAGCCAGTACCTACCCTGGTGTGAATGATATGCATGATTCCAACACAGTCCATGAGCATTAACCAAAGCACCCAAAGACCAAAGACAAAACCATTGCTTGTGTAAGAAATATTACAGGCCCATATATTCACATTCTCTGTGCAAAAGATATTTGTCATAGCTTCACGTAAAATAATATAATTTTCAGGTTGAAATGATTGGTAGTTCTCAAAATGAGGGTGATTTTGTAAAGTAGGACTGGAATCTTGAATTAGACCTGTGTAAAATAAGTACACCTGTGCCAAAATCTTCTTGCAGAATGGTAGAGGTTGGAAGGGACCACTGGACGTCATACTGTCCAACCCTCCTGCTCAAGCAGGGCCAATAAGAGCTGCTTGTCTGGGGCCATGTCCAAGCAGTTTTTGGATATCTCCAAGGATAGAGACTCCATAAACTCTATGGACAAACTGTCAGTGCACAGTCACCTTCACAGCTTAAAAAAAAAAAAAAAAAAAAAAAAAAAGTGTTTTCTGAAATTCAGACAGAACCTCAGATTCCTTTCTTTCTGAACACAACAAAGTGTAGAGCTCACAAGTGCTTATGAGAGCTGTGTCTCTCCATGCTGCTGAGAAAAAGCATGTATGGAAACAGCTGTTTCCATGCCAGAAGGTTCAGGAATCCTTTTCTTTTCATAATTTAGTAATATAGGTGCTTCAGGAGGCACCTAGAGAAGGATCCTAGAAACTACTAACACAATTTAGACCACCAAAATTCCAGTATGAAACATGCATCTCCCTCTGTTTTGAGTTTCCCCTCTCAATAAAAAGTTAAATTAAAATTTAAATTTAAGTATATATATTTTTAATTAGGTTTACTCTGATTTGCCTGAGAGGCAGGGGAATTTACCTGATGCAAAGCAGGGCCTATAAGATCAAGGGAAAATGTCGTCACAGGCAAAGAGCACGTACTCTGGAGTAGCTAGTTATTTTTGGTAGTCTACTGCTGTATCATCCAAGAAAGAATCCAAACCCCCGTTCAGATGTTGGCCTCCATTTGTGGTACTATAACTCTGGAAACTGGATGATTTTGTCATAATTTTCAAGCAATTCTTTTAACCATTTGCTAATCAACAGTTAAATAAATCAGTAAATGATGGAATACTTGTCAGGTATTTTCAGTCTCAAAGGTAGTAAAAAGCAGAATAGTGTCAATATCTTAAATTACAAATGCAATTCAATTTAATATAAGTCAACGGTACAGTCTACATTTGGAGGAAGCAGGTAGCTGTCAATGATTACTTTGGCTAACTGTTATCATTTTAGAAGAGATGAGCATCAGATTAATATCTCAGGTAGCTTTTGCGAATGTTTGCAGTTAAATATCAAAGATTGTCCTTCTGCTCCTTCAGAGAAGAGAGAGGTATCTCCAAAAAGTCACTGTAAATCTTTTTAGTACACCTGAAACTAAAAACACAATTTTGTCCTCCTTATAACTTTCATTATTCCATCATGTTACTGTTAGAAAAGAGCAGAGCTGTTGTTACTTAGACTTGTATTTACATATCTTTATGTGTTTGTATAGCTTTGGAGCACATTTTAACCATAAAGTTCCTGTGCTTGCAACGATTATAGCACAACTATAAGTGCTCTCGTATTATCAATGCATGTTTTTAAATGTCACCAAATTCTAATGCTTTTTGGCCCCTAAGGTCTATTCAGATAGGAAGTGTTGAATAAGCCTTTGTATACATAACTTATTAGCCTGAGATTTTTGCCACTCCCATTATGTATTCAATTATTTTAATCCATGTATTGTTTAATGGCATTTGATGCTGTGTCATGCTTTTGTCCTTCAGTCTAATGTATATTGATTCTCACCAGGAAAAGTCAAAACACCCATATTGTCTATGAGTCAGATCACTGAGGGTAAAGAAGCACCCATCTACCTTCAGACTGCTGGAAGCACTGGCCTTTATAAAACACCCCTTGTGTTATTAATGTAATAATCCGTTAGAGGTCTACTAAGTGGGAAAAGGCTCTGGACGCACCACCCACAGTTTTACCAGGTTAAAGATGACCCATAAACCTGAAAATGCTACTCTGGATTTCAATGCAGATCAGGGATTAGGCAGTAGAGTGCTATTTTGCATTTGAATAGGTTGACAGGAGCACAAAGGAAGAAACAGAAAGCTTGGTGTTAACCACTTGGGTTTGAAGCACAAATGTAACATCTAAGGGGAGAACATGAACAGTTGCCAGCAGCACAGGCTCAGCTCAGTCACATGGTGAAATTGTTTTTGTGGAAACATTCTTAAGTGTTATTTTATTTTAAACACTGATATTTGAATTACTTGTAAAGCCCTGAAATTTATTTAGTTACTCTGGGCTTATCAGAACTCATTGCAAGATATTTCATTTTGGCCCAGGAAATGTCTTTCCTTTTTTTAAGAGAGAAGATAAAAACATACCAGCCCTCAGTATTCTAAACATGGAATTAGTGTCAGATAAGTGATGGTCAAAATCATCCCCTATCTGAGACTCTGGAATGAGAGGATGTTCTTCAGGCTTTAAGAAGGCCATGGCGTCCTGTGGCAACTGAATAGCTGTGAGGTTTTGGTGGTGTTGTTTGTTGTTTTTTTTCCTTCTGAAGAGTTTACACAAAAGTTGCCCTATGCAGAAGGAACAGCTGTTCCATATATATTTCAAATCTACAAAACATTTGCATTAAATCACAAATGAACCTCTAAGAAATAACTTCAGAAAAGCCTGAATTCATCCCTTCCAGGATATGCAATCTAATCAGCACCCAGGGAAAGGAGGAATGGATTAGAAATTTCAGGCTCTGTTTATTTTTGTCTGGGAACTATGGAATGCACATTTATGGCTTTGTTTGAGACCTCAGAAGTTAAAAATAAGGTCTATAACTCAGTATTATTGCATCTTTACTCTCCAAATAACTTACACCACTAAAAAGTACCATTTACAAAGAAACTGGTCAAAGCCAGAACTTCAAACCTGAATTTACCTGTGTTTCCAGGAGCTGAGACATTTCACCTGCAAACTTTCAGGTATGAACCAACTGGTACAACTTCAGTTGTGAATCATATTTTCTGGTTCAGCTTTAGGTGTCTCTAACATCCTTCAATAAATAATGGACTTTGTGAGATTTCTGCTGTCATAAGCAGAAGTCTCAGAAATATACTGTAGAACTGAAACCCCACTTTAAACTTCGAATACTGAGTGGTGCTTGAGTCAAACTGTACAGCCCACATACAGCCCATTTTCAAAGCTCTACTAATGTAAAACTTGATTTAGCTGAACTTTTAGTAATGTGACTCTTTGATAAGCGTGGCCCCACTAACACTTCAACCTGTCCAAAGAAACAGTTTTATCTTCCCTGGCATGAAGGGAGATAGTGAACGCACTCAATTGCTCAGAGATCCTATTAGTTTTGGTGGAGAAGTCCTAAAGGAAGAACCTGTGTTGGTCCGCCATGCAGATATGGCCAGAGGATGATATTGGAGGCAGTCTGCACAGCTACCTGCAGAGCAACAGCCCTAGGGACCTGAGTGGTATTTCCTAGGGGAAAATATTGAGCATACCCTGTGCTTGTGAGCGCATTCAGGTATACCCTCTCTGACCATGGAGATCTGATGCCCTGTGGATGGTCCTGTGGCTCCATATATCTCATTGCCTTACATACCTAGAGAGGTGGTAGAGATGCACAATTACCTGGAGTCTTTCCTGGATGAGTTGTGATGTTTCTAATCCAACCTAGAGCCCCACAGCACTTTGCCAAGGTCTCCCAGAAAATCTTACCCATTTGCCCTCACTGTCACACAGCCCTATATGCCAGTGCTCTTCCCTACTTGAGGGTGGGATGGGGAGGAAATATCATCCTCTCCTCACCCTCTAGCCTCTGTGTGCTCCCTGGCCTTGTCCTCTAGGAGAACAAGCACGACCCTAGTACTAGTTCATGCTATCAAAGAGGAAACGGAATTTGGCTTGCCATGATTATGAGTGGCTTTTCAGAGGTGTAGATGTCTTAACCATGACCTTTCTGAGTAGAGACGTCTTAACCAGGTTTGCCTCCAGATTACGGGAAAGAGGACAGGACAGAAAATGGCAGAGCGTTTGCAGCAACCCCACAGCCTGCTATTTGTGCCAGAGCCCAGACTGCCTGTTGCTCTACCAGGGTGGGGACAAGGAGTGAGATTGAAACTACCAGGAAGCTCTGTCCCAAGGGCTACAAACGTTGCCCTGTCAGGCTCTGCTTTCTTTTCCCCTTTCTCTGCCAACAGAGGCAGAGCTCTGGCACTGTGGTTTCAAATTGGTTCAATTCCTGCCTCCAGCCCTGCCCATCACACCACACATGGACCATATGGAAGGACAGTACCCCCAAACATGAATGGAAAGAAAAGAATATTGCTCTCATATATACCTCAGGTTTGGGAAAATCAATGTACTGCACTAATTAGAGGCTGAGGACAAAGAACAAGTTTTAAATTGTAAACCTATGTAATTAGGACCAAGATCACCTATAAAGGGGTCACTCTAAGATGGCTGACTCTTTCCAATAGCAGTGCTCCTCTTCCCACACAACTTACCAGTGGAAAGTGTATTATTTTTGCAAGGCTTGTGTGAAAAAAAAAAAAATAGCTTTTATTTTGTTTTCAGAAAATTAGACAAGGCTAAAATCAGGTTTAAAATGGAAATTATCCCATAAATTGAATTAGATATACATTTTACTGGCAAACTCTTGAATGCTGCTTTTATATTAAAAAAAAAAAAAAAATCTCTGAAGATAACTTTCAGCCCAAGGGTGGCTGGAACAAATGATGGGAAAAGTCTGATCAGATGTTGCTGGCCCACCAGTCGCCATGAAACATGAGTCATCTTTATCACTGGAGAGAGCATTCTGGGGAGACTAACAATTGGACATGGATGCCATTCATCCATGCACATGGAGCCAGCACCAGGCCAATGCACTGTACGAATTCCACATAATCCCTCTTCTGTAAGCTTCAGGGGTATATAGGCTTTGTCCAGACTGTAGAAAACCAAGAATTTTACCCATGGGGAGCAAAATAAAAACAATTCAAGACAAACTGTGAGGAAAATGTCACTGATAAAGGATTGCAGGAGCATGTTTGGAGAATGCCCCTAATTCATTGAGCACTGGGGAGTTGAAATGTCAGTACGGGAAAGAGCTGGACCACTTAACAAACACTGGGTCTGAGCCTTCAAACAATTACTTGTGTGAGTGATTATCAGTAATTCCATGAAACTCGTGTATAAATATTTGCAATAAAAATGCCCAGAACTGTTTTTCAGTCAGAAAAAGGAAGCATGTTCCCAGTAACATTTGAGGACAGCCCACAATGTACAGGCAGTCTGGGTAGGTATTTTTTAGTTTGTTTTGTTTAAAAGGTATTTTAAGATGTGATGCTTCAGCAACAGTAGAGGCAATAATAGAAGAGAAGGCAGAGTGTAGGAGAGGGTTCACGTTCAGAGAAATCTTTCATATAAATTTGCTGCTAATTGCTTCCTTCTTCTTAAGACACCAAATGATGCCATTGATCATTTGCAAGTGCTGAGGACAGCACAAGGATGGTTAAATGTATCAGTAAAGAAACATTCTTAATGAGACAGAAAGCAGGGAAAATCTTGACCAGCAAATTTCCATACTTTGTATTTTAAAGGAATATTGACCTCGGCATTAATTTTACTTTATTTTTACTTTAGAATCTGAAGAAAGTGTTAAAATCATATAATCATATTGAGTTGAGAGCTGCTGTCATTTGTGTATTTCAGTGGCCCTTAATATAACTGTTAAAATACCAAACAGGAAAAGCATGATTTAATTTCTCTTGTTGTTTCACAATATCATGCTGTGAAAGTTTAGTGAGATCATCACACATTCACAATTTTAAAAGTATTCATAATAACAAAGACAGATTTGGTCCAAAAGTGTTCATGCAAATATTTTAATTCATGTTTTGTCAAGCTGCTTTAAACAGCCAACCCTCGTTGTAAGAATATGCTAATATGTAATTAAACTGCACTCACGTCATGCCATATGGTACATTTGAAACATAAAGCGCTGTGTTCTATTATTTGGGGAGGGTCATTTGAAAAGGAAAGGGAAATAAAAAGAGAGACCCCAGGGGAAAAGACAGTTTGTCTGTCCTCCCACACTTTATAAGCCAGCTTTAGCATTAGGCACTGTTATTCTGGATAAGATTTGACAGTTCTTGGGTTAATGGATCTTAATCTTTTATTAAAAAGAATAGCATTTGCTGAGATACAACAAAGACTGCCGTATGGTTGTTTGTGTCTTCCCTTTAAATTAGATATAACTAAGTATTTTAGAGAAATACTTATCTTAATTATGAAGCCATGGGCAGGTAAGCATGTACACGTCAGGGAAGTAAGCTTTGGAACTAGTAGGAGTTTTGCCATTGCTTCTATGAGGGCAAACACTGGTTCTCTGCCGGTTTCCAATCTGATGTTAATATGCAAGTCAGGAGGGTGAGAGGGAGAGATAAAGAGAGAAATGCTGGCTTCAAAAAGAGAGTTTGGCAGTTAGGTGCTTAATTACATAGCGGCGTGTGGACAGTGTTTAAGCAGGAGTGCAGACGCAGGCAAAAATGATGAATCTCTTGTTTTAATTATACTTGATCATTTGATTGTGTGGCCATTATTGGAAATGACCTGGTATTTCATTTGGGAACTTCAGAGTATGCTGTGAGGAGCTGCTGTAGTCTAAGGCATTAGCTTTTTGCTGGTAGATGTTAGTATTTTAATGTGCCTGACAGGCCACAAGTGAAATGAGTGATGGGCTCAACCTAACCTTTGCCAGATGATCACCTACATTAAAAAAAAAATGCATAATTTATTAAAATAATTCAAATACATTTCTCAGTAGAGCATTCACTGTCTATTTCTCTTTTTAACAATAACAGTCAATGATGCTACCATCTGATGGCTATTTAAAGGGACGTACATTAAATTTGTCAGCCAGTGTTTTCAGCATGGCTCCCAGAACTGAAGGCCCCAAGTCCTCAGAGGATTTTAGTGTCTAGCCTTCCACCTCAATTGCCCTCAGGATTTAAATGTAGGTGCCCCCAAAATCCAATCCACTTTGAATTTTGTAGGTACCTGCAGAGAGGCAAAAAAATTGGCAGCTTTCTGCTCAGTGATGTGGTAAAAAACAAGCACTTCTTGAAGTGAACACTTCAAGGCGAAATTGTGGCAAGAAGCCTGAACTGCTATGTAAAGAATTTTAGTTTTCAGAGCTGGCAGGCAGTAGCCTTTCAATGCAAGGTTATTGCACTCAGAAATATGTTTCTGGCCTCATGGGAAGAAACACACTGAGTTAAATTCTGCTGCAGCAAGAAAAGGTTGAAAGGTTTCTTTCACATGATGTAACCTCTCAGGAAATCCAACCTGACAAACAAAATAAAAATACCCTCTCCCCTCCTTCATCAACAAGAAAATAACCACCTTGTTAACCAGCCCAGAGTGTCATATGTTTTACCTCAGCTCTGCAAAGTACTTATCATAAAGCATGTATCAAAACCTATTCCTGCTCTGAAAAGCAACAAAATGGGGTGTTCTGCTTTAAACATTTAAAGCCATCACGTCACTTGGTAAACCAGTGATAGGGAGAGCCATGTGAAATTGTTGCTGGCATGAGGCTGCCTTAGGACATTTTGGAATATGGGATCACGTTTTCCATTGATTTCACCAGTGGCCAGTGAGGACCAACAAGCAGAGGGAGGTTTGGCTGCTTGTTCATGGCTAGCTCCAACTTTCGTACACACCCTTGACCCCACCAAACTCAGGACTATTTTTCATTTGCTTAAACATGGCCAGGCCTTCAGCCATAGACTTTACGGATAACAGTCATCTTGCTTGACAGGCAGTTGTGGAAACTCATCCAGAAGTCCCTGTGTTAAACTTAGAATTTCTGTCTGAACTAGACTATATATACTTTAGGAAGATATCCAATCTTGATTTAAAGGTTTAAAATGAAGAATTCACTGCATAGCTATAAAGTTATTCCAATGGCTAATTATTCTCACTCTTAAAAGACCGAATCTTACTTCCCATCTTAATTTGTATGTATTCAGCTTCCAGGTATTAAGTATTGCCATGTCTGACAGTCTGAAAAACTCACTTCTAGCATAATACATCTAAGTATTTATGGATCACATTCAAACCAGGTTTTAATATTTTCTTTAATAAACTAAGGAATGTTAAGCATACAAAACTTTCAATTATTTTTTTTTTGATCAGATTTTTACACAATCGTTGACAAAATACTTTTATTTTAACACATGCATTAATATAATTGCATTATCATAGAATCATACCACTGCATTGTCCTGATTAACAATATGTCATAGTACTTGAATATCTTTGATATAATTACAGCACAGGTTTCAAAATAAAATAAAATAAAGATAGACAAGAAAGCCATGATAAAACATAGGACAGTTGCTCAAGGAAGGCAGAATTTGTAGACTGCTAGACTGAAGAAATAAATGATCCTTCCAAAAAAAAAAAAAATAGGAAGAAGAGAGCACTGCCTGCACTGGAAAATATGTCAGAATGCTTGTCGCAAAATGAGAAATATAAAAGAAGTCTTGGTAAGGTCCTTTTCTGCTAGGAATGAGAGAAGTCAAGGAAAGAAGAGTGTGAGATAAAACATGACTAAAGATACATATAGGGGCTGTGTAAATGAGAGTGAGGAGTTTGGAGTGGTCTCGGAAAACTGAAGGAAGGCAACAGGCAACAGAAGAAAAGAAGGATTTGTCAAGTACAGGTTTCCAGAAGAAAATGATGGCTTTCACTTTTATATTTTTAAAAGGAATAGAGAAAATAAAAAATGAAAAGACTAATATCGGGCTAGTAAGGCTGCACACAGAATTGACCGAAACAAGAGAGTGAAAACTAAGAATTTTTGGTAGCTACTAGTAAGAAAAGAAGATGTTACAATAAGCAATAGTTTTTAAGACATGAAACATTCATAAGAGAAAGGTGAGCTTGGTAAAGAATGAACATCTAGAGTCAGAGATCATCCATGGAGGCAGTTATAGCTCAAGCTTCATAATGGTACCAGACCTAAAAAATAAAGAAAAATAAGTTATCCACTGATCAGTGGAAATAACAAAATCACAATAAGAGAAATTGAGGGAAAGATGGGTGCTATTGAAATTAGCAAGTGGAAAGGGAAAGACTGACAAGAAAAAAATGAGGAAGTCTAAAATGTCCCCATTATATAGAGAATAAAGATCTTGGATAAGATGCTTTCCTTCGAGAAGAGTTATGATGTTTTTTAGAGGGGGTTTTGGAGAATATGAAATGTATGCCATTGGGATCCTAAGTGTAAAAATATTTTTGTTGATTTCAGTGATGTCAACATTTTAGCCAGAAGAACTTTTGCACAGTTTAGCTATCACTTTTCTCCACGACACACTTTACTGTTTCACTGTCCAAAATAGAAGTATATTATGAAACAAGTTCTCAGTGAAAGGACATAGCTACAAGGCATTTTTCTTCATTCTGACAATATTTTCTTTCAAAGTGGTATAAGTCATTGAAAGTTTTCAGCAACCCAATGAAAAATAATAAGCAGGAGAAAATGAATCTATTTAGGGATAAATTGGCTTGATTATCCTATGGATTATGTTACCAAACAATCTAATCTGTGTATATGGTGTGACCTACCATTATGGACTAAATGAACAACAGAAGGTAAATAATTTTGTGATGTTCTCTATGAATGCATGATGTTTGCAACTTATTAGATAGATCCATAAACAAGCTACTTAATAAGAATGATAAAAAGATTTGATATGGATGGAACTTGAAGTAATAAACCTTAGAAATTTGTTGGGAAGGCTGGAAGTGTGTGTTTTCCTGGTTCAACTTTAGCAGATTCCCAGCCCGTTGTCCTGATTTACCTCTAAGGAAAGCACCAGATACTTACCAAGTATGGCAAATGAGTTGTCAAAGGGAAGTAATTTCAGTTATTTTTTTTCTGTAAGTGCTAATACAGTTCTCTTCCCTGCCTAACTATGAAGTATTATTAATGCACAACAGTCTTCAGTGCATGTCACAGTAGCTATCCTTTATTGTTATCCAAAACAGATTTGGAAGGAGCAAATTAAGTCATCTTGAAAGAAGTCTGATTGAAATGTGACAGAAGTGCAAGATTTTGAAGTTTATTGCTCTACAAATAGTTTTCTGAATTTGAAGGATATATTTCTATCACAGTATTGTTTGGAAAGATGGATCACAATTTGGGATTTGGATAAATTTGTATGAATAACTTACTTTTGTTTTGGTCTTCCATTGCATCTGCATATGTCACCTTGATTTCAGCTTTGTACAGAAACACAGATAGATAAGAACAAGTTGCTATTAGCAGTCTGTGAAAGTCTAAGGCTAGATCTCTCCGAGCACAGCTGGCGAAACTTTGCCATTTTCCTCTCCCAGTGTGGTGCATGTTCTGTAGGCAGCAAAGAGAGAAGCAATTTCAATTCTAGAGACCCCTTACATCAGATTTTATAATTTCAGAGGAAGGGTACATTTCCTCTCAAGCGCTCAAGCACTTTTGAAAAATGTGAACTGTAAATCTATTCTTAAACACTATCAAATTCTTTTCGTAAGACACTAAAAAAGTCATCTGTTCATGCTGTGAAGTCAAACACATTCAAAAGATTCCATGTATCTGTCCAGGTGCTTTTAGTGAAATGTAATGTTGCAAACCATTCTTTGGAGTAAATTGTTTGGGCTTGAGAGCCTTTAGGCCATCATAAAAGTCCCAAACAATGCAGGAATGTCCTCTGCAAAGGGTTAATAAATGCTTTGTCTAGTCTAGTTTTCAGCTGATGGGGCAATGACAGTCCTACGGCTTCCCCTGAGAGATCTTTTCATGTAGCATCAATTCCACTGTAAGTCATTTCTGTTTCTCATTCTGTTGCCCTATAAAACTTTCTGGGGGGCAAGGGAAAAATAATCAAAATGAATGAGTAAGGCTTGTGTCACATGTAATTAGAAATATTTTTGCCCTTGGAATGAAAAGGTATGGTGATAACTGGAGACACTGGGGAGTCCTGTCTGAAAGTGGTGGCATCATATCACCTTATTTCAGTACAGACACAAAAATGAAAAAAATATGCAATTATGTCTTAAACATAAATGTGGTGCTAGACATCAAATGCTTGTAGCTGAAGAAACATATGAACACATGGCATCTTTGCTAAGTAATTTGCTCTTAATTGTCAGCACATTTAGTACTGGCATTTTTAGATACATTTTTGGTTC
This sequence comes from Aythya marila, assembly GCF_965140915.1. NCBI lineage: Eukaryota > Metazoa > Chordata > Aves > Anseriformes > Anatidae > Aythya > Aythya marila. The sequence goes on along the minus strand of NC_139043.1, from coordinate 35,805,223 downwards.
ATTCTCTAACAAATGACTCTACACTAATTGTTTCTCCCAGCAATTTATTGCACAGCTGGGAGACCAAGTTGCAGAATTGCACACACACTATCTTGTATTGAATTCATTTCTTGAAAATGTTTAAAATTCCATGAGGTAGTCAAGAATTATTTTAATTGCAGTGTCTACAATGAAAGTATGGAATTAATTAAATGTCTTGCAGGGCAGGTAAAGTACTGCTTTCAGAACCTATTGCTTAGGAATGTTTCAACAATTGTAATAATATAAATCAAGATATCTTTTAATAATGGGGATAACTGTGACATTTCAGAGGGTCTCTTAAAAGCATATTTTTACTTAAAAGGTGAACATCTGCTAAGGTAGCAAACTCATCTGTATGCTAAAGAATTATCTTTCTGAGGATCTTTCCATTATGAAATACCTGTCATGATTCTCTTGTACAAATCTGTTAGATCTCACAAATCTTCCTCTCATGTCTCTCCTAAGGGACACTTATCTTCCCTGATGAGAGATAAATGTTCATAATTCAGCAAAAAGAAAAAAAAAAAAAGTTTTAATATTAAGCAGACCAAAGTCTGAAGGCTTACTAAGGAATATTAGCTGAAACAGTAAAAATTGAGATAGATCTTTAGAAAATGGGATGCCTCCTGTGCGTTGGATTAGGTTTCAAGAAGCACTGATGTCACATTATAAGTTGGGAACAAATTGCTAAAAAGTTCTTCTTTCTTAGCTCATGCATCCCAGTGCTCTGATGTGTCAAATCACATCAAGTGTGATCAGTCAAATCACCTGACATTATGAAATGTTTAGTGATTTTTTATTTTATTTTATTTTTTTCCCCAGAGCACAATGATCTCATAGCTTTTCAACTTTACCATGGAAGTAATATCTTCAAAAGTCCAGGAAAAAGTGGCTGCATGAAGTTGTAATATATTTTAAGTCTGAAGTTGGTGAATTCCTGCCAAATTCTTCAAGGCTTTGTTTTCTAAATCATTATTTCAAGAACCTTTTGTCATTGTAAATTTTTTTTTGGGGGGGGGGGGGGGGTTTTGTTTGTTTTTTGTTTGTGTTTTTTTTTGTTGTTGTTTTTGTTTGTTTGCTTGCTTTTGTTTGTTTGTTTTTGTGTGGTTTTCTTTTTTTTTTTTTTTTAATAATTGAAAGCAATACGTTCTTTCAATAGTCCATAAAATGCAAATACCATGAATTACTGCAGAAGCTTAACGTCATCTGTGTATCTTTGAATGCAGTACTTTCAGTGAGGCCTTTGAAATACTGGCCTCATTTAGAAGACCTATCTTGCAAGCCATAATTTTTCTGTAAGGGTTAAGGTAAGCACAATACTTGGCCATAATAGGATGAATTCACCTGGCCATGTTTGACCTTGACATCTAAAAAGACCTGAACCTACAAAATGCTTAGATTGGAAACCCCAGATACTGCTGGCATAAGCCAACACCCTTTGTCAGCCAGTAAACACAAGGTCACAGAAGTTAAGAGTTGGAAAGTTCTGTATGGCTTCACAGCAGGACTGAGATGATGGGTGGGGAAGAGAAGGGTGGCTGAGGGAGTCAGCTGTGGTTGCTGGGAGTCAGCTGTCTGGTTGAAGGCAACATCATAAAACAAATCTGCAAGAAGATTAAGTCCTATATGTACAGTCCCCTAAAAAAAAAAAAAAAAAGAGTTTTTTTTTGTGTGTGTTTTTTTCTTTTTGTTTATTTTGTGTGTGTGTTGTTTTTTGGTTTTTTTTTGTTTGTTTGTTTGTTTTGTTTTGTTTTGTTTTGTTTTGTTTTGTTTTGTTTTCTGTGTGTGTGTGTTTTGGTTTGGTTTTGGGTTTGGTTTTGTTTTCAGAAAGTGCCATACATACACATGCACCTAAATTCTGTGTGCAGTTTCAAAGACGGTACATCATGTAAAGTGTGGATAAGCAAAAACAGTAACAAATCAATTATTTTCACATGCAACCCCTGATTGTCTGCACATTCAGAATAAAAATGAGTGAAAATTCTGCTCTTTTATTTATTTATTTTAATTTGGTACCATATTCACTTATATGAAACTTCAACAAATCTTGCTGTAATCAGTTAATTGTACTTTTTAAAGCTATTTACAAGTTTCTGAATATACTGTTTCTTCACTTTTTAGCCTGTTAACATAGCAGTAATTAGTATGCTCTTTACATTTAGTTTGAAATTGACTCATTTCTGTTTATTGTCCTTTTTTTTTTTTTACATAGGACAGAAACAACACTTTTGATTTTAGCTATGAAGGGGCAGAGAACATTCTAATTTAATAGTATAAATGCAGCCCAAGCTAAATTGGAATGGCTCTGTCAGTATTACTGAGTGGTATCTGCTTAACCTAGAGTTGAATTTCCATTGATTTCAATTGAAGAAGGGCCAAGGTCCTTAATGAAAAAGGAGTTAAACCAAATTGTTCTTAGCCAAACAGTAGGGTATTTTTGTTTGCTTGCTTTGCTTTGTTTTTCATAAATTTACCAGTTGAAATCCTAAATCGTGTAGATTGGTTATCAGATTGTATTATCTGCTGATGTCCAGTCTCTGCTAGCTAAATCAACACTTCTGAACAGCAAGACTGCAACTCTCTATAAAACACAGTTTAGTTAAAACTGCCTGTTAGTGACCTCTGTGCTCCAGGGACAGAGGCAGCACCTGACCAAGCTGTAGAGGAGATAGAGATGCCTGTGATGGTGATGGCACTGTATGACGGAGAGCCCACTACTGAGGAAGGTTTAAAAACCCTCCTCTCCCCAGCACTGTTCTTCTGTGCCCAGTGAGAGGCTAAAATACCTGATACTATTTTTAATTTAAGAGATTTTTAGAAATAACTTCATCTGACAGAATGAAGGATTTGCTGCCCTGATAAGAATTCAATATTTTTTCTAGCCATATCAACTAGTCCAGTAAAAGACATAATCTATTCCTACAAAACTTACCTCTCTTATCCTCAAACCAGTACAGCTACCTTAATTAACAAAGGCATAGATGTAGCTGGCAAGCAGATTTAAGTGGCAAGTATATTATTAGCTCAGTTCGTTTCAGCAGGCTTCAGGTGACACCCAAAAAGCTAGTGAAGCCTTTCACTCTTCTATCATCCTGACAGGGAAAATCCTGACACAATTGCCAGATTTGAAGGGGGAATATGAGTAAGAAAGGGCTTTTGCCTGCAATGGGGAGCTGAGGGAAGGCAAAACATAGCTGATTTGTTCTGGCTTGCCCATTGGAGGAAGAAAAAAAAGGTACCTCCGAGCGGTTGCATGTGACTGCTCATGTTAGTGCTGCCATGGAAGAGAAGCAGCTTTTGTGTTACCCCCTCTATAGCCAAAGCAGAGGTGGTGGAACTCAAGACGGCTCAACTGGCAGGTCCACACAGACTTTCCTCTCCTCCCCACCAAAGCTCAGTCAGCTCCAGCCCAGCTAAGGAAGCTGCAGTTACAGTAGGGCCAGGACTTAACCCAGAGACCCTTAATAAATGCATTTTCTTCTGGAAATTAGAGTACAGTAGCTGGTATTTTAGTTAACCTTTGCAATGACATATTTATTCTGGTGTACCCAATAATTTCTTATCACAAAGTTTTTTTTTCCACATGGAAACTTTAGACATTTCTATTTCCAGAAACAGACTTGAAAGGATTCTGTTCCCACTTCTCTGTAGAAGTGTGATTATATTTGTAACAATTAAAAATGCAGTTCCCCTTGGGGAAATGTCAGTGGTAATTATCACACTGATGACTCAGAGAACACTTCCTTCTACAACCAGCTCTTGATAAATTGCTGGTACTCATTTGACACTCTCAGTTCTCCTGTTTGATTAAATAATCATCACGAAAATATCTACATCATCATTTCATAGTCAGGTGTCAGTCTCCTTTCACGCTGAAGTGCATTGCTCTTGTTTTTAAAAACCACAACCACAACACGATGTGAAAACCAAAGGATATCCAAGAACTCACACATGTGGCTTGCAGTCAGTGTGTGCCAGTGGTAACTAGAAGAGCTATATGCGTGCACCCACACCTAAATGAACATCACTCGGGTGGAAAATGCAGAGAAAAAAAAAAAAAAAAAAAAAAAAAACTTGACTTCACCTGGCAGCAGTACATAGCAATAATGAAACTTTCATGGAGCTGCTGGACTTCTCTTGACTTTTGCTCATCTCTGTCCATTTTGCCGTGCATTTGATTTGCAGTTCGCTCTAACCATGTTCCATATACCCTACATCATGGGGCTAGGAATCAGTCAATGGAAATATTTCCACTGACTTCAGTGGGTGTTGTATCAAAATTTTCATTACTTAATGAAACTGAATCTCACTTCTCCTTATGGTGCCAAACTTCATGCCTCTCACATCTTCTCTCCTTGAAATCCTGTGAAGTCATGCTTCACTTGATGTACTCTGACTTGCCTTTTGTTGCACAAATGTTAATACATACCAGTAAATTCTAGCAGATATTAGCATATCTTGGAGTGGTAAATAACCATAAAACTTATTGTCTTTCTCCTTCCTTTCATTCTCAACATGGTTTCCAGTGTTGTCTCACTGAGACCAAAAGAGTCTCAGATTTTGTTCTTAAAATAGTGGATGTTGGAAAATAGCACTACTTTATCCTAAACTTCATTATTTTTGTAACTGAACACAGGTCTGGTTTTATTTTTCTTTCTCCCTTTTATTTCTGATTTCCCCTGTTGCAGCTCTCTCACATGTTAGAAATCCTCACATCTCAGACCAAAGTTTTCACAGTTGTGATTCATGTTTTTTTGTTGTTGTTGGTTGGTTTTGATTTTTGTTGTTGTTGTTTTTCCTCAGTCATAAGCCTATTTGTATACTTTATTCTCTATTATGTACAGTGAAGTATGTTGATAGTTTCTACATACTCCAATTTATTTTCACTAAGTAAAGCCCCTTCAGCCAAGATTAGAGCATTGTACACTGGTTTCCTTTTTTTTTCTTTTCTCTTTTTCCTGATCCCTTCCAGTAAACAAAAGTACTATTCCTTTAACCTCCATCAAACACCAGTTTTTCATGGAGCAACGAAGGGAATATCTTTGCAAAAGTGGTCCAGCAGCCACTGGTCCAGTGGCAAAAGTGGTCGAGTAGCATAACCCATAATTTTGGGTTATGGACTTCTTTGAACTCTTGATCCATTATATCCAATGTGCTGTCTAGTTCCACACTTTATATCAGTCTGCAATTGAACAGAAATTACCTATGAATTTGGCCCAAAAAGTCACATGAGCAGATGTGAGGTGACCCAAACAAAGTACATAAATTAGGTATTTGGGATCAGATTTAGTTGCCCACTGTTCTAGATGCCACATAGACACTAATTAAAAAGGCAGTTCTCACTCCAAGAAGCTTCAGCACTGCAATGGAGGACTGAAACCAACCCATAGGAAATGGGAACAACAGATGTCAAAGGAAGCATCAAGCAGTGTTTGGAAACTAACAGAATTAAAGAATATTATAGAAAGAGCTTTGAAGTTGCAAGGTCAAACAACCAAAGTTAAGAAAAAGCAAAAATAAGGATGACTTCACTGTGCATTTCGTTATGTGTGCATGTATTGTGTTGTGTTGTGTTTTGTTTAGTTTTCCTCAGCAAAAACATTGTGTCATTCAGGTAAGAAGCTATTGACATAAAAAGCAGGTTCTTAGTATTTTATTTTCTCTGCATTGGCTACTGAGTATTCTGTGGGTGCAGTTACTCTGCACCAATCATACCTTTGCTATGAGTACAGAATTACTCATGGATTTTGCCATCATACTTCTCACTGCAGGACCAGATGTGTCCATTTTACAACACCTGCAGAGCCCCTCTGTGATAACCCAGCAAAGGTGTCTCACCTAGCCAAGTTCTTTGCAGCATTCTAGCACCTTCCAACAAGTCTCCAGCACTTGCTGAGCTGATCCATCACTCATTTTAGGAAGACCTTGGCATGGATCTTGCTAATGTGGACTAAATCACTGGACATGGAGGTGACCTTAGTTTAGCCTACTGCTGAAGGAGGGGACCATTCATGACCTTTGGAAAATGATCCTGGCACTGACGTTATAGAAGGCTGTAGCAGATAGCGCCAGATGGCTTTGGTGGAAGAGTGGAGTCAGTGTCTATGTCACAGAGCCCTGAGCAGTAGAAAGACCCACAAAATGAAGAAGACATCTGGGGTCAGCTCCATGCAAGAAGAATCTTTGCGAAATTTATAGCCAAATCCAAAGAAGGACTCTGGCTGTCGAATAAAAAGTTATGCAGAACCTAAACAATAATTTCCAAAACTGCAATTGTAAAAACCTCTTTGCAAAATTGTCAACTTCTGAACTCCATTTGTACTTTTGTTTATAGAGCTTCCCAGTTACCAAAGTTGCATCCTCTGTCCTAGAACTGTCACTGGTCAGCTGCTCTGAACTGTCTGTTGACTATCTGACTCCAAATCTAGAACAGGAACTAGAAATTTTCTGTCCCCAGATTCTCCATGAGGCTCAGGAAAGTGTTGTAGCTGCATTCTGTCATCACCTACAGGATTTGACACCACCTCAAATGCAGTAGTTCATTGCAAAATCTAGATGAAAAAGAACTGCCTAGTATTGTACATAGACTGATATATATGTGTATAGAGGTGTCTGTGTTCTACTACCCTCCTAATAGGATTTATACTAACCATCTCACACTTCTCATACGAGTAACCTCATTCCAAAGCTATGGAATATTTTGGGGTACATGAACATGTGTCACTGCCCAGGGAATAAGTCACAATTCGGTGGGTCAAAGACCAAGAACACAAGAGAGATGATGACTTTGTAGTCCAGTCAGTCTTAAAATACTCCTACTGAGCTCTTGAGAGCCATAATTTTTCAGAGGCTTGTATGATGGCAAGTTTGAGGAGCGTCTCAAAGGGATGGTAAAAGACTCATCCACGAGTAAAGACCACAAATGAATAAAGGCTGCCAGATTTCAAGATAGGGGAGATATGACCTATGTTTTTCCAAATAGAAGGTCAACAGAAATTTTTAGCATGGGAAGAACACCATGTTTTGCTCCATACTCCTTCTTAGAAGTGATAGTTTATTTTCTGCTTAAATATATGTGTGTGTACATTTACCATGAACTGTATGCCCAGCATAGAAAGTTTCTGTGGTGCTTGGCAAAATTGGAAGTTACTCAGAGAATTATATCATGGGAAACATCAGGCAACCACAATAATGAGGAAGGTTGTCATCCTTGCCTGTAACAAAACATGTGGGTGGAGAGCATCATGCTCTGGCAGATTTTCTGATTCACATCTGCAACCACATGCTTTAGCCAGGAGCTAGTGAGAAAGGGTAAATTGGGGAAAGAAGAATATGTAGAAGACCTTTACTCCTTAGAAAACATGTATTACTGTAAGAAACAGGCATGGGCATGCAACTTGTCTTCCAAGAAGAAACATTTTTCCTGTGTCAGAACAGTGACCTGACACAAAGATCTCTGAAGTGGGAGCAAATAAGGTGAAACATTTGGTTTTGTCCATTCAGTGTTCCTTATGCCTTTCCCAGCTAGTCCTGTGGCACAGAACTGGCTAAAGAGCCCTTGTACTAACTGAGAGGATGCAGAGGCTTTAGCTCAGCTGCCTGCATGATGGCAAAAAAATTGATCTGTCAAGATGATGTTATAGTTTATGGTTATTTGTAAAGTCTGAAGTCTGTTAGCTGCTTACAGTTTAGACAAAAACGTCGTTAGGCTTTTATTGACATACACAGAAATGGTGAGACACCGAGTCATGTATAACAGAATGCTCCTACTCCAATAACACAGGCAAGTGTTACATTGCTCAAGAGTCTCCAGGCTGGACTGCATCATTTCTAGACACTATCCTACTGAACTTCCCCAAGTGGGAGTGCCAAAAGGTGAACCTAGTTACAGCAATCCTTTCTGGTTTGACTGGTCTTTTGGGGGAGATTTTGGGAACTTCAGGCATTCTTCCTCAACACATGAAGCATGAAAGCTGTGTTTTATTGTATATACCAAAGTTATATATTAGCTTAAAAACAGCTTTTCTGAACATTTAAGTTCTTATGAGTTCTGCTATTAAAAATAAATAAATTAATAAATAAAGTCTCTTCTACACATAGAAGATAATGGAAAAGCTACATATACTCACTTCATTTGGCAGCTGCTGTCAGAGACATGCTATATAGACTGAGATGCACACACAACGGTCTTTGAATAAGTAACATCTGCAATGTTATATTCAGTCTGATTAAGGAATAGAAAGGCATTAGATCTTCTGAGCCCTCGAATGCTGTTCTGCAATTATGTCACAACTGATCTTTATTGTTTCTGCTGATTATTTATCTCATTTCCTCATGATTGTCTTAAGTTGGCTCCTTTATAAATTATGTCTTGGAATTAACAAGAGTCATTAATTATCCTTACAGAAGGCTTGTGTCTGCAGAGTGAGATGTTGCATTTGCAAGTTCTGCTTTATCCAACTTTTTTTAAATGATTTGCTGCTGCCATTTCTGTGCAAGCTTCAGGGGTGATCCAGAAGCTAGTGCTTTTGTCAATAATACGTCAGAATTTGTTGTGTGCAATGCTGAGGTTTGCAGACAGGCCACTAAAAGCAAACCATTTAAAATGCAAATGTTGTCAGAAACAAGAAGAAAGTTATTCTAGACCCAACAATCTGAACTACAAACTCAATGCCTCTTCAAGAGAAATGAATGAATATTGCACAGAACTGAATCTAGTTAAGATGAAAAGATCATCACTAAATTCTGAAGTATGAATCTACTGGGAGCAGCATAAGAGTGTTTGCAATGTACATTCTTCCTCACTACCATTTTATAAATCCTGTCTCAAGCAGAATCTGACAGAACAGGTAGGTTTAGTATCATGTGCCTTGCACAAAAGCTCCTCTGCATACTAAAGCCGGTCTTAAAAAGGTAACAGGAGCTCCAGAAGTATCCCAAGCCCTAGCAGTTCATGAAGAAGCTGGTATTAAGCACCAGGGCTTTCTCCAAGAGCAAGGAGGAGCAGATACACATGGGGATCCGTCCCTTCCTGCAGAGTAGTCTGCATCCTGGGACAGGGCTGCTGTGCAGCTGTCTGTGAAGGGGCCAAATGGATCACACCATACCTCTACCCATGTGTAAGGGTTTCCTTTAAAAAAAAAAAAAAAAAAAAAAAAAACAATTAAAGAGTTGTGTACAGGCTAGTCTCTGAAGCCATTTGGGATACATACTTGCTAGACCTTGCTCCCTAGATCCTCTTTGCACTAGTGACTGGAGCCTGGCAGCAGCTGAATAAAATATTTCTGGGCTTAGGCAATTGCAGAACAGAGCTTTGCTCGGGGAGCAGTACCTTGGCTCTGCTAGAGTTAAGCCTGAGCTACCTCTATTGGCATACATAGAAGCCTAGTGTAAGGGGCAGAAGGGATTATGAAAATCATAACACTGGAAATTTTACATTAGAAAGAAGCAGTAGTATGCTCTTACCTGCAATATTGTAACTGAATGCAAAACTAATGAATGGCTAGAAATACAGAAAGGTTTTCTTAATATAGATTTAAAGATTAATACAAGGAGAATTTGATGTGTTGTGCAAAGTAGCGGGATGAAGAGCCACGCAAAAGACATATCTTTTAAAGAAAGAAATTCTGTTTAGCAGAGAATACCTCCTTGTTGAAATGATTGACCCATTAAGTCATCAGGCTGTGCAGTAAAGCCAAATCACATGAATGTTAACAGACTAACAGACTAAACAAAACTATCTGTGACAAAATAAAGGATAACTAGGCCACCACAACTTTAATGTGAGAGACAAATTCGAAGTTGCAAAGGTATTTGAAACACAGCAGAAACCATGTTTTCCTAATCCAAGTATCTAATAAGTGCTGAAAGAATGAAGCGTACAATTGAAAACACATGCCCAAACCGAATGTGAGGCTGCAAGGGGAAGCACGTTGTAGGGACCAGGGTTGTTTGCAATAACCCTGGAGAGATTTGACACAATGCAACGGTGTTGGCACTGCTCTCCAATAGCAAAATGCACATGTGAAAATGCAGCTGGAAGATGAAGCTCTGCTAATGAAACAAAGGTTTTACTAAGTCTCTTAATTAAATCTACACTGTTAGATTCTATAGCAGATTGGCTTCTGACACTGGAAAGAAATGGATAAAAAGTGAATTCCAAATAGATACTGGAGCTGAATACAACATAATCACAGCAAGTACTGTGCCCAAGGTTAAAATTCAGAGCTCTGCACATTTCACATAGCAACATCAAAATGAGTTCATTTGGCAAAGCCGTTCTGGCCTGTCTGCTAACAGATAGAAGAGTTTGAAATTGTGGAATAAAAAGTCCCAAGCGTGCTTGATTGAAGAGCAGGCTGCAAATGCAGATGATCAAACTGAGTAGATAACCTATCTATGCAATTGAATTCTAGACTTCCTTTCAAAGAATACCACAAGACATTGAAGAACACAGGGCATATTAAAGGCATGTAGAAAGTCTTATAATACTGAGACAGTTTCAAAGAGCATGGAAAAAAAATCAGCATACCAAAGTTAAAATGAATAGTTGCTCCCAGGCAGAACCATTGAAAAAATAATGTAAGATGCAACCAACAAAAATGAGAAGATGGCCACACAACTAATTGTCATCAAAAGCATTTTTGTTTGTCTGCTTTATTAGGGAAGAATAAGTCCTGTTAAAAGGATCTGCTCTTTTTTCTTTCTTTCTTTCTTTCTTTTTTTTTTTTTTTTTTTAATGATAGTATATTTGGTTGGCAAAGATATCTGCATTTCTTTAGCAGACTCAGAATAATGTCTTTTGATTTAATCCAGATTCTAATGTCAAATTATAATACTATTTAAATGTAACACATATTAGGTAGAAAACCAGGTAACTAATAGATCAGCAAAGGAGACAGTCCTGACCTAAAGGGAAAACTATCACAGATCATCCAGCAGTTTTCCTATGGATCACCACTGCTCATTAATTTTATCAATATTTTGAGGGGGGGAGAAATGCTGGAAAAGAATGCAAATATCTTTGAACATAAACAAATTTTAAGGACATATCACTTTGACTAAATTTCCTGGATCAAGTGGTAAATGGCCCCACATGTTGTATTGCATTTGATTTTGTCACAGAATGTGGATGTGGGACAGCCTGTTTTTGCAAAGTTTTAAACCTCTGAAGGAGTAAAATAAAATCACCAACCATGAATTCCCAAAGTGATGTTGTAGCTCATAGGAGTAATTCAAATGGAGGTAGCAAGTATAGAGATATTTTTAACTGTATTTAGCATAAGTCTATTAACAGAATACAATCTTCACTTTGTAAAGAATATAGATAAATTGGGAAAAGATTCAGAAAAGTGCTAGAAAAAGTATTCAGAGTCAAAAATTTAATTTAAGATTTGCTTTAATGCATCCATATGCCATCACTTCTATTTTGTCATTGATAAGCATTGCACTAAAGGTCTCCATGATGGCACAGAATAACATGACATTACTTAAAGCTTTGGGGAATGTGAAAGCTGCCAGAAATGGACTGAAGTGAAATAAACTGAGATCAACAAGTCCCTTAGCTGTTGGCACAGGATCACACAGAGATGTAGCAATCCTTTGCTAAACCAAATGTCTAGTGCCATAAGCTTTCCAAAGCATGGGCTTAAATGACTTGCAGAGCTTTTTTAAAAAATAAATAAATAAATAAATAAATAAAATATTAAAAAAAAAAAAAAAAGAAAGAAAGAAAGAAAAATAACATGTAGGTATCTTTGTCAAGTTGCAAACAGCCAATATTACAAGAAAGTCACCAAAATGGTTAAGTTAAAAAACAAGAGTTAATGGAGTTAATGCACTGTGTAAGCAGAAATGATTGTGAAATCATCCTGGAAGTGTCCACTCTGACACTCACTGCAACTAATGGCAGAGGGTTAAAGGAAGACTTTGGGGATTTGAGAAAAAAAAAAAAAAAAAAAAAAAAGAGGAAAGTCTAGATGACTGCCCATACAAATCTTTTAGAGAGCCTTCCTCACTTACATATTGTAAAAAGCAGAAAACATTAAGTGAACTCAGGACTTTGTGTCTGGTATGAAACTGAACATTTGTTTTGGTGGAAGAGTAGGACATGCACTAGTAGGAGAGAGGCTGTATGAATACTGTGTCTCGTTCATGGGTAAGGGAGTGGCTGGAAAGCAGCTAGAACAGCAGGAGGACATTAGTACAGTGACCCCAGGGAAGACAGCTGAAGATACAGACATGTTTCCAGCTGCAAATATGGTATAATAAACAACAAACTTTGAGCCAATGTAACAAAGAATGTGAAGAAAATGAATGTTTTGGATTCCTCTACATCAGTGGAAGGGTGTGTGGGTAAAACAGGCACGGAGCAGGAAATTCTTACTGGGGAAAAGATACAGTCAACATCACTAGAACCTGATGGGATGAGTCATGTGAACGGAGCACCACATTCAGATTATAATCTGGATAAGCAGATAGAGTAGGTAAAAGCAGTGGAAGGAGGGAGGACCTGTTGGTAAATATAACTCACAACTAAATGCATATGGATTGATGTACTAACTAACAAAGACCAGGAATGCTGACAGAGGTGTGTCGCAAACTGCCGAATCAAACCCAAGAATGGGATGAATTACCTCTTAAATATTTGTCTGCAATATCTAGGAATAAAAATAGTAGCATCTGGACAAACTCAGTACAGCACATGTGCTACTTTTTCTTATGCAGCTAGCAGTAAACCATTACTGGTAGTTTCTAAAAATCATAGATAATACTCCAACTTGAAAGGCATGTTGTCCAGCATGGAAAAAGCTATTTTTTGGACCTTGTTTTGATGAATTAATTTTTAGACTGGAAACTGGTGGGTGGCTAGAGACCGGAAATTACATTGAATATGAGCAATTCTGAGCAATATCTACATGGAGGGCAGATTTTTAAGTACAGAACAGTCCTGGAAGAGAAGGAAATGATGGCAAATAAGTTAAGTGAAAAGATCACCGGACAGCATGCAGAGAGACCTGCAATAGATTGCAATTAACATACATTAAAAATTTTTAAATGTAGGAAGTTGATAAAGGAAGCTAAAGACAACAGGAAAAATGCAAAGGTAATATGCATAAGAACAGTAAGAAAAAGTTCTAAAGTATGCAAAAAAGAGAAGAAATCCTCTCAACTGACACTAGCTGGAAGTTTTAACCTGTGTTTGGAAAACACGCCAATGTAATTGGAACAAAAGAGGAAGGTTAAGTACTTTTGATAAGGTCATTAGCTGAAGAGGATATCAAACAATGCCTAACAGGATTGAGATACAGGAGGTTTTAAAGCAGTGACTGAGAACTCTGAGGTTTATTTTGCAAGACATCTTGGAACTGGTGAAATTCCAAAAGAGATAAAGTTGTGCTTCTATTAAAAAGGAAAGAAGGAGGTGACCCAGTAACTGTGGGCTGATTTGCATTACACCAATATAAAAGACAGTAAAAGCAAAACTGACATGAGATTAATTTCATAAAGAATTCAGGAAAGAAATACAAATGATGTCAATCAATATAGTTTTATGAAAAATAGGTCTTGGCATTGCACATTTGATTTATTTTGATGAGATTATGGGTTTAGTTTATAAATGCCTCAGCCTAGGCTTTTGTAAGGAAATTACCACACAACTTTCTAATCTTGGTTTATTATATGTTATCACTGTATTGTACAGTGTCCCAAATCAGTAGATTTGTCAAGCAACCTAAGCACTGTCTGATTTAAAGATCACCAAGAAGAATTGACAATAGAGAAATTATCATGAAATTTGACTACTGCTAGCAAGATTCTACAGTGGTGGGATCAGCACTACTGACTGGTTTAATCAGGTAGTCAGAAGTAAGTACATGACTGATGTTGATCAAATTTGTGTCAAGGATTTGTGTATGTGGCACCTGCACACCTATGTAGCCTTTATTTTGTCTATGAAGAGATGACAGTGCACAGAGCAGAGCTATCAGGGGGTTATGACCCTTTTTTTTTCCTTTAGTAAATCTGTCCTAGGTAGCAGGACAGCCCCACAGCTAAGGTGCATAAATGTCACAGAGAAATTTTGCCTGGCAAAAAAAATAGACTCTAAATATTGTAAAACGTAAAATAAGACATTTAGGAACAAAGGATGAAAGCTATCCTTACAGACTGGGGAACATGTCCTAGAAGAGAGAGACAGAGAAAAGAAAGATCATAATGGAGAAATGTGTGAACATGAGGTCCCACTGCAGTGCTGCAGAACTGCTTCCAGGCTAGTGCAATTCTTGGCTGCCTGTACAGGAAATGTTAAATAGAAGATGAAACGTGAATGACAGACCACTGCTGGAACAAATGCTAAATACCCTCATACATGCTTTTAAAAAGGAGACTGTAAAATGGGAGATAGTGTAGGAGAAAGGCTCACTCAAAGCTCAATAACTGGAGAAAGTGCCTCACACTGACAGATCACTCAAATTTAGTTTGCTTAGGTTGTCAGAGTGAAGACAGAGAGGTACTTTAATACAGTATGCAAAGCCCTTTCATGGAAAATCCTGGGAAATAAAAGTTCAGTAATTTAGCTGAGCAGAACAGAAGGATAAATTGCTGAACATCTTTTATTAGAAATAAGCTAACTGGAGAATTTTTCTTTTCTGGACTTTTCTGTTTGTTTTTACCAGTGAGAGTGAATCGTGGTTGGCATATGCTACTAAGATTCTCCATGTGCTAGTATGTCAGGTCACATCAGGCACCTGTTTTGAAAGTCTTTTGCTGTTAAATGCATCACAATAAATAACTGGGAGGAAATGTAACAGTTTCAGATGTACAGATAAAGCTGTAGGCTTTTCTAGAGTTAAACTAGCAATTTATAAAACAAAAATTTAATGAGTCTGGGAAATAACAACTTGGAGACTTATTTAAAAAAAAAAAAAAAAAAAAAAAAAAAACAGTATGAGGGGGGTAACAGCAACTCTTGAATTTCTACTGGTATGGAAGATTACAGTAAACATGATTTAAGTAGCATCCCTTACTGGAGGGGTGGTTATGCCAAACTGAAATGACATGCATACAGATGCTCAACTTTAGAACTGCTTTTCAAGAAGACGCTGTTGTGAGAATTATGCTCATGTATAAAAAGTGATTGGATCTATTAGGGTAGAGGTTTTTGCCCTTTGTGGACTTACGTAGCAGTATGTGTCTTATGTATGGTGTTGCCATGTCACCATGAAACCACATATGTAGAAAATGTCACCCTAACTGTCAACCTGGGAATCAAGAATTATAAAACAGATCTAAGAGTATCTTTTGTTTGGCTAAGAAGGGAAGTTGGTGCTGAAGACAAAGTATCTGGGTAAAAACTTTGCATAAGATATAGGAATTGTACAAGCATCTGGATGTGCTAAAATTGCATGATGTGGCTGATCATCACTTACTCCAAATCTCAGGTAACTGTCCCAGTGTGGGTTAAAACTGTGATTTGGGTTTGTACCGGGAATACTGGGCTGGCGAATGCCATCCAGGATGAATGTCAGGGATATCAGCACTGGGAACCAAGCACAGCATCACTGTCTCTGATTCCCATACATGGACCTGCAGATTCCACACCAAACTCCCACTGTGAACGTGAATGTGAAGCATCATTAGAAAATGGAAGTCTTGTTGCCTGTATTCCAATTCATCTTGCACTATTAGCCTAGAAATGCTTAGCCACAGTCCTTGGTTTACAAGTTGCCAGCTGGAAGATTATATTACAAAAATCAGTAGGTGTGTCAGAGACATGGGTATAGACTGCTGTATTGACATCAAGAGTAGGGAACTGTAATTGGTGATGCTACTGCCTTTTTTCATGGAGGATCTCATGTCATAATCTGAAGTTAGATTAGATAAATCAGCTAAAAAGATGCAAGAGTAACTGCCTTGTTATCAGCAATGATTTGGTTGCTCATTACTGCAGTACAGTTCTGTTGTAAAATCCTGCCTTTGTGACCCAAATGACATGCGGGCTTTCCAGTGGAAAGCTCTGAGTGCCAAAACGGAGGGAGAGGGGTGTTCTTGTATCTTGTGAGCAAGCATTAATGGGCAATAATACACTGCTCAGGACTGAGAACAGCTGAGACACTTGGGCTTGTCCACTCATCCAAATCCGCATTGCCACTGAACCAGGAATGTGTTAGGACTATCATTTGGAGCTAAACCAACTCCCGTCATCTGGCTGAGCACTCTCCTGACTCTGGAATGGATCCCAATCCACATTTCAGCTGGCTACAAGGGGAGTATAAACATTGACAAAGCTAGGTTTTTCCTCTCTTCTTCTTTTTCTTTTTCTTTTTCTTTTTCTTTTTCTTTCCTTTTCTTTATGATCTTCAACTTATTTTGTAGTTGTCAGAGGAGGCAAGTCTGTGCTCGTTTCTAGATGAAGGTTTAGTAAACCAGACCTTTCAGTTTTGGATTAAATTTTACTTCAGGTCAGGTCATTTGTGGAAAGTGGTTTTGGGACCTATGACTCAATGTCTCCACATTAGAGAAAAACCCTCCCTAAAGTACACAGGCTTGAGTAAATGTTAGAATAATTGTAATTCATTCCCAGGAGTGATTCACAGTCTATGGGAGTACAAGGCCACACATTAATTGTGGGGATCTCATAATAGTAGTTACTTTATTTGCTCTGCAGTTCATCTTGGATCCTGCAGTGAAATAGCAGTAAGCAAACCTCTCCTAAGGAAGCAAAAATGTATTTGGGGGATTAGTTAGGAACTTCAGGATCTGATTACAGGTAACCAAAATGGGAAGTAAAAAAAAAAAGGGTTTTAATAAAAATTTAGCAGGGTGAAATAAAGCTGTTGGCAGAACTGGCTGAAGAGACAGAGTCTTTCTTCCTGGATAAGAAACTGAGCGCACACACCTTGGTGCAAACTGGGGTCTCTCCATGCGGTAGGCAAGAGCCATTTTCAGGCTGTGATTTTTGGTAGCACTGTATGACACATGTCTAGGTCTTAGTTTCTGGGGACCAGCTGTAAAAGATGCCCCTAAAGTAACATTATACTGCTGTTGGAAAGAAATGTGGGAAACAAAAATGTTGAAAAAGTGAATGCAGAAGAGCAAATAAAAGAGTTCCATTTACAATCATCGACCAGAGATGTTTTCCCACAGAAAGTCAGTTGGCTGTGTCGAGGTGTACCCAGGTATTAGGGATTGGCGGCTCTAGAGGCAGCCTCGGGCTGAATACCTTCCCCAGAGACGACTCCATTAACATCGGTTTAGACAAGTCAGCCAAATTTTGCCAAATTTATTTCTTTATTAATGAAAAGTCTCATCTTCCTCTGCCTTCAGGTGATTTTTTTCTTAAAGTGTTTTATGGCTATCCGGGGGAAAAATAAAAATAATTTAAAAAAAAAAAAAAAAAGAGAGAGAGAGAAAGAAAAGAAAATCAGAGTTGCATCAAGGTGAGCTTACAGTGACAGCTGTCGTTTATTCCTCTTTTTTTTTCCCTAGCACGCCCCTTTTGAGGGTTCTTGTCAAGAACGAACTCCTCCCCTCCCCCCGTTTCTCTCTGTTTCAGAGCGACTTCTGATCTCAGAAATGTATTTTATACGTTTGATGGATGAAGCGATCAATTTCTTTTTCGACCGAGCGTTTTTGGTTTGGAATAAATTGGCAGTGCTTTTTCCTCCCTGCCTGTTTGTGTATTTGTTTTGTTTCCTCCTCCCCCAAGGTAAATCTAGAGCGCTCTAATGGGATCTATACATACAGTACGTGGCATTTAACTAAAACGTTTTATCAAGCATCTTTAAATCTGCAGTCAGCCTCATTTAACCTCTAAAATTACGCTCAACAGACGACCTTCATTAGCCAAATTGGAAGGAACGTGCGGTATGTTTTAAACAGCGCTGATCAACCTCCCCCCCCCTGCTCCGGAGCTAAAGGAGGGGGGCAGCTACAGCCGCTCCCCTTCCCTGCCTGGGCACCCCGTGTCCGTGGGCACCCCGTGTCTCTTGGCACACCGTGTCCGTGGGCACCCAGCCCCGTGGGAAGGTTTGCAAGCGGCCGATGGGCTGCTCGGGGGGGTGCAGGATCCATGCCCCCCAGCCGGGTTATCTATTTGTTGCCTTGCAGGCGGGCAGGGCTTGCTGAGAGAGCGCTTGCCGTCCCCGCTCCCGGGTTGCCAGTCCCAGAGGACACCAATTAAAGGCACTAATTGGACAGCAATACATCAAAGTCCGCTGCTGAGATTGGCTCCTCGGAGCTTCAGGGGTCCTGCCGGCAGGCTTTTGTTTTAGACACCAGCGCTGCTTCGGGCTCCCGTGTCGGGAGCAGGGACACGGACACACGTGCCCATCCCCGTGCCCAAAATCCAGGCGGTGCCCACGGGTGGGTGCGCCCCAAACCCCCCAGCCTTTCACCAGCCCCCAGCTTTGAGACGAGGTGCGGGAAAACCACACCCCCGGGGCTCCCCGGCAGGACGTGTCACATCCCCCCTTGCACCCTCCCACCCGGGACCCCCACCTCTCCTTGGGCAGCGCGACCACCCCTCTGTGCGACCAAATTTAGGAGGCTGCTGCAGCAATCAAACGGGGCCGGGGGACCCACGGTGCCCACGCGTGGCGGAGGTTCCCACGCACAGGCTCCCGGGGAAAAGAGGCATGGGGTCGGGTGCTGCCCTCACCTAGGCACCCCTTCGTGCTGCCTTCCCTTTGGCTGAGCTTTTTGGGGCAGCAGGTGTTTCTCCGAGCCTGGGCAGGAGCCCGAAGCGGCCCTTCCAGGCAACGCCTGGGGGGCGAGGGGTTTTAGGGCCGCCTGTAAATAGGGCTGTGCTCGGAGAAGGGGCACCGACGAGTAAAGCCGTCCTCCTCCCTGCTTGCCAGGTCCCCTTCGAGAAGCGCAGCATCCCTCCCGACTTCCCCAAACGGCCTGCTTCAACTTCACAGCAAAAAAACGCCGGTCCACGCCGCCACCGGGGCTGGCATCCCGGGGCTGGCTGAAGGCTGCTCCCCACCAAGGGCTGGGGGCACCTACGGCAGGCATCGCCCTCGGGGGGGTCCGGGGGGACCCTGAGGGATGGGTTCTCCTCGGAGCTGCCGACCGACGCGGCTGTAGGGGGACCGGGGCAATTGTCCCCTTGTCGCCCTACCTGCAGTGCCCTCCCTCCCCCCGAGCAGGGAAGGATGTGTCGGGAGAGCGAGGAGGCATTTGATCATTTACTGCCCACGGAGGCATTTGTTTTTCATTTTGCGAACGCTTCCCTTTAACTAATTGTTCCTGTTAAGAGCGTATACCTTTCACAGGGCTTCGCCGTGCTATAAATAATCTCGATGAAGATGCAAGGATATGACTTTCACAAGATTGGACAATTGATTAAAACTGTGACCTGCAATTGCGAATAATCTTGGAAGGCTATTTAAACAGATGAAGGCCTAAATTGTCTTGCTTGTATCTGAATTAATTTCTCATTCATCATCATTATGGAGTGATTGGTTCTATTCAGGCTCTGCAGCCTGCTGGAACGAAACTGGATTTAAATGAGACTGTAACACAATTTAAATGCTCTCCAGCTTTAACGAGGCCAATCGAGCAGCTGCAATAAATACAAATATTTTTCTAAACAGCCTTGTTTTAAATAATTACTTAATACTTTCATGTGATGTTCTTAAGTGGCAATTTCTGTCTCTCAAGAAGTCCCAGTCACTTCTTCGCAGAGAGGGCAGCGGGGAAAATCGCTTTGCCCGTTTGCTTTGTGTGTACATATATGTACATGAAATACACCGATGGTGATTCTTTAAAATGTTGTGTGTGGGGGGGTTGTTTGTTTATTTTTTTTAATTATTTTTTATTTTTTTTAATATTAGAGTAAACCTGAGCTTTGTGCCTGGTTGTAGGCATACTCAGTTTAAATGATTAAAAAAAGGGGGGGGAGGTGTCTTATGGTGATTTATTTGTTGTTTTGTTTGTTTGTTTGTTTGAAGTGAGAGAGAGAGAAGAAAAAAGTTGGCAAAGACAGGGACCTGCCCTAACCATGGTCTGCCCGAACCGCAGCCCTTCGCGGGACCCTCCCCGCACTCGCCCCGCGCTCAGCACTCGGGTGCGGAGCGGGACGCGACCCTTGCAAAAGACACAGCAAGGCGAGCTGCAGGGAGCGGGCAACAAACGGGGGGCTCGGGGGTGAAGGATCTGGGAGCCGCTTCCCTCCCCCGTACACCCGTGCAGGAACCTGATGCGCCTGGATGAAGCCATTCGTGCTGTAGAGACTCCAAGTCGTCCTGGCGGTGGCTTTACCCCCGGGTGACGCTATTGTAAGGGGCAGGACAGCGGGCCTTGGGGTGCCATATGGCAGAGAGTGTTTTCAGGGGCTAAACTCGGTAGTAAAATTAAGTAGGCAGGCGAGCGGGAGAATAATAGGAAACAAAAGGATCCTGGAGATATACAAGCCAAAAGCTAAAGGAGCCGCACGCCTTGCTGCAGGTGCTGGAAAACGACCTAACAACCGAGCAGAAAATGTGAAATATGGAGAGCCGATTTTCTAATGATTTGGGCGCTGGAGTAAAGAATCGTGCTGGGAAAGCAGATCCGATCCAGTTTAATCATACAGCCTTAATAAAAACGTATAGCCTGAGACGGGGAAGTAAGCGGTAGTCTCGGCGCTATCTCACTTAATGGCACAGAAGGTGACATAAAGCACAACAAAGATGGTCTGAGTAGAGCCGAAAAGGGCTGAGTGATTTGATGGTAACGGAGCAATTTAATGCGCGAGTTACAACACCGCTCCCCGGGATCGTTTAGGCTTAACCCGTTCTCTAGAGCTCATCTTCTTCCTCTTCTGGTCCTTTTTTTATTAGTATTATTATTATTCAGTTGTTTAAAATGAGCATTATCCCAAACATATGCAGTGCAATCAGCTCGGTCACACTTACAAGAACACGCTTTAATAAGGCAATCAATCAAACGCTAACAAGGCGGGGAAGGCCTTTTGGAGCTCAACCGGGCTGGCTGCGAAGAGGAGCCCAGGCGGCACACGGGGTACCCCGAGCCCCCCGGGGTGGGAGCATCCCGGGGGGCTGCGCCCGGCCGCCACCGCCCAGCGCCCTCCGAGGGGCTCGGCCCCGGCCAGGGACAGGCGAGGGGGACCCGAGGGGACCCAGGCAGAGCCCTTGTGCATCGGGTGCCCCGTGTCGTGTCCCCCCCCCTCGGCCATGGCCCACGCGTGCCCGGAGCCGGCGCCCTGCGTGGGGCCGCGGACATCCCCGCCGGCGGCGAAGGCGTTAACGGCAGCGGCCCCACGCAGCAAAAGGAAAATTTCATTATGAAGTAATGAGTAATTCCTCCCGGCGAGATGTATTGTTATATCTTCCACTTCAATTTAGGAGCACAGCGGCTCAATTACCTAGAAAATACAGTCAATTAAAGGCTGCTGATTGGACACGAGGACGGATCATCGATCTTGTACTTTCCAATATCGCTCCAGACACCTCATTTTCCCTCCCCTATTAACTGAAAATACTCTCGGCATTACTGCGACCCGGAGCCCATTTACCTGTCGCAGGCAATCTCTGCCGTGCGCCCGAAGGCACCGCCAGCCCGGGCTGCGGGCAGGAGGGCTGCAGCCGCCGCCTCGCACGCCCATCTCACATATATATATATGGATAAACGTATATCTGCGTGGATCTCTCCCTATACAGCCCTGCGCCCTAGCCCATAGCGTTTTGCAGCCCGGGGCATTTGGCGAAGAAACGCCGCGGTCCTTACTCCCGCCGCCCCGCTGCCCTGGGCAGCAGCCTTGGCCGGATCCTGCCCTGCGACCCCAGCAGGTGCTTTCGGGGATGGAGGCAGTGCCACCTTGGAGCCCCTGCTTTTACCCCGCAGCATCCAGCTGCTCCCCACCTCTCCAAAGCCGCCTTTCCACGGCGACGCCAGGGGGGCTGTATCGGGCAGTCGTTGCTTAGCTCCTGTTTTACCGGGCTGCTTCTTCTCGTGCCTGCTAAAAGATAAAGTAAAGGGGGAAAAGGCGCCTGCAAAGCCAGGATTTTGTTTAGCTCTGCCCTTGGACTCTGTTTACAATTGTTATTTCCGGGGGTGGGGGGAGGAGAGTCTGTTTGTGAGTGTCCAAAAAGGGCCATCAGTTTCCA
Organism: Aythya marila; assembly: GCF_965140915.1. NCBI lineage: Eukaryota > Metazoa > Chordata > Aves > Anseriformes > Anatidae > Aythya > Aythya marila. The sequence continues at coordinate 35,783,090 of NC_139043.1, read as the reverse complement.
TGTCCATGAGGACATCTCCTTCAGAGAGGGAGGAACAATCTGCCCTTAATGATTTAAAGATGGTGACTTTGGATCCGTTTTTAAAAAAAGCTCTAATAAACAAATTTTGATTGGAAAAATGTATCCTGGCACGCCCGCGTCTCTTCCCCGCTTTCCATCCGCTGCAGGGAAACGCTGCTCTTTGCTCCCTGTCCTAAGGACAAAAAGTCTCTAGTGTGACAATAAACCACAGGGTCCTCAGCAATTTAACACAAAGTAGATAGCGGAGGTGTCAACACGTCTTTGTTCTGTCCAGCATTTATTTTCCTGCTTGTTGAACTGTAACTATTAGAAACTGCACGAAGGTGAAATTCGGCTTAAGCAACACTTTTACTCTTTTTTTTTTTTTTCTTCTTAAACAAGCACAATAAAAATGTGGGTGATATGTTGTTAAAATGTGTCTGTTATTATAGTTGTTGGTGGTGTTATTGTTGCTGTTAGTGTATCTTATTCCAACACGGTAACAAATTATGGGGGTGTAGTCTTTGGGCTATTTAAAAATAGAATCAAACAATTTCGGGTTTGGAAGAAACTGCCACCCAGTCCGGTGTCCGTGTTTGTTTTTTAAATTTTAGGCTGATAGAAATCCAAGCAAAAGCACTGATGCTACCTCCTTCCGAAATACCTGAAGGGGAAGGCGGGGGGCGGAGGGCTTTGTGAAAGAAATCCTCCTCAAGAAGGAAGAGAGACCAGTGTGAAGGACACATACAAATGCAAAGAGTAGGGGTGGGGAAGGACACACAAAACCCAACACTCGAATTAAATAAAAATTATTAAAAAAAAAGAAGAAAAAAAAAAGGCAGCAAAGAAAAGCCAATGAGAGAACTGAAGGCTGAAGTACAAAGGAAGGGAAATCGCCTTTGCTCCAATTTACAGACTAGTGATTGTCTGAAGGAGTTCTGCTCCCTGTCACCTAATCTCTTCCCTTGGCGGCTTGTTAGCGTTTGGCACGGGGTCTCTGCTCACAGAGCATTATACATTCGATATTCAAAAACCCTCCTTACATATACATCACTTGCTAATTTCATCGGTGTGTGCACATTTCAGCGACTGATAATAGGACATTGTTATTTAAAGGACAAATAGCTCTGACCCATGAAGAAGCGGGAGCTCGTATTTTTCCCTGCCAATTCTAGTCTGCCTCTTAAAAACAAAAGTTGGGATGAAAGAGGAGATGTACTGCTGGATTTCTGCTCAAAACGAAGGAGGAGACAAGGGAGAGTAAAGAATGCAATTAAACCACGATAGCAATGTACAGAATGTCCGTTTTTTCTTTATGGTAAAGCATTGTTTTTTCGCTATAGAAATAACTGGATAATACTGTTGAGTTGCAATCCTGAAACCTTTTGGTTTTGCTCTTTGCTCGTTGTTTTTATTTTCTGAACACTCTGAGAGATTACATCTTTGCTTTCTTCATGCGCACAAGCCATTTCGTTATCAAGACAATGTTTCTTTCAAGTATTTCAGATTTTCCTTCTCAATCTCGTAGGTTTGTGCATAAGGTTTGTTGCCGTGACCTGCAGAAGTCCCAGCCCCCGATAGGAAGTCCGTCAATTGAAAAGAAAGTCCCAGCTCATTTCTTAGTTACTGAAATGTGTTTCATTCGGCTTGGTGTTGTTTCTCTTCCGTGCCTAAAATCCTTCTTTGAGATAAATCACTAGCCGTTTCTTTTCTTCTTCCCCACCCCACCCCTTGGAATGTAAATCCTTTCAAGACCGAGCTATTTTTTAGTCTTTTTTTTTTTTTTTTCTTTCCATAGGTGTCCACTTCTGGGGAGAGAACACGATTAAATAAGCATCGGATGTAGGTACATTAAGTCGCAGCGCGCCCAGGAAAGGGGCGAATTTTTAACAACCCTGAGACGAAGGCTTATCTTGTTAAAGGTACTTCTTCCCGCTGGTCCATGGAAACCGAGGTCGCTTTGCTCAGCACAGAGGGCGTGAAAGTGAGGAAAGAGTCAGTCCTGGTCGTGGCCGAACAGGTAAAGTCTGAGCCGGAGGGTCTCTGTGCCAGCCCGTTGGACTGGCTGCCGTGGCAAGCCAGGCAGGAGCAGGGGTTGCCCCCGGCGCTGCTGAGTCCATGGCTCGGGGCAGGGTAGAGAGAGGGGTGCCTGAAGGCGCAGAGCAGTTCTGGTCTCGGGTAGGGGTGCGAGAGCACCCGAAAGGTGTCCAGCGGCCTCAGGGGGGTGCTGAACGGGGTGGCGGCGGAGGCCGAGGTGGCACCGATGCCCATGTGGGAGTAGTAGGGCAGGGGCAGGTGGGACGGGAAGGGGTAGGGCAGGTTGCCCGTGGCCGCCGCGTGGCTCATCATGTAGGTGTAAAACGCCGGGTCCGCCGGGTGCGGCCAGGTCATGGCCAGGCGCTGCCGCTTGTCCTTCATCCTGCGGTTCTGGAACCACACCTGCCGAGAGAGGGGAGGCCACAGCCGTCACCCGCAGCCCCCGCACCCGCAGAGCCCCCGCCGAGAGGCACCGTCCCCCCGGCGGGGGGACCCTTCCTGCCCATGTACATCTGGGGACAGAGCCACCGAAGCAGCCCTTTGGGGTGCTGCTTTTCCTTCCCTCTCTCCCCCCCCCACTGCGGCTCTGCCGAGTGAACTCAGGGCAATCCCGACCCCTTTGCCTGCTCGCTACCGTCCTGCAGACGGGATTACCTGGGATTATTGGCGTGTTTTTTTTTTTTTTTTTTTTTTTTTTTATTATGATGGGATTTTATTTATGGACGAGGCAAAGCAGAGCGGGGAGGAACGAGAAACGGAGCCGCTGCTGGCTCCCTCTTCCCTCCCACAAGAGCCGAGGGAGTTTTGGACTGGCCTGAAGGGAGGATTAAAAATAATCTGGCAGGGAGAGGCCGGATTAGCGGTGCTGGCTGGGATGGCTCCGGGAGCCGCGTCCCCTCTCCCGCATTGCTGCAGGGTGCGGGCAGGGCCAGGAAAGGGGCGGGAGCGGAGCGGGGAGGGGAGAGTGTGGGGGGGAAAGAGATGAGGGAGGGTTGTGCTGGCGAAGTGCTTCCCCGAGTTTTGCAAGGAAGTTTGGCCGTATAGATTTATATCGTGCTAATTGGAAACATGTCCGAGCTGCGTGTACCTTGATGGTGGTTTCTGGCAGATTTAGAGCAGCCGCCAGCTCGCATCTCCGGGGCCTGGACACGTAGTTCTCCCGGTAAAACTCCTTCTCCAGCCGGGCGATCTGCTCGCGGGTGAAGGCGGTGCGGTAGCGGCGCATCTGGTCGCTGGCGCTGCAGGCCAGCGAGCCCTGGGAGCCGCCGCTGCCTCCGCTGCCCTTGGGGTGATCCCCCCCGCCGCTGGGGCTGCCGGCCAGCGCCTCGGAGCACGGCCCTGCGTGGGGAGCCCGGAGCGGGGACACACGCTCGGAGGCGGGCGGACGAGGAGGGATGCTCCCCGCCCGCCTCCGCGTCGAGCTCCCTTCTCCCCCCGCACGCCTCCCCATTTTGCCTCTTTTCCTATCGCCCGCCCCGGTGTGGTGAGGATGCTAGGGAGACATCCCAGGGGGCAGGGAGAAGGGGATGAAGCACGAGTATAGGACTGAGCTGGTGTTCGTTCACCGTGGCTGGAAGGCTATCCCCACCTACTCCCCCAAAATAATAATAATTATAATACACCACCAACACACGCACACCCCTCCCTGGCAGTGCCCGCTAGGATGCCCCGCTTGCTCTCCGCACCGCCGCAGCATCCCCCGACCCCGAGCGGCTGGGAAAGGCAGGTGTGCCCATCGCGGGGCTCCGCCGCCCCTTCCTGCAGCCCAGCAAGGGGCCAGGAGCAGAGCAGCCGGCAGGCAGCGACCCTGCTCCCTCCTGGGGCGGGGGGAGGTCAGGCCTCGGGGACTCCTCGCTCAGCCTCCGAAGCCTGGGATATTTTCAACAAGCCTCTAAGGGACGGGAGAGGGCAGACAGCGCTCTCCGTGCTTCCCGGCTTCTTCTTGAAGTGATGGAGGAATGGGGAGGGGGGAAAAGCGGATTGTTGTAGGGCTGGGGAGGGGGGTGGGGGGGCTCAACCGGGATGGGAAGGTGGGAATGAGGAGTGGGGGCAGGGGAAAAAGGGGCCTGGCCGCTGCGTTTGCTTTCAAATGCAACTCTCCCTCATTGTGCCCGAGACCAAAGGCAATTAATTCATTGGGACCATTTCCGAGCTGGCGCCACCGAGACATAGAAGTGACAAGGTAATTTGGACCTCTCCTTTTTTTTTTTTTTTTTTTTTTTTTTTTTTTTTTTTAAACCCAACATGCAAACAAGGACTTCGCTGCCGCACTTCGGGCAGGCAGGAGTCGACGAGCGATTTTACGGTCTTTATGGGCGCTTCCGCACTCGCCCGGGCACATTTCACCCTGCAAAACCACAAACAGCTCTTGGCCAGAAAACCCGTTTGATCTTGCTCCCCCTCGCCCCCCCTCTTACCCCCTTCACACTCAAAACCCCGCCGGTGGGGAGGATCGGAAGGGATTTCCTGGAGCATGCACTGTCCAGACAGTGGGGAAGAATAAAATAAATAAATAAAAAAGGATCGGGAGTGGGGGGTCCTTGGCCAAAGGGGGTCCTGCAGAACAAGCTGCAGACCTGATGCATGAGCGCCGGGAAGCCTGGCTCCCCTCCAGGGACGCGGGGGCTGCCTGGTGTCGTGTCCTCTGCCTCCCCAGCCTGCCTCCCTTCGTCAGGGAGCAGAGGGGGCCGAGGAACCGAGCAGCCAAGGGCATCTCCCCCGCTCCCCCGACCCGACTTCGCTTGCCGCTTGCTCAGCTGGCCGGGGGCAGCCCCCCTCCGGCAGCCCCCCGCCCCCCGAGTGCTGCCCCCCGGCCGGGAGCGGGAGGGGGCTGGAGGCATGGGAAGGAGTTGGGTACCTTTGCTGTGCTGGTACTCGGCGCTCCCCGTGGCGCAGTCCGGGGTGCAGCTCACCTCGATTTCCTCATAGAAATCCGACTCGGTGTCCGAGCTGCTCTGCTGCCCTTTGCTGGAGGGGGGCTCCGGGGCGGGGGGCTGCTGTCCGGCCGAAAGCAGTGCTGCCGCCGCCGAGCGGCTCTCCGGCACCGTCCCTGTCCCCGGCAGCACCTCCACCTCCTCTTCGTCTTCTCCTCCGCCACCTCCTCCTCCTCCTCCTCTCTCCCGGGACGACAAGGGGCCAGGTCTGGGGCTGAGGCAGTTCCGATGGATCATCTTCTCCTGCGGCTCTTGTGCGGGGCTCCCCACTGTTTCGGACAAATTAGGCACCCTCTTGCCAACTAGAGCGCCAAGTTGTGTCCCTTCCAGAAACATCACCATCTCCTTCCTGGTTTCCATTGTGGCTTCGCTTAAGGGAGGGGGGAAACAAGTCCAGATCTCGTCCCCCCCTCCCTCCCGCTCCCGCCCCAGCCTTGTGCAAACCCGGCAACCCTCTCCTGCCAATGCAGAGGAGCCAGCGGTGAGATAGGGTGACCTTGTGATGCGAGCGCTCCACTGTGCTGTGCTGCTCTGGGAGGGATCACCATTGCCCTCTTCTTTCTAAGCTGTCATCCTCAATGGTGCAGTCGTCATTACAGTACCACTGGTGACGCCACACATTGATTGCCAGTGGATAAATAGAAACGTCTGCCATGGGGAAGATGAAAGGAAGAGCCGGAGCTAATGGGCTAAATGCGTGATGCACCAGGTGTAGGAGCCCGAGATGGAGAGGGAAGTGTGAAAAAGAGATGCATATGGAGCTGAGCTGCAAAGAGGTTGTAACACGCGGTTAGAGTTCCGCAGGGGGAAGCCTTGCTTGACAATTAACTAGCCTTTTGATTGCTTTAAGCCACAGCCTTGATGTAAAATTGAGGCGAAGATCCCTAGCTGCGCCCTGGAAGTGAGAAGATACGCACTCAAGCCTCTTCCTTCGATGCATTATTTATTGCTGGCAATCAGCTTCCGCATAACTGCATATATAAGGCTTTAGGAATCCTTTGCAAACTGGAGGATAAGGAAATGCGCTACTGTCATTCGCACGTAGAAATAGCCTTGACTGCTTGTTTTGATTCAGTATCGCTGCCTGTTCGGATAATCGTTATTGCTTTTTATCGATTCGTGTTAAAACGATAGTTTAAAATCTGAGAATGCGGTTTAAAAACTATTGCGTTTTACAGCTGAAAAGATAAAAACGACTTCGCTTTTCCTAACTGCAGTTGTTCTGGCTATCTGATATTTGCCATTTACTCTTATTTCTTCCTTCACGGTTTTCATTCGTTCGATGATTCTTGCGCTTTTAAGAGGGTTTTTCTGTCTCCTCCCCTTTCTTCTTTTTAATTAATTGTTTTGCATAAATTATTATCTGCTTTCAGGAGGGAAAACTGCAAGAAGAAGGTCTGCCAAGAATAACCCAGACTCGGAGAAATTCAAGTTATCAAGGCCAGAGCTTATGCTCGCTAGCAGATGTTGCTAAAAGAGAAATGACAAGGGCAACCATTTGGACAGCACTTGTCTGAAAAGAAGGGACCTCGCACCGTAGATACAGCCGCACATGTAGACTCCTTGGTGTATTTTGGTATTTCTAATGAGTGCGGCAAGTATCTCCTCTCGAGTTAATATTGACTCACACATGTAGTGTCAAGTCATTTTCACCATCTGTCGTAACTAGGTTGTTCTAAATTTTTTCTAAGAGTGTTATTGGCTAGTCGGGTTACAGAAAACATTCAACCAATTGCGTTTCCAACCCGGTAAGGAATTTACTGGCATATTTGAGGTGACGTTGCTTTGGTGGGGAACAGGCAGAGCAATAGGAAACACGCTGGGATTTTCTGTAGAGCCCTGTGAGCAAGACGGTCACGATGCAGGGAGGCAAACGAACAAACAAACAAACAAAAAGCAAGCAGGATTCCGGGTCTGCCCGATCCGCGGATTAAGATGTGCTCCCAGCGATAAGCATGCTAATTTCAGGGGGATAAAACAGGAATTTTTACAGGGCTAGAGCCACCCATCTCTCATGCCACTTGCGTGACACGCATGCTTGTTTACATGCACACACACCCCATGCACACACCACACTCCTGACCGCGCTGCTTTTCATCACACGAGTGATGCGTGCGCTGCTCGCAAACTTGACTATTTTTTGACAACCCATCATTAAATTTCCTTTCCTTTCTTTCCCTTGCTAGCCTCTAGACCCACGTGTGTGTGCCCTTCCTGCCCCGACTGAGGACCCGCCGCAGCCAAGCTCCGCTCCTCCGGCATTGCGAGCAGAGGAAGGGTGCAGGATCAGGCCCGGCTGCTAGGGGAGCAGGCGGTGGATGGATGGATGGATGGATGGACGGACGGACGGATTAAGCAACCCGTCCCCGCCGCTTGCCTGGTGCCGCAGCGCTCCTGCTCCCGTGGCGTGGAGCAGGGCGGAGGAATGCGGGGCAGCGCGGAGCCGTGCCGAGCCGTGCCACGCTGTGCCGAGCCGTGCCGAGCCGGGCAAGGCGGGACGCGGCTGCTCGGGCAGTGCTGTGCCCGCTCTGGTGTCCGCTTCCCACGACTCCCGGCGTCATCGCTGCGCTTCGCTGCGGGACCGTTTCGTGTCCCTGTCACCTTCGGGGGTGGGTGGGGGAAGGTTTCGCCTCCCTCGAGGCCCGGGTCAGCCCCGGTCCCCCAGGACTGTTCTCCTCCAGGCTCCTTCCCAGCTCGGCCAGGTAGCCGTGCCGAAGGAGGCTGGAGGTGCCTGTGGCGGATGGAGGTTAATTCCCCGTTAACTAAGAGTTGGGGGGCAGCAAGGAAGGGACGTTCATGTCTGTTTCTAAACAAAACAGTAACGGGGAGCCGAATGCAGAGTGCGAGGGAGCGATCCCCGAGCTGTCATGAACGTGACAGCCGGGAAGTTTGAGGGAAATCCCGACTCTTGCAGTCTGAAGCCCGCGGGATGGTCCCGGTGGGTTACACTGGCCGATCCCCACAAGTTTTATCATTTTCGTTTACGATCCGCTGCTGCCTCCTTCCTCACCCGTTTATTAATCCGTTCCCACCGGGATGCCACCCGTGGTACAGCGCGGGTGGGAGGTTTTGTTGTGCCCGAGATGCTGGCCATTGCCACGGGCGGTCTGGCTCAGCAAAAGGCTGGAGAAAGCACACACGCACACAGACACACACCCACACACGTACACGCCGAGCTAGTTGCCAAGAATACACACAGAGTTAAGGCCCGAGTGGAGTCCAAGGAAAAACAACAACAACAAAAAAAGGGCTCTGTTGGACCCAAGACGCTGGGATCCGTTTAGATGGGATGAGCAGAGGGTTTCCTACATAGCCTTTATTTTCACGTCCCCGAGGAGGATGCGCGGCCGCGATAGCCCCTGCCACGTCCCCGGGGCCGTCCCCGCCGCGGCGGACGCGGGGCTGCTGCACCGGGAATGCAGGCTCCGGAGCTCTGCCTTCTGCCTAGTGTTTCCCACAGATCTGTCAAGTCCGATTTGGAAGGAGACTCCCTCATTTGGGATTAATTTCCAGGCAGATTGGAAAGTGTATCTCTATGGGGTTTTCTTTTTTTTTTCTTTCTTTCTTTTTTTTTTTTTTCCCTGTCTTGTCCAGACCGAGATTTAAAACCTATTAAGTCTCCCTCGCTCGGTTAGTCACAGTCAGGATGTCATAACTATCCTCAAAACTTTTCAGACTGATTTATTCCTCCGACTTTACAGCTCTTCTTGCTGATATACGGCCGAGGCGAGAGCGGGGCGACTGCGTTCAAAAGGCTAAGACACCGACTGCAGCTTGACCGCTGCTCAGAGGTGCCCGGTATACAAAAAGCAAACGAAACACACTCCCTTCCCAAAACAAGGAAATTAGAGTGGGGCATTAAAACATTGCTAGAGTGACATACTCATAAATCAGACGTGTCCCTTGAAAGAGTTACGTCTGGAGAAGGAAAAACACATCCCACACTTCTTAGCCGCGGGATATTTATTTTCCTTCGCCGCTCATCGGGGTGTCAATAACTTTTGACCGATACCGTCCCATTACGACTGTGGACTCATGGTGCGCCTTCAGTTGCTCTAAAAACCAAGTCCCGTCATCTTTAAAAGAGGAAGAAAGTTCTGACATGCCACGGAACGAAATAGAGCCGAAAAACCCCTGATATGCGGTGCAAATGGGTGACAAAACCAGAAAGCCTATTTTTTAAATTTTAATGGGGAGTGTTAACAATAATGGCGTAATTATCACTGTTTTATTAAGGCTATTTTTTACGACACGGTTAGAGGTGGAAGCTTTGGAAGGAAGAGAATAATAGGCGCATTATTCTGGGGTGTAAGGACAAGTTGATACAGTGACAGCACACAACACCTAAGTGGCGTGGAGGAGAGAGAGGACAGACCTGCGAGTGGGGTGTGCCTGGGGGAGCATGTAATGGTATTTACAGGACCCGACCCGGGACACGGTTCTGCCTCTGGGTAGCTCTCTATATAGGATTCCAGCAGCTCTGCGGAGGGCATCTGCCTGTTCTTAATTTTTCTTTACCTGCTGCCTGCCGGAAGCAGCACTTCTCTGCCACCACAGAAGGCTCTGGAGAGTTTTAGCTTGTTAGATCAAAATGTGAAAAAAAAAAAAAAAAAAAAAAAGAAGGGCACGATCCTGCTCCTGGGTCATTCAGGACAAGTTTGCCCGTGGAAACTAGATCTGCTGCCTTACTGGTGGCAGTGAGTAAATCGTGCAGGAATCTGGGCTTTCGATTTCAATTGCTATCGCTTCCAGACTCGTCGAGAGCCATAAAACTGCGGCATCCTTTTAATGTTACCGTGAGCTGTAAAAACACGATCTGCGTGGCAAACTCGCTGATTTGAAAGCAGAATAATATTTATGGTGGGAATTTAATTCGGCGGAAGGCACAGGTAAATGAAAAGCGACAGTCATTCAGTGGGACCCGTGACGAGGCTTTTTATTATCTTTTTTTTTTTTTATTTAATGAAATTTAACGAGAGATCAGTCCGCACCTCCCCATGCCGTGCATCTTCTCGTCCCCCTGGGGTCGGGTGCCGGTGACCTGGCGCGCCTCAGCATCACTTGCAGAAGCAGGCAGAAGCTCTGGGTTTGCAAAGGGGCAACCCCACGACTGCCTAGAAATGCCCTAAAACCCTTTCAGGGGGATGTATCCCCACCGAGAGCAACCCGCAGGAATGCCAGAGGCAAACACGCAGCCTGTCACTACATTTAGCACTCTGTTCCGGGCGGGGGGTGCTCTCTTTGTGCTTCCTTCCTGCATCCACCTCTCTTTGCTTCTACCCCCGCCGCTGTCGGGGGACACCGGGGGGCTGTCGGGGGGCTCCGTGCCGGTCCTTCCCGGAAGGAAATGGCCGAAACGAGGGGCGTTTGCAACGCACGGTGTCATCCCATGCGCATGGTCGGAGCCGGGGCTGTCTGCGCCCTCTTGCAGCCCTTCGCTTCCCAGCCGCAGGGGCGGCTTTGGGCCCGATTCTGCTCGGCCGGGTCTATTCTGGCTGGGCTGATGCTGTTTTAACAGAGCAATGGGGAGAGGTGTGTAGCTGTGGTTCAGAGCTCTGGGGATTGAGCCTGAGAGGTGGAAGCTGAATCCCCGTCTGCTCAGCCCAGAGAGAATGGCTGCCAATGTCCCAGCTCATATACTGGATGCTGGGGACCCTGTTCTTCCCCAGGAAGAGAGTGAGAAATCCCCACGGAAGGTTCCTCTGAAGTGCTGAGGGATCTCTCGCTATCGAAGGTTCATGCATTTCCTGAAGCGCCAGTAGCTGGTGTATTCCCCCAGAGACCCAGCTGTACGCCTCTTGTGATGAAGGGAAGTTCTCCCTTTGGTTCAAAAAGGAGCAGATATGACCCCATGGGAACAAGCTATAGATGCGTGTAAAGACACTTCATTTGGGGAAGGAGGAATGGAAAGTTGTGTGTGCAATAAAAAGAGGAGAGGAGAGGAGAGGAGAGGAGAGGAGAGGAGAGGAGAGGAGAGGAGAGGAGAGGAGAGGAGAGGAGAGGAGAGGAGAGGAGAGGAGAGGAGAGGAGAGGAGAGGAGAGGAGAGGAGAGGAGAGGAGAGGAGAGGAGAGGAGAGGAGAGGAGAGGAGAGGAGAGGAGAGGAGAGGAGAGGAGAGGAGAGGAGAGGAGAGGAGAGGAGAGGAGAGGAGAGGAGAGGAGAGGAGAGGAGAGGAGAGGAGAGGAGAGGAGAGGAGAGGAGAGGAGAGGAGAGGAGAGGAGAGGAGAGGAGAGGAGAGGAGAGGAGAGGAGAGGAGAGGAGAGGAGTCCCAACCAACTAGACCAGCCATTTTAATGGCAAATTCCCTCAATCCACATTGAGGTTGGTTGTTGGGCTGAGGCAGAAGCCTTGTTTAGTTTTTGTCCATCTCTGCCTCATTAATTTTTTCCCCAAAGCAAACACAGAGAAGAAAAAAAAAAAATCTCAGTTATATACCCTGGGGCCACTTTGACAGAAAGTTTGACCCAATTTTTATGATCAAGAGTCAAAAGTTAACCCCTTAACCTCCAGTCCCACCTTCAAAAAACTTTGGCTAGCCAGGCTGAGATGACATCATCAATTACAGTGGTGGATCCTAGCAGCAGGTGTGGGTGCCTGGTTTATGTTTGACCTGACATGTATGTGCATTCCCCTTGGGAGCAGCACATCCACAGGCTGTGTCTGTCTGGAAAACCGAAATGTCCACTCCACCTCACTGAGCAGCAGCCAAGAGCTTCAGCACTCTTGCTTGATGCAGAAATGTCCAGATCTTGCTTCCTGGATGTTGATGTCTGGTCACCACTTGTCTTCTCCATGTCTGGGCAACCTGTGGCCCCCTGGACAAGGTTGGGGGCAACTCATAGCCCAGGTCAGTGTGGAGCAGCAAGGTATGTGCAACCAGTGATAATGGCAGCATGGATGAACTGTGCTGATGAGGGTCCTTCTCCCATGGCCCATGCTTGCCCTTTGCACTCTCAGAGTTCACCTCTAGGCACATCATGCACATCACGGCTCAGAAGATTATTGGGCCTGGGAGATAAAAATTAGGGCAAAAGCAAAGTTGTAGAAAACTTCCACAGTTAGTCACATGCTTCTGCCAGCGGGCACTGAGTTCAGCCTAGGAACAAACAGGAAATTCTGAGAGTTGGGACACATTTACCAGCAGTGCAGTATTGCACCCAGGTGCACACCCACCTGGCCACCCTTGCCCCTGGGGCTACACAGCATGTCCATGCTCTTCTGTCTTTCAGGCCTCCTGATTTCCAGGTGGGGCTGGAGAGGAGAAATCAGCCTCCCCACTGAGCCTGGGACTGGCCAGACCGTGGTGATGGGGATACCAGCCTGTGGGGAGACCATCAGGTTTCTGCTGGAGACGGGGGGTGTATCAGTATTGCATGGGGAGAGGAATCAGGGCATGTTCATGCAGTGGCCTGTTTTGCTGCCTGAAAATGGGCGTGAGAAAAGATTATGTTAGAAGCAAAGCCCGAGTGCCTGGTTATTTGCTGTTTCTCAAAAAAGGAAATGAGCACATACTAGGAAACCCTGGCAGAGAAAGGCGAGCGGCTGTTTCTCAGGCAGGGCAGTACTGCGCAGGGCACGGCTAGAACAACACGAAGGCTGCAGCAGGTAGCCTGTGCTGGAGGGAAGCCGTGGCACAGAGATGGGGTTGGCTGTGTGCTCCTGGGCTTCCCTGCAACGCTTTTCCCATGGCGGATGGCTCTGTTTTTTGCTGGCTTGGCGCACACGCCTTTCAAGACTCATCTCCCAGGAGCTAATCCCCAAGTCCCAGGCACCCCCAAAGGAGACGAGGAGGGAACACAGCCCACCCCCGGGGCTGCGGGGGTCTGGCCGAGGACAGGAGCCCTGCCTCCCCCGGCCAGCTCAGCCCTGTGCCTGGCTCCCCGCTCCCTCCCCGTCCACCACCGCATCCCTCCTCCCCGCAGCGCCAATTGCAGCATCCCACCTCCTCCCTCCCTCCCGGCCGGCGGTCCCCGGCTGTGATCACGGCGGCCCTACACTAACTGCTGTCTTCTTGCGCCCCCCACTGCTGATGGGCCGCAGAGATGAAAGGAGCCAAGCCAGCCCGCTCTCCCTCTCTCTCTTTTTTTTTTTTTTTCCTGTGCCAGGGAAGCCTTTTTCCCAGGAGCAGGCCGGGCGGGCAGCACCTCCGGCGGCTCCCGCCCCCGGTGCCGGTGCGCACCGCCTCCGTGCCGTGGGGCAGGGCAGGAGACACCTGGGCGGCGCCCCCCCAGAGGCTGGGTGCCACCGGCACCTCCCGACGCCTTCCCCCCGGGGCACGGCTGCGCAGCCCGGGAGTAACTCGCTGGTCTTTTCAGAGTTGACACCAGCATCAGCATCATAACCGCCCTTCTAGGTCGAGAACATTTTGCCCCGTGCATAAACGCCTGGAAACACGTCAGGGGGGAGAACTGGCTGTTGCAGGCTACATTTGAACTCAGAAAAGTCCTGCTGGGGCGGCCCCCGGGGAAAGTGGAGGAACATGGCTAAGGTTTGGCCGCAGCCACCCCCGTTTTTCCCCGTCGCTCTTCCCTCTGCTTCTGCTGCTGTCGGTGGGTCCGAGAAATGAACATTTCCCACGGGCGGCCACGGGTGTGGATGTGCGGAGCATGAACACATCGGAGTAAACATGCCCCCATGCTTTAATCGGCTTCATCATCTTCCTCTGACACGCGATATGCGCTCTCCTCTTAGATCTGTGGTCTGTGCCATATACCACACCTTGTGTGTATATATATATGTATATATACCCGAACATACACATGCGCATATTTATGGCATGTACGCACGTAGACATGTTCTTCCCGCTCTTATTCCCCCATTAAAACGCAGTTCCGACAAAGCTGCTGAGATCCGGAAAGACTACATCGATGCGCCAGTACATGCCTCCCGCCGTGGGTATGCGGCAGCCTGTAGGAGTTTTTCATTTGCAGTCCACAGCGCCCGTTTTGAATGCTTTTAGTCTGGCTGCCAACCAGCAGCTTAAAAAAAAAATAAAAAATAAAAAATAAAATCAAAGTGAGTAGAACGCATGCCATGTGCTGCTCTTTTCTCGCTGGGTGTGGAGGTACGCCCTTCTTGTCATATTTCTGGTTATCCCCAGCTAACGTTGGGTAGGAAACACCAACGACCTTACCGGATTGGTTTCCTCCCCCTGGCATCAGCATGGCAAGATGGTCCCGTAGGGAAAACTGGGAAATTTTTACATTTGAGGGTTTTCCCCGTGCTCCTCCCGCCCCTTTCCCCTAGAAGAGGACCGCGGCGTTCGGCCCCACAGCGTTTGGGGAGCAGCGGCCCCGAGCCCGCTGGGGCCGACCCGAGGCCGGGAGGTGGTGGGGGCCGGAGCTAGGTTTTTGGCAGACCCGGATAAAAGAAAACGAGAGCGGAGGCACGAATGCTTTAAACACATTTTCCCTTTATTTTGCGTGGCAGCAGGTTGCCGGGCCCTGGAGATGCATGAAGTCCGCTCAACGGGGATCCCCTCTCTGCTTGCTCCCGTTTCCCTTCCCGCAAAGAAGCACTCCGTGGAGAGGAAAAAAAAAAAAAAAAAAAAAAAAAGCAATCTGATCGGCTTAGTTCTGCTTCCAAATATGTTTAGTTGCAGTCACTGCGGTTCTTAGGCAAAAACCCAAACCATCCTCTGGCATCGGCGTGTTTCTCGCGAAATAAATAAATAAATGCCATAAAACAGAGCCCTCACAAAGCGGAGAGGAGCGGGATAATGCGTTGTGAAAAGGGGAACGTTTCCTGGCACTCGGGCTGGGTGCAAGGGAGGCACTGGGGATGAGATAAAGCCGGGAGTGTGTGCTGCCAAACTGCCTCCCAGCGGGGGAGGGAGCGAGCACAGTGGGAGCTGGCGGTTCGCCCCGTCGTGGGTGACTGAACACGCGTGGATTTGACACGGGGGAGATCAACTCAGCCGCCCAACCCTATCGAGCAGCAGGGAGCTCCGGGCGGCGTGGGCTGAGCATCCTCTCCTGGGGCAGCGGCAGGGACGACGCCCGACTTCGCGGTAGATGGGGCATCATTAATTGCGTCGGGGTTATTATTTCACCCTCCAGCAGAGACAGTGAGACGGTTCAGATCCTCCTGAGGCTGGCCAGAGGCTGGCTGGCCTTGGTGACTGGTGGCTCTGGGTGTAGCAACAGGAATGACCTCCCTCCCCTGCGAGCCCTTCCCCGAATGCCAAAGATGCCAAACCAGCACCGGTTTGCTTAAACTGCCCCGGGAAGGGCTGATTTCCAAAGGAGTGGTGGGGCTGGAAAACTTTCTGCCCTCACACTGGCGTCTCCCAGGGGACGTACTGAAACCATGTGTCCGAAGTGGCCGCCACACGCAGCACAGGGCAAAACAGCCATCCTCCCATTTCATTTTTTTTATTTTTAATGACAACATCGCTGTGTGTGCTTGTATAAATCCTCGGTGATTTCACAGCTCCCCGCGGTAATATCACCAGGCTGACTCTTATGATTTCCTCCACGCCTGCACAGTTTTGGATTTATAGGTCTCTTACATACTCATTCACAGAAATAAAAAGGGCGGGAGTGGAGAGGACTTGATTTCTGGCTGCTTTCTGAGCTTTCCATGCCAGATCCGTGCAAGATCTAGTGCTTTGGAAATGTGGGTTTGTAAACCAACTCCTTAACTGATCGCCCCCATGTTAGGGGGCTAGGCACACATTCACATGCACACATGTGCACACAAAAAGTCATGCCTAAAGATGGGTTAAAATTTCTTAAAGTGCATACTGTAAAATGAAATATATATATAAAAATAAAAATAAAAATCCCCGAACACCCCGAAATCGAACAGTCTTGAAAGAATCTTTGTATGGCAGATGCATTAATCCCACATAATAACCACTCTGGTGCCTGCTGGGTCAACACTCTCCCAGCGCTAAGAAATACGAACTTCATGTGGATTAGGATGAAAATCAAATGGATACATCAGCATGAAAATTGGACAGTGGAAGAGCAGCTGCTGGGAGAGCCAAAGGGTCTGAGTTTTCAGAAGGTTAGGGCCCAATCCAGTCATCACCAGCTCAAGAGAAACAAATGCGAGTGGTGATGATGACAGGAATAAGGAAAGTAATGTCCTAAACCTGATAGCTCTTTGCGTAGAGGGGAATTCTCAGCTCGTCTCTCCATACAGGGATGTTATTACACTCTCCTCACTCCTCCTAAGCTGTGTGTTTGCCAAGTATTTGCCTGATGATCGCACAACCTTTAGAGAGAGCCTGTCTCTACCTCCCCCACAAGAAATGGCTCTGCAGGAGAGCTCCATGGGGTAAATGCCAAAGAAGGCAACACACGGGTCTCCTTCTGACAGATAAAAGGAGATCTGCATGTCTCTCAGTGAAAGCAGTCTAAAGCAGAAGCCAGCTCCTCACTTCTGAAACCGGTACACATGTATGAGTTGAGGATGAAAATGCAGTGTCTTCCAAGCCCTGCAGGGAGACCAGTGATCCTCCCACATGATGGGCACTTGGACTTTAAACAAAGAACTGGGTAGGAAATCTCCAGGCAGGAAAACCATACCCCAAAAGAGCAGGAAAAGCTGGCTGGGGGAAAGGTGGAGCCCTTCAGCCAAATGCCTGTGGCTTCTTGCTCCAATGCAAAAGGCACCAACTTTATATGAATGGCAGATGTGCTGCCTATAGACTGTATTTTCCGTGGCATCAAGCCTTCATGCTTACTCATGAAAACCTTCCTAAGGAGCAGCAATCCTACCAACACCCAAGAACTGGGGTTTCCTGTGTGCAAGTACTCACCTTTAGATGCACCTCAGATGAGACAATTAAAGGAATACATCTTCCTTCTCTCTCTGCCTCCTGTCTGGAGGGCTTTGCACACCCTTTGTACAGGAGAAGTTAATGAAAGCAATTACCATGATACCTCACTGTCAAAACAGTGGTGGACAATTGCATTGAGCTGACACCTTTCAGTGGGTCACATACATATACAAAATGACAGCAGAGTGCTAACTTTCAGGTGGCTACCTAACACACAGCAGAGGTGAACTGCAAATCTGAACCATGTACCAGGCAGGTTCACAAAATACTTTGTGCTATGTAATCTGTAGAGCTTTGGTGATAGAGCTCAACATACAGAGCTGTTCTTGATGAAGTCTGTGACTGGAGGCTAAAGACTTGTTCATACACGGAAATGTTTATGAATGTCCATGCAGGACTTGCTGCTCCACCTCGGATCCACACCCCATCTCAGCCCAGGTGAATTTCCTGGTTAGACAAACCCAGGTTTGCAATGGAGATAAGGAAGAACACAGGATCTTGTTCAGAACAAGAATGTTCATGTATGGAGGTGCTCAGGGAGGGCCATTGTATTTTAAACTCAGATCCTATCTTAATAGTAGATGTTCATTAGCATAGTGTAATCCTTTTAATAGCTTCCTAGTTCAGCATGAGTGTCTTGTGTTGGTTTGCACCAAGTTCACCTGAACTAAATGTAACCAAATTAAACTCAGATGAAGTAAAGGGCTCCTGTAAGTCTCCATGTAGATTTCCAGATCAAACCACAACTCAGGGCACTTCAGTTCTGCACAGAGATTGGACACAAGGTGTTGAAAGTAATTTCCTTTGAAATCAAGGAGGCCTCATCTGAGCAGGGAAGACCAGGTCACCCTCAGTGTGCCTGACAGGCAACTTCAGCAATGATGATGTGCTCAGCTGCAAGTTACCACCTCGCAGGTATGACAGCACAACTGATGGATACAGCACCTCTTAGTCCATTGCAATGAAATGGAAAATAGCTTTATAGAAACCACTGCTGGAACACATTAATTAGAGTCTCTGACTCCTGAGCCCTGACAGCTTTGCTGACAGGGCAGAAGAGATCTCTACCTTCAGCTGCTTCATTCACAGCTACTGTTATTAATTAACCTAACATGATTTCAGTTTAAATTAACACACCAGACACCATGGCCAAGGAGCAGACATCCCTCCTTTTACAGCTGGAGTGAAAACAGCAGTAACCTCTTCAGCTACATCAGCTAAATCCAAGATGAATCATCAATCACAACGCTCAGTGAGGTGCTGCCTTATGTGGATACTCTGGTTTATGCGCTCACTCCTGCTCAAGTGGCTTGTTTTTGTATAAATAGGTTTTCAGTCAGCTAGAGGGAAATCAATATGCTGGGATTATAATGGCTCAACAATGGGTATGTCACCTATGGAATAGATAAACCAACTATTACTCATCATTTAGCCTATGCAAATGACAACCATGGGCAAAACCTTAGTTGAAGTGACAGGGATTTTTTAATTTATTTTTTTTTTGTTGTTATTTTTCTGTAGTCAAGACCTGAATCCCCCATAGTAAAGCCTCTTTGATATTATACATGCTCTCAGAGGCTTGTTCTTCCACTGTTTCTAGCTCACAGTGCTGCTCTCCCATCTAGACTGTCCTGGTCAGTTCAGACAGCAGTGGCTGTATTCACATGGCACTCATACATGTATCATGTCCCAAAACAGCCCCTCCAAAACATGCTAAATCACATCCTAGCAGTGCCTGATTCCATGACACAGATTTGGGGCAGAACCTCATGACATAGTTTAACCAGTTGGAGAGGCATTTTTTTTTATCTCAGAAAAAAAAAAAAAAAGTGTTTAGAAGTCACTGGAGTGTGGATGACGAATTTAGGAGGAGAGTAGGAGCCAGGAAATCTGGAGCTCTCTTCCTGCCTGACTGCTGGCTCCGTGGCCTTGGGCAAGCCCTAATCTTTCTGACTCCGCTTCCCGGCCTGTAAAACAGGGGTAATGTTAGTTACTTCGTGGTGATGACTGTACTATTGACCAGTTAGCAATTTTTCTATGGTGAAGAAAACTGTTAATATTATAATCAATAGTGTTTTAAAGAGGAACAATATCCTTGTTGTTCGTATTGATACTTAAAGCTAATAAGCTAAGACCAACCCACCCACTTACCCTATTCATTAGGATCACTTTACAGTACTCCTCCGCAATCCTGTCTTTGGAAAACGGACAAATCCAGTTTGTAATCCAATTCATCTGCTTAGGGGCATCCCAGGCATTATACAGCTGCCGTGCAACATCTGAAATGGAAATGACACAGTTTTCATTAGAGTAGGTTTTGAGTGGAAAAAAAAAATCTCTTATTTTTTTAATGGCAAGCTTCATGCTTTCTCTCACACTTCTGGGTTGTACCACTTTCTCTTTTTCCCCATTTGATCCCACAGGAACTTTCCTTTCTCCCTCTTGAGAAACTGAAATGAAACTCCCAAAACATTGCAGATTTAACACATTTGTTTAAGACTTTTTCAAGAAAAAATGGCTGTTCATCTTCAGTTCTTTCCCAAGCCACCTGATTCCTGGCTCCTAGGGCAGATGTTGGTCAGGTAATCTGCCCCTGTTTTGTGTATCCTACCTCCCCCCAGTGAGGCACTACCTCTTTTCCTAAAAATAGATGGAAAACTCTCTGGGGCAGAGGACATCTTTTTGTTTTCTGATTTCTACACACTCCACAAATGGAGCTTAATGGTGTTAAGGAGCAATGGTAATAATAATAGCAATTAAGAGGTATGATTAGGGACTTGTTAGCCCTAATAATTCTTCACCGCTGGCACAATGCCTGGAGGCCTTCTGTAATCAGGCGGCCTGGGTCTCTCTGACCCACTTGGAGAAACAGGACCACAGAGGAGCAGGGGCAGCCCAGAAGCTCCTGGCCACCCTTGCTCCAGGGATTTTTATGGAGGGGTGGGAAGCTGAACCAAAGGACCTAGCCAGAATTCCGGCTCTTCAGAGGTGGCAAATATTTTCTGTCTGCAACACCACTGCTTGGCTCTGTAAGCACTAGGTAAATCTAAAATATAGCCCAAACCCTCTATAAAAGTAATGTAAGCTGTCAAGATCTATAACTGATGCTTTGCTCTCTCTTATGTTCTGTTGTAGATTTTATTGCAAGTTTTCATAGAAAGTCCTTTACCTACACCCACATCCTGGGTAGGACAGTGTTGTCTGACAAGTGTCTGTCTGGAGGAAACCACAGCAAAGCCATCATAACCAAATTTTTTTTTTTGGTGGAAAACAGATTTTCTTATTAATTCTATAGTCTCTAGTTACTTCCTTTCCATTTTCTCAGTTCCAGGCCTTCCTTGTCGTTGTTTCTATTGTGCCCAAATGCACTGCCTGGGAGGCTGTAATAGAGCTTGCATCTCTCATGTAACAAGGGATTACAGGACAAGGAATGGCACAGCCAAAGTCTTTTTCTATCTTTCTCACAGAAGTCCTGACACCAGTTTCACAGTGCCATGCTCATGAGACAACTGACACTGCAACACCCAGCAAAAACACAGCACATTTCACACAAGTGGGTAAGAAGACTGTTGTGGAGGGACTGGCTTGGAAGACACCAAATAGCTTTTTTTGGAAAAGCATTTGTAGTGTTGGGATATGAGCCTCTGGCATGTCTCCACCAGCTGGGAGAAGGAACACCTCCAGAGACACGGGGTGGGTACAGAAGGGTGCTCAGCCTTCGTCTCTGGCCTGGCTGGTTTTCCAAGGCTGCGGGCAAATGTGCTATTCATCACCTGTATGGCTGCAGCTGAACGGGGCTGGTGGTTTTCCACTTCTAACAAGACACACGCATGAGTTAAAATAAAAAATGAGATGGGAGGCAGGAGAAGCAGCTGCTGGGCCCGATGGCCGCTGATCCTTTCCATGTGAGGGGGTAACCTTTGGTAACCCTGGCCCCTTGTCATGTGACAGGGCCAGGAAATAAACCCTGGGCTCTTACCAGCACTCCTGTGTGTTACACCTTTATTGCAGTGATGACAGGTTGATGGCTCCACTGAAAGGTTCTTTTCCTTCAGGGAGTCCTGTCCAATGTTCAGCTTTATCCATCCATAAATGCTGTCTAAGTAGTGTAGGGTCGCTGGAAAAGGTTCCAGCTCCCCCTCCAGCCCCCCCCCCACCACCAAAGACTGGCTTGGAAAGGGGCCCCTCACCTGCCTGTCAAAAGCCACTAACTCACTGTCACCACAGCCAGCTTTCTCCCCCTGGAAGTGGAGGGAACTTACCTCCGTGGAAGCCTTTCAGAAGGATCCCCCTTTCTCCCTCCCTTTCCCACCCCATCTCATCCCAACCCGCATCCTAAAAGACCAAACAATCCCCGCATGCTTTTCTTGGATCTCAGACTGAATAGGGAAAGAAGTTCTTAGTTTGGATAACTCCTCTGACAGACTGGAGAATGCCCTAGCAGTTTCATTTTTCCATCTTCCTTTTTGGCAATGACATTATTAAAAGATCTTGGTATGTAGTAGGGCTACACATAGCTGCTGTAGGGCTATTGGAAAAAAAAATAGAAATCAGGAGTCAACTGAAGAGCTATATGGCTTGGAAGGATACCAATCACAGTTTGTGAGCTCACCATTTCTTGAATGTGATTATCCTGTTTTATTCCACCCCACACACACCCGCTAGCTCTCTTTTAATTACCACTCGTGGGAAAGGTAAGCTGACCGGTTTGATAATTCTCAGCACCACAACAAGTGGTAGGAACGAGTTTAAACTGGAGATCCTGAAAGCTTTCTCTTTGCATAAGGCGAATTTATAGCTTGGAAACTAAATATTTGTTCAAAGAACTTTTGGAGGTGTTTGAGCACACAGGAGAGATGAAATGGCAGATTAAATATTTCATTTGCATGCGATAAGCATGGCATTAAGTCCTATCTTAATTCTTCACCTGTTTTCTGAAATCCTTCGACAAACACGGCACATTTCACCTCGCCGTTGCTCTTTCGAGTGGCTTTCAGGCTGATTTAATCGTTTTGTGATTCTGGCTGGGAGCACGCCGGGGGGGACAGACGCCGGTGCCTAACGGGAGCGCTGCAGGCTCGGGCTCCTTCCTTCTTCAGGCGACATTTGCCAGGCGCTGCTGCCGAGCAAGGACGGGGCTGCGCCCAGGAAACCAGATCTGGCTCCAGTGGGCATGCAGATGCTCCGGGGATGAGCTGGGTGCAAGTGACTTTAAATAGAACAACCAAGCAAACAGCCAAGCAAATGGCGCTTGCCACCACCCGAACTCGAGTCACTTTTCACCGGCGATTTCGGGGCTGCTAGGTGTTGATGGCAGGGGGTACTTCTGCATGGCAAGCCATCTGATGTGGGCTTTACGAGAGCCATTTCCACGGCTGGGGCTTTATTCTTGGAACTCGCTCAGCTATCATGCAACTATGATCTACAGCTTGCCCGACCAAAGCTTTTCCGTGCTGTAATTCCTACAAACAGACCCATCGCGCCATGCATAAATCTGAACGTCTGCAAAACTGTGTGGCAGAGCTCCCTCCCTTCCTCCTTTCCGCACACACACACACGCACTCGCACACTCTGTTCTTTCTACTTGCTAGCAGAAATACAGAAGAGGAGAGAGAAAAAATTACTTCTCTGCTGACGATGATCTTTTAATCTCCCGCAGCCTGCTTTCGAAAAAATAAAACGTGTTTATACATAGATTCGGGGGACGATTCCAGCCCAGAAAGTATGTATAAACATGCAAATTTCTACTCTATCCGTAGTTTACTAGAACAAAAGGTATTCCTTCCTTGTACTTCTAGTAGAAAAAAATTAAAACAGTACCAAATGTGAGCATTAGCGACTTTGGAAAGGGGTTTTATTCTTTATGCCCTAAATGCCTAAACCTAATATTTTGAGGTGGCACACAAGCTGTGATCATAAAACGAGTTTTACTGGGAAGCCATGTTTACTTCTTGTTTATCAGACTTATTTTAATTCATTCTGGGTAGGTTCCAAGCGCTGTGTTAGAGATTAAAGGCAACTGCGCACCCCAATTAGCAGCCAGCCCTTTCTGAGTAAAAATATTTCTGAGGGGCGAGATGAAAGTGGAATAATTTCTGTTCATTAACAGTAGAGCGCTGGGGCGGGTTTCTTTTCACTAAATGGCTGTACCTTGATTTTGAATCTCTCACGATTTAAAACGAGTGGCCACGTAAAAGCGAAACCCAGTGCAAAAATGCCCCTCCAGGAATTGCATTCGATAGAGCACACGAGCTGTGCAGTAAAACGCATGCTGACTAGTAAAACGTCGGGGCTGTGCAGAACTCCAAGCTCTCCAGCAGAAAATCTAGCTCTGGGGCACTAATCTCACCGTCTTCCATGCAAAACTTTTCAACTCAAGCCGCGGTGGAGGCCGTAAAAACTTTTTGCTCCCATTTAACCAAGACAGCAGAAAAATCACAGCGTTCTGGGGGGACGGGGAGGTCCGGGGCCGAAAAGATCGTGTCTAAAAGGACTTTACTGCTCTGCCATCTCTTTCCGAATATGACTCCTCTGTGCGAGCGTAAATCTTGCCTTGTGCACACGGAGAGCCAAGGAAGTTTTTCCCTTCGGAGCAGTACGGAGTTTATCAACTGAAAACTGAGCAAATAAATGGCGAAACTTTATTTCTGGCGTGTACTCTATACCTGAAAGACTTATTTTTCCCGTCTTCGTGGAGGCCTATAAACCTTGCTTCGCACCCGCTTTACCTTCCGAAAAACACCCGTGGGTTGGCCACGGCCGAAGAGCCCGGCGAAAGCAGACCCGACACCGGTGCCAGCTGGGGGGGCACAGTCCTGCATCGCCCCCGGCACGGTACAGCCCGGCACAGCCCGGCACAGCCCGGCACAGCCCGGTACAGCCCGGCACAGCCCGGCACAGCCCGGCACAGCCCGGTACAGCCCGGTACAGCCCGGCACAGCCCGGCACAGCCCGGCAAAGCCCGGTACAACCCGGCACGGCGCTGCGCGGAGGGGAGCGGGCGCGCCCCGGTGCGCATGGGCGTCCCACCACGGCGGGAGCCGCCGGGCTCGGTTTCCAGACGGCTGTTAGCAAAGCTCCCCCGGTGCCTCGGCCTTGGCAGCCCTGTCCCCGCTCCGTTACCCCGGGGTAAATCTCCGGCGCCTCCTATTAACTTTCTAATGAGTAGAGAGCCGGGGAAGGGGAGTCAGCAACACGGGCTAAACCCACCCACCCCCCCCAGGATCCCGACGGGGACCCCGATGACTGATTTATTTACTGTCATTGTTTTACCAGACAATGCTCGCTTCCCGAGAAACTTTGGGAGCCTCGGCTGCATATTGTTTGGAAATATCTTTGAAAATGCCCCATCTGCCCCTCGTTTCAGCCAATCGTAACACCTCTTTGATTCGAACGGGTGAAAGCTCAGATCCTGCCTTTTATTGAAACCAGCGAAGGACCTTGGGAGGGAGGAGGGGGCGGGCGGGGAGGAGAAAAGGGGAGGGGGAGCAGGGCCGGGGGGAGCCGTCGGACGGCGTTAATCACACGGCCACTTCGGCAAGAGGAGACAGTGCCCGATGCGTGCGGCGCACATGCTTCGGCGGCCGCCATCCCCGCACCTGTGCGGAGCCGAGGGGTGCGGAGCCGGGGACTGCGGAGCCGGGGTTTTCCTTGTCCATCCCTTCGCTCCTGGGCTCTGGGAAGTACGCGGGATGCAGGGCCGGGGCCAGCCGAAGGATGAGGGCTTATCTCCGGCTCGCCGGGGCGGGTCCTGGCTCTGACAGCCGAGTGCAAGGGCAGGGATGCAGCCCGGCTTCTGGGAGGGAAGCCTGGCTGGGAGAGCTGAAAGTGCAGCTCTGCCGCACCGGCTGCGCTCCTCCTGAGCCCTGGGAACACTTTTTTAATAAAACGTCTAATAATACGTATGCTCCCACTTCATCTAGAAACACAGCTATGGTGTGCAGGCTGGTACACGTGAGTGTGAGCAAATGCACATCTCTCCCTCCTGTGAGTGACCCTTCCTGCTACTTAGGAGCTTTGCCTTCTTCACTTTGCCCTTCTTCCCGGTATGCCAGGCTCTGCCTCTAAATACCAGTCGGGTGCAAGATTTCAGGGCGATCTCTGCGGGAGACGTATTCATTCATCTGAAGTAGCCCCATGCAGTGCCCTCTGCGCTGAAAATAACATAAAATAATAATCGGAGGACTGTGTCTTCAGCACAAACCCGAGCCCAGAGTGCAGCCCACATCCTGGTCCTTATTCCGGCTGCCCCGTGAATCGGGCGTTTGTATGCGCCTATGTGAGTGCTAGTTATTGCGGGTGAACAAAAGTCTCCAGCAGCTCCTGAAGGCGCAACACTGGTGAGAGCAGTGAAAACAGCTCATTGTGGCCTCGCTGGCCACTAGCATGAAGGGCAAACTGTCTGCGGGAGCAAGTCGCCTCGCGGAGCGGCAGGGTGGGTGCATGGGACCCCACGCTGCTCCTTGTGGGTGCCCACAGGCGCACAGAAACACTCATACACACACACACACAGATGCTCCGAGCCGCCGTGCCCACTCCCAGGACACACGCGAGGGATATTTCCCCTGTGGTCGGGCGGCACGGCCATTCGTGTCCCCTCTTGGAGCTGCCCAAAACCATCCCTCGCCAGTGCTCAGCGGGAGGGGTGCATCCCGCAGCCCACCCGGCTTCACCCTGCCCCTCTTCCCCTGCTTAAGGATGCAGTTAAAGAAGCTCCTTACTCTTATTATTATTATTATTATTATTATTATTATTATTATTATTATTATTATTATTATTATTATTATTATTATTATTATTATGGAGATGGCTATGGCTAGGGATATTGCTATGGCTATTACTATTATTATTGCTACTACTATTTCCTTTCTTTTTTGAAAGTGAGAGGTCCCATCACCCGGGCCAGTTAGCGCAGAAACTAGCTGGTACACATACATTCATTTCTCCCCAGGGTGTTGCGATGGGGAAGAGGAGTTTTGGCTCGGTTACAGCTGATATTTTCCAAGCTAGCTGCTTTCTCAATACTCCATCCGTGATGGTGTGATCCATCTCACCCTGCCACAGAGAAAAAAGAAAAAAAAAAAAAAAAAAACCACCACAAAATTTCTTCACTTTTCACAGCCTTTCGTGTATCATTCCTTCTTGCAGATTAAGCGACCGGCTGCTGAAAAAAAAATCACAAAGACTGTGAAAGGAATAAAACCTTAAGTCCATAAAGATGAAATGTAACGAGTATGTTGAATACATAACGCTGCTATATAACAGTTTCAATTAGTTGAGTAAGTCCTCTGTAACGTCTTGTAAAGGTGTAAGGACACGTTTACAGTATAAGCAACATAATGTTCTCAACTGTACGAGTTAATTATTTCCAGATTTATTTTTTTTTAGAAGTGAGTTTCACAAGTAAAGGCTCTGTCCGGGTATAAAACAACTGATGCATTTTTCCAACATTAAACATCTTGAGTTCATAATTAGAAGCGGAGGACAGAGCGGACAGTTAAATAATTGGACTTGGGGATTTTAGAGACAGCTTTCTCAAGACCATTCTGAAAGAAGTGAACAGGCTTTTGTCTTTATTGAGCTGCGGTTATGGCGACCGTGACTCCTTAGCTCAGATTTATCTCCACTAAACACAACAAAACATGAGGCAATAACGCCGCCTGTTCCAGCCCAGATAGGTAACACGGTTATGGGGAGCAAACGGCTGGGAGGGAGAGGAGAGCAGAGATTTTCACTGGCAATCGATAGCGCTATCAAAAAAGAAATTTTGCGGAGATGCCTATTTCTTCTTCAATTCCTCCAAACGCCTTGAAATGACCGCTGTAAAGTCTCGGGAATTTTGTAAGGTCGGTGCACAACCTCAGCTCTCCTCGCCAGCAGCGTTGCCCCTCTCCCCCCCCACCCACAGACGCCCCATCTCTGCCATCCCTCCCACGGGCAGCCGTGGGGACCGCGACACTCCCCGTCACCGGTGGGGCTGGGACAGACCCCCTGAGGAAGATGTGGATGCCCTTCTCGGTTTCTTCCTGCCGTGCCTGCGTCGCTGCCCGTCCACTCCTTCTCCTGCTTTTCACGCCATAAAGCTCGCCGGCTTGCGAGTACTTTGCGCCCGAGGAATTGAACTTACCCCCACCCCACAGCGGAGCCGAAATCTCAGCCCTTCCCTCTTGAGACTGCGCTGCCTACCTGGAACCTTTTATTTCTAGCCGGCTCCCCAAAACGAGCTGCCCGAGCCCACATCCCTCCTGCCAGATCCCTTTATAATTTACCTAATATTTAATCACAATTTAATTTCCTTCGGAGCGGGTGTAAAGCCTCAGTGGGTCCAACCGGAGATGAAAAGGAATTAGAAAAAGAAGGATGGGATTTCCCACGCTTAGGCCTTTCCTATAACTGAGTCCAGGACCTAAAACTCCGTGCGAAAGGCTTGGCTTTAGCTCCCTGCGCTCCACAGCTTCCAAGCAAAGCAGAAGTCGAGGCGAAGCAGGGATCCATTGGTAAAAATCAACGCAAAAATTAGTTGTCACAGATTGATTGGCAATAAAAAGGCCCACAAATCCCCCTCACTTGTACGTGTTAACCAAAAGTTGTCTGATTTAAAACCAGGTGCTAGCAGTGTAGCAAATAAAGAGTTCCAGATTTCTCTTAAAAGTACTCACATATTTGCTAGGTTTTTTGCTCATGAGGAACCTCGCTTACCTTGGGCTTGCACAGGGCGTCCACACTGCAATGGGACCAGACAGAAATTCTGTAGAGGATTTTTTTTTTTTTTTAAAGCAATCAACTACGACATAACTTTTCGGAGGAAGGGCTTCCTAACGAGGAAACAGTCAAACATCCAGAGTCATTAGCCGATAGCGATGGGAAACCTTGGTCATTTTAATTTTTATTTTTTTGAATGTGTATATACATATATACCTATTTATATACACACAATTCCATGCAAAGCTTCTCTAGATTCCTGTATGGATTATACACTAAGGCAGGCAGAGAGGTGCTTAACAGCGAGGAAGGTTTTCCCTATCCTGTCAGACGTCTAAAGGCGAATGACAGAAGTAGAAACCCTGGAGCCATGATTCTTGGCTTGTTTTTGTTTTTGTTTTTGTTTTTTTCTTTCTTTCTTCTTTCTCTCTCTCTTTTTTTTTTTTTTTTTTTTTTTTTTTTTTAATAAAGTAACAGGAGCAACGAGTTTCTAATCTCTCTTGGTAAGAGCGTATTTGCGCTTCCAAGGGTGAGAAGACTGGGAACGTCTCTCTGACCTGCGATGGGGATCATATATTGTTCTAAAGTAGAAATGTCAAAGTAAAGTCATTTACCACCTGGACGTCCTTGACTTCGGATGATTAAAGTTTAATCCGAGGTGTGTGCACAGCTTTACCGTGTTATTTAAACACATCAAAGGTCATAAAGGGATTCCAATAGCATGAGTCGAACACCAGAAAGTGTTCTCGGTGGAGAAATCCGTATTTTATCCTAGCCTAAGCTCCAGAACGCTCTTTAAAGAAAAGGGAAAACAAAGAAAAAGAAAATGGGATGGACGGGGGGAAAGGGGATTTAATTTCTAAAGGGGATGCCAGACTTCAAAGCGGCTGGAGGGTCGCACTCGGGGGGGATACACCCGGGCGCGGAGAGCCTTCGCCAACCATTAGCTGTGCAGACATCTAGTGGGAAACCCTCGCCACTGCAGCTCGGCCTCCTCCGCCCCGCAGGCAGGCTCTTACCCCGGCTCCTCGGACGCCCGGCTCCCGTCCTCTCCTCCGGCCGCCTTCTCCCCGCCGAGCCGCCGCCGAGCTGCGCGGAGCCCCGCGGGCGGCCCCCGCTCGCCCCCATTGGAGGCCGCCGATGCCAGCCCGGCCCCTCCCGGGCCCTGCCCCGACGGGACGGGCCCCCCCTCGTCCCCGTCCAACCCCCCCACGGGTCGGGCGCGGCCCGCGGCCCCCCGCGGCCCCCCGCGGCCGCGACCCCTCTGCCCGCAGCCCGCCGTGCTGCTCTGCCCGCTGCCGCGCTCGCTGTGCCACGGGCGGTGCTGCCGAGGCAGGCAGGGATCTCCCCCTTCCCTCCCTCCTTTCCCCCCTCCCTCTCTCCCCCTGCAGCCGCCGGCTCTCGGCTTCCCCTTGCAGACGGCCGATGGGGATCGATAAGGGGATGGGGACGGGACGGGAACGCACCCCAGCTCCGAGGTTTCCTGAGAGCTTTCCTGCCGCCTCCTGCCTTGCATTTCTACCCGGAGCATGCAGGACAGGACAGGCGGAGGGGGGGTCGCTAAATCACAGCCGTGGGCAGAAATTTGCCTTCGCGGACCCCGCGGGACGGGGGCAGAGGACGGAGAAAGCCGGGAGGGGGAAAGGCAGAGGTCGGCCCGGAGCTGTGAAACTTTTGCTGGCACCTGAGCTGCCCGCCGTGGGGGGCATCCCAGGCTGTCCCCGTCTAACAGGTGGCCTATGCTCGGCCGCGAAAGGCGTTTCCAAGCTGCAGTGAGTCCCACTGACACCAAAATTGCTCGCATTCCCCGCAGAGCTGGGTGGGTATTTTCTAAATGTGGTGGTCTTCCCTCCCCGGCCCACCTATCCTATTTTTTTTTTCTTTTTTTTTTTTTTTTCCCCAAGGAGCTTGGATCGCCACCATCTTCTTACTTGATACCTAATCACGTAGTGACTGAAATACGGAAGCCCCATCACCTGCCCGAATGATGAGGATGCCGAGGGGTGGAGGCGAGGACATCTCCTCCACCTTGGGAGGACTCAAACTTCTGCTCTTCCAGCCCACACATTTGTCTTTGGGTTCCTTTTTTTTCCACGCGGGTTTTTCCCCGTAGCCTGGTTCCTTCGTGAGTTCTGTAAAGGACACATTTTTCTTTCCACCCCATGTATCAGAACCTACTTAAGATCCTAAATACCACCTTCCTCTTTTTCTTCTTCCTCCTCCTCTTCCTCTTCCTCCTCCTCTTATTTCCTCCAGTCGTCAGTCACCTGCAGTCCCCGAAGACTTCCCTGGCTCGCAGGGATGCTCCTCGTCTCAGAAAGCAAAACCATCCCTTTGGGTACCCAGAGAGGGGAAGAGACATCTTGCTACGAGCACGCGGGTTTGAATTATTAGGCTGTAAATTTCGTACCGTGATAAAAGCTTCAGCTGTGTTGTTCAATATTAAAGTTTTTGGCAATCGCATCACTTGTTTTTTCACTTCCTTTATCCCCCGCCTCAGACCTACATTCCCCTCTCACAGATTTCTGAGAAAATCTTTCATGTTTTGTTTTAATATCGCATATATACGTTTCAGGTTTCTCCGCCGCTATACAAATAAGAATGGACATATGGCAGGAACATTTGATGTTTGCAAACGGGCAGAAGATACTTGCTAACCGATTTCCGCTGTGGAGTTATATGGGATTCTCTTTTTATATATAGGCAACTTTTATGTTAGCTGGGATATTCTTGCTCACAGTTTTTAAGGTTTCGGTCCTGTGGTTATTGTTAAAAAAAAAAAAAAAAAAAAGTACAATCCATCATCCTCCCCTCCTGATAAACGCAACTTCATGGTAATGCTCTCACAAGAGTAGCTGTATGCACAACGCCTTCTTCCCAGCTGAAGTGGCAAATTATTTTTGGTTGGGTTTTGTTTCTTTTCTTTTCTTTAATTTTATTTTTCCGTGGTCTTGCCATCCTACTGAAGATACCTTATTGATGCGTAATGATAAAATATGCATACTGATAATAGATGCATAATTAACGTTATTGAAAGCTAATGATGAAATGACGATTACTAGGTTAGATCGGCAGTGTCCGAGCTCCAGGGGAACTTCACCGCAAACTTGTGACCTCCCTTTTAGTGACCCCCGGGGTACTCACAGACGCGGAAACTCTCCCCCCGCAGTCCCCAGCTAAAGTTAATGGGTTCGACTCGCTGCCTCTCCTTTATTTGCCAAATATTTACATCATCCGAAGTGGTGATGACGTGTCTGTTCGTGCCTTCATCACCTCACAGAGGAGTTATTCCTTGTGGGTAACGCTTTGGGAAGGGTTACGGGAGCGAAGCGCCCCCCCGCCACAGGTGGGCTCCCAGGCCGGGGCTGCGGTACGTGCCCCCGGCTCCTGCGGGGCTCTCCCAGCCTTGCAGGGGCAGGAGCCTTCCCCGCACATCTTCTCGTGGGGTTTCAGACCGGGGCCGTGACAGACTTCTCCAGGTCGAGTCCCCGGACCAAGGATTTGTCGAGCAGAGGACACGGGGAACCCATGTTACATCCAGCTGTTTGTTTTTTTTTTCTTTCTTTCTTTCTTCTTTTTTTTTTTTTTTTTTAATTCTTTTTAGGGGGGCGGGTTGGCAGCGGGCTGCGCCAGGAGATGACAGACAGTCCCCACACACTCGGCAAGAGAAATTGCGAAGAAATATGGCTTTGTGAAAGTGGATGACAATTGGTAATTACTGGCAGGCAGCGAGGATCTTCCTCACAATGGGAAGGAAGTGGCTCTGAGCAAGGATACTCGGTCGCTGGCACAACGGCAGTAAAATCTGCAGGAAAGCGGCCTCGGGTTGCGTGCAAGGGGACTGCGGAATTTCTTCCTTTAGGTATCTGTGCTACAAGACCAAGGGGCATGCCTGACTAGCGACTAACCTTTATTGTTTAGCCGCTCGTTATTTCGCATGTCGCAGAGGTTGCTACGAAACCACTCCCTTTTCTCTGTGCCATTATTGGACTAAATATACTTTGGCTCCTGGGACGTCGCGAATTGTCTTCAGAGCGTGGGAACCTTGGCGTGTGCCCTCGGCTCCGCTCCGACCGCTTGGCACCGCCATCCCTCCTTCTCCCCGGGTATCTCCCCGGCTGCTTGTGCTGGGCTCGGCCCCGTCCCTCTTGCCCCGGAGACAATGGGAGAGCCTGGCCCATTGTCTCCAGCTCCGTGCACACCCGCGCGTGGATTTGGGGGCACAAGGTGGCAGTGCCAGGCTGTGGCATCTGGGCAAGGACGGCGATGAAAAGGAGAGCCGGTGCGCCCACCATGAAGTCCCTGCCCCAAATGAGGAGTCCTGGTTAGTGCCCCACGCCGCCCTGCCCAGGTGTGGGCAGCTGGAGCTGGTGGCGTGCGGGGTCAGTAAGGACCGACTCTGCTCCCGCCTTCCCCGAGGAACCACGAGGCTCAAACGCAGAGGTTTAAGTCGATTCCAGAGTAAATAACCTCTTGGAAGTAGAGTCAGCTGTCGTGTATGTAAGAATCGGATTCAGCCTTCCACAGGGCCACATATGTAACTGCTTATCTAGAGAAGACATAAAATACAATAAGCTTTGGAAAAATTCATGATTCAGCAAAAATGAAGGGAGTAATATACTCACCCTGAGATGCAAGTTATCAGCTAGTGTGCATTTGGCTGGTGTTATGTTTAAAGGAAAACACTGTATAATTCCTATTTAGAGAATGTGTTCACGGTATGGACGGAAAAACATTAGTTCCATCTAACATGAAGAGTAGCAAACGTCTGTTGTTATTAAAGACAGCACGTAATATATATACCTGAGAAATGTACTGTAGGCGCTAGAAAGCATTTTCTAGACCCCGGTTTTACTAGCTTTTTACCGAATAAAATTTTAACAGAAATGCGTGTGCGTGGTGAAATGTAAAGCTAATTGGAGAACACGGGATCATATCACGGTATCGGGTAACTTTCTGCTGGGAGGTGGCTGACACAGGCAGCACCCACGGCATAAAGCAAGGGCAGTTCAGTGCTGCCGAGGACTCAGCCGAAGCCAGCTGGCTTTTTCTGCCCCGAACCCGCTCGCAGAGCCGTGCAGACGGCGCCTTGCTGCTCGTGGAGCGCTCCCCGAGGGCTGTCCCTATGGGATCCCACCCACGAGGGGAGAAGGCTGTCGCCAAGCCCGAAGAGGGATGTGCTTGGGGGTGAGGGAGGGTGATGGGAACCCCATCCCGGGACGGAGGGGTGCCTCAATCCCCAAACTCGATACAAGCACAATGTGCCAAGCAAAAGGCATGGGTGTGGCCGTGCACACAAGCTCACACACACACCGAAAGGGCTGAGGTGTACACGGCATCCACTGGGGGTGTGGGCTCTTGCTGGCTGCGTGGGTGCACGCCGTGGGAAGATGCCTCCTGTGGGCACCACAGGGCTGCAGGAGGGCGGCCGGCTGGCGGGGCCAGCAGCCCGGCACAGGTGTAGCGGTATAAAAGGCCCAGCCCCGGGTTTGGGGCCGCAGTCCAGCACTCTTCAAGGCCGGCCGGGCTGGCTTGGCAGGGATTTCGGCGGGGCGGGGAGCTCCAGGTGTGTCGGGCAGCCGTGCCCCTGCTGCCTCCCATCCGCACCGGGCTGGCCTAGGCAGAGCTGCCCGGGGAAGGGATAGGGATGGAGATGGAGATGGGGCCCCCGAGGGGAAGGGCAGCCACTTCTGCCCCTTCTTTCAAGCCCTGGGACAATTGCAGAGTTTTGCCAGATGCAGGGTGTTGTATCTGAGGGGTTGTTTTTCCCTCCGCAGAGAAGATCCCCACCCGTGCTGGGGTAACTTCCACTGAGGGTGTCCTGAGAAGGTAAATCTCTGCTCCTGCCAGGGTGTGTGAGCCCCCGGCCCTTGAAGGGTATTTCTTAAGATAGCCGTGATTATAGCCCCGCGTATGTACAGTCTCATCTGAGCAAAGGACTGGAAAAGTGAGGAAAAAGAGCTGTTAGACAGACCCAGACATTAGAGATAAACTGCCTCCATCAAGTCAACATTTTAATCGCTAAAACCACTTCTGAAAAGGCAACCAAAAAAAAAAAACTCTTGGAGAATGTACTCAAACAGCTGTCTTCCAGTAAAGGCAAACATGTCCAATATTTCCTGTATGACTTTTTTTCTCCCTTTTCTTTCTTTCTCTAGATACTGCGCCCAGTTGCCTTTAGCACTACAAACCTCGCTGTTTCCCCTAGGTGAAGATACGGCTTTGGCGTCTGCATCCAAAAAAATAAATAAATATAAAGACCCTGCAACTTCTCCAGGAGACAGCAGCGTCCACTGCTGCCACTGAGCCCTCCTAAAGGGACGCTGTGTACATGTCACGCTAGTACAGGAATGCTATGGTGAGAAAGGCTTTGTGGAAATGCTTTCTCCCGCATTGTTGGGGAAAGGGCGACTTCAGCTTCCCTCCGACAGCCTTTCAGAGGGAAATAAAAACGGCGCAAAGTGGGCCTGAAGCTCAGAAGAACTTTTTTTTTTTTTTTTTTTTTTTTTTTTTTGTAATGAAAAAGGTGGAGGGATAAGTTTAATTGTAATCAGGCTGCAACAATACACCATGTGATCATGTGGTAGCAATTATTACAAGCTCCCAGCAGAAATAGAGAGAGGATATGCCATTGCAGCTCACTGTAGCCTGGGTTTATTTTCTTTTTCAAAAAATATGACCCACTGATATATCTATCAGGCGAAAAATGATTTTACCCTCCAAACGCTAAATCCTGAAAACCGGAGGGTAGCCCAACAGTATCAAGAAAGATTAACTCGACTATCGTTGTATTATCCATTGCTACTACCCGGCCGTACTAGAAAGTTTTTAACTGGAAGATGTATCTGACCTGATAAAAACTGCTGAAGTGGGTATCTACTCAGACAGCCTGGCCTCCTCGCTTATCAGAATTTGCTAAGACTAAAATAAAAATGTTCTCGGGTTCCTTTGTGCGAACCGGGATAGCTGATTGCGAAGGAATCCGTCTGTTTGCATGGCAAGGCAAAATTAATTGAAATTGTAGGTGGGATTTATCACTGCATTCAAGCAGTCTGCGGCTGACAGAGAGCCTGCAAGGGCTTCTGTTCATCGGTGCATTTACACGACAGTTTAAGAGAAAGATTTTTTGCTGATTACCAACATGTAACGACAGATTTCTTGTACTTTCAGCCGCCAAATACAAACAGAAAATAATCTCAACCCCCCTTGAAATACGCTAGTGAAAATATTACAAAAAATAAAGTAAAATAAACAAAACAAACCTAGAAAATAGACCTTGTCGGAGAGACAGAAATCAGGATCATTCCCATTTTCACTTTAAGCGCTTGAAATACCTCCTGCGTGTTTTCTAGAAATGAAACAAGAAAAATAATACAGAGAGGAGTTATCTGAGAACTCGCTCCACAAAAATTACTCTGTGTCCCACACTTCGGGCAAAAGTAATTCCATTATTTTCGAGCACACCTTACTTATAGGAGGTGGCAACTGGAAAGTTTGGGTAGACTGAAGTAGGTAGGTCCGTACCTACTGTGCGGCTGAGGGGTTTTGTGACGCTTTTTATACCTAGCAGAAATGTGGGATTAAGTTTTTCGCAAATCTTCCCGGCGTTTTCCCTTTCTGCATTTCCTTTTACGAATTCTTCTTATTTTGCAATTATCTCGGACCCCCCCAGCACGCAGTGGGAGGGAGAGAGTTAAGATGTCCTGCGAACCCTGCTCGTAAAGCTGCTCAGTTCCATTAGAAACACATGAATATCCTGAAATACAAAGTGTCTTTAAAACGGGCTCAGGAATGTTTATCTCAAACCTTGATGCTTTAGAAATTATGGACGAAACCAGCGGTGACAGTTCGCGTCCAAATTAACCTTCTGGCAGGTAAATTTCATTTGCTCATGAAAATCAAATTCGATTAAGGATCTCGCTCCTGCTATCATTTTACTCCTGCATCTTCCAAAAACTTCTGGACTCTGAAGGACGGAGAATAATATTAGTAACTAAGATCCTCTATCCTCTCTATTATCAGCGAAGATCTTTTAGCGGGTTTAGAGGGATTTAACTCTGCGACAAACACATATTTTCAGCAGTCAGTCACAATTTTTTTCTTAATGCTCATTAATTAGCTCTAAACAATGGAGGGAAAAGTAAGAGTGGATTTCCTCTGACTACGCATTTTCTTCTGTATTCGTACGATTTTGATTATCCTACAAGAAATTAAAGCTCCTCTCAGTGGGGCACTCCTGTAGCAGGAACGTGTGTGTTATCACACAAAGGGCTGCTTTTTAAGAAAGCTGTCTAGATAATCTGTGCCGACAAACTCGGTTTTTGCAAAACCTGACATTAAGCCGAACGTACTTTTTGGTAGCGTAGGCAAAGAGAAGTTGTGAGGCCTCTTCAGAAAAATGAATGGCCATATTCCTGTTACGTAGGGAGATTTACAAATCGTTTATATTTTCCCGTTTAAGGCCAAAATCCTGCGGTCCTCCCTGTGGCAAGGCTATCTTTGGCTTCGTGGCTCCAGGAGCACAAAGTGCCTTGTAAGGGACAAATTCTGCCCTTGCTTACACCTGCGAGGTGGGTCACCACTCGCAGTGCAGCCAAGGGATGAATGTGCCACTAAAGCACATCGCAATATCTCACATGGGCACTGCGGTGAATCTGAAAACCAGTTTAAAACCGTCTGGCTCTGAAAGGATTCTGCACCTTTTAAAATCCTCCTGCGGATCACGGTTGTTCATCCTCTTGCTCCCTGAGGAATTAATACTCATTTTAGGGGAAACGACTTAACAGACGTATTTCTCTCCGAGAAGCTTTACAGGCTATGTAAATACAAAGTGGTTCGGGGGGTTGCATGAAATCTCCTGGAAAATGCTGGCGCTCTATCATCATTCTGTATTTGCTGTATCTTAACCTTACTTTACACGAAAGGGGGCAAAAAAGAAGAAAATCCTACTGGTCTTTCTGTTGCATAAATGGAAGCCTTCGATTACCAAGTTAATTTCCCAAAATTAAGTCTTTGTAGACAATGGCCAAATCCAATCGGTGGGTTCAAGTAAACTATTCCTTAGTTTTGGTAGATTTAGCTAGCACATCTCCAAGCTTGCTTTGCGAAAAATAAAAGCTCTTCAAGAATTGGTAGAGAATGATGTATGTTCAAGGCGGGGGGGATAGGCTCAAGCATATTTTTATCCCTGGTGTTCATTACAGGGTCCATGATTTTCGAAGAACATCTGTTCTGCCCGATGCCTTCAGCCCTCCCGGTTCCTTTCTGATATTTAATGGCAGATACCCATTAAGGCGGGAAGGAATTATAGCCTCATAGATGGGGAATGATTTTTTTTTTAATTATTTTAGGAAAAAAAAAATAAATTTGACGAGGCTTTTCTCCTCTATCGGTGTCAATAATTTATTAAAAGTCAGTCCTGACAAAATTCGGGAAGGAAAACAAACGCATCAACTCTCTTATCCGATAATAACTTCTTTTTTGGGGCTGCACACGCACCCTGCAGATGCCATTTTGACTATTTTGAGAAAACGGTACCATTACAGGACTCCCACCCACGTCACAGCAAACAAGGGAAGGGTAGAGCTGCATCACCGCCCTTATCAGCACCGAGAAGCATGGCCCTCTTCCCTAACGAGAAATAGAGGGAGAGATACGTGTAAGAGAGAAAAGAGATCTCTTTAATCTGATCTCCCTTCTCCCTTTTGCACACAGAGCTGGAGCAAATCCAAGTGGGTAAACACAACAAAAAAACAACCACCAAAACTCAGCAGACCGGATGCCCCCCCCTCTCCGCTCTTCCCCCCCCCCCCCCTCCACTCCACCACTTGTACAGTTTGCACCGGGTCTCCGAGCGGCAGTTTCACATGGCTTCTCCCTCCCTATGGAAAGAGGCTGGAAAAGTCGGGGCAGATAAGCGAGAACCGGAGCTCCGCTGCTGCGAGAGAGGAGAATTAGTTCGGCTAGGGGGGCGGGCTGGGGGGGGGGAGGCGAGCTGGAGAGATTGCAGCTCTCACGGCCACCCGATTTAACAAATCAGACAGATCTCCGGGCTGTGAATGACAGTTCTCACATTGGCTAGACTGCAACTTTCAACTTGACCTTGGCCTCTAGCCGTGTCTAACCCGTATGTAAAACAGCGCTGCCCCATAGAGCAGCCTCCCCTTCCCCCTTCTCCCCCCCGCCCCGCTGCAGGGCGATTTTGAGAAGCAGCTCGAGAAAGCAGGGAAAAACAAACCGGCCCGATTCGTGCCAGTCAAGCACAACGTTTGGCCGGGGGAATCCACAGGTTTCAAAACTGGAGCCTGGAAGAAAGGGAAAAATATGCGGGGAATAAATATTTGCTTTTGGCCATGAGGAAGAATGCGGAAAGGAGTACGCTAAGGCAAAATGGGAACCGTTTATTGGCTACAATGAAGGAAAAAATGGGGCTAAAACATTGCCAGATTAGCGGGGGGAATGACAGCGACTCCAGGTATCCCAGCCCATCTCACGTAAAAATCGCCTGGAAAAATAGATGGTCGCCTCTTTCTCAGGGCTGGCAGATCTGCCGGCTGCGATAGGCAAGGAAAAGGCTGCTCGGTAACAATGTACGTCCCGGGACTACTCTGCGCTCGTAGCAATGCGGGCAAAACAATGCTACAACGTCAATGGGAAGCACAATAGTCTAATAAATACGCCGAGCTGTCAGGCACAAAACAAAGCAACATGCAACTGCAAAAATTAGTTTTCAGTATGGCAGCATTTGGGGGTGTTTTGCCCGCACACTTTAGGGCTGAGAGCTGTTAACGATGAGACGAACGCTTCTTTGGGTCAAGTTTATTGAGAGCTCCGTGGCAGAGCACTGCGGGTTCAAGGTTGGGCGCAAATAGCTGAAAGCTGGGGGGAAACGCATCCGAGCCGGTGGGAGGTGCGGTGGATATTAAAAGTGGGGGTCATTTCGCCCCATGAAAAATATCAGCGTTTGCCGTGAAAAAGAGAAGGCGATTTCTTTCTTTCTTTCTTTCTTTCTTTCTTTCTTTCTTTCTTTCTTTCTTTCTTTCTTTCTTTCTTTTTTTTTTTTTTTTTTTTCTAGTCTTCGCTCGCATAGAAGAATGACCTTAAAAAAAAGTAAGCAGCCCATAAACCATTTTTTCCCAGCACAAAAAGGCGCCGTGGGTCCGTCCGCACGCTATACAAGCCGACGTGCTATTTTACGGCCAAAGAAGATGCAAGCCGAACTGTAGGCCCCGGCTTTTATTATTATGATTACAGTAACAAATAATAGAGCAGAGTTACGGCGGAGATCCAGTTAACCCTCCCGCTGCCCGAGTCCGGCCTGAAACGAATCAGTAAACAGAGTGAATCTGGATTTCCTGCTCCGCTCCTCTTATCTGGCTGCCGAGGCTTTGTGGCGAGAGAAGCGAGCCGGCTCTTGGGCTTTCGACGGGCAGGAAGGAAGGCGGAAAACACCCAGGAAGGCCCCCGGGACACCCCGCTTAGGGAGCCTCAGTGGGGGGCCGGAGGGGTGGGGGGGTCCCCGCGGGGTCCCCACGGTACCTGGGCGGGGAGAGGCGAGGGGCGACGTGGGGACAGAGGGACGGGGGGACTGGGGGCGGCCCTCCCAGAGGCCGGAGGGGGCCGCTGGGGCTCCCGCTGCTCCCGGGGTGGGGAGGGGGCAAGGATGTGGCTCGGGGAGGGGGGGAAGAGGCCGGGGTGCCGGGGGGAGCCGCGCACCTCGGGGAGCGCGCCGCGGCAACAACAGGGCCGAAACGCTCACGCCTCGGTGGCGAGGGGAGGAGGGAGGGAAGGAGGCAGGGAGGAAGGAGGGAGGAAGGAGGGAGGAAGAAGGGCAGGCCCCCCCGCCCCCCCCCCCACCCACCCCCGCGGCGCCCGTGCCCCGCGCGGCGGCGGCCGGGCCGCGCCGTGCCCGCGCCCGTGCCCGCGCCCCCGGGCCGGGAGCCGTCCCCGCGCGGTTGTGGCATTATTTAATTATCTCCGCTTTATTCCTTCCGATGTTTATCAGCTGCTTTGCATATCACGTGGGGGCGGGCGGCCCAATGAGGGCCCGCCTGGCGCGACACTGGCGCGTCAGCCTTGGTCAAGTCCCGGAGATTTAGTATCTCTTTTTTCAGTCTTTGGGGCTTTTAAAAAAGAGCCACTAGTCTCAATGCGGAGCGGGCTATGACAGCCTCCGTGCTCCTCCACCCCCGCTGGATCGAGCCCGTCATGTTCCTCTACGACAACAGCCTGGATGAGATCAATAAGAACATGGACGGGTTTCACGCCGGCAGCAACTTCGCGGCGGCGGCGGCGGCCAACCCCTGCCGCAACCTGATGGCTCACCCCGCGCCCCTGGCCGCCCCCAGCGCCGCCGCCTACACGTCGAGCGAGGCCCCCGCCGCCGGCATGGCCGAGCCCGCTGTCAAGCAGTGCAGCCCCTGCTCGGCCGCCGTGCAGAGCTCCTCCGGCGCCGCGCTGCCCTACGGCTACTTCGGCAGCGGCTACTACCCGTGCCGCATGACCCACCACAACGCCATCAAGTCCTGCGCCCAGCCCGCCTCCACCTTCGCCGACAAGTACATGGACACGTCGGTCTCCGGCGAGGAGTTTACGTCGCGGGCCAAGGAGTTCGCTTTCTATCAGGGCTACGCCGCCGGGCCCTACCAGCCGGTGCCCGGCTACCTGGATATGCCCGTGGTGCCCACCATCGGCGGCCCCGGCGAGCCGCGGCACGACCCCCTCCTCCCCATGGACAGCTACCAGCCCTGGGCCATCACCAACGGGTGGAACGGGCAAGTGTACTGCCCCAAGGAGCAGAGCCAGCCGCCTCACCTCTGGAAGTCCACCCTCCCGGGTAATAATACACCTGCATGGCTCCCCGGCTCCCCCCCCCTCCTCGCTCGCCCCTCGCCCCGCTCCCCCCGGGCTCCCCCCGGGCCGCGCCGTCCCCGCCCCGCCCGCGCTCCCCGGCCCCAGCCCGCCCCGGCGCCGCGGGGATGGCACCGGTGCCGCCCCCTCCCCGGCGCCCGGCGCATCCCGCCCGAGGCTCCGGGAGAGGAAACAGCTGAGAAGGGCGCTGGGAGGGAGCAGGGCTCCGCGCCCGGCCACCAGGTGCCACAAGCTCCGCAGCGGGGTGGGAGGGAGGGGAGCGGTGGCAGCTCCGCGGAACTCCCGCTGGAGTCGTGGGTGTCCCCTCCGGGGGGCTCCGAGGGGCTCCGCGGCTTCGCTTTGCCCGGCTGGAAGGAAAAACACCCGCAGCGGAGAGGCGAGGGGAGCCCCGGGTGCGGGGCGGTGCTGCGGGAGCGGAGCTCCGGGCGGGCGAGGAGCGGGGCGAGGAGCGGGGCTCTCCCCCCTGCGCCGCTCCAAGATGTCCCGGGAGGTCCCCGTAACGCTCTCCTAACGCTTTCGTGCACGGTTTTTCTGTTCCAGACGTCGTTTCGCATCCCTCCGATGCGAACTCGTACAGGCGGGGGAGGAAGAAGCGAGTGCCTTACACAAAGGTTCAGTTAAAAGAACTCGAAAGGGAATACGCTACAAATAAATTCATAACCAAAGACAAACGGCGGAGAATATCGGCGACCACGAATCTGTCAGAGAGACAGGTCACAATCTGGTTCCAGAACAGAAGGGTCAAAGAGAAAAAAGTCATCAACAAATTGAAGACGACCAGTTAATGGATTAAAAATGGAGAAGCAGCAGCTCGAAAGTTTCAGAACTTTTTTTTTTGTTGTTCAGATTAAAGTAATTATTAATAATAATTAAAAAAAGAAAAGACAATGAACCTCTTCTTTCAGAACAAGAGATCTGTATCCTTGGAATTATAGCATTTTTTAAAATATTGCTGTAGCAAATGGTTAAAACTGACAGTTCTCCTGAAATCCCAAGCAGACAGTGTAACTGACAAACTGTAAAGCCCACATGCCCAGCCCCGAGAGATACACTTTCAATTAAGACACACAGTTTTCTGAGAAACTTGTAAGTACTTCTATGACCTTACTATTTCAGAACACTCTTCGTGGCCACGATGTGAGAGCTGGTTGACGTGAGGAGGTCGATGTGTACACATAAGCTTGTTTTCTTCCATTGCAATCCAAACTGTATGTTGAATGACTGCTCAGGTAAACCATAGTGAAAAAAAAAAATGTACAATTACTGTATGTTTTTAAGCAATGCATTTAATGTAAAAAAAAAAAAAAAAAAAAAAAAGTAATAATAAACCTCGAAGGTACTGAATAAGGATTTCAGAGACATCAGTAATGAAGGAAGCTCTGTGGAGGATCTATCCTGATAGCAAATTAGAAACATCGCAAACTATTGGGGATAGAAGGGAAAATATTTGCTTGGAGATATCTGTTGGTTTTAATTTTTATTTTCAAAAGATGATTTCTTGTCATCTTTTTTTTTTTTTTTTTTTTTTTTTCTCCTGCAGACCGTACAATAGATACTTTTTAAAGGACTCTGCCTATTTTAAACCTCAAACTATCTTCAAGAATTAATATTTTAAGTCCCCGGAAATTTTTTAAATGTTTGACTCTGGGTGGATACAAAAACGTGAGCATTGGCATTTCTTCATAGTTAAAAAATATATATATATCCCTTTCTGGAAAAAAAAAAATATCCGAGAACTTCGAACTGAAATACATTTTTCCCCAGAAGTATTTTGATTTATATAATCTATATTTTGATCTATAAGTAATTAGTCGTTTCTCCTTGTTTATTGTCTGTTATGAGGCCGCAGTAGAACGTTTAGGGATTCTTTTTACAGCACCTTTTAATCCAATCAGTTATTTCAACCAGCACATTATTTTGTTTTTATTCACTATAAGAAGCTATCTTGTAAATAATAAAAAAAAAATCAGCGCACTGTGAAAATGTACTTGTGCACCCTCATTTTTTTTTTTTTTTTATATTTCTACTGAAAAGTGAAAATCCAAGACGTGTAGATAGGTATAGTAGTATTAATACTGTTAATAAAATAGTCACTGTAATAAAACCTGAAAGAAATACTCTTTATTTTTCGGTACCTACGTGCATTCCATAAGAAATACATATATATATATATATGTGTATATATATATGTATATATATATACATAATGTATCTATCTGTCATATAATTGTGATATTGTTATCTTTCTTTATGTAGTTTATATGTATATAGATACGCATATATATATGTATATACACACACATATATGCTTACGTATGTATATATGTGGATATGTGGATATTTTTTTTTCCTGCACGGTATTTATCTGGGAGCAGGCACGCCTGGTATCCAGCCTTCCTCGAAATGTTTTTGTAACGTTAAGGAGAGGTTTTGCAGAGGGGCTGGGGCCAGGGGGAGGAAGAGGAGGATGATACCAGCGCAGCGCTGCAGCCCTCGCCGGGAAATGGAAGCGGGGCTGCCAAGCCCCTGGGACGCGGGGACGGCCGCGGGAAGGTGGGTGCGTTCGCGGCGATGACAGGACGGGGAAGGCCCGAAACCTTGACCTTGAGGGGAAAAAAAAAGAGCCGATTTGTGACCTTGACTTTTGACAGCTCCCGGCGCCGCCGGCATTCGCGAGCCGACGGCGCCACCTCGTGGCCGCGCCGCGCCCGCGCCCCCGCGCCGCGTCCCCGTGGATCCGCGCAGCGCTGCGCGGCCGCGGCACCGCGCGTGGGCGTGCGCGGCCCGTGGGGAGCCCCGCGGCTCGGCGCGGCCGTGGGCGTGCTGCGGAGGGGGCTGCGAGGCCGGGCAGGTTGCGACCCGCTCCCCCCCGGTCCGGGGGCGGCGGGAGGTGCGAGGTGGAGTTCGGGTGGTGGAATTGGGGTCCGGATGGTGAAATGGGGGTCCGGATGGTGAAATCGGGGTGCCCTGTTCGGGGAGCCCCCGTGATGCGCGGTGCTGCGAGCTTGGTGGCGGTGTGAGCGGCGGCCGGCTTCAGTGGGGGCACAAAGGGAGGCTCGCTTTGGCTGCCCTGTCTCCCGAGGTGGTCTGCAGCTCTAATTAGAGCTATCGGGGAACCTTTACGGTGCATTTAGAGGGTATCATGTGCCGCGCAAAGTGTAGACTTCTAGCCTTACATTTCTGAAATTCAAAAGCGCCTACCTCGGTCGGGGATCAGCGCGGGGAGCTTGCTGGCGCTCGGCTCTGAGCGTAACGCATTCGTGCAATAACTTCCACGAAAAGTACCTGAAGGAGAGAGAGATCTGTTTTCCAGGGAGCTGCGGTGCCTGGGGCTCCTGGCTCAAGGCTGGAGCTGAGCCCCCCGGGCTGGCTGCGGGCTGGCTGCGGGGCTGGGGCTGCGCGGGGCGCGGAGCGCTGCGGATGCTCGGGTGGGTGACCTGCGGCCGCGGAGCGTGGGAACACCGGTGGCATCCCTCCGGGGGCCGCTCGGGGACTTTTTGAGCGAGGTTTCCCTAGCCCCGCTGCTGAAACAACCGGGGAGACGGAGCGACGCGGCGGCCGGTTTACAGGCCTTGCAGTCAGGCTCTGCTTTGGGGGTACAGCGTGACCCCGGGAGGGGAAGAGGAGGCAGCCCCGACGGCAAGGCTACGAGGCAAAACCCCACCGGGGCACCGCCGAAGCCGAGGGGAGCCGGGAAGCCTCCGCGGCCCCGCAGCAGCCCGGCGGCCTGCCCGGCTTCGGGCGGATTTTCAGCTTCTAGCTGCAAAATCCCGCGCTGGGATCCTGCGAGGAGGTCGGGGGCTGCGGACTGGACGGGGGGGGACCGGTGGTAGCAGCCCCCACCGACGGTACCTGCCCTTCTTGGGCAGATACCTGCCGCGGCGGCAGGCAGGGGCCAGGCGCAGTTTCTCCGCTTCGTTGCCCCGCTTGCTCCCGCAGGAGCTAAATGGCCTGGAGAAAGCCACTTGTGAATTACACTTGTTCTCGCTCCGGGTGGATAATTCTATTTATTCCGTTATATTTCGCAACGTGTATAATTATGGCATGAGACACGCCGCAAATTGCATGCATTTCAGGTCGGAGATGAGGGTGATACGCGCAAGTCGAGCCCGTGGTGACTTGTGTTGCCTATCTTAGGCAGTATCTTCTATTTTCACACCGTGCCCCAGAGCGTTATAATTCAGGGGCGCCTTGAAAGAAAACCTCAACGAGAATATGGCCGACTTTAGTAAAATAACAGTTTAAAAAAAAAAAAAAAAAGTAAATTCTCCATCTGTGCTACCGTTTGAAGATTATGTTTTCACACTGAAGTGCTTACCG
The DNA here is from genome assembly GCF_965140915.1 of Aythya marila. Classification (NCBI taxonomy): domain Eukaryota; kingdom Metazoa; phylum Chordata; class Aves; order Anseriformes; family Anatidae; genus Aythya; species Aythya marila. The sequence goes on along the minus strand of NC_139043.1, from coordinate 35,738,442 downwards.
TTCAAATCTCCTAAGCATTTCTAGACCGTGGATTAGCGAATTTAAATTCCCACTACCGTTCAAATAGCTGCGCCGTATATATATTTCACAGGGCAAAAAGGGGAGCGGCTGACTTGCGACCGCTGGCAGGAGTAAGGTAACATTTTGGATCGGACCCCCGCTACCATGTAAGTCAGCGTCGAGGCTCTCGCAGGCTTGGGCAGGAGGAGCAGGTCGTGTTTCCCGGCTGGCAGCCGAGAGCCCCGGCCCGGGGAGCAGGATCAGGCCCGCGGAGCATCCCCCGGCCGCCCTGTGCCTCCCCCGGCCGCCCCGGCGGGGGCTGCGGCTGGTGCCGGGAGGACTCGGTGACCCCACTGCCTCCGGCCTGGACCCACGCAGCGCTCCGGGACCCCACTCAGGACCCGGCCACGGAGCCCAGAGGCTCGGTCAGGTGAGGGGAAGTCGGCAGCTCCGCGCCTCGCTCACCGCCGCACCGGCCCGGAGGCGCGATGGGGATGCCTGCGGTTTTCTGAGCGGCGGAGGATGCGTGGTCTGCGGGGTTTGGTGCCTGCTGCCCTTTCCCGGACCTCCCCCCGGCCTCTGCCGGCATCCACGCACCCATCGCTCAGTCCCTCCGCCGGGTGTAAGGGGCCTGGGGGAGCGGGCGTGTAGGTGTGTGTGTGTCCGCGTTATTTATTGCCTTCGCTTACCGTCCAAAAGCTGTTGGCACATACATTTTCAAGTACAAATTGCTGTTGTATTACATATTCCCCTCTCACCAATCTGCCGCCAGCGTCCTGAAATACGTCCCTAATATGTTTTATAAGAAAATATATCACCGACGAAAATAATTAGCCGCCGTGATACATTACTTCACGTCCATGCACGCGGTTGCGAGAGAATTATTATTTATATTATTTATATTCCCCGCGCTACCGAGAATGCTTTAAAATGGTGGTGGGCAGCTTATTGTGCCTGCCTTGTTTTGTGGAGTTATACGTGCGAGGACTTTGATTTGGAGACATGAAGAAAAAAATGTCCTGGAAGCAGGATTCGGAAGCAAAACAAACACAAAATTAAAAAACGAACCGTGAGCAAACAAAATAGTCTCTATATTTTCAGCTCCCCTAGAAATAAAAACGTTGTGTATAGTAGTGGTTGTGTGGAGGGACGCAGGGGACAGAAGGAGCATGTTACTACTGTATATTTAACGTATTTATTGAAACATCAATGTCAGAGCAATATTTCACTCCCGGTGTAAAATGCAAAGCATAATTAAAGATTTAAAAAATCACTTCAGTTTCACTTCAAATAATTGTTGCAAGATTCAACGGCGTGTACTTTAATTTCGAGTGTCTGGATATATTGGTTTATAATCACCTAATCCTCGGCGTCCTTGGTCCCTGCAATTTGCAATTCCCATGGACAAAACGTGGGTTTACGTTTTGGATGCGGACAGAAGGGCAGAGCAAATGTTTTGTATTTTTTCCCACCAAGAGAATAATCCGGTATTTAATCTATCCGCGCCTCGAGCTCTTGGCAGTAGCAAAGGTGGTTTGCTATGGGAAATAAACCTTGACAGGAGCATATTTCCGAAAAAGAATGATAAGTCGAACTGCAAAGCTGTATCTTTTTTCGCCTTCTTTTTCTCAGAAAGACTTCCGCTTAAAAATGCTAGCTAGCTGAGAAGTCCTTCTGAAGCGAAGGGAAAAAAATATGGTGTTCAATATTGAAATACTCGGGGAAAAAAAAAAATAAAAAAATGAAAAAATAAAAAATAAAAACGCCCCGCGTTTCCAGAGCAGCGACTTTATTTTGTATTCGTCAGAACGAAACGGGTAAGCATCTCGGCCTTTAGCCTATAAATTAAAGTTTAGGAAAAAAAAAAAAAAAAAAAAGAACTGGCTAATGCTTAAATAAAACCCCACTCCTCGTGCATTTCAGCATTCTCCGTGGGCAGGGTTAGCAATAAAATCAAGACAGCGTTTAATACAAAAAAAATATTGGCAGGCGCTAAAAGGTCGGTTGTTGCCATTCATAACTTTTAGATGCGTTTTAATGCACTTTAATGATGATTTGAAGAGATGGCCCTGCGCGTCCTCGGCCGGTAAAGGAGTCCAAGGAGAAGGGGGGGACTCGGGGGCGGCTGTCCCTCGTGGCCCGGCGGGGCCGTGGGGGCCGGGCCGGGCCGCGGGTGTTTTAACCACGCTGCGAGCCCTTCCCTGCCCCCTGCCTCACTACCCCGGGCCCCCTCCCCCTTGAATGCAGTTGATTCATGAACTAGGCTACGAAATGCAAATGTTCATTAAGTCTTTCCTCCTCCCTCCGGCCTCCCTCTCGTCTCCCACCCACCCCCCCCCAAAAAAAAAAAAAAAAAAAAAAAAAAGGATTTTTTTTTTCCAGTGAATAGCTTCAACATGGCGTGCTGAAAGGCAGAAGCTTTGCCCGTTCCTAGATCTGAATTGTGATTAAACATCCCCAAAGAGAGCATCTCCCTTCCTCCCGCCGCTCCCCCCTCCCTCCCCTCCCCGTAGCGCAGAGGAAAGCGCCCTCTTCTACGTAGGAAAGGTCAAGTCCTACAACGCACAACCCACGGTCATTACTGTACTGTGACCCGGGGTGTACTGGGGAGGAACGGCCGGGTGTCCCGTGATCAAAAACACTTGGACTTCTTTTTTTTTTTCTTCTTCTTCTTTTTTTTTTTTTTTTCTTTCCCCTCCTTCTCGTGCGATGGGAATCCGAGGAATTAGACAGCATTTTAGCCTCCTGCAATCACCTTGTTTGTGTGCAAATCGCCATCGGAATTCCTAGGGGACCAGGAGAGACAGAGAGAGAGGAAAAAAATAAACAGCAATAATAGCAGTCATAATAACAGCAATAATAATAATTAGCCTGTCATATTGCTGCATTTTGTAGACAGCCTGGAGCTGGTAGGAAGGACGATGTGCCCTAGTGGCTACATTTCTCTCCGCTCAAATGCAGACAACCGAGAATTAGAGCAGAAAACAAATAAAAACCCAAATCAACAGCAACCCAAGTCAATGGGAGAAGAGAAGGAATGTTTTGTGGACCGGGTATGTTTAAGCTGTAGGGAAGGAAACCAAAAACTGTGCAGTCCATCCTCATTGATCTGGAGGTCTCCAGCCCAGCGCGGGATCCTAGCTGTCAGTCTCCGTGGGGATATATTTTTGCACGGGCGAGAGACGTCTGGATGCTGGGGTAAGATTTGCGTGCTCTTCCTGGAAGCGGCTGAATGTTTGTCCTCTCCCCGTGCTCGGTGGTGAATTAAGCAAAGAAGCCAACAACAAACACCCACCCTGTCCCCCCGCAAAGCCCCGTGCATGGCTGGGGCGAAGTCCTTCGGAAGGCCTTTGTGGAGGGTTTCCCAGGCCCCCGGTCCTCCCCGAGCCCACCCACCCACCCGGCTCCCTCTCTCCCACGCTGTTATGAGCAGTGGGACCGCTGCTGCCGCGGGGACCTGGGAGAGAGAGGAGGAAGGCTGTCTGGGGTGATGCTATTTGGGACGAGGAGCCCGCTTAGAAAAGTAAGACTGCTTCTCCTAGCCTGGCTCAACCTTTCCCAGCGATGCTGTTTCCCAGTCCAGCATAGGTGGGAAGCAAAGAAGCCTCTTGGCAGGCAAGTGGGCCAGGAGAGGCTGGGGTGAGCGCCCAAGATGCGGGCAGACTCGCAGATAGAGCTGCTGCTTGCTTGGCTTTGTGCTTTGTGTTGTGCTGGTTCGCCTTGCAAAGTTGGGTCGGGCTGCATTGGAAATTTATCCCGGATTTTATTCCCGGCCGTCTGTGCGTGGTCGCCTCCGAAATGATTTTACTCTTTCGCGAGACGGGGAGGAGGGTCTGTGTGGAAGCGGGGGAAGGATGTGTTCCCTTGGAGAGGCTATTTAACCTGCCTGCTGTTGTGCGTGTGTGTATCCAGAGGGAAAAAATGCCAGCCGGGCGGTGTAACCTGCCAGTTTGAATTAATCCGAGCCGCGTCGTAATCGCCTCCATTCCGCATCCAGCAAAGTGCTTTTTTTTATTCCTGACCGTATAAATCGGCCTCTACAGCCGGCTTGGTTTAGGAGTAATGGAAAAGCAGGGTGTTTTAAGGCACTCTGATTTTAGGCTTCGACGTGCGTTCGGATAGGCATGAAAAATGTTAGATTTTAATACAAAGAGATCTTGCTCCGTCTCCAGCTAGTGACTGGCTAAGGCTTAAATACACCCGGTTTTGCAAAATGCAAACCCCGTGCTCTCTGGGCACTCGAAGGGAAAACAAAAACGAAAGAGAAAGGAGGCATGAGCCGCACACTGCGCCGGATCGGCCTCGGGTGGCGGTGCCAAGCCTCCGCCGCCGCTGTCCGGGGACCGGTGGCGGTACCACCCGGAGCGGTGGCGGTATCTTAACGGGGAAGGCGAGCACCGCTGCCCTGAGCCTGTGCGCACCCCGGCACGGCCGAGAGCAGCCATGTTAGGCTTAGAGGGAGAGCTCTTTGGATGGGTATCTTTGCGGGACATATCACAAACTAGGCGTCGAGCAGCTCTCCCAGGGCTCTGTGCACCGCGTTGCGAATCGCCTCGCATGTTTTCAGCTCGTGTTAGACAAATACATCCCTGTAAAGGTTACCCACGTACAGGTACCTTCGCTACAATGCACTTCGGAAAGTCTATCAAAATATGAAGTAGGGGCTTTGAAGTCGTTGATTTGACAGCCCCGGCACAGTGATACTTCCTGTACCCGCCCCCGGGAACTATCCTGATGGAGAAACCTCTTTACCTCGGTGGGTTTCACGATATGGGAAAAGGGCTCTCCTATAAAGTTAGCGGTGTGGTACAGTAAAATCCGATGTGTTTCGTGGCGAGTTGGGCAAAATAAAATAAAAAATAAAAAATAAAGAGCCTTTATAAATCACTGTTAACATTCAGTGTGCGTTAGCGAGAACATTATATCCTATAAAATTCAATTAAGCTGAGAATCCCGGTCGATTACCTTGACTCGAATTTCTGTACCGAGTGCGGCAAACTCTGGAGCCTGGCATCACAGAAAACCCTAACTACAACAAGCTTGTCTCGGCGTTGGGGCAGTTCGCTTTCTGTAGCTTTCTGCCCTTAATGCAGAGGGCACGTCATATATCTCATAACCCGCCTGCGTTGTTTGCATCCTGAGCTTGGAGGCAGAAGAATCCCCGTTTGTCAGAGGCAACGCGATTGGAGTTCTTTTTTTTTTTTTTTTTTCCTTAACTGAATATATTTCCTGGATTAACAAATCTAAGGTCAAGTTCAAGGCATCAGTTGTAGCAATACTTTTAAATGTAAGTCGACATGGGAATGTTTGGGCGGGCTTTTCTTCTTTTTTTTTCTTCTTCTTTTTTTTTTTTTTTTTCATTTCATTTTTTTTTTTTTAAACGTGTAAAGCGGCATTCCAGGCTGCGGGTGAACTTTGCATGGGAACATCGCCCGAGATGTTGCCGGCCGCAGGGATAACCTCATTGTTTAATAGCACCGCACTTTCAAGGAATCGCTGGGGATGTTCCCTCCACCGCTCGGATTAATCCCACATAAAATACTGGCACATGAAAGGTGACTGGAACCTGCTTCCTGCCACCGACGCTAATGACCTAGATCCCAGTGGGTCTGGGTGGGAATCGGTAGGAAGTGGCTGGTTTTCGGTATCGGGAGGCGATAACCAGGGAAATTGGCTCTCGCACCCGTTTTAGAGCCCGCCGCTGGGTCCAGACATCCCTCTCCCGCACCCTGGCTTTGTCAGAAGTCTCCTGCACCTGTATCTGGGTACATAGGAAAAAAAAAGAAACGAATGAGTGCGCACTTTCACGTGTCGGGAAAGCCTCGCAGAGCATTCATGTGCAGAAAAAGAGACATTTATGGCAGCATCGCCAGTCGGTCAATTTCTGAAATATTTGACCGTCTACGATAATAATTCCTTACGCCCCCTTTACTGACAAATCTGCCTCTATTGTCTTCCAGCAGCAAGCTACGAGCAGTAAATACAAACTAAATTTTAGAAGGGCTTCAGCGAAGCAGAACGGGGGGGCACAGAGTGCTGGAGAGGCAGGGTTTTAGGACACACAGCGTTATGAGAAACCCTCCGCGCTTGTAAAGATGCTGAGAGTGTGTTAGAACAACAAATAGTTTGGCTGCTAAAGGGAAAGAAAATAGTGCTCGAGAAAGAGAAGCTATCTTGCTGGAAAAAGCTTCCTGTTTTGAAAAACTCCCCCAATATTTTTGCTTGTTGCAACTACAGGAGTCGGAGTCTGACTGTAGATGGACCGGTCCATCGTTGCAAAGGGATGCAAATTACCGTGGTTTATCTCCAGACCAGGGTAGATTTCTTTCTTTCGGTCCGAAGCCATTTTATTGTAATGTTCAAACTAAATGGTAGGATTGGGAGGCTGAAAGAAAAAAAATCAACACCCACCTAAAACTTATCCATCTCTGCGACTAAAAAGAGAGGTGACGGAGTAAATAAAGGGTTTTGGTAACTGATATTAAAAAACAATCTAAAATTTTCTACTCCCAGATGACCACAGCCTTTCGAGAGAAGTTCAAGTCTTTGAAATAACGCAATCAGATTAAATACAACAAAAAAGTCAGAATAACCTTGCCTTGGATTCTGTTTAAATCTGCCCTTTCTCTTTACACGTATTCTGCAGTTTCCTAGCAAAATAACAACCATACTGCTTCAGGTTTGGGACAATACATAGCCTGTTCCGTATCACAGCACAAGGGTTCCCCCTTGCCGTTATCAAAAATCACTTCAAATTATGAGGTAAATTAATATTTGAAAAATCGTAGATAGCTATTGTTACACTTCCTTCTATTACGGTGCTGAAGGAAAAGTATTTAGATTTTTTTTTCTAATAGATGGATTCGTATAGCTCCTTTCCATAACAGGAAAAAAAAAAAAAAAAAAACATTAAAAAAATATAAAAAGCGCACAGAAAAGAAAAAACGTCGGTGAAGACCTTCAGAGCCCGAAATATTTTAAATCTAAACAATCACCGTGCGTTTCTGAAGCTACATTCCTGGCAAATTTTGAGAAGAATTATCGCCTTATGGCCTTATTTTCATTGGAAAAAAAGGGGAGGGGACGTGCCTTTCGTAGGCAAAAACGCTCTGAAGTCCCTCGTATTACACTTTTCCTATAAGTCTTTGTACACTGTAATCGTCTCGTAAGTTTGCAAAACGCTGTCCTAATTCCTGAGATACTTTCCTGTGGTTGACTCGCAGCAATCCTCGCCGTGCCTAGGCGAAGGGAGAGTAAGAAAGTTAAAGCAGTGGTCGGGCAATATTTTAATTAGCTCTTCTTGACACAAATTCCTTTTAGCACACGTTTCCCCTGTTAATTACAGGCACCCACCCTATGGGCACGGTAAACGGTGGGCTGAAAATGTTTAAAAGAAAACGCAGTACGAAAAAAAAAAAAAAAAAGACAACAATTTGGATACTATAGAACTTGACCTTTTGGAGAACAGCGGTAGTAAGTTAAACAGTTCCCTTTGCACGCGATCTGTATATATAAAAGCTGGGCTATCGAGGCGTCCAAGCTCTGTTTATATTCCTCCAAAGGAGAGATGTAGCTTTTTCCTCGCTTTGTTTAGCTTAGCTAAATGGGTAAATGTGCTCACAGCCTCCCCACCTCTTGGCCACGTTCGTCCTGCACAAAATGTGCTGCAGCGGAGCTGCAAAATTCATAGCGTTTTTAGCCACGTTACCCTCTCTAATCCGGCCGAAATACTCGGGAAGGCGTAACGAATGCATTTTGCTTCTCAAAACGAAATGCCTCCCTTTGTTGATGTTGTTTTCACTGAGGTTAGGAAGGGGAAGGCTCGATTTTCCCCCCTTCCTCAACGCGGAAGTCCCAATTACTGTATTAAAAGAGCAATTCAACATTAGACCAAATAATCAACATTGATAATTGTGCTGAACACAGCAACTTAACAGCAGGCTCCCTGCAATTACCCACACATTCCGGGGCTTTAAGCGTACATTATCTCTGTTTCACTTAACAGCAAATAAAGCAGAGAAGTCTGTGTGCCTTGGGTGTCTACTCGCTCCCAGACGCGCTGCGCCCCTCGCAGCCTTCCCCATCACCCTCCCTGATTTCTGGGGTCCCCTCGCGTTGCAAGCAGGATCGAGTAAATACATTGCTTGGGGTGGTTGTCCTTTTTTTTTTTTTTTTTTTTTTCCTTTTTTTTTTCCCTTTTTTTTTTTTTTTTGGGGGGGGGGGGAGGGTGCAGCCCGAGAGCAACACAAAAGCAGGCATCGGGGCTGCACGTGTGCAGGCTGTGCAAGCACACATATGCCCACACACTCTCCCACACACGCCTGGTCTCGCAGGAGGGTGGCCGGTCTGCTGGTGCCTCCTCGCCCCTCTTGCCTTAATTTCCCTTTGTTTCCCGGAGGCAGCCCCGACCTCTGGCACGGCCGAGCCCCGCACGGCTCGGCAGCCCCGGCCGCAGGGAGGTGCAGGAAAGAGCCGCATACAAACCTGTGCCAGCTTTTTGCTCCCCACTCCTAGCCCTAAAATTTATTTAGTGCAAGAGGGGGGCTGCAGTGAGTCCAAGTAGGTGGCGTCCCGCGATTAAGCGCCGGGCAGCTCTGTCATGTCTGCTCTGACACAAGCTGAAGTTGACTGCCAAAGTGCTATAAAACCGCAGGTCAGTCTAGAACTGTTTTCGGTTCTCCTAGACGCGTCGTGTTCAATTATAGCCTTAAAAGCCCTAATACAAGTGCAAGAATTTGTTTGCCATCACACAGAGGCGGGGCGAGGCTCTGCAATGGTGGCGCCTTTGTTATCTCAAAGTCACTGAAATCCTTATACATTCCTTTTTGTTTCGGGGGGGGGGGGGTGTCTGTGTGAGAGCAGGGTGTGGGGGGAGATTTCTTCGTGGACAGAGTCGGAGGGTGGGGGGACAGAGGAAAAATAAACAGCGCTCGGGTACCAAAAGAGGACTCCCACCCACCCCACCCCCCGACAAAAGCTGGGGGAGAAATGAGATGCGAGCAGAAGTATAGAGTTAAGGAAAAAGCCAACCAGAGATCTTGCACCCCCCCACAAGCCCAAGTTGTGTGGGGAGGGAGGGGGGAGAGAGAGAGAGAGAGGAGAGAGAGAGGGAGGGAGGGAAAATCCCCAAACGCTTTTACAATCCCTAAACGACAATGCAGTCTTCTGCTGGCGGTTTTGACGACATGCAATCTCTTTCCATCCACTTTCTAGCAAATATGTCAAGCTTGAAGATTAATTCATTAATTTCAAGTTCAGCTCGCAGACATGCAGCAAGCATGAGAAGTTCTTGCAGCAAACCAAAATAAAGAGTTCATTACGGGGATACGTCCAGAGCATTTGATTTGTGAATGGTAACCCTTGTAAAATAAGAAAAAGGCATATAAACATTAATGCTAATAAATTAGTTTACTCCACTACAAAGTAATTACTTGATAATATTGAATTTACAGCTTGAATTCAAATGTAATAGTTAACTATAATGTAAGGAAAATACATAATGAGAATATTTTTTCTGTGCACAACATGATTAGATTTGTTATTGAGTCAGTTACGATAAGCTAAGCAATAAATAAACAAATCGATGTTGACATTTAAATACCGAAGATCTCCAGAATTTACTATAGAACTTTCTCCGGATATATAAATACTTCCACAGCACTGCAGAGGAAGAGGGGAGGGAAAATCCAAATATTATTTCCCTAGCATTTTAGCTTCCCTTCCACTAGCCTCCCAAGCCCACGGGGGGACGGATCTCAAAGCACGTCTAATTTCATAAGAGCACCGACTTCACAATAGCCTTCTGCCGTTCTGTTTTTCTATTTTGATTAAATCCAGCCGGAACCCAAATATTTCTTTTCTGAAATCGAGCATCAGACTAGCAAAAAAATATTTTTTTCCAACAGCCGAGGGATGTCCATGCCTGAAAAGGTGCTGTATTCTTTGGCGTATTTCTCTGTTTTCTTTGGCTCTGCTCATTCGGTGGGGTGTGCATTTTTATTGGCAGAGAAGTGCTTTTTAGTCTCTGCCCTGTACAATCCGCTTTCTATATCATCCCTTTCATGCAACAATAGTAAAAGTTTAACCACGTTTTTAAAATAGGTCTCCCTGGGTCTCAGCCTTTAGCGACGGTACGAGGCTAAAAGGAAAGTATCTCGGTACGGCGAGTTTGTTCCTAGGGGTTAATAGTATGTCAAATCATTTTAACTAGGCTTCTGGCAATTAAACCCCGAATATTTGTCAAAGCGGGGCAGCCCAACATCCCCTGGTTTCCCAAGTATTTAGCAGCAGCACGGAGGCGAAGAGATCAGCAAACACTTTCGAGCTCAGCGGTCTGCAGTTTAAAGGGCTTTCTGGCGTCGCACGTAGGCGAGCGAGGGTTTGGGGGGGCGAGGGAAGGGAACCTGCGATCGGGGAGTGAAATCTCGGGAGCTACCTCTAGTAAAGCTGGGATGAAGCCGCGCGGGGTATTTGAGGTTAATATGTAAGTAAGGGAAGGAAGACACTAAGCGCTTCGGAAGTGAACATGAATGCAAGCATGTAATCTATTCACCATGAAAATCAGTACAGACTTGACCCTGGCACATTCTTCCTAGTAACGTTTCCAGCAAAACCCTGCGGGGCGAGGGCTTTTTTTTTTTTTTTTTTTTTTTTCTCTCCTCTTTTTCCCTTGGGTCGGTGGGCAGGCAAAGCGAACCGAGGCGAGCTAAAAAAAGAAAAAAAGAAAAAAAAAAAAAAAAAAAAAAAGCAAAAAGCCACGGCCGCTCCTTGAGGAGCTTCCTGCTAGCCAGCAGCCTCCTCGAAGGGCTCGGCGCTGAGTTCCTCCTGCTCGCTCCCTGCTTTTTCTTCTTTTTTTTCCAGCCCGGCGAGCAAACAAACAAACAGAGAGCTCTCACCTAGCCCTGCGGGCATGGCTAAGCCGTTCCGCCGGGGAACAGGGCGGCCGGGGGGGTGCCGTACCCTTCGGGGGGGCATCCCCCGGAGCGGGGGGCGATGCCCCGGAGGGGGGCTGCGTTACCCCGAGGCGGGGAGGGGGGGGGGGGGAGCCCGGCGCCGTGCCGATCTGTTGCATCCCCCGAGCCGGCTCCGAAGGGGCGAGGGCCCGGAGCCGCCGCTTGTCAATTTGGCGTGGCGTCACGTGACCGCACCTCCCTGCCGGGCTGGGGCGAGCTCTCCACGTCAGCCGACGTCTCCCAATTTTCCTCCTTCACGGATCCGCTTCAAAGGGGCAGCTGCGTTAGAGAATCATGTTAAGCTCAGCTAATGCGGAGAAGCCGAGGTAGCCCTAATGATGGATTTTGATGAGCGTGTTCCTTGTTCCTCTAACATGTATTTGCCAAGTTGTACTTACTACGTCTCGGGTCCTGATTTTTCCAGCCTCCCTTCTTTTTTGCCCCAGACCCCGTCTTCTCGCCCTATGACATACTCCTACTCTTCCAACCTGCCCCAGGTCCAACCTGTGAGAGAAGTTACCTTCAGGGAATATGCCATTGATCCCTCCAGTAAATGGCACCCCAGGAACAATCTGCCCCACTGCTACTCCGCAGAGGAGATCATGCACAGAGACTGCTTGCCTTCCACCACCACTGCTAGCATGGGCGAGATGTTCGGCAAAAACACAGCTAACGTCTACCACCCCAGCGCCAACGTCTCCTCCAATTTCTATAGCACGGTGGGCAGGAACGGGGTCCTGCCCCAGGCTTTCGACCAGTTTTTCGAGACGGCTTACGGCACCGCGGATAACCTGTCCTCAGCGGACTATTCGCTGGACAAGAGCGGCGACAAAGCGCCCGCGGCCGCCGGGGCGACGGCGGCAACTTCAAGTTCGGAGGGCGGCTGCGGCAGGGCGGCGGCGGCGGTGGCCGCGGAGAAGGAGAGGAGGAGGCGGCCGGAGAGCAGCAGCAGCCCCGAGTCATCTTCCGGCAACAATGAGGAGAAATCCGGCAGCTCCAGTACGTATAAAGGCAGCGCCCGAGCGCTTTAGGAAAGGGAGGTTGAAATCTAGCGCACCGCCGCTGTTAAATTTTTATATGCTGTTTTATAAGCATATAAGGTTTATGAAGGGCCTTTAGATTTCCCCCAACAAAACTTTGTTATAAAAGGCGAGATCACGTGTTTAGTGCTGAAATTGGCCGTGAAATACCCACCGGGCAATGGATGCCTTTAAAAAAAATTTCTTTCTCCTTCCTCTTTTCTTTTTAATAAGAAGAAAGAGGGGCTCTGCGGTCAGCTCTCGAAAATATAATAACGGACGTTCGGTGCCTGTAAATGCGGCGAAAAGGGGGGATCCCGACTCCTTTGATATCGATGTAATCCAGTGATTTTATAAAAGCCATGTGTTGCACCAGGAGTCTAGTTAGGAGCCGAATTCAAAGCCATCGCCGTTTTAACGATTGCGCTAGAATAGCGTTTAACAGATAAAGTAGCCGCCTGAACTGTAGCAATATATTAAAAGAAACAAATTAACCTAAAGCTGGCCTTTTTGTCTAAAGGAAGCCATTTTACTAAGGCGCTGTGGCAATTACGTGTTGCCTTCTGTCCAACAGTTTGTTACTTACAATTGTTATTCAATCTGTCAAAGTCTGATTTTTTTATGTGGGCTTTTTAAAAGGCAAAGCTAGTATACGGCTGGGGGAAAAAATACCTCGACAATGAACTGTACCAGAAAAGGAAGTTTTTAAAGGGATAGCGGCTGCGTTTCATGTAAAGAGCTCCTGAACCCTGAAACCTTTTATATTCCGCTTAATGAACTTTAAAACCGTGCTGGCTAATCGCGACGAGAAGACCTCGGCAGAGCCGAGACTGTGCTTCGCGGCGGCGGGCTGGGGGGAGCGGGCGGCGCTCAGCTGCAGCCCCGGGGCTCCGGGGCTGTGTCTGGGCTGGGGCCGGGCGGCAGGGCTCGGGCTCCGAGCTAGGAGCAGCGGGGAGCCGGCAGGGCTGGCGGCGGGGGACCGCTGCCCCCGGGCCGCTGCTGGAGGCAGCCAGGTGGAGGCTGCTCCGGGGAGCCTCCGTGAGCCTGGCGCCCGCCGAGGCCGCCTACAAAGGCTCGCTCCCGGCTCTGCCGAGCAGCGGCCGCCGTCCCCTCGACCCTTTTGCCCCTTCCTCCCGCCGAGCGAGGCCGCAGCCCCGCTTCCCGGCGGGGGTCGCGCCCTGCCCGGTGCCGGGGGCCGCGGCGCTGCGGGAGCCGCCGAGTCCCGGAGGGTCCCGGAGGGTCCCGGGCCCGGGCCCCCCCGCAGCCGCCCAGGCGGAGGACCGGCCGAGGGCGGCCTCGGAGCGGGCAAAACGCGTCTTTTCCATATGAATGTGTTTTGTCCCGGTGTCCCGGTCCCCCTAACCCCTCCCCGGCCCTCCTCGGCCCCCACCAGCGGCAGCGCCGAGTGACAAACCCTTCTGCCTTTTCTCGCTCCACAGGTGGACAACGTACACGTAAAAAGAGATGCCCATACACCAAATACCAGATTAGAGAGTTAGAAAGGGAATTCTTCTTCAGTGTCTACATAAACAAAGAGAAACGCCTGCAGCTCTCCCGAATGCTCAATCTGACCGACCGCCAAGTAAAAATATGGTTTCAAAACAGAAGAATGAAAGAAAAAAAAATTAACAGGGACCGATTACAATATTACTCAGCTAATCCACTACTTTAAAACTCATAGGGTTTTTCAAGACGAGATTAAATTCCGATTTCGCCCTTGACAAGGTCAAGCCACGGGGTTACACGGAGGAAGGAGGTGTGTATCTGACGGGACTAGAAGAATCCGAGGTTTTACATACATGTAAATCCGCTCTGGGACTTCCACGACGATTTCTTTTATATATATATAGATATATTTACATATCAACTGGAATCGGTTTGATTTTGACACACATGGCATCCGTTTCTAACGTGCACGTCACCTCTGAGCGCCAAGCCCATACCTTTTACCTTCCCAGGCACCGCGCCCCATCCTGCTCCCGATTTCGGCAGCCGCGGGCGGGGACGGCGCCCCCGGCCCCCTACCCCAAACCCTCGGTGCCCAACATGTGCGGGGACACCGTCGGGCCCTGCTCCCGCAACCAGGACCGCTGCAGGAGGCAAACTTTCCGAAATAATCTCCTGCCCTTCCTGGCGGCGATTTTCTATCTCGCAGGCTACTCTCCACCATCGCCCGTGGGGTTGAGACGGGAATTGGAGGGGGGGAAGAGAAAATTAAAGGGGGGGGTGACAAGCCTACACCTTCACGAGGCCAACCACGAGCAGTTGTAATATGGATGTAGTGATGGGTATAATAGTGTTTCCTTTGGGGGGGGGTGGGAGCAAGGGGGGAGGGGGACGAAAGAAAACTAAGTGAAAGAAATATTTACTAAAAAAAAAAAAAAAGAAGAAGAAGAAAAAAATCAGGTATAAATTTGCCATATATCGTAAAGAAACAATCACTGAAAAAAAAAAAAAAGAGCGCAAAGATTTAGCAAATTTTAACTAGCTCTCGTTTTATTTATGACAACTGACCACGCGTTGCCATCTTTCTGGAGACAAATCATATTTAAATGCTAAAAATAAAGTCACACGGCAAAAGAAAAGTGTGAATTTCAGCGTTTTAGAAGAAAAAAATACATAAAGGAAACTAACCTTCTGGCTTCTGGCTCACAAACTTTCTTCAGGAAATACCTGTGGAGAACGACAGTTTAGCAAATACCACACAACACTTAATTGAAACTTGGAGTTGTGCAATGCACTCACATTGGATCATTAAAATAGCTCAATCGCCTGTTCTTTTAAAGGTGGCTAGTGAGGAGTTTAATCAGAAGCCAAACAATGTAAATATGGTAATTTTGTTGTTGTCTACTCTAAATGTCACGAGCTCGACTTTGTCGCCCAGTCGACATATGCAAAGAATGGAGAGTTGTTTGGAGTTATTTTAAATATCTATAAATATATATATTTCCCTGCAGGAACCAAAGCGTGAAAAAAAAAATGCAATTAAAAAAAAAAAAAAAAAAAAAAAGAATGAAAAAGAAAAAAAGGAAAATATTTAAAATTCTATATCAGTTTACAAAGGATACGGTGTTCTATCGTTAAGGTAATTTGCTGTTGAGAATATCTGAATGTATATTTCATACAGGAACGGTGTTTTACAAGACTTGTAAATAATAAAAAAAGAACCCATGACCTATTTTGTTCGAATGCTTTTTTTTTTTCCTGATTTTTTTTTCCTTTGGGGCTAGAGGGTGTGGGGTTTCTTTACATGTGCAACAAAGTGGTGATAAGAATGTTTTTTGATTAATAAATTTACTGAATGGATGTAATTTCTTTGACTCGGTTCACAAAATGCAGTATCTTTATATGACATCACTGTTTTCAATATGTATCGACTATATGTATATACAGTTTTCTTTTAATATGCGAAAGTACTTGGTTGCATGTATACAGTGGAACAGCGCACAAGGAAAATAAAAAAATGGAAACTTTATATTTTTCATTCTGGTGTTACGTTACTGCAACGTTATTTTGCCTGATGGAGCTTTGGGACCCGAGTTTCTCCTCCTGACCTTGGTCAGTCATTTCGGGAGAGATGCTTATCCTTTTGTGAACCCTCGCTGCTAAATCTTCTGCTCTAGCGTAAACAAGGGAACCTGGGCTTGCTTGTTCGAGCACCGTGCCGGCTCAGGAATGGAAAATGAAGCATGGTCATAGCTGGCTACGTGCTAGGCCCTTCCCTTGTCCTGCCAGTGCCGGTAGGGCAAGGTCTTGTGTGGAGGGCTTGCTGTGACACTGTTGTTTGCTCCCCAGCACCCTCAGCCAGGAGGGCTGCTCTGGAAGTGGTCGCGGTGTCGGGAGAGCTTGGGGCATATTTCATGTGCCCAGCACCAAAGGGAAGGTCCGGGCCAGCCGATGGATGTGCTGAGGAGCGTGAGAGCCCTAAGAAAACTGTTGTCTTTGAAAAAAAAAAATCCGCATGGCAGTGTGGTGGAAATGGCCTGTTTGAAATTGTCCTTGATCTCCAAGGCAAGGAGGGGGTGGGCTGAGGCGGGCGGGGGGAGGGAGAAAGTAAGGAGGGGGGAAAACCAAAGCAAAACAATAGCTGAGATGGGAATGTGTTTGGGGAAGAGGGCTAGGATCTTTAATGTTGACCCTATTCCTAATCGCGAGAAGAAAGTACATTCCGTTTTCGCATTGTTTACTGGCTTTGAACTTCTGTATTGCTTGGACATCACCCATAACCTTGAGGTGAAGGACTTACTGACTTGGGGCCTCTGCTGACAACCGCCACCCAGCCAGGCGACGTCCCGTCGAAGGAAACGTTAGGAGAGCGAGGGGGGGAAAGGAGACTTTGTTTGTTTGTTTGTTTGTTTGTCCAGCGTGCTGGGGGAAAGGCGAGCTCGAAAGCGACGGATGGACGGACAGACGTGGACAGGCGGCGGGAGAGAGACAGAGGGACGGATGGAGAGCTGAAGGGCAATGAAAGTTTAGCGAGAGAGCTTCCTTTCCCGGTTAAAAATTAACTGGCATTCATGGCCAATCCCAGAGACAGTTAAACCATGGAGTTTTTCTGCTCGGGGTTTGATTTCCTAGCCCAATAAAATCGCATCCTCTGTGCCGCTGTGACAATGCGGCCATAAAAAGTGTCCGTGACTTGTCCGCTCGCACAGGCGGAATGCCCCGCTATAAAGGCCGGCGGTTCGGCGGCTGTTCCTGCTCCTGCGGATCAGAGGGAGGCGAGGGGAGGTGAGCGGCCGCTGCCCGGCGCCCCGCGCCGCCACCCGACGGCTTGCAGCCGGGGCCGCCCGCGGCGGCGGCGGCGGCGGCGGCGGCGTCGGGGCCGCTTTGCCACAAGATGGCGATCTTCAGATCAATGTCAAAGCCGCCCGGGGCGAGGGGAGCAGCCCTGCGAAATCTTGGCCTTTGTTCACTTTGCAGCCGCACGTTCAATTCTTTGCACTTTCCGGGCTCCGCGTTGCGAAAGTCAAGGGGAGGAAGAGGTGGAGAGGTAGAGCCGCTGGGCTGTGGGTTGGGAAATGCGCGAAGGTAAGTGCTCGCCGGGTGCCCTGCGAAGCGTGTGCTGTTGTCACCCGGGTGTCACCAGGGCGCCGGGGTGGCCCCTGCCCCGACCTGGCTCCGTCAGGCACCTTGGAGGAGAACCGCGGGCAGGGGGAGCGAGGCAAAAAAAAAACTCAGGGCTTAAACCCGGGCAATAATATTTCAGCGACTTTCGAAGTCGCAGCTGACCTTTTTCTGTCTCTTCATAAAGTTTTGGCCAGCGGCGTGGAAAATCCAGGGGATCTGGAAATATTTTTCAGAGAAACTTGTAGATTTCTTCCAGTTATAAAAAATTGTAGCGGTGGAAATATTATGAAACTTGACATTTATGTGTGGAACAGTAGGTGTCTTCAATCAACTAGATCTATGGCAACCCAGACTGCAAATGACAGACAATTCTGACGATCTTATTGGACTTGAACTGTAGTTTGGTTAGGGTCGTTTGGTAACTTAAAAGGATAGCCTGCTTCCTCGCAGCTGGACACAGCCTGTGGTAAACAAGTTTTGACACATTTGTGCTAAAAACTACGCATGCGGTTGCACGTTAAGTCAATGCTCGTGCAGGACCAGATTTGGGTATCTATCTACCCATCTATCCATCCGAACTAGACCATGTGCTGTAAACAAACAACAGTCACACATTCTCATGTACTCAGGGTTGCTCGGGGTTGTAGCTTTGAAACTCTATCCTCGCTACGAGTATCCCTAACTCCAGGTTACTTTTCTCGCCCATAAAAGTTTCACATGTTTTTGTTATGTCTCCATTTGAGAAGGGGGGAGGAGGAAAGGTGGTATTGTATGGAGATACTGGTTTGGCTACATATTTTAATCCGCTTGTTTCCTATGAGAGGGTATGCCGTATTTAATTATCAGAGGGAAAAAAAAAAATCATTTTGTCCTTGCTCTCCAAGGAGTCTTCGTATGTAAACTAATGCAACTCGCCTGCAGTATTCTTAAAAGAGCGCCCTTTAAAATTGTGCTCCTGGGGAACTGTTGCAAGCGTAGTTAAAAGCACATGTTCAGTCGGCAGAGAGCATTTTTCAGATGATTATCGGAACCTATCGATTTCATCAAAGATGCTCCATTAAAAGCTCGGGCACGCTGATCTCTTTTGACCTCCCCTCGGAAACGCCAGGACGTAAGAAGTCACGTCTCGAGAAGGAGCAGGGCAATTGCCGAGGGTCCCTTTGCAACATTTCATTTTACACCAGTCGAGTTAAACTCAGCATATTTGATCAAATATTTATTTTTCCCCTTGTTGTTTCCCTGCCCCATTCAATACTCCACTGAATAAATCAAAGGGACCCCAGCAGCAGTTAAAGCGCCCTCTGGTTACGAATTGTTTACTGACGGCCGCGGTCATAGGATAATATTTTAAAAAAACAAGCTTGTTTCTTACAATAACTGTTTATTATTTCACATGATTTGGGTTTGCATGTTTTGGAGGGAAGAGGCGAAGCCAACTCAGTGTCTACACTGTGTTTAATTAATCGTGTACTCAACTTCAGTTCACATACCACATCCAAACCCCTGGGAGGCTTTTTCATAAGCTCTTTGGGTTTGTGTTTTGTTGTCTTTTTTTTTTTTTTTTTTTGTCACAATCTTTTCATTAAATGCTCTGAAATCGAAACTTCAAGCCAACGTGTGTGTCTGAGAGCCAAGCTATACCGCAACCAAAAAATATATTTGTACTTGCATCCAGATATTAAAGAAAATAGGGCTACAAAAAGGAGGAGAGGGGATACAGTTTCAAACGCTTAATACAGCTGTGCGGCCCATCTCTCTCGACAAAAAGGGTACACTTGAAAGACAGATTTGTATATTTAAGATTTTACCGATAGAGATATAACCCGATACCGCTGTTGCTTCTGCACGGTGTTTGGGGCTCTCCAGACAATAGAAAGCACCGTTCTCCTTACCAGTGCCGGAGGAATGGCGAGGAGATAAAGCCTTCATTAATTGGTCAGGGTGTATTTTGTTCTGCCGCATACTAGAATTCGGAGCTCGTCAAAATTACTTGCAAAATATGTTCCTAATCCAAATGAGTAAACTGATACACATACAGTCTGAAATATAGTTAGGAGAACAAGCCTCCGGATGGCTGGAATAAAATTAAATCTCAGCCTAATTTTTAACAGGATAATCCGCCACAACAAGCCAGTTCCCCTTCACTACACACCCCCCCCCCCCCCCAGCGTGAAAGAATTTCTAGTAAAGATAAAATTAGTGGGGCCGTCATTTGTCACCTAACTTGGCACGGACGCAGTTCCTAAACCTCCTGTTTGAAATCCGCCTTCTTTGGAGCAAATCCAGAAAAAGGAAAAAAAATGAAAGAAAGAAAAGAAGGAATCTGGCACACATGCATGTTCCTGACAACTGACAGTTCCAATATTAAATAACTATACCCTGATTGCATTAATTTTTCGAGATGTATAAAATGTAATCTGCAGCTATATTCTCAGATAGGCGGCGCATGCACTCCTGCAACAAACTGCAAGGCCATTTACATTTTCGCAAATTGCAGTTTGCCCCTGTCTACAAATAAAAGCATATTTTAATTAGCTTACAAAATGGGTCTCTGGATTAACAGTGCTGATCTTTTGGTTTATACGGGCTAATAATAAAAAGATAAATCACGGTTTAACATGATGCGTTTTGAAATTTCCAGTCAGAGTTTGCTTAGGCTGAGCTGTCGGTTTTTATTTATTCCCTTTTTGTTTTTAATTTTAGTCCAACCAATAAAACGGCTTAACGACGCTATTAATGCATCTATTATATTTTTCTTAGATCAATAAAGTTTTATTTTGATAGTGTTGTCTATGTACGCCGCGAATTTAGATTCTGCGCGAAATCACCTACTTGCTGCTTTTGATATTTATCAGAATTTTATTTGCTCGGTTTTATAGACCCTGGGATAGCTTTCCTTACGGGAGCAGAATTAAAAAGAAAGCATTTCTCGTCCCCTGGCGTCCACAATATTCTTTAAAATTTCTTTTAAATGGGGGTTAAGCTCCAAGGGACACATTGTTAAGCGCTGGAAATGCGGTAGCAACACCCAATGCATGCCAAATTAGTTCAGTTTAGGCAGAATTGACCATTATCTTTTATAGTTAAGAATCAAGTGAACGTTATTAGTTTTACTCCACTGGCTTTGATGATGCTGGTTACTATTTGCCTTGGCCTTGTTAGCGATTAAAGAAAGCGGGGAGAATGCAACGGCGAGCAGAGTTCATGATCCAGGCGGAGTGCCTTGACCATCAAGCCGGCACCAGGCGTTATTTTAAGCACAACGACCGGCGGCACCGACCGGCGGTTCCTGCCGGTCCTGTGCGTTCCCCTAGGTCATAGCGACCGAGGGCTGAACCCCAGCCCCTGCATCGCCAGACCTTTGGCTACGAAACCCGCGGGGGCCTGGCCGGGGAGCGAAGGGAATGTTACTCTAAAACCTGGTTCTCTTCTTCCGAGCTGTCCCCGGCCTCCGCACCTTTTGTCTGATTTTGCCTGCATTCGCCTTCCGAGGAGGAGAAGCAGCCAGCTCGTGTTTGTTGCGATGCATTTTGAGTCCTTTTTATTCAGGCTGACGAGGATCGTAACGTGCTTTTATAGGCCTTTCCCCCCTTTAATCCGATTTTTAAAAGGGAGCTGCTTATTTTAAAAACAGCTTTGGAAGGATTTCAAGTGTTACTCCTCGATTCCGTATGGTTTTTGGGTTTGCAATCCATTTCTATTTAATTTGGCAAATGCAAAATAAACATACCGCAAGAGCGGACTTCCCCGGAGTAATTTTTATACCTGCCTCGTGTAGAGAAATGTATTGGGAACGAGGAGTCGGGGCTCACGTTTCATTTTATTTAGATCTGCATTTATAACGCTAAGCCTATTGATAATGGCCTTCCTGTATACTGGCCAATAAAACGGTCCCTTATATGGTATTAATTTTGTTAGCAGCGATACGGCCCTCATAGGAATCTGATAAGGGTTTGTCCATCACACATTAACACATCGTGGGCTTAGCCGACTTTGGGAAACACAAACAGTATTCCAGGAGGAAATGCGGGGAAAAACTCGGAGGGTTTCTATAGGCTGTCGGACCGGCTCCTATCACCCCATCCGACAGCGCTCAGAAAGGAGAGGTGCCTTGGTGCTCACTCGAGAAGGCTGGAAAAATAAGACGCCTTTCCATCAAGGTTTTATGGGTCCTGCAAAGTTGTAACAACCTCTCCCTGCCCCAGCTGACGAAGGACGGAGCCCCGGGAGGGCCCCAGCAGCTTAACTCGCCTGCGGAAGCTGACAGGCACGTCCCGCTGCCTCCAGCACGGAGCGACTCGTCCGGGCCAATATCAAAATGTGGCAAACAAGAATTTCCCCCTGGCAAGGCAAAGGCTCGCGGGGGCGACCACGTGAGGCGTGACAGAGCCGCGGGGCGGAGGGCAGAGCCTGCCCCGGGCCGCCTGCGGGGCGCTGCGAAAGCCAAGGGTAGGGGCCGGGGGCTGGGGACCGAGGAGCCGGGGGATCGAGGGGCTGGGGGACCGAGGGACCGGGGGCTGGAGAGCGCAGAGCCAGGAGCCGGTGCCCGGGCCCGGTGGCTCCGCCCGGGGCAGCGCTGAGGCCCCGCGGGTGCCGGCGCTGCCCCCGCTCGCCCAGCCGGCAGGGAGCGGGGAGCCGGCCGCCTCCGCTTCCCCGGGCTGCCGAGGGGGAGAGGAGCGAGGCCGGCTCCTCCGGGGTGGGCAGCGAGCGCTGGAAAAGCCCTGAGAGCCCCAGGCTCCGCTTAGGCTGAAGGAGGCTTAATTCCTCGGGGCAGGCTGTTAGGCGACTTACAAATGGCATAAGCGAGAGATGATGGAAGTGAAAGCAAGCGATCATTAAGCGATTCATTAGAAAATCTATCTGTCTCTCTGTCTGCGTGCCTGTCTGTCTGCTATCTGTCTGCTCCCTCTGCCACAATTACATATTGGCTGGACAGAGCTGTCTAGTATCTCAGGATTCATCTACTTATCCTTCTTTCTATTATTTAGTACGGTGCTTGTGACAGAGACGGTGCTTTTGAAGAGGCGAAACGTGAATGACCCTAATGGAGGGAGGGAGGGAGAAATCAAAACGACGGCCCAAATATAAACACGTCAATAAACAGGGTGCGCAGCATCATGCGAGAATCCATTTGAACTGCTCGCGTCTGAATTCTTTCTGTGGCATATGTCTGGCTTTAGATTTTAAATGGCAATCAGACCTCGGGAAGAATCCAGCGTTAACTACAGCATTAGAAGCTGCAACCGCACAATTAATCCTCCCGGAGTGGCATTGCTCCCTCTGAGATCCCCGAGCGCAGCAGCGAGCGTTTTATCTCTAGGAAATTTAAGCCCAGCCTGGCGTCGTGGTGGTGATGCTGGGCTGGAAGCAGCCCCTTCCCCGGCACTTTAACGCAAGAGACACCAGGCCCCTTTACGGTTCCCAATGATCCGTGATAAACAATAACACGTCTTTTATTCCTTAAAAAACGAGACAATCAAATAAAACGAGCAGAGCCCGGCCATAAAACCCGCGGCTTTATTAATTTCGCGACACACGCGGGCTGCGCGGGGAGGTGAGCGCGCATCGCTTCCGGCAAGCCCAACCGCGGGGAGAGGAGCGCTAATAAAAACTTCATCTGGATGCAGCCTCAGCCTAGGTACAATAAACATCGGGGCGGCCGGGGCTGTTTTATCGCTGTGCGGGCCATAGCAGGGGAGCACGGCTCGGGGTGGGTGCCCCCCAGCCCTGCTCCTGCCCCTTCCCCGGCGCGCAGCTCCCGCATGGGCGCAGGCGCTCGCCCATGTGCGCCGCGCGTGCGGGTGGAAATCCATCTCCCGCATTAATATACATCCATATCCCAAATTCAGAGGTCGACCTGAGAGCAGCTCGGTGCATACGAAACCAGACGGGGAGGGGTTGCTGGGGAGGCCCGGGCTTCCATTGGCTGCAAGCGTCCGCCGTGGTGCGGGGGTATCTCTAATCATATTCAGCATGTTTTGCACAAGAAATGTCAGCCAGAAAGGGCTATCTGCTCCCTTCGCCAAATTATTCCACAACAATGTCATGCTCAGAGAGCCCGGCCGCAAACTCTTTTTTGGTAGACTCCTTGATCAGCTCGGGCAGAGGGGAAGCGGCGGGAGCAGGAGGCGGAGGCGGAGGCGGAGGCGGCTACTATCCCAACAGTGGGATCTACCTGCCACAAGCGTCCGATCTGTCCTACGGGCTGCAAAGCTGCGGACTTTTCCCCGTTTTGAGCAAACGCAATGAAGGTACTTCTCAAAGCATGGTCCCCACCTCGCACCCCTACGTGTCAGGGATGGAAGTGTGGCTAGACCCCCCCCGGTCCTGTCGCATGGAAGAGCCGGAGAGCCAGCAGGCCACCTCGTGCTCCTTCGCTCAAAACATTAAGGAGGAGAGCTCCTACTGCCTCTATGACTCAGAGAAATGCCCCAAAGGCTCGGCCGCCACCGACCTCGCTCCCTTCCCGAGGCTGAGCGCCGAGGTCAGCCCCGCAAGCAACGGCACCGGGGTTCCCGTCCCGGGCTATTTCCGCCTCTCCCAGGCTTATGGCACCTCCAAGAGCTACGGCGCGGGGCCGCCCGGGGCTGCCCCCTTTCCTCCGCAGCCCCCCGGCCGCTTCCAGACGCCTCCATCTCTGCCTCCCGTCCCGGACGCGGGGAGGAAGGAGGACGAGGAGCGCTCCCCCAGCCCCTTGGCGTGCGGCTCCCAGCGGGAGGACGAGACCCAGGCTTCGTCTTCCACCGCCGAGGAGCTCTCCCCAGCCCCGTCGGAGAGCAGCAAAGCCTCTCCCGAGAAAGAGCCCGTAGGTAAGCAAATAACGGTGACGGTGGCGGTGAGGCTTAAGGAATGGTAGCGGTGGTAATGAGAAAGGAAAAGCGGCCGAGGAGCGTGGCAAGGCGAAAGGAGGATCCCAGCAGCCCTGCGGGGCTGCCAAGAAGCGCTGCTCACACTGACCTTGTGAACTTTGTAATATTCGGGCATGGGGTTGCCGTAAAAATTAATGTCCGTCCTATAGTTTAAAACCCTTAGAGCCTCCGCTCTGGGCAACTTTAGCCTGCATGCAGCTTAAACGTATAGCAAAGCGAGATCAATCTTTCCCCTGCGATGCGAAGGTGCCTACCAGATAACAGAGATGTTTGTAAAGCATCCAAAATAAGCAATAGGCAGTGCCAATAAATAAACCTATTAACGCGGTAAGTTATATTTTACGATCCAGAATGCTTTTCGGAATAACAGCCGCGCTGAAATGTGCCATCTATGAACTGCTATCAAATTAGACTGATGAATGCACCGCGAATATCCTTCAGCGTCTACACTAGATAACAGGCTTGTTATTTATTCATTTGCTTATTTATTTCCCTTTCTGGTCCCCATGGCAAAAAAATAACTCCCTTTCCCTGGGCTGCAGGCTTTTCAGGCGCTTCCCTCTGGCTGCGTTTCAGACGCCCTGTTATTCCTTCAGGCGCCCCGTTGGAAAATAATAGGATTAAAACAAAAAGCAAGGAAAAAAAAAAAAAAAAACTCCTAGAGAGTCGCCCCCACAACAACGAAACACTCCGAGCCACCGAGGGATCGGTTTTATCTCTTTCCCAGCCGCTTCCAGCGATAGGAATAAACACCCTGCAACGGGTGATTATTTTTTTTTTCTCTTTTATTTTTATTGTATTTTTCTCCCAAATCTTTGGAGAAGAGAGGGCCATGGCGAAGCTTCCTGGGACGGCAGGGGCAGGACGCAGGGAGGCTCCTGCTCTGCAGCTCACCTTGTTTTCAGCCTCCAGAGCACATTTACAAAGTTCAGATCTGCAGGGGTTTTTTTTGTTTGTTTGTTTTTTTGAGGGGAAACAGGTGTCTCGGGAGGGTGAAAAAAAGACCCCAGGACATCCACTAAGTCGCCTTCCAGCAGCAATGGGGTCGGAGCGGGTAAAAGCCTATTTTGGGGGTTTGGAGACGAGCTGCCCAGCGGGCCACGCTCCCCGCCGAGCATCCCAGCAGAGGCAAGGCTGTTCCCGGCCAGCTCCAGGGCCTTTAGGAAACCGCTTTGAAGCTCTCGGAAGCGAGGTCCCACCCGGGGCTCCCCACATCTCAGCTATGCCCTGAGGCCGCAGTTGCAGGAGCGAGCCCCTGTGCGCACAGCCGCACACACACACGCACACTTTTCCCCCTCTCGCTCCCCAGCTCGTTGCCTCCTACCCGCTGGTAACGTCCCTCTTTTACTTTCTCAAAACTAGGCAATTCAAAAGGAGAAAATGCAGCAAACTGGCTAACCGCAAAAAGTGGCCGAAAGAAACGGTGCCCCTATACCAAGCATCAAACTCTCGAGCTGGAAAAGGAGTTTCTGTTCAATATGTACCTGACTCGTGAGCGTCGCCTAGAGATCAGCCGCACAGTCCACCTCACAGACAGACAAGTTAAAATCTGGTTTCAGAACCGCAGAATGAAACTGAAGAAAATGAACAGAGAGAATAGGATTCGGGAGCTCACAGCCAACTTTAATTTCTCTTGATGAACCTATAAACACATCTTTATGGTTTAAAGAGCCAGTATCATTTTCCTAGGCTGTAGTCATCTGCACCTGTATGGATTAACGATTTTAGACGTTCTCAATATGTCCTTAACCTCTTAATAGCTACTTTGGGGTGGCGGGGGGGTGAAAGAAAGCCATGCTAATGCACAAAATGCCATGTGTGAACCTCCCTGGTTCCTGCAGGCTTCCCCGGGCCCGAATTCTTCTTTCAAGCTTTGAAACCCAGAAATATGATTTCAGGAGCTGCAAATATCTTTCCCCTTCATATCTCTCCGAAAAGTAAACGAGCTCGGTTAAAGGCGCATTCTTTTAAATTATAGGCGGTGTAACTTGGACTGTATGTAGCTTCAGAATGAATAATTTAAGCCTTGCCATATTTCTATATATTGGGAGCTCAGCTTTTCCCCCCTCTGTTTTCCTTTCCTTTTCTCCCCCCTCCCCCCTTTTTCCTTCGAAAAGCAGGACTTACAATAATGAAATGCAGGCATCCTTTAAAAGGGCTTCATGGGAACTGGCGTTAAGAGCGATTTTTCCCCCCTTTACCTTGAAAGTCAACATTACAGCTTTAAAATTGGCCAGGAAAATGAAATCTCTTCTCTTTAAAGGTATAAAAGAGTTCGTGTTGCTCATGGACTAAGTTATGACACTTACCTCTGAATTTCTCTCTCTCTTTCTGGTTGTAGATATTTACTTAATGTAGTTTTGCTTAAATATGTGGAATTAGTGATTTCTTTTTGTCTATAAATAACGTTACCTTTGGTAACACAGGACAAGCACAGAACAATTGCCCCTTGAGAAAAAAATAGTCACTTTTTCCTC
This sequence comes from Aythya marila, assembly GCF_965140915.1. NCBI lineage: Eukaryota > Metazoa > Chordata > Aves > Anseriformes > Anatidae > Aythya > Aythya marila. The sequence continues at coordinate 35,712,055 of NC_139043.1, read as the reverse complement.
ACTAATTTCACTGCAAAGTGTATATCCTGAACATCAGAAGGACTTTCTGAGCCAGAGTCTAAGATAGCGAGGGAGAATATGTTCGTCTTCCTTTATACTGTGAAGTTACATGCATCAAAGGGTCAAGCATATAGGTGAAAAAAAATAATAAAAAAAAGATTAAAAAAAAAGAAAGAAGGGGAAAAACTATAAATACAGATATGTATAAATGTCTATTATTATTAAAATGCCGATACTGTTTTAAGCAAATGCATTCTATCGTTATTATAAATGTTAGTTCTAGCTATATCTAGTTCTTACCTTAAATCGGAATAAATTAATATTGTAATGCTGCTGTGCGTGAAAAAGACGATGTTTATGTTCTCATAGAAGAATAAAAAAAGTGGAATGAATCCTTTTAATTTTACCTCTTTTTGTGACTGTTTATCCTCAGGTTCTACTTTATGTCTTCAAGAACTTTTACAACAGGAATAGTTGCCTAAACCCCCTGCAATTACTTTAGGAATCTATTTAAATATTACCTAGACGGTCGTAATTTGTCTGGGCCATATAGCGATGGTGCTCTAAGGTTTGTCGGCTTTTGTTCAGTTTTATGACTTGCTAGTATATCTGGATTGTTGCTGTCTTGAACGAGTGGTTTCAGTTGACTGAGGAGCTGCATAGACTGAGGAAGCAAATTACTATTTCTTGAGGGTCGGGAACGGATTTTTTTTTTTTTTAATCAAGCACCTACGAGTGTGCGGAGATCTTTTAGCTCCAGAGGACGGTGACAAAACCTAGCTTTATCTCAGGGCTCAGAAGAAACCGTAAAGGTGAGCGCATGGGGAGGAGGGGGGGGGACGGGGGACATGAGAGTCGCCTTCGTGCCACCGGGCCGCTTCCACCCCCCCTTAGACAAGGCTGTTCCCTACCTGGCTGCATGCGGGAGAGCTTACTCCACCCGGGCTGCTTTTTGCATCCTCCCTTCTTTTGCTGCATGCTTAGCTAGCAGAGTCTTGCACAAAGGAAAGGCAAAACGAGGGCTGGGAGAAGAGCGACAGCTAATGCTTTCTTCTCGGGTATGTGTATGCTGGGAGGAGGGGGGGGGGGGGGGTAGACTTTGAACCCGGGCTTAGTGGGAGCCGTTAGCTTTTTATGATGTAACATTGTCGTGCACGGCCTTTTCTTCCCGTTTGCATCTGCATGGAGAGGAGAGAGCTGCCCGGAGGGGAGGTTATGATGATATTTCTCTCTCGTTTTCATTAACCCACCCGAGTCTGGCCGGGGGGCGCGGAGGGGGCGCCGGCGGGGTGTGCGGGCGGGCGGGCGGGTGAGAGGGATGCTGTAGTCACGTCTCTGGTTTTATTTTCGTAGCGGGATCCTTGCGTTAAAGACCACGGCTATGGGGAAAGTAATAATTAGCGCCTGAGAACTGCTCTGTGGTTTAGGTAGTTTCATGTTGTTGGGGCTCCACCTTTCTCTCTACAGCACGAAACTGCCTTAATTACTTCAGTTGATATCATCACCAGGTATGCTTGGTGCGAGGGTCCTTTGTGCCCGAAGAAATCTTAACGCTGAAGTTATCTGTAGGCGTCAAGTCCCAATGCCATTGTTCCCCATCTGCAACGGAGGCTCCTTTGATTCCTCAGATAAACACGGCAGCCGAGGGGGGAAGCTTGACAAGTTCTTCAAGGTTAGCTAGCTCCTAAGCGAGTCCCTGCCTGCTTGCGGGATTTTAATATGTCTCGTAGGCTGCATTCAAGGTCAGGTGCGTTTTTGCGTTCTGCTCGGCCCGGGTCGAGCTCGGGAGGGGGACAGGAGGGGGGGCTGCTTTTCTTTTCGTGTCCGGATTTATCAAAACTCAGCCAGCAGAAAGCTCTCGGCCGCCCGGGGGAGGGGAGAGCCCGGCTCTGCCTGCTCCGCTCCGCTCCGCACCGCTCCGCGCACCAACGCCGGCAAGGCCCACGCGTGCCAGGGGCTGCCGGCCCCCTCCGGCGGCTCTCCCCCACGCAGCCCCCCCCGGGCTGGCCGCTGGTTCCCTCGGGAACCCTGGCGGAAAGGCTCCGAAACCCTGCTCCGCCGTCGGGGCCGCTCCCCCGGGGCTCTCCGCGGGCTGGGCGCCCGGGGGCGGCGGCTGCCCCGCGGCCCACAAGGCCTCGGTTACGATCACGATTGTGGCGAGCCCGGGGCCGCTCTTCCGCGGCGGCGGAACGGGCAACAGCGACCTCTCCGGGCCCTCCGCCGCCGCCGCCGCCTTTTGTGTCCGCCTCCCGGCCGCTCCTCCGGGCCCGCTGCCTGCCGCCCGCCCGGGGGGCAGCCCCGCCACCGGGGTGCCCGGGAGAGCGGAAAGGCTGATGCAGAAAAGGGCAGAAAAAGTCACGCGTCTGGGTCTTGTTGTCTTTTTTTATTTTTTTTTTTTTTCTTTCTTTTTTAACTAATAACTTTGATTATTTTTGCTGTTCAAAAAAGAAAAAAAAAAACTTTTTCGAAAGTCCGAACTGGGCTGCAGGCACTCGGAGTAGTTAGAGAGCGGATTTTAGCCAGACCTACCCTAGCTGGATCTTCGCAGGAGACGTCTCGGCTGGGTCAGCAGCAGATGTCTACGCTGCAGTCCAATATAAGTGTTTGTGTCTGCCTCTATACACACTGCGCGTCTGTCTTGGCTCTGTGTACATACGCGGGTGTATTTACAGGGCACATGTGTGTGCGTGCGTGCCTCTCCAGCCTTTACACACAGGTTCGCCTCTGTCCACTTGAATCGCATCACTCTGATTTTTTGGACCGCTTCCCCCAAACTCTGAATCATTTTTTCTGCCCGCCTTGCCAAAATACCTCTGCGCGCTGGTAGCACCGGCAGGAAAAGGCGATCCTGAACTTCCCGTTCAGCGGAGATCGCAAACGGCCGCGCAATCCTGCGCCGGGGCTCCGCGGTGGGCTGCTGCTGGAGCTGTGCGCACCGATGCCCCCAGCCTAAAAATCCCGGGGTCCTCCTTCCTCTCGGAGCTGGGGCTCACTGCTAACGGCGTGGGAGCTCCACTATTTTGATCACGCCGGGATGGAGCTCAGGGAGCGTTTGGGTTCAGCCGCGAGAGGTACAGCAGGGCTTCGTTCCTGGAAAGTGCGATTTGGTATTGCGATTTGATGGGAAGGGCGATTTCTGGGCTGCTTGGGGTGTGCTGCGCCCAAGCGTGTAAAGTGGCCAAAATGCCGAAATAATTCGCAACGCAAAGGGTACGAAGCCCGTGGTACCCCCCACGAGCTGTGGTGGCTCGTATGCAAAATGTACTTTGGGGAAAACTGGGTCTAAAAGGATGAAAAAGGAGGCGAATGCTCCAGTGTTATTATCTGCAACATGACCGCGTGAAAAATGTCTGTAATTATTTGCCGTCTTTTAACTCTTGCTTTCTGTACTCCCTCTCCCGCCGCTTGGCTGCTGGCAGTGAACAAATTCAGAATTTTACAGGGAAATAAAAATACAGGCGCGTTCTTTAAGACGTTATTGTTATTGTTATTCATTTGCTATTAGTTTTGGTGAGGAACCAAAAAAATGAAACCCGCTGCAAGTTGAGAACCCAAATTCGAATATAAACATCCAGGACTCCTGCAGCTAAGATTATTTTTTTCTGAATGGAAAAAGGAAGTTCTACAATCACATTTCACCACAGCTGACTCCGTACTAATAAATACAAATGACGTCGAGTTCCGTCTTTCCAGGAAAGAAATACAATTATTTTTTTCTATTACGGCGTGTCTATACAATGGCCACAAAAAATAACAGAGGCGATCTTTATTTGCATTTTTTAAATGGTTAGAAAATAACGGGCTCCCTGTTTGCGGAGATCTTGTAACTGTTCTGTAATTTTCTAACTCTAATATGGGATAATAGTTTCATTATGGGCCTTTGTAATCCTGAATGGAGAGAGGGCGTTGTTAAAATAGGATCTCCGTAAGATTTCTGATTAAACCGTTGGGAAGACATGAAAAGAAAAAGCGAGAAAGAGAGAGGGGAGAGAGGGAGAGGGAGAGGGGAAGAGGCAGCCCACATAGCGATGTAAAACTAATTAGAACCACACTTTTGCACGCACAATATTTACACGTGATTTTAATTATTGCCTCAGCCTTCCCTGCGATTCGCGAGGCTCTAATAAATATATTTCGACTAAATCGAGAGGAGATTTTTCTCGTGCCCCCCATCTGGATCTCGCAGGCTTCTTGGCCAGCCCCGGGGAGAAGCGGGCTGCGTGGCCGCCGGAGAGAAGCCCGGACCCGCGGGCACGTTTGCGAGCAGCTCAGCCCCTGCTTTAATTCCTAACACTGGACTTGGATCTGGCCGCGGCTTTACTTTCCCCCCGCTCGCCCTCCCCTCCTTCCGCGGGGGGACCGCAGCCCGGTGCCTAGGGGCTGGTGCTGCTCGCGTGTGCCCTGCAGCAAATAAATAACTATATTCGCACATAAATATTTTGGGGTCGGCAGAATGCGGTGCGAGCGAATGCAAGCGCCCTTTTTATAGCCGCCCCGGCAAGCAGGGTGCCTTTCGGCAGCGGGGAAGACAGGGCTTTTTCTCCCCTTTCCCCCCGCTGCTTCGCTGCATATTGAAGGATTAATCGTGGCGAGAAAGCCCGGCCAGCCCCGCGGCCCCTCTCCCCGAGGGGGTCCAAGGGCAGGACGGGGAGGACGAGGAGGGTGTTTCGGTCTTGAGGATGAGGAGGGGGCTTCGGTGATGAGGATGAGGAGTTGGTTCGGTCACTGCTGCCCTCGGTGAGCCCGGCGAGGGGGCGAGCCCACAGCCGGCCGCCCCGGTCCTCCTCCGGCCTCGGCAAGGGGATGCGTTGAATTTGACTTTTCTCTGCTTAGCCCGGGACTGAACGGAACGGGATTATTTACAGTGAGCTCCCAAACTAAACACAATGGTATAATTTAACCTTTCCGAGCACTCGTAAATTTTTACTGCTGTGAAACACAGCGATGCAAATGAGCGCGCTCATAGTTACTGACTTAATAACAACCCCGTGGCTCCCGAAACAATAACTCCTTATGAAATATAATAAATATATATTTAAATACAGTATACCGCAACTGCTATTTTCCTTTTTTTTATTGCTTCAATTATTGTATAATTTTATGTGAAGGTCTCCGATCGGGAGGGGTTTTGTTTTGTGATTTTTATTTTTTTTTTTTTCGCAGGGAACACGACCCACTGATGGGATGATTAATTGTGATATAAAATAGTCCGCTTAAACGAAAAAAAAAAAAAAATAAAATAAAGGGGGGGGGGGGAGGGAGGAGGCAAAGAAAAAGGGGGAGAGGCCGTGAGGCGGAATCTGATCTTTTAATCTCAGTTGGCCGCAATTAAAACAAACTCCGCCGTATAACTCGCGTATCCCTTTGCATAAAAACATATGGCCTCGCTATAAAAATGATGGCTGGAGAACACTGCCCCGTTAATAGCCCGCGGACTGATTTATACTTTATTGTTCTGCTCCCCCCCGCCACGTGACCGGGGCAGCCAATGGGCGCCGGGGCTGCCCCCAACTTATTACTGACTCTACTTCTCCGCCGGCACCGAGTTGGTGCGGGGAAGCCCCGCAGCCCCGAATTGCGGCGGGTCCGGCGCCCCCGCCGCGCCGAGCCGCGCCATGTCGGCCCCCGGGACCCTCAGCAACTACTACGTGGACTCCTTCCTGGTGCCGGAGGGGGACGAGCTGGCGGCGCCCCGCTACGCCCCCCCGCCGCTGGGGCCGCCGCCGCCTCCTCCTCCTCCTCCTCCTCCGAGGCCGGCGGCGCTGGGCGAGCACCCCGAGCTGGCCCCCTGCAGCTTCCAGCCCAAGGCGCCCGTCTTCGGCCCCCCCTGGAGCCCCGCGCACCCCGGCGGCGCCAGCGGCGTCCCCGCCGTCTACCACCCCTACGCGCACCACCAGGCGCCCGTGGCACCGCCCGACGGCAGGTACATGCGTTCGTGGCTTGAGCCTGTGCCGGGCTCCTTGTCCTTCCCCGGGTTACCTACCAGCAGGCATTACGGCATTAAACCTGAACCGCTGGCGGCCAGAAGGGGTGACTGTACCACGTTTGACACTCACACTTTGTCTCTGTCTGATTATGCTTGTGGTTCTCCTCCAGTTGATAGGGATAAGCAAAGCCACGAAGGCGCATTCTCTGAAAGCAATGGAGAAAGTGAGGCAAACGGAGAGAAACCCCAGATCGATCCAAGTAAGTGGCACCGCGAAGGGCAATGGACTTCATTCAGGGCGCCGCGCCGGCCGCGGGGAGGTGTCGAGGTGCCGGGGCTAATGACGTGCCGAGCACCGGCTGCTGCAGCTGGGAGCCACCCGGGAAAGGCAGCGCTGCCTTTCGTGGGCTCTGCTGGCATCCAGGACGGCTCCAGCTTCCCATGCTGCAAGGGGAACAAAAACCCCACCCTGCAACTTAAAAGGGAAAAAAAATAAATAAAGCCCCCCCTCATCCCCAGCCCAGCACCCGAGCAAACTCCGCGGGACGGGCTCGCATCGTCCTGCTGCGCCGAGCTCACGGGTGTGAGCGAGGGACGGGGAGAGGGTGCCTGGGAAGCATTGGATGTGAATCTGATCTTTTTGTGACCTGGGGGGCGGGGGGGGGGGGAAGGATTATCGCGGGGCTGGGAGCAGAAACCTCGCCGTTGACTCGGTGCCCTCCTCCCCCCGCTCCGTCTCCTCGGTGGAAAATGCTGGGCCGGGTGCTCCCAGGGCTGCGGGAGCGGTAGCAGGGCACCTCGGAATTGCTACTGCTAACAACGCTATGCAAATAAAGCTCTGAAGCAGCCCAGGCTTTAATTGTGCCGGCCGCAGACTGGCTCGCCAGCTCCTTGCATCGTGCCAGTGATGACACGGGAAAAGGTCGAAAATTAAAAAGAGAAACAATTTCGACGACACGCTGCTCTGGCTGGGCACTCCCCGGGCTGGCCGTTTGAGGGGGGGGGGGAGTGTGTGGGGAGGACAGGAAGGAGGGAGGGAGCTAGCAGGGAGAGGAGGCGAAAGAGGATTTTAAAATTGCATCCTCCTAACAATAAAAAAGCGCGAGAGGAGGCGGGGGCGGCGGGGCTGTGCTGCGTGTGGTTCTGTGTGACCTCTCTCTGCTTTGAGCCCATTGTGCCCCACCGTCCCGCATGTCTGGGGCAACGAGAGCCACGTCGTAAACCCCCAAATCAGGACACCTAGGCGGGACCCTAAAAAAGTCAGGGCACCCCTCGGTGGTCCTGCGTGCTGTTCTCTCGCCAGCCCCCTCTCGCCCCCCCCCCGAGCCTGAACTTCTCCCGCTGTTTCCCTTGCAGATAACCCCGCTGCAAACTGGCTCCACGCAAGGTCCACCAGGAAAAAGAGATGCCCTTACACCAAGCATCAGACGCTGGAACTGGAAAAGGAGTTTCTGTTCAATATGTATCTCACTAGGGACCGTAGATACGAGGTGGCCAGACTCCTCAATTTAACTGAGAGACAAGTGAAAATCTGGTTTCAGAACAGGAGGATGAAAATGAAGAAAATCAACAAAGACCGAGCGAAGGACGAATGATGGTGATACGCGGGTTACACTGAAAATGCGTACAGTAAAACAAAAACAAAGTTAAAAACAACAACAACAAAAAATCCTCCCCTCGAGCCCTGCCATGCAATGCGTCTGGGTCCAGGCCTCATTTTTTTCCATGGCATATTCTGCTTATGATTGTACCTTGATTGTCACTGTAGCATGGAGAGGCCAGTTTGCCAGGAGAGGTACAGTAAGACTTTTAATTTTCTAATAGGAAAGAAAAAGGGGGCATTAGCACGAAAAGGCTGTCTAGCTGGCTTGTATAAATCTACCTGTTTCTTCACTTATGAAAAAAGAAAAAAAAAAAAAAAGAACAGAAAAAACTACCTTTTCATAATGCACAACTATTTACGGACTGTATAGTTTAGTCTACGTAGTTAATTTTATTCGCTCTTTGCGCGGCAGAGAGATCTCTGCTTTAATACTTGAACACTGTGTTTTATTGTGGTAATTATGTTTGTGACTCAATTTATGTGCTTGGGTGCTGTACCGGATGTAATTGTGTAAGCTAGAATTCAATTTGAACTCAGGTTGTTTATTATAAAAATTGCATAGAGTATAGCTCTGTAGTGTATTAAGTCTTTTCTGTATAATTAGACAGTTAACCTTTGATTGTAAAATATATATATTATATATATCCCAATTTAAACACACAAAAAAAAAAAAAAGTAGAAAAGAAGTTTGTCCGGGATGTCTGGGAATTACGGTTCTCAAAATATTTCGAAGCAAGTCGTTTTAGTATGCACAGTTGATATATATATAGTACTGTCTTTGTCAGTTGTATATATAATCTATATATTAAAAAGTAAATAAACAGACTAGCTTAAATATTGTTTTTGCACCAGTGAGCAGTTATCAGATTTCGGAGCTATACGTATATGTGAAAAGGGTAACTACCTATGGTTTACGTTTTAATTTTAATCGAATAATTTGATGGTTATTGTAATGAAGGTTAATTTTATTGATAATAAATTATACGCTATAAAAACCTACATTTGGTTATTGTAAATTTGTATCGTTTAGAAAAAAATAAATCTGGGAAGTGATGTCGATGCAGAACGTACACTGTCTATTTTGAAATGGTTACCTCATGGCCTACTGACCAAATCGTTGTGTTGAAATGATATTTAACTTTTTGCCAAATAAAATATATTGATTCTTTTATATTTTGTGATGTTTTAAGATTATTAAGAAGGGGTTATCCGATGTCCCACCGAAAATCACCAGCAGACGTGGCAAGGCTGCGGAGGCGAGGCGAGCGTTTTCGTTAAGCCTCAGCCAAGGCAAATTTACCGCCCTATAAACGCAGCTCGGGAAAATATGGGACTTATTTTGGTCCTAAACGGGCCGATGTGGGTCCTAAACGCCTTGCCTTCATGGAGAGGAGACATAACTCCGCGCTCCCGGATACAATTTCGTAAGCTGGCGTTTAGCGATGTAAAAAGGAAGCGCTGGCAGATAGGAGCGGGGGCATAGGCTGAAGTTAACGCGTTTTTAATAAATTCCTCTGGCAGGGAGGGGGGGGGCTCGGATCAAACCAAAATGCCCAACTTCCTAGAGTGCGGACAGTAGTGTAAATCCGATTAGGCAGCGACATTTAAACCGAGATGGTTAATTAGTATCCGAGAAAATGTCCAGAACTAAGTGTTCTTCAGTAGGCTTTGCGAAAGGCTCGCCTTGCCCGTGTGCTCATTTTAAATTCCCTTCTAGACATAATTGCCCATGCAAAATATGCTATTTAAAACGCCACCCATTTTTTTCCTTCCCTTGCCTTCACGTTTGGGATTTTTTTTTCCTTTTAAATGTCCCGTGGCAAATAAAAACAACCCGTTGCATTTTACTAGCGCCTCAGATTATATATGTATGTATATAGATATAGGTACAGATAATTTTTTCTGACAATTATGGTGGAATTTATGGTGTCAATATTACTCGGTGATTTAGCCGAAGGAAAGAGTAGGGCTGGCAGACATCGAGAGCGGAGAAGGCAAAATAGGATTTTTTATATATATATATATTTTAATTTTTTAACCAGAAGGAAGGTTTCTTCGGAGCGGAAGATTTCCACACACATCCCCATTGCACCCACCCCTCCCCCGCCGCCCCAAGCCAAACCAAGCTCAGCAACAAAAGAAAATAGCGAAGTCTGTGAGCTTGCTGAAATTTTCCCTTGTTTTGGGCAGACATCTTACTGCTCGGGGTGAATGTCCTCCATAATCTAATCCCCAGCGCGCTCCTGCGCCACGCCGCCCCGTGTTTGCAAATATGTCGAATAACAATAAAAGCCGCCTGGGTTTACGGACGTCCACTTACCTATGTATGTATTTAAAGCAAAATAAGACGGAACACACTTATGGTCTTGGCAGAAGTTGTTGTTAGGAAAATTCAGAGCCATACAGTGCAATAAAAGAAAATGACTGCTGTAACCGTTTATGGGGTGTAAAACGCTGCAGGGCTCAAGACAAAACTTAGGGAACCGGCAAGAAGTTTACAGATGTGCAGAACTGCGGGGGGAAAAAAATGCTTTCGGCTTCACCTTAAAAAAAAAAAAAAAATAAAAGAAATCCGGGCTAAGATTTGATGAGTTCTAATTAGTGAAAGGGAGCTCGTTCTGGTGTGCACACACACAAAAAGCCCCTAATTGATCCCTGAGCCAGTATTTGGGGATGCTGGGACGCCCTCTGTTGTTGCAGACAGAGGCAACTTCAAAGAATCAGCATTAAGAGTGTGTAATAAATGACGGGTCTGCAAACTGTCTGGAATTCGGCTCTTAATGAGTTTACAACTGTCCAGCCACAATTAAGATTTTCCACAAAAGCCTTTTCATTTGTTTTGTCTGGCTGTTTTAGATAAAGCGGGCGAGCGGAAATAACAACCTTTTATTGGCCTTCCCCTGCTTAAATCCAGCCCGGGCGGCGGACATTTATCTTGCCGGGCGCTGGCGGGGCCGGGGCGCGGGGCCGGGCGGCGGCGGCGGGGCTGCGGCGGCGGCGGGGCGGCGGCAGGTGGCGCTCCGAGCCCGCGGAACGGGCCCGCCGCCCGCCATCAAGCGCTCGGCCGCCTCCCCGACAGCTCCTAAAATGTCGACTTTGCGGGAGCATAACTCGGGCTGAACACGCTCATTTCTTCCCCACTAAGGCCGATAATTGCCTTTTTTTTTTTTTTTTTTTTTCCCCACTTATTTTTTTTTTCTCCCTTATTCCCCGCTTATTATGGCACGGGCGGGATGGCATCACTCGGTGCAGCAACAGCAAAGGTAAAAACTTGCTCTGCACCACGGCCGTATCCTGCGTTTATTATTCTCAAAGCCCCCCATGCGTTACCTACTAGTTCATAGAGCCGCATGGAGCCCTGTCACACAAGTGCCAGCTCACCTTCCCCTGTCCTCAAACCTTCGCCCTTCCCTGGTGAAGCTTTGAGCCTGCCAATAGGGTGTCCTGAAGGGTTGGTTGAAAAAGGAAATATTGGAAAACTGAGGGAAATTGAAGGTTTGGGGCAGGACGGAAAGAAAATCACGGCTCCACGGTGCTTCTTGGGTCTGCGTGGATCAGCCCAGGAGGAGAGGGGACGAGGAGGGAGCCTTGCCCGCAGAGAGGGTCTCAAGGCGAAGGGGTTTCGAGAGAAACCCGCCCGGCGTGCCTGGAGACGCAGCCGTGCAGGGAGGCGGCAGCGCTGCAAAGCTTTAATTTGAAAATTATTTACCGGCGAATGAAAATTTTCAACAGCTGTCTTTGATCCAAATAAAAAAGCCCCGCTTGCGTCCTCAGCAATTTCAGCTCTGTGGGACCCGTTGTAATTATATTATACAGATGCTAGCAGTCATGCTCTACAAACTTGACGGGTCTCTCAAAGTCATTCCTAACTTCTGCTGCCCTGCTATTTTGATTTCCCCCGGTCGTTTTCGTAGTTTTTCTCCCTTTTGCTTTTGTTGGCTTTCGCGTCTCGAGAATGAGATTTAGTGGGAACTCTGGTGCATTTTCAGACGTTGGTTGCCAAAAAGAGAGGGGGAAAAAGTAATTGGAAAGAAAATAGAGGCAGGAGGGAAGGAAGCATAAAATGTGGTCTGAAGTATGAACGTTGTATTTTTCAAGTTAAAGTCAGACAAGTAAATAAATCGCTGCATAGTACCCCGTAAGAGAACTACTTTTTCTGCGTTTTATTTACATTTCCTTAAATCAAAGCCAATATCTTAACATCGAAATTCAGCATCGGAAAGGAATGCGAGCACTGTGCTATTTTTTCCCCACCCTATTTCAAAGATTTAATTCTTTCTAGGGATGAAGAGTAACTGCCACTCCCTGCTTTCTAATAAGAGCCTTCCTATCAAATGTTTGTCTACAATGGCATTGTTAGACTTACTATGATTAATTATTTTTTTTCCTTGGGCAGTAAAATTATATTAAAATTAAAAAGTGTTTATGCATCGTCATACTAAGTAATAACTTGGCACAGCGTGCTCCATTATAATCGTGGATAAATTACGGCGAGAACAGATTCCAAAACAACAAAATCCTGTCTAGTAGGAACCACATCAAGATACTGCTTAACACACAAGCCATAACCGTGGAGCTCCCAGGTCGCTTATAACTTATGAGCACCGTTTTATCACTACCTTTTACTTCCCGGAAAAGCTCAGAATGCAAAGAGAGGTAGTCCAGCTCTCCCACGAAAAAAATAAATACAATGAATCCCGCCCGGAGGATTATTTTTAAAGCGTGTGAGAATATTGCGGTGACGGAAACCTTGCAATCTGTGCTCGCTCGCTGTTTCCTCGACTGAAAAAAAAAAAAAATAAAAAAGTGCATTCAAATGAAAAGTGCATTTTCAGACGCCGGGGATCCGGCGTTGTTTCATAGGCGACAAAATGAGATATTTCGGGGGGCTATTTCAGAGGCAGCGTTATGCTGCTGTTTGACCAACACGCAAAGGGAGGGGGAAGTAAATAAGGCGGTGGGGACCGATGTCTGGGTCTCCTTTTAAGATTTATTCGGTGAAGGCTTTTTGAGATTTTTTTGACGGCTTGGCAGGGAAAAAAAAAAAAGAAAAAAAAAAAAAAGAAAGGAAAAAAAATAAAGCTGCAAGTGAAATATTAAAAAAAGGCGGCGGTACAAAACAGACATGTAAAGCTAAATACATGAAGGCGCATATTTTACAGAGACCCCGAAATACACTCGCCCGACTAATCTATTCGGTTCTATATTATCAATATTTAAGTCTAGACATTGGTTATATTTGCTGCTCCTTTCTTCCTGCATCTTGGTATGTTGTCACCAGAGGAGCAATTTATTGGTTTAATGTCATCTACTTCAGCCTCTTTGATCTTCTAAGTCGTCGTCTTGTTTGCTTCGCGTTCGTTTAACTTCTTGGGCCTTTATTCCTTTCCAGCAGCCTCTTCTGCCGGCGTGTTCCCCCCTTGCACTTCGCAACCGCAGGGATATCGTCTAATATTGGAATAAATGAACGAAGGAGCCTCTTTCTGCAGATTCCCCCTTGCGCCTGCGAATAACGACTGCGTTTTCACGTGCTTAACACTTGGCAAATATCTAGATAGAGCCGCCACATTTGCATACTCCGAAGCACCAATATCTCAGGGACCTCGCCGCAGAGAATTTACTCGCTTCTGTCAGTATCCTATATTCATGGGGCTGCAATAACCGCGCATAAAGAGTCCCAAAGGGTGCGTGCGTGCTGGAGGTGTGTGTGTGGGGGGAGAGGGGCTTCCACGTTTACAAAACGTAAAGTTTAGGGTCCGTGCGAAATATCACCAAGAACAATTTTAACTGGTGAGAAAGTCTTTGTACACGGGGCACCAAACTATAATTGAAAGGAGAATTTCCGGGGCAATTCCATTGTGCTCCTTCCAGTTTATGATGTGCAATACAGGCAGGCAGTAAAAGCTGTCTTTACCAGGACTCCCTGTCTGAGGGAAGGAAACTCATTTTACGATCCGTTTAAAGGAAGGGCACGGTGCAGCATCCTCAATGGAGAGCCATTCTCATTGTTGGGGAGCCGAGTGTTTAGAAAAGCAGCAGCAACGTTCCCCGCGGTCTGCGCGTAACGTTGCCGCCTCTCGCTGAGGACTGGAAGGTGCGTACGACGGAAAGGTAAAGGGGACATTTAGAAAAAAAAATAATAATAATAAAAAGTGAGGCGATTTGCAGACGATTCCTTTAATTTAGGGAGTTTGCTTTTCCTTTTTTTTTTTTTTTTTTTTTCTAGGGATTCCCCCCCCCTTTTTTTTTTGTGTGTGTTTTTCTTTTAAGGCGTCCAGAAAGTTGCCTCCCCGCATACTTTCCCTTTCCTCAATTTTTTTGTTGTTTTACTTTTCTGTTGGGGGGGGCGGGCTGTGCTGTTTCCCAGGGGGGACGGGAGGCTCGGGGTCCCTCGAGGAGTGCTCCCCTCTTTGCTCCCTCCGCTCCAGGACCGCCGGCGGCAGGCGTGGTGGGGCCGGGAGGACACCCCAACAGCCCCCCAGCATTTTAGGGACGAGAGAGCGCTAATAAGACTAAGCAATACCAACACCCAGCTCTTTGACTCCTTTAAAGCTTTTTTATTATTATTATTTTTAATCCCCCCTCCCCGTCTAACGAGGACCACATGGCTTAAGCCCTCCCCGCGGCGGCGGAGAGGGGCGGGGGGGGGGGTGCTGAGCGCCCTCCCCCGCGCCGGGAGCGGCGGCGGGGCCGTCGGGGGCCGCCGGGGACCGCCGGGGGGCCGGGGGCTGCGCCTCGACGGCGCGGGGCGGCGGCGGCCCCGTCCATGGCCGGGCACCGGCGGGCCGCGGCCGGCACCACCTGTGAGGCGGGCGGGGATTGGCGGGCGGCGTCATATGACCGGTCACGTGCTGGAGGCAGCTCAGTCCAAAAGAAAATGGGGTTTGGTGTAAATCTGGGGGGGTAATGTTATCATATATCACGCTACCTCGTAAAACCGACACTGAAGCCTGCCGGACAACAAATCACAGGTCAAAATTATGAGCTCTTCGTATTATGTGAATGCGCTTTTTAGCAAATATACGGCGGGGGCTTCTCTTTTCCAAAATGCAGAGCCTACTTCTTGCTCCTTTGCAAGCAACTCCCAGAGAAGCGGCTATGGACCAGGCGCGGGTGCCTTCGCCTCCTCCATGCCCGGCTTGTACAATGTGAACAGTACCATATATCAAAGCCCGTTCTCTTCCGGATACAGCCTGGGCTCTGATGCCTACAACCTGCATTGTTCCTCTTTTGATCAGAACATTCCCGTCCTCTGCAATGACCTAACCAAACCCAGCTGTGAGAAAGCGGAGGAAAGCAACCTGCACAACCAGGCTGAGGCTAATTTCCGGATATACCCCTGGATGAGGTCTTCAGGTAGGGGCAAGCGGAGAAAGAGGGCTGGAGCTGTGGCAGCCAGGCAAAGCGTGTCGCCAAAATTACTGTCAGCACAGCCTTTATGGTTTTAATTATAGCCGAGGCGCCATTGCGTAGAAAGCCCGTGGCATTGTATGTAAATGAGTATCATAAAACTTTTTATTGCCCAATTAATGGGTTCTAGCCTCGTAAATTTATTTAACTCCATTCGCTATGGAATTTTAGCATCGAGTTTATTTGCGCTGTTTGCTAGAGGAGCGTGGAGAGTTGGCTGCGTGCTCTCCGAGCCCCCTCGGGTGAGTGTCTCCCCTGCCCTCTGCCCATGTCGGGCAAGGAAATCTCCCGCTTGCTGGGGGAGGCAGAGGGGAGAGGGGCGCTCAGGAGCGGGGGACGGGCTGCTGAGGGCTTCGCCGGCCCACGCCGCTGAGCCACGCCGCCCTCGTCCCCCTGCCCTTTCCACGGAGATAAGAATCTATAGAAATGGACTAACAGGAAAACGGGGAGGGGGGGGGGGAGGAGGAGAGGCTGGAGGGAGGCTGGGGGCGAGAGTGTGTGAAAAACGAGAGCTCTCTTCTGGAGCTAAATGCGATGTATTGTTTACGGGCCGGGCGGGGTAGGGGGTGGGGGGTGGAGGGAGCCCCCGACATTAAAATAAAATAAATACAGCCCAGCCTTCCAGATTTTTATTTCCCCTTGTGAAACGCCGAAGTCTGGAAGGTTTTAGGGAAATACATCGCCTGGGGGAAAGTTCCTCCTCCCAAAAGCAATTTCCTCCCCCACCTCCTCTCCTGAATGCTTTCTCTTCACTTTTCCTATGTCTCAGGCAACTTAATTTTTGCCCTGCCTGAGCAGGACAAGTCGTGTAGCTGAAATGTCTTTGTTAGGGTAAAGTGTGTGTGTGGGGTGGAAGTGAGAGAAGGAAATTATTCACTCTCGCTTGGCCGGTTTTAATTTTTGGTGGGTTGGCTAGTTGGTTTGTTGTTGTTGCTGTTTTTTTT
Source organism: Aythya marila (assembly GCF_965140915.1). NCBI lineage: Eukaryota > Metazoa > Chordata > Aves > Anseriformes > Anatidae > Aythya > Aythya marila. Next base: position 35,696,172 of record NC_139043.1, on the reverse strand, counting down.
TTTTAAAAAAAAAGTAGAAATAGTGAAGAAAAAAGAAAACTTTCCTCTTCTCTTCCTGCCTAACTCCTGGACGTGTGTGCCTGCTTTCAGGTCCAGATAGGAAGCGAGGGCGCCAGACCTACACCCGCTACCAGACCCTGGAGCTGGAGAAGGAATTCCACTTCAATCGCTATCTGACTCGGCGGCGGAGGATAGAGATCGCCCATGCCCTCTGCCTGACAGAGAGGCAGATCAAAATCTGGTTCCAGAACCGGAGGATGAAGTGGAAGAAGGAGCATAAGGAAGAGAGCTCCAGCACTCCAGCTCCCAACGAGCCCACGTCAGCAGCACCGTCTGTTGAGAAAGTGGAAGAAGACGAAGAAGAGGAAGACTAGGGAGTCCCACTCGAGGAAGCAATCTCTTACTATAATGTATGCACGTGACAGTTATAAAAGCTCCCTTTAAAGAAAAAAAAAAAAAGAGAGACACTCACTGTTTTTATTTAAAAAAAAAAAAAATCAGTTCCCTTTAATAATCATCTTGCAAGCAAGCGTTTGCAAACATTAAAGCGTTTCTTGGGTTGGCTTTCCAGCCCTCTCTCCACTCTCCCGTCCTCCCCAAACCTACCCTGTGCCGAACTCTTCGGTAGTATCTCCTAAGCGCATCTTACAATCATTTTATTTTTCGTTCACCCAAGTTTGGGTGGGTTTGTCCAGGGGACATTTCAGTGGGAGAACTGCTGCTTGCACATAAAGTAAACGTGACCTTCCGAAGTAACTACCTGACTCAACAGTCCCAATCATATTCTAAGGGGAAAAGTGCATTAGGCTCACATTAAGAAAAACTACCTAATTTTGAATAAGTAGCTCTGCACTTCTTTTTTTTTTCTTCTTTTTTTTTTTTTTTAATTTTATTATTGTTAGAAAAATATCATAACTAACAGCTACACTAACAAAATGTTAAACAGCAAGTGAGGGAATAAAAGATGTTCCACAAACCACTACAGTCTACAGCAATGATTTGTACTACCTATTTTCCAGACTACCTATATATCTTGCTCCGCCTACCTATCTTCGAAAGTATACTGTATTTTAGTAGTCAAAAGAAGATAACGTACTAATGTGAATCGCAAAATGCTTTTAGAAACGTAAGTGTAATTGTTCGAAAAGCACGCATCAATAGCTTTGGTATAGAATTTGGTACCGAAAAGGCTGAATATATTTAAATTTAAAATAATATATTTATTCCAAAGCAATTATAAATGAAAACCATATGCTGCAATATATCTTTGTTCTCAAATCTTTACTATTCCGAGTGAGGAAGCAAACACATGCCAATATTGTACAAAGCGGTTTATTATCTTCCGTTGGCTTCTACCTTAGGCTGCCTCAGCTAAAGGCCGTTTTCGTATTCTAGGCTGATCTTACTTAATATAGCTGAAAGTGTTCTTTGAAAAGTGAATTTAAATGACCATGTAACCACCTTTAAAAAACAAAAACAAAAACAAAAACTGTTTGTCCTGATTATCCGAATGTGTTAATATGTAATACCGTGAATTTTCCTACAATAGCAGATACTGTATATTTGAACAATTTTTTTTTTGTCATTTATATTTGTCTTGGAGCTCATTTGTAAGATCATGTCATAAATTGGGAAGTATGTAATTAATTGGGAAAGTTTGTAGCATGATGTATCGTTAAGAACTCTGTATAAATCCGTCTCGAAGGTTGGCTAAAGTTTATTCAAAAAATTGTATGTTACAATGTGTTTCGATGTGTTCGTTGTGAACATTTGGATATGCCGTGTAAGTATTGGAAGTGGAAAAAAAATGTCTGTGAACTCTCTTTGGAAGTGATACCGTGTTCAAGTATCTCCCACGATAAATGTGTTTTATGTTACACAGAAAATAAATATGCTTGTTGACAATGAATTGTGTTACTTTATTAGTGATACAGTTCGAAGGAAGCATAAAAAAATAATTTACATGGACAAATAAAGAAATTAGACCACATTATTATTTTTTTTTTCGTAATCGGTATGAAAAAAAAATAAAATCTAAAGTGATGAATGGATAGGAATCAGTCAATTTCTCTATCTCGACTTCATGATTTTTTTCCCTAGCGCAGTTGATTAATAAAGCGGAAAGCCTTCTGTATGGGAGGGCTTCCTTCCACCGTGTTCCAGTGTCCTCTTGAAATCGCGATCCCAGCCCAGGCGGCCCGTGACCAAGCCGAAATCGTAGGCAGTGCAATAATATTTAGTAATGAACAAAAAGTGCGATGCGAAACTTCCAAGTGTAAATGCTCGGGTACGCGCCGGCGGCTTTCTAGATGCGGGGGATATGAGAATGGGATTAAAAAGGGGAAAAACAAGCCTGCTTTAAAAATAGATATTTTTTTTCAGTGTACCACATAACGCCAAGTTGATCAAATATTTTCAATCATTAAAAAAAGAAAAAAATGAAAATAAGAAAAAAATAAGCCCGATAAGTCCCTTTATTCGACCGGATAAATACAGGTAGAAGGAAAGCATCATTTGCGCAGAAGTTCCTTTTTTCTGCTGCGCTCAGTTCCTGGTCAACGTACTAATTGTAATTTTAATAAAATTAGTGCAAACTCCAGGTCTTTTAAAAAACTCCAGAGCTGCCTCTGTGGTAAGATGGCGCCTCTCTAAGACCTGCCTCTTCTTAGTGATGAGGAAAAGGCCATAAATCCGTTGTTGTTTATGAAAATTTACAACTTTGCAATACAACTTTATGAGTTGTTCGGTTTTTCCATTGGTCGTTGTCGGTCATGTGGATGGTAACCGTGAACATGAACTTTTTTATAATTTCCCTTGCGAGAATAGAGCCGCATTCTTTTGCTGAGCTCTGTCCTGCTTCGGATCTCTCTGGCTTTCAATCCCCATTTCATTTGTTCTTTGTAAGGCAATAGTGAACAAAGTGTGCGGAGGTTCGGCATAAGCAGCCGCCTAGAACACAGATCCGGGATGGCAATTTCCAGTTCCCCCGCTGGAAGGTGTGGCATATTGGATTCAAAGCACTGGCGTGGCAGATTTTCAACTTGCAACCTGGCTAATTTCCTGCTTCTTCTGGCACCAAAAGGAGGGCGATTCGTCTCCTGTGCAGCCAAAGCGACAGCTGTCAAAGTCGCAGGGGCTCCTGTGAGCCAGAACCTAAAAGGTGAGAAATGTATATGACACTACCGTAAGCAGGGAAACATGGTTTAATACGTTTAAATATTAGACATGTGCAATTAAACCAAATGGAAATGCTACCGGCCAAAAATAGATGTGGCCACAGCTCAGCTTATTTCGGTTTAACCAGTGCATGCAAAAATATGCCTAAATAAAATGTCTACTTGCTATTATTTAATAGGGAAGCCGTGGATTTTTCACGAAGTTTATTTCTGTTTGCATTTGCCTGGGGGTTGCTGTGACATTCAGCTTATTTTCAGGTTTACAATATCAATCCGAGGAGATATTTAATATTTTTTCCCCCGCAGGATGAAAAAAAAAAAATTATATAGAAATATAAAAGCTGTAATTTGTCTTTCGCAGCATTAGCTTAAAGTTCATTTGCGGCAGCTGAATTGTAGATGTAATTTATTTGTGATTATTTCGAGGGGGGTTGGGGGAAGGAAAGAAAAATCACACCAATCAGCACAATGTCTCCTCAGGTTATTTCTAGAGCGGGGAATGTGGCTTTGATTTTCTTTATCAGCCCGGTCGCTGCCTGCAGCAGCTCCGCGCCCCGCGGCGGGGCCGTGGGAGCAGCGCCCCGGCAGCTTTGCGCGCCCCGGTTGCGCGGAGCGGGTTTGGCGGCGGTGAAACCGATTTCAGCGCCGGAGACGGAGATTTTCCCTTTCTCCCCTCGGCTCGGAAGAGGGGCTCGGGCGGGGAACGACCCCCGGGATGGAGCCCGGGACCCCGCCGCCTCCCCGCTCCCTTCCTCTCGGTGCCAGCCATCACGGGTGAGCGGCTCGGAGCGCTGGAAATGTGCGCTGTTTGTGCAGCCGGGCTGCTAAAAGCATCGCATTTGCATTGCATTGCGGTATCCGCCGGAGTGGAGCTGCAGGGAGCGGCGGATTATTTATTGCGGGGCCGCGGGTGCTCAGTGCTGCCACGGCGTGGCCGAGCGGCGGAGGCGGGCGCGGAGCGGAGCGGCCCCCGCAGCCCCTGCGAAGGGCAGCGCTGGGAGCGCTCCTGCGGGAGCCCACGGGGGGAAAAAAAAATAATAATTATTTTAAAAAGACTGAAATTTAAATCATACTTAAAAAAAAAAAAAAAGAGAGATTAAAAAAAAAATCCGGCCTACCTCACCTCTATGGCAGCATCAAAGCTCGCCCCCGGGTATTCCGGCAGCTGCCCCCTCCCCTTCCCCTCCGCTTTTCCCTCGGTGTGTGTGTCAACTGCGAAATATCACGCTGGGCAGGACGAGCCCGAATCCCCCCAGCGAGCTCCCTAATACCCCTCCAGTCTAAACACCGGGTCGCGTTGCCCAAACTGTTTGGATTAGAAGCTATTAGTTAAAGGTTGTTTTTGGGGACGCTGCCGAGCATGAGAAGGATTTGTAAAGTGGATTTGTATACGAGGAGAAGGAGGCTTTGAAGCTTAAGAGGGTAACTGCCCCCGCACCTGCATCCGAGGGTGGCTGGAGCCGCTGGCGGGGATCTCGGCGCGGGGAGGAAGGCGAAATGCTTGGTGGAGGAGGCGCTGGCCGTGCGGGGAAGTCCGCAAACAAATAAAAGGCGGATGGGATAAGTGGCCGTGGCAAAGTGTGACTTTGTGGCGGTGGCAAAACGCGCCGGCTGGCTTTCCGGGAAGGAAAAGTGCTGCGAAATGTGTCCGGGAGGGCCAGAGCTCGGGGGTAACGGGTCGGTGTAATTTGGGGTTTTCTGGGGGTAGGGGGAGGAGCGGAGAGGACGCATGAATGTGACCGAAGCGGAGATTGCAGTGCAGATTGCTTAGCTGTCACTGTAAGCACTCTAACACGACCCAGCCAGGCAAACGTGCACGTTTAATTCCTTACAATATTATGGGATCAACGAAGAAATGTTTTCGCTGCCCGCGGTCGGCCTTTGGGCGGTTTGATTTGGATGCGAGCAAGAACTTGAGAAACATAAGGAAAGAGTCAAAGAAAAAAAAGAAAAAAAAGACAGAGAGAGAAATAAATCAGTGCGTAAGCAATGCTATAAAATGTAAATATAACTAAGCCTTGAGCGATTTTTCTAGTTTGGTCTCCGTGCGATGGATTCAAACAAAAGGCCGTCTGGCCACAACTTTTTCAAGTAGGGGCGGTGGGCTTCGCTTGCCCCAAGTCTTGATTTTTCACGGTGCGTTTTCGTTCTGACCCACGTTGGCAAAAATCTGCTCGTTTTAAAACCTCTTTGTGCTTGCCGTGTTGTGTGCTTGTTTGCTGTCCTTCCCCTCATTTTATAACTCTGTTTGCCGAGAGCATAAAACTTTTTTTTTTCTTTTTCTATTTTTTTTTTTTGAGAAGGCTGGCTTGCAGTAAATACACGTTGCTCGAATGACCTCCCAAAGCCTGTAGCTAGAGAGATGTAATTCTACCAGGTGTGTTTATGGATTAGCTGGGATGAAGAGGTTAAGGAAGTTGAAAAAAAAAATCGGAGGCAATCAACATCTGAATGTGAAAGTCCAGCTGAGACTGCGAACAATACAAACTATTGTGGAGAGATGTTTTAACTCACTACTGTTTTATAGGTATCGTAATCCGCCCCCGGAAATGAGATAAATAGTCCTCCAACAACAACAAAATTCGCCTTTTAAAGCTACTTTAAGAAACGGGGCTCGCATGAATACCACTTTCTGCCAGAGCACGTTTAAAATTAGGCTATTCAATCGGTTGTAATGGGAAAGGATTATGAGTAAACACAGCTTGCAATGTACAACCTCGTGCTATCCCCAGGAACTGCAGGGTTACGGCTGAATTAAAAGCGTCTCAGCGAATTTCATCAGCACTGTTACTGTCCCTGCCCTGGGCCAAGAATTATATTTCCGCTATGGGGTAACTGCCATGTTGAAAAATGAACGTGGAAATGCTTGTTTCATGTATTTTTTCCCTCTTAAAGACACACATCCGCGCTTGATCCAATTATTTGGAGCAACAACGAAACCGATTGGCTTCTGCTGACTCATTAGCGGGGCTATATTAATTAGCAATAGTCCTACTGGCTCGTTTTTGAATTTGAATGTTTGATTCACTCAGCTCCACTTTGGCGGGGGGGGGCTCAGGGAAGGCAGACACGTGGAAGTTTATTTGGGCTGCTTGCGGGGCTCCGAGGGCTCGCCCGGCCCTTCCCAGGGCCTTCCCGGGCACTTGGTGCAAACCAAAAATCCCCTTCCCCAGAAGGCCGCCGCCTCCTGCCCCAGCCAAAACCTCGGCGTTAATTACCGGAGCGTTCATTAAGACACGAGACCTCACCCACGCAGGAGGTGCAGCCCCCGACACAAAAGCTGGCGCTGGGGCTGGAAGCCTCAGCCGAGGGGCAGCCGCGGAAAATCGCCTCCAAGCCGGAGGGTCGCGGCCGTGGCATGGCGGTGGGATGAAGGGAGAAGCGGCGGCCACGGGGGCTCAAACACCGGCAAGACCCCCCCCCCCCAAAAAAAAAAAAAAAAAAAAAAAGAAAAAACCACCAGCGCTGCACGGTGCTGCGCGGAGCCCAGCTCCCCCTTTTCACGTGCTCCAAACTTTCCCTCCGCAGCATCCATCACCTCCTCCCGAGGGCCAGGGGCCGGCTCTCCCACCCTGCGCGGCTCCCGGGGGGCGGGGGGGGGGGGTCGCCAACTTTTACCGGCCGCCCCCCTTCACCCCCCACCCCTAATTAAACCGCCGGGGGCAGGGGGGTCGCGTCCCCATCCTCCGCTGTCACGGCGCGCTGCGGCTCGCTGTATTATTATCATTATTATTATTATTATTATTATTATTGCTGATCTTAGGGCATCTCCCCGGGAGAGGGGCGGCGCCGCCGGGGCCGGGGGCGCGGCCGGTCCCCGCGGGCCGGGGGCGGCGCGGCGGGGCCGGGGCTTGCCGGTAACTTCGCGGCGCGGTGGCGGCGGCCCCGGGGGAGCGGGCGCCGCTCGCTCTCCCATTGGCCGCCCCGCCGTCAGCTGCTCCTATTTTCTGCTGTCGCTTTTGGCGCTCGGCCATCCAGAAACAAACCACTTCGATGACTACTAATAGTTATAGCCAGATGTACTAATACACAACAAATCACGGGCCGGGCGAGGGGAGAGCAAATGAGTTCCTATTTCGTGAATCCCACTTTCCCTGGGAGCCTGCCCAGTGGCCAGGACTCTTTCCTCGGGCAGATCCCCCTTTACCCGGCGGGCTATGATGCTCTCAGGCATTTTCCGGCTTCGTACGGGGCAAGCAGCCTGCAGGACAAGACTTACACCTCACCTTGTTTCTACCAACAGTCCAACACCGTCCTTGCTTGCAATCGGGCTTCCTATGAGTACGGAGCCTCTTGTTTTTATTCGGACAAGGAAATTAGTAGCGCCTCTCCCTCCGGCAGTGGCAAGCAGAGGGGACACGGGGACTACCCGCACTTTTCTCCCGAGCAGCAGTACAAATCGAGCGGCGTGCAAGCCAAAATTGTAAATGACGAAGGCACCGACCGGAAGTACACGAGCCCTGTTTACCCCTGGATGCAGCGGATGAACTCCTGTGCTGGTAAGGCATTGAATGCAACGGGGAGGGGAGGTGCGGGGGGGGGACAGGAAAAGTTTCTTTCCCCCGGATTTTTGTTATTTTTCAAAATTTTTCCCCCTTAGATAGAGTCCAGGCTGCTGGAGAGAAATGGCTTCTGCAGGGCAGCGTGTAACGTGAAACCCTCCCAGGTTATTTCAGCCCTGGCACACTGGCACCCTGCGAGCGGTGGCCAGAGCCCTGCTCGGGGGTCCGCTGGGGAAAGTTACTGCGGTACCCCTGGGAAGCAGGCAAAAAAAAAAAAAAATAAAAATAACAACACCACCACAAGAGAGGGAGCAGAGAGCTTTCGCCCCTCTCCTAAAGCCACCCCAAAGCTTCTGCTCGGCTCCTTCATTGTCAGAGAGCGATGTAAGGACTATGCCCTCTGCGCTGAGGATGCAATGCGTTTGTGGCACATTCCTCCTCGCCCCCCTCCCCCAGCTCGTTAGCGTGGAAGGATTGGATATTGGGAGCACGTTTCTGGGGCCGTGTGCGCACCGCCAGGGCACGGCGGATTTTCTCTGCCTTACAAGTGAACTTCACAGAACCGAACTGTTCCGTCTAGGAGTGGTGCTGGTGGAGAGGAGAGGGGGGGGGGGGGCTGCATCGGGCTGGCACTTATTTGGAATCATCCCATTAACACTTTTCCTTGCAGTGCTCGCTAATGGCTCCCCCGCTCTCCCCCTCCCGGGTTTACGCTTGTTGGACTGTGGCTTGCCTTTCTTTTTTGGAAAGTTAAACTTTCAGCAAGACCATTCTGATGCTGCTTTGCAGTCGAGGGCAATAAATTCCGGAGCAAATGGCAAAGGCTGTTCTATGATCTTTAGCTGATGTCTATCGTGAGACTTAAATTACAGACCCTCCGTAGCCATAGCCACGGCGATAGAGCGTGTTTGTGTAAACACACGCATCTATGCACGCCCGCAGCCACCCGCACACATGCGTGCAGCTCCCCGGCCCGCACACGTGTGTCTGTGTGTGTGCGTGTGTGCGCACAGGCTGGCTGCATGCAGAGGGCAGCTCCTGCTCGGCGATTTATAAGGGTGTTACCTACCTCGCTTCCCCTAGGTCCACCTTACTGACTCGCTTTGTATCACGGTTACCCCAGAAGCACGACGCACGTCCGCTTTTACAGCTGTTCAGGCAGGAGAAAAGGAAAAAATAGGGACCCAAAAAAAAAAAAAAAAAGCCTCCAGAAAATCAGAGCACCCCCTCCAGCCCCCCGCCCCCATGAGATTGTGCCTACGAAAGGAGGCAGAATATACTAACCGCTCTTTCTGGTCTGAAATCACTGGGCCCTGTCCAATGCGATCGTTTTGTCTTTACTTCTACAGGTACAGTATATGGAACTCATGGGAGACGAGGGAGGCAAACTTACACCAGATACCAAACGCTAGAGTTAGAGAAGGAATTTCATTTTAACAGATACTTAACCAGAAGACGACGCATTGAGATTGCAAACGCTCTCTGCCTTACTGAACGCCAGATTAAAATATGGTTTCAAAACAGGCGGATGAAATGGAAAAAGGAAAACAAATTCATAAATTCCACACAACCCAGCAGCGAAGAAACAGAGGAAAAGTCAGGGGAGTAGAACCATGTTTAATAAACGCTACCAGGCCTTTCCTTAGCGCTTACTGTTACTATTATTATTTACCTTGTGTTCCTTCTGCTACTAAAATCCTATAGGTTTGTCACAGCCTATTAATTCCCAAAAGGCTTGGTGAAAAAGATGTACATTTGCAATCAACTGTGACTTTCTCTAAAATACGTAGAAGTCCTAGCTTTCGAGCTGCGGTCATGTATATACATAGCCACTTTTCCAAAGCGTAAATGGTGTTGCTTAAAGTATTAGAGACACGGCCCAGATTTTTACATATTTGAGGGGAGCATGTCTGTGTGGGTGAGTGTCCCTGGCGTGCCTGTGTGAGAACAGATAAGCTAGTATTTTTTTTTTTTTTTTGTGTGTGTGTGTGATTATGAATGTGCATATTGTAGAAATATGAGAGATTTTAGAAAATCTTGGCTTTATCTTTTTACTAGTTCTCGCTACGGCGGGCCGTCTCGTTATGCTATGTTTGGGATTTTATGGTCTGTAGGGGAGAAAAAAATAAGTTTTACACACGTATAAGATATTTAAATAGTAAAAAAGAAGAAAAATACTGTAAAAAAAATCGTTGTATAAAAAGTTGCGTATAAGCTTGCAGTTAAAGCGAAAAATGAATTGCAGGGAGGTTTCTAAATGCCGCTAAACTGACTCTAATCTGCACTACTGGTATTAAAGTAAGAGCACGGCGTTCAACTTTAGGACGAGCGAGGGAAGAGGTTTTGAAGCGGGCGAATTTCTGTGGTTCCCGTTGAGCTTACACCGAGATTTCGGTGAGCTCGGCTGTACACTGAAGGGGCTTTGAATTATGGACTACGTTTCTTGGGGATTTGTGGGCTTGGGTCGGTCTTCTTTTTTTTTTTTTTTTTATTTTTTTTTTTCCCCTTCCTATTTTGAATTAAAAGAAAAGTGTCTGTCGGATTAACTCGGAGATATTCTCCCCAGCTTTTCTGGTATCTTGATTCACGTTCGCATTTCCTCGCACTGAGAAAAAAAAAAAAATAAATAGATACTCTAAGGAAAAGTAGCTGCGATAACATGGTTCCATGTCGAGTTCTGTGTAAGTAATATAGGCGCAGTGAAAATTTTGATTAATATATACGTTATAGCTCTCCCTATTATATTGTGCGTGTGTGAGTGTGCGTGTGAAGCTGTGTACAAATCCACTTGTACACGCATCGAGGCTCTTTTGTTTGCAAGGAAGCGCAGTTTGGGCGACCGCTCTAAACATTTTAAAAGCCACATCTCGAGAATCCTAATGCAAAATGGCTACCACCGGCTTCGTATTTTTTCTGGGAGGCAGGAAAAGTCTCGGCGACCGTGCAGCCGCCTGGAATTTGCCCCCCTAGCTAGGAAAAACGCCGTGTCCTGCCCGCGTAGCTACCTGCCACCGCCGGCCGGCGGGACCCGCTCGCCTCTCCAAACCCGCTGCGGGGGAGAAAGGGGACGATCATAGGAACCCCGACAGGGACTCGCCCGCGGCCGGCATCCGACGATGGATCCCGCAGGATCTGTGCGTGCCGCAGCCCAGCCTCGCCCGGCCGGGGGGCACGGAGCCCCGCCGAGCTGCGGCCGGGGGGCGGCGGGGAAGCTCCGGGGGGCGCCGGGGAAGCGCCGGGGGGCGGCGGGGAAGCGCCGTCCGGCGGCCCCTTCCCTTCCCCGGCGGAGAGCTCCTCTCCGCGCCGCCGTCGGGGGCCGTCACCCCGGGCCGACCCCGCGGAGCCGCCGCCGTGCCCCGCGCCGCCAGCGGGTGGCGCTCGAGGCCGGCGGACGGGCGGGCGGCGGCGGCGGCGACGCGCGGCGGCGGCGCGCCCCGGGCCGCCCGCGCCCTCCCAGCTCCCCCACCAGTGCACGAGTTTACCTCTAGAGGTCATCAGGCAGGATTTACGACTGGACAACAAAAGCACGTGATTTGAAGCCGTACCCCATATTTGGGTGCCTACGTAGGAGGGAACCAAGTACATGTCCCAGTCATTTCCATAATTCATCATAAATTGTGCAAGGGTGCTATAGACGCACAAAACGACCAAGAGCCACAAATCAAGCACACATATCAAAAAACAAATGAGCTCTTATTTTGTAAACTCATTTTGCGGTCGCTATCCAAATGGCCCGGACTACCAGTTACATAATTATGGAGATCACAGCTCGGTGAGCGAGCAATACAGGGACTCCGCCAGCATGCACTCCGGCAGGTACGGATACGGCTACAATGGCATGGACCTCAGCGTCGGGCGCTCTGCTTCCACCCACTTTGGTGCCAATGAGAGACCCCGCAGTTACCCGGCCAACACCACCTCTGCCTCGACAGAGCCCAGGTACAACCAGCCCGCGACGTCTTCCCACTCGCCTCCCCCTGACCCTCTGCCCTGCACCGCCGTGGCCGGTTCGCCTGTCAGCGAGAATCACCACGGGGTGAAAAACTCCCTCGCCAACTCCACCAGCACTTCGTCCAATTCCAGCAGCAACACGCACATCAGCAGGGACGGGGTTGGCACCTCGTCTGGGACTGAGGAAGACACTCCAGCAAGCAGCGAGCAGGCAAGTGCCCCGACCGACCAAAGCACAGCCCAGCCTTCACAGCCCCAGATCTACCCCTGGATGCGAAAACTGCACATAAGTCATGGTAAAGCAAATACCCTGTTCTTTCTTTATTTCTCTGGAGGAAAAGCAGCCTTTAATGTAAACCGGGTGTCTGCGCCGAGCAAGGTCGGGGAGAGGGGGAGAGGAGGGCGTGAGAAGCGTGCAGCCTCCGCGCACAACTCCGCTCGCAGGGAAGCCCGCTCCGTTGTCTGGGCAAGTCCCCCCCGAAAGCAAAGCGCACGGCCCCCCGAACACAGCCCGCCCGGCTCCCACCGCCGGCCCCAGGCTCGCAGGGAGCGGGGGAGTAGCAGACGCCTTCCCGGAGGGGGGACCGAGAGCGGGGGCTGCCCCTGGCTCTGCTCTTCCAGGGGGATCCTCCAGTGGGAACAGCGCTGCCGACCCCCTTTCTTTTGCCGAGCCGTGGTAAAAAGAGAATAGCCGAGGGCGAGGAGGGCACTTTACACTGCCGGGAAGCCAGGGGGGAGGGGGGCGAGCACCCCCCCAGACTCCGGGGGAACGGGCAGAGGGGCGCGGGGGAGCGGAGCAGCCCCCAGCCCTCGCTACCTGCCGTGCCCTGGCGGCCGGGGGAGCAGCCGGGGGCTCGCCGCCTCCCGGAGCCGTCCCCAGCTCGGCCGTGGGAAAGGGCTGCAAGCCTCAGCCTCGCTCGCCCAGCCCCGAAAGCCCGGCGAGCGTCGCGGGCATCCTCCACGCCAGCTTAGCTGGGGGAGGCGTTGGGGGGGGGGGGGGAGAGCACTAAGCGCTCGATGAAAGAGTAGTTTTCTCTTTTTGGGGGAAATCGAAAGCAAAATCCGAGCGAAAACTTCCCACGACCACCAAAGCCCCCCTCCCCCAAGCCTTTTCGGAAAGGGGCTGAAGGGGGAAACTTGTTGAGCATTTATCCAAACCAGAACCAAAACCGAGCAGGGCTGAGAATAACGGTCCTGGTGGCTCGTGGCTGCAATAAGACACGAAGGCTCCAAGTCGCTGCTGAGAATCTAAATCATGTACTTTTCTCTTCCAGACAACATAGGGGGACCAGAAGGGAAAAGGGCTCGGACTGCTTACACCCGATATCAGACCTTGGAGCTGGAAAAAGAATTTCACTTCAATAGATACCTGACCCGCAGAAGAAGGATTGAAATAGCACATGCTCTTTGCCTCTCAGAGAGACAAATAAAGATCTGGTTCCAAAACAGGAGAATGAAATGGAAAAAGGATAATAAGCTGAAAAGTATGAGCATGGCAGCTGCAGGAGGGGCATTCCGTCCCTAAGCATTTGATCAATTAAAAGTACTGAGCAGTATTAGCTGACCCTGCGTCTCATGTCAGTACTAAGTTGACTTTCTAAAACTTCCTTGTGTTACTTCTGTGAAGAAACCCTGTTCTTGTCGCCCTTATTCATCTTTTAATCATGAGCCTGTTTATTACCATTCTCTCGCGTGTATAAGTAGATCTGCTTTTATCGTACATTTCTTTGTCTTGAATGGCTTTGTCTTGAAAAAAATAATAGATGTTTTAACTTATTTATATGAAGCGAGATGTGTTACTTGAAGTAACTGTTAAAAAAAAGCAAAACAAAAAAAGAAAAAAAAAAAAGGAAAAAAGAGAGAGAGAGAAAGAAACCCTCCCCCGGTTTAGTACAAATGTTATGTGTTGCACTCAACCTGCTTAACTGTGCATGTGTGGTCAAGTGTTAATGTCTGTATAGCTCCAAGCTGTTAAAAATATTTTTATTCAAACTACCTATATAATTCCTGTGTAATTAATGCTGTTGTAGAGGTGAAATGATGAAATCAACTGAACTTGTCCTACGTGTAGTGAATAGTGAATCTGTGACGAAAACTGTGATTCCAAGCAGTATGTCCTTGCTGTGCCTTTGTATATGACTCTTTGCACGAACTCTTAGAAGTGGCTCTTATTAAGCGCAGCTTCTGTGATGTATGTTTTTTTGTGAACAAAGTTACAAATATAGTCAAAGTCTGGCTGTTTGAGCAAACTGTGATCAGCTTTTTTTTTTTTTGTATTTGTTTTTAAAAAAACTGACTGGAAATCAACAAAAAAAATAAACTTTCTATTGTAAAGTTTTCGTGATCTGGTTTGTGCAAAGCAAGAAGTTGTGCTTCCTGATTTGCCTCTTAGAAATATTAACCCGTGCAGAGTTTGTAATAATATTTTACCTGGCTCACGCTGCACGTTGTAAGAGGTAGAGCTGCATTTGTCCGATACCAGTATTTTTAATTGAAAGTTTTACCATAAGTTCCTCCTTAATGGTTTCTGGCTAGGTGGAAAGCTGCATTGCAGGACCACAATCAACACCCTTTGTGGGTGAATCAACTGTTAGTTGTTTGCTGATGGTTGAAAAAACATGTGCTTTGTTAAAACACCCTGCTAACTCCAAGACGTGTTTGCATCGCTCTAGATTTTCTCCTGTGGTTTCATTAAGTATATTTGCAGGACAGCCACGTTAGAGCCTTCTGCGTCTATTAGTAACACTCCATAGCCACTTTCCCACTTTTCGCCCTTTACAGATTTTTTTGGTTTTCTTCGCTACGATTAGTTTTCTATAAACGCAATGTTACTTACCCCATCAGAGCTTGAATGGTTAACTCTTCTGAGCTTCTAAGAGCAACTAAAGATTTGCACATTTACTGACTGGTTACATTGATGCCTTCCCTTAAAAGTTATAAAACAGTAAACTTTATAAGCCCCAGTTCCGGCTATATGACATTTGGGTGCCAAATGAATAGGGTTTTGTCTATGAATTAGATCGTAAAATCATCCATAGCACAGACAGATAGGCTCACTGGCTATAAAAAGTCACGTGGTGCCATTAAAGTAAGTTTTATGGTTTTGGGGAGTTGACATCCAACATTATATACCACATAACATATAATCTCACTGACGCTGGACTTCATTTGACTCTTTTGCAGGCTACGTGTGCCTCCTGGCCATTCAAATTGTCAGTTTTAGGTACAGAAGTATCCAAACCACAAGTTCTCAGTACTGTATGAAAAATGGCTCCTTGCAAGTCAAGGTAAGTTTTGTGCACAAGTTCCTTAAAGTTTATTTGTACAGTTGGGAGCCGAGGCTCTCGCTCGCTCGCTCTCTCTCTCTCTCTTTCTCTTTCTCTTTCCCTTTCTGTCCGCCTCGAGCCTTTCAGGACTGTCCCACCGAGCCCGAGAGGCAGGAGCAACCACTAATGATACAGGTTGCGCTGCAAATTCCCCCATCCCTTCACTCGCAGCAGCTAGCGCTGTATTTTAACGATCAAATCAAAGTAAACCACAATAAGCGACTTTGGCAGAGATGGATTTTGGGGCCTAGCTTTAATCACTTTGACTACCGCAGAAGATAATTACTTCCTTTGCTCCAATAGACTCTCCAAGTTTGGAGAGGTTTTGTTTAGCAAGGACTAGTTACTGCAGGCGATTAAAAAAAGGGAAACAAAATAGATAGGGCTTGATATTATCTGGGCAGTGTCTTAAATAAGCATGATAGAGGTGGAGGCGTGCTGATATGGTAATAATCTTTGGATTGGCAAAATATGTTGCACATCAGAGCGAGTATTAAAATGGCACGGACTGCACTGGAGTGCTTAAGATTCCTATTTTCTGCGATGGGTCGTGCAGAAAGCTTTAGCTATGTGTATACGTCCATCCGCGAGTGTGTAGTGTCTTGTGAGTGAGCATATTTAGAACATTGCTGTAACTTTTTCCAGCTCCTACGTGTAAATATACAAATATAAATATATGTGAATCGTGCGCGTGTGCATGCCTGTACAAATCTACATATGCGCCTGTATAAAGCTAGGCACATGCATCTGTTTATCCAATACCGGTGTATTTATGCATACAAAGGGTGTGTACGTGTGTATACATATATATGTTCCTGCGAGTTTTTTTTTTTTTTTTTTTTTTTTAAGCGAACCAATTGACTGTAACTTGTAGCATTAATACAAGAGACTACAGGTCATTAGAGTGCTGCAAATTATGAAATACGGGCTTGGTTTATTGAAGATTGTAAATATCCCCATAGCTCTGCTCTCTCCCTCTCTGCCTTATATTGCTGGCTGCCATTGTGGGGTAGGCCCCAGCTGCATGTTTACTTCCACATTCTTTTTATTTAAGTGGACTGTTCTCACTAGAGTGTGATTACTCAGCAATAAACTTTATGGCCGGATTTAACTTTAGTCTTTGAATTTCCAGGACTTGAATGAAAGGGTGAAAGGAGCTCTGTCTCTCTTTGGGTAGCTTTAAGGCCTGATCCTTACCCTTAGAGAGAGGGATCGTGGGGGTGTGGATGGACTATTCGGGGGCTGGGGAAGAGATCTGAGAATTAGCTCCAAAATACTTCTGTATGCAAACCAGTTGTGGGTATCTCCGCTCAGGTTCGGATCAGAAGGGATTCAACGCAATCGCTTCTGCAGGTTGCATTGTTTTCCTCGATGTGTCATAAACTCGAGTTTCAAGAAGAACTGGGCGGTTTGATGCGAGATGGGAGACAGGCTTTGTTGTATTTTGCTAGCGCTACCCAGCCTGAAAGCTGCAGTTTGGACGATATGTGGCACTGAGAGCAAAAAGAGAGGAAGGCAGAGGGGTACAGGAGGGTGAGGTTGGCGCGTACCTCTGCAAGGTCTGCACAGGGTCCACGACTGACATTGCCGACTGATCCCTTTCTTAAATCTGTCTCCCTTTCATGTTAAAGAAACGGTAGTATATAAGGTTGGCTCAGCTCAAAGATTTCCAAGTTTTACAAATATTTAATATTTGTAGTCAGCCTCCTGTGTAAGATAAATGAAGTCCGAAGCCTTTGTGTCTGTGGATCTTTCTGTGAGCACTAAACAAACACACATGCATATGTTTTTATATTCAAAAAATGGGAAAGGCTTTAAAAGCGCATATCCAAATACAGATTTGAAAATTATTTCCGTAATAAACAGCTGGGGATTTTATAGTACACTAGCTGTCACAGTTTCATCAATAGGAATACCAGAAAGTTTTTTTATGATAGGCGTGTATTATATTATATTATGTGCCATAAAAAATTGATAGTTCGAGGCAAAGGCATGAAAGGACTTTAAAAGTTTGGGCTTCATTCATATACGTGTCCTTTTCTGAAGGAAAATCCTGTTCTTGTTACAGAGAATGATACTAGGCGCGAACCATTCACTATTACTCAATAGTCGACAACATTGCGTTATTTGAATTATCTGGTGAATACACAAACACACCCCCACACCCTTTCAACTAATATTTTTGGAACCTGGATATCACCCCGCGCTGTAATGGTCTAAAGCGAAAGATTTGGTCCTATTACTTTCACATTTTTGGATGTGCTTTCTAGAGTACATTCTCGTAATGATGGGAACAGAAATTCAAGAACTATGGTGAAAGAAAAAATATCACGAAACCCATAAGCATATAAACACGCACGTACTGCAAGAAGCACACTAAAAACAAGAGAAAGTTAGCTAGCAATGACAACTTCTCAATATTTTTGGCCCTGCCTTGTTCTAAGCAGAGCAGTCGAAGTCACTCAAAACCAGAAGCTCATTAAGATTTTATAATCCACTTTTTAAATTTTAAATTCAAACAACTCCAGACTGCCGAACTCTACAAAAATATTCCCAGGTCCTAATTGTTTTCTGAGTGAAAAATGTCATGGAGAATAATCGCCTGGAATCGAGAGAGAGGTCTTATCTGCGCACATTATTTTTCTGCTGTGTTTTGGGGATTAATGCGTGCGAGTTTGTTTTACTTTAGGCATGGCAAGTGGCGTTGAGCGCACTGAAATATAGTTTACTTAATCCTCTGAAAGAAATACTTGAGTGTAGTGTGTCATGTCTAAGCGTTAGGCCAATTAAAGATTAGGCAACTCTCTTAATGTGTGTAACTAGTGACTTTGTAAGTCGTAACTTTCTCTAAACCAGAAGTAGAACAATTCGCTTGAAAGTCATCCGTAAATTACAGTTCTGAAGCGCTTCCTAAGCCGCGCAAACGCCCTAATTGCAGAACATTACGGGGAAATTATTATTCTGCCATTTCCTTACGTTTAATAAGTGTGTATCTGTGGAAGGGTGACAATAGAAGGGTTTGCAATCTGCTCCATGGGAAATTGAATGGAACAGATCAGGAGGGGCGGATCAGGAGGTTTCGATTTCAAACCCTGGATACTGGAGCAATGCCTTTTCCCTCCCCGCAAATACAGATTTAACGCATTAAAGGCAGACATAAGTAAATCTCCTGACCAAGTCAAGGCATCGCCTTGCTTTCTTAGCTCTTTCTCTTGCCTGCCCTTAAAATATCCTCAATTTGTTGTTAAAGTTGCTACCCAGAGCGCAAAAAAAAAAAAAAAAAAAAAAAAATACAGCTCCCACAGCCGCCTGATCATCTTCGAAAATATTATTCCTTTCAAATGAAAGCATCCCCACTAACGTCTCTCTGGAAGGCACATACTCATGGACCATCATAGTCACATGTTCGTGTAGCTACACGCACAAACAATATCAAATCTGACACGGAGAGCGTGTAAAATTTGCTAGGATTTCGCCTTATAGCACGCATAAGGAATCTTTCCTATAACCCCCCAAAAATGTCTTTTCAATAATAATATTTGCTATGAAGGTTATTGGGTAATTATTGCAATTTTGTGGAACAGTCCTTGCTTGAGGTGAAGTCTGTCTCTAGATAACAAATGGCAGCCCGTGCAGTTCACTGCCAGGTTAAGTAAATGCAGAAAAGATAAATCTGCACACCCTAGGAATCACCAGCAGAGCTCGCTTTAGACCAAGTTCACAGTCAACTCGTTTGCCTAGACAAGGCTTCGCAAACAATTAGAGTTGTTTCTTTATGTTTAAATCAAGGAGAAATGACTAAGACCCTAGCAGCAGAGAGCTGCAGCTTTTCCCCCAACGCCAGTCTCTACATCCTTCCAACCTCACGCCCAGAACTTACCCAGCATTTCACCTGCAATTGTAACCATATAGCGCCTTTGAGTAACAGGCTTTCCTCCAACGCTGCCGAAAGGGTGTGCAAACTGATTTAACAGCACTTTACAAAGCTGCCAGATTAAAGAAAAAAAAAAAAAAAAAAAGCAATAATTAAAAATGCAAACGTATCCGATTTCTCAACAGCAAGAAGAAAAAAAAAAAAAAAAAAAAAAAAGCCCTTAGAAAGCGGGGGGAAACGGCAGAACTATTGAAACAAACAGTGCGAGTCTCTTACTCCTAAAAGAAGCTGCATAGCTTTTGTATATCTTTGTGGTTAAGGGCGTTACAACTGCAGGTCAAAAAGTTGAGGGTCAAAAGTTTACGTTTTGCACCACTCTTAGTCATTCGCCCAGACAGAGTTTGATGTCAATGTTATAGCCGAGATCTTGACTATCAGCACAAAAGATAAAATAGCTTTGAGTTACGTGTGTATCACAGTATGGACTCCAGGTGAACCCTACTGGCTGAATGACCTCAATTACCGAGGAAAGGATAGAAAATTCCTCTTTTCAAGAGTAATACACGTTGTATTTCATCTTGAATTATCGGCCACATTTGTGTCTGAATATCTCGGGTTCAGGCGCGGCAGGTAAACACGCATGTTACCCCCACGCCAGCCGCTGGTGCTGCCTCCTCCGAGAGTCAGGTAGCAAAATGTTTCACCCTTGTTTATTATATAATAACCCGCTTTAAGAGGTTTAATGTTAAGCCTTCTCACTTTGCAAAATGGCAGGAAGATAAGATAGGAGCAAAGCTATTAACGTGTGTATCGATCCTAGCCGCGTCTTTGTTTTTGCTCTCGTTTCTGTAGCGACCACTAAACTGTGCTTAAACAGGACATGCTGCAGATAATACAGGCGGGTTATATGTTTAGTCCGAGGGAGCTCGCTTAAAACCGCGGAGCGATGGGGCCATGTTGTGCTACCGATGGAAAATATTGTGGAGAAGCTGGCGCCCAGCGCGGCTCCGTGATTTGGATGGACCTCAGAGCCTACTGGAATTACCCGAGGCAGCAGTTGCCAGTGAAATGGGGAGCAGGAAGGGATGTTTTCCCTCCTCTCCCCCGCCAAGAAAAAAAAAAAAAAAAAAAAAAAAAAAAAGTTTAGAGGAATTTCTTTGCGCAGAGAGTTATTTCCACATTGCTGGGATTTTTTGTTCCCAGTGCTGCCTCGGTGTTGAAGCTTTAGCTCCTCGGCTAGGCGGGTCTGGAGGGAGAAGTGGCCAATATTGCACAGGGAACTGCATTTTGGGGAGAGCACTGCAAGGCGCCGCCGGATTCAGGTTGCAATGATGAGGATGGAAGGGGGAAAGGAGATTCCAAAATATTGATAAACCTCTGTGAAAGGTGTGGAGGAGGGGACAATGCCATGAGGAATCCACAAAAAGGAGCGCACCTCGCCGCCATCCACGCCTTTCGACCCCAAAGGCAGGAGGCTACACCGTCCTCGATGCATTGGGCACGCGTGAATTATTTGCTACAGACCCAGCTGGATCGTGGCAGCCGGGCGATATTTCTTGGGAAGAAATTTGCGAGGTGTTAGATTTCAGATTAGCCAATGCTGTTATTGGAGATTTTGCCCGAAGTACCTGCCGAAGCGCAGAAAAGGTGTGCATGCAAGTATTTGCTCGGCGTGTAGACGTTGCTCGCATGTCCCTGCTGCTGCTAACTTGCAGAGAGCCCTGGCATTGCGCGTTTGGGGAGCCTTCCCTCACCGGAGATATTGTTTAACCTTTCACATCTAGAGTATTTATTTGGTGTAAGAGCGAAGCCTGATAACAAGCTAAAAGCCATAGCCAAATATCTATTTTGTTAAAGAATAGCAGGCAGATTGTTTCCAAGAACAACAATGCGTCTTTGATACACCCAGAATGAAAGCTGTTGCTATAACTGGGTTACTCAAGAGAAGGTGACTGAAATTCATTTGCTTCCTTACCAAAACAATTAGCCTCTCGAATTCCATATTTTTCAATCCAGTCTAGAATAAAAATATCAATGGGAATAATGGGAATATTTTCAAGGAAGCTGAAACTTCAGCGAATATTGAATCTTCTGAATCGGTGTCTAGATTATTCCTTAAAAAAAAAAAAAAAAAAAAAAGTTAATAAATTGAGACAAACTATTTCTCCCCTTTCACTCTCTGCATTCAGCACACTGCTCTCTGGTATGGAAGGTATGGTCAAAAGACCATTCATTTCAAATCCGGGCACAAATCACATTTTCTATGTGTTTATTTAACCATGCCAGGACAGAGCAAGCAAATCCCGCCAAACATCCAGTTGTTAAGAAGAGAGCCAGTGCCAGTGAAGTCCCCGCTTACACAAAAGTATGAACTTGGGCAAAAATATGAACATTGCCCCAGTAGCGACCATATAGAGCGAGTGCTTGCAACCGCGGAAGGCAGTAGCTGCCTCGGGGCTTTATGATTCCCAGGAACAAAGGAGGGAATACAGTCGATACATTCCATAACGTTTACATTTTCCCGCGATTTTTTCTTAATTTTCCCTTAGAAGTAGTGACCTGGGCAAAGCACCCCGCTATCTAAAAGACACTGTTATAGACCTTTTAGAAAAACTAAGTCCAAGGCCGAGGTGAACTTCAGGTCACCGCGTCTAACAAATATGAAAATGTCGCCTGGTGAAGGGCACGCCTTGTTATTTAACAAAGACTGTCAATGTGTAAGATTAATAAGAAACAAAATGCACACGGTGTCACTTTTCGGTCACTTTGAAACTTGGGACAGCCTCGCATTCAAGAGGGGAAAGCTGGGGCTAAATATATTCAAAATGGTTCAAATCAAATTCAAACCAGGCTGCTAGTACGATTCTTCCTCCTCCTACCACTCTCTCTGTGGAGGGTGCCCGGGCACGGCGAAAGGTTGACTTGAATTATTATTATTATTATTACTATTATTGCTGCTGTTATTGCTATTCTTGTTATTATTTTCTCTTTCGTTGTCATTACGGTTTAGCCGCGCACGTGGAGGGGAGCAGGGGTGCTCAGACGTTTCCCTAGAAAAAAGGGGGATCCCCCTCTCCCCCTCTTTGGGTATGCATGAGGTTGGCTCTTCTTGGTGCATGGCAATTAACTCTCTCCCTCTCAACTTCATTCCAGTGCAGTCCCCATCTCCTCCTCGGCCAGCCTCGGCCAGGAAACTCTGGCTCCTCTATTAACTGATTAAAGTCTCCTTCACCAGCGAAACCGAGCCTTCAATCCTCCTGCAAAAATAAGGGACCTGGCCTATTTTTCCTCTCCTTTTCTTTCCTTGAGAGGTTAGGATGATGCTACAAGTTTGTTAAAGGGAAGTACCGGGGGAAAAAAAGGGTTTCTGAGATTGTTTATTACAGCCATAAATCTTGCAGTAAAATGTCGAAATGGCCGTGTGCAAGATAACACTTGGTGGTCTTGGCTGGGTTCTTGTTTATGATAACAAAACCACAAAGACATGGAACAGGCCTTTTGGAGGTCCTGCCTCAGCACATCTTCGCAGACTAATAGAACCACACGAAAAAACAGACTGCAGCCGCGCAGCTCAGGTCACCTTGCAGATTTACAGTCGTATACAAAATCGCATCCTTCTCCGTTTAACCGAGCGCCAGAGATACACAGTAGAAAGAGGTGCAGTGAAACAAGTATACTTTGAGATCTAATCACGGTAAATAATAGGAAGCAGAACGCGGTCAGCTCTCCGAATAGAGCGCTCAGCCTACAAATCAGGACACCAGTTTTCGTTGTGTTTTACCGTGGCTCGGGAGCACGGTATCTGCTGTAGTGTTCTAGCCATAGTGTCTCAGGACTTGTCCCTTATGCCGAGGATAATGGGTACGGTAATCCAGTGTAATTCATCTGGTGCTGGCCAGCAGGTATTTGTACGTGTGTGTCTGTGTGCGTGCATGCATCTCCTGGACGCCGGGAAACTGCTCTCTGCTCGCGGGGGTCGCTGACAATCTTTCATTTTTTACAGTAACGTAGGTGGGAGCTTTAGTCTTGTACAGTATGAGTCGCCGTGTTGCTTTTGCTTGCTTGTTTGTTTGTTTGCTTGTTTATTAATAAAACAATGTCGCCTTTCCCGTCAAATGGGTGCTGCTGCACAGTTGCGGCTCTCTCTCTGGGTGCGTGTGTGTAACCGCATTTCCTCTCCATGCAGAGTAAATAGAGAAACTTATCTATTACACCAGTTAAAGAGTTCCATAGATGTGCTGTTGGAAATGAGTAAGTAAATGTGTTTTAACTCTCTTTACAAATTAGACATTCGATATGAGCAGGAAATGAGTGATTGTTTAGATAAGTACCCCAGTATACCCAAGTGCTGGAAATGTTCTAACATATTACAAGCCGCCTGCAATGTGCGTGTGTGCGTGTGTAGAAAATATAAATCGATACGCTGTGTGTCTAGTTAGATAGAATATATATTCAAATAGAATTTTATTGCATGTATCCATTATCTATAAAACTGCAAAAGGCAATAATCTGAATTTAAACCAGGCTAACTGTTAATGTAATATCTTTAGGAGGGCAAGATCTAAAACGTATCGTATTTATGCTTGATATATTAGATGTATTTTCCCATACCAGGGGATGAGATTACCCACTCAGCAATTATATTCGCGAGGGGTGCGGTAAATATTTATACGTGGTTTTATGCTTTCGTGAAAAGGTGAAAAAAAAAAATCCGAGAAGTTCGCTTCTAACTCCCAATCTACGAGAGTAGATGGCGTTCAATAAGTATTTTTTCTCCTTAGAATAAGAGTGTAATTAGTTTCACCATCAAATTTCAATTACCTAAGGTCAGGGCGGTTGCCTCTTCTCCCTCTGAGCTGAAAATATCGTTAACAGCCTCAGTTTTAGCACGGCAGAAGTGCCCGAGTGCCCTCTCCCCCTCTCCCTCCTACACCAGGGTTTCTGAGTTACTTCTGCGAAGGCTCAGGCGATTTCTCGTGGAATTAGAAATCCAGAAATAAACCCAGCACCACGCACACCAAAGCGGCGGGCTTAAATTCGTAGTTTGGCAAACGCTGCTCTGCGGGAAGGGAGCAGCGAGCCGCCGGTAGGAAGTGTTAGGGACCTCCGTGTCCGCCTGCCTTTCCCCCTTCCTCTTCTCCTCCCCGTTATTCCCAGCCTCGCTGTATCCCTCCCTTGCCCCACAAGACACTTAGGGGCTGTCTTCGGCCTTCCCTCGCCGTCCACGCTAACTTTTGCATCTCATCCTCCAGCGACCGCGGCTGCAGAGGCGCTGGGGGCCGGGGGCTGCCGGCCCTCCGCGGTCCGGGGGCGGGAGGGGGAGCAGAGGAGGTGGCCGCAGCCCGGCAGCCCCGACTCGAGGCTATTTGGAGATGGGCTCGCTTAAACCGATCGTGCAACGCCCCGTGTAACGCCTGCCTCCCTCCGGATCACGCAGCTGGGCTGCGCTCCGCTAAATAGGGGAAAAAAAAAAAAAAAAAAAAAAATCGAACCCAAAGTGTTGTGGGGAAAAAAAAAAAAAAAAAAAAAACACGAAACTGTCAGGTCTGGATTAGTTTTATCTCGCTTGACACCGCGACGGCCCGAGCCGGCGGGGATGGGATGGGATGGGATGGGATGGGGTGAGGAGCGGGCGCGGGGCGCGGGGGAGCCCCCGTCGGGGCCGCCCCGGGAGGAGGCGCGGAGGCGGCGGCGGCGCCGGGAGCGGCCCCCGCGGAGGGCCCGCGGGTGCGGAGCTGCCCCGAGCCCTGCGGCCGCTCGCCCTCCTTCCATTTCCTGATCCGGGGTCCGCGGCCCCGCGCGGTAATTGGCGCTGGCGGTCAGGTGGTGATGGTGTGTCGGGGTGTGTGTGTGTGTGTGTGTGCGCGTGTGTTGTGTGTGTGTGTTGTACGCGCTCCAGGGGTGGGAAGAGAGGAAGGGAGGGGAGTGCGGAGGGGAGGGGGGGGGGGGGGAGAAAGCTGGAGGCCCAAACTTTGGCAGCGGCGAGCACTTGACAGCGGCGGGAGGGGGAGAGGGAGGGAGGGGAGGGAGAGGGGGGGGAAGGGGAGGGGCCTCGTCGAGCCCAGAAAAACGACAACGCGAGAAAAATTAGTATTTTTGCACTTCACAAATTAATGACCATGAGTTCGTTTTTGATAAACTCCAACTACATCGAGCCCAAATTCCCTCCCTGCGAGGAGTACACGCAGCACGGCGGCAGCGCCGGCAGCTCCTCCGCCAGCTACCACCCGCACCCGCACCCGCACCCGCACGCCCCGCCGCCGCCGCCGCCGCCGCCGCCGCCGCACCTGCACGCCGCCGCGCACCCGGGCCCGCCGCTGCCCGAGTACTTTCCCCGGCCGCGCAGGGAGCCCGGCTACCAGGCTCCCGCGGCGCCGCCCGGGCCGCCGGGGCCGCCTCCCGAGGCGCTGTACCCGGCGCAGGCACCCTCCTACCCCCAGGCGCCCTACAGCTACAGCAGCGCCGGCAGCGCCGCCCCGGGCCCCGAGCAGCCGCCCCCGGGCGCTTCGCCGCCGCCGCCGCCGCCCGCCAAGGGCCACCCCGGGCCGGCCCAGCCCCTGCTCCCCGGCCATGCCCTGCAGCGCCGCTGCGAAGCGGCCCCCGCCGCCGGGGCCGGCACCGGGGCCGGGTGCCCGCTGCTGCCCGACAAGAGCCTGGCCGGGCTGAAGGGGAAGGAGCCGGTGGTGTACCCCTGGATGAAGAAGATCCATGTGAGCACGGGTGAGTTGCCCCGGGCAAGGGGGAGGCTGGGATGAGCCTGCAGAGGAGGGAAGGGGGGGAGGGTGCTGCCGGGGCCGGGACGGGTCGTTGCGTGTGTTTTTTTTTTTTTTTTTTCCTCCTTCCCTCCTTCTCCCTCCGCGTTTCCTAATAAAAAAAAAAAAAAAAAAAAAAAAAAAGTGAGAAACCTTTTGTATCCGGGGTCCTTTATCAAAAGATTTACGAGACGCCAAACTGTTAGGGCAGTAATTATAGCCCCCATAAATTTAATTGCCCTGCAGTGGCTCTGGGCCATGTGTCTTTGAAGCTTTTCTTCTAACCCAAATGCCCATCACCATTTTTTATTGCTCCTCGATTGTCCCCACTGTCGATAGGCTGCGAAACAATTTTTCTTGCCGTTATGTATCTTATTTGAACCTGGTGTCAAGTTATTATATAATGATTATGTTCCATCGCCCCCCCCCCCCTTTTCTTTCCCCTCCGCGTGTGTGTGTCCGTGTGTACACGTTCAGTCAATCCCAATTACAACGGAGGGGAACCCAAGAGGTCTCGCACTGCCTACACCAGACAGCAGGTCCTGGAGCTGGAGAAGGAGTTCCACTTCAACCGCTACCTGACCAGGAGGAGACGCATCGAGATCGCGCACACCCTCTGCCTCTCCGAGCGCCAGGTCAAGATCTGGTTCCAGAACCGGCGCATGAAGTGGAAGAAAGACCATAAACTGCCTAACACAAAGATGCGCTCCTCAAACCAGTCCACACTGAGCCAGCAGTCCAAAGCACAGACACAGGGCCACCCCCATCCGCTCGATGGGTCTACACCCAACGCAGCCGCGCTATAAATACGGTTATTATTATTATTTTTTTTTAATATATATATATTTACCTATCTATTGGGGTTTTCCAGCTGCCCGTGCTGGTGGTTGGCCGCTTGGACCAAACAACTGTGTAAAATAAAACAGGAGCAGAAAAGGAAGACGAGACGTGCCCAAGAACGGGCACATGTTTAAACCAAAACCCGGACGATTGTCTACATTGTATATAGATAATGGTTCCATGCCCATCATTTTTTTTCTATTTATGGAAACACTCTCTTGCCCTCGGTGTAAGAGAGTGCTGGATGCTGTCACGGACGAATTCTCTGTACCTAAGACGGACTTTTTTTTTTTTTTTTTTTTTTTGTAGAGAACACTTTAAAAAATAAAAAGACGGTTAAAACAAAGCCAAGACCTCGTGAGACACTTGTGTAAGGCATTGACTTGAATAGCGGTGTTTCGTGGCGTGGTCGTGGATTCTCGTGTGCGTGTGTGTGCGTGTGAGGGTACACATACACGTTTGCACACACGCCAACACAGGAAAGCGAGTGAACACGTTCACGGAGGTCAAAAACTTAAGAAAACTGTCCCCTCACGCTGTCTCAAGGGAAGTGTTTTATGTATCAAAGGTAACTTAACTGGTTTTAAGTGTAGCCCCCGCTGTAGCTGTGATATATTAGTTTTTCTCCACGTTCCCTGTTGCATTTATTTAAACAAAAAAATGCTATAAAGGCTGTTGCTGTCTTCATATTTGGCACCGTCTCAATCGTTTGGGTCCATGTACAATTTTGTGGATTTTTGGTGTAATGTAAACAGTGCCAAATGCTGGTAATAAAGATTATCCTGTACAAAAGAATTAAACGCTTGAAACACACAAGTCCCCTCAGTGCTGTTTCCTACACCTTGTGCTTCGCTGGTGTTGGCACCAGGAACGGAAAACAACGGTTTAACGCATTGTTTTAACTTGGATTAATATTGTCAATAAGGTAATGGTTGCTTTAAATATAGTGCAAAGCGTCTTGAATCCTAAGTGCCTGCCTGGAAAAAAAAAGAAAAAAAAAAAAAAAGGCACAGTAGGACGAGGAAAGGTCTTGCTGTATTGTGTAGGTGAGTGGTCTTCTCTAGCAGACTTGTGGCAAAATTAATCCGGCTCTTCATCGCTGGGCTTGAGACTGTTTTCGACCGCAGCACAGAGAAACTGAGCTTCTACTGGGAGCCAATAAGCTCCCCTGGCGGATTTTGCTGGAGGAGAAGTCACACATGCTCCCCATGATAACACTTTAAATCTCTAGCCAGTCGTGATTTATTCGTTCATTTTCATCCGATTGTGATTTCTCAATTGGCTAGCACTTCGAAGGGAAATACATGGGCGGTAACCTGAAGTTTCTCTAGCTGTCTTTTCTGTTTCTCTTCCTTTTTTTTTTTTTTTTTTTTTTTTTTTTTTTTTTAAGACCATTTCGAAACGTTTAGAGAAAGCCTTAGCAGTGACACGAAGCCAGGCACAACCAACTCGAACCGTTTATCTAACCGAGATCCTCCAAACGATGGAGGCGAACCGGGGGCCAAGAGGTTGCAGCTCGGAGCCTCCCCTCGCTGCCTCCGCGGGCTTTCACAGCTCTTTCTGAGACCAGCACCGAGCTGGGCAGGAAAAAACATGGAAAGGAGCTCCAGCGCTAGTAAATCTTCCAGGGAAGCACCACCGAAGGCCAAGACTTAGTTGCTTAGCCAAACACATCCGAGAGGGGTTTTTGGACCCTTCACGTGGTGGAGGCCGGAGGAGTGGGTGCCTCGCCACCCCTCGGGTGCCTTGCACCAGGCCCTGGTTATGCTGAGCATCCCTGCCTGTCCGAGGAGCACGTAGCGCCCGGGTGAAAAATTTAACGTGTCATTGGCAGAGTATGTTCAGCATCAGAGATATGGCGGTTGTAAATACGCTGAGCAAACACCGCTGTCTCCGAACCCGACCAGCAAGCAGGCCTGAAAAGCGCGCTTGCACTCACGTATTGCTGTTTGCTAAACCCTAAATTGCCAGCTGCCTCCTTATAAAGGGGGAGAATATAGCTGTAAGTGAGGCGACTGCTATCTGCAAGCGTGTATTGTGCGTTGCTCGAGAGTCCCTCCATATACTTAGAGCCCACATTAGCACAAGCGAGCAAAATTCCAGCTGAAACGTATTAACTGGCAATGCAGGATTTCTTTGGTGTGCAGCCTATGCGTATAAACCTGTTTGCTCCCATTGAAAAGAGAAATGAAATCACGCTGCAAATAGCAATTTTAGCGAGAATCATTAATCACCTCCTACAATAAATACTTCTTTGTAATTCAACAGCGGTTCTGAAAGGCATTCTCTTGGAAAAGTCTGTGAAGACGCAAAGGATTTTCCTGGAAAAAAAAAAAAGAAAGAAAAAAAAAAAAAAAGTGGTCATGTGTAAAGACACAGCATCTTGGCTGTCTGCTAAAAAAATGTACACGCTCTTGGTGGAGATTGAACAGCGGACTGCAAAATACCCCATGGCAGATTTTCGTCGTTTAAGGTAAATTTTCCTTTTTCCCCCCTTCCCCCTCCGCCTCCGCTGGGAGCAGCGCGGTGCTCCCGGGCTGGGAGCCTTCTGCTCCCGCTTCCACACCGCCCGTCTTACAATAACTTCGAAAATTACATCGTCCAGCTTAAATTCTCGCATTGTGCTCCCTTTGCTAGGGCAACCAGGAGTTCACCGAGAGGACAAATTTTCTATCCCATTAATTGTTTTTTTTAGAGAAGCAGACTGACCCTTCAAACCCTTGACCTTTAAAGACAGTATTCTTTTTAATCCGGCACTTGGACCTAAATGTCTCTTTCTCTCCCTCCCTCTCCCTCGCTCTCCCGGTGTCTCTCACACATGTATTTATCTGCTCTGGCCACAAAGGCGAGCGCGGCCCAAAACGCTGGAAGTGGAAGTTTGTCAATATCTCAAAGAAAGACAAAATCACCTCGGAGTCAATTTAATGGCCGCAGGGAACGCCACGCCGTTAACCCCGCTCCCCACCTCCCCTCCACCCAGCAAGAAAAATGGGAGTTTTCCAAGGTCTCCCTCCCCGTTTCTCCCGCAATCTCTTGCTATACCTGGTGTTTTATTACACGGGGAACTCAGCTGTGACAAGCGCCTTGCGGTATTTAATAACTAGACCCATTCTGCATCGGAGGGTTACCCAATCCTGCGATTTTATTTATATATATATATATTATATTTTTTTTTTTCAGGGTGCTGGCCGTCCCCATGGACTTGCTCCTCAGTGTTTATAACGGGGAAGGGATGGGGGGAGCCCTCACACAGGCAGAGATCTTGGCAGCCTCGCCATCAATAACCGCACCCCCCACCTTCCCAGTGTCTCCCCCCAGCCCCCTGGCCCCGCTCTGGGGCCCGATCCGGGCGGTCCGGGCCCCTTGGCCCCGCCAGAGCCTCTCCAGGGGAGGGTGGGACCTCCCGCGGGGGTGGCCCGGGGCCGTCCCCTCGGGCAAGCCCGGCCCACGCGTGTCCCGGCAGGGCCAAGGGCCGGGTCTCCCCGCGTGGGCAGGGGGAGCTCGGCGGCCGCCTTCCCCCGCCCCCCCCCTCCGGCCCCGGGCAGCCTTCCTGGCTCCGCCCGGGGCAGCACGAAGGCAGGATTGACCCGTGCCTTGGAGGGCAGCCCGGGGGCGTGGGGGGGCCGGAGCGGGTACCGCCCCGATGCTCCCCCGGGCAGCAGCATCCTGAGCCCCCCCACCCCCCCCGGCATTAGTACACCACGCCGCATACAATGAGGCTCTGGCTTCAACTCGCTGATGTGTGTGCGTGTGTTTGCGGGGGGGTGGGGGGGTTGCAAGGCTGCCCCATCTCGCTACGGAGCAGGACAAACCCGTATTATTCATGTCCGAGAGCTCTCCCTAGAAACTGAGGAGCTGTCAAAGCCAGCAGAGATTAGGGGACCCAAGTACGAGGATCCCTGCGCTCGCAGATAAAGGTGTTGCGTCTGTTCTGGGGGAGATATTGAAATTTTAATCTTTAGGGTCACGTGACTCATTAAATAATTAATGCAGATAGTCAGGAATGGATCTGTGGCCGTCAGTCCTCACTAGGAGTGATTCTCTCACAAGTGAAACTCAACTCCTTATTACTGGAGTTTGTTTTTCTTTCTTTCTTTCCTTTTTTTTTTTTTTTTTTTTTTCCCTTAAAAAAAATCCCACCTGATTTATCTTGAAAGATTCTAAACTTCTTAAGCAAGCAGTAGGGTCTGTGTTGGTAAGTAGGTAGTGTGTATTTCTAGCTTGATGACTTTAATTGTTTGTGCTTGCTTTGTCTGCTGAGCATTTGCTTAACAAGTTTAATATTTAGAAATGTTAAATCTTTGTTTTAGCTGCCTTGTGGTCACATTACGGCTTTTGGTGATTAAGCGTTACCGAGGCAAACACATTTGATAATGTTCTAATTCACACTGTGGAAGGCTGGGTGCCACAGTGCAGGAGGACCTGCTTTGTTCAATTTTCCTGGCGTTAATAAATCACCGGCTCCTAATGCAGGGCCAAAAAAGCAATGGAAAGGCAGTGAGCATTGTAAAGGAAAAGTCATGGGCGAATTTCTCTATGACTCATTAGTCTGAACGATTTATGTACGAACTTAAAGTGCCGCAATGAATATTAGAGTTTGGGATAACAACAAATTAAAAAAAAAATGTCATAGCGTTTGTAAAGTGCTTTATTGCTACTTAGCAACTCTTTCAAGAAGAAGCATAGTTTAAAGGACTGTGGCAGTGTAAAATATGGTGGTGTGGCTTAATAGCTCCAAAATAAATAACAGAAAGTCGCTGGCACCGTTTTCAGATACACACTCCATATTTAACACGAGTGGGGCAATACAGTCACGGCGTGCTTGATCAATGTTTATTGCCGCTTGTAACATGACTATTGATTAGGGATCAAAACGGCTAAGGTATGAGCTGGAGCCTAAAATGCCAGGGGGGTTCCCTCTGCTCCGGAGCTGAGCGGAGAGCAAGGTAGAGCTAAGGACAACGCCAGGCAACAGCGCCCGGGCTCAGAGATCGCAGATTGAACTTTCCATTTTCTTTTGTGTTTGCCAGTAGATTTTAACAGTCAGCGCTCTGAAATTTATGAGACGGCAATAAACAGCTTAGTAGGCTATTATTGCATGATTTTATGTAGACTGGAGTTCAACACCAAATTTAAAATTATTAGAGTAATTACGGAACTACTAAATTACCAAAGCAAAGTATCTGCTCGAAAAGTTCTCCCAAGACAGACTTAATATTTCCAAGGCTCAGATGACATCCTTCCACAAGAACTGTATTATTTAATTATTAGCATTTACATTTACTGACAATTTTAAGATGCGTTAGATGGCTTTTATTAGCGAGAATGAATACAGGGGGTACGTTATTATATCTGACAAATTCATATGTAAACGTGATTCAGTAAGTGGCATCCGAATAATCTGACTATTGTCTTTTTGGATTGTGCAATATTGTTTGTTTTAGGCGAAGAGAGACTGTCCAGTTTTCCACCCCCCTTCAATGGCTTTCAGTGTATTTTTTTTTTTTTTTTAAAGGAAAGTTTCGGGCCCGATGCTGTTTCAGTGAAGTCAACTGTTAGTCTCTTATTGCGCTGGTGGTGCCAGGATCGGGCCCTGGCTAACTGTTTGAATAAAAGCCCAACCACAATACTCCCCGCATTAGAACTGGAACTCTTTCCGCGTTTTATTCAACAGAGATGAACACCACTAGTTGTGTTTAATGTCTGTTCTTGATTAAATGATCCTAAACAAAGGTTTCCCAGAGGAAAAT
The DNA here is from genome assembly GCF_965140915.1 of Aythya marila. Lineage (NCBI taxonomy): Eukaryota > Metazoa > Chordata > Aves > Anseriformes > Anatidae > Aythya > Aythya marila. Next base: position 35,664,001 of record NC_139043.1, on the reverse strand, counting down.
AAAGCAGACATTCATGTAACAAGAGTTTGGAATGACAATATTTCCAAACACTTGGAGACAGAAGGCATAGCTGTCTACGGGAAAGAGGAAAAAAAAAAAAAAAAAAAGAAAGAAGGGAAAAAAAAAAAAAAAAAAAAAAAGCCTCCCTCTTTTATTTCTCAGATAGCAGCGCTCCTCGCCCCGCTTCGCCTCGGACCCGCGCCCGCTCCGGCCGTGCCCGCCCGGCGCTGGGGCTCTCCCGGCGAGCCCGGTGTCGCCTATGAGTGAGCGGCTACCTCCCCCTGCGCTCCCCGTTAAGGCGTTGTTTGTTGCTTGTTTTCAGAGAGCCCGGGCACCCAGGAAAGCCGGTCCGGGCGGGCGGCGGCAGCCGGGAGAGCCTCAGCCCCAGTCTTCGCGGTGGGACGAGGTAAGAGCCCCGGGGGTTGGGGGGCGAGGGAGACGCTGCCCCGTACCTGCGCGCAGGGAAAAGCCCCCCGGAGCCGGGCTTTGGTGTGATAAATATTTAACCCAGCCGGGATTTTTCTGGATTGGCTCTATTCATCTTCCGCGGCTGGTGAATGCGCGTGTCCGGGCAGACAAAGAAGCGTGCGGGACCTGAGTGATAGCCGGCCTTATAAAGGGGACAGGAAGGATGCAAGTCATTGGAAGAGCCAAAGAGGTTGAGAATGCCTTTGTCCCTTCTTAGCTCCTTCCCAAATCAAAGGGCGAGGGAGATAGCGGGAGGCATGGCTGTGCGGGATGGCTCGGCGCTGCTTGCTGCCTCCTGCTCGAGGAGCGGTGTCGCCAGCCCTGCGCGCTTGGCGACGGGAAAAGGTTGAGTTCAGGTGGCGACCCTAGAAAAACCTGCCTTTTGTCTGAGTGCACGCACCAGAATGGACCGCAGATAAGTTTCAGGTATTTGTCCGTCCCGGCCTGCCTCGCCCCGGCCGTGGGGTGGTGGCTGGTGCCTGCCTCCTGGATGCGGTTGTTCCGCTGGCAGGAGGAACGCGATGCTTCTCATAGCGAGCATTTGCTAGAGCCAGCCTCAGAGGAGGGAGGATTACAGAGAATTAGCTTAAATTCCTGCTAGATTTACCTGCTTATTTTTGGACGCTGATGTACAATTAGTATATTTTACTACCTTTTAAAAGCGGCCATAAATTACAGGACTACAAGGGCTCTTTGTGTTGGCTTAATGGGCTGCTTAAATCTTAACTACAAAAAGGCGCTGCAAATGTCTGTTCACGCTTACGTTAGGAAATTAAAAGGGAGAACACGCTACGAAGGAACCTTCCTCCGGTGGCATGCGTCCACGGTATTTCGTGCAGAGATATTTGGGATTCCTAAACTGACCCAGCGCTCCCAGCCTCAGCTGACTCCCAGCAGAACTTCTTCCACGAGGGCAGAGTCGATAGCTCTACTCTTTATCTGCTTCGAAGTGATCAAAGAGCAACTTTATCTCTATCAGACGCACAGATGTAGGTAAACAGTTCTGCATCCCAGCAGATTTCCAGTCTTTCGAGGAAGCAAGAAAATAAATGCTTGTGTCGTATGGTCATTCCTATGTCTTCTCCACATGGGAGTGACACCTTACCTCTTAACAACTGGCATAAACGTAAACATGAAAGAAGGCAAAAATCCTAAATCTAATTGTATTGAAGGTAACTTTAAATAGCATTAGTGCTAAGAGTGGCTATTAGTGCCAGAGCTCGCACAAAGGCTTTCGCCTAATGAATGTACTTTATGAACCCAGATCTGTTTGTTGTTACTGAGCTTGGAATTTCAGCTCAGCTCGAAGCCATGTGTATAAAGTGCAGAAAAATCAGAAGCAGACCTACTGATAAACGCCACATTTTTTATTTTTTTTTTTCTCTTAGAAACCTTGTTTCAGGTCTCCAAATCATCGAGGTAATAAAACACAATGTTGAATGTCCAGGAACAGGAACAAAGCAATATAGGGGTTGGCGGGGGAAATCTAGCGTCTGCTACTTACAAGATCATTTGAATTCGTATTTGAAATCTTATAATCATAGTACTAGAGCAAAGAAAGCTTTTTCCAAATTCGGCGGAAGGGAATCATTTTCAGCTGCGACCAAGGACAGTGTAAAGTTAGGAAGACTCCCCCTTCAGCCCTCCCAAAGTACACCCTGTGTAAGGTATTCACACGTCAAGAAGTTACTTTTCTTAAGAATTAATTAGTTTCCCCGCTACATACACGAAGTTAATTGTTAAACAGTAGTTTTAGCATTAACTTGACCATTAATACTAATAAAGATGTTCATAGAAACAGGGGTTTGAAGCCAATAGCCATAGCTAGCGTTAAGGCATTTAAGCTGACTTATGATTGTGATTTATTGCTTTTGTAGTTTCTATTTGCTCAGGACTGCAACTTCTAAAGCCATCTTTCTGCTTTTGACGCAAAGCAGTCGATAACTTTTTACAACAGACCCAAGAAAGTCTTGCTCTGCTTTTTTCAACATCTGCTCCGTTCCCCATTAATTTCGGTTTCATTGTTGCAGAAGAACTTTTCTCTGTGTTTCTTTTATGAGATCTAAACGCACTGGATTTAAAAGAGCCACGAATTCATCACATCCAGTAAATAACAGTCTTGGTTTGCATTTAGTGTGAGGGCAATGGAGTTCAAGTCGTGATGATAGTTGCAGCCTTAGACATGTTGTGTGTGGATAATACTCTCTTTCGTTCAGAGGTATATAATTTTTATTCCAGTTCTTAGTGAGGGGTAATATATGTATTTCCTGTCAGGAGCTCACTTCAATATGAAAAATTGCAAATTCTTCCTCTGTTGTAATGTCACGCTGACTTTGCTGCACTGTCCACTCATATACACTGTTACTGATGGGTTTAAATTCCAGTGGCCCACTTTTGCAGTCCAAGTGAGGGTATGGAAGACACGCCTGTAACTGTAAAAGTTACCTTTAAAAAGAAATCGCCTTCCATTCTGTTCAAGGAAGTGCAGGTGAAACACTAAGAGGGGATATGCAGTTAGCTGAAAATTTTCTTCGAGCTTATGGGGGGTGGTGGAAAGATTTAGGATAAGGTATATACATCATGATGCAAAATGCTGGACTCACAGAACTTGGTCAGAAACACGTTAAAAGCGTGAACTATCTGATTTTCTTTGACTCTAGCCAGAAAAGTTATGTGAGTTTAGGGTTTCTTTTGTTTGTTTAGCTTATTGTGTCAATAGCAAAAGTTAAACAATCTTGCAGGAAAGATGTAGTGTGTTCACACACAGGCGAAGCTGGCTCGCGTGGTAGGCTGGCTCGGGGACCGAATAGAGCTTTGCTCTTTTTTTTTTTTTTTTTTTTTTTTTTTTTTTAATATATATATATATTATTATTTCCCCCCCTTAGGCAGAGAGCTCCCCCTTCCCATTTTTTTTTCATCGTTAGAAACCTATAATTTTGTGCATCACTCAAACTAGCTGTATAGGAAATGCGTAAGCACAGGTTTAACAGCAAGGTCCCAAAAGGTTTTGCAAAATTCAGAGGCACGCCAGTGAAGGAAGGTGTATTCTTCATAGTGTGTTACAAGGACAAAAATCAACTAGCCTCTTAGAAGAGACTCTTTTTTGCCTTTGTCAGGTAATTATAGGTCTTTTTAGTTTCTACAGGAGCCCTGATGTAGCGTGTGGGAGTTGAGCAAGCCCTGTACAATGGCAGGGTAAAGACGTCTGGGGGTGGGGGGAGGTTGGTGGTCGTTCCGTGTAGAAGGGGGCTGGAAATAATGGTATTAGGGTTTGGGCTTTCTTCGGGGGGTTGCAGAGGACACGCGACGTGGAGCAGAGTGGCGGGCCTGGGGAGCAAATGCCGGTTAATTAGGCTAAGTAGCAAAGTGCAGAGTAATCCCATGTTACGAGAAGGATTCCTCTTACTTTCCAATGGGCTTTGTATAAAGAAATATTGATGTGGGAGGAAAAAGACTCAAACCAATCTCCCCCCTTAGTCAGCTACATCTCTTGATTTTTTTTTTTTTTTTTCTTCTTCCCTCCCTTAAAACTCTTCTTCAACATACCGGGCTAAGGCTTTAAAAAGCCAAGGCTCGCTCTAAGAAACCCTGTTCCTTCAATGATTCCCTATTTCAAATAAAAGGATTTAAGTTGACGTATGACCACGTGAGCACATAATACAGCGCATTATTGTGGCATTTGGAGTGGAGACCCGGTCTGGCTCCGTCTGCGATTACGCTTTTCCAGTTTCTGTTCAGAGCAAGCACTGCTTTCTATTATTTTTTTTTTTTTCCTGCCCCCATCACCGTCCCCGCAAGAGCTGGCCATTTCGCTGACAGCTTTCGTTCCTTATGGAAAGATTATTGTCGAGCCGAGAGGACGAAATGCTTCGTTAGAAAGGATGGATTTTATTTTAAGGTATTTCCGTTGATTGTTCATTTATGTGGTGAGTTATTGCTGTTCGAGGCAAAGGTCAGTAGAAAAGGCTGAAGCGAGTGCGTGTGTGTGCGTGCGTGTGTGTGCACCCGGAGCCAGGCTGCTTCCCCCTTTGTTTCAATTTGCTGCGGTAAATATTCAACTCTCCCCTCGCAGCGAGCGGAGCAGGGAGAGTTTGCTTCTTTATTTATTTTTCTCCATAGAGATCCCACACGGCTGTTGATGGCCAGCTGCCTCCGCTCCAGCCCCTCGATTGCCATGTTATCGTTATTTATGATCGGCTAGAGATGGGAAAGCCTCTTGTATTGTTTTCTTGCCGGGCTCCTTTTTTTTTTTTTTTTTTTTTTAAATTATTTTTTAATTTTTAATTTTGATATTTGTGTGTTTATTTCTGGATGTATTTGGGGAGGTCGGGGAGGACGGCGCGGGGGGGATGCTCCTCGGCTGGGGTCGCGCTCGAGTGTGCGGCGGTTGTTGTTTTATGTGTGTTTGTTCGGCCGCTGCCGCTCTGGAAATCGATGAGTATGCAATTGTGCTGCCATTTTATTTATGATGCTTTAGTGGTACTTTGTTTACCGGGAGCGGAGGGCTCAGCTCTGTGGCTTCCCCTTTCCAAATGAGCCAGGGGCTCCTCTTTATTTCTCCTCGGTGAGAAGGAGCTGAACCAAGAGCCAGCCATGGCTACTAACAATAAATCAGCCTTGGAAATGTGGTGTTGATTTTTTTTTCCCCTCTGAACGGGGATCTGGAAAGCGAGAATAACAGGGATAGCAGTGGAAATTATCTTCTAGGATAACATATACTAGTCCTAAATTCATATTCGTACTGTCTTTTACATAAATATATACATACCCGTATGTATAAATATTTGAGTATATGCATGTATGTATAAATATGTCTATGTAATTACATTATAAGGAATGCACTTAAAATGACGAGTATTGAAGAATTACGTGGTTATCCAAGGAGGGCAAAGTGTTACAAAAAAAAAAAAAAAAAAAAAAAAAGACATTTCCCCGGTGGGTCCCGGCTTTGGGAAAGGTCACAGCGCCGAGGCTTTCTTTCCTCCAATTTGGTCAGCGCCTATTTCTGCTGTACCATTTTGTCCCCTGTTACCAGGTACTGGCAATTAATCGTCTTCTAAGGGGTCAGGGAGGGAGAGAGGTAGAAAAGAGAAGGATGAGAAAAAAACCTACTAAAAACAAACAAACAAACAAAAAAAAGGTATTTCCCTTGAACCTATTCGTGGCCATTGTGCAGGGACCCCCAGGGCCGAGATGCTAGCGCTGATTTCTCGCTTTCTTGCTCCTTAAACCGCTCTCAGGACAGAACTGACCCAAATATTCCCCCCTATTCCTCCCTATTTCCCCTTCAGACCATTCTGAAGCACGTTGTCCTTTATCAGACACAGCGTATCTCTTACGCCAGGGAAGGAGAGCTGCTTTGCTCTTTTAGCATGTCTAAAAGCCGAGGTTGGCTTTGCCATGTTTTGAAACGGGCCAAAACGCGCCTCAAAAATAAAATGTAAGCTTTAATTGCAGCTCAATTACTTGGCAGCGTTTCCTCTGATTTATGACCCAGTTCGGATGCATATTGACCCAGTTAAAACACTCATAAATAATACAGTCCTGCTCTGGAGCGAAAGAAAGCGAGGAGAGTTTTGTAGGAGTGGGGCATTTCGGCGGCTTGTGTAAATAACCTCGGTCTGCTGAGCGAATAGCGAATTGTCCATTGCGATTCTTTGCTGGTAGAGAACATAAACAATAATCGCGATTAACCACGTCTGCTTGGACTGTCCGATAGCCCAGTCCTTCTACTGTCCCCTGCTAACTCCCTAACGACTCGCAGAGACACAGCTTCCAGAGTCTGTCCCGTTCTCCTGCAGCCTTGCCCTTTCATCCCTAAAAGCCTCCCCCATATCAACCTTGAATTATAGCGCTGGCCGCTCTTCGGAGCATCCCAGGATAAAGCGCTTTCCGGGCATTATTTTATTTGGAAACTAAGAATAACTCCACGAAGGCGGACAGTCCCGAAAACGAGACTTTTTGGAAGAAAACGCGGCTCGTTCCCGTGTCAGGAATCAGCCCCAAAGGCTCCCCGTCCCTCCCCGAGCAGAGCCCTATCGCTCCCTGCGGAATGTGGCAGAAAGAAAATATTCGGCCTCTGAGAGGGAAAGGCAGATAAAAGCAGCAGGAATCTGTGCGTTGGGACACTTATCCCTCCATCATAAGGCACATAAAAAAGAAATCATCTTCTCGTGTTTAAAATGACCTCTTTGGGGAGAGAGGGGGCGTGGGGAAACGGGACTAAGAGGCAAACACTCTTTGCAGGCAGTGAGACGAAGGGAGGAAATACTTCAGTATTGCGAGGAGCCACTTCGGTTCTTACAATTAAAGTCCCTTGCAAATCCCTCCAGTTTTAAAAAGCCCCCCTCCCCCTCCCCGTCCCCGCTTTTAAATACAGACATGCAGCCCGAATAGCCAGCTCCGACGGTTCAGTGCACTCCTAGGAAAAGATGGCACAAGCTTTCGGCAGCGCTCCCCAAACCGGCCCGGTCCCCGGCGTCCGCAGGTTTCTGCAGTCCTCGGTTCCCCCTTGGCCAAATCTCTCCTCTTTATCCCGGAGGGCTCCGTCGGGGCTCAGCGGTGCCTCTGGCTTTTTGGTCGGCAAACAGGGCGAATGGCGGCTCAGCAGTTTCAGAAGAAAGTGTGGGGTTGATTATTGACTAAAAAGACTTTTCTTCCGATGCAACATTCAAGGGGTTGTTTGAAGCAAAATGCATACGCGGGATTTTTGCCTCTCCTCTCCTCCTACGCTGCCCGCTTCCCCTTTCATGTGGTGCCTTCTCACTTATGCCATAAGGAGCAAGTGTTTTCTGTTTTAGTGCTCTGTTTACAGCTTTGGTGCATGAAGTCATAAATCTTGCATAGCCATAAATGACAAAAACCATTGGTATGCGTAAGAGGCCACCCCAGCCTTATAGTGCTTTTTATTTCTCGCTTCCCCCTCGCTTTGTTTGTGCTTTAAGATGACGCCGGGCTCCCTCGTGCTTTTAACGGACAAGTTTTATTTTTAATGCCTCCATTAACCAAGTAACGTCAAATTTGCACCTAGGCACTCTGCGGAGCCCCCTCTTAGGGCGCGGAGCCCACAGTCCCTCATGCCTGGGGGGCAGCGGCTGCCACTTGCTTGAAGTTCCCGTGCGAGAGCCCGGCTTGCGCCCTCGCTCCCGGGTTTCTCTTGTAGGGAAAAAGGGGGGACACCGCCCCCCGCAGCTTGGGGTGCTGGAAGAATAAAGGCGAATGCCTTTCCCGGAGCTGCCGAGGAGCGGGAGGCGAGAGAGGGCTCCCACGGCCCCCCCCGCCCCCCCCCGGGAGGCTGCGGGCACCCCGGGCCGCCTGTGCAGCACATGTGGGTGGGTGTGAGCGCCTCTGCGCCCGTCCCGGGCAATGGGGAGATTTGGGGGGGCGAGGGGGGTGTCCGGGCGTCCATCTGTGTGTGTGCGCGCTCACGCATGCATGAGTTAATAATTAGTAACTCTAATGATTTCCAGCGTGGCTCTGGAAGCATTGCCCAGAGCGGGGCTCCTGGTGGGCTTTGCTTGGCTCCCCGGACCCGGCTCTCCGGGCCTCTCCCCTCCCGGGCTTCGTGGGGCTCCCGGCGGCGGGGCTATTCCACGGCCGCCCCCAAACCCCACTCGTAAGAGGGACAAAACAAACAACCCCGCCACAGCAACCCCGGAGGCTGGTGAGAGCAACCCTTTGTGAGCGCCGTTTGTCTTCATTAGCATAATTTTCCTGGACTTTGGTGACGCCCGGGTGCTGGGGGGGGCCGCACTCCTTCACTGCCACACTCCTCCGCTCCTTCCCCCAGCCCCCAGGCTTCCCCAGGCGGCCGCCTTTCTTTCTTCCTTCCTTTTTTTTTTTTTGTTTTTTTTTAATTTGTCTTTTTTTTTTTTTTTTCCCCTATCCCCCCCCTCTTTTTCTTTTCCTCTCTCTCCTTCCCATCCCCGTCAGGCGCGGGGAGCAGCCCTGGGAAACGTCCCCGTCCTCCGGTGCCCCTCGCAGGGGGAGCCCGGGGACGGGCTGGGACAGGGTGGGCAGCGTGGAGCGGGAGGGGGCCAGGGGAGGCGGGTGCCCGGAGCAGCCGTCCCCATCCCTTGCGGGGCAGGGCTCGCCCCTCCCGGCCGGGTGCGGAGGAGCTGAGCCGGTGCCCATCCCGCAGCCGCAGGGACTTGGCTGGGGCAGCTAGTCCTTGCTCTCCCTGGGCTGTGTCGCCGAGCTTCCAAAAAAAAAAAAAAAAAAAAAAAAAAGAGAGAGAGAGAGAGAGAGCATGCTGGCTTCCGCCTCAGTCGTCAGAAGTTAAGGTAAGCAGGCCACAAATACGCTGCTATCAGTCGTGAATGGCGGAGTTTATGTCCCAGTGATTTATGACCGTAGACTTAAATGTCGGTTCAAGAAGAGTTCACAAGCTGGGGCTTCCTTCCAGGCAGTGACTGATACCCTTACACTTCGTGTTCAGGCAGCTCTCTCTCCTCTCCCCCCAACCCCCCCACCTTCTCTCAACTTTGTCTTTATCTTTCAGGAAATCTTTCGGGGGGGCTGCCTGTTTTTTTTTTTCTTCGTCCTGGAGTCAGAGTTTGGGGCTCGGCTGGGAGTTAGAGGGAAAAGATGTGGTGGTTTTAGGGACGGGCAAGGGGGAGGAAGGAGAGGGTAGGGGAGAGCTGAACTGAGGAGCGGGGGAGACGGGGGGGACATGCCTCCCCCAGGCAGCTTTCATCTGCTGTCTCCGGTCTGTCTGGCGGGGGGAGAGGTTGGTGAAGGGCAGAGAGGTGTATTGCGCAAATGGAGATGGAGCCGCTGAAACGGGCACTGGAAAATTTGGGGGCCCAGCTGTGTTGGCGAGAGCTGGCCTTTTGTCTTTGATGGGGGAGAGGAGAGCTCTTCCCATCCCAAGCACCAGTTTGGGTGGCAAACTTTCTCTCCCCCTCCTCTCCCGCTAGGGCGCTGTTATTATCGTGATCCCTGGCGCTATAAATCCCGCTAGTGCTCTTTTCGCGAGTAATGGCCGTGCGCTCCTCAGGTTACCCCGCTCCTTTATAACTTTGTAGGAAGTGATTAACTTTCGCAGCCAAAGGCGGGTGCCGATTTTCCTTTTCTGGCAGAGGGCCGAAGATTCACTAGCATTTTGCCTCCGAAGGGGAGCTGCCCATTGTTCGCGCTCGGGGCGCGCAGCTCTCTGCGGCGCTCAGCCCCCGGCGCGGTGCGGGGCTCGCCCCAACTTGGAGAGCTCAGGGAAGGGCGAAATATTTGATGTCGCGACCGTACAAGGCGAGTGCCTTTTGTAAAAAATCGCTGCTGGCTCCTCATTCTCTTCTGGCAGCGGTGCTCTTTTTTTTTTTTTTTTTTCGGAAGCAAAGGAATTGAGAAAAATCACAGCAGGCCCAGAAGATATCATTAGGAAAGGGAGGCGAGGAGCTGGAAATTGTGTGCGCGCCTCAGATCTCCATCGGCTTATTAGCTTAATAACATCCAGAGAGCTTGCTTAGTGCAATAATAGGGCAGCCGCCCTGCTGTAGGTGTGCTACCTTAATTTTGTTGTGTTATAACAAAGGGAATACTGTTTTCTAAGAACTTGTATAACTTGAAAGGCTTAGAATGAGATCGTTTGGTGTATGTGTTGTGTAAGTCTTTTCGCCCCTAAGCATTTGTCGTCGTTAGATGTTTTTGGGGAAAATATCCAGCTGCTTAAGTGCAGGGGAAGTGGCAAAAGAAATGAGGGCTGATGTGACTCCCGAAAAGACGGAGTTGTTTGTCAGCAAGAGGATAGGGGGACGGTGAGCAACACATTTAATTTCTGGAACAATGTGTGTGCATGTAGAAAGAGCTGCTAGATCCGAAATTGCGCATAGGTCTCTGCTCTCATTAGTGCGGGCAATTCTTTAGCTGGTTATTTTCAGGCAGGTAAGCAGTAGAATTTAATTTGAAGAATAGCAGTGAGAACAGAAGGACTGGGGGGAAAAGAGAGGGAGGAGAAAGGGATTCGCCCGGGCAGGAGAAGCATTCTCTGGGTTTGTGTCCACCCTCTCCCCAGCCAAGTGACCCTCATACATCAAATTACATAGCAGTTTCCAAGACAGAACCTATTATCGCTAAGTTGGAAGGAAAGTTCAAGCCGTGGTCATGGAGATGAACGCTGGTTTTTCAGGTTCCTGTTTTCTTTTTTTTTTTTTTTTCTTTCCAATCCATCATGTTTTAACAGGTAGAATCTGGCTGATTCCACAAAAAGTTAGTGTCTTGAAAATAACAACAACAACAAAAATCACAAAAAACGAAACAACAACCTCCAAAGCGCCTAACTTGCCCCTGCTGGCCTTGCTGAAGGGGCTTTGCATGGAGCTAGGTCCAGCTGAGGCTCCAGAGCCCCTCGCGGGTGGGAGCGGGCGTGGGGGCTGCGGGGGCAGGGCCGGGGGCTCCGGCTGCGCTCCGGGGCCGTGCAGGAGCCGCTGCGGGGTGGGTGCGGGGACTCGCCCGGGCAGGAACCGCTGCTGCCAGGGTGCTTGACCTGGGCGGCTGGAGGTGGTGTGCGAGCACGGAGGGGAGAAGGCGCTGGCTTTGTTTATTTTCCTATCGAGCGTTTCATAGACAAGCCAAAATCCGTCACTCGGGATCGGCGTGTGTAAATATTTCTGGCTAGAAAACCTTTCCACCCCTCTCCTGCCCCCTGCCACACGTAGACAGGAACAATTTCATGTATTTCTTTGAAGTTGGATGGAGAGCCATAACCTGGAGAGAAAGGCTAAAAATAAAATGACGCCGGTTACAGGAGAGGGTTTGATCCTGGAGCTGGAATGAAGGCATAGCCCAGCCCCTTTGCATTAGCGATTCCTCGATCACCCTTATCTCAGAGACCGGTATTAAAACAGCCTCACGGTGATAAATGATCAACCCGTGTGCCGTGTGGTGCCCCGCTCTGTTTCTTAGGAAGAAAGAAAGGAAAAAACCCTAGAAAGCCCCTATCCCGGTGCAGCAAAGCACATATTTGTAGCTGCCAGTAAATCCAGGCAGCTTTTATATCGAAATGCTCTGTGCCTGAGGCCAAGTCATGCTGCTAAATATTGCTGACCACTTTTTCTTTTATGGCTTTCATGTCACTTAGCTATTGAAAGTAAGATGGATTTGTACCATTTCTTCACCCTGCTCTGCTCTCCCCACACCCCAGGTCTGCCCGGAGAGGCCATTGGAGGAAGAGTGCCACGTGACAGAGGGGTGCCAATGTTATTCTCCAAGGGTGTCAAGACCCTGTCAGTTTGCGAAATAAATATTGGGAAACAACGAAATGCAAAAAGCGACCTACTACGACAGCTCTGCAATCTATGGTGCCTACCCCTACCAAGGAGCAAATGGTTTCACTTATAATGCGAGTCAGCAGCAATATCCTCCGTCTTCGTCACTTGTGGAAACTGAGTACCACCGCCCCGCGTGCTCCCTCCAGTCCCCTGGCAGCTCCGTGTCCCACCACAAGGCCAATGACATCAGTGAGAGTTGCATGAGGACCCTCCCCAGCCAACCTCTCCAGCCCCCCGGCCTCGCGGACCCGCAGGCCCCACCGCAGCCGCTTCCGGCCCAGCAGGCACAGCCTCCTCCACCTCCGTCCTCCGCCTCGCCATCTCAAAATGCCAGCAGCAACACTGCCCCGGCCAACCCCACCAAGAGCCCGGCTCTTAACTCGCCCACCATGTCCAAACAGATATTCCCGTGGATGAAAGAGTCTCGGCAAAACACAAAGCAGAAAAACAGCAGTTCCAGTTCAGGTATGAACCATGCTCCTCTGCTCCCTGGGTGCCCCTGGGCTAGCCACATGTCCTGCGGGGAGGAGGGCAGCCCTGGCCACCTTCACTACGGGGAGGGAAGGGAGGGGTACTTTTTTCCTCTCTGAGCTGACCCCCTTGGGCTCTTGGAGAGGAGCTTCTGCTGCTTGCAGTGGGAGCTCAGTGAGAGATCACCCCCCTGGGAAACTTTCCCAGACTTGCAGGATGGATCCGAAGTGATCCGGTTTCCTTGCAGCTCTAGTACTTGTGCCCTCCTGTGTCTATCGCATTTCGTAGGTAATCCCCACTCCAGTAAATCATGTCAGTGCGGAGCAGCCCAGGCCTTAAGCCAGAGGCCCATCCCAAGTACTTTGTTGGCACAGTGCTGCTAGATTAATAAGACAGTGACCTATCTCTGCTGAAGTGTAACACAAATAAAATAGCTCATAATCATGTGCAGTCAGGATCAATGCCCTGCACGCAGTCAGAACCTCTTCCTATTTTAACAGGCTGATTGGCAAAGTTACAAGCCTGGTAAACAAAAATCTTATGTAGTGCCATAAACGTAAGCCCATAAAATATTATTTGAGGGATGGAAGTGTATATTAACACTTTTATTACTCAAGGAAACCCAAATCGATAACACCAGTGCTAGCTCCAATGCCCAGGAGTTGTGTTTATATTAACCTCTTCCTCTTCTTCTCTTAAACATGCCTTGGAAATAGAGTCCAAAACTTTAGCGAATGTCTTCTCCAGTGTGCTTTTTAGAGCTCTGGTAACACTGCTGTTTACAGCCTTCCATATCATGTATTTATTTTATTAAAAAGCAATAACATTTAAATATGTCTGTATGCCTTTATGCAAGCATAGCCACCGTATGTTCTTATGTGCATTATACTTCCCAATTACTACCATATGTTTATGCTAGATGTCCTAGAAACAGTATACTGTCAGTTTTATATGTTATAACTTTATATGTGGATACCTGACCTGCAAACTTCTGTAGCTGATGTGTATACATCAGGGTTTTCAGAAAAAGAGGGCTGGAGATCTTCACAGTAGTGAAGAAGACAGGTAGTTGTTGAAGAGCTGCTTGAGCCTGGTATGTAAGCAAAGCCATAGATTCACCTTCTGAGTTCTAAAACTTTCAGCTTTATTTCTCTGAACCTCTCTTATTCTTTTATGCAGTGTTCATGTTATGTTGCGTGCTGTCATTCTTACAGGGAGCAAGGATAGCCATATAATGATGTTAATGAGGTGAAGAAAATCTACTGAGGCTTGTAGATTGGCATGACTGAGCTCATGCCAGGGCAAGTACTCATCACACATGTGGGCATCTCATGGCCAAGAGCTGGACCGTGCAGGTGCTGGTGTTGTAGGGTGCTGTCTGTGGTTGCTGTGTCCAGGTTCACCATCTGATTGTGTTCTTTGTGTGATTTACATAGGTGAGAGTTGTGCTGGTGATAAAAGCCCTCCAGGGCAAGCCTCCTCTAAGCGAGCCCGTACAGCTTACACAAGTGCCCAGCTGGTAGAACTGGAAAAGGAGTTCCACTTCAATAGATACCTTTGCAGGCCACGAAGGGTAGAGATGGCCAATTTGCTCAATCTCACAGAAAGACAGATCAAAATCTGGTTTCAGAACCGCAGGATGAAATACAAAAAGGATCAAAAGGGCAAGGGCATGATGACCTCTTCAGGAGGACAGTCCCCAAGCAGAAGCCCTGTCCCTCCAGCCGCGGGGGGATATCTAAACTCTATGCATTCTTTAGTAAACAGTGTCCCCTACGAGCCCCAGTCGCCTCCGCCATTTAACAAGCCTCATCAAAACACCTATGGCATCCCTGCATCGTATACCGCTCCTATTAATAATTGCCCACCTCCTCAAAAGAGATACACGGGGACAGCAGCTGTGACACCTGAATACGATACTCATCCTCTTCAAGGCAACGGTTATGGGAATCCACATATACAGGGAAGCCCCGTCTACGTAGGGGGCAACTACGTGGAGACCATGACCAATTCTGGGCCTTCCATCTTTGGTCTAACTCATCTCCCTCATCCTCCCTCTGCCAACATGGACTACAGCGGGGCTGGGCCAATGGGCAACAATCACCACCACGGACCTTGCGATCCGCACCCAACATACACAGACCTTACCGCTCACCATCCTTCTCAGGGAAGAATTCAGGAAGCGCCCAAACTCACCCATCTGTAAGAGACAGGAGTCACTAAGTGGAACACGAAGCCCCCAACTTTTTAGAAGTACTCACCCCTTCCTCTCTCTTTCTCCTCCCTGCCATGTGCCCTCCCCTCTCTTTCTTCTTTCTTTTGTTCGTTTTAGTTTGTTTTGTTTCCTTTGGTAAGAGCGTTTTCTAGTTTATGTGACGTAGCAATATTTGTTGCTTGAATTGCTCTATAGTTTCACTAGTGGATATTTATCTTCTTGAACTGTAGCCTTGTGTCTCACTTTGGGAGTATACATAGGCTTTATACTTTACCTTCTACACTTTTATCAAAACAGGGTATATGAACAAATTTTCTATAAAAGGAATTCTTAAATGTGAATTTGTTCGTACATGATTGATCCCACGGGGAAGCAATTTTTTTTATTGCACTTCTTTTAAATAGCGAGAAAGACATCAAAAGCGCTTGGACAGGGACTCCCTGGACAATTATTAATACGTGTAAGTCTTTCAATGTGTGTATGCTGGTGAACATTCAGATTTATTTATATTTTTTTTTGCAAACATTGAATAATCTAAGTGTTTAAAATTTTATTTATCCCCATTTGTTCATATTTATATATATATAAAAAATCTGTACCCTGAATATTCAGGAGGTATTTACCTGGCCATACATTAGATGGCATATCGGCACGCGTAGGAAATATCATTTGAAAGGAAACTATAACTCCTTTATTCAAAGTGATGGTAACGATGATGATGACGATGCAATAAAATCTGGGAAAAAAAAAAAAAAAAGATCACAGTTTGAATAATTTATGCTTGTAACATCCAGCTAGGCGGAAAGCGTGTAAAGCTGAAAAGGCTAGATTTGTTTTGAAAGTTATACATTCCTTGCTGCTCACGTTCTGAAAAAAAATAAAGTTTTTATTCTGAATAATAAAGAGTTAAGAACATGTTATTTGCAGTGGAAGGGCAGGGAGAGCCCTTCATGACGTGGGGAGCCGGTAACTCGTCTGGAAGCTCACACGAGGACCGGCTCTCCCCCCCGAACGGCTCCGTAGCGCCTTTTCAGCGTTGTAGCGATAGAGAGAGGGATGGTGGATTTTTTCCTTTTTTTTTTTTTTTTTTTTTTTCATTTTTTTCATTCCTTTTTTTTTTTTTTTTCCCCATCGGGGTTTCACAGCCGCCAGCGGCTGCATCCTTCCCCCCCCCCGCGCCCCTCCGTGGCCCAGCCGGGGGGACGGGGCATGGGTGCGCGCACGCGTGGGTGTGCACGCGCGTGTGCGCGGGGGCGAGCCCACGGGCGTGGAGGCCGGAACAGAGCCAGGCGCAGGCATGGAGGGACCGCTTAATGCCCGGGCTCCCTGCGGGGGGAAGGAAGGAGGGGAGCCGGGCGGCGGCTGAGCCCCGCCGGCTCTGGGCAGCGGGGGTGCCTGAGCCCCCCCAGGCAAACCCCAAAGGCGGCTGGGAGGGGGGCTGCCGGGCGCAGCTGCCTCTGGACACCTCTCCTCCCTCCTGCCGTTTTGCTTCTTTTCCTAAAGCGAGCAGCTTCTCTCTTTTCTCTTTTTTTTTTTTTTTTTAATTTTTATTTTTTCCTTTTTAATTTTTGATTTGATGCTGGGGTCCTTTCCCTTCTCCCCAGCCTCCTCCCCTCCCCGCTGCAGCCTGAAGCAGTGGGGGAGGGGAGCCCCGCTCTCCCTGCCCCCCCCCCCTTCCCACTCCATCCTTGCCCCCCCGCGGGGGTGTGCGTGTGTGCGTGCGTGTGTTAGGGGGTGTGTGTGGGGTGCACACCGGGCTGCGGGAGGGCCACTGGCCCCAAACGGGCACCCCCGGGGTCTCCGGGCCGAATCGGTCCAAGGGGGATGGCAGGGACTGGAAACGTGGGTTTAAATCCCATCTTTCTTCCTTTTCAGGCCAAATGTCCGTAATTTTTAGATCGAAACTTGAAAGATAAATCAAAAGGGACCTTAATAGACTAGGTAAAATATACCCGTGCACGTTTATAAAGACATATTCCTATGCTGTGTAGATAACAACGCACGCTGTTTACCATCTGTATCTTCCAGAGCACAGAAAAAATGTCGCCATTTTGGTCTCATGCTGAAATATTATTAATCTTTGGGCTTTATCTTGTTCCCAGAGCCATCCTTGCCTGATGCTGAAACATTGTCATGCATCCACGAAGCTATATAGAGCTTTTCTGCATAAATAGATAAAGCATGCTCAGTCAAAGAAAGGGATTGTAAATATATTTATACCATGCGGTTTATTACATAGAGAGATATGTAACCATGGAAGGGAGGCTTATTTAGTCTGATATTTTTCATTGAAACATGGTTATTACCCAATACAGACCAACGACTGATGATTATTTTGGAGGAGAAAATGTTTTTTTTTTTTTTTTTTTTGCCACATTACAAGACATGGCTCCTTTCAAATAAGCGCACATACATAAAATTCAACACCCCCCCTCCCCGCCCCGATAAGCTGCGTTAGATAAAACAAAAGGTAACGGTACAGCCGGTGAATTCCTAACGTGTGGTTACTTTAGCAGCAATAATAACATTTCTGAAAATGTTCAAGAGAAGGAATTTGGCGTTTTTTCCCCCTCCCACTCCGAAGAAAGAAAAATACAGGCGATTTTGCCCCTTCTTTCCAGAAACCGTTCCCTACCCCATCTTCAGAGGCTTTACGTTACCAGTAAGAATTTGTATTTTTGCATTTAAGATTCTCCCGATTAAAAGATCCCTCTGGAGGCAGAAGTAATTGATTTGCCCAAGAATTTCGCGTCCCCTCTCCAAAGGTTTTGTTCCAGGTGGTTTTTGTATTAGAATGACCACAAGAAACAAATGTGCAGAATAGAGACACCCACGCAGGTTTTTACTCACAAAGCCTGGTTAAAGTCCAAACCTCTCTCTTTATTATTTGCCATCCTGCTGTTAATCCCAATATTTTCCAGAAAAAAAAAATAAAATAAAGAAAATAAAAATAAAAGAAAAGCCCGACCCCAAGGTAGGCGCAGAGAAGCAAAATAAAACCGGGCTTTCCCACAAGCAGAGCAGTCCTCTGCCAGCATATTTTAAAAGCAGCTTTTTTCCTTGTTTACTCGCGTTTCTTGCTCTGCCTCTTTTCTCGGCCACATTTGATCTTGGAAAGAGCAAGAAGCTTTAAATGTGTTCTTAAGGGCCAGTAGCTGTCAAACCTTTTGGCGGCCAAGATTGATCGCGCGCAGACACCACCAGAGCTTTGTTTGGACTAAAAGCAAGAAAATTAAACCCCTCGCATTTTCCAACAGCATCGATATTTGTAAGGCATCCCTTTTGAGGGATTAAATGACAAGTCTCGTTCTATATTTTATTTAAACAAGCAACCACCAAAAAGCCCATTTAAAGCCTCCCAGCCCCTCCCCTCCCCCTCTCTCCAATGCCTTCGCAGATATGCTACATCTTGTGGGTGCATTAACTTAAAACCGATTTTTTAAATGCACTTCGTGCAGTCTGGACGGAGACTGATCCGCTGAATGCTTGGGGGTCTTCTTTTCTTTTTTTCCTTCTTCTGCTTCTTCTTCTTTATTTTATTATAATTATTATTATTTTTAAATACGAAGACGCTTGCCGACCCCTTTTTGGCAACTCCGAAAATAAAGAGAGACAGCAACGCATCGCGCAGGCGATGGTCCCCGGCTGCTCGAGGACACGGAGACCGGCTCGGATGTTCCTTCCCCCGGCCCCCCCGGCCTCCCCCGGCCCCCCGGGCCCCCGGCCCGGCCCGGCTCCGCGGGAAGGCGAGCTCCGGCCCGGCTCTGACCGTAGGACTCATCGGGCTGGCTCCCATGGCCATCATTGTCATCGCTCGCCTCGGTCTGGTTGGAAAATTGTGCCCAAACCTTCCAAATTCGGGGCTCGACTTGGCAGAGGAAAATGGAAACGACGGCAGAGAGCCAAGCTTCGGAGGCGAGAGCCGTGCCTCAAGTTATCGCCCCCGCAGCATTTTCGCTCTGCCTGGCCCCGTGAAAACAAACCCGCTACCAGCCCATATATTTCCTGGTAATCGAAAATACTCACCAGACCCAGCCTACTACGGTTATTAAGCAAATTATGCCAGCAGACGGGAGTATCGTTTGCAAGCTAAGGCACAGGATTTTGGTCTTTTTTTTTTTTTTTTTTTTTTTTTTTTTTTTTTAAAGAGGCAACAGCCAGACGCTTTCGCAGCCTCGCGATTTGGCTCGCCCAGAGAGGTATTCCTAGGGTATGTTTTATGGTCCAATCCCGGGAAGCCAACTGGAGAGGGAAGTCACGAAGCGCAAGGGCTGCTGCCTATGTGACTCTTCCCCTAGAAGCAAGGTTGCTGAGGAAGATCCAGTTAAACAATGGCTCGGCACCGGCGGCCAATTGTTCTCCGTACTGTACGCCCGATAGCCACAAAAAAAAAAAAAAAAAAAAAAAAGGAAGATAAAAGAAAAAAAAAAAAGAAAAAAGACACAAACAAACAAAAAATAAAAGAAGGAAAGAAAAGAAAAAGGAGCCAATGGAGGCTGAGTCGGGAGCGATAAAGTAGTTTTGGAGGAAGTGCTATTCCCTAGGAAAAAATCAAGACTCTCTGCTACAGACTCCTGCCTGGGTGCAACTTCTTATGTGGGGGCCTGGCGGTGTCAAAACTTTGAAGATTAATGGATTACTTTGTTAATGACTCAAGGCGTCAGATTGAGGTGCTTAAATGATTTGTGAGGTGCAAAGCGTTTTCCTGACAGTCCCAAACAATGAGAGAGGAGTGCGCGGGTGGAAGCGAGGGAGGCAGCAGGCTGCAGGACAAGCAGCCGCACACCCGCACACACACTCGCCCGCTCTCACACACACACACACACACACACACACGCTGGCACACACACACCAACACTCGCACACACACTCGCAGCCTCCCCTCCAAACACAGAGACGCACCCGCACCTCCCTCCCCACCCCCGATCATTTCGGATTAGGACGCCAAGGGGATAGATACTAGAGATATCATTTCCCTCTTTAAAAAAAGTGTAAATAAAGCCTTTCTGGCCCCCAATGAGGCGTTCCTTCCCGACTTTTTTGGATCAATCAAACAGACAGTGGCTTCTTTTGATTAAAGCCCAAATTGTCATTGGGCAGAGGCAATCATGTGACAGCCAATTCGGTCCAATTTCAACCTTGTCTCCATGAATTCAATAGTTTAATAGTAGCACGGTCCCCATACGGCTGTAATCAGTGAATTAGAAAAAAAACACCCCACCAGCGATCTTCTATGATATATTTTTTTCTTCTCTCTCTCCTTTTTCCTGGGCCTTCCCCCCCCCGAGCCCCCTGAATCCGAGGGAACTTTTTCTCCGCGGGGGCTGCGAGTTGAAGGCCATGAATTTCGAATTCGAGCGAGAGATTGGTTTTATCAATAGTCAGCCATCGCTTGCTGAGTGCCTGACATCTTTTCCCCCTGTCGGTGATACATTTCAAAGTTCATCAATCAAGAACTCGACGCTTTCACACTCGACACTGATTCCTCCTCCTTTTGAGCAGACCATCCCCAGCCTGAACCCAAGCAGCCACCCTCGCCACAGCGGCGGCGGCCGCCCCAAGGCGAGCCCCCGCGGCCGCAGCGGCAGCCCGGGCCCCGCCGGCGCCCCGCCGCCCCCGGAGTACCCCTGGATGAAAGAGAAAAAGGCGTCCAAGCGATCCGCCCTGCCGCCCGCCTCGGCCTCCGCCTCAGCCGCTGGACCTGCCTGCCTCAGCCACAAAGGTCAGTCCCAAGACTTTGGCCGTCGGGCCGCTTTGGGGGGCTCCCCGCAGCCCCCCGGGCCGGCCCGAAGGGGGACGGGGGGCTCGGGGCGGCCGGGGCCGTCGGGGCTGGGCTCAAACCCCAAACTTTTCCCCCAAGTTGCCCCGCCGCGGGATGATTTATTTGAGTTGGAGCTGACCTCTCTTGTCTCGCTGTCCTAGACTCGGGGTATTTGACAGTAATGAAGAGTGATAGATTGCTCCCGCTCAGCTCGGCGGCTGATGCATTAATTATAAATTGCGCTATGGCTAATATAAAGTTTGCTCTGGCCTGGGGAGGTTGGCGAGCTGCAGGCGACGAGCTGGAGGCGGCCGAGGGGCACGCAGCACCGGCCGCTCAGCAGGGCGACACAATGGGCTCGCAGCACCCGAGGGCGGCCATTTTGTTGCAGTTGCTGGTTTATGCTATGTGGACATATAGATAGAGCCGCTTCCAACGCGGGGAGAGAGGGAGAGAGCGCTCCCCCCCCTTCCACACACCCCCCCCCGGGATGCGATGGGCTCGGATGCTGAAATTCAATCCGTGCATTTATCCGTTTTGTGTGTGTGCGTGTGTGCTTTTTTTTTTTTTTTTTTTTTTTTTTTTTTTTTTGGCTTTTCGCTTTCCTGGTGCTGGTGCTTTTGGGGTGTGTGCGTGTGGTGGTGGTGGTGGTGGTGTTTTTCTTTTTCTTTTTCTTTTTTTTAACAGACCCCCTTGAAATCCCCGATAGTGGTAACGGTGGATCTAGGCGGCTGAGGACGGCTTACACCAACACCCAGCTTTTGGAGCTAGAGAAAGAATTTCATTTCAACAAGTATCTCTGTAGACCGAGGAGGGTTGAGATTGCAGCCTTGCTGGATTTGACTGAGAGACAAGTCAAAGTCTGGTTCCAGAACAGAAGGATGAAGCACAAGAGACAGACCCAGTGCAAGGAGAACCAAAACAGTGAGGGGAAATTTAAGAGTTTAGAGGACCCGGAGAAGGCGGCGGAGGACGAGGAGGAGGAGAAAGCCCTCTTCGAGCAAGCCCTCAGCAACGTCTCAGGCGCTCTTTTGGAAAGGGAAGGCTACGCTTTCCAGCAGAATGCACTGTCGCAGCAGCAGGCGCAGAATGCGCACAATGGCGAGTCCCAAAGTTTCCCCGTTTCGCCTTTAACGAGCAATGAGAAAAATCTGAAACATTTTCAACATCAGTCACCCACTGTTCAAAACTGCCTCTCAACAATGGCCCAGAACTGTGCAGCTGGCCTAAACAATGACAGTCCTGAGGCCCTAGATGTCCCTTCTTTACAGGACTTTAACGTTTTCTCCACAGATTCCTGCCTACAGCTTTCAGATGCAGTTTCCCCCAGTTTGCCAGGATCTCTGGACAGTCCCGTAGATATTTCAGCTGACAGTTTTGACTTTTTTACAGACACACTCACCACAATAGACTTGCAGCATCTGAATTACTGAGAAATTAAAGACGTCCTCTCCAAGGGTCCTGCCTTCTCCTCCTTATTCTCCCTCTTTATTTTTATTTTTTCAGTGAATTAATTTTATTTCCCCATCCCACCCCTTTTCCCGGTCAGTATTTTCTGTTTATTACCTCCCTTTTGCTGTGCCATTTTACCGTTTCCTACGAAGTTTTAGTTGTGTTCAATTTTAACCTAGCCACATTCTAGGTCCTTCTATGAAAGCAATATATGAGGTCTGTAAGAAAGTGATCATATAGGAATTGTATCGTCACTTTCTTTTTATTTTTGTATTGCATTAGGATGCGTTGTCATAAGTATTTTTGGTAGAATAAATTCTTGTTTGCTACAAGGAGCTTTCTCTTTTTTTCTTTCCCTTTTTGCCTCTCTCTTGCTCTCTCTCTCCTTCCAGCACTGATAACACTACGGGTTTTTCTCCCACTCCCTTCCACTGTTTACTAATAATCAAAATCCAACATTCTGACTGCGATCTCTCCCCTTTTGGCAATTTAGGACATTTAGTAGAGAGGAAAAAAAAACGTTCAAATTCTTTATTGCAAGAGTTTCTCACAAGGAAAAAAAAAAAAAAAAAAAAGGAAACTAAAACCGTTCACAGATTTGACGGAGATTTCTTTCCTTTAATGTATAAACGCAGCATCTTATCTCCGTGCCGATACCAAGCTTGGGAATTCTGAACTGTAACAAAAGCATAAGCGAGCACTTTCTCTGTTACAGACCAAACGTGAGGCAGATTCAGGAGGCTGTCTCCTGCAGAAACTAGCCTGTTACATACAAGAAAACCTTTTTTTTTTTTCTTTTTTTGGGGGGAGGGGGGGGGGCATATTTTTCTAGAATGCAGCGCTTAGCCAGCAAGCTGATGCAGGGATCTTAAAAGATACGAGAGCTCACAGAGGGTGCGCTTGGTGAGTCCTCACGTGCTGAGCGGTCCAAGAAATCAGCCCTAAAAGGAGAGGAAAAAGAAGAAGTTAGCGTTTGCAAAATCAAAAGGCACAAAAGCGAGGAAAAAAAGCGTCTAGGGCGGAATCGCACCCTCCGCTCGGTCCTCTTGAGGGAAGGTTTTTCCCGTTTAAACCCTTCCTTGTGGGGCGAAGGGGTGCTCCCGAAAAGGGTCGGGTGTGACTCCCAAGCTGAGATTTCCTCGGGCATCCCCCCAACCCTGGGGCAGCAAAGCCAGGCTTGGAGAAAATCTCCGGCGAAGTGCGTGCGGTCAGCGGTGGCGGGGGGCTCGGGAGGGGACCGAGCCCCGTCCGGGGGCGGCGGGCGAGCAACAGATGCGAGCGGGGCTTCTCCACGAAGGGCTGAGGGCGTGGGGACATCCCGGAGAGAGTGGGGGCATCCCGGAGAGAATGGCTGGAGCGGGGGCCGGGGAAGGCACCGTCCGTGCGAGGAGTGCTGCTGCCTTCCCAGCTCGGCAACACGCTGTGGAGCTGGGATGCGTGGGTTATAGCTGGAAGGGCTGAACGCAATTCTTCCGAAAGTCATAAATCAAACTCTTTCTATGAATGAGAATGTCATCAAAGAGATCAATTGCAGGAACACATGCACAAATAAAAATCCTCTTACGTATTTGCCGGGGCTGGGGATCCCCGTCTAAAACCATTAAGTGAGAAGGCGTTTAGTCATAATTCATTTTTATTGCTCTTTTAAAACAACAGTTGGCTGAGCTGCGGCCGCGGCGAAACCTCGGCCCTGCTTCTTGTCCTTCTCTCCGCTCCAGCCCAGCCCTGCAGAAGGCGAGCCGCAGTTTAACTCCCGTGGCACGGGGCTGCATCGGCCGGGTCAGGGCCGCTTTTGTGCCCAGATGCCTGGATGCTGAAAATACTCAAAAGAAAAAAAAAAAAAAAAAAAGGACTAAAAAAAAAAAAAAAAGGTATGGGGGAGAAAAAAAATACGCTACAAGGCTCAAACCTTTAGCTCTCTATATTTAAATAAATGGGGGGATGCGGAGATCAGGACTCGCCTCAGAGTCTCCCATGAGCCCTGCGGCCACAGCGGGGGCACTGGGGGCGGAGGCGAACTCCCACGAAAAAGCCTAAATCGCCGGAATCGCCCCGTTGGCCCCAGTCTCGGACAGGAAACGCCAGTTCCCGGCCAGGCCCGGAGAGGAGTAGCGGAGGGCAGAGCGGGACCGGGGGCCGGGGGCGGCAGCTCTCCTCGCCGAGGATGGGGGATTGCCCCCTCGGCTCTTACCCCGCTGCCCCACGCACGGTACCGGCAGCAAAAACCCAAGGCATCGCGAGAGAGACAATGCAACAAAAGAGACGGGGGCTCTTCCCAAAAATGGCACGGAAAAGGGAAGAAAAAAAAAAAAAAAAAGGATTTCAGATTTCAGGATGCTGGAGCCTGTAAGAGAGGTGCTGTAATTTGTCGGATTTTACGGGTAAAAATAATCTATTTGGAGTAAAATATACATTATTCTTGGCCGGCTGATGTAAAAAAAAAAAAAAAAAAAAAAAAGCTGAAAAGATGCCAGCTCTTTTATTGGTAAACAGTCCCAGCGGCCTGCCTTTTTTCCTCTGCCTTATGCAGTATTTATCACAACAGGTTTACAGGAATGAAATAAATATGTTTATGTCCCTTTCCATAGCTCAAAATGATGCAATATAATGCCATAAACGCCTCTGGAGTGTTGTTTCTGTTGTCCTCCCCCCGACCCCCCCGGAGTTTAAGAAAAGGAACCTTTCCAGAGGGCCCTCAACCATTCGTGCCTGTGCAGTAAATGAGAACAAATAGAAATAGTAGGAGCATCCGGATAGACGCGTGGTGGAGGGAGCAGCCCTTCGGTGTCTGCTGGCCATAGGGAGGCCTTGGAGATGGCACGGGATAAAGGCTGACCTAACAGCAGTAGGAGAGCTTGCACCTAGGAGAGGATGTTGTGGTTCAGATGGGAGGGAGGAGCTTGCGGGTGAGTGTGTGTGTGTGTGTTGGTGAGCAGAGAGAAGTGGCAGGGTTAGAAGAAGCCCTTTGAATTTCCAAACGAGCAGCAGCCGACCACGAGAGCACAGCGATGGAGGAGCCGGCTGGGAATGCACCTGCAGGAGCACGGGAGGCGGCTCCTCCTGGGGCCGGCGGATGGGAAAACCACTTCCCATCCGTCCTTCCCCGAGGTTATCGTTAGGACTGTTGGTGCCATCCCCTCTCCCTGCAGACGGATGGGTGCCCTGGGGCGGACGGATGCCTGGTCTTCACCTCCCCTTTCCTTTTCCGCATACGTAACCCGAATACGGGGTCGCAACCCACATCCCACCGCCCTCCCTCTTTTTCGGACCTTTTTTTTTTTTAAATTTCTTTTTCTGGGGGAGGGTTGGTGGTGGGGAGGGGCAAGCTGTAGTCGATGCTCAGCGCGGTTCCCAAGGGTCCTGGGGCCGCCTCTGCCACCGGCCATCTGCCACCTCCCGCCGCTGCCGGCCCGGGTGCTGGCGGAGCGCGGGGACAAAGGGACCGGGGCGGCGGGCCCCGCACCTCCCGCAGCTCCCCTGCCCCGGCCCCGGGCCGCCTCCCCGGGCCGCCGGGCTGCGACCTGCGGCACCCCGGGCAGCTTTCCCCCCGCCCGGCCCGGGGCGGGCGGCAGCGGCGCCGCGGGGCCCCAGCAGATGGGCTGCGGAGCCCGGCGGGTCCCCGCCCCGTCACCGTCCCCCCCTTGTCCCCGGCTCCCCCTCCCCTGCCCCAGTCCCGGGCTGGCGCGGGGGAGCCCGGCGGAGGTGCGGGGGGAGCGGGGATGCGGGCCGGGGGGAGGCCGGTGTGCCCGGGAGAGCACAATGGCCGTCAGTCCCAAAAGCGCCTCATTTCCATGCTAATGCCCGCGGCCGCCTGGTGTTGCGGCTGGACAAGCCCCTTTAACTCTTGGCGTCGCGTCGCGCTGGGCTCTGCGGCGAGGCAGGACCCAGGTCCTTTGGCCCCATCTCCATCCTCCGGAAGACCCCCGTCCCCGTCTCTATCCCCAGTAGCAGTCCCCATTCCCGGTTCCATCCCCATCCGCGTCCCCTGGGCTGGTGCTCTCCGCGCTGCCCCCTCCACCTCCCCCCGCACCCCCCGGGGGGCCCAAACCGGGGGGCGAGGGGCGTCGGAGATGCCCGGCACCGGCCTGACAGCTCCGGGGCCGCCGCAGAGGCACTCACCCTGGAGGGGCCGGGCTCCGCGGGCCGGGCTCCGCCGCCGGGCTCTCTCCAGCCTTCCCCTCTCAGCGGGCGGGCGTCCCCCGGTGGGCAGCAGCCCGGCCCCCCCGCCCCCCGGGGGGCCGCCGCCGCCCTGCCCCGCGGTGCCGCGCCGCGCCGCGCCGTGCCGTGCCGCGCCGTCGGAGCGCTCGGCGTTTAAATGCCCCCGACGCGGCGATCTATCAGCGGCAGGAGCCGGGAAAGTCCCGCAGGCGCCGCAGCCATTGGCTGCCGCCCCCCACGTGCCTCCCCGCTCGCGGTACCTTCGTGTCATTTTCCTCCCGGCCCCATGGAGGATGTGGGAAAGTTGGCGCGGCCCCGCTGGCCGCTGAAGACCCGGTGGCGGCGTGACAGCAGCGGGACGCGGCGAGGATGAGCTCCTTTCTCGAGTACCCCGTCCTCGGCGGCGAGGCGGGGGCCTGCGCCGCCCGCGCCTACCACCCCGAGCACGGGATTACAACTTTCCAGCCCTGCGCCGTCAGCGCCGGCAGCTGCAGCGGGGAGGACCGCTTCCTCGTGGGCCGCGGCGTGCCCATCAGCCCCCACCGCCACCACCACCCCCCGGGCCAGCCCGCCGCCTACCAGCACCACGGCGGCCTGGGGGTGTCCTACGCGCACCCCGGCTGCGCCCCGACGTACGGCTCGCAGGGCTTCGGCGCCGCCTACGGCCCCTACCCGCTGGGGCAGGACGCGGAGCTGGCCGCCGGCTTCCCCCCCTGCGCCCCCGCCGTGTACTCGGGCAGCCTCTCCTCCTCCGCCGCCGCGCAGCACCCGCACCAGGGCTACGCGGGGGCGCCCGCCCAGTTCGTGCCCCCCGCCTACGGGCAGGAGCAGCAGAGCCTGCCCCTGGGCACCTATAACCATGCCCTGTCCCCCCTCCACGCCGGCCACCAGCAGGAAAACTCCCGCTCCCCCTCCGCCGAGACCTCGCCGCCGGCGCAGACCTTCGACTGGATGAAAGTTAAAAGAAACCCACCCAAAACAGGTCAGTGGCCCGGCGTGGAGGGGAAGGGAGGAGGTCGGGGCAGCTCCCTGCCGTCGGGGTGCCGGGGGTGGCTCGCAGGTGCCCCGCGCCCCCGGGAGCCCCGGAGCCGTCTGCCCGCAGCGCTGGGAGCCAGCGCCGGCCCCTGCCGCCCCCCCGCTCCCCTCCCTTGGTCGTACGTCTTGTAATTCATAACCCACTTATCAAGTTTCCTCTGACACCAGAGGCTGACTCCAGTTTAGCACCTCGCACTCCATCACTCACCCTGCCGGGGCTTCCCTCTTATCCTGCGAAGTCCCCGCTCCCTATCGCTTAGCCGGTGTGGACATATTGATTACGTCGCCTATAAATCATTTGCGCTCACTTAACGCCGCGTGTCCCCTTTGCAGGCAAGGCCGGCGAGTACGGCTTCGTGGGGCAGCCCAACACCGTCCGGACCAACTTCACCACCAAGCAGCTCACCGAGCTGGAGAAGGAGTTTCACTTCAACAAGTACCTGACCAGGGCCAGGAGGGTGGAAATCGCCGCCTCCCTCCAGCTCAACGAGACGCAGGTGAAGATCTGGTTCCAGAACCGGCGGATGAAGCAGAAGAAGAGGGAGAAAGAGGGGCTGCTGCCCATCTCCCCCGCCACCCCCACGGGCTGCGAGGAGAAGGCGGAGGAGTCCTCGGACAAGTCCTGCTCGTCGCCCTGCAGCGCCTCGCCAGCCTCATCCTCCTCGGACACGCTGCCTGCCTCCAACTGACACCGCCGTGCCCCGACGGGGGGGCTCGCCCCGATCTCCCACGGGTGCCCAGATCTCCCACGGGTTCCCCCGGTCTCCCACGGGTGCCCCGATCTCCCATGGGTTCCCCCATCTCCCACGGGTGCCCCCATCTCCCACGGGTGCCCGCGGCCCCCACGGGCGCCCCCCCGCCGCCGGGCCCCGGGGTGCCGGCTCGCACCTCGCCTCCCAAAGGTCCTTTTTCGGTCCCCCCCCCGTCCCGTTTCGCTGGAGGAGCCCCTTACCCGCTCAAGGACGGGTCTCTGACCTTCCCCGAGCGACAGGCAGGTTACATAGGGTACACGACCTCACGAAGAGCTGCACTATTGCGAGTGTTTACACGACTTACAGGACTTTCATCCCTTAATTTAATGTATTCTTTGTTCGTGTCTATGAGTTGGTTGCTTGTAAATACTTTGTCCGAGAGATTTATCTTTTTACAGATTTTTCTAGAAATGACGTTTAGATGATCAGGTTGAGCAGGGTGAGTGCATTCGCAGAACCGGATCCACTTTTGTACCGGCCAAAAGCCGACGACCGCATCAAGCAAACGCGTGAAGCTCGAGCAGATACCTCAAAGAGTAGCGCTGTTCCTCTCCGTGTGACAAGCAAGGCTTCAATTGCACTAGGTTTTGTAACCCTTACCCGGTGTGCTTGCCCCCCCGCCCTAAAGCTGTGCCGGGTTATACCCGCCCGAAGGGTACACCCGTCCGAGAGAGACCTCACCTCTTCCCGTTTTCGGATTATTTAGACTCGATGTCTTTTCAACCTTCTCGTGAATGTGACGAATGGCCAAATGAATGTATCATTTCTGTGGTTGGTGTCTGGACCGTTGCATGACGCCCCGTGCTTTGATGTACCCCGGGTACACTGAGGTCTATCAGTTGTCGCGTGTCAGCGACACCTCCTGATTTTCTGTACAATCATCGGAGCTCTGGGATTACCCGCTGCTGGAACCCAGGGCAGGATTTACGGGTCCTTACAATGTCTGTAATAAATATATTCCGCTTTCAGGTATACCTCGTGTGTCTGCCTCTGCGTGACATCACCGAGGAGCCCCAGCCTGGGCCCAGCACTTCGGTTTCCCCAATTTTCCTCTGCTGGGGCCTTTTGTAGGGCCGGAGGGGGAGGAAGTGTCTCCCAGCGTTCCTCCTCCCGGGCTGCCCGGGCTGACTCATAACACAAACCTTCTTCCTTTTCTATGCTCAAATAATATTATTTTTAGGGGATATAAGGCCCTCCTCTCCCTCCACTGTAACTGGGAGGAATTTATGACCCCGATCTATTTCTGAAGCACAAACACGAGAGCTTCCTGGGTCAAGTGCTAACCTTTTCACCTCGGGATGGATGTTGACACTTACATAAACAGAGCACGCTTCAAAAGCAGAAACTGTCTTCAGCCAGTCTTTCCTCACATCGCAGGCCCCTCGCCAAGGGCTGCACATTTCATTAGCCCGGGCACTGAGCTGGGCCAGCTTCTCCCTCCTTCCCCCCCCCCGGCTGCCATCCTGATGGACTGCCAAGGTAGGGAGATGGCTCCCAGGTGCTTGGCAGCCTGCTTCTGGCAACTCCCAGCCCATTTCCCAAACACCAACTTTTTATTTCGGGGAAAAAAAAACTAATAAAATAAAAAAAAATAATAAAAAGCAAGTTCTCGCAGGTAAATAGCTTGAGGTTTCCAAGAGGTGTCAGATGAACGCGGGGTCGGGGAGGGGGGAGCGTGAGTGTGGGGAAAGTGGGTGCCGGGAGAGAGCAGAGACCTGCTGGGCTGCACGGGGGAGGGTGTCTCAAGTCACCGCTGCCCCTCGCATTTCGGGGCAAACACTCGTGACTTCTCCTTCACCCGGCACATCTGCAGGGGAGCGCTCCCGGGCTTCTCCCGGGGCCGGGGTCGGTGCCCGTGCAGGCTGTGCCGTGCGGGACCCGCGGAGAGGCAAGGAAAATTTTCTTCACTTTGGTGTCAAAAGAGACAAGCCCCGATTTGCAAGGCGCGGCGGCCATATCAAGAGCCGAGCTAGCTGCGAGGGAGCGGGGCTGTCTCCAAAGGCGCCCGCCACTGCCTCTATTTCTTTCATTTCCCCGCCTGCCATATAGTTTACCTTTTGTTTATTAGTGTAAAGCCACAAAGCAAAACAGATGGCCTTCTTCCAGGGACTTGGATGTGTTAAAGTGGCATTTGCATGCCAATGAGGGCATTTCAATATCGAAATCTGGATCTAAACATTGCTGGAATCCGGATCTGCAACTCGGCTCCCCCGGTGTTGACTTAATGTGCTAGAAAGAGCGGCCATAAATTATAGCCTAAATGCGGGAGACGAGACACTTGTCAGTGCGTCAATCTGCGCTGGGCTGCGGCAAAGAATCTTCTCTCCTTCCAAGCCGAAACCTCACTTTATCCTCTTTTTTTTTTTTTTTTCTCTCTCTCCTGTTTTTTTTTTTTTTTTTTTTTCCCCCTTTTTTTTTTCCACAGCTCCGAATAATTTCAAGCGACGACACCCCCAAACCTCCCAATCCTGTCTCGTTTTCTTATTTTATGGTTATTATTTCGATGCATTCAAACTCCCAGGGCAGGTGGTGTGGGCGAGAGGACCGAGAACCTCCTGCCCACCCCACGTGCGGGGTTTCTAACAGAGAAATAGCACTGGCAAGCGGAGCGTGCTTTGGCCTGACGGAGTCACTCAACTGGCCTTCAGGTTGTAGGGATCCTTTTGTTTTTACACCATTTTTTTCTATTTTTCTCTCTAGAGTCTCAGGGGAAAAATGAAAAAAAAAAATCAAACCAAAAAAAACCCCAAACCACCCACCAAACAACCAAGCCGCGTTCAAATGTCAAACGGAGTTTAGCATCTTCCTATCATACTTAAGGCCAATTCTGCTGTTCACCTTTAAAGTTTACTTTTGGAGGCTATTGAGATGCTTTGGTGTTTTCCTCTGGGGCAATCAGATTGAAACCGATCAATATTTACTCAGTCTGAAAGGGCTGTTGAAAAGGCAGCTAACAACAAACTGCTTAGCTGCTCTCCCCTCTTTAATCTCAGGTTCACCGAAAGTTCAAGCAGAAATGAATTCAGTGATGGGTCACTTTAAAATAAGTCCCAGTGCTTAATCTCGCAGCCTCGGCAAAGGCAACAATTACAGAGCCATCCCTCTCTCCCCGTCCCTCTCGCCGTCTCCCCGGCAGCGGCAACTTTCCTCCCCTTGCAGCCCAGCGCTATTTTTTGGCTCTCACCCGCTCTTTTGCCGAGGCAGCGGCCGCTCCCGCACCGCTCGGGGCTGCCCCGCACCTTCCCACGCGGGGACCGTGCGTTTCCCAGAGGGGTGACAGGGGGGTCCTGGGGTAAGGGAAGGGATGCTCGGGGCTTTATCCCCGCAGAGATAAGGGTCAGCTGGGGCGGCCGGAGGAGCCGGGTGGCTGCCTGCCCCCCTTCAGTCCTCCCTGGGCAAAGAGGAGAGAGAAACCCGGGCGCAGCGCTGCTAATTGCAGGGACCCTTCGGAGGCCAAAGTTCACGCAATCGCTGCATAGATGCATGCTTAACGGGGATTTATTAGTACCTCTCTAATGGCAGCTCACGCTGGAGGGGCCAGCGGGTTTTCACCAGCAAATTGCTGCTCAGGACCCCCTGACACCCCGAGGTATTGCCCGGGGACCCCTCCGGCCGAGCATCTCCGGGCCGGGCACCGCGCCCGCTCCTCCGCTCGCACTCGGCCCGGGGGACGTTTTCTTTTTTTTTTTGGGGGGGGGAATAATAATCGTTTCGGCATATTTTCCTCATAAGCTTAGGAACAACGTTCTTTGCTTGTTTTCCCTCTGCAATTCTGCGCCAGCTTAGTAAACTACAAGAAATAAAAAAGGAAATACAGAAATTATTCAATGAATAGTATATAAATAACATCATAATATCGAAAATGACTCAAATTATTTCTTTCTTTGCATCTTTCTTTTTTTCCCCTTTCTCCCTTTCTCCCTTTCCAAGGCAAACATTCCTTTTCTCCCCCAGGCACACTACTTGGCCGGCTTGCACTGTTAACATTATTCTTTTATGGTTTATGTGTCATAAAATATTACAGGTCACAGTTACTCCTGTTTCAGGCTCAGAAAGACCATTGAAATCAATGGGGGCTCTGGGAAAAAAAAAAGTCTTCCCTTGTGCTTAAGAATCTGAGGGCAAACTTTGTTGATTTTGATCATGTGAGGAGCCCTATTTGCCATATAACTTCAAAAGGATTACACATTTCAGTAATACGAGCAGAAATTGGCCCGGAAAAATGCTTCCGCGCTATTTTTTATAGGGCAGTGGCATATTTTAAGCATTTGTTCCACACGGAGAATGTTTCAGCTATTACTTTTACAATTATTTTGGCTTTCCGATTTACATTCCTTGAAAGTTTATATCTCGTAAATTTAAATCAGGACTATTGATTCTTATAAAAGTGTGACCGGATAACGACTAGCCTCAACAGAGACGATGAAAGCAAAAAACAGTTCGTGCCTTCTGCGGGTGTTCAGTTTATAAATACAAACTCAACGCTGCGAAGTTTTCTCTCCATTCACGACTGTAAAAGCGGGGGAAAAAAAATCAAATAAAAACAAATTTAAGCCCAAACGAGCCCAGAGAGGCGCTACCGTTTGGGGACAGCGAGAGGACACGGAGCCAATCTCAGCCACGAACTTTCCCCTAAGCTCACGTAGGTTTAGGATGCGGTGCATCCCAAAGCAGAGGGATGGGGAGCACACGGGGGCTCACGGAGCGTTTCGCGACTGCTGTGGGAAGAGGCTGGGCGGCCGGGGAGCGACAGCCCTGCCCCGGCTTCCCCGTTACTGGCATCCCATGCGCTCGGCTTGGCGCAGAAGTATTTCTGTGTTTGCTAATCCCAGCCTATTCTGGTTTTAGCTCGGCAGGCCACTGGCCGCCAGAGGAAAACCGAGTAATACGGTATCGATTATTAAAAAAATAAAAAAGAAATAAATCCCGGGAAATATCTACTTTGATTGAACGCTCCGCTAACGCCTTTTGGAGGGATCGATTGCATTCACAGCTGTCCTCGGGTTTGATCTTCGGGAAGTGACTAATAGAAGGAAAATTCGTTGTGCGCACCGTGACAGGAACCGAGGGAGCCGGCCGAGGGGCGGCGGGGCCGGGATCCCCGGTGCATGCACCGTCTTCACCGGGACAAGGCGTACAGCCGGGCCGGGAGGGACCGGGGAGGTCCCGGGGGTCCCCGTCCCGGTGGCTGCCTGAGCCCGAAGTGGCACCGCAGAACCGAGAGAAGGGCATCGCGCTTCTGGGCTCCTTTGTGTATTAATGCAGCTATCAGCAAATCCCTGATAACCTCCCTCTCCCTCTGTCAACACCCCTCAGCTCCGGCCCGGGCTCGGGGAAGAGGGATGGGACCTGCCACCAAGGGTCCTGCAGCAAGAGGTGCCCCTTTTGGGGGTTTCTCGGTGACAGATGTTGACGTTTCTAGGGAGCTTGGTAAACACAGGGTTGGACTGGACTTTTTCATAGCCCATGTGGTTTTCATCATTCCCCGTCAGGCTCAGACCAAAGGCAGGAGCTTCCCTCTTCACACTCCTCATCCCCTCTCATCTTCAGCAGTCACTCAGCTCCGGTGACACGGAATAAAGAGCAGAGAAAACACAGGAGACCAGGTTCGCTAAGCAGTGAGAGGAGGTGGGGGTGAGGATGGGGCTAGCGGTGGGAACGGGGGGAGTGGGAATCTGTGCCGCGGCACGCAGGGAGCCTTCAGGTGCAGAGCACATCTGTGCGAGTCTGACTGCATCTGGGGACAAACCAGGGTGAGCACGGCAGAGGAGGGAGGTAAGAGCCTCAGAGCATAACCACTTGCCCAGACTTCTCACTGGCTTCCTAGGAAGGTGAAGGTCAAAAGGGGCTCCATCATGACAGTAGGAACTTTTATAGTTTTAACTGAAATTCCTTTGTACCAATAAAACATTTTTTTTTTTTTTGACTTTTGCATCGAGTCTACTACCTAAACAAACTCCCATGCAAAACATCAGTTACACTGGAAATGCCATGCAAGCCTCAATTCACATTCTTGACTTAATTGTAAAATATTCCCTCCAGCACCCAGCAAAGATGGAGACTTTAACCAGTCTGTTTTGCAAGAAATAAAATCCCTGCAGCATTGCTCTGTAACATCAGTGGATTCAACATTTGTGCATAGTTCTGGGGACAGATGGATCATAAAACAAACTGTGTTGGTTGGGGTAGTGCTGTGTTCCTCATGCTGTGTTGGGGAAAAAATAGTTTAAAAAAATAAGGCTGTCTAGAAACTGAAAGGTGATCCCATCTGAGCTGAGCCATTGAAGAGCCATGCATATTTCACTGTGCAGAAATATTATATTGGAGGAACCCTCCTTCCAGAAAACAGTATTAGCATGAACAATATCTTTAGACATGGAGGTGGGTATTGCAGACAAGTAAGACTCTGTGGGGCTTTGCAATTTATTACATTTCCCTCCTCCTCCCCCATATATTTTATTTTGGCATTTCCAGCAGTGCTAGGAGGCAAAGCAATGATCATGGAAACACAGTGATGCAAAAAGGGTTGGAGAAGGCCCATCCCCTGGTCAGAAAAGGATGAGGATGAGGATGAGGATGAAGATAAACATTCCAGCTCACATATATATGAACACATGTTTTCCCAAAGAACATAGATTAATTTAACAAGCTATCATCCTAGCTTCTTTAAAATCAGCTCATAAAATGAAATATTTAGATGTTAGCAGAGGATTGTCCCTGATCCCATGATTACAGTGGTGTTGTGTGGGACCTGCTGTGGCCCATTGCCCAGGGAGTTTTGGCTCACCTGAGCCCCACTGGTCTGCAAATCAAAAGATTAGGCTAAGAGAATATGAAAATCCCCCAGTAAAGATACCTTTTCTCTCTTCAGATTAGATCTTTCTCACCCCAGGGTTTTGAATGCCATGATAAAGCACATAAGGAGCATAAAGAAAAACACAAAATTCTGCTGAGACCTCTCCAATGATCTCAAATTTGACAAGAGACTATAGAAATAAAAAAAGTCTCCATGAAAGCCCCCTTTAAAACACAGTGGTGTGTTTTGAGACTGGTTGACCATATAGGTTGCCTCCCACTTTCACTAAGGCTGAGACAGAACAAGACATGACCATTCCAGTGAGCTCTGGATCAGTACCTACTGCAAGCTCCATATTCAACAATGTGCAAAAATTTCTCCTCTGCTTTTCACTGAGAAGGCAGCAGGGCAGGCTGTAGACTGCAAGCAATGGAAACCCAACAAGCAATCTGGTCTGGTCAGACCCTCAAGTTTTTTCTTTTTCTTTTTTTTTTTTTTTTTTTTGCATTGCATTGCATTGCACTTGTGATCTAGCACTGCTTGGAAAGGGGAAGATAAAGCATTTAAAATAATTTCTGCTACCAGAAAAGACATTTTTGCTCACCCTACAGAGTGCATGTGATTCAAAATAAATGCAAATCATTGAGGTTTAAATGAAAATCTGATCTGCAACCTTAGCTATGATCTTATTCAAAATCCAGGAATGAAGAAGGCTCTTTGGTAACCAGTCTTAACCAGGGTTAAATGCAGAATGTATAATGGGACCCTCTTCTGCAGACCTTATTCATTACAATCAGTGCAGTTTTGCCTTAGAAAATACTGCAGACAGGGTTTTTTTGAGCCACTAACCATTTTTCAATGTGACATTTTGCAATTTAAAATAATAAGTGAAAATTAGTTACCACAAATGCAGCATTTAAAGCAACAGTGAGCCCATGTTAACATTGATTTCTCTCTGTGTGTCTCCTTCTCTCTTTCTTTATAAAACTTATGCACTCTGTCGATACAATACTACCCCCTTTGATAATAAATCTGTTGTTTCAAGCGAGGATGCTACCATTTCCTTTTCCATGTAATTTATAGCTATATTGATTCTAAAGCTCCGGTTCTCTATTTCCCTCCTGTTGTATTAAAAATGAGTTCTAATTGCAAGGCAAATGATCTTTGGTCAAAGCACCTCACAGAGTATTTTAACTGTGGCTAAGGAGATTTAATTTGATTAATAGAGAAATGAAAACCTCGAACATCTTAAATGATAATTTTCAGCTTAGTGGAAAAGAGAGGCAGAGAAAGAAGGGAGGTTAATGGAGCCAGGGAAAGCTTTAATAGATCAGCACGAGCAGATGTTCTTTTGCTTTTCTGTCAACAATTCTGGTTTGTTGTGCATATAGAAAAACAAGCTTTTCAACTCTCACCATGATTTCAGCCTGTTGCCAGCTTTGCTTGCCTGCAGGATATCTGCTTATCTAGCAAGGGAGCAGGATCAGGCCTCCTCCCCTTTGGTCTAGAAGCAAAACAACCTTTCACATGAGCTGTGAGGTTTGTCACACTCCCCCTCCTCCGCACACACTTTTTCAGCCCTTAGATCTTTATTTCATAAAATTCCTTTCCTCTTAGAAACTGAAAAAAAACCTGACCAGGAGATGAATGGAAAAGCTGAGAAATATTAACTGCATTCAGGTGTGCGTTTGCTGAGGGGAGACGAAAGGAGCTCGGCCCCTTCCTTGAGGGCAGTGTGTGCATTCATCCCCGTGGCCCTGCTGTCGATGTGCAGCTGCATGAGGTCCTCTGCACCCTTGGTGTCTGCACCCGGTATGCAGCCTCAGAGGGAGAAGAAAGCTGCTAAGCAATAGGGGAAATTAAAGCAGCCATTCTTCTCTGTGAAGCATCTTTGGTAGCTACTTTGCATGCTGGAGGGTCCACGTTGAATGAACAGTGATATATGGGTGCATGGGTGTGTCTTTCAGGATTTAGGATTTGGGTTTAATCCTTGGAGCAGGTATTTTGTTTAGCGCATTTCCCTATCAGTCCAGAGTAGCAGCACTAAAGGTGATGGAGTCCAGTTTGAGCTTCAAAATCAGGTTTGTTTGTCTCTAAACATTCTCCAAGGCGAGGAATAAGCATCAGCCTTTGAAACAAAACAAAACAAAACAAAAACAAAAACAATCTGCATTTAAGAGAAGATTAAATAATCTAAGATTTATCATTCACTTCTCAGTGGGTAGGACTTCACTGGAGTAAAACATTTAAAGTAGAAAATGCTTGCAGGCATCAAATAGAAAATTCCCTTTCATCACAAGAGGCTAGCTCCTGCTCTATTTGTGCTGTATAAAAGGCCCAGAAGTTCCAATGGGAACTGTCAGAAATGGGACAGTGGAAGTAGCCCCAGAGTCACTGTCTGTGAGGTAAACTATATCTGATCTCAAAGAGAAGAGGGTGGGAGGAAGGAATGAAGCTTGTCAGCAGCCCTGTCTTGAAACATACCTGCCCAAGGTGGGTTTGTCCCACGGCAGGCACGGCAGTCTGCTCCAAAGATCCTGTCAACTAGATGTCAAGACATTCCTTCAGCCAGCACGTGTGAAGACCCCTTTGGTTGTGAGGAGGAGTATGTGCGCTTAGCCAGAATGTCACTCTTAAAATTACTGCTTTTTCTTGTCCAGTTTGGACACACTCAAAGGGTGAAGACTTGCAAAAATTCTTACTGAGACAGAGGGGGGAAAGGAATTTTTCCTTGTATACAGCTTACACTTGTATTTAAAAGAAATTGGGGGAGGTAGAGAGGGGAGGAAGATTCATCTATATGTTTTCCAGATGCTTATCCACATCTATGAGACCAGCTCTTCAGGATCTCATCAGTGCTCCAAGTATTTGCAGGATCCAAGTATTTTCAGGACTTCATTAGCTTACTTTCTCCAGCCTGTGCTCGTAGTGCAGCACTTCCATTGCTTTTATCCATGTTAGGATTAGAGTGGCCAAAAGGCAAAGCTGATGTGGGTCAAGAAGGGGGACAACTTTGCAGGTTGAGGAGATATCACCTCCTTTCCTGGTCACACTGAAATTGCTGAGATGCATGGTCAGGTATTCTAAGCTGCATCTCATGAGACAATGTTGTCCCTTAATGCATCTTATCATTTTTTTAGGTTTTTCCTTCCAGGTTTCTGCACTGGTTACTCTAGCTTGGCTCCCATTACCCATAGTTTTGTGCTTTTGTGCGTAACTTAAAAACTGCTTTTTTTTTAAAAGTCATGTGGCTGAAAATGAATGACTTGACGTTTTTATCCATTTTTTTAATAAAAGCAAACATTTTTTTTTCTTCCCTCATTTGTTTGTTCATTTCTTCCTACCTTCCTTCTGCTTTGCCATTCTTCCTTCTGTCTTCCCTCCCTCCCCTTCAGACAATTTGAAACTATTACCCTAGTCAGTCAGGTGTGAATGTAAGGTGCATGCACCTCCATTTCCTCTCTGGAAGGCCCCAAAAGATTTACATGGGTGTATGTATGGGAAGGAAAGGATGCTGTGTACTTCCCCAGATATCTATTGGCCTTTTCTGTGCATGGTTTTAAAGCAATGCTTTGATCTGATCAACAATAACTCTGCTGAGGCCAAGGATGGTGTTTTACTCTCATTTGATATTTGTTTGTGGTTTGCTGTTGGTTTCATGACTTCCCTTCATTCCTTCATGCTGTAATTCACAGACTCAGACTCCTGCTGCAGGGGAAACATAGAAAACATTTTTTTTTCCCTTGCCACAATGTGTTTTCTAATAGTTGCCTCCTTTTCTTCTGTCCTTTCTTCGGCTTTAATATCTTTCATAAGTGTTACCATCTGCTTGGGTGCCTGGTATTACATGTTGTGAACAGGGCCAACAGTTTTGGAGGGGCTGGGATGGTGTTGTTTACTACTGTGCATAATGAAGATTGTTGTCTTTGCCTGGGGCAGGTGGGCTGGGTTCTGCATAGAAATGCAGAACATGTGCTGGTTTCCAGCTACCTACTTTTCTCCTAGAATGAGGTTGAGCTAGCGGCGCTTGCTTAGTATGCAGTGACTCCTTTTCCTGCCATTTTCTGGCCCTTAACATGCTTAACCTTAGAGAGAAAGACACAACATATTGTGATGCTACTAACTGGCCGAAAAGCACTATCAATTTTAGAAGTGATAGGTGCATGTCAGAATCAGCATAATTAACTGGAATGACAATCCTGTTAAATGTGCTTATGCCATTGCACCGGCAATAAAGCATGTGTAAATTTACAATTAAGGCCTGTCTTTCTTCTATACCTCGGAGAGTAGTGACAAACATTAAGAAGTTGTATAGCATCAGGAACTGAAGGGAGGTATTTATCACAATAAAAACATCAGGTGATGCATTTCCTAGATTATCGTACCTTTTTATGCAAATACTCTTTTTTTTTGCTGGAAATTTCAGGCTGAGTAATAATTATATTTCTGATCTGAAAGGTGATATTTCACTCTCTGGATTTTTTGTTTTCATTTGCAAGATGGATGATGACCATACTGTTTACCCACTTTGCAAAATGCTGTTTGAAATAGCCCTCGATCCACATTATGCATCAGGCTGTACTTTCTTTACGCTGGTTGCACTGAACTTTGTGTAGCCAAAGAGAAATTTTCAGGGATGCTGTGAAATGTTTTCCTACATTGTACAGAGATGCTCCCGCTACGGCGGCTGCTGGAGAGCATCAGCACAAGCAAGATAAAGGTGATTTAAAGTGCGTCTGTGAGTCAGGCGGTGAACTGACAGCCATCTTTAACCAGCCTGCCCCTGGGATGACCCTGAGCTCAGCTGGTTGTGAGATAGTTGGGTCTATTATGGGACAAAGGATCATATGTCTGACAGGATGCAGAGAACACATTATAGGATCACAGCTGAGTAACAGTGCAAGACATAATGTACATTTATTTGATGAACAACACAAGCAAATCTTGCCAAGAAAATTTAATTTCAACTATTTTGTTTATTCCAAGTCAATCTCTTTCTGCCGCCTATTTCAAGAAATTCATATTTGCTAGCTTTTTCTCTTCTAGGAACGAAACAGATGATCATGCTAGCAAAATTTATAAAGCTTGCAGAATGTACACTGATAAATTCATATAATGGACTTGCACATTTCTATTGTATTTCCTGCTTCCCATGTGGGCTCAATCTGCATCTATTTGACATTAGATTTCTAACATCTTCGCCTAAAACCACATATAATTTGGTCAAGTGAGGCTGGGAATGTCAGAATGAATGGAATAGCAGGGGAGAAAGAAAGCCATGGGCTTGAAACTGCATACGGTCTTGTATGTGTGTAACTGCTCATGTGAGCAGTGCCAGGAGAACACAATTTGGTGTGACAGAGTTCTCAAGAAGGAGGAGAAAAATCTGAGTAACTTTCCACACTGAACTTCCTTCACATCTACTCTTAAGAATAAGATATTGTAGCAAGGAATCTGATATCCACCATTTCAGTACAGGGTAAACAGCTGGTGGAGACACAGGCAGTGGTAATCTATAACCTTGCACATTAAAAACAAGACTAGCTCCAGCCTCCCCTCTGTAGAGCTCATCGTATGCCATGAAAGAGAGAAATTACCATGTTGAGGATGTGGAATTGGAGGCTGGGGAGGGAAGAGGTTTGCCTGAGCCACTTGGCTGGTCAGTCCCCAGCCTCCACGTCCTGACTCTGCTGCTGCCCACGTCCCATCTCTGACACAGAGGTGTGGGAGGCTGGGTGTTGTGATGCTTCAGAGCAGCACTCAGCACCCAGGAGGAGTGCAGTGCTGCACGGTCTCTGCCAAAACAAGCCAAATGGCTAGTAATGCCTGAGGTGGTTAAGCTGCTGGTGTGGTACAGGAGAGAGGCGGGAGCATCATGTCTGTCGGAGGACAAGTCTCTGCGAGGAAGGCACAACCATGGCTGCTGGAGCCGCAGATGGTGTGGAGCCCCAGTTCCTCTGTTGCCCCAGGGTCTGGCTCTGCCGGGTAGGAGGCAAAGGCTTCAATCAGCAGAAGGAAAATTGAGCATTAACCCCCCACCTTCCCCACTGCCCCCCGGCCGATGTGTTGGGGTGAGGAGAGTGGCGCGATGACGTACCACACTGCAGGCAAGGCCGGGAGCGGCTCTTCACCTCCAACAGCTTCAGAGGGGATGGGGGGTTAATCTGCTTCCCAGGCCCCCATGTCAGTAGCCACACGTCCTATTGCTCTGGGCAAGCTTGAACCTGGCTCAGAGTCCTGTACAAACAGCTCACTCTTCACAGAGCTGCTGCGCGGGGTGACCTCTCCTAATACATGGCTGGTTTATATTTGGGCTGATTGCTTCCAAAGGGGGAACGACACAAAGTGATTCAGCGTGACCTCATTAGCTCGGCTCACACTGGTAAATGGATGACCACCATTAGGAAGGCTCTGTTGTGGCAGTGCTTCCATCGTATTACCTGTGGATAGTATCATAATCTTGCTATAACCTGCTGCAAAGATTTATGCACTATGCTAACTTGTGCACTACAGCTGCTTTCTGTCTTATAAATATTGACTTCTGTGCCAAAAACAACAACTTGGTACAACAGGAATTAATCTTCTGCTTGACTGATGCATCTTTACAGACCAGTTTGTCTTTAGCAAATAGAGCTCAAGAGAGTTCTATGATTTAGAAAAATACTTTATAAGTTGATCTAAAATATAGGCTGTGATAAGCAGAGGCATCATTAAAGTGACATGGGGGCTATATTTTGCCTTCTAGATTTTCCTAACTGTACCATCTGTTTGTCATCTTGTGTGAAATTTTAAAGAAATTGACAGACTCTGCATCTTGAATCTTTTCTGTATTTCACAGTTTCTCTGATAATTTATCAGACTATCCAAATGCTTTTAATTCACTCAATATTTAAAAACAATAATATTTTTTTTTAATAATAAAAAAGTATCTTTAGAGGAACCTTGTTTATCAAAACACTTACAGATGTTATACCTTTTGTCCTCAGCTATAGCACTACAATGCGAGGGAAGCAAAGTGCATCCCCCACCTAGTGCTAGTCACTAAGATGAATTCACAATATTGAAGTATTCTGGAGTTGTCAGCAAATAACAATTTATGGAATCAAGGTACTAAAAAGATTAAAAGATAGAGCATTATCTCATCTTATCCAAGTTCCTTCTAAGAATACTTTTGTACTATAGTTATTAAACAAAGATATTTGTCTATGCAAAGGAACCATTTAAGATATTAGGGGCAAATACAAGTTTTCCATGTTTTAACAATGGCCCTTTATTGAAGTTTGAGTTTTCAGGGCTTCAGTTACAGACATTTTTGTAAGTCTGTTCTTACTGTGCCTAAGAGTGAGAGAAGGTGAGTACTCCCTGCTGTGGTGGAATTTTTGACTTGACTATACTTGTACTGATCATGGAAAAGTCAGGAAAGTGTTGTGGTTTAGGACAAGATCAGCTCAGCTGTTACCACATATTATGGTCTTATATTCTACAGGCTAGATCTGACTGACTTAAAGACAAATTTTTATTTGTGTGGAGACTTCAGTGCTGCTTCTTCAATGACTTTCAGGAAGCCTACTTCCATGTACCCCTGAATAGGCAGGCTGCTGGCAAAACTTCTGCTCCAGAGGTGAAATTCATGCCTCTGAAATGGAGTCAGTCAGTGAGTTGTCTCTAAGTCTCCTAGGCAGCTGTTTCCTAGGCAGCTGTTTGGTTTGTAAGTACAGGGCTTATGTTTCTTAGGAAAAAAAAAATACTGTAGGCATATAATATGAACAAATTAGTTGTTCTTTAGAGAGCTTACTTGTTACATAGTGAAATTGAGTTTTAAATTTGATAAGCCATTAGCTTTGATTTTTTATAGTT
Organism: Aythya marila; assembly: GCF_965140915.1. Taxonomy (NCBI): domain Eukaryota; kingdom Metazoa; phylum Chordata; class Aves; order Anseriformes; family Anatidae; genus Aythya; species Aythya marila. The sequence continues at coordinate 35,621,772 of NC_139043.1, read as the reverse complement.
AATTTCCATACTTTCTCAATGCGTAGGAACTCAAGCAAGTATGGCTTGTTTGTACTGGCTGAGCTTTATTGCAATCCCAGAAATGGAATGTTAAAATTTCATGATGTTTTATCCATAGAGAATATATACATCCATGCACTTAAAATTTGGTGCAGAGTGTCTTCAAACAAGAATTGTTTTTATCTTTTCAGGGGGGACAGCTAGGTAAGGTAAACCAAGACTGAGTTTTAAGCTTCAACCCTTTATGGATCCTAGCAATGCAAATATTCTCATAGGGGAAAAGAGTATTTATTTTGTGGTCAATCCCCTAGAAAAACAACTGAACTGATTAAAATCATTTTCAATCAATAGGAATTGTAATCAGTAGGAATCTTCATCAATAGGACCTTGGATATGTTAACTGAGAATTCAATTTCTCTTGTGATTATAAGCTCTACAGCTATTTAATTACTACAGGTGCAATGCTTTTATTAGAAATAGGTTCATTCATAGTGAAATGCACATAATTCAGGCATTTTTTAATATATAGTTCTAAGTAGTAGCAAAGATTGTTTTACCAAAAAAAAAAAAAAAAAAGGGAAGTTACATGGTTGGAATCGTTAAGTGGGTTGGAGCTAGATACAGATCTTCTGTAAGTGCCTGATAAACTGTACAACTAATTATAAATATGCCAAAGCACAGATGTGATCTTCAGTAAATACATGTTCATGCCAGTATATTAATGGATTTATATGAAGGAAATAAAAACATTTTGAACTCTAGGAATGATGAATATATGGAAAGTAGCATGAGCTGTAGTTTAGATGTGCTAATTCCTGGACTACAGACTGCAAGGTAGGAAACCTTATGATAGTTTAAGTCTTATTTTAAATTTAAACCTATGAAGGAAAGGATATTTGGTTCTTTGTTCAGTACCTTTCACAAATGGGATGGTTAATCGATACCACAGTAGTAATTCCAGTTGTTCTTCTGTAACAGAAAGCCATGCCAGATGCTGGCACTTTGGTAGCATTCTTGATCTGTGGCTCAATGAGCATCAGTGGGAGCTGTGGCTGATGGCCCAGGACCGGCCACATTGCAGTGGCCAAGTCTGTACAGGGGAACCCTCACCTCATCTACAAACACTGCCCACTCTCAGTGTGTCTGTCTGTGCTCCTGCAGGGTTGGTTACCCTGACGCTTTTTTTCAGGAAGCTATGATTTCATTATATACAGGTCAGAATAGTCCCTTTGTTTCTGAGGAAGGAAAGATTCTGTGGAGAGAGTTTCTCCCTTACACAGGTTTAATCTTGAGACCTTAATCAAACAAACAGATCACAGTCAGTAAAGTACACACAATGTTTTGGGTTTTCATAGCTCTGTTGAGCCATAGTCCACCAACTCTTCAATTCCTGACAGTACTGGGAAATAATTTTTGGTGTGCTACCCAATCTTACAGACTTGCTTAGGCTGTGACACTAGCAATTCCTTCCTACATATATACAGCAAAGCACAGGCAATTCCTTCCTACATATATACAGCAAAGCACAGGCATTACTCTGGATTTCTACCTACGGAAAACTATCCTGTTGCTTCAGACTCTGAAAGCAGTCTGAAGCATGAAAGCTTTCATGCTTGATCTCAGGATATAAAAAGACTTTTTTTTTTTTTTTTTTTTTTTTTTTTCCTGCTGAAGACTTAAGAAAATTTCTTTGATCCAATTTTAATTCACAAAAGAGTAAGGTAATTAGCCTTTTTACAGACTACAACTTAAAAACAAGCAAGTAAGCAAGCAAACAAACAAAACAAAAAAAAAACATAGAAAAGGATATCTAATCTTGGTGTCTGAATGTTCTTCCAAGAATGCCAACAGACCCTAGTGTGCTCTTGGCTGTAGTAACTAAATAAGTTTGAACCTATTTCATCTGATGGGCCTCCTAGGCCTAGGCAGATATTGATATGGATACACAGTTCCTATTTGAAATTCAACTACTTATCCTTCATAAATCATCACGATGCTTTTATTTATTTTTGTAGCTGCAAAGTGCTAAGCATGTTTTGTTGGCCTGATTTTGTATGATGACAGATAAAAGCCTATAAAATAGCAGACGATCTGAAATAATACCAGCAGGAATATGTAATGAAAGCAAAGTAATAGTGTTTACAAAATCAAGGCTTATCATGCTGTGTAAAGCAAGGCTCTTATTTCAGCTGCATTCAGATCTGAGATCTCCTCACTGGTTTTGTCTTAATAACAAGCACACAGCTCATACTGGCAAATAGAGCAATCCCTATTGAGAATAATATGCCTGTTGTTGTCATAATGGATCTCCACTGACACATTTAACAGCTTGAAGGTATACACTTCAGCCACTATAACTTACATTAATTAATCTTTATTACATCATTACTGCCTTATAAAAAAAAAAAAAAAAAAAAAGCAGAACCCCTGCAAGAACTTGTCATTGATATGAATATGCCAGACTTTAGTAAAGTTAAAGTTAAACTTTATTTTTAAACAGAGATGCTCTAAGAACCTTGTGCAAACAGCAAGGCAATAAAGCCAGTCAACTGAAACTCCATTCTTCATCACAGTAAAGCATAACGGTAGCATATTCTTATCTGATGATGAGTTATGGATGTCTGTGTTTAGAATTCAGAGGATTACTAAGGAGATTATCTGATCTGTCAGTCACACTGATATCTTGATGGGTTGGAATACCGCTGCAAATTTAGCATAGTGTCTTTGCTCTAATGTTCATTCTGGATGTCATGGTTAACCAACATCTTAATTACATATAATAAATACTTTTTCCAATGGCTTATTATTGTAATGCAAGTCTCAGTAGTGCCATGTAAAGAGAGTCCCTAGCTGGGAATCACTCAGAGCTGCAGGGTTCCACCGAAGCACTACTACAATAAAGAATTCAGCAAGCCTCACCCATAATGAGCTGAATGAATTTGTTTCTCACCTGCTTTGGAAAATAAGCACACTCAGGCCTTACCAGCGGACTCAAATGACCATACAGAAATTCCAGGTACAGTGAACATAAGCCATGGCATCACGGCCAAGCACTTGGATGCAGAACTAAGTAACTAAGTTGAAATAATCAACACTGCTGCTGTACTGTTTGTTATGGTGATGAGAAGATGCCTCAGTGTAGTCAGCTGAAAATAACTTCTTTGATTAACTTACTGACCAGTGTCTTGGTGTCTAGTAGGACATGGAGTTTTTGTGTTGCCCTGTTGGCCTCCATTGGCAAGTTTACCTCTCTTTTTTACCTCACCCTCCCTGCTTTCCTAGGACTTTTTTTTTTTTTTTTCTTTTTTTTTTTTTTTCATCCCTCTGTCTGTTTGCTTGTTTCACAGGAGAAAGGGCTTTTTGGTGAGGAGAGAAGGCTTCCCAGGGAGAGACAGACACATAGCTACATGCTACCTGAGAATTCTTGGTATGGAATAAACAGAATTTTGCATGAACAGCTATGTAAGATGTCTTGGAGATAAGGAGCAGGGGTATAACAATACAAGGCACCAGAGGAGGGATTTATAGATACTCCCCAAAGCCCAGTAAAAACATCTGATAAGAGGGAACAAGCAGTTTCATCACAGCACTTCTTCATTTGCATGCTTCAGATTTCTTCAGCTTGTTATCAGTGCTGTTTAGGCAACCCCAGGTCTAGGACTGCTGAAAGACCTAACTTGACTCAAACATGAAAGCTTTCTGAGGTGGCAGCTGCCAGGGCTGACTGCTCTGCATCATAAACTCAAGTGGAATTGCAGCAGGATGGTGATAGTGGGCTGGCATTGCCCCCTTGTAACTCTGCAGAGGAAGGGAACATGACTTAAATAACAGTATCCTTTAAAGTATGGCTTTGCTGAGGGAAGCTGGTTTCACCAAAAATTGTTATTATAGGATACAGCTACATCTATAAGGGTTTATCAGCATAGAGGCCAAGGATGAGTTTCAAAGGCTGAGTGCTCACTCTTACAGCAATGCAAACTCCTCTGTGCTGTGCACTGCACCTTCATCTAAAACGTACTTACTTAAAACCTAGATATCTCAAAATCAACACCATAAATTCTCTGCCTGGGCACTGAAAACAAGCACAACAGTTACATGGGGTAGTATGTATGACATGTTCCTCTTGTCTGCAGATGAGCACAAAGCAGTAGCTATCGTACACATTTCCTGTGACTTTCTGCCACAGCTGAATACAGAGAGTACAAAAAGGACCCATAACCCATAGCTAGGCTAGCTGATGAGAGAGAAAATATTTCTGAGGAAGATCTGAGAAGGACTCAAAGGATTAACAAATACGAATTCCAGTGGTTACATTTCTAAATTCATGGTCGGGCTCTATTTATAGCCATTTCACATGGAAGCCCTTGTGTTCCTGTCTCTAGATAGCACTAGTATGAAGTATGTAGATATCTGTACGAAGTACCCTTGAGTATTTGCTTCATGATTGCTCACATGCTTATCCCAATGGGAAATGGAAATGACCTGAAATGATCAGCTACAGAAAAGCTGCATGGACACACGAGAATAGTCATAGCTGGGCAATGGAAAATTTGGTAAGTCATTAGTTAGATAAGATTTTGGAGAAAATATGGCCAAAATGTGACAAGATATTTGCAGTTAGCATTAAATTAATTTTTTGGTGCATAGTTCTAGTCTATCTTAATGTGTTTCTAATTAAACTTTTGCCATCTGTGCCTGGTATTTGTAACAGGTCCTCTGTAACTGAGACAGAAAACGATGATCTGCAAATACAAACTGTGCCCTGTAGCGGCTGTGACTTAAATGTGAGGAATAGAAGGGAGAACTACAAAGTTTGTTTCACCTCATTGATGCATCCCCGGAACAGGAGAATGGCTGGTGGAAGTTGCATGATTCCCATGGGTCACTACTGTGGGGTGGGCTGCCTTGCTTTACCATTAGCATGTCTTGGGCCAGATCTTTTCCTACCATAGGGTCATTGAGGTCTACATATCCAAAAATACTCCTGGACTGGAGAGTAAAACGTCCCCTGCACTTCTTACTTTGGACTCGATAAAAACAAATGTACAAAGTGACCTTGCATAAACATTATCCAAAACGATGTGCATGCCGTGTTGTTCCCGGTTCAAAGAAACAGCTCTCTGCTTTAAAAATAAAATGGTAGAAATTGGCAATTTAACGGCATGTTGCAAGCAGTTTTCAGCTTTCCCTGCTGTGAATCAAGTCCATGTCTGCCTGTCTTAATCAGGATTTTATTTAAATAAGTTTCATTGTACCACAAGAAACAAAATTGGCAACTCATTCTTTTGCAGTGAACTGCATGATTTGCGGGGCCAGCTCAGAGCCTCTCAGCTGTGCTGGCAGAATGGAATTTCACAGCCCCAAAGTGGGAGGACTGGGCTTGTCCTGCTGCTGGATGGGGAAGGACGAAGGAAGGGCTGGAATCGAGGCCAGTCCTGGAGAGCCCAGCTTGCTCTTCCTGCACCACTGGGGTGGGACATCTGCTACATCCCCTCACTCATCTTTCCAGGGCTCTGCTGTAGATAAAGCAAAGCTATTTTGCTGTTCCTACCAGTCATCTGCCTGAGGTAATGGCTGACTTTGCCAGCAGCAGTGCCAGCTGTGGTTATTAGTTTGTCACATTGAACATGATGTGAAGGCAGACCAAACAGAGGAGCCACTGTCGATGGCAGTGGGAGAGAGGTTTCGATTGGCAATGTGCCTTTGAAACCATCTTTCCCCAGTGAAAAGCTGGCTGTTCTTGTTTACTGCTTTATGCAGGTATTATTTCTACCTCCTGCTGTGAAATGTGTGTCTTGCCTTTGAACTCGAAGATCACAATAAATTCTCCACTTTGTCAGAGTTTGACTCACATTGAGCAGGGTGAAAGGGAAAGAGGCAGCATTAGTTTGACCCTGGATGTAATTTAGATTTATCGAGAAGTGTTAGACCATGGGTCTGTCATGCCCTTGCCTTGCCAAACAGCCTTCCTATTGCAGGAACACCAGCCCTACCTCCTCTGCTCTTCCTTGCCTGTAGGACTCTCCCTTCCTAGACAGAAGACTCCACTGCCTGCTACTCACCATAAACGGTGTGGCTTGAATTAAGCAAAGATTTTGAAGTTCCATAATTTACCCAAACTCAAGGAATGTGGGATCATGCAGGTTTTTTTTTTTTGTTTGTTTGTTTTTTTGTTTGTTTTTTTTTGGTTGTTCTTCCTATTGCAGTTTTCTGATGCCAGGAAAACCTGCCCTAGTCCTAAATTGGTTGAAGTGACTTTGCCATGACAGGACTGCCCCAGCTTAACCAAAAAGATGGCTAAATCTTAAATCTGTACACAAATTCTCAAATAAATACAGAAACTGCAGTAGCTCTGGGGCAAGGCATGCCTGTTTTACCAGAGAGGAGAAACACAGCTTCCTTGGGGCCAACGTAGCCTGCATATACAGGAGCAACCTTCTGGTGGCTTCTGTGGGATTAGCTGTGGAAGAAGAGTGCTTCAGTTGAATCTTTGGCCTCCAACTATTCCATCAGCCCTGACTGGAGTGGTTTAGGGCAAGAAAGAATGACCCAAGATGGATATTGCATACGGCTCCTTCCTAAAAGCTCTGGTATCACTTGATATTCAGCACAGGCAAGGTGTGCTTACCGTGGTCCTTTCCCTGTGAACACTTCTCCAGCTTACAAGGCATCCCATGATGAATATTTGAAACACTTAGTTATGTTCTTAAATGCTTAGTTTAAAGCAGTAATTGTAGCTAATCACTGAAGGAAATAATTAGACACTTCTAGATATCAGATGACCATAACACAGTAATACCTGTCCTGTCACATTTTATTGTCTAGTGACATGATGAAGGTTTTGAAGATAATTGAATGGCAGGCATTCACTAGTACAGCCTGTGATTAAAGGAGCAAATAGCCTAACAAGCATGGTCAGGTACCGTGTGCATTTCAGCTGCTCATTTTGCTGAAGGCCAAAAATTTATGCTACACCCAGTGGCTACTGACTCTCTTCAGACCAGATACATGCAATAAAACTGGAATGTTAATGGGGCTGACTGCAAGACCTTAAAGAGACGGTGTCCTTGCAGGTACTGACTATGCCTTATTCAAAATCATTTCACTCTTGAATTTTAATTTAAACCAGAGTAGTTGAAATGCTTATGGGAAGAAATTAATAAAAGAGGCAACATGTTTTGACACATACTGGACATCCTCATTTCAAAGTGAAATCTAGCTCTCATTTTTTTCCTGCAAGTGAGATGACATGGCAAAGGTTTTAAAGTATATGCCTGTGGTCTATGAGAGAGGCATGGCACTAATAAATGTGCAAGAATGCTAGTGTTGTGGAATTATTGACAGGTCTGATACAAAATTCAGTTTTTCCAATACCACTCCAACTAAATAGAATGAATGGGTTATTAGACTCTCAGGGTCTGTGGCTGCAGGCATATCACTCACTAAACACCTTACCAGCTATGCAGCTTAGGAGGAAAGACCAATATTATGATTAAAAGTACTAACTTGCCAGTACTTTTTCTGCAGCAGGTAGGTGTCTTGCTACTTGCAGTATTAGTGCCTCACTAAGTAAATACTGTTTTGATTGGTCCTGACCCTTAATAACTAGAGTAGGGATCCTTGAAACTTGGGAACAGCTCAAGACATAACTCCTCAGGAAACCATTTAAATGTCAGCTGTCTAGGCTCAGTTTCCCAAAGGTATTTACAGTCTAACTCTTCTGTAGCTAAATTCCCACCAAGGCCAGAGGGAACCCAAGTACGCCTATCGGATTTGGGCTTCCAGATATCATTCTGAATTTGACCTCTATCATCCGTAAAGTCTGTTGAGTGGCATAAAATGTTTCCTGCTCTCTGGAGATTAAGCACATTGGCTATCTACACTAATCCCCATCTGTCAAAAAAAAAAAAAAAAAAAAAAAAGAGAGAGAAAGAGAAAGCGTGTGAGAGCGAGCTGAGATCAGTAGCTGGAAAGCAAGTGTCTCTCCAGCATAACACTCACTCCCTGGACCTTCAAGCCAAGCTGTGCTTGGAGGTTTGCCACATCTTCTGTTTTCTCATGGACTGGATGTTGACAGCAGTTGAAATCCTCATATTGCCCAGACTCTCCTGACATGAGAACTGTACAGTGATTACAGATTAAGGGTGTTGGTTACATCTGTTTCAGGGCCGCTCCACTCTCTCTGCTAACAAGCTGAACTGCCCCAGGCCAGTTCCCTGTTGTTTGTGGCTCTCCTACCTTTTCTCACACTTGCTCATGAGGCAAAGCATTGATATTTGTTCTGCGTGGAGCCTGGCAGCTGAGCATGTCCTTAGCAGCTCATGTCACCAGCAGGATCAGCTGGATTAGTGTACTAGGCTCTTGCAATGGATCCTCAGTGTTTAGCAATAATGGCAGGGGGGACAGATATAATGGTGGTGAGTTCTGAATAAGATTAAATGCACAGAGGCTTAGGACTGTATGATCTACACTAGTCCATGTTTGAAAGTTTTTGCCTGATGCCATGATTCTTAGGCTCCCCTGAACATGATGGGTTTATGTTTCCACTGAAATGCCACAGAATTCTTGTACACATCCCCCTTTTAAAATTGAAATGAGCAATCTGGGATCAAAAGTCTATATCTCTACCCCCATCAGAGGTGGACACGGAGCAAAAAATAGAACAGCAAGTGAATAAAGTTTAGAAAATAAAAGTAGAAATAATGGGAGAAACTCTGGAGAGAAAATAATATATGGAAGCTAATGAAAAGCATCTTGGCTTATTCTTATGTGAACCATTTATCTTTTTAAATACAATTTTTATTTTTATTTTTATTTTTATTTTTATTTTTATTTTTATTTTTATTTTCATTTTCATTTTCATTTTCATTTATTTTAACTTTCAGGAAAGTCTAACTTGCACACAGTGCAAAGGAGAGGTGCGCCTGGGGAGGAGGATCAGAAACTGCCAATATTGGCACTCCACAGTCAGGTTTTGTTTTCTTCCTTCCTGGACTGTTGTGTTTGGATAGCACCTCCTGCAGCGAGGGGCAAGTGTGCTGGTCAGGGAGGGGCTCACATGCCTCCTGCGGCCTCAGCTTCTCAGAATACATTGTCCTTGCAGGCCATTTGTCATCTAGCCTTACATTTGGGATGAAATAAATGAGCCATTTCAGTGAACTTTTCCCATCTTTTCAGCTCTCACTTTATTCGAGCCATCACAGTCAGGCAATATGAAGTTCTACATTCAGGAATAAAGCCTCCAGAAGTCTGCAGTCTGGCGGCAGTGCCAGGATATTTAGCTGGGGTTTAATTTTGGGAACCCACTAGGTCCCAGCTTATTTTAGCCTTGTTCTCTCCTGCATGGGATTAGAGTGCCTCTGCTGTCAAAATTACTAATAGACCCCTCAGGCAGAAACTGTTTCTTCTGTAGTGATATGTACTGAGCTACTTCACATCTGGAGTGCTGCAGGGCCGCTCTTTTGGCTACCTCTCACTTTACTGGGGAGAGAGATGGAAAAATTACTGTCTTTGCTGGTACACCTTCAACATACTTTAGTTCAGTTTACATTAAATACCCAGGAGTGAGGACAGAATGACAGCTACTGTACTGTGTGAGCTGCCCAAAGGTAGACTCTGTTAATACAGAAGTTAGACAGTGTGACAGATAGATGGGAGATAAGCAAAAGGCTATTATCCCAAGGTAAAGTTATTTCAACATACTGCCAATAACCCCTCCGTATAATTTGGATGAGAGGTGGGAGAGGCATGACTTCAGCTGAGATCCTTTGACTGCCATCTACACCTTTCAGTGAAGCTCTGACACTTTATCAAAGGGGGGGGGGGAAAGAAAGATCAGTCTTTATATTCTGGGCAGATGTCCAATAAGAAACTCCACCAGAAGATTAAAGTCTTTAACATGAAAGAGAGATCTAGTGCAATGTGTAATATCTAACAGTTCTAAAAATAAGCTTGTTTGTCAAGTCTGCAACAATCAGGCTGATTGCTAGCTTTGACAGTATGACATACAGCTTGCAATATGGTGCAGGGTAAAAATGTTATTCAAATATCTTCACAGTCAAGCTGGCCTTTGCATTTAGTGGGGAGGGACTGCACAGCAGTCCTGGCAGGGTGTACCTACCTCCTCTCCCCAGCTGTGACACCCCATGTCCTGATGAGATGGGGAGGGGCTGGAAAGACACCTTCTGAAGGGTATTCAACAAATATCCCTGCCTGATTTTAAAAGTGTGTGTAGAAGTTTCTAATGGTCTTGCCATAGTACAGGATTCCCTGGCATGTCTGTGGGAGCATCACACAGAGACCAAATTGTTCAGAGTGCTGCCGGGCTAAGGGGAAGGATAAACCCAGGAGATGATAGTCCTTCAGCAAGCAGTGGCAGAGCTGTGTCTACGTCCTGCCGCTGCCCTCAAACACTGGGAAGAGATAATAGGTCAGAGAAAGGGCTGTGCAGAGAGGGCGAGTGCTTGTGTGCTGATTGATTTCACAGAGTCTTTGCTTCTGAGCTCCTCTGGGAGCAGGAAAGGAGCATTATGCCTGTTCCAAAGACAGGAGTGGGATTTGGGGAGGAAGAAAACCGAGGTAGAAAAGCTTTGTAACTTGACCGTAGCCACAGAGTGAGCTGATGTTCAAAGTAGGATTCACATATGGAATTATTCTCTTCCTGCTTCTAGGCGTAGTGTAGAAGCACTAAATATAAGTTTAGGTCACTGGACAACATGTCAGTCCATGGTGAGAAGGCTGCCCTATGTTTATGCCCAGAAATTTGATCAGTGGCCCTGAAGGGACTTCAGCTTGTTCTGTGGAGGGAGCTGCTGTCTTTGGGCTGCAAATGGTCCCTCTGTGGCAGAGCTCTGCTCCTGGGCTGACACAGTGCTTCTCCGAGCGAGGCATCAATACACAGGCACCCCTTCCACAAACACTGAGCCCCAGCCAGAGCTGGACTGAGACCAAAAACGAACCGTATACCCTAATAAAGAAGCCCCCAAACAGTAAGCATTTGTTCTGTCTGAGAGGTATGATTGGCCTGGTTTGCTCTTGAAAGGAGAAAGGCTTTAAAAACTCCCTTCAGCTTTCATCTCTTCCAATCTGAGGATGAAATGGGGCAGTCAGTGGTTTCCATATGTCCGAGATCTGCAGTGAAGGCTCTGTATGGAACTCTGACACCCTGTCCCCTGTCTGTCCTGGCTAACCTTCCTGTGCACTCCACGAGCTTCACACTTGCAAACAATTCCTTCCATTTCCAGGTGTCTTTCTGATCCCTTCTGTTGCATAGGATTTTTTTTTTTTTTTTTTTTTTTCTGCTTAGTTTTTCTTTCCAGGAAGCCCAACATTAAAATCTGAATGTGAACATAATGTTAACTTTGCTAACCAAAAAAAAACAACAAACTAGCTTTAGGCCAAAAGAACAGCCACGTGAATTGCAAAGCTAACGTTCTTCACCACCTCATTAACATCCAGAACAGCTAAATGCAGATGCTCACATGACCAGAACTGCAAGCATTTACAACCCTTCACATTAATAAAATTCTGGAATACTTTACTAAAAATTGCAGCTCCACCCACTCCACAAGACACCTCTGGGGGTTGCGAGCCTGAGGAAAGAAAGCATCAGGCCACAGAACTACTTCTGGGTCTGGCAGGCATCCTCTGATCACAAATAGTGGCTTTGATTCCTGTAGCTTTTTTTTCTTCTTTTAAATGAAGAACTTATGACTGTATACCTTCTTCCTGGGGCTAAGTAGTACTGGTTTATACCCATTACTGTGAATCACTATCTGGAGTAAATATCTTCTCATGCTCTGTTCCTGTGAAAATAAAACACAAGCTTTTTTGTACGGGGCAGATCCTGTTATTATGGAAATTCATTGGGCTTAGAAAAATATAAAGGTTTTAGGGAAATACAGCCCATAGAGAGCTGGCTTAGTGTCTCACTGTTTGTCTCCAGGGCTAGACTGGATGGGGAACACCCAATTTCATTTAGAGATGAGACAGCAGAGTTCATTCATGTACTCCTTAGCTCTTCCTTTGTCAATCCATAAGGCTGTTGCTTGTGTTGTTGAGAGCATATCCACCTCTGATAGAGCTGCAGGGAATTGTACTATACTTGCTATAAGGAGAGGGGTTGGATATACTGGGTCCATTACACAGTTTGAAATAGTTTAGAAAGTGTATGTAATGAGAAATGACCTTGTGGTAGTATTTTGAGTGAGGACTGGGAAAATGTTCCCATATACAAGCATGTCCAAAATGTTTCTGGTTTCTGGGAAAGCCACATCCAATTCATCTTTATAAGGTAGGGAATTAGATAAATAGCTATAATTTATCTGCTCACTCACCCGTAAGTGTGAATTGCAATTCCTTGCCTCCTTGACCCTAAAAAGATATGTCTGGGTTTAATGACTCTAATTCAGACGGTATTTTACCCACAGACAGTTGGCAACAGCAGTGTTACTTGCATGACAGGGTAAGGGTTCATTACCCTGGGAGAACAAATCCAAACCCATACCTAGGAACAGGTCCAATGCCAGTATAGCCACGCTCCAGCAACCTGCTTCAGAGCATCCAACAACTTGAGCACTGCCGATTAAATCTTCCATCAGGGATGTGTTTTTTGGGATCACAGCTGTTACTCTAGGCTCACCAGGAGGACTGGCATGTAAAGCTTTCAGGAGGGAAAGAAAGATCCTGTTCTCTTCCAGTTTCAACACTGCTGTGTGATGTGTGGGAGGCAGCAAAGCATGTCCTGAAACCAGCTAAGCTAGAAGAACAGGCAAACTTTGTGTGAGCAGAGTTTCTACTTTCAGCTAAGCAAAGGCACTAATATTTCCTCAACGCATAATTTCTGACATTTAAAAATGCCTGGCTTGATTAAGACAAAAACCCAAACTGTAAAACCTGGCCTTATTACAGTTGGTATGAATTTCATCATTGATTTCAGTGAAGCTAGAATTTTACCTTGGGCATACAGACCTGCAAATTAGCTATAAAAATTTACCTATTTAAACTTACTCCAAAATGCTCTTGTAGACAGGTTTATGATATGAGATGTAAGATCTTATTGCCAGTTTAAGTTGAGTCATATGCTGAAAGCCCTTTCAAATTTAAGGCATGATACTTGGGAATAGGATGACAGCCCATACCATTTTACTCTTTAGTAGCACATAATAGAGCAAGTGCCACCTGTTACAAAAGCTGTCAGCACTCTGTTCAGTGGAAGGGTGATTGAACAATGAAAAACACTTGTCTGATCCAGTCAGGATTTATGATGACATGCTTCTGCATATATTTTGGTTTTAACTGTAAGAAAACATATACACATGAATGTGTCTACCTACATCATTGACCTTTGCCCTTGACCTGGGAAATTTAATTTGCTATTTATGTATATTTTCTTGAAAATGTTTTATTGCATATATACTTGCGATGTTTCTTCCTCCATAACATTTCCCTTGATCGCCCCTTTCATACACCATATCACTGAGTTTCCCCAAAACTACATGAAATAAAATATGCTCCGTCTCACAAGGATGAAGTCATAATTATATATATATATATACATATATATATATACAAATATATATATATTTTTTTCAGTTCTTCCTCTCCTCCCCTGTTGTTGAAGGTTAAAAGAAGCAGTTCTCATCCAGGCTGTGTGCAGGAGATGAGGTAGGGAATGGAGGCCATTCCTTCCCCCAAAAAAGTGTCTAGGAAGGTCATCTTTATTTAGACAGTCCCACTTGCCACCACAAGAAGGACGCATATGGCTAGCTTCCATTTTTCCATGTTGCCTTGGCTTAAGGAGAGTATTTTTTCTCTCTCATTTATAAATAAATTTCATAAGTTCCCTGGAGGCTTTGGGTGAATTGTGCCAGATGAACCTTATTTGTTAGGATACTTAGCACAATTACCATATAACACCTGTTTTGTTATGACAACATTTCCCACATGTACAATCAATCCACTGTAGTCACCCAAAGCCTGAGGACTTACTTCTTACTTAAAGTCTGTTTCTGTTTGTTTAAATAAGCATTTAAAGCAAAGCAAAGTGGAAATCCTAGTACTTGATCAGGTTCTGACAAGCAGCTCAAAGAACTGTACTGAAAACTAAGGAGGAGACTGCAGAGGTACGTTCCTCCCCATTGCAGGCATACTTGGAGTAATGAGGATGGTTAAATTGAAGGTGACAGGAGAAGCTATTGCTTAAGCCATGATCTTGCAAAGACTTTCAAGCAGGTGAGCTTTTAGGGCTAACCAGAATCCTGGTGTCCTCAGTGCAGCTCTCTGAGCTACTTGCCAGAGCCTGATCTGTACGCCCAGCTGTGTCTGTATCATCTGGCAGCTGTGCTGTGGGCTGTATGTGAGCACTAGCTGCCTGTTTGCCCTCTCTAACCACGTCAGAGCCTCCTGTAGCTTTGCTCTGACGCATACAAGCCATCTCCCTCAGGGGATGAGCGTAGGGTGGAGAAGGTGCTGGTGGGCGAGTCACGTCCTGCCTGCACACACAGGCCTGATGCAGCTGGTACAGTCCCAAAGGGCCAAGAGGCCTTTGACACATGGCTGTGATCAGTGGTCCCACCTTCTTCGGCACTTCTACTGAAGAAGTGGAAGACACAAGGGAACTTAACCTCGCAGCTCAGCCCGTTGCTCCCTGTGATGTGTGTGGGAGGCAGCCCGTGCTGAGTAAAGGGAACCAATGGAGTAGCTCCACTGTGTAAAATCCCATTAGTACTGCAGATACAGGTAGGATCACACAATCATAGGAAAGCTCAGGCTGAAAGGAACCACAGGTGGGTTCCAGTCCCACCTCCTGCTCACGGCAGGGTTAGCTATGAGAACAGATAAGGTGGCTCAGGGCTTTATCCATCTGGGCCATGCAAACTTCCCACGATGGAGGGCAACTTCTTCCAGTGTTCAACCGTCCCCATGATCAAAAAGTTTTTCTTCACACTCAACCTGAAACTCTCATCTCAACCTATACCCATTGCCCGTTTTCCAGCTGCAATGCACATCTGTGAAGATCCTGCCTCCATCTTCTCAATAACCTGTTTAGGTACCAGAGAGCTGCTGCCATGTCCTCTCAAAGCCGCCTCTTCCACTGAACAAGCCCAGGTCTCAGACACTCCTCAGTGGGCAAATGCTTCAGCCCTGACCATCTCAGTGGTCCTCTGCTGAGCTCACTCTTGCTTATCCATGTCTTTCTTATATTACAGGGTCCTTCATATGTCTGGGAAGAAGATAAAAAAAGACAATGCCAGCTACAGTAACACTCCCTACAATGGGTTTTATTTTGTGCCTAATCACAGACATAATGAAGTTTTGCTTCACTTTCAGCTCTGCAAAAATGCCACAAAGAGGACTTCATTGGATGTGCTTAGAGCAGATTGCATAGATTCATTATTATCTTTTGGATTTTGGTAACAGTGGATTTTTTAAAGAGATATATAGTATTAGGAGCTCCATAAATGTAGTCTCAATGCATATAAAATGCGTAGAGTACTGCTACTATTTTGAAACATTTTCTTTTATAATCAGTCGGATTTATTAAATGTAGATACACAAAATCTTCTGTTTGGTATTTTTTTTTTTTCATAATCAGAAAACTTCAAAGTTATTTCCAAGATGAAGACATTTTTCCATAAGTTTGCTGAATCACTGTGGAAAACTATCAAAATTCCAGATTTCTGCACGCAGTTATTTTTCAATTATGAAAAAAGATGCTTACATGGAAATAGGTGTCAGCGAAAAAGTTGATGAAGCTGAGGTAGTTGTTATATTAAGGTTGAGTTTTCCCAGAGATGGATTCTTATTTGATAGAAACTGGCATGCCAACGTGCCACGAACTTCAGCTGACAATCTGAATAAAATCTCCCAACTTAAAAAATATAAATGAGTTCAAAAACCAATTAGAAAAAAAAATCACGGAGAAGAACACGTCAAGAATAATTCCATTAAAAAATGAAGTAGGTACCGCCTTCTGCTTAGGGTATCCATGTTGTATGGATTGCTGGATACTAAAATGATTTACTGAATAAAAATTTGCTTGCTCTAGTCTAATACTCTTCTTCAGGCGTTTGGTGCCAGACACTGAGCAGGGCTAGGCAGAGCTGTGTTGATCCTTGGTCTGTCACAGGTCTGTCACTGATTTTTTACTTCCTCACAACAAACAACATGTGAGCCATCATCAGTCACACAGTTCTCCTTTATGTAGCAGAGGTTACTGTACTTCTCTGATTTTCAAATGAAACCATGCATAACTGTATTTACATATATCTTGTGAAATACACACTGTGGGGTGTAAAGCATCGCTGTGCTTAACTTCTGTAAAAATATCCATTTAAGACACTCCAACTGACATTTGTCACTAAGAAAAATGCATTTGAAATGTCTACGCTCTGACTTGTTTTTGCACAAGGAATCACATACCGCAGATGCACATTTTGTTTTGAACTACAAACTTCAGACTTTTTTCCTCCCTGCAAGGCATACTGAGCTACCACTGCTGAGTGGTGCAGAGGATTTAGCAGGCACAGTTAGCAAAGAACCCCCTGGAAATCCCATCAGTGTGTCAAGACTGATGTTATTGATGTATATAGGGAGACTTCTCATTCCAACCCCTGCTGCTTCTTTAGAAACCCAGAGGATTGTTAACATGGTTAGAGAGAGTTCATGAACTCTGCTCTGTATGAATGCAAAGTATCTGGAACATTGATATGGAAGTGGAGACTCTCTTGCCTTTGTTTCTATTCATGTTCCTTTACATAATATTTTAATGATTAAGAACCAGATTTCGCCCTCTGATATGCCTGCTGACTCCTCTGAAGTCAGCCAGCTGTTACCAAATGCAGAATTTAATCCTGAATTTTGTAAAAATAAGGTGATAAAAAATCCCAGGCCTCCCAACTTGTAGAACTTTTAAATAAAACCGGTCCTTTCAGCTCCTGCCATCTAATATTGATTCTACCAAGAAGAAAAAGAGAAAAAGGAAGCTTGAAAGACACAACACAATCCTGTGGATCTGGCTTTTGTGATGGAGGCACAAGCAGAGGCTAAGTTCCTTATTAGTTTTTCCATCAGGCAAGCGGAGGTGGAGTATGATCCAAGTGAAGGATCTCTTCCAGAATCTTTAGGGTCACAAATGGCTTAGAATGGTAGATATAAGGCCACATCACCCCAGCAGCCAGAGGTTCAACCAAGGGAGCTGAGCTGTGAAGTTGGAAAGTATTTTGCAGCATCAGAATTTCTCTGTGAGTTTGTTCATCAAGCCACTGGTGTTGTGTTAACCACTGAGGTGACTATGAGGTATGACATGAAGCAGGGAGATGCAACAGTTGTTCTCTAATTAACCACATCTAAACCTGGGACAAAAGCACTCTTTTTGCTGGACTACGTCTAGCTCCCTCCCTGCTCCCAGAGTGCCATCAGCAGCACCTGCCACCTACCCTTGCTCCCTCTCCAGAGAGGTGCAGTACACCTTGGTGTACTGGGTCCAATCCCTTGTAGTGTGCTCCCACTTCTCCCGTCAGGCCCCAGTAATGGTCTGGGAACTCCTGAAAGGGAGGCAGGTCAATGTTATAACTGTACAGACACTTCATGAACTGCTTATTTACAAGGCACTGCTAAAATTCCTCCCTCCCCCCCCCCCCTTTTTTTTTTTTTAAATATAGTTTTCTCTTTTTGACAGCCTGGACTCTTTTATATTCAGTGGGTCAAATCCTGGGGAGTATACCATTGATTTAGCTTGCATACAAAAGGTCATATTACACTGTGCTATGAATTTAAATTTCTTGATACTCTAAAGTTATAGGATGAGCTATGAAAAGCACAATAGCTGCTAAATAACTCTAAACACCTTACAGTTATAAGTAATAAAATGTTTACAGTTAGCATGTAATTAAGAGAACTGCTTGATGTAGCTGCAGGCTGGTAGATCATTTAAGGAGAGTACATACATACTGCAGCAGCGATCTAGTTTATATCGAGAGTTAGTTCAGACTAATAGCTGGGGCAATCACTTAATTTCACAGCTACCATACTGAACAACTTTTAAAAGACACTGAGGTGAGGCTCAGATGTGGAGCAAAGAGGAACCTTTGAATGTCCTCAGCTTCCTAACAGTAATCATCTCTGGCACTTGAGACAAATGTCTGCAGCTACAAGACAGGAATTTCTATGGCATTGTTACTCTTTAAACAGTGATAGGTACATGCCTCCAAGCCTCTCTATTGATCTTTGGGTCACATTCTTTGTATGGCTGGACTCTCCTGGCCCATGCTGGCACAGGTAGCCAGAAGAGAGCATTTTGGCTGCAGGCGGCTTTCATTTAATGCACTAGTGAATACTGCCGGTGGGCCAGACACTAAGTAAATGCCTGTCTCTAAAGTAACTTCTTAGTTTGCTGGCTTGCTTCATGTATTTACGTCCAGGGAAGTTTAGCTAAAAGGTTATAGTCTCAGACTGTAATCAAATGCAGTGATTTCAGATGTGATAGTTGATGAAATTGTTAGGTGATGTAGCATGATGCCACGTTACCTCTGTAGTAATAAATAAATAAATAAATAAATAAATAAATAAATTGTATTGAAAACTGTTTGTAGACACAGTAATTTGCTCAAGCCAAATGCTATAACAACAACATTCCTACTGTCACTGTCACCACCAAAGCCGCAAGCCCATGACTCATATTTTGCAGTTGAAGTCTGACTAAATGCACTGCCTTTCTGTACATGGGGAATGTGCAGCCAGATGAATACTGAGCAATATTGTCATTTTTGATTAGCTCTGCCTAATGATAAGCCATAACACTTTTCTATTTCTATTCTGTTTTCAGTAGACATTTATCCAGTGACACACTCTCTTGCTGTGTAAACTTACCTGTCTCCAACAGAAATAAAACACATTTCAACTAGCTACATTTTGCCACTAGACATAACATTGCTCTTCTTATACTGTCAATGATCCTGTCATTTTTTTTTTCCTGGAGTGTTGTGTGATATTGTGCTTCTGGGTCCTGCTATAACAAGTGAAGTCAGGAATTCCCTTCTCGGAGTGAAGCCTTCATTGCTGATGGTTGTATTGACATGGAGATGATGGCTGAGGGTAATGTGTATTGAAGGCAAAGCAGTCTGCTGAGATCGGTGATAGTCATTCCTGAAATGCTTAATATAATCTTAAATCTTCCACTGTTTTTTCAAACAAGCACATGCTTGGTTGGAAAGTGTCATAATTTCAAGAGTTCAGGCCTGAACTTGGCTTGGTTTTATGTATCTTTCAGACGTGAGGGTACACATGCTGACTCCTGAAGTTCTTCGTTTTGTCCATGTCCTCTTACTTGGCAAAATAAGTAGAAAAGGCATCTCAGTCATCTTTATGTTTGACTGTGTGAGATTTCTGTTCTTAGCAGAAATCCATTCCATGTGCATGTGAGTCTGCAGCAAGGTCCAAACACAGCTCTGACTGATGGAAAAGATTCATCAGTCTCCAAGAAGGGAGAATCTACTCTCTCATCTGGGCACCCAGATCTCCCTGGATGATAAGAAGGATGTGGATACATCATGTATACACCAGAGGAACATGACACAGAGACCGTGATTGTGAAGAAGGCTGTCAGGTCAGAGAGACACTGGAAAACAAACCTTGCCCTCTGCTCCTTCTTTGTCCTAAAGCAGAAAGTCTACTGAGATCGTGACTTGTGACTGAGCATTGTTACTACCAGTTATGATTAACCTAAAAACTGTGAGACCTTCATTTACATGACTATAATACACCTGGCTGAGGTGCATTTTTAGGTGTGGATTAGTGTCATTATGAGGTGATATGTTTGGTCTCTGTGTATTCTCTCCACTCAGACAGGGAGCAGCTCTTGCATTTGCTCATCCATTTGGAATATAAATGACTATTTCCGTCTCTGATGCATAAACCAGAATAGACAACAGGTTATTCATCAGCTGTTTTAGAGCAGTTATTAAACATAATAATGGGTGTTCACCCACATACTCCTTCTTGTTGCCTGGGTAGGAATCATCCCTTCAATATACCTGAGGTTGAACCTCCCAGAAAACCGTTTTTCACTAGCCCGTAGCTATTCTGTGATCAGCAAATAGAGGTTAAAAAGGTTGTTTTATCACTGAAATTATGATTATTATATTACAACATTAAGTTGCATGAAGAGAAGTCCAGTGGGTTGGAAGTTTGAAACATAACTTTCATACAATTTTTCATTTCAATTTCTCATCAGTAATTCTCAGAAGATGGCTTCATTTCATTGCCAAGAGCTGTGTCTTTGTGAAGGGCATTTTCTTCAAAATAACAAATGTTTTGGGTGATTTATGCTTATTTGTAAACATAACATCTTAGTATGCACTCTACATTATTATGGATGTCTGTCACTCATGTTTCATTCCAGTGGAATTACTGGTGAAACTATGACTAATAAAATTGGTTGTGAACCAAAATTCAATAACAGCAAAGTTAATTACATGTTTGCAAGAGTATAAACTTACAGTTTGATCAATATGTAAATTCTGACCTTCAATGGTCTTTTCAGCCTTCTTTTAAGCTTTTAGTCTTGGAAAGATTAACTTAACTGCCTAGAACTTCCATTTATGAAGTTACTAGAATATGAGAATAAGGAATTTCAAACGGTAAGCTTACAATTTTTCAGATTTTTTTAAAAATACACACATTATAGATGCTGTAAGTATTCACTCATCTGAGCAGCAGCACTAAACTGATATGTATGTATTCTGATAAGAATAGCTAATTAACAATTTTTGATTTCTTTTCAAAAGAATTATGCAATTATCTATATTAACACAGCATGCTTGAAATACGTTGCTTGAGACTCCCATCCGAACTGAAAAGGAGTTGTGTATAAGGGATGACTGTAGAATCAAAGCATTTATGAAGTTATTTGTCTCCCTGGGTCTGCCAGAGTAGCCTTTATGTATCAATGATCCTCTTTCCCTGACTGAATGATGACTTTTTAATCCGGCTTTCCTGAAGTGGATCTGAAGACACCAGTGCACTTGATTTTTTACTGCTTCTCCTGGAAAATCTATGTCTCTTGCAGATTAAACAGGCCTATCATTCTCTATATTTAATATTGCTGTGGGTACTAATAAACCTGACAGAAGCTTTATTCAGGACAATCAAGAAAACCTGTTTTTGGATATATAACATTCTGGTTTAGCTCTAATCTGACCTTGGGGTGACATGTTGTTTGAGTGAATAATTTGCGGAATACTGCCAGCCGCACCACAAACATTCACTGAGAAGTACATTGTTTCTGTCTAGACATTCATCATTTTAGAGAAATTTGTATGTTCGCTTGGCTGGTTTTGTGTGTTACGTTTATGTCCTCAGAGCCAGTACGGAATTACAGCGACTGGGATAGAAAATGAAGGAAGTCCTAGCTCAGACATGAATATATTCCACTGTGTAATATGAGGCTCTATTTTTCTGGAGGAGTTGTGGTTACGAAGAAAACCACAAACCCAAAGTAATTGGATGCTTTCTAGCATGTTTGGATTGAATGGCTTCTGCATGAGGACATACATACTCCTATTCATGTCTCAAAAACCTCTTAGACACTGAAGTAAGTTGCTTGATAGACACAGAAAGGACTGACTTACTTCAAAATAACTTTCAGAATTTCACTCAATGTTTTTTAATGATTATCCCCTAAGGAAGATTACATCTCTGATTGAATGATAAAGCTTCATCTGGGAGGTGAGAATTCACATGGCTCATCTAACTGTAGCTCTGCTTGTAGAGCCTCCCTCTGCGTCCAACTGTTCCACTCTTCTGAGACCTATCAACAAGTCCCATCTGTTCTTCTCCATTGTGGTCTGCTTTGTTAGTGCTAGAACAGAGGAACTCCTAGCCCCCTTGGTTTAGATGGCCACGGGTAACTAATTTATCTCCTGATATAAACCAATATCCTCTGATATCATCAGTGTGACCTGGGAGCTTCTACATGCTTCATACAACTAATTCCTCAACTTCAGTCTTAACAATGCAACAGAATCGCTGAAGAGAATAATAATAATAATAAAAAACCAATGCTGTAATTTGCCTTAGTATCAGCAGTCACTTCAGGACTGACTAAAGTGGGAATAATGTTGCATAGGAACAGTGTTTTTAATGTAAAATATTAGAACATTATTCATATCTCAGGATCATAGAAAGTTAATCTGTAATAGCACTGACAGCTTACTCCAAGAGGTACTCTTCAGAAAGAGACCTAATGCTTCCTGATCAATCCTGAGCACCTATATTCCCCAGCACTGACATAGCTGGGAACCAGAGGACCCAAACAGTTTGCACAAGACCCTTGGTGCCTTGCAGAGCTGCTGTATTATGACTTGTTGAGATGAAAGACTATTACTGTAGTATAAGGCTTAGTGCAGTTTGCATGGTATTTGCTAAAGAAGCCTAATAGAGTCTTAATAACATATAATGAATGTATATTTTGCCCTTGTTGATGTGATTCAATTACAATGTTGAAATAGAGAAGTGAGTGGAAAGTATCGGGCAACACAAAAGAAGCGAACCTAGTGAGAATTACTTGGTCATTGAAATCTAAAAGTCAGGAAGGTTTCGATCTTTGGGCTCACCTATAATTTGTGCACCATAAATGTAGACTGAAGTCGTTAGGGACTTTGTAATGACAGTGCTGTCTATAACAGTATCATCAAGCAAGACATTGGCATAAATCATTGGCACTTTGCAAAGTGTCACTTCTGTCAACCTCCCAGTGATGTGATCTTTAGTCTTTCAAATCTATAGACTGGCATTTGGATCAGCTAAGCACCTAACATCCTGTCTTGCATATTAAAGCTGCTTTAGCCAATATCTAAATGCTGAAGTAATGCCTGTTTAAAAATATTTTTAAATGATTTGCATAATATAATCCCACTACTTTAAGGCTTTCCTTTAGGGCATAACTGTACAATCTGTCCTCCTTTGATGAATTCACAACCACCTTAATCAATAATAAAAAAAAAAATAAAAATTGTTCTTAATTGAAGCAAGAGACCCTGTAAAATGACTAAATGGATGCTAAGAAAAATCAGATACTAAAATAATCACAGTTTATATAATACTTTCAAATAAATGTTATGAATACTAAAGCTTTTCAATTTTAAATTATTTTAAATAATATACAGGCTTTTTACGGATTGGAACCGTGCTTGTATAGATTGATATAAATAAAATAAATAACACATGAAAATTTAATAATGGCTGAAAATGGACAGCAAGCAAGGAAAGCTGTCTTCCATCTCTCCAATGAACTTCAACACTGGAACTTAGTAAGGTAGCACCTCTCTGGACAGTACTGAAATCCTATCAAAAGTATCATGTTTTTCCATGGGTTAGTTTTTAGAAGCAGCGTATTACTAAACATGGAAAGTTTGTGGCACTGGACGTCTGTTAGGACTACTGATAAATTGTTAGAAGGTCCCTCCTATGGTCTTGTAAATGCTGTATCAAGAACATTTAATCGACAGGTATAGATAGATATTGCCCTTATGTCTATCTGGAGCTATTAGGAAGTATGCGCAGAATTTGGAGGTGTTCTTATGACTGCACTGAGAAGTATAGTCACTTCATTATACTCTTCTCATCATTTCTCAAGCTGTTACTGCCCAAGGTTTTATCTCATATGAGATTTTAGAAGAATTTTATTTTAGATTATGAATATATTTTTTGAAGGTACTTCAAGAATCTATCATTGCAGTCTGTGCTAAAAATGCACTGATGCAAAGAAAGGCACAAAACCACCTTTGTTACAAACAGAAATATGTGAAGCTCTTTGAAAGTAGAATAATTATTATCATCTACATCCTAGACTCATAGCCTAAAAGTCTTGTGCTTCTTAGACTGTAGCTGTATGGAACAGGTTAGATAAGAGGAATGGATTTCATTTTCTTGCCCACTGGCCTCTGGAGGTTTCTTGACTACTTCTAAAGTAGTCAAAAATGAAAACCTGTTTTCAGTACAATCAGGTGTCCTCTCCTTTGTTGGAAACATTGGAGAGGTTGAATGGAGGTCAATGAAACACAGCAATTTAATTAACACTAAACATCTTCAAACTCAGGCTGAGTATTAAGAAAGATATACACCCTATTTGCAAAGAAATATGCTACACGCTGGCCTTCAGATTTTATGAAGGCTTTACAGAATTTTGGTGTAAGTAGCTATACAAGCTAATTTGTCAGTAAAGAAATCTAGAACTTTTACTTAGAATACTGTGGTGTACATAAGCTCTGTGATGGACTGAAGCCTTATTCTTCTATGTTGTCTGTCCAAACATAACATAATTTTGGCTTATTATTACCATCATAGCAAAAGTTAACAGTAGAATAATGGCAGCATTCACACAAAAACTTTAAAATATATAGTGGTAATCACAGATGGATGACTTCACAAATTGATTTTATTGTGTTTTTTGATTGCCAAATGTAATAAATGAGTGACTTAGCCAGGTTGTATCAATAAATCTGAAGCAAAATGGCTACAAATGGACATGATATAAACAAGTGTGTTCAGGTTTTAAAGATTTATACCTGTTTTGACATAAAACCTGCCATATCTTTGTAGATATGTTGAAGTCTTCAGTATCTGATTTGGAAAGCTTCTTTCAAAGACAAGAATAAAAGTCTACATTAAATACCCTTAATGATCAAAAATACAAGTGAGAGAGGTAGTTTCTTATTTAAAACTCTAGAAGTTATTTTAAAATTAACTTGGAAATATAGTAAGGCTTCATCCATCATCCACCTAAAACTCAGAGGAGAAGGCCCTCTTCTACTTTTGCTATTTAAAGTCAACCTATTCACAGCATATCTCATAGTTTTTTTTTTTTTTCTTTCTTCTGTTTAAACTGTGCAACAGTGAAGTCACAGCTTTCCAAAAAGATCAGAAAGGAAAACTGAACTAATATTTGCATTTCTGCTTACCCGATCTTGTTTGTCTGTAAGCTCAAAAAATACTTGTTCATGTTTATATGACTTAATTCTACTGTGAATTATGTTAAGCGATGAAGGATGAGACAATAAGTATGTATATAAAGAGATAAAATGAAAGAATTACAAGGAAGATTTCTATCAAATGTCTTGCTAACAATTGGAAAGAAAAAGAAACAATCAGCGCTGAAGGTAATGACTATACTTCCATGGGCTTTTTGGAGCTAGGATTTTCTTCCCTAATATGCCAGCCAGAAGAAAAAAAATAATCGCACAAATGATACTGGATTCAGGGCTAAGTCTAGCAGATACAGAAGAGATGGTACTCCAACTCCATTTCCAGTGTCACTGCAGCTACATGTTTTATCTAACCATTCAGCAGAACAACAGAAGCACTTTAGATTTCATAGTTAACATTTAATTGCAATGAATACATTCGCTGCATCTAAAGCAGGGACAGAGGAATGGTCTCAACAGAAAACAAAAACAAAAACAAACAAACAAAAAACAAACAAACAAACAAACAAAAAAAAACAAAAAACGACTCTCCCCCGTTATTCTATTTCTTGCTTACAGCAGGCTCAGTATTCAAGGAGCTGGATAATTTCGTCAGATACTAAGGTCAATGAGCTAAATTTTCTGCCCTTATAAAACATCATTGTAGGGCACCTTTGTTGAAGCTAGTTAAGTTAGACCGGTGGAAAAATGGCCCAAATGAGAATGGATCCATACCAAGAACAGGTGAAGATGCTCAGCAACTCTCAGAAAATACCATGTCTCTGGAATGTATACTTTTTGGCAGAATATCAAACAAGGGAATAAGATTAAGGAAAGCCCCACTTCCCTTCTGGTTTAAATACTGCCTAACAAGATATCTCCCTTCTTAGTACAGCATATTGTTTTTCCTGCACATATAAGCAGCAGGTTCAAATCAAACATAGCACCTCAAATGTGTTAAGGTCTACATCATGGAATAGAATAGGCGATACCTATCAAAAATCGTTCCACACCTAGACAAAATACACTTACATTAATTCAGTGCTGTGGGCTGCCAAGTGGCAGGGTAGCCTTATATTGTTGTGGGCTTAAATTTTTCCAGGACCAAGCCTGAACCTCTTTGTGGTGCTCAGATGGCCAATGATGAATTGATGACATTCTGTCTATCTGCAGAGAGCTTTACTGATGGGTATGGACATACCTGAGAGCATAGCTACTTGCTCTCTGGCTCCAAAATTCTGAGCTTTTTGGGACTCACTCTCCAGTTTACTTCTCTTCACTTTTGAGTTTTATCTACATTAAGAATTCACTGAGATTTCCTACATTTCCTCTTTGTCTTTCCAAGAATTGTTTCTGATACTTCCACCTTCTCTGGACTTCTGATATGGACAATACCTCTCTATCCTCTTCCTGTCTGCTCCCTAGGCAAGAGTTTGGAGAAGCAGCAGCAGCAGCTGACTCTTCCAAACACTCAAGATTCAGCTGGCCTGAGAGCAGATAGCATTAACTCATGACTTCCCTAAGTAAGTTGTAGCCATAACATCTAGATTGAGGGCCGGGTGGCTTCAGGAGGTTTATTGCATAACTGTAGGTAATAAATGCCAAGAGGCTGGCTACCAAGGTGGCTAATTTAACATGTGGCCATGCTGCTTTTCCATTCTAGGAGTTTCACAGAGAACTAGGCATTGAGTTCTTACTGATTTTAAGGAAATTGACCTGACTTTCCAAGGACCTTTGAAAATGTCTTTTTTATTTTTTTATTTTTTATTTTTTTATTTTTTTTTATTTTATTTAAGCAAGTTTTAAAATTCTTGTACCAGCCCCAATAAAAGGTGCTATTGCTTCACATATTATTTACCATGGAGACTGGCAACTACCTGGGATACAGCAGACACTGGCTAGTAACCCCTTTAAGTGCCTGGTCCTAAATGGGAGACAGCTATAGCAAAGTAGCATGTTATTTCCTCTCTTCCTGCCTCTAATCACCATCAAACTATTTTCTCTTACCACATTTCACAAGGAGCTCTCACCTGACATGAATTTTATATCCAGTATTATTTGTGATGCTGTGTTTCTCAGTCCCTTTGTAGAATTTGTTAATATAATTAAAAATGCTTCAAGCCTGAATGTCACATGTTTATACTTATTTGTACAAAAACATAATAGAACCTGCACTGGTTATGGTTTCAAGGTGCCACTGCTGTAGTTAATGCACTAGCATGACTCATTAGTAGTAAATTGTGTTTTGTAATAAAACTAAGGTGTTCTCAGGACTGACACATCTGATGAAGTAGAAGATGCCTTTAATCTGACCATTGTCATCAGAACAGTGCAAAAGAGAGATTTATATTTATGTGCTAGTATAGTTTAAAATTATAAACTCAATCCTGAATCCTACTTTTTAAAAAGCAAAGATGTGAGGGGTACTTGTGTTTCTTTAAGTGTTCAGGATATTTTTCAGGAAGTGGTTTTCTAGCTTTGCTTCAAGTATTACTTACCCTCACACCTAGCATCTGGCAAAGGAGCTCAGAAAAGCATTTGCATCTTCAGTAACTTATCAGAAAACATGTGTAAAAATACTCAAAAGCAATGCGCACAACTCTTAACTTGTGGACTTATGATGACAAAGTGTATCAAACACTCAACACATATCTAGGCAGCAGCTAAAGTTCAGCTACTCAACTTTAACCCCCGAGAGGAGGTCAACAGGAAAAGGAATGCATGTTACAGCTCACACTGATGTTAAGTGAGATCCTTCAATGGGGCTTGAACTCCTACTCAAGATATCAGCAACGGGTCTGAGTGCCTTGGAATGCAAATCAAGCTTGTTACAAAGCATTGGAGGGGTCATAAAAGTTCTACATCAAAGATGCAAATACCGGCTGAATTTTATCCAAGGGATATTTCACCACCTATCCAACACCAGCTTCCAATCTAAGACAATAGCAGGGAATACTTTGAACTATGTCTCATTACGGGGCATGTAGAATGCTACTGATTAGACTTCCTCTGGCTTCACAAATGCATTATCATTCTTTGTTCCACTAAATTAACACCAGAAATGTGAGATCGTGAAACAAAGTCTCCATGAAACGCTCTCAAAGATGAAAATCCTCACAACTTATAACCTCCATTTTTATTGAATGATCTTTCATTTGGGATCTTTCCTATATCGGAAAAACAAAGGGATTTCACTTCTGAGTCTTGTTGGACTAAATCACGAAATGTAAGTTTTAATAGCCATAAAATGCCTATGAACTTTAGGGATTAATTTTAAATAATTTTGATATGGAATGCTTCATCTTCAACTATGGCAAAAATAAATAAATTTGGGGGACATGAAAAAGAATGGCACAAATAACAAAAATCCACCAGTGTTTGTTTTTCATTGTTTAAAGTTCAAAGCACATAAAAGGGACAAGCAAAGAACCACAGGGATCATGTTTTATCCATCTCTTACATTAGGGGGAAGAATGTACCAAGGAAGTGAAGAAAGTCAGATAAATTGAGGGGAAATGAAGTGGAGCAATAAAATTCAAAATAATGATAATTTGCATAAACTCAGGTGTTTTACTGTTAGTAGATGAATGAAAGGGAATATTAAACAACACCACAAAAGGTGCACAAAGGAGACAAAAAGAGAAAAGAACAATGTTTTTTTGTGATACTGGCCACATAGGCTCTAGCTTACAAAACAAGACCTATGAAAACAAGACCTATGAAAAGAAGACACTGGTCACCTGTTTGGACCTCTTTGTACCCTTCCTGCAATGAAGGAAAGAGAAGAGATATGTAGCTCAACTCTGTTTTCTCTCCTAACTTCTGGAAGATTTTAGGATACTGCACCACAGACAGAGGTGCAAAAATGCTGGCAGACAGACAAATAAGCAGGGACATTCACGAGAAAAGGAGACCTGTACCTTTGGTCTCATAATTCAACACTTTTTTTTTTTTTTTTTTTCCAGATTCTCTTTGTATTGTTTTTGCTGAGATAAATTTACCCACTGTTTACTTCCATGACACTCCAAACTTTGTCTTTCAAGGTCTGCATGCAGCATTTCATGCTGACCACCTTTTGGTGAAGGCTGTCCTGCCACCAGCCCTAGCAGAGCAAATTGTGCCATAGGGAATCTGAGTCTGTCAAATCTGCCCTCGCATGAGGACGGTGTTTTATATTGCGCGATTGTTTCCTGGTGAATCTGTGTGCTCTGCTCCCTCTGCAATATTCATTAACACAAGTCACTCGTACAGTAAATATTTATTTAACTTTAAGATTTATATAGTGTCTTTCCCTACAGCATCTAGGTGGTATTTGCAGAAATTAAAAACATAAGTTATATGAAGCTTTCAATAATGTTTTGCATTAAACTGCTACTGTTGTCAGAAATAAATCAGCCATATTGTCACAAAATGAAATAAACCTAACAAAACCCAAACAAGCAAAAGTACAAAATCAATCAACCAAAAGCTAACCAAATAAATGTGGCTTGCATAAATACAAACAAGAAAGATTGGCTATCAGCTGCATCTCTGAAATACCTAGACATGAATGAAAGCAGGCATCATTAATCTGCATTGATTGCACTTGTTTGCCATGCAGTGCTTCCTATCTGACCCGAACACTAGCTGGAAGCCATATTGCTAACATTATTTGTAGGCAAATGTGTGTTTGCAGCTGAGCCGGTGTTAAAGGCGAGCAATCACGGTGACTGGTAGGTTTAGGAATGTGAAAGGTGAGCAGTTTTCTTCTGGCAGCAAAGGCAGTTCAAGGGGCTCCAGTCTTCTCTGCAGCCTCCTTGCTCATTTTCTCTTTGTCTCTTTGTTCATCACTCCATCGTCTGCTTAAGGGCAGCTATTAGTGCTGTTTTGCTATATGGCAAACTGTAAGTTGTTCTAGGTCTAATACCTCCAAAAGCACCGTTTACAAAGAAAATAAAAAAGAACAAACTCCTCCAGTCATTGTGCTGATCCAGTTTCTGACACAACCTCACAAACAATAAAGCTAGCGTTATTGAGAGACAACTGACCTTTGGGAGAAAGAAAAGAGGAAGAAATGGGCTACAGACAGCTCCTCAGTGGGCTTTAGTGCCAGAGAAGATGCTTGTATAACTACACACAGAGTTAGGGAGCCATGCTTGTGTCCAGTGATGGCTGCAGGAGAAAGAGGAACTTGACTTGGGACTCCTTAGACTTGGAAACCCTTGGACTTAGGAACTCTTTCCCAATGTCCACAGAAGCCTGAAGACGACTAGTCACTACAGGTGTACATCCATGGAGATGCACATGAACTGCCATAAACTGCTACTTTAAACACCACAGTCAGCCCTTTTAGTGTTGGGCTGCATGCTCAACACAGAGCATGTAAGCGACTAACTTCATGCATCCAAGCTGGGAAGGCTGCAGTGAACAATTGGCTTGCTCTTTACATGCATTGTTTCTAAGGGTTGCCTTTATCAATGGGGTTCTTCCATAGTAAAATATACAAAGAGAGGGAGCCTGAATCCACCACAGCGCTTCAAGCTGAGCTGTTCCCTTTGAAGGGCAGCCAATTCACTAGGTGCCTACATGAAAAGCCAAGCACTCTCCAAAATGTTAGCCAACCTTAGAGCACCTTCTGCCCTGTGATCTGTATCCTTCTTTTACCCTTTCACCAGCTGATCCTGAAGTGTGCTGGGTTAAGTTCAGTTTCCATTTGCACCTCATCACAGAAATAACATTACCCAGATGCAGAAGAGAGCAGAAATGAATCCAGTGTGATTTTACTTGCCTATCAGTCCTGCAGCCGTGATTCTCTCTGCTTGCATTAAGTGGGATTTATTTTTCCCTTTGTGAGGAATCAGTGGTTTGACTTATGATATTATTTAGCATGATGATGCTAGTGCAGGGACCAGCTCTTATTAGAGCGATTTGGTAACAGATGCAGATATAAATGAATATACCTTAGAACAGCATTTTCCCATCTTTCTTCTTTTAGTACCACACTGTGTTTTTTTAAAACATCCTTTACAACTCCTTGCTAAGGAAACCCATCTGCATCATTTGCCCCCTTAAAGAGCATCTCTGGTGAAATAGATTTCACAGGCAGTGTAGTGAGGTTTTCATAGGAAATTGAATTTTTTTCCTCACTTAGTTGTACTAAACGTTAAAATTTATTCCTGTTTGATCGTGCACACCTCAAAGATGTCCCCTGCAGGCTCTGTCTGTTGGCAGTTTACATGGGTTTAAAGAATGCTCTTTAGGCCATTTTGCAGTGAGAAAGTAGTAAGTCTTACATGGAAATGCAAACAAAACCTTTAAAGCTTTTGATCTTCTTGGGGACTTGATGAAATCTCTTGAGCAAATTGAAGGATTACATGCAACAGCAAATATGTACAAGTATAACAAATTAACTGTAAACGATATAACTAATCTAAAATGGAAGTATAAGATATTAGTGTCTTATGGCAACATTTGAACTTTGCTTCACTAAAACTCAAGGATATTTTAAAAGAAATGGTAAATGACTATTGACTACAAATATTCATTCAAATGCAAAAGAGAATTGCTCTGGGGTTTCTTTTCCTTTAATCTCCTCCTGATTTGATCTAAGCACATCCTTCTAACCTTAATGCAGGGGGGTGGGAGGGAGCAGAGGGGACAAGCTGTGAAATTCATACTGCTAATCCCCTGAGGACTTTCTAATCAGACAAGAGCCACTAGGGAGACAGTTTCCTAAAGGTCTTTTGTTTCTCCTCATGTAAAGAACACAGAGAGCAGGTAGGCTGCTGCGCATGGTACACTGGGACTTTTGCATGGTAAAACAATAACACTTTGAAAGGCAGCAGGATTACCATATCTTCTTGTACTAATTGTCATTCAAAAAGGTGACCTATAAATTTCCCCCTGCTTTGAGCAGGGGTGGTGTGGTGACCTGGTCAACCCAGGTTCAAGTGTCATTGATTGGATGATGATGGACAAGGAAGAGTCCTTTGCCAGACATGAATCTACTTGACATTTCACTCATCAAGCACCTTGGGTTTATTTTCAAAATCAGCCTTTTCTCTTGCTTTGCTTACAGTTTAGCAACAGTGGCATGCACAGGCACATCATCACGTTTACATCTGGTCACAGCTCTGGGGAGCAGACATAAAGGAAGAAAAGCCTATGGATAATTTTCACTTCACCTAACTTTTAAATGAATGGGGTGAGCCACAGCCAGGACTGAAACACTGAGAAACTCACATCATTAACGACTTCAAAAGAGGAGGACTGCAAAGCTTCTCTTGCAGCACCATCTACTAATTTGTTATTCCTTTGGGAATGCTTCTGTTTGAAACACTAGAAAATAATTCACAATCGTGATAACAGTTTGTGAAAGAAGTCCAAATGGTCATCTTTATCAGGACCTTTTGAAGTTGAGTATCTCATTTCGTAAAATGGGAAGTGTTCTTAATTCAGGCAATCATTTAAAAGACCTTGTGCAGAAGGCTGTGTCTTTTGCTACCCTTGTGTTTACAGACAAGATTATGTATCCATGTTCTCCCTTGAAATCAAGCAATCAAACTTTTAAAACTTTAATTAATACCACTGCCTGAATCATTTTACAGGTTCCAGATATTAAGGGCTTGCTTGGGCAGCATTTTTGCATCTGTCTTTACAGTTAAATAGGTGTAACCTTAAGTGTGAACTCAGCAAGAATTCATATTGGCACTACACACTGTGTTTTGGCCACACAGAAAAAAGGTGTCACTTGAACTGTATGGGTACTAAAAATGCAGTACAGTTCCCCCTTCCCAAGCCAACAGAGGTATAGTTATATTAGGAGAACAGTGCTTTATTTCAATGTGAATAACTCATGATAAGGAAAGGGAATGGACTGCAACGTTCCTACTGCATCATCACCAGAGACTGTGCCAA
The DNA here is from genome assembly GCF_965140915.1 of Aythya marila. Lineage (NCBI taxonomy): Eukaryota > Metazoa > Chordata > Aves > Anseriformes > Anatidae > Aythya > Aythya marila. The sequence continues at coordinate 35,588,914 of NC_139043.1, read as the reverse complement.
TGTGACCATTTCGATATAAAATAATGGAGGTATGGGTGTCTCTGGGTGACCCTGCAGCAAGGCCTATCTGCACACAGCGTGTGTGGTGGCCCACCCGAGGGCGAGGGGCGCAGGAGGCTGGAGTGCAGCCCCCAGGGGTCAGAGGAAGCAGAGTGCTGCTGCTTATCTGTAGATGACTCTGTCGTATCAACTGGGCAAAGCCCCTCGGAGTGGAAGGCTTTTCAGCACTGATTTGCCCTGTCAGGATGACAGGTTTATCTGGAAGCTCTCCATGGCTGGCTGGGACAGATACCGAGGTTCCAGCACACTCAGACACCACTCCCTCCCTCCCAGCCTTACCTCCAGGGTTGAGCCCTCCATGTGTTATCTTTTCCAGAAGTGATAGTGAGTGCTTTGGTAGGCAGAACACTGTGCCACCAAGGCCCCATGCTCATACGAAGTATTGAATACAACTGGCTCAAATTTGTAAAGAAAATACTTATTCACTGCAAAAATCAGTTTTGGTCCTGCTGCAAAAACTGACAAATTCATGCCAAGTTTGGTGAATTTTCTTTTCTTTTCTTTTCTTTTCTTTTCTTTTCTTTTCTTTTCTTTTCTTTTCTTTTCTTTTCTTTTCTTTTCTTTTCTTTTCTTTTCTTTTCTTTTCTTTTCTTTTCTCTTCTCTTCTCTTCTCTTCTCTTCTCTTCTCTTCTCTTCTCTTCTCTTCTCTTCTCTTTTTCTTTCCTTTTCTTTCCTTTTTCCTCTTAGAACAGTCAAGACATTTTATCTTTTGTTTAAGCAGACCTCAATTTATAAGAAAAGAGAAGGTTTAATCCTCTCCTCCCTGAACCCTGGTGTCTAAATGAAACATCTTCATAATACAGAAATGTATTCTTTCATACTTTGTATTTTTCAGGGTTGAAAAATGTAATGGCACAGAAAAAAAATTAGATCACTTTTTGGTGATGCTGTGTTTTCATTCAGCCTGTAGACTCTAAAATCACTTTTCTCATTTCTATTAATTAAAATACCCACATGTGCTCTCTCTACTAATATAACATGGTAATGAAGATCTGCTTGGAAGAAATGAACAATTCTGATACATGGAAGAATGCAGAAAAATAGCCTTTTGTGAGTAGTGCTGAGCAAGTAAAGACTGACTAATAGGTACGGCATGATGGAAGAACAATCTAGGGGGCACTGGCATTGTTGATTTAAATGCATAACTTAGCAGGTGAAAGAGAGGTGGTATGAGTTCCCTGGCTATTTTCCATCTGCCTTTGGTAAAACACAGCAACCATGCCAGCTAACAAGAATCTGCTAAATATGGCTGGGCATAAGCAAGCTACAAGTCAAGTGCAGCATGATAATAATGCAGTGATATGGGTGCACCAGGGCAGAATACAGGCAAGCCCTTGTCAAGGATCTGCAGATGTATTTTATGAAAATGGTTTGTGAGTTCACATCATATGGGTAACAGAAATTCACTGCAGGACAGCTGAGGCTGCCTGCTCTGCAGCCCTGTGTCTGGTGCCTGGGTTCCCTGGTGACGGCTGAGCACAGCCTACCCTCAGATTGGTGCAGTAAGATCATTTCCCTCCTTTCTGTGACTGACCATTTTTAGGACTCTTTTAAGTACTTAATATCTCTGAGACCATTATCCCTCTCTCTAACTTGGATGAAATTAGTCAAGGAGCCCAGGGAAGAAGTCAGGACAGTCAGATGGGGGACTCACCAATAAGCAGACAGAAATCACTATACACTCCTTTTACCTTCATTTTGTGGACATCCTAGTAATCTTCAAGGATCAGTGGACTGCACACAACAACCAGCTACACGCAGAAATCCCATGACTTACCCTGAGAGCCACACACTGCTCTCTTCTTGCTAATAAGCCATGCTCTGCTTCAGTGTCACTGATGTCTACCTTCCTCAACTTCTCCTGCTCACATGCTGCTATACTGAAGAATAACCAAAACAAAATCTAGCTTAACCTTCAGACTTAATTCACTGCTATGAATTTCTACAAGTCAGAAAAGAAGGGCATTTCCTGGAGTACCATGTAGATATTGGCCACAGTGAAAAAAAATGGAAAACTGTTGGGCAAACCTAGCTGAAGGCAAAGCAGACTTGTATGCAGTATTGCTGGCTCACATTAAATCTACAACATTTTTCTTGAGACACATTTTTATTGGTACATTTTAAAGAAATTCTGGCATGAAAAGCCATAATTAGAAAATGAATAAAACCCAAAGTGCAGGACTGGAAGGTATATATCACCACACAGACAGCTTGCTCTTTGTCCCCTTCCCTCAAAGCCAGATTGTGAAATGGCATCGCAACCTGACTACTTCTCTCCAAATTTCTGCAAGTACAGCTAATAAAAAGCCAGGAATTTCACATTTTTGGTTATGAAAAGGAAGTTTCCAAGATTGGAGTCACTGATAAACTGAATAGCCCCTCTCTAAATTGCCTTGTTACTTCCGTCTCCTTCCCAGCGCTCTGAGTACAATAAAATATTTATATGCATCCTGGCATCAGCCCAACTCAGAAATATTATACAGCTGGTCCTATTGATTTCAGTGCATGTGGAATAAACGTCTACCCATGTGAGTAGAGGAGCCAGAAATAAGAACCCAAATTCTAATACCTGAAATGTTTATTTTAGATTTGTATAAGAAATCTCAATTAGCCTTTCTCTCTCTCTCTGTTTTATACTGCAGCTTTAATAGATGGCTTTATCCTGATTCAAAATCTCTAATGAACGATCCTGTCTATGCTGAAAGACATCCCTGTATGATGGTATGAATTAATCTGGCTTGAACGATTTCTACATGAATTTCCACAGTAACAACCATTGCAATACTTAGGATTTGAGAGGGGCTATGCATCCCCTATGCTATCAATACATCAGCTCTTTTCCTATGATTTTCTCCTTTAAATTGCAGCATTAATGCTCTGCAAAATATTCCACTGTCTATCTGAGAACAGAAACTGATCTCTACAGAAAAAAAAAATAAAATTGACTGGCTGAGAAAATTAAAAATAAAGTCAACATCAGCTGAAATACAAATGAAGCCCAGAGCACTTGTTAAGTATGTTTTGCTTTTTTTTTTATTTAAAAAAAAAAAAGGCATATGAACGTTAACCTTGCACAGCAAGTCTGTGTTTAAATTTATGTTGGGGAAATGTATATGAATTCTCATGCAAATAAAATGAAATGATTCTCAGGATTGCTTTTTTTTTTTTTTTTTTTTTTCCCTGAGTAAGCAGTGGCTATATGAGTTTTGAAAGGGAAATTTATCTGGAGGAAAAATTATTTTTGCCAAAATGATTAAGCATTTCAGGAGATGACTGTCAAAACAAAAGAACTGCAAACTTTCTTTGTTAAAATCTTTATTGATTAAATTCCTGTGAAAATATTCATAGGACAAAGCTATAAACACATTTTCTATTCCACAATGCAATAAAAAAATAAATCAAATATATAAAAATAACATTATGGGTAACTGTAAATTTCAGTCAGATCTGATGACACAATAAATTTCTTGCACAGGAGAAAAATGAGGATATTATATTTAGGAAGTATATACTTCCTAATGTTGCATTTAGGAAGCATGCCTTCTCTTCAAGCATTTATTTTCTGAAAGAATTCAGAAGTATTTTGTAGAAATGTAAATTAGGCATAAAATAGTGAAATGCTTTTTTTTTTTTTTTCTTTTTCTTTTTTTTTTTAGGGCCTTTTTCAGCAGCTGTAGATGTGCCACAAGACATAAGACACACGCTGTTCGCCATTAAGACTCAAAGCAGAACAAAGCAGAGGACATGAGGTACTAAGGGAAGGAGGTGTATGAAAGATTGTTCTTTGCTCTTGGTATAAAATAAGAAAGCTGATTCTTACATCTGATTTTGTCACCGAACAGAGGCACAAACCTCCCCTTCCCTTGCAGGTCAGGATCTCTATGTATAGGCCAACAACACGACAAGTCCAAACAACACTTTATTTCACCCTTTAAGAATCATTGTTTAAATGAATTGTCAGGATTGTTACAGAATCAAGCACTATAATCTAACTTTTTGGTACCCTTTGACCTACGTAAGAATTTGGATTTGGCCCCACATGAATTCCAGAGATGTGCTGCTGCATTTGTGTTCCCACTTATGAATCATACAGTTTTTATCTGGCTGGAATCAATACATCAAAAATATGTTATTCATCCAAGTTACTACTTAACATGATAGTTTTTAGCAGAATCAACAGTCTTATCACTGTTTGCACCAGTGTGTAAACACTTTGTGACAGTATCTCTTGAGTACTACCACAGAATGTGATAGTGAAGTGCCTATTATTTAGATATTATTTTCTTAATAGCCAAGTTACATGGAGAAGGCAACTCACAGCTTGGCAAGTGATTTTATTTTATTTTTTTATTGTCAAGATTTTGTTTGATTTGCAGACTTTCTCAGAAAAGCTGCCTAAGGCAGGCTGCTGACCGGCCACCCTGTCCACAGCTGCTCTGAATCTCAGGTCAGCATCCACAAAGACAGCTTGCAAGATGGCTCATTTTTCTTTCATCTCAGGAAATTACCCAAGGTAGTGGGCTACCAATAATTTGGAGACATGAGAAATTAAAATAGTCGAGAATTTCTGATCTTGGGGGAAATAAGGCTAAGTGCCTCATTCACATTTTTATCTGATTTAGAAAAGAGAAACAATCAGGAGGCTAGAAGGAGGATTATTTATTTCAATTAAGTTTCAGCTCAGCTCAGTTTAATAGCAGTGAATCCAGCACAGGATAAAGACAATACATCTATATATTAACACAGAAAAGGTTTATCCAGTCAATCCTAGCTGCTGCAATCATACCTTATTTGTAAATTTAGGCTGGGCTGTTTTTACAAGAAATGATTTTAAGCACCAGGAGACACAGGGCAATTTCTCCAAAATCACGTTCAACTCAGCTCCACTGTTGGGCTACAAAACTGCTCCTTCTCTCCACTGACTTAAAAGCTGCTATAACTCTCCCTCAGCAGAGCACATAAACATAACCATATGGCACAGAGACATAGAGCCACTGCAGAGACAGGAGACCAACAGGCTGTCCTCAAGCCCTCTGTGCCCACCAGCTGCGGAGCAGTGTGTGCATCCCAGTCCTCACCCGGGGCTGCACCTCTTGGAGGTGTTTTGGACACAGTTGTTCTCAGTCCCCAGTGCAGCTGTCTGGGAGGATGTCATGACAAAGGAGGGGCAAAGTGAAATCTGCCAGTATCTCAGCACACTGAAAATACACAGAATTGGACAATCTGAAAAAAAAAAAGTGCTACTGCTGCTCATGATTTCAGAACAGATTAACTAATGTTAAATAATTACTTTCAGAAGAAAAGACAATTTTCAGTACAGACTAACACAACCAGTTTTCCTCAGTGTGATGACAATAAAAAAAAATAATACTTTAGCACTGTCACACCTTAGAAACAAACATTTGTTGAGCTGAAATATTCTTCATGTATTTTTGAAAGTCACGTGTATTTATCCTGCTTGTGTCCAGTTCATTTGAGACAGTGTTCAAAAACAGCTTATTCTAAAAATATTACCAAATTAAACTGGCAAAAGTCACTGGAAAGTTGGATTATTTTGCCTCAAGAGCTTATGCATACAAACTGAAATCACTAGGAGCAGTATAAATCTTGAATGATGAGTTATTCAGAGCACTTTGTGCGGCTCCTTTCCAGGATTTTTCTGCCTCCAAGTTGTGCTGCTTGCTTCCTGTCATCCTGCAACGCCTCTCGAGATTGTGTAGTCTGTGATCACGAACACACCCAACAGGAATTTGTGTAAAGAAGTCTGTGATGTGCCCTGGGAGGATGTGAATGTAGCGGGAGAGGATGGCTACCCAACAGCTCTGCTTCACCCTCTTTCCTAGCTTACTGAAATTTGTATTTTTACTCCATACTAAACTTCAGTGTTATATTTTTCCTCTTCTGTTGCAAGCATTTCCTCCCCCGTTCTGCTGCCAAGTGAGGACAAAGCTCTCTGACCAAGCCCAGAGCCTGTCCTGCAGTTCCTCTTCCATAGCCAAGTGGGAAGATCCAGACACCCTTGCCTAGTTTTCATCAGGATGGAGGCAAACATGAGTAGGTGTTTTAAGAATAAATTTTACTTGAGGGAGGACGAAAGTGTGCAAACATCTTCAAAGGAGAGGAAACTGGAAGGGGACAAGCTTTCCCAGGAAAGAGACAAGTGCAGGCTCTTGTTTTATCCTTTAACTTTATCCCATCTTCTATTACATGCTTCTGCTTATCTTCCCCATTGTGGCCTGAAAATGAGTTCGGATGTCCAAGAAACTCCACAATAAAATTGTTTCTTCCTGTTGCCTCTATTTCAGCAGCTGCCATGGAGGCTTCCTCCTAGGCAAGGAGGAGGATTCCTCCTCAATGGAGCTACCCATAGGCCTCATGTAAGCTGTGTCTCCACAGCTGATCTGCTCCCCTTTTTTTTTGGTTTGCTTTGGTTTTCTCTGATGAAACATGATGATTATTGCAAAATTCTCTGTTAAGTAAGCCTCTACGTCTTTTGCTGAAACAAATTTCTTTCAACGGGAGGAATAGAGGAATACATTTTGTTTCAATAAAACCCAACTGAGAGCAGATTTTCTTGTCTGGTTGAAATTTCTGATGGAAAGAGGATCCATTTTTCCCCCACTTTTTGTGCCTATCTCCACCAAAGCTGTTTATTTTCCTATCTTGTTGTTGGAAGCCTTATGTAATTTGAAGTCATCTGCAAATGATTAGGTACTCTGTCATAAACTTTGCTTGAACAAACGTCTCCTTCCAAAAAAAAAAAAAAATTCTGCAAAGATTTTATTCTATTCAAAACTAAGGAAAAAAAAAAAGGGGGGGGGGGACGGGACACTGCTCCCTCTTCTAGGGACAGGGTTTTTTTCAGTTTTAAAGCTGAAATAATGGAAAGGGTGGTAAACTTAAGCTTAATAATCTGGGATGATGTACTGCATTTTCATGTTATGTGAATGGGGAGAAGAACACAGCAAATGAGGTACTGCTCAATTTCTATGAACCCTCACCCAATTCCTCTCACAAATATTTCAATCTATAGCAATATCTAGGCAATTTCTATTTTCCTTTACTCTTTTTCTGGTTTCATCCTTGAATACTTTTGAAGGAAGTAGACATTCAAGTGCTCAACTGTGTCATTTCTTAAAGATAAATCTAAATTCAATTTGGAAGAAAATACCCTCCAGCACAGTGCTTTCTAACAGCCAAAATAAAGATTAAGGTGATATTAAGAAAGAAGAAAATACTCAGCTGTGTTTGTAGACAAATCTTGCTCAGATACTCTGTCAGTACTCCCAGCATCTTGCTAGGTACATCCTAAGCAATGCTTTAAGAAAATAAAAATAAAGAAACCATTAAAAACGTGTTGTATCAGTTCAAATCAAGGCCCTAGTAATCAACTTCAGACCCCCAAGGTCACTTGGTCAGCTTGTGATTACAACAGCAACTTCAGTGCTTGGTATTGTCCTGCGGCTGTGGCAGGTCAATGGAAAAATGTTCTTTAAACACCATAAGCATCTGATTGTGCAATACCTAAATCAGTGTCATTGATTATTCACAGTGCTGGACCGCTCAAAGCTGGGGAAGTAATTAGGGCTTTTTGTGTGGATTATCCACTGAGAAAAGGTCAAATAACTACAAACAGTGCCAGAAAACAGGAGTCACCAAGGACCTCAGCCTCCGTGATCAGTTAAGAAATGCTAAAGCAGGGTTTGATAATGATGTGCTTATGCCAGGTTCTACAGAATTTGATCATTCTGTCATAGAAATCCAATGAAGCATGAGTGATGGCTACTTTTTGCCTTGAAGCTTGCTTCAGGTCCCTGATGCCCGTCAAGCAAGTTTGTCAGTGAAACTTGACTGAGAAGAATTTAAAAGGCAGTTTTTATTCCAAGGGGAAATGTATATATATATGTGTGTGTAAGTAAATCACTGCCCAGACATCTTAGACAAATAGTTTCTAACTGAGATCCAAATACTTGTTTTGTTCCATCCTTTGTCCTCCCTACTGCAAAACCTGATGGGCCATGCTGCACCCACTCACAGACCCTTTACCGGAATACTCCCCCCCCTCCCCAAATGGGGAGTCTGTACAAAGAACAGCTAATGACTTTTCCCCCATTGAAATGTGAGAAGCAATAAAAGAAGTCCCTAGTTTTGTAACAGCATCTCCAATGTTTGCTGAGTTTACAGGGATGCTGCTACTTAGCAACACCTTGTAAATTTAATTGCTGAGCCCGGGTGTACAAAGCATTCCAGTTCCATATGGGAGCCATTCCTTACAGACCTCCTTCCCTCGTGTTGTAAATCTCTCCCCCTCCTCCCATCTCTGAATTGCACTAACACTTTGGATGATGAGGGCTGCAGCAGTGATCAACATTTTCTCCCAGTCATTCCTTTTCATTGATCATTTAAATGAGGGATTATTCTGTTTTCCCATTTTAGCCCGTGGATCAATCATTGAAAACAATACATGGAGTTTTGTTCGGGAAATTGGAGCATTGAGAAGAAAGTATAAAGGCTGTCCTCCTTGCACAGAGGCAATTAATATCAGCCAATGAAAGAGGATATGAAACAAAACAAAAATTAAGCAAAAGAAGAAATAGTGATAGCCAACAGTCTGCAGGTCTGGCCAAGTAAAGACAGGGTCATATAATGCCTGCAGTGAGAGCACAGGAAGGGAAAGCAGTACAGTGGCAGTCAGATGGGTGTGCTGGGGCAATTCACAACACCCTTGCTCTTGCTCTGCTGTGTAGGAGTATTTAAACTGTGCAGTGAGAGTCTGAGGTCTTTATTTTTAATGGAAATCTTATGACACTGACAAGAGAAGTGGAAGACAAGCTTGTCACCTTGTGACAGGCTGAGCGGTTGGGCCATTTGTAGGACTCAGTGAACGAAGAGCATGGAGAGATGAATAGTTCCCTTTGCTCCCCAGGTATCTCAAGGTAGGCCTTTGGACCTTTAGTGGGGTTTTAATCCGTAGACTTATGGCTTTGGCAAAAGAAGAGAACTTATCCTGGTACTGGCAGTATTCTTAAAGCCAGCGGGGTGGTCCATCTTCTTTAAAATGTCTGCCTAAATATTACTGTCTGGAAAATCTCTGTGTTACTTTCATCTAATGACCCCCACTGAACTCAAACATTAATGATGTGGAATAAGCATTTCATTACAACTTAAGTTAGGCTCAGTGCTCTCAGGTTGGACTGCAACCCAATTATTATATGTATATAATAAATTCCCCAGGGTGATCCATTTACCTTAAGTATTCCTAAGACTTGTTACAGTTCTATATTCACCAACATATTAGGTATCAGCCTGATGAGTTTTGCAGAACTCTGGACCCATTCTCTGGACTTTTTTTTTAGCTTTGTTTTTTCTTTGCTTTACATTGAGATTAAGCAGGTAGCTCAGGTGCAAAGCAAGAATGAAGAACATGCAGCAAGCCCTGATGTTCAAAGTTAGCTACTGCATCTTTTCTCTGCCTCAGAACGGGCACCTATGGACTTTCTGGTACTCTGCAGCAGCATTAATAACTTCTAAATTAGCAAATATCCGCTTGGGGAAAAAAAAAAAAAAAAAAAAAAAAAAAAGAGAGAGAAGGGAGAAGAGAGAAGATAGAAGAGAAAGGTAATGTTTCAGGTGAAAGTCAACCCAGAGCAATGTGCTGGGCAGAGATGTAGGCATTATTTAAGATTCATGAGATCCCATTTCTCATCCACAAAACCCAGGAAAAAGCAGCACAGTGCCTCTATGGCTGAACTTGTCACAAACATGGTGCCACTACTTGCAGGTGGGTGTCAGTGCTGGTACTTGCAGGTATCCAGCTGCAGAAAGCTGCATGAGGCCGAATGGAAGCAAGCTGAAGGGCTGGAGGCAGAGCAGAGAGGCCCTTGGTCCCTGCCATTTAACATGTCACAGGGACCTATGGGCGCATAGGAACATGTGGAGGGGCCGGGGTATCAGTGGTGGAGAGGATTTGGGCAGCAGCTCTGCCTGCTGGGCACAGGCTGAGGACAAGGAGTGTCCCAAAGCTGCTCCGCACCTCTGTGCAGAGCCCAGATGCTTGGGCAAGCAAGGGAGGTGGCTCAAGGCAGACTTTCCATTCCAAGGTGAATTTGGAAGCTGTTCTGTTCTGCAGTAAATCCTCACTGGGATTATCTGCCTTATCTCTGTTTTCCATGTAACGGTGAAAGGGAGCTTTCACTATGGCCCTTTTATCATCCATATACAACAAAGAGGATTTTAGTTCTGGCAGTTAGTCAGTAAAACTAGAAGTCTTGCTTAACTATTTCATCAGATTTTTATTTTATTTCCCACTATGACTTATACAGTAAAACTTTATTGTAACATATTGTAAGCTAAGGTATATAGCTCTCCTATCAACAGCTGTATTCTGATTTGTAGCCCAATAAGCTTTCTTGCTGCAGAATTCATGTGTACAGTTGTGTTGAGGTGTAATATATCACTGCAACATTTTTAAACTCAGAGCAATAATGTATTCAATTAGGTGGGAAATAAAATATCTAGTTTTCCTTACAATAAATCTTTTACGAAACCCTCTACATCACATGTTCAACAAGGAAATAATACATGTCATTCAGACTAAGGGTTATTGTAGACTGCTGAGGGAAACATGAAATTCTGGAGGTTTCATCAGTCCTGTGAAATCCTGCAACATGGTAAGTGTACAAATTAGAAAAGGATGTAATATGTGGCTAATGACACCTCTTGGGATACTCTTTGAGCCCCTATTTACTGTTATGATTGGTAGGTTCATTTAAGCTGCAGGAGTCGAGAAGTTACACTAAAGTAGAGTGAAAACACCTCTGAGTTCATTAGATGTGGCTGTGATTTAAACTCAGAAGGCATTTCTTTTCTTCCCTGTCATTCTCCATATTACTGGAAATATAGTGCTTGAGCTCCTAATAAAAGCATTATACATGATCACGTATCTACAGTCCCTGCAAAACACGTTTACACCTTGACATCTGTAGCAGTGCCACAGTCTGAGCAGCACCCTAATTCACCCCAGATGTCTCTTTAAAGGAAATACTGTAGTAGGGCTACTGTTCATAATATTTTCTGAGCATTGCTTTTATTACTTTGAAAGCCTTTGATTTTTCAAGTGTCACACACATCTGCAGTCACTTTTTTTTTTTTTTTTTTCTTTCCTGTGGAGGGAAAGCCTATATCATGTGCTTAAATATGAATAGAGATGTTGGTAATATTCACCCCTGGAAATGCCAGTTGTTGATGATACATCAACTCCTATCCATCAACTGCATTACATAACAAGGATTTCATTATAGGCAGCCTCTGCGCAGCAGAGAGCTGAACACCAGAGCACATGCTCATGCTGGTGTTGTATCAGTTATTGCTAAGAGCGCTCTGAGAGTACCGTGCCAGAGCTCCTTATCTGCACTTCAGCCAGTGTTTAACTGTTCCAGAAGTATAACAGATGGTTTGCAGTGTTTGGCGATGCTCACTTCACAGCCAGAACCATGGTGAATGAGACTCCACTTGAGCATCTCTCTCCTTTTCAGATAGGTGATATGGACGAGGGGCTCAGCAGCTCTCCCAGTACTGCTGGACAAGGTAGATGAGCCAAATAGAGCTGTGAGGGTCTACAGGACTAGAAACATGAGAAGGGCAGAAAACAAAGCATGCTCCTAGAGCAGAGTTTTCCAGGTCCAGAGTTTTAAAGACATGCAGGTTTCCCTGACCAAATTTATACCTGCACAGGCTCTGACTCATGCTGTAAGTACTTTGGGGTATGATCCCAGAGTTCAAAAGGAACATGGTCAAACTCTGGCCATCAGGGAATCACAGAATGGTTGAGGTTGGAAGGCATGTCTGAAGATAATCTAATCCAATCCTATTGTTCGGAGCTGGGTCATCTGGAGGAGGTTCTTCAAAACTTTGCCCAGTTGGGTTCTGATTATTGTCAAAGATGGATACTTCACAGCCTCTCTGGGCAATTTGTTCTAGGGCTTGACCATCCTGAGCCTTCTTCAAGCTGAACAATCCTAGCTCTCAGCCTCTCCTTGTGTGTTAGATTCTCCAGCCCTTTAATCATTTTCATGGCCCTTTGCTAGACTCACACCGGTATGCCCACAGCTCTCATACACAGGGGAGCCCAGAAATGGGCACAGTATTCCAGACACAATATGTATTTAAAGCACATAGAATATTTTTAATCCTTCTAGCCTCATTTTCAAACCTCTTTCTCCACAAAGTCCAGCAAAGTAGGCAATGCAGGGCACTTGCAAAATCGGTGCACTTGATGATTTAATAAACAGTTCACATGTTGTGGAAAATTTTAAAATCATTCTTTGTGGTTCATTTTAAAATTTGAAATAAACATAGACATTAAACCCAAATTTAATCTCTCATTTAAGAATACCAAATTGAAACCTTTCTGAGCAGATAAAACAGTGAATGTAATGATTGTACCAAAATACCATGGAGGCTGTTCTTTTCTTCTTTTCCAGTATAATGTCTCTCACTGGGGTATTTTTGAAGGCTCATGCTTTGAATTTCATTGAATACAATCCAGGGAGGGAAGACAAGGAGAGGGAACAATCAGGGAAAGAGGTTGAGCTGACAGTGCAGTTTTTTTTGCAGTGACAACTACATGTGTTCATAAATATTTTACAAGTGCAGCTTTCAGACTAGTAAATTTAACTGCCGTATTAATGCAGCCTGCAAGTTTATAACCTGGACATTTGTGTGTTTTGAATGTCCAGTATTCTGCAGATGATGATAAGTAAAAGGTTTATATTTTGAAGGCTTTCCTCCTGTAGAGTGTTTTCTAACTGTAAGACTGTGTTATATGGCAGCTGTGCTTCTTGTATAATACAAGTCATCAATTACTAATTCCATTGAAAGATGTCACAAATATATTCTTGATGACATATTCCATGCTGTCCAAGAATGGGGCAGAATTTTTTCATGTCCAAGAACACCACAGAATCATCTCAGGAGAGCTGCAGGAAGAGTTGCCTGCTTTTTACATTTAATACATTTTACTGTTAACACAGCAGTGTTTCTAAAATGAAAAAGATGAAAATAAATGTCATAATCAGGGACAATCATGAGCAAAAGGACTGCAGCTGACATTCAGTAATGTTACCAAGATCACAAATACCACTGTTCACCATTAAGACTGCCTCCCATAAGTCAGTGTGAAAATTAGTGGTCATTTGGAAAGCTTAAATATGTTTCAGCAAATTATGTGGATTTTTCCACTTATTTAGATAAAACAGGGAGAGAATGACAAATGGTATCCTAAAAGGAAGATGACATTGTTAAAGGGCAGACCAGAACTGAAAAAAACTATGGAGTCTGGAAATGTGCAAAGAGAAAAAGCCAGCTGTGCTGGACTTGGTAAGGGCAAATGCCACAATCACCTTATAGAACAGAGGTGTTTGGTATTGAATCTTTTCGTCTAGCTTCTGGACTCTCACATTATAATGACATAAATAAGGAAAAAGTCAAGGGGAAAGCAATAAAAAGTAAGAAAGTAATTTCTTCTGGAAATTTCTAAGCTGTTGTGAAATCTGATTTATCCTGATCCTGTTGTCTGAACAACAGGAACTTTTGTTAATATTTCACATGAATTACACCCTTGACTGCAAAACCAGCCCCATCCCACTTGCTGTCATGTCAGGGGAACACTAAGCCAGTGGCAAAGGATGTGGCTTGATTAAGTTTGTCTTCTCTGCAGCCTTTGCTGACGGTAGCTCTATAGAGCTTTTGATGAAAATGAAACCTTCCCATTTCTAACATACTTCTCAAGCAAAGCCAGTGAGCACAGTGCATGTATGCACTACTTGCACGTCCCTCTACAAGCCCAGGTGAATTTTTCTCCAACAACAAATGCTTCAACAAAGCAGTCTGCCAACAAAGCTAACAGCTGGCTCCTTGGCTATTTTATGCCAGAGTCTAATCCAATGGATACATACCAGTCTGGTTAATCCAGCAGTAAGTAGCAGGGTGGTGCTTGTTAGGTGAAACTATATTTTTTCAGCTATATGAACCACATACTACAAAATTCTTCTTTTTCTCTTTTGCTTGCACATACCATAATCGTTTGCAGCCAGCTACAGCCAAAACCAGTTTGGATCTGCTCCTACAGATTACTTGGTCTGAAGAATAAGACCCTATGAAGTGCAGACCCTTCTTCTTTCAGTTGTTCTGAATACGAGGGATAAAAGCAGTCAAGTGTTTGTACAGTAACTCAGGAAAACTGCTTTAAAGCGGATTGAATCAATTTCCCTTTATCTTGTTACCTCCCACCTGAGAAATTTTAAAGAATTCAAGCCAAGTAACTGCAATCCATGACCCTGACATTATATCCATACATCACTCTCTCTTTTTCCTTCTGTTCCCAACGTTCTGCTTCATGTCCTGCAGGGATTAACCTTCCAATGCAAAAATGATCCTCCTGAGAGGGTATCCCAATGTGAGGAAATGTGGATTTCAACATTCCTGCACAAGAGTTCCCAAACTATTTTCCTTTTTCACTTTGCACTGCATGTATCTCTGCTTAAATGCCTGTTTTGTAGGTCTAAGAAGATTGCAAAGCGTATTTAGTGCCTATTATCTTACAAATGCAATGAAATAAAGACGTAAGGAGGCAGTGAATCTTCTACCAGGTCTTCCATTCACACGTGGGTATGTCAAATATTCCCTAAGTGTTAACAAACAGAATGGTCAAAAAACAGGTAACATGTTCTTGGTGCACCTTGCATTCTACGCCTAAATTTTCAAAATTGGGCCTCTTATTGCATAGTATATGTGCAAAATTCCCATCTGTGTTATTTAAATGAACATGAAAATATTGTATCTGTGCTCTAATATCATCCTCTGGCTTACTGAGCATGTCTTACTTCTTGCAAGTGTTCCAGGAGGTGCAAAGAAGAATTGTTTGTGGCTGTATGCCACGCTTCCCTCACCCTCACCCTCACCCTGCCCCCACCCCCAAGTACATCCTCCCCCTCTTTATTTTTTCTAAAACCTCTTAGAAAACCTTTCTGGATTTGATTTATTTTTCATCCCAATCCCAGATAGATACAGGCAATAAGCAATACGCCCTCTGCTTGCTCCTTTCCAATCTTGTATGCACAGTTATTAATCTTCATAATGTTTCTCAGACAGGTCTTTGTTCCCTAATGACTCCAGGCACACCTTTGGGCATATTAGTAGGCAAAAACCCTGATGTTTTTCAGGGCAGATTTCCCATAGTTTAGTTTAGGAACCAAGTTCTGAATGTTTACTTAGGCACTGATTCAAATTTGGACCTGGCTTTTTAAAAGTAACAAGCAACTGCTGTCTTCAGTGTTGCATGGCTTGAAACTTATTTTTAGATGCATTTTGGGCACTTAAGACCCTAAGTTTGTTTTAAGTCAATGTCACTAAAGTTGTCAAAGTCTATTTATAAAGTGGACCTTAGCTGTGTCAATCATTTAAGCTTAAGTTGTAGAGTGAATCAATGTCTAAACCTTTTAAAAATGGTATAGAAAATGCTCAGAATTTAGACTACTACAGGTCACGTTGCCAGTCTCCAGAATTCTAATATTTTTGTGTTTCAGAATAGTGAATAAAAGGAAAATATACTTCATGTATTATAGTGTCAGCCTACCAAATGTGTCATTGCATTATAAGCAAAGACACATAATTTACAATAAAATATATCACTAAAATTCCATGCATCATTGCATCAGATGACCATTGCACAAGGTCAGCTAGTTGACTGTATGAATTTGCGAGGTTTCTCTTCCTCCTCTCAAGTACAAATATTGGTCACTGTCAAAGAAGAAAATTGTATCTGGCTAGTCAAGATTCGATATGTCATGGACAGTTCTCTGTTACCCAAAAAGATATTCATTTAAAGAAGATCAAGTGATTGAAGAAAGATTGCCATGGAGAAAAGTCCCGTAAGTTTTGCTTCATAATAATGATTTTACATCTAGAAGTGTAAGTTGTACTGAATAAAAAGCAAATTTGAACAAGATTTTAAAACAGATAATTATGAAACATGGGTTCTACCTCTACATAAACTGTAATATGGCATACAGGGTTTTCAGCAATGCAGAGCTTATTGTACAGATACACATAAAGCTCTTCAGCTGAAACTTTTGCCTTTGTGAATTTAAGAAAGAGTAACCATAAAATTAAAATTCCACCTCTTAAAAATACTTTGAAGTTGTACTTTTAGTTTCTTTTTCTATTAATCCACTGCCGCAGAGCAAGTGGGGGAAAATACCACAGACATGTTATTTGCATGTGAACAATGAATCACATTTAAAGAAAGAACTAGTTTGTATACATAGAATTTTTAATCTATCACTGATGAAAATTTATTGCCCTTAAAATTCTACAAAGACTGTCTTTTAACACATAAAAGTTTGTGATTTCCTTTCATCAAGAAAGAGAAAAATGACCCTAAGTGGTTCTGTTTCTTTAAAACTACTATGACATTTGACTGTTGCATTTCACAGGCACAATGAAGCCAGATTTTAAACAAAAATAAAAATATACTTTGATGGAATATTTCCACATCTGAGCTTTTTAAAGCCTGTGCCATGAACTTAATGATCTGTGAGACCTTGCCCAGGAGATCACAGATTCACCACTACTTTACTGTTTGACACCACTGTTCTTTCTCAAATACGAAAATGCAGCATTACTCATCTAGGGTATTATTTAGAGTACTTTAAATCAGAAACCAATCTGTGCAGTGCAAAAAGTCATCAGGATTTGTTTTATTTGGAAAGATCATAGGGACAAAAGATAAAACTTATACATAAAGATATATATTGCATTTTAGAAATAGAGCTTCAAGTACATTATGGAAATGTGTGGTCAGTGCTAGCTGGAGGGACAGAAGAAACTTAATATAATAAAAAAAAAAAAAAAGCTTAGCTGAAAAAACAGAAATTATTTAATTAACTTGTATGGTACAAAGCGTTTCCTAGCTGCCTTTCAACACTTTCATTGAAATTAGGTGCCGTATCCCCCAGGTAAAGGGGGACTCTCTGCCAATGTTTTCAGTTCCCTTTATGTGGTTTATCACAAGGAAAAAAAATAGCAACTAAGATCTTGTGATGTGAGCAGAAGCTCTCTGAGAGGCTTTTCAGAACAATAATTTTGCATAGCTGCTAGATGTTTTTGTTCCTATTTTTTTTTTTTATTTGCATATTTCTGGCTCCAGCATTACAATAGAATAAATGCTACAGATAAGATCACAAATATTTAAGGTATAGCTATTTATACACATACTGTATTGTCTTATTACAGGTACATACAACTTCTTGATAAACCAGTGGGAAAGAAAATCCAGCATTATTCCTTAGCCCTATTATTTAGAATAAAAGAATAAATTAGTTAAATTTATTAAAGTCTGAACCTCTGCAAGAAGGCTTTCCTTAGTATGTTTAATCTGAACATAATTCATTAGACAGTATATTAAGCAAACTAATACTTGGAGAGAATTTTATAATTTTCAGTACATATTTCAAGTGAACTGTCTCAACTCTCATCACCATCCACAGTGTTTCAGCCCACAGCTGAAACAATGAAACAGCTGCTCAATGTACTTTATTTTAGAATTAATGGTTAACTTTTACTTCCCTATTTCTCTTCCTGGAGGTGGAATAACACTTTTCCTGGTATTGCTTAGAGTTCATCTTTCTGCTTAGGGTAGTTAGAATGAAAATGCTTTTTCCTCTTGTAAACTGCAGCAAGAACATTGTCAGATGGCCAGGTTAGGTCAAGCCAGACTATATTTCATGCAACAAAATACACTGGACTAAAGTCAATATTTAAGGATTGATGTTAATATTTAGCCATCATGCATGCCTTTATTAATTCCTTCTCTCTTTTTAATATGTTTAAAATTAAAGCACTTCAGCACATTTGAATACATTTTCCTGCTCCACACTCCTCTGTTTGCCATGTCTCTGCAACCTTGCAGCCGCTGTCCCACTTGATACCTGGGCAGGGATGAGAACCCTGCCCAAGGATTGCTATGGCTGGGGTGTAACTATAGGCACCAAAAAGGCACCAAAAGGGAGAGGGAAGATTGTGCTGTGTCTGAGTTATGCTACCTTGACCTCTGTCCTTTACTGCTCGATATAGTCTTCTGTCTGCTGGTTTGTAAAGGAGAGGATCTACTCACAAAGAAAGTTTACGCGTGGAAAACAATGTCAAGCAATTTCTTGGGATCCAGTCTGCATTTCATTTACTGAAATGCCAAGCTTGCTATTGCCTCAACACTTTTCAGTAGTTCACTTTATTAGGCCCCACCTGCGAAGTGAAAAGGAATAAGATTATTGAAGAAAGCTTGCTCTTACTTGACAGGTTTTCAAGTAACAGATCTAATTATCATGCCATAAACTGACAATTTCATGGGATAATCTTCTGATAAATACTGTGTTAAGGCCAACACATTTTCTCATTATGGCAATTGGAATGGAAAAAATATTTTCCTTGCCATGGGCACATTAGAACATGGTCAGGCAGAAGCTGTGACAAAAATAGGTGGCAATTTTATTATAATTAAAGATAATACGTTCAGCTTCAAACATGAAACTGGAGAGCAATTCCTGGAGGCAGCTACTATCCACTACTTTTTGCAATTGTGTCATTTTAACAGGGCCACATGAGAATACGGTGTTCTTGGTGCTATGTGCTTGTTTTTACCTGTCCATATATGTGCCCAACAATTTATCATTTGAATCTTTTTGGTTTCAACCTTACTTAAATTGAGCAGACGTTTCACAGATACTTAAATTCTTTAAAGGCTTATGAAAATATGAAGATGACTAGGGGAAGGGATCCCATACATTCTGGACGAAGAACAGGCTGAAGAGTAAATTCAAGAGTTGTATGGCCTAAGAGACTCCACACCGGAGACAGCAAGATCTTTCATATGTGCCAGCCTGGGAGAAAAATTTCCTTGGAGCTCATAGCTATCTACAAGGCAAAAATCTCTTGGTTTCAGGAGTTCATAAAGTTTCAGTGCTCATAAAGTTACTCATTTAGAAAGCATAGTAATATATTCTGTAGAACAGACCAAATGGAAGTAGCTGCCTGCCCTCCCATGCCTTCTCAAGAACCACATGGTATGGAGTCCCTTGCTTGGCCAGACAAGTCACTAGGCTGGCAGGACTTCCCATTTTCCTCAGAGGAGGTGTACTATATGCTAGCAATACCCTGTAATGGGGATATTGATTACAGCGAAAGCAAATCATCATCTCATCTCCTCAACTTTCCTCTTTGATTTAGGAGCATCTAGAACTTAATGTCCAGCTTGAGACCATTATTTATTCTTTTATTCTAGAAAGATGACAGTTCCCAAGTGTGATAAAAGCACTGTGCTTACCAGCACTACATTCCCACCACTTTCACACAAATACCAAGCAAAAATTGTCTATGACAAAGAAGTGCAGATCTGATTCTCCTCCTATAGTCCTGCTTTCAGATAAGCTATCTGCTAAGGGTTTTACTTTGCTAGTGTCACACAATCAGAATAAAAGTCCATGTGGCGGAGACACAGAATGAGAGTAAGAGGACAATATTCTGATTAACACAACCTTAGATCTTCATGCCATGAGGCCACAACATGGGAAATAAACTAGTCTTGCCACAGCCTTCCTGAGATGATATAATCTGAATCTTCTCTGATGCTGATTCCAACACAAGCTGTTACTGTTATGATACTGACCCTTTTAAACAAAAAGTCAGCGATGGTTTAAAGGACTATATGTGAAAGTGGTTTCTCCTCATTCCAGTTGGACTTATTTTGCTGAAGAAGTGAGAGTGAAGGACCTGCTCACAAGTGTTTTCACACCAAGGTGTAGGCTGTTGTGCAGGACAGTGCTGAGAAGCATTAATGTATTGCATTTATTTAAGACAGTGATAGTACTCTAGTTCTGGTACATCTTTTAATCTCAGCCCATTCACACCGCTATTGGATGTATCTCTTGTGGTTTCTCCTTGAAACAATACATATGTCTGTGAATTGGGATTATTAATACGTAACTCACAAAGGTAGGTTAGTTTAATCATATTATTGTTGGCCAGCAGAGATCTATTGGGTAATTTTGGGAAAGCATCAATACCTTTTTAACCACACAGCACTCATATATGTCAATTTTTATATTCAGAGCCATGTCCCATCAGGACAAGAATGTGAAAATGAATTCAGATGCCATGCTGTTGGGAAGGTGGAAATAAGCAGCATTTTGACATCTCTCAGAGCCAGCTGGATAACTGCAACATGCCAGTGTTTCCAAGAATCCCTGGCATCCCTTATGAATGTTGGACTATTTAGCTTTAGGTTTCCTGGCCAAAATGCGCTCCTAACACTTTGTCAAGAAAAGAAACATATTAGCTCATAGAATAATTCTTAAATCTCACTATGTCAGACAGTGGCAACTTTCTGAAGAAACTACTGATAGCTGTGGGGGAGAAAGAAAAATCCCAAGAGAAGGCGATTGTATATATGGATATGAACTGGCAACCTGATATACATGAGATGTTCAAACCCTTTGGATCAATTCTCTACAGTAAACTGGCAATGCTTTGGGATTGAGAACTCTGTTTTCCTGTTGCTAGCAGTTGCCATGAATTTACTGGAAGCACTGACTCATGCTTAATTAGTGGTGCCTTGAGTTATTTTTGTACTGTTTTTATGCATTTGTAGTATCTGCTATTTTTAAGGCACATATTGTTCTTCCAAACATGTCATTGTAATCTGGCGTAATAATTTTTCTGTAAGATATTGAAACCTGAAGAAAATATCTTTTCAATATCTTGTTTTGACTTAATTCCAAGCAGAAAAATCTATGGATGATAAGCTGCCTTCATATAAGTCAGTTAATCAAGTAATGGATTGGCTATTAACTAATACATGGAGTTGGCTCCGCACCTATATTCCTTGGAGATAATGAAATGATACCTATTAATATGATTGTACATCTCTTTGTATTGAAATAGAAAACAACAGAAAACATTTTTTTTTTTTTTCCCTCTGAAGGGAGAGCAGGAAAGTGTTAATTTCTTAAATCCACGACAAATCTCAGTTGAAAACATCTTTGCTTGTAGTGTTTGTTCACCACATGGTGCATGCTTCAGAAGGTGCTAAATCAGCAAAACTGCTGAATTTGAAATATCGGGAACATTCATCTGCCTCTGAATTCAGTTATGCTATGTGTAAAGATCCTGAATAGAATCTGATGGTGTAACATCAATGTGGAATTACATATTAAACATACCTAACCTGTCATTAAAAACCTCTAATTACAGCCATCAGATGAGTCCCTGTGCTGCTACTTGTCATGCTACATGTATATTTCATTTTAATGGGAGAAGATAGTATTTCTGATTATGTCGCTTAATGTACAATATATGAAAGTTATGGGCCTGAACCTGTTCCCATGGAGGTCAATGACAGTTTTGCCATTGTCTTCAATTAGAGCAGGATGTGGTTTTATGACACTAGAGTTTCATTTGCATTAATTAATTTACTTAGTAGGTAATGAAAATTTTGAAAAAACAGCCCTTTGGCTCATGAGTTTGGCACTGTGTTTAATACTTTCATTAGGAATAATTGCATTGATAAACTTTAAAACAGAAATGGTTAAGATGGCTCAGGGTATCAGGCAAAATCAAGCTTACCAGCAGTTGATTGGGAAGCCCTGAGACTGCCTTCTGTGTCCTAGCCTCATTTGCTTTTATTCTTTGCTAACCAAGTCTGGGATATCAAATCTTTAATGCTTAGTAGTGTAGATGGAAGCACAATAGTTTCATACTTTATCGATTTATATGCTTTATACATCATGGAGATGCTTGCTTAGCAGAAACCATGGAACGGGCAGCTGGATTTTGTGTCTGCAGTCTCACTGGGAATGGCAAGGACAGATGGGTAATGAAGCTGAGGTGGTTCTTTCATGTGGTTGGAGCGAGGGGCTACATTTCCATGCAGAAGATCCATGTAGATGTTTCTAAATGCAAACATAAACTCCGCGGAAGTAGGCTCATATAGAGTGCTTTGATTTCTTAAATTAAAAGTAACATATCAGCCTCCTAAGTTTTTATTTTTATTTTTAGCTGTTAATGGCATCTGATATCTATAACAGCATCAGGCTCATGCCTGGGAAAAAACAAGAAGCTGCGAAAATGGTGATGGAGTCAAGCAAGCAGGAACGATCTATGCCAACTGGTGGGGATGTAGGTTAGTCCTAAAATGCACAGTCTGAGATTGAAGAATTACACGGAATCCATATGTACCACGTTGCACAGAAAGGTTACAAACCTTTCAGTCTTCCAGTGAGCTACTGACAGCTGGAGGACTTCACTGTCACTTGCTGGAGGGGTGGAATGAGCAAGCAGTGGATACGCCTTTGGGATTTCTGGGAGCTGGCTGGGTTCCACATTCTGCCACATAATTCCTGTGTCATCTTGGCAAAATCACTTCTCCTCTTGGGCGTTGCCTCTACAGCCTGGGGGCAATAACTCTTCCTTACCTTGTGCAGTTTTTGTTTTGGTTGGTTTTGTAAGGTGCTTAGTTACCAAGTGTCGGGAGCCATAAAGTACCCAGATCAATTGAAAACCCGTCAGTCAGAGCTTGAAAACACATCAGTCTCTGTATTCGGAGCTTTTTATTAAATTAAGAAGAAAAAAAAAAGTGAGACGATATTGGCTTGGGGTCTGCTTGCCCCCGTTAGCATATTGCTATGATTGTCTTTGAATACTTTTAGCCAGGCACACTGTAGTTTATGGACATTATTGTAGAAATACTTGCTGAGAAAAGCTATTTTATTAATTGAGTAGTCTCGCTGTAAACCATGTGATATCCCAGAAGACACTTTATAAATAAAGTCTATTTGCATCAGGAGTTTTTCAAGGTTCTTTATTTTACAAAATAATAATTCACGGCTCTAACTAAATCCATCAACATGAAGTTTATCAGTTGAGCACTTTAATAAAACGGGAATAAATGCAATTTGTAGTGGAGACAACAAATGCTTCTTATTTGGCATGATGTTTTGCATATCTAGGTATCACTTTAAAGAAGGTAATTGATGATGCTCCACTTTTACAGAAAAGGAGTTTGCGTGGCAAGAAATGAGCCTATATATCTGCCTCACTTTGATCAGCCCTTTTCACATGAGTCTGAGGAAGACTTTCACCTCTGTTTCCCAGAAGCTGTGTTGAATTCAGACTTCAAGAACTGTGATTTTGTTTGAAATTTTATGATATTTTCCTGATTTGTTGCTGCTTGTGGCAATCACGTAAGAGTAGCAAATAAAATAAAAAGCTAGGAATGCAGCAAGAAAAAATGCTGAGTTAAGCACACTGAGATAAAAGTTCATTTATGCTATTTAAAAAAGAAAGATGGAGAGCTAATGCCTATGCACATGATAAGACAGCTCTTGTCGGCTAGACTACAATTTGTCAGATACTCAGTTTTTTAGGCTGATGGAAGCACTTTTCGAAAGTGCACTTAACTTTTAAAAAATAAAATTAACCTAGCAGCACCTTTTAACTTTTTAAACTTGGCTTACTTCTTCACTAACATGTAGTGGAAGGCGCTCAGCTCACAGAGTCATTTTTAATAGCATGCGTCTTTGAGAAATTCCACTTGTTTAGGAAATTCTTTGTCTTTATTTCTGTTAAAAATTGTCAATTCAGAGGTTGCAAGCCAGTATTCTGTAGCTTAATATAGGAATTTTATTTAGATTTTACCCAGATTTTGATTCAGTTCTGTTTTAAACCAAAGTGACCCTTTTATTTCTCCTGTGAAGGGAAATGCAGCACTACACATGAAGGTTTTGCAGCTTTGGAAACCCATTTGTTTTCCTGTAAATATATTGTTATTGCTACTTGTACAATTTACAGAAGGAACTTTAAAAGGGGGAATGCCCTGCTGTTCACAAAACACATGATACTGGCAGGAAGGAACACTTATTCTGGCTGTGCCTCCCTGCTTCTGCCAATTTTTGTCCATTTTACCTCTGAACCTCCAAAGTAACAAGTTTTGCTTGATTACCCAATGAAAAGTGTCCTGGTATTGATTTCTCCCTAAAATCTAATTGCTAGTTTCAAACAAATCGGATAGAGATACAGCCTTCAGATATTAACTTAAGAACTTGGTGAAATGCAGCTGCTGGATGAAGGACAGAGAGTTAGGATGATGATGCCACAGAGGCTCAGCAGGTACCTATTCAGTTCGGGCTGCAGGCTGGTCAACCAGCAGAAGGGTGCTGACAGCCCAAACAGCACAGCAATTCCTCCAAATTGGCCATAGAAAATGCTGTCTCCTCCTTGCTGATGGAATAAGAGGCATGGAAGGAAAAAAAGGTGGCAGTGGCTCACATGATGGTTGGTGACTTAAGGCACAGGGGACTGAAGTGATGTTATTGCAACAGGAAAGTGATAAAGGATATTAATATATAAATTAATGGAAAAGTATTGTTCATTCATTTCATTACCTTTGGTATAATTTGTTTAAAACATGACTGGATGCATTACAACATAGATAATAAAAGGCTAAAATAACTAGAAAGAAAACTAAAAATTACATTAAAGGTTACCTAGATTTTCTTTCATCTACTTTTCAAAGAACTAGGAAGAAATTTTGCTTTTACTTTTGGAGAATGCAATAGGATGATCAGGCATGTTTAGTCGTCTTTGAGTTATTAAGGCTTTTCATTGCTCCAAAATATTTGTTAGATATCCAGGTTAAAAAGGGGGAAAATAAAAGTTTATGTAAGATCTATATTATTAACTCAAGTCAAACAGGGCTTCTCTCTTCACCTTCTTCCTACACCCATGCTCAGCTGCATCAGTTCATCTCTATGTATCAGTTCATTGACCCATCAGTTCATCTCTATAGATCCTGAAGAGGAGACAGGGGCAGAGGGAGATCCTTCTGTCCGTTGATATTTCTTTTTAAGACGTCTGAGAACAAAGGGCTAGACACAAATAGGAACAAATGCATTTAGTATGAGCTGAAATCTTACAACTCTTTTTCAGCTGGTTGTCTCCATAACTTCATTGGAGCTATCTGAATGATGAACAGTGGAGGACTTTTTTTTTTTTTTTTTTTTTTTTTTTTTTTTTTTTTGTGGTACTTGGGGAGTTATCTTTGGCTCGCTTTCATAGGCTTTAGCAAGACAAAAAGTCCACCGAAATCTTATACCTGTGCCAAAACTAACTTTCAGGATGTTCCATTTGAATCAACCCAGCTGGAAAATCACCTCAAAACAGGATCTTAGTGAAACTCTGAAGCTTATATCTGATGAGAGCTTTCTTAACAAAACTTTATTTTAAAAAGAGACTGAACTTGTACTTGACGGGCTACAGAATATATATATTTTTATTGTAATAAAATATTGGATGGTGTGTAATACTATACAAACTAATGGATACTCAGGTAAAAAGAAATGTTTAAACAAACATGTTCCCTACAACAGGTAGTGCTTAGAAAACACTATTTAAAGTTATATTTGTCATCCTGTAGATTTGATTATATAAACACCAACCTTTCTTTGCAGAGATAATTGCTAGGCAAAGTTAGACACTGCTGGAATATATTAGAGTATATAAAAGTAAATTGTCTAGGGGAATCATTCTCAGTCTTTTCCATGTCAGTACCTCTCTGTGATGTTCTAGCTTGAAGAACATGGACAGAGAAGGGAATGACTTGTGTTTCTCAATGTGTTTCTAAGCCTGTTGGAAACTGCTGTCCTCAGGCTGACATCTCAAAACGTGTTAGGTTTACAGAAAGCAACATTTAGAGCCAGACACTACTTCATAAATGGCAAATCACCTTCACCAGGAGAAGTTTATTGGTTTTGTAACACTGAACATATACAGTGGTGACACCAAAGTCTTCAAATGATGTAGAAAAAAATGGTGCTGTACCAATTTTTCATCATGAAACTAATACAAAACCAAGCACTTGGTGTTCAAAACTTCTACATTCTCACTGAGTACATTTTCAGTTCTATTTGTGATCATCACTGCAACCCATAAACCGAAGAGTGTGTTCAGCTCTTGCTCAATGGACTGAATTCAATGGGCTGGATTCTCAGTGCAAGACCAAAGGGCTGAACAAAGTGCAGCCAAAGCAAGCCAACTGTGCACACAGCACTTGAAAGCCTAAAAGACTTTTTTTTTTTTTTTCTGTCTAAGATGCCTTTAAGAACACAGCAAAATAGGAAGCTTTCATGAAGATGGATGCTGAGTCAAAGAGGATACGTGGAATTTTATCCAGTCGTTACACCAAATGTTAGCTTTTCTTTGTGCTTCAAAGTTAATTTAGAAACTTATTCTCAAAACAAGTGCTGTGATGTCCTGGATGTATCTCTGACTGAGGAAATCATTTTAACTTGTTCAGCAGTAGCAAATCCTAACAAAACATTAATTATCTTTTGCCAGAGGGCAAAGGGTACAAAATATGTTTTTCTACTGTTAGAGACACCAGAGCTTTTCTTCAGTGCAGTGACCATGCCTAAAATGCATAAAGAGTTGCTATGTTTAGAGCACTGTCCTTCAATGACACAATTTTCCGATTTTTTTTTTTTTAACCCAGAAGTTAAGTTTCTGAGTTTCTTTGTAAAGAAAGTCTGCACTCCTTCCGTTTAACAACTATCTATGCATGCCAGAAATCGTTGCCAGCCACTGTTTAATGTAATTAAATAATTAAAAAATATAAATATTCTGATTATTGACTAGCTATATTGTTTCAAATCTGTCAAAAGAAGACAGACAACCAACAGGGGATGAACAGAAGAGAATACTGACTAGCCTCAACAAGCCTACTGCCTGCCTGTGTGAAACAGTGCAGGGTGCACGCACTGTAATCTGATTAATTTTCTATTAAAGGACATGCAGAGAACAAGCAGCAGCTGTACACGGGTCCCGTCTGCTTTTTAACCTAGAATTTAAGTTTTAAAAGCAAGGCTGCAGAGAAGTGGAACATTTCATGGAAAAATGCCCCATTTCCCAGTACACTGGAGATGTCAGATGTCTTCAGCGGGGCAGGGTGGTGGTGATGTTTCTCCTGAATGGGAAACTTTCTTCTTTCTGCAGCTGTGTTACTGCGGGCTCCCTGCAGATGAGATGGAGGCTGCTCCTCATGAACTCCGTTTTCATAGCTCTCCCCACACGGAAGGACAATAAACTTGTGTGCATTCCCTGTGGTGCCGCTACCCACACATCAAGAATCCCTGATCTATGCGCCTGATCAGGCGATGCAGTGTGTCTGGTTTTGATGAGGCACAAGCTGTGGAATCCTCGGAAAACAGGCTGAAATGGCTCTGAAGCCAGACATGCTTCAATGAAGGAGTCTGTTTTGAATTATGCTTCCTATTAGCGGTAGATTTAAAAATTAGGGAACTAAGAGTAAATCTGGAACTCGACAAGGCTTAAAATAGGCTTGGGTCACAAATCTTGCTAGCTGTAAGAAGGGCTGGTCTTCAGTGCAACAAGGAGGTCTTTAAGGAAACGAGTAGAAAAAAACAGGGTGACTAGCGTGGGATGAGGGAAATAATAAAGGTAAGTTATTTCTCCCCATTTTATGTTCTGAAACCCAGGGAAAGCTTGTATGAATGTTAAACATATGGAATAAATTATTGGGAAAAGTGATCTCAAAACAAGACTACAACAGAGTTCAAGTGACACCCTTGACTCATTTCTGGAACAGAAATGGATGGAGCCATAAAGTCAACATAAGAAAGCAGGATTAAGATTAACCCAAAAAAGGGCAAGTAAATTAGACTGGAAGCCATTTTCCTGTTCCTTATGGCAGCTTCCCAAGACTGCACATCTGAAACCTGTAATTTAACATAAGCCCTAAGAGTCCTCGCTGCCAACTACAGAAAATTAATCAAACGTATTCTTGTAATGCCTAAGTAGTTGGTATTTATACAAATACAAAAAGGCAAGATGGACACATTCATGTTTATTTTGAAATTAAGAGAACCAACACAAAAATGATTGTGCAACGTTATACAGGTCAGTTAGTTAACTGCTTGAGTTTCAGTCAAGATGGCCATAAAATCAGGTAATAAAGCTGCAATGCTTTGAAAATCCAGATGTATTTGAAATGAGTTGCTCTATGGAATTAAGAGATGTGAGAGGTCAGGAGAACAATCCAATCTAACACCATGTCTCCACTGCAGACTTCTGCTGGCATCGCTGCATCAGCTGAGGTATGAAACTGCTTAATACCTGACAGTTACCGCTGCACTGCCAGCTGTACCACAAGTGTTAAGGTAGTTATGCTGGTGCAAAGGTGAAATTTCATAAATAGCACTTTTCCCTGCTGTTTTTTCTACCCCAGCACGATACACAGATGTGCTAACATAACTGCAGCTCTAACACAAACAGTTCCTCTAATAACAACAGAGATATAGCCAAAACCACCGGGGTCACAGAAGCACATGCTCGTAGTTTACTTTGACTACTTCTACACTAAACACATTGCACCACTTGTGTGTTCCAAACACAGATGAGTAGAGATTTGCTGGCAAACACACCAAAGCTGGCCCCCTGAGGAAAATAACCCTGAATCGGGCCAGCTGCGGCGCTCGGCAACAGCACCTCTCCCTACACACCTGAGCTGGCAGGCACCAAGCGGGGGACCCCAGCCATTGCCGTTGCTCATTGCAGTGCCTGCCTGGTGTGTGTGCGCCTCCCTCCTCCCACGCTCTGGCTTTATTGCCCCCGCTGCTGCTGTTGTCCCCATCACTGTCCCCAGGCCTCAAAATGCTCAAAATGGCGGCAGGCCGTAAGGGGAGCAGGGCAGCCCAAGGGACACCGGGGACCGGATCGTCTCTCTCATTCCCCCAGCAGCGCTGTGCGTTCCCACAGGCGGCCTGAGGCCGGCTGTCAAGGACGTTTGGGAGAACTGGGGCACGTCTTTATCGCTCCTCATGCCCGCCGGGCTCCCGTCTGACATGGTGAGGGCACAGAACCCCCACGCCCTCACTTTGGGAATCAAGGGCGAACCAACGGACCAATCAGAGAGCGACTTCCGTGCACCTCGCCCAATCACCAACCTCCTGCAGGTTTCAGGGCGGAGGCGGGGAGACGACTACCGCTGGCCGCCATGCTTGCTGCTGGCAAAGCGCGACCTGCCCGCACGGCGCCCTTACGCAACATGTCCGGCGGGGCTAAAGGCGGAGAGGGGGCGTGGCTATGCAGCGAGGCCCCGCCCCCCGCGGCCGGTGTGGGCGGGGCCTCCGCTTCCTGCCCGTCGGGGCCGGGCGGGTGCCCGCGCCCCAGGCGCTTGGCCCCGCCCCGCCCGCGGGGTGTCCGCGCCCCGCCCGCAGCATGCAGGGCGCCGCCGCCATCCCCGGGGACGTCCGCGGCCTCCTGGCAGGTACGGGCGGGACGGACCCACCGACAGACCGACGGACGGAAGGAGGGAGGGATAGAGGGAGGAGGGAGGGAGGGAGCGAGGAGGGCTGGCTTCCCGGGGGGCGGGCCGGCGGGATGTGCCGGCACCGGCACCGGCACCGGGAGCGCCACCGGCAGCGGCACCGGGAACGGGAGCGGGGTGGCCCCGGGGGTGCCGCTGCACCCTGCTCGCAGCGGGGAGGGGAAGGGGAGGGGAGGCGCGGAGCTCCCTGCCCTGTGCCCCTGTGTCCCGCTAAGTTCACTTCCACCTCTGTTTTTTATTTATTATCATTATTATTATTATTATTTTTTTTTTGGGAAAAAAAAGATCCCTAAAAGTCCCGAAACGGCCTCGAAACGGTTTCGGTTTGAGCGGGAGCGGCGCCTTCCTTGTGACAACTTCTCTTTCTGCCGCAGGAACTTGCACGGCTCTGAGCCGCGCACGCTGCCCGTGCCCCCGGGACCGTGCCAACGAGGCCGAGCACCTGCTGGGTGCGGGGGCTGCTCGCCTCTGGGAAATGGTCACTGTTAAACACCGGGGCGGGCAGAAGTAGTGCCTGAAGTGCTCTGCTCGCACCTCTCAACCCCACCTTGAAAGCCCTTCTGCCGGCTCTCCCTGAGAGAGTTGTTCCCGCTGTTCCCAAGCACCTTGTGTGGAGGTTGTGCCACCTGTAGGAGCGCCCCCAGGGAAGGCCACCAGCAGAAATGGGAAGCTTTTGGTGATTTCTCATCATGGGATTGATTCGTAATAATAATAACAGAGAAGCTCTAGAGAGCTTTTCCAGCCCTCTGTGGTGTTGCAGTGTCCCGGAGCCTGTGCTCACATGAAGTTTTTGTCTGGTTCAGAGTGACTTTCGCTGGGCGAAGTCGCTCCAAGAAACTCTTCTGGGGGAGGCTGATATGATGCAGATGGGATAACTTCAAACTTTTTTCTTTCTTGTCATGGTGCCTCATCTATACAACCCGTCCTTCTCCATGTCTTTTTCCAGTCTGACATGGAGAAAGCGTTATAAAAGTTTGTGTTTTGAAGTGAAACTGTGAAAACACCTATTTTCTCCCAAGAGGGATGTCAGTGTGCGCTGTCAGAGTTCAGCAGCCTAAATCATGCCTGGGTATCTCCTGTTTGTACTCCAAGTACAACTTTAGCTTTTCTGGAAAAAAATGAGATAGGTTCAATAGTGCCATCCATAATCGCGAATGGAATGATTTACCCATGGTCTTTAAATCTTTTGTCATTGTTATGGTAGCATAAATGCTACACAATATGTCTCTATAAGCACTGTTTTAGATTTAATTTACATTCACATGCAATTTTGGTTTGGGTCTTGATGCAAAATGAGCTTAACACTTGTTAACTTTATGGCGGTGCAATTGTAGAGCAAACAGAAATCTAGCAGAGAGGAGATGGGGAAGTGAGGAACAAATACTAGTTTGTAACTTTTAGGCCCTACTTGCAGAATTATCAAAGGGAAACAAATGCATGGATAATTATGGTCATGCAATGTAAAAATTCAATAACCTGATTCTGTTTTTCAAAAACAAAGCCTGACTTTTTACAGTTAATGTGTTAACACCCCCCATTAATTGCTACAAGTATAAAGTTTCATGAAATTAGAGTAGTTCAAATGGTATGAGCAGTTCTTTTGTGGCCACATTTAGGTTCTGGTAATCTTTATTTATGTAGTGCCCTGCTGCTTTTTGCCTGAACTATTCACGTACTGAAGATGTATGGTAATGGAGGAAGGAAGGGAGCTCTGTCATATCTTTGCTATTCATTAAGCATCCCTTATACAATACAAAGGCTGCAGTGAATAGATAGTCACTCATTTCTGCATGCTCTTCTTCAAGGGTGCTTCTTAATGTATTATTTTAATGGCTCACAGGTATTGATTCAACACCTCTTTGAGATGAAAGAATATTGTTTTCCCGTCGGTAAAATTAGCGTAATAAACAAGATGTGATCTGGGGTCACAAAAATAATCAATGGCAGAACAGAAGTGGAATTCAGATTCACCTGCCTCTGTGCTGTGCTGGTTTCTCCAGAAAATAATGTCAGTTGGATGTCTCTATTCAGTGGCCATTATGAGTGGCTGGCACTTTTTCATATCAAGTTCTGTCGAGAACATGCAGTTGATGTCTAGTGTCAAGCACCCTTTTTTTTTTTTTTTTTTTTTTTTTTTTTAGCCTGATGTTTGTAGAGCAGAGAGGCAGTGACAGATACAAAATCTCATAAATATTGTGCTTTTTCCCCGTCCTAGAGCTTTTTGCCTACTTTTCCCAACTTCAGCAACAAATGGAGTAGCGATCATATGGATTTCCTTATCCCTGCTTGGCCTTGATTGATTGTTAGAGAACTGTCCGCCCCCCTATGCTGAACAAGTAGGGGTCCTACTGGAAAACATGCTAAGTGCTCCTGTAGTTAAACATGGTGATAATGGGAATAAACACGCCAGGGGATGAATTAAAGTTGCACAGGAAACTTTCTGACTCGTGAGTGCTTTACTTTGAACCCAAACAATATTATATCTTCAATGCAAAAACAAATTCTGTCACACATGCTGGCAGGGTCACTGTAGCTGCATGTCAGTGGCGCTGAAATGTTCCAGGCAGAAGCACAGCTTGAGCTCGGGGCTAACCACATTAGTTGGAAGCAGGAGGAAGCTGTTTCTGTAAAGCTTAAGGGGAAAGGTCAGTGAAGCAATGGGCTTATTGCAGAGGATTGCTGGGATTTCACAATCCCGTCTTCTCTTCTCTGGCTTGTTTAAGTGGTGGGAGGGAAACACTGGAAGCAGAAACAGGGTCCTCTGGTCACAAGTTGAACTTCTGGTGAGGGGAGAAAGACGTCTTGTTGCTCTCTTTACACCTGGGAGGTGTGTGGTAGCATATCTAACTTCTTCATTCCCACCTGCGTCTCTGCACCTTCCAGATGATGCTTGAGGTTTTGGGATTTAGTGAAGGAAGCCCAGTTCTACTGTGTTTTTTCTTCTTTTGAAAAGGTATCCTCTGTGTGTGTGTTCAGGATCTCTTTGTGGATGCTTGGCAGAGTGGGATGTTATTTGTTATATTTTTTTTCTTGCTGTCAAATTATGATTGGTTATGTTGGAGGCCCCTGCTCTTTTTCTTTTTTTTTTCTTTACTTCTTGATGCACACTCTAAGCTTTGGCCTGTCCACAGCTGAGAAGGACTTCAGAGGCTGTATTTTCCCCAGAGGCATATTATTTCTTCTGTAACATAAATCAGACTGGTTGCTTCAGTCATCTAGATGGAAAAAAATATATATTTTTTTAATTTGTGGAGATTTAGTTGGAGGAGTTGAGAATGCTTTATTTTGGAAGTTTTTGGTAGTGTTGTGATCTTTAGATATACGTAGCATTTTTCTTTTCCACTTATCTTCATGACATCCATGATTATAGTAAGGGTCTTACTGTTTTTTTTTTTCAGTTCTCCTTTTGCACTTGTCAGCATTTCTAGTTTGAATTTCTGTATTCATATATGAAAAGTTATAAAGATTTTTTTTCATCATGGAAATGGAATAAAACCCTTTTTCTAGTTCATATAGAGATGGGAAAATTCCATATCCACTTTTCCTTGTTCTACAAAACAAACAAACAAAAAATAAAACTAAACAGTAAAATTCTGTTCTTGCCTTCAGGACTGTTTCCACCGAAACGTTACTCAGTTTGTTTAAATGCTTGGTTGTATTATCCAAATTGCCTTATTTCATGATTCTGTGGTTCTAAACTTTTCCTCAAATTAATATTTGTTTTGCCCCCTTGTTTCACTGCACCCTGGAAACAGCATGCAGAAGGGTGCAAGGTGAGAAAACTGTGAGATGGTAGATCCAGTGCATGAGTCAAGAAAGTTTCCTTATGCTTACCTCTTATTTCTGAGTGCTGCAGTAGTTATATTTACCCCTGATGCCCAGAAAACTAGCTGTCCTTATTGACCTCCTTGTCAGCTGTTGCTGGGCTTGCTCCTTATGTTCCTATCATAAGAAATATCACCTAGGTACATCATAGCTCTTTTTCACTGGCTGGCTTGATTTTAAAATGAGGCTTTCATTTAAAACTTTACCTTTCTGTGTTTTAAAGTACCATTTTCCCATTACCATGGCTTTAATGAATGCTGGTTCTTGCTGAAGAACCCATCTTTAGACGATAAACCAGGGCGATTATAGACGTTTTCGAAGCAGACAAGTATTTACAGCTTTGGTAATATATATGTATTTCAATAGTAATGGAATAAGAATAGAAACAGTGAGGTGAAAAAATGCGTGGAGGCATTCCTGGTAAGAAATAACCTCCAGTGATTTGAAACATAGTTCAATTGTCTCTGCCATAAATTTGAGAATAAGTGTCATATATGGGTGATAAAAATGGCATAGGCTATTTTTTATATACTCATTATTCACTTAGTTTGTCTTTTTCAATTAACGTGGAGTCTATCTTCCCCATCTGACTGGGTTTACATTTCTTTCATAATCATATGTCAACAAACCACAATAGATGCAGCATAATGTAGCATACAGTGTAAATCTTTAGGTTAATCCTTAACATTTTTTATTATAGTTCATTTGGAATCACTTTGTAACTTGATCATGATTTGTACTAGTATGGCTTTTTCATGATAAGCTTAATGTGTTACAGCTTGATCTTTTCTCACCTCTTTAATGTAGAGAGAGGATGCTCAGCTACCCAGTCAATGGGATTAGAATATAGTCCTTGATTATGATTCTGTTTTTCTTTCACTTCTTAAAAGAGATGCCTTATCTGTTTACTTCTTCAGAGGAGTCTCAGTGGTTTTAGGGTACTTCTGCTTTCTAAATCATTAACAGAAATTGTTGAGCGTTAATGTTTTTCAGTATTTTCACTTTGTATGTGGCGACAAGGCAAGATACCCTTGCTTTTGGAGATCTAAGCTTCAACAGTTTGTAAAGGCAGTCCTTTCCAGGACTTTGTGCTAAAGGAATGTTCACCTATCTATTAGACTGGATCAATGTGATTATTTTTAAATATCTTAGTGTCAGTCACCTTTATTTTATATCTGTTTCTGTAGGTGTTTATGTAGGTATAGGTACATATTTGTGTGTGTGTATATAAAGACAGTTTAGCAAACTCTGGAGAGAGACTTCTGAATATAGTTGGGGAGGAAGGGGGGAGAGAGCAGAAGCAAAATCCTCAAATATTTCTTGATTTAAAAGGTGCCAGATTTATGTGCAGAGGGATAGGCAGTCACAGGTATTGCATGATAATTTGTCTTCGGGCCTGTTCCGTATTGACGAGTTGTACAAAAAGTTTGAAACCCAATGAATTAATTGCTTTCTAATGCTACCCTGTGTAAAGCTGAAAGATAAGTGGCAGCCTGTTTGATGTTGGTCACCTTTGAAAAGTGTCTGTGCACAAATGTGCCTAGCTTGCAGCTACCTTCAGAAATGTGCTGGCCGGCCTTCCAAAATTCCCTGGCTTGCAGCCAGCTCCTGGCTCTCGCAAACCGTAGTGTGGAGGAGAGAGATGGGAAAGGGCTGGTGGTGGATTGTTGTGCTGACCTGCCGTTCCCTCCTGGTGTGACCGGCAGCACATCCACCAGGTGACATGGTGCAAGTGTCCCTTGTCATATGATGGCTGTGTGTCCAGTCCTGGCACGGGGTCGCTCGGCATTCTCATCAGGTCGCGTAAAGGGAGCTGGCTGCCTTCCCTGCCCCGTGAGTGGAAACACACCTCTCTCATCACTCTGTCATTTGAATAGCATGAGCTCATCAGGTGGTGAAGAAGTGACTAACATTTTGGTTATCTGAAGAAGGAGGGGAGAAAGGAAGGCCCAGGTCACAGTGTTTGTCTCTGTGAGAGCCTGTTGGGCCCACCTCAACACA
This sequence comes from Aythya marila, assembly GCF_965140915.1. Classification (NCBI taxonomy): domain Eukaryota; kingdom Metazoa; phylum Chordata; class Aves; order Anseriformes; family Anatidae; genus Aythya; species Aythya marila. The sequence goes on along the minus strand of NC_139043.1, from coordinate 35,553,579 downwards.
AAAAATGGGTGGTTCTGTCCTATGTATGTTTGTCTATAAGTACAACTGGTAATCATTGGAATAAGCACTATAAACAACAAAGTACTGTGAGTTATGATTGGTACTCTTAAATGCAGCACTTGCTTTGGGCTAAAAACCAACAATATTCTTGAAAGCATCCGTGTGTGCTGTTTCCATCTTCATTAAAGAAAGTAGCCCCAAAGACTTCAAATGGTGGAAAACTTGCAGAAGGTATCTGCTTACAGTTATTGAAGTAAGGAGAAGCACAAAATGTTTTAACGATGAAAATCAAAAACAATCTTAACTTTTTTTTCCTCCTGAAAGGAATGCAGATGGAAACAAAATTAAACTGGCCGTTCGGCTTTTCCCGGTTGTCTGAAATGGCAATTAGGCCTTGAGCTACACGAGGCGGCTGAATCGGACAAAGCTCTACTGTAGTGTGACTTCTCAGCTCTATCAGCTTGCAACCTGTATTGACAGAGCAATTTGTGAGGGGATCTTATCAATTGGATCTTTCAGTCCCGTGTCTGTTGTTCGTTTCTGTAGGCAAATAATTTCTCGGGGGTATGGTTCAGGCGAAGGTGAAATCATGAGATTTAAGAAACTGAGGATAAGTACTACAGTCAAGCAATCAGGCAGTTTAACATGCAAGCTTAACAAAAGTTTGAGTAAGTTTTCAAGGTTTATTTCTCTTTGAAATTCTGGTATTTTCAGTGGAAATAATCAACTGAGTAGCTGAGTTGCTATGGTGGTAGACCTCCCTCCGCAATGTGTGATTCTAAATAGCTGCTCAGTTTGTTAGAAACAAGGGATGGAAATATGGAAAAGCATCATTTGTTTCATGTGTTGTTGGAAACTGATGAGTAAAAGTTCCTTTAAATCATGAACCAGTTCAAAGAGGTTTTCTTCTTGCTGTTTCTCTTTTTGTTTTCTTAAATTAATGAATGGGCCAAATGCTACTGAAGCATAAAGGAAATGGATTTACACTCAGATGCTTGTGACTAGTAACTTACACTACTAATGCATCTCAGCATTAAACTGTCAGAGAAGAGATCAAGTATTGGATCATCCTGGAGAAGGAAGAGCAAATTAGTGACTAGAATAGTGGTGAGAAATAGGTAAATTTTGTATCTTCTGTATGAAGTTCTGCCTGAAATTGACTGTATAAGACTTGCATCTCTCATACCAAAGAGCTGAGTCTCATTCTAAGGTAAGTTTGAGGAATGTCATAGAAATTGAGTCATCATTCCCTTATGTTAAGCCAGCGATGAAGCTTTTGCTAATTATTCCTTTCATAATCTTCCATGGTGTAGAAGAACAGGTAGTGAAGTAATGATCATAACTTAGATTTTCTTGCTTCTTGTCCAGAGGAACTTAGGATAAGTGACTAATCTCATGTGCATCTGGCACATCATGAATGGATTTACAGCGCTAGATCAGAAGATGGTTTGAGGAAGACATATATCATCTGTGTAATTGTCAGTAGTTAAGAAAATGTATGATATAGTAATATGGTATTTGCAAGTATATTACTTCTTTGGCATCCTGTTAAAGATCATGCATACATCAGGTCTGTCTTCATATATTGGGGCTGTGATGAAGCAAGCCATACGCTTTCTCTGAACACACATAAGAGACAGTGTTCCACGATGAGTATAGAGTATTCTGTTTGTGGCTACCTGAACTTATAGAACTTGTTTTAGTCTCACGGGAGAGTGAAGACATTCCAGGGAGGTCTTCTCTGTAAGTGCTGCTGTGTAGAAACAACTAACTTGTCAGGAGGTTGTGTGTGCTTGCTGTCTTTCTGGCTCTCCCCCACCTCACTTTTCATCTCCCTCTCCACCTCATTATCTGCTTTTACTGAGAATAGATGAAGCGTCTACTTCTGCCCTGTACCTCCATGGTTAAAAACGCTGTATTATTTCTGCTTTTGAAGTCCAAGCTTTTCAGGAAAAGAACAGGTTCTCTCAGTAATGTAGTTAGTCAGATTTTTCATATCTACAGTGCATTCTAAGCCAGAAATGATAATAAACTTGGTTTCTCTTCCCCACCCTACTCTTAATTGTGTTATCTCAACATCAGTGATTAAAGAAAGCTTTGACAGTCAGTCAAAACCTGAGATGACATAATACTCAGCTGGGTTTTGAGCTTTTCCAAGAAGTAATGAAGCCCACTGAGTTTACATGAAAACTTCTGAGGCAAAGCTGGTGATTTAATGTTTGAAGATTACTGTGTAATCATTGCTCTTTATTTATAAACCACCTGATTATTCAAAGCTTTCACATTGTTGCTGTAATGGAAGGTAGAAGTGGCTATCCGTTTTTTTTGAAATAAATATGCAAAAGTGTGAAGAAACCAATATTTAATCAGCATGTCCCTTCGAGACTGAAAGGTTGGTCTTTACCGGAAAATCCTGTTAGGTATAATTGAGGAAAAACTGTTGGCTGTTCTGGCTTTTGCCCTCAGAAAGTAGCAGGTCTTCTGACCCAAGGGAGGCTTTGTGGACAGTCAGTGTTTTGGGACTGCGTGTGCCTTTCCTTGCTCCCTTGATCGGAAATTACAATCGTTGGGATTTATGGAGATGTATAGGTTTTCTGTGTGTTAGGACAAGATGTTTCCATGTATGCTTGGCTTACGGCATTGAGGCCTTTGGGGTGCAAGTCTGGAGGATTCATTAATAGACATGTTAAGTGCCTTTCCTTCTGTCCTTTTACAGAAGGAATCACATAGAACCGAGGTTTTTTTTTTTGTTGTTTTTTTTTTTTCTTTTCCTGCCTTGGGGACTGCTCTGAGAAACATGATGGGGAAGGTTCTCCCTTCCCTCTTATGGGAATGGGGAATAATATTATTTTTCAGAACTTCAAAAATGCTTGAAAAATGCAGATTTTACCATATTTTGTGAAGACAGCAAGTCCATGTAAATATTCTGGTAAATTACTTGAATCACATGAAAGAATTACATCTTTGTAATGGTATGCTAGTGTTCTCAAAGAGTAACTTTTGACTTGCTTTCTTGCAACCGACAGGATGAAGAGTGACACGTTTCTGTGGAATTTCTGGTTTGTAGAGAAAAAAGCAGGCAATTAAAGCTTTCAGTTAGGGAACCTGAAGTAAATATTCACTTAACACTGTTTTAAAGGGTAATTTTTGCATGTGAATATTTGAGTACTTACTTGGCTGGTTTTGTATTTTCATTATGAAAAGTGAAATTTCATTCAATTGATGGGATGAAAATACCTTTTTGTCATTCCAAAAAAGATGGAAGTATCTTTTCATCTAATTTGAAAAGGCACAGAATAAATCAGTACTATTGGTATCTACATGTACGTACACAGGTTGTGCCAAAGTGTGGGTGGGGGGCACCTGTTGGGGGTGTTCGTGACTCAGGTACACTTTCCCTTCTTGAATGAACGAGTGTTATCCCATACCGCTGAGAAAATGAAGTTAACAAGCAAGATTATTTTTTTTTCTGTAGTTCTGCTTTTCAATTCTTAGGATAGTTGATTGGTAATCACAAGAATTTTTTATGGTGAATTTAGGGAATTATTTTTGTTAACCAAGAAAATATACTACTGGAGGACTTGCTCTCACCAAAATTAAGTCACTGCACTGTTTTTGTACTATGCACTGGATATGTACTATATTACAAAGAACCACAGTAGCTTTTATGGGATGCTTTGATTCTACGTTACTATATAAATATGTCTTCTGTGTAAGAATAAAAAAAATACAATGCAGGTTAGAGTTTTAGTTTGTGATTTTACAAGTGCATATATGCACTTCAAGTACATGCTTAGTCTTGACTAATTCAGTGTGGTTATTTTCATGGCTACCTAATTGTTTGCAGGGTTAAGGCTTTGGTTATAAACTTTTAGTCACATAGGGAGATCAGAGGCAAAGCGAGAACGTTTGAAAATACTGGAACCAGTAAGTGACCTATATTAGTGGCCAAGTAGGCATTACTGCTGAAACAGTGAATTTCCTACCGCTTTCCTACCTTGATCTTCTGAAGTAACATGGCAGTAATACTTGCATAAAGGCTGTTTCCATGTTTTAGCTTTATTCCTTACTTTAGATGATGGAAAGTAATTGTTACAGTACTGAAATTTATTAGGACTTACTTGGCATAATTAGGTGAGCAAGAATCAAATGTCACCATAGGATTTGCTGTGCTAAGCATAAGTAGATCAGAGCACAAATGTATCCCATTTAGAATCTGAAATGTCTGCTAGCTATGCTGTGTGTAGGCCTGAAAATAATTTTCTTAGTTTCTTCATAGTAGTATCTGGACAAACTCATTACAGCAGTATGTCTTATTTGAGCTGTACAATTTTTTCTTTATTTTCTTATTTAGATGTCGACACGTTTATTTCTCAAACCCTAAAAGGAGAAAATCTGTCTAAGAAAGCAAAAGAAAAAAAGGATGTTCTTCTTAAGAAGATAAAAGAGGTTAAGGCAAGGTATGTGAGCTTTATGGCTTTCATATGTTAATATGTTGTAATGTAACTTACTGATAACTTAGTTGTGTTTTTTTTTTTTTTTTTTTATAGTCTTTTAATAAGTGTTAGCAATATTAATAATCTGTTTATATCTTGATTTTGTCAGATAATCTGTATGGGTTTACCTCTATATCGTTCATGAAGCTGCTAGGATTCAGTAAGAAAAGGGAATGTAAAGATTTGTCCCATTTGAATTGCTGTAATATTCTGAACCCTGACTGTAAAACTTGTTGCATAGAGCTTACTTTCACCCCTACTTTAAATAAGACTCATTAAAATACAAGAAAGAAAATGTATTAACAATATGATTGAGCTTCTTATTGCCATCCTCAGCTGGTGTAACATAGTAATTCAGTGCTGAGTTTGCTTTACTGTATAGTCTGCCCTTGAGCTCTTTGTAGTAGAAAATTGAAACATAACTGGATACTAGTTTGTTTCATCAATGTTACAATAGTGAAATGCTGGGGCAGGCCAAGCAAATGTTTGTTCCGTTGATTTTTAAGTAACTACACACAACAAAAAATCAGCTATGATTTCAGACTCAGCTCTATTGTGATTTACTGTTAATAAAAACAACTTGTTTAAAGATATTTGGCTATAGTTTTGCGTGTGCTACAAAATATCCTTTGCAAGATTTATTTTCTTATAACTCTAGACAACTAAGACGTAATCTAGTACTTGCTATTCCTTTCCCATTGTCATTTCTTAAGTATCTTTCTACTGATTGCTCCTGTTGGATACCTCCTAAGCTCTGCTTTGATGATGTGCTCCTGCATATGTGGCAACTTGTTTACAGTTTCAAAGACAGCACAGTCATCTGGCAGGGGCACCATTCTTAGTATCGTAAACTGGGGGAAGACTTGAGATGTGTCCAAAACCCTTGTAATTGAAAACTTTTGTGCATTTCATTCCGGCCACAAATGCTTAAGTGTATGCATTTTTCTATCTCTTATCCTCAGACCTTTCCTTTCTCTCCTTCTCATTACTTGTAGGCATCTCCTTACTGACTAGCCTGTTACGTGCACTACTGGTTATTGTCCATAAAGATGATTTTGGCAGCTGCATTTTGTTTGCCAGTCATTTCTGGTGAAATTTTCTTTTCACACAATCTCTAGTCAGTACATGCTTCTTGAATAGCCATTTTACATAACTCTCCCATGATTATTTATCTTCATACATCAAAGTGTATCCGAGGATTATTTTTTTTTTCTGAAGAAACAGTATTTTTTGCCTGTGGGATGATAGATATTTTTTTAGGCATTACATAGTCATCTTCATATTTGAAAATGCTTCTATATTCAAGCAAGCATCAACTTTTAAATATATAGGTAATTATTAACACTTCTATTTGGATTTGAAAATATAGCACAACTAGAACTACAACTTCTGAATTTTTTTTTCCTGCTAACCTACTGTGTTATAGGATATGTTTAATGGCTTTTACTTGCACACAATTTTTGAAATAATTTTAGTAAACCTTTTAAATGTTAACGTACAAAAGCATCTTCATATTAAGATATCTGAGTTTGACATATGTACCTAGAACAGACTGCCCTATGAGAGTTGATTTTTTGTTGGAGTCTTCTTTAAAAGGACTGGGGATTCTCTCAGCTGCAAAGGTAAAATGAAATATAGTTAAATAATTTAGCCAAAAATAAAAATTAAGGAAAACTAGCAGCACTACGTTTCAATCACGGGAAGTAGTTGAAAGCTAAGAATTGTTTTATGCTCTGTTCTGTTGCTCTGGATTTGCAAGTGTGTTGCATTATGTTTTGTTTTCCTTTTTCCTGCAGTTACCCTCAAGAATTCCAGGATAAAGGTAAATGTCATGCATTTTTTTTTCCACTGTAGTATATTTTTACCGACTGACACTCAGTTGAACAATCAGAACATGCTCTGTTTTTAAATGCTGAAGCGTGTGTTGCTCGACTCTCCAGGCTGAGGCTGCTAGCTCCACCTGCTGAGGGAAACAGAAAAGAGCTTCTGAGTTTCAGACTTCGTGCTGAGCCATCATTCAGGGCTAGGTCCCGTTCCCTTCATTTAACTCATGTAAGAGTGCTTACTGATGAAAAGAAAAGTTAGAAAAATAGCTCAGAAATTAATATATATTATGTAAGTCAGAGCTTATGTCTGACTTAATTAGTAATAGCTTAACATTGTGTAAGGCCATGTCATGCAAAAAAAATTTTTTTCAGAAGAAGTGTATGCAAAGTAGTCAGTTTAGGAGATAAAATGGTAACAGAATAACTTATTTCAGCCTCTTTTCTCAACAGTGATCACAAAAGTCTTCAATTCCATAGTGATATTTCTTCAACCTTTTAATAGGCTCATCTAGTGGCAATATGATATTGGCTTTTGATCCACAGCAAATGAATGTTTTCATAATGCAGCAGGATCTCAGACCTTTAGTTGGAGAGGAGACAATTTAATGTGTTAGTAATGAAAACTGAAGTGTGGGTTATCTATCATCTTCTAGGGGAGTTAAAACAATGCTGCAGAGTTCAGTTTAGAAAAGACTAAGGAGTGTGTTGCTACAGTGTTCTGTTCTGTAACTAAACCTGGAAGGGCTCTTATTTCCATGATGCTAATTCTTGAGGTCATGACCTATAGCCTGTGGATGCTGGTATGAGGGTCACAGTGTGAGGTCAAAAAAAAGCCTATGCAAAACTTCACTTCTTGTAGTGGTTGAGAAACTGTCTGTTTCTGTACCCAGAGGTTCAGATTTGTAGGCTACATTGTGCCTCCTGATAAAGTGAAAATATGTAAGTCATATTCAGGCAAGTAACGTTACAACAAGGCACAACAAGTTCATACATTTCTTATCACTGCTTAAGTCAAGTCATAGAAGTATAACAGTTCAACTGCGTGAAAAAATAAAACTGCCCAAAGATTGCCAAGATTTTGTAAATTAAAGCTGTGTTGATTCTTTTAAAAATTATATTAAAATCATTGCTGTTTTTTGAAGTTGTACCTTAGCACCCTTACTACAGTTAAAATGTAGTTTCCCTCCTTCTCTCACAGTCCAAACTGAATTAAGGATGAAAAAGTTAAATGTTATTTTATTAAGAAAATGACTAATGTGAAAATAGGAGAGATGCTTGTTTTGTTACAAATACGAACTTTCTGGAAAGCATGCTTTTGAAAGGTTATTATGTCTCAGTCTGCAACTCTCTAGTAAATTTGAGAATTGTCTGCAGAGAACAGCTTTTGATTACGGCTTCTTTTTTTTAAAGTTCAAGGAAGTTCTAACCTATTTGCTTTCTTCATTGGCAATTTGATTCAGCATTCCTTTTGCAACTCACAATTTATTGATAAAAATAAGGTTTCATTATCTCCAGTAAAATGTGATTTAATTGATATAGTCTGTAATTGTAGCTATAAAACTTGCTCTTACTTCTGTGAAAATTATATTCGATCTTATTCTTTTTATTAGAGTGTATTTGCTTCTTAAGGAGGATATATTGTGTCTTTTATTTAATTCCCATGATCATCTCTTTAGTTTCATCTCTCTGAAACTATGTACAGATGGTGAAGCTTGCAAATGCTGACATCTTAGTTTTCTTTCAGTATTTATCAATAAAATGAGAGGGCTTTAAAGTTATACCATTGTCTTCTGCAAATAAGGATAAGTTTCTCCAAATCCAAGTACATTTACATCCACGAGTATGAAAAATTTGTAAGAAACATGAGCCTGCATTTATTTGCAAAATATTTGTGGGAATGTGGTTCAGTGGTGTGAGTTGTCAGTGTAATCTCCAGAGATCAAGAAATGTATGCTAAACTTTATTTGGATAGTGTCATTCTTACTTTAGGCCTGTACAAATTAGGCGTGACTTGTGTAGGTGTAGAACAAAGGACTCACATGGAGGTGAGCAGTCAGATTCTTTGCCAGCTATTGGTGTAACAAAGCAGAGGCAGCTGCTGAATGAGGTCAACTTTTGTGCATGTTCTTACCTACGTGCACACCTAGATGTTTGAAAAATGGAAAAAATTAATATTTAAAACTGCAATGGTATTGATGGGAAAGACGTCTGACCATTCCTCCAACCCTCTCCAGAGAAAGAAGAAATACTTGCAAAGTATGAGGTGATAAAGGAGAATATCTTTTAGGAAAAAAGGAGGGGTGGTGGAAGCAGAGATGTGGAGACTGTACTGAAACGATCTAGGAATGAAAAAAACTACTGTGCACGTTTAACTCATTTGCCGTTCTTTGTTTTGTATTAGCAATTTCTTATTTTTTTAATGCAAATAGTAGTCTTTTTTGTAGCTGAAAGGAACGGTGCAGAATGATTCACACTATGTGCAGTATCATCATGCTATATTAATTGCCATGCTGTCTTAGCTCTTGTCAAGAATCCTGTGGGCTGTGACCTGACATCGTTCCAGAGGCACGTAGAAGAATGTTTTAAAGGCTGAAAGAAGTGGACTACGTTTTCAAAATTCTTATATTTCCTAAATAACGTAAAGCAACTTGACTCTGGTCTCTCAGATAGCAGTTTGTAAGTTGTTCCACAAGCATGCTTCGTGGGCATCTGCTTGTCGCTCCGCTTTGTTTCACCACTGCTTGTTCCTGAAGTTCCACTGGCTTTTGCGTGTAGTGACTAGCCTGTTTGTCTAAGGTATTGCAAGTGGGCTTTTGTTGTAAGGGCTTTTGCCAATAGCATACGGAATCTTGCCTCCTATAAAGATAAGGCAAAGAGGTTTAAAATAAAATAACAAATATCGAAGAGCCTGCGCATGAGTAGAATCTGGCTTCTTAAAAATGAAATCATCCATATGCATATCTAACTTTCAGAAAGTGCCTCCATACTTCTTTGCAACTGACCTGATGAAATCGAGCACTTTCTTGCGTCCTCATCAGAAAGAAAAAGCCTATTACTGACTTGTTAGGTCAGTAAATATGCTGGCATATGCATCTTTGGTGCCTATGTACTGAAAAATGAAGCTTTTTATGGGAAGTGTGAACACGTGAAAATTTAAGACACTAAATTCATAGTACAGTCAAATATTTGACTTGTGTTACCTAATGATACAATGACTTTTACAGTTAAGCAGAATGCTGATTTATAAAGTGGATTTGTTCTCATGATGAAAAAAGTATAATTATTATCCAAAATAATAATATTTCTATAAAAGTATTTATTAAATTGTTAAATATTTTATTCTTAAATTAAGGAACTCACTGGAAACTTCTTTTTGCTCTTAGACACTTCTGCATATATTTTTTTTTTTTAAATTTGAGCTATTTGACTCCTCATCTAAGCAGTTTAAGCAAAAATAAAAGCTATGGTCACACTCACGATGACCTGTTCTAGATCATAGGATTGGGAAGGAACTTGAAACCAAAGATAATTTTCACAGAAGTCTGGACTTTGTCACAGATTCTGAGTTAATACAGTTTTTGGCATTTCTCTGTTTTGAGATTAATTGAATCAATACTATGGCTGCCAAAATGTTTAGTTAAAAGAACCTTGCTTTCAATTATGCTAAAAATAGTGCTAAAGTTGGCAGAAGCACTGTGAGCCCTAGAAACTGTATTTGCGTGTAAAGTTCCCTTGCCATCTGTTCTTTACATTTATTTTACTAAAATATATATTTTTAATCACTTCGCAAAAAATTGGCTTGGTGTTTAAAGTGTCTAGTACTTTTGGTGTCTCAAATTCTGTCATAATATGGGAATTTGCAGAACAAGTTCCCCGTAAAGCTCTCAGTACACCTCATATCTGATCTGCAACACATGATGGTGGCAGTATTAATGCAGGAAAGTATTATATGACTTTCGCTAATTACCACCTTTGAGTGTGGTTAAAAAAAAAAGAAAAGAAAAGAAAAAAGTCCACTTTCATTTTCATTTCACTTGAGCTTAATAGAAGATCAGCCTATGCCTCTAGAGCATCAGTGGTGGTCTCTGCGTGGTTTTGGGAGCACCTATAGGAAACCTCGAGATGATTCAGATGCCTGTGTGGCTCCTGGCAGAGGGCAGAGCAGTGGATGTCTGGGGCATGAGACACCTGCTTCCTGCAAACAGGCAAGCTGATAGAGTAGCACTGTATACAAAGGCTTTGTGTTTTCTGCTTTTTTTCTCCTGTTTTGTGTGGAGGTGATATTTCTTTTTTTGCCACTGTACACCGTTTTTTTTGGGAAATGGCAGCAGGGATTTAGGAGTCATTTTGGATTTGAGAAAGGGAGGTGGTAGCTTGTGGTGATCAGAGCAGCGGCAGATAGGAGTTCTGTATTTTAACACACTCGAGTTTTCAGTCGGGAGCATAAATACACCATTAGTAGTTAGCCATAAATGGAAAAGATACGGCTTGGTTGTTACGCAGTCCTTCGAGGACCATCATGATGTATTTCTGGAGAAACCATCAGATGCATTAGAAATGTGCCAAATACTGCTTCATCCTGGAAGTCTGGAGCGTTTCATTGTAGGCAGGTCGTCGCGTTGTCCTTTTATGCCACGCACAGCTGTTATCTGTGCAGTGTCCATGCCAAGTGCAATTTCAGGCAGCACAAGGTACAGCCACCAGTGCACCACAAAACGGTCTTACCCTGATGTGGATCATCAGGATGAGAGGCAGCTTAACTATATACTCAGCGAGTAAAACACGTTTGTGTTGCTCTTTTTGCTTGAAGCATATTTGCTTATAAACCTAATGCTCTTCCAGTATCGTTTTAACAAGCAGCTGCTAAAGGATTCCTACTTGACCTTTACAGAACGAGCCATTAAAAACTATGATGGTAACATCACAATCCAGAAGACTCTCCAGCAGTGAGTGGTCAGAGCAGATTGCAGGGCAAAGCGCATGTTGAGAGAGTGGCTGTCACCAGTCACCTTGCAAGGATGGATGCTCATGGCTTGGGTCAGCAGCAGCTTAACAAATCAGCCTCAGTTATCACGGGGCTAAAGTGGGCCTGTGACAATCTGAAAGCAGCTTCGGTTGTTTCTGTGAAAACCTGTGTAGCGAGAACCTTGCGTTTATTTGCGTGGTCAGTTCATACAGTGCTTTGCTCAGCAGGCTCTTCCCACAGCCACGACTGGGCAGAAGGCACTTACTGCAACCTGCTGTGACTTGGGACCTCTTGAAATGGCAGTAAGCAAGACATTTTGACTTGCGTGTCTCTTTATTTTTGTGAGTTGTTTTATTTCTCTTACACTTGAGCAAGCGGTTAGTGATCTGAGGACCTCTAACAAGCAGGAGTCTCTTTCAGAGGTATTGGCTGAAACATCTTGCTTTTCTGTTAGATTTAGGGGCTGAAGTGCTGCCTTTTAAGGTTTAGGGGTTCATTACTATAATCAGAGTATTTTAAAAAAGCAACATACTTTTTCCCGCCTTGCAAACTCATTTTCTTCCACAATAAACCAAATCCCTTTAAAGTAACATAGCCCTGCCTATTATATTCAGTTTATACCAAATAAACCCATTGGAAGCCCTTCAAAATAGGGAACAGGGACAAAACTGCAGCCCTTGTTACAAAGAGGAGAGTTTGTCTTATGCTCCAGTCTTAATGTGGTATACTCAGCCTTTGGTGTGCGTTATTTCCTAAATCAATAAATAAGCTGTAATTGAAAAGGTAGCATTTAATAAGGAAAGACATTGTATTTTTTTTTTTTTTTTTTTTTACAGATAGCTTAAAATACTGATTCTGCTACCAAACCTGTAAGAGGTCAGTTTAAATTGCAGAATCTAGAGAATAGGATCAGTTCATATACGTATTTTTATTATTGTTGTAACTGTTAAGTACCTACTGTTAATTAAACTTCTTTTTCCAAGTTCCAGATAAATCATACGTTATTTTGGGGAAACAAGAAACCGTATTAATGAGCATCAACTCCTTAATTATCCTTGTGACTACATAACAGGGACACATTCATGTCATTTCTTTGTGCAATAACTTTTGCAAAGAAGTATTTTTAAACTGATCATTAATTTTATGACCACAGAAATGAGATGCAAAATTTATGCTGTTGTCATTGGCACAGGTTCAAGGCACTACTGACATTATGTGTGATTGTAATGGAATGGCTGCCAACTAATGAGTCTATAGACATTTCGTTTGAGCATGCTTTGCTTTTAGATGTCTGATTAGGCAGTAATGCTTTCAATTATGCCTGCAAATTGCATTGGATACATTTACCTGATGCCCATTGTTGCTTTGTAGCTCGGTTTTCTATTACATAAATGCAAGTTGAATGCTTTTCTTTAATTTATTGATGGTTTTGGGGTGTATTTTTAGGTCCTTGGCACCTGAAGAGAGGAGTTGTGGCTTGTGCTGCTCAACACTGACTCCTCTGACTGTTTAAGGAGTAACACTGATAGTTTCAAATGCAATTCTATCTAGTCTTCCGTAGGAGGTGGAGTATAAACAGCAGTGCAGCACCTCCATGGAGGAGAATGTGAAGTGGAGAAAAGGAAGAGATTACTCTGAGTGGGAATGCAGGAGACCCCACAGAATCAGTAGGAAGCCTCTCTGTAAACTGTCAGGAGCAATATCCTTATATATTAATAGCATACACTCCTAAGATGTCTTTTAACCCTGCCAAAATTAGGAAGTGAAAACCCAAGGCTGATAGTAGCCTGTAGTTGTTCTTTCATGTGAACACGTAAAAACGTTGTGAAACGTTGTCTGTTAAAGCTCCGCAGCATGTTGCGTCAGCTCTCTATCAAAATGACTGCAGCTCTTCTATACAAACTAGATGAGTTAAGGATTACATTTCAGTATATAGTGTAAAATCACAAATACTTCTGTTTATTCTAAAATAAGAAATAGAAATTTTTGCTTTAATCTCATCCTGCAGAGCTGCAGATTACTTGTATCTCTACTTAGTGTCTGTGACCTGTTCTCCACATTTTTCACACACAGAACTGGGGGTGCCTAAGTATACTATTGTATGACTTAGGATCTGTATATTTGTTCTGATAAATTTTCTCATGTTTTTTCATTATCTTCAAAGACTTCAAGCCTTTATTGAGAATTTAACATATCATGGATGCTCTGAAGGCTATAAAATATTTTAAAGCATTGAGTAACTTCTTTATGATAAATCAGAGTGTTTTTTATTTTGTTTTTAGTTTGTTTTAATATTATTTTGACCTCAGATATTGTGGACATTAAGGCAGATACTTGTTTTATCATAAATCGATATTTTATGTGCCTATGGTTTTTGTTGTTTTAAATATATTGTATACCTAGGGAATATACATGGGATGCTCTAAATATGTATTAAATATATATTTAATATATATAAATATATATTAAAAAGATTCTTTATAGATCATTTGGTGTTTATATGAATGCAAAGCACAAAGGTTTATTGAATTTAAAATCTTCAATATAATTAGAAAATGCTAATAGTGTAGTTTAATGAAAGAACAGGCTAGAAGTGTATCTACATAAACTGGCATAAATATTACAACTCCTCTGAAGGAGATTATGCATTGCTGGGAGGGGTAAAATTCTATGGAAATGTTCTTTTCATATGTGTACTTTTCTATTATTCATCCAGATATACTTAGGTTTACTCTTACTGTTCAGCCTGTGGCTTTTGAGTGCTGGACTGTTTTGCTTGTGGAAATGTTTTCCTCTAGAAATACAGCCTAATATTTAAAATTTATGCTGGCATCTTCATGAAGGTTAACTGACAGTACATTTATGCATAGCTGATAAAAGGGCATTTTCGGCTGACAACCAGGGTACCAGAGGTGGGGAGTTATGTACGCCTATATTCTGTGCATTCTAAGCTAGTAAAAATTTAGGATAGGGGAGTAATGGAACAACTCTTGACAACGTATAAGTTGTGAATATCATGTCTACTCTTTTTTTAACCATCTATTTTGTAATATCTATTCTATATATATATGCATAGAGAGGCAACTGGTCTCTGGCAGGCAAGAGTGACAGATGATCATGCAGGCTGTAAATATGGCATAATATTTTTCTGTTCATGGGCTCTCTCTGCTCTGTGGTTTTCTGTTTGGAGGAAGAGGTGAATCCTGGAGAGGGATAATTTACTTTTGATTGGTTTGACAGGTGTGATGAAATGCAAATATTTTGATCAGATTAACACGGTAGCTGGAGAGCTACTGGAAGATGGCTGTGTCAAAAATAGATTGGAGTCAGGTTCAGATTCTAAGCAGTTGTTGTATGGCCTTGGAGCTTGAAAAGAAGCTTTCCCAAGAAAAGCATACTAAATTAATGAAAGGAAAATCCAATTTGGTATTCAGCAGTCTTGGGCTATAAAGAAAAAAAAAATCCAACAAAGTAAAAAATCTGACTGTCTTATCTGCAAAGAAAGCACTCTGCTCTTTGGTAAGACCTGTGGTGCTTTTTGGGCACAGACTGAATTTGCCATGTTTTTCTGTTATTAAATAGAAGAGGTAAAACTCTCAACCATGGCTAGACAGTCCAGCTGATGAATGTGGTTCGTATGGGTGTGGAGAAGAATATTTTCACTGTTCATAGGGGTTTATTTTGGATCTAGAGAAATTAGATATGTTACAGTGCTCCAAAAAGGAATATATGAAAAGAGAAGCATGTCTGGAGGTCTCTGGAAAGGTTTTGCATATGAATATACTAAACAATCTTTCTTGCTTTTTGAGAAAATTGAGGGTCATTTGATCTATTGGAGCATCAGCATTGTGATTTTGGTTTGGTGTTAGCATCAGCTTTAATTACTGGATTTTTCTTGTTTGCCAATACTTTGTTTTAAAAGAATCATGGTTCAAGTTGTATTTTTTTTTCTGTTTTCCTACATCTTCTTTGCCTGGATATAGTGTGTATATATATATATATATATACAAAAATAAAACCTCAGAAATTATACTGAGCTTTGGAAAGAACTTAAGGAGAACTTGAGTTTTGTTTAACTAAACAAAAGCCTCAACTAATATTGATTTCTCTTTACCTTTCCCAAAGCCTTACCTTTAATACACTCGGATCAGCATAGTGCACAGGTTAGCTGATCATGTAGATTTTGTATACGCTGTAGTAGGGCACTCAGTTGTTTAAGGAATGCATCAGTAGGATGCTGCAGTTAGGCACACGTTCAGACTGGGCACTGTCAGAAGTCGATCCTGCTTTTAGCTTTGTGGGAGCAGTACACCATGCACTACGTTGCAAAGTAATCCGTAATTATGGTGAAGAAAAGTGGACAGAGGGCAACAAACTGCTGCAAAAAGTAGTTTGGCAGTTCACTGGAAGGAAGTTGCTGCAAATACTCTCAGCACTTAGAAGGGAAGAACTTCTGGTCTTGACACTTCCTATTTCTCTTCCTGACAATGTTTTCTCTTGCCCACCTCTTTGGCGTGTTTTTTTTTTTTTTTTTTTTTTTTTTTTTTTTTTTTTACCCCTCTGTAGAAGAAGCCGTCAGCCACACAGCACCAGGAGTAGGGTTGTTATATGACAGCCTTTAAGAAAACCATTCCAACAAAATGCACTTGGCCAATTCTCATGTTGCTCCAGAGCCGTGGTGTTTGTGGCTGTGCTTTGAAGTACAATATGCACGTTATGAGAGTGCATGAGGAATAGGTATTTTTGAGTTTGAAATACTAATTGATATCCTCCTGAAGAATAAAATAAATTGAATAATGAAAATACTTGTCTTTGGATTCTGTGTTTGTATGACAGACTGTATTGGCGAGTAATGTTTTTGTCTTTTTTTTTTATTTTATTTACTTTAACAGAATTGGAAGATGAGGAAGAGTCTGAGGGCTCTTTTTCTTCGCCTCCTGATAGTGTCTCAATAGCATCTGACCGATATGATAAAGACGATGAAGGACACTCTGATGGTATGTGACACTGTTTATCTTAAAATATACTAGATGTGCCAGTTTGCTACAAACTCATGTAATTGGAGCCTCGTGATGAGAATGTTAGTGATAAACAGATAAGCATCACAGCTGGATAGCTTTCTTACCTTTACAAGAACCTTTAAAGGAACTGAAGAGCTCTCTCTAGTGGTACCAGAGCATAGTGGTAGCTGTCACAGATCTGCCTTTTTTTTTTTTTTTGTAAACTCGTGTTTCTTCATAACAAAACATCTTCTGTAGATGCATATGTTTTTAAAGATAGATCAGTGGCTAAAACAGTGTGAATATTTGTAGTAACAAATTGTTTGTTAATTCAACATTATCAGATTCTTGCTTAATTTTATTGTGCTACTTAATGGCTTACTGTATTATTTATCGTATAAATAATGAAACAGTTACGTGATTGATATTTTTCTGCAAACTCCATACAGAATAGGTTCATAAAATATTAAATTAATTATTCCTATGTTTCCTTGCATTAAGATAGTCTTTTGTAGAATGTTTTCGTTATATACATTTTAAATTTGAGTTTGCATTAAAAAAAATAATCTGAGCTCTGTAGCTGTTTTCCATGCTGTTTTGTTTTGTATTCATTACATTTAATGCTAAATGTGACTGTTTTGAAGACATGAACAATTGAATATTTCAATAGTTAACAAGCTTGCTTTAGCACAGTGTCCATATTTTTGAGGTTCATTTATTGTATACATAATATTAAAAACCTTCTACGGATAATACGTAGCAATAAATTAAGTATATGTACAAATAAATTAACGATGTATATTAATTTGTGGCAGTGGAAGTTAGATAGACTTACTAGTGAGTGATGTTTTCTGACATGATATGATGATCAAACTGTGCAGTTCCTTCTCGAAATACAATTGCTGAATGAAAATATGCTTCCCGCAACATAGCACTCCACATTTTATGTTATCCAGATTATTCCCTTTGGAAACATAAATTGCTTTTATGAGGTATAAAATTATGTCTATTGCAGAACAGGGATAAGTCAAGTACATGCATAAGTGATAAACCTTCTAACCACTGATTCAGAATAACACAATTTTTTTTATATCCAGGACTCTGTAAAATGTGTAGCAATAATAATCACACTTTTTTATATTGAGCTTGTTGCATTTTAGCAATGTGACCTTCTATTAAAAAAAACAGAAACAAGCCTTTTTGTTTTCTTGTTGAAATGTAATTATCAGTCAAATTGAATATGGCTTTTAGAAAACTGAAGCTAATTTTCCAAACTACAGATGAATGCAACTTTCCATTTATTTATTTTTGCTTACAAACATAATCTCAACATTATTTCTAATTGTAACTTAATAACATGGTACTGATTGCATAAAGGGTATGTGACAACATCGTATGACTGTTTAATAGGAGACATGATTATGTAGTTGTTTCAAAACAGTTAATCAAGAAAAAAGTAGTAACGTTCATAAAAAACAAATAACGAATGGCTGAAGAATGCTGATACAAGAGTATATGAAATACCATATGATTTTATACAGATGATTAATTGAGTTTTAGCCCATTTTGGAAGCTCCAATTATGATATTAGGTATAGTACCTACCCAGCAATATCTTGGCTAAGTCATTACGGTTTTGGGTGGAAACAAGGTAGGTGTGATTTTCTTACATTTAAGATGTTATCTCATTGTTCATTCTAAATTTTTGGATAAATTCTCTTCAGTTATCTAGTGAAAGCTCAGCATGAGGAAAAGCTAAAAAAAAAAAGATGGCACATCTTGATCTGTAAATACTTAACGTTTATTATAGGAATGTTGCTATTTCCCCCCTTGGAATGACATCCTGGCCATTCAAAAGCATTTTGATTTTAACATACGTAGTCCATCATTCAAGTGTAGCCACATAGACTATGTATGAAAGTCTGTGTTGGGGGAATCTTATAAGAGGGGGATTGATCTCGGAGGTGCAATTTGTTTTTGTTTTCATAGGCATGATTGCGTTTGTTGAAGCTTAATACTGTATTTTTATTTTTCAACAGTCTGTTAATGCACCGTATTTAAAACCTAGTCAAATAGCTGGATCCGTAAGGCAGACGTTTGGTCTTATGCAGTTACCAGTTTAGTTCAGCAGGGCTGTGCGCAGGTGTAAAACCCCATTTGTGTAGGATCAAGGCTCTCGGCATTAATAGAGGGGCCTAAATGTAGTAACCAAATGGAGAAGTGTTATTTATTTATGAGTCCATTTATATTTTTTATACAAAACCTTTTATGCTTGCTTTCTTTTTTAAAATAAAATGGATTTTTTTTTTTACCTTTATATGCTTGAGTTACAGACGGCAAGATTTGTATGACTTCTGAAAGTATCACTATTGGGCTTTGCCGTGTTACTGTCAAAACATAATTTGTGAAGGCACCCGCTTGATAACAGATAAAGAATTAGTGTATTACGTGTGCATTACAGTCATTGTAAAATCCTGGAGTTTTTGTGTGACCTTTGTCTAATGGTGTATTAATTACAAGAGAGATAATCCATTTAACAATAAGTATGGGATAACTAAATTAGCACAGGTCACCTAAAGGCCTTTTGTCAAATCTGATTGTTATGTTGTCCTTTTGACTTTTACCTTATGGTAGGCACTAACAAAGTATCTAAACTTTGATGGATTATAAACTCTAAACATGATATGTATTTTTCATAATGCTAATGTAATTTTCTAGGTACTGAAAAGGTCAAACCCCCACGTCTCTGTGTGCATTCTAAGTCTGTCTTTCCTTTTAATATTTCTTTTTCTCTGTTCTTCTGGTTCAAAAGTTCACTCAGTTCCCAAATGGCCACCTAATTTTCCAGTTATTCCCTCAAGCCATATGTGTTTTGGTTTCTTTATGGTTTATTAGGTACTGTAGGAAAGTAGCATAAGTTATATCTTCTAATGAAATTCAAGCACACTTCAGTGATGCTTTGACTTGATTGCTGGCAGCAATTAAATCACAACGAAGGAGAATGATGCATAGGCTTACATGTCCAGACACCCTACAGAAATTGGAAGAGGGATAAAACACAACAAAACCCCCAAATAAAATAACAAACCCAAAACCAAGACAGACAAAACAAAACAGCACTGCCAGGCACTCTGTGCTTAACTTGATTTTTTTTTTATTGGCTAACAGCCTGATTGATAGCAAAATCATAACTTGCTGTATGCTAACAGGCAGAGTTCACTTGTAGGTTATTGTGAGCTGATAAAGGGTTAGATGGAGTTTTGATTTTCGCATTGGTCCTTGGTGCACCAGATTAATGGAATTTCAATGAGAGACTGGAGTAGTCACAGCTTTGTCAGAAAAACAGATGGAGATTCTATAGCCATGTCTGCTCATTAATACCAGTTGCCTGAAAGGTGTACTACTTCTCTATACAAAAGACTCAACATAATTGATTTTTGAGCGGGGTGTTTTTTCACTTATTGATGACTAGGTTTCTTGCAACTTAAATGACAGCTTTTTGTATAGTACGTTGTGTAACAACGTTACGTCTTGTAAATTCTTACTCCCCTTCTATCTGTATTTTAAAGAACGTATGGAGTGGAAAATATATCTCTAGATACATTAGGAACCAAAGCATACCAAAATACTTAAAAAGTGAAATTATTCATTTCTTTATTTACTTTAAACTTTAGTTTACTTTAAATTTTAAATGAAGTTGGTGACAAGCTTATTTTTAGTTGAGATGATAATTAAATGAAATCAATTAAATGAAAAAGTCGTATTAAGGGGGAAAAATTACTGATTTTCATTAAATTTTCAGGTTTCTTGGGATGATAGGAAATCTAGATTCCATATCTATGCCAAACTGGAACTTTCCTACGCTTGAATAGTACAACTGTCTTTTAGGATCTTTTTTTTTCTTTTTTTAACAGTACAATCTTTTGTTTTATTGTATAGAAACTTGATTGTAATAATAGCATCAAACTCGATGATGCTATTATTTTGAAGGTACACTCTTTCTGACTTCATTTTTGTAACTACGGTGGGTGAACCTACTGCTTTTGAAGGAGATCCGTCTATATTTAGCTCTGAAGGGAGTATGTGATTTGGTAATTACTAGATCTAAAAAGATCACAGTGAATGCTGGTAAAATAATTTAGGTCATCTTCATTTCTGTGGATGGTCTAGAAATGTTGCCTTGAGCATGTGAAGATGAAAGAAGTATTAAAAATGTGTCTGGGGACTTGTATGCTCTTCAAATTATCCTACTTGACTATAGCATATGAATAAAATATGCTTTTTAGTAGAAAATTCTTAAATAGACTGATAATGTCAGGGAGTTAGTTTCGCTGAGACACTTGTGGACAATCTGAAGATCTGCAGCCTTCAGTGCTTTCTAGGCAAGAGGAACACTTGAATAATGTCATCCTGAATAGAAATCTATACAAGTTGAACACAATGCAAAGTAAAACATACTAAGCAGGAGCTTAAAACATGAAGAGTATCTTACAAATTCAGTTTATGACTGAAACCCATGTCTCTTCTTTTAATCTGTATTCCCAAGCTGAAGGGGATACTGGTGCATGTGGGAACATGTGTATGAATTCCCAGGTTCAAATCTGTTTAATAGATGAGAAGAAGGTGTTAACCCTGTTGAAATAATAGTCAAAAGTTATAAAGAAGATCCTTTGGTTAGGAGGAACCTCTGAGTAAAGTCAATGTATCACCTTTCCCATGCCTGAGATGTTTTTTGGCAAACACCTGTCCCATCTTTCCTAAAAATCTCTCATGGTGCAACTGCACAGTGTTGCCCAGGCAGCTTGTCCAAGTGCAGCCTTGTGCTTGCTAGCAGGAGGATATATCCTAAAATTTTCTTGTCAGTCTCTTGACATTTGACTCTTCTGTCCATAAAGGACATGACAATGGTATACTTCCTTTTTTTTCTTTTTGTCATGAATATATTTAGAGACTGAGAAGAGGCTTTTTAACTCTCCAAATGTAACTGCTGTTTAAATCATATGAAAAAAAACAAGCAACCAAGCTGTTTGTTTGTTTATAGGATCCATAGCAGTGAATATAGCAGCAAGGACTAATTTTGGAGAAGCATGAAGTTAAAATAAATAAATAAATAAATAAATAAAGTACATTAAAATATGGAAATCTAATCTGATTAATTTTGATTTAAACCATTTGCGTAGAACAGAAGGGATGAATTTCTGTCAGGGAACAGAAGTTTTAAGTGCAATTCTGGCCCTATTAAAGTCAATGGTAAAGTTAAAAATGATACCATGTAGGTTAACAGTGTGTACAAATTGATGATACTAAAACGTTTGAACTTCTAATTATCATGATGAAAAACTTCCTATTAAACAATAAACCCCTGTGTTCTTTTAACATTTACCTTTCTCCCATGGGAGAAATGACATGGTTTGTTGCTCATTTTATTTCATCTATGTTGCTTCAGTGACTGAGCAATAACAAAACAGCCATGTATGCTCCACCACTACACAGGACTATATCCACAATAAAAACAAATAACGTGTTTGAGCCATTTCTTCTTCATATTAGATCATAATTTTATTTAAGTTATCTAAATATTATGGTAAAAAACAGGAGGCTAAAATGCAATAGATTTTTCTATTTATTTTATGTTGCTTGTTGGCTTAATGTTTTCTAGATCAGTTCTTATGAATCTGAAATAAAAAGGAAGCAGGAAGACTTTCCTTCAACTTCCTTGGTACGGGATAAGGTTTTCAGTTATGGGTTTAGGACCTTATTAACACTTTCCTCAGCTGAACAGATTTCTACCATGTGATTTCCTTGTAATTCCGCTTTCTTCCTGCTAAACAACAGTATCAAGTCAGCTTCCATTCTGCTCCTTACTCCTTCCCTCCCAGGACCAGTCAGATGCATGAAACAGAGATGAGAACACTGCTTCGTGCTACCTCAGTAACACTTTGGGGTGGGTGATAATCCAGCACCCTTCCAGAGGTGAGCAAGTCCAACAGATTGTTGCTGCTTTGCTTTCTAGGCAAGGGGAATGTTTTCCTTGCTGGTGTCTACCTAGTAAGACAAGGCAGTGGGTCAACATACGCTATGCAGTATCCCCAGACATCTCAAAGGAGAACAAACCCTACAAAAACATAATGGGTTGTGTGGTTTCTCTGCAGAAATATGTAAAATGTGTGCTACTTTGTGTTTCTATGTCACGGCCTGGATGTAAGAGCTCGCTGAAAAAAGTATACCCTTGCAAAAAAAAAAATAAGTTTGGTATAGGCTTTTTTTTTTTTTTTAAACTCAGTATTGATGATTAAGAATTTGTGCCCATATTTAATTCATCGTATGTATGGAAGTGTATGTATATCAACACTAAAGAAGAGAAAAAGGATTTTTCCCTATATTCCTATTTTTGTGTTTTAAGTGATTAGTACTTTCTGTAGAGGTGCAAAGTCCATCTGTAGAGCTTAAGGAAGTAGAAAAAGGACCTGTTTACTCTCAAGTATCATGCAATCCAGATATTCATTGAATGCACGTTTGTTTCTTTTTAAAAAAAGAGGAGGTTGCAGTGGTTTAATATTTGTTAAAATTGAGATTAAATTTGAATGACAAAGTAGACTATATCATAAAAAGTTTTATCAAAATGCTGTGAACACAGGAAACAACCCATTGCAAAACAAATCTTTACAATACCCACTGCATGGGCAAGTTCATTATTGTCATTCTAAAATGGTGATGTTGTGACCATTGTCCATTGCTTAAAAATTTGCAGCAGGAACCATACTTCCCTTAGATATTTGTCACTAGACAGTGTTGGCTTGATTAATAGCTTGCTCAGTAATTCTTTGTAGGTGTTCACTTGGGTTACTTATCAAAGTAGGATTAAGTGTAGAGTGGGAGACCAAAATATTGAATGTTGACTTTTTTCCAAACTAAAATTATTACTACAATTTCTTAACTAACCTAAGTCAGAACCTATTAACCACTATCACAATAATGAAAGGTAATATCCCAACAGGATATTATCCCTGTCTTCACTACAGCTGGTAGTCAGAAATTCCTGTGGGCCCATTTTGGGCAAAGCATTATGAATGAGCCTGTACTGTAAAATGGAACAAAACCTCTTGTGGTCTAAACAAGATTTTCCTGGCCTCTTCCTGAATATTCAACTCTGTCAGCCTCAATGTACAAGTACATCTCAGCCTGGTAATAACTTTCCAGTGATATCCTAGTCTTCATATGAAACAAATTCTTTGTTTGTTGTTCAACTGTCGACTTTTGTGTTTCTGTATTCTGTATGGAGAAGATACGATGTGTATTCAAAGATGCAATTAATTTATGTGTTTCATGTATCCACAGTTGTGCCTTGTCACTTTGTATTGAAGAGGCAAGGCGAAGGATGAGTATAGAACGAATGTGAGTGGTGCCAGAAGGATGTTTGTAGTGCGTATGTGGTGTGCTGTAAGATAAGAATGTGGAGACAAGTGGAGTGAAGGTGGTCTGAGTCCTTTTTGTTAGATAACAGATAAATTACTCTTTCTCAAGCATGGATACAGGAAATGGGCCTTAATATTACAGTTGCCTGGGAAAGAAGTTAATGGTAGCATTGTCATTGAATTCCAATTAAAAAATAAATAAAAAAATTAACCATGCATGTTTCCAGGTGCAGAGTCTAACACATTTTTACACTTCTATTTTGTGTTCAGTAATTTGAGTTTGTATGCATATGAAGGCGGTGGGGGGAAAGATTGTCTTTTTGATATCTATAACAGCTTTTCTTATATGAATTAAAGAATGGAGTAATTTATCTTCTTCTAATAGCTTCTTCAGAAACTAGCTTTAATACTGTGTTTTAACAGAGAAATAATTGGTGAGACTACCACAAACATTCTTGACCAAAGCTTTTGGGAATATTTTAGCAAAGTGGTTATTCTGTATTTATGTAATACATCTGCAAGTTAAGAGTGGAAAATACACAGAAGAATGTAGTTGTAATATTGGCAAATGCAGAGATTTCTTCTGTAGTCTCTATACATAACCAAACTCTATGCATAGCGGTTGGGATTTAAAGCAGTAAATAAAACCTGGAAAACAGAAAGTTTGTTTTTTCTTGTTAACCGCAAACACATCTGCAAATTTCACTTGGAAATATTATGGACTATGTCATGAAACTGATCGAGACGTATTTAAGTATGTATTGCTTTTTTATTATATCGCATACATTTTTCTTCCGTCTCAGATCGCTGGAATCTTCCAGTGTCTTCATTCATTTCAGCGATATTTAGAATGTGGTATAAGAATAATGTGAAAATGCCATAGTGAGCTGGTGATAATTGATTTACTCCATCACACTGAAATACCTCTTGTTTTCCTCTTCCTCCTCCCTTGGGCAATAATCATGGGATCAAGCTGCCAGTCTGTAGATATAATTTTTCCAGCAGTGCCATCTGGCTACTTGGCACTAGAAGTTGCATTGGCTTCTTTGCTGTTTCCACTGATTTTTGTCAAATGTATGTCAGTTGATGAGATGTCTTCTGCTAGTAGATGCTGATTTTTTAATTTATTTTTTAATAAATGAATATTGTTTTTTATTGATGTTGTAAAGGGCCACTTGTGCTTGGGGTTTTTATTTTTATTTTAATAAGGAATTTCCTCTCTAAAGAAAAATAAGGTTTTAAGTATGAATTGGCATCTTCCACCCATCTTTAAAATAGTTTGTCATGATTTTTGAACTTCTTGAGAAGCACTAGCATGTTGTCTCAGTTTATTTTAGAGGTTCAATATGATTGTAGAATTTGTTCTTTCATTTTTGGAAACTTCATTTTTTAAAGAGAGTATAAATGATCTATAAGAATTTGAAGGGTCTGTGGGACAGAAGTGACAAGCGTTATGTTTTGGAAGAACCAGCCAACTGAGCTATCTTTCCTTTTATTAGTTGTAGTTTTATTTTTGCTGTAAACTTTTCCTTTAAAAAAAATAAAAATCTATAAATGGATGGCTCAGTGGAACACACATCTGAGTTCCTTTCTTTTGTTCAAGTCTTAGATGTGTTTCACTAACAAACAAAATATCAAGACAGTATTAATGATTCAGAAGAGTGCTCTGTAAACAGTATTTTAATGGGGATGTGAGGCAGGGAGAGAATCATCTTGATCTAATATTATTATTATTATTATTTATTTATTCATTATTTATTTCATTTTTTTCTATTTCTTGTAATGTTCAGAAACATTCATATTAAAAAAAAAAAAAAGCTTGAGGATCCCAACACAATATGAAGAATAGAGTTCCAGATAACACATTTTTATTCTGCTTAAAAAAAAAAAAGAAGAAAAAAAAAAAAAAAAAAGCTTTGAATATTTTAGATATTTTAAAAATAAAAAATAAAATCCAAAGCCTTCTCTTTTTAATATGTTATTGATGTGTTAACTAATCAGGACAAGGCTAGTTTTTAAAACAATCCCTTAATAATTTTTATATTTTACAGTCTTTTTATTTGAGCCACTGTTTTCAAGTGCCATGTCTCAAATGAATGAGTTACACTCATCCTTATGTGTAAATATGCATTTTCTTCTAGCAGTCTGTGTTAAAAGTACTTTCTTAAAATTGTTCAATTGTTTAACGCTGAACTCTCAAACACTGAACAGTTGTGTTTAGTGGCCTACTGGAAAATGTGTATATTATTAGCCCTAAAAGTAGAAAATCATCAGCGCTATTTATTTATCATAGTCTTAGTACTACCCTAGTGTAATGTCTGTGTTAATAAAATGCAATTAAATTGTTATTTAAATCAATATTATTGTTCCTTCCCGGCACTGGAGAAATTTCTCAGTACTGGAAATGATAGGAGTAAAAATCTTAAGTGGGGCAGAGAAGACCTTGCTGTGAGGTTTTTGTAGCAGTTGGTTTGAATTAAATTCCAAGGGCCGTTTGGTATCTATTTATAGTTGTCTTTTAAAGAAGAGGAAGAAAGACAAGGTGTCTGAACGTGGGTCTCCTTATCAGCAACTTGACTCTGGCACAAAGTGGGTATTTTTAATGTATGAGTTCAGTTGAAAGAATCTATAGAAGCTGCTATAAAGCCAAGTATGGTAAGTATGGCTAAATATACGTGATCTATTATAGTAGCAAAAGTATAAGTCTTCAGCTTCACAAAATCTGTTCTCTCATGAAAGATTTTTAAGGGGGTTGATATATCATGATTTTCAAAAATAGCACCAAATCTTCTTTTTGTTCATAACTAAATGTGAAGATAAAACGTTGCCGCTAATCAATTGTCTGGGATGCCACCTCATTAAGATTTACACGATCATCAAAAATGCCCAGAATTGTTTGTTGGCTATATCCTAACTCAAATATATAAAGGGGATACTACAGCATTTTTCTTTAGAATCGCAGGGAGTTCAGTGACCTTTTGTGGCAAATTATGTAGAAAGAAAATATTTATATTCATTTAAAATAACCTCCATGAAGAAATAGTCTCATTACCCTGTTTGATCAATTTCTTGTAGCCTGAGCTGCAGCATGCTGCTATTGCCATCGGTTGATGGAATACACTGAGAAGTGGCTAATGGTGATGGTGCTCATCAGGACAGGGTTCAGCCAGCGGTCAGCAACAAATAATTCAAGACTGTTTCTAAGTTTGTGGCTGGTGGAATTTGCTTCTTGCCCCAAGCCAGCAGCATTGCTGAGCTGGGCTATTTGATTAGAAGAGAAGCATATTTGCTTCTTAGCAACTGCACATTTGCACAACACACAGACCTACACTGCCTCCAAAGGTTTTCCTTTTGTGATGGTGGAATAATACTTTCCTCTTGATTGACAGACAAAAGAAATCTTTGCAATGCAGAAGAGTTTACAACCAATTTTTCCTTTGTCTTTTGCAAACTTATCGTAGGTACTTCTTAATTTAGTATTGCCTGGTGAAAACCTGTATTTGCAGCAAGGCTGTCCATGATTTGAGCTCCTGCGTGTCAGCGCTTACCGCTATGCGTATTTAAAGGACAGATGCACACTTAGGTTTAATCATTGGTGTGTGCAGCTTTTTCCCCAGCAGGTCTACTTAATGGAAATTATTTTCTACTGTATTTTGAAATAGCTTTTTGGATATGTATATTACTATCTCCCATGCAAGAGTGATATTCATTTTATGGAAGGTGGTGATAAAGTGAAAGCTGTCTTATTATTATTATATTTTTTTTAATGTTTTAACAGAAGTGTAACAGTGGTTGCAATTTTAATACATGGTGTGTGTGTACTTTTCAATGTAACATTTCCCACAGGAAGTGAGTCTACAGAAGAAAATCTGTCTAGTCAGGAGATGGCAAAGGTATTTATAACACCGGTAATCCTTGAAAAAAGACAATTTAGGAAAAAGAAAGCCTGAGATTTACAGTCCTAGGAGGGCAGGGCAAGAAAAAAAGCAAAGTTTTTTTTTTTTTTTTTTTTTTTTTTTTTTATGGTTTTACAGCTCTTTTCGCTCCTGTGTTTTATTGTGGAAGTTTCCATACTGCTATAGTGGAGCAATAAATTACTGATGTGGTTACTGAAATGTTGCATGAAATGGTACAGTTGGTGTTAATGTGAATTTTTGATGTAGGTATGTGCGTGCATATTTTCCTAACTAAAAGATATCTTCTAGCTTTCATAACTAAAACAATGAGGAGCTCTTTCTCATGTGGACTTTATACTTTGTTAAAACTGTATCTTTTAAGGGCTCCGGAGAGTTGGAGCAGGAGTGCACAATAAAAGGTCTGTGGGCCATACTAGCTTGGCTAACATAAGCATCCAGGAGTTTGCTTACTAATAACCATTTCAGTGGCAATTCAGAGCTAGAAGAGGAAAGGAAGAAAGCTGTCTGATATGCAGGACAATAATAAGCCCCAGATGTCCCTCTAAGTTAAACCTATCAGAGTCTTAATTTTTTTCTTGTTTTTCTTTTTATTTATTTATTTTTTTTCCAGCTAGGAATTCTTTTTTTTTTAGCCAGATAAACACTTTTAAATCAAAATATAAAGATCAGACTCTTTTTTTTTTTTTTTTTTTGAGAATTTTGAGGGTGGGGAGAAGGGGGGTGAGAGAAACTGAAAGAGGTGAAGGAGAATCATTGCCTAATATGGGGAATGGGTATATGGGGTGTGCATATGGGTGGGCAGTAAGCAAGATGTAGAGATGGGTGCAACTGTTATGGAGGCTCTGGGGGGCTGCGACTTCTCAAATATTAAATTTTCAGTATGTACATACAATTTTTTAGAAGAGTGTTTCAATATACTGGAAGGATTTTACAGACTGTAGGGAGAGTTGTTAGCTTTGGCTTAATTTCAGAGATACTTGGTTTTATGACAATGTGATAAGGTGGGGCTGCTTGTTACGCTGCTGAATTGCCAAAGAGATGCTTACACCTGGATGACTTAATTTTAGTTGGGGTGTTACATGTGTTCTACACTAGTGTCATGCTTCTTTCTAATACATAATGAATTAGCATTTATTGTTTTTTCACTGTAGAGAACCTTTGTAAGCACTAGATTTTTGATCAGTTACTAAAATACATAGGAATTGCCACATAGCTACTGTGAAAATGTAACTATCTCCAGGGCAGAATGCAGGAGCTTTTACAATGGCACTCTAAACAATACCAAGCAATTTAAGAGCAGGATGTGAGGAATATCTTACCTAATTGAAATGACAAGGGGGATTTTTGCATAGGTGGATCCAATTATTCAAATTGGAGGTGGGCCAGAACACTGGGGTTAGTCCCCTCATCTTGCTAATTAGGCTTTCAGTTTCATTAACAATCATTGAGATATTGGGTGACTGGCTTCTGTATGAATGTAACCACACTGCATATAAAGAATCTCTTATTTATTTTTTGATGTTCTTTAGAAACATCTCTTGGTTACGTTAAGAAGTCTATGTATAAATTTATTACAGATCACTTCTGGTTGTATAGCTCCAGGTAGGCAGAAATAAATGTATGTTTTAAGATGTGCAATACACGAAACATACAAAGATTGAAGGCAGCATGACTACGGCTATTTTCGATAGACTGTGTGCTGCAACTACACTGCTGCCATGTTTATATTAGTGGCATTTTATTTTCCTTTTGCAAGATATTATCTAGAAGAAGGTTTTCTACCTTTATAAATGCATGTGTGGAGAAGGAAAATTAGTTCAGTCATTTTGTGCTCCTAGGATATTTTCAACCTGGGGTAAATTTAACTTTAAACAGGTCTGAGGAATCTACAGTTCTTGTTTTCTTTCAGACCTAATTTGGGAAATATACCTTAATGTGGATGGCATCTTTGAATTCCCTTGCCACTCCGATACACTGTCACTGCATTTTTTTTTTTTTCTCTTTTCGTGTTAATTGCCTTTGTCCTTTGGAAACAGCCATTTTGTGGGAGTTCTTGTTTGTTTTTGTTTTCCTTTTTAGGGAATAATAATGAGGTGCACTGAATCATACCATACTATGTTGCTACCAAATAGCTGCTTGCTATGTTTTGTAAAGTGCCTTGGGTATCTGAACCTCAATTAAATCCCTAGGCCAGTCTTTTTTAAGTTCTATGATTCTTCTTCTCCAAGTTGTATAATGAGTGTCTTCTCTTCTTTATGTATATAAAACATATTTTCTCTCTCTGGTTAGTTGCAATTCAGATATTAAATTAAAAATTACCTTCAGTGAAGAAAAATCACAAATACAAACCACAAAGGTTTATATATAAAGCAGATCTACTGAATCAAAATGACTACAACGTTTGTGATTTTAAATGACTGAACAAGCTAAAAGAATGATAATCACCTCAAAAACTGACAAATTGACTAGCTTAGACTAGGAGCATCTTTTTTTTTCTCCCCTAGCCTTCTAAGAATTAAAACAGAACAATGTTTTTTTTATGGTAAGCATTACAATAAGGAAGGATGTGGTTGCAATGTAACTAGTTATTTTGGTTCCCACTGTAGTACGCATGAGGCCATGATTTGTCCTTTTGATTTGATACTTACATTGATGATGCTTCTGTAGTTCTTCATGGATCCTTTGGGACTGAGAGAGTCAGTCCCAGCTTTCATGACTTTCATGTTAGCTTTTTCATCTATAAGATTATTCTAACTAATACACCACTGATTTTTAAGTGATTTTGAACAGAGCTATCTCTGTGTGCTGTGCTTCCCTTCCATGCCTAGAAATGACATCTTTAGTCAGTATGTGTTTTTGGCTAAATACATGGACAATTGAATAAAATACTGTTCATGAACTAAGAACAACTAGCAGAGTGATTAGTCATTTTATTAAACGAAGAGAATATACTTCTAATTTTGCACAGAAATGGACCTTGGTAGTAATATGAAGGCATATATGGGTGGAGATAATACATGACAAAGTTGATCCTGGAGTCTTGTCCTCTAGATCTTCATTGTCACAGAGTGGCTTCCATGCAGTGCTCTCTATCACAATTCTGTCAGGTGTTTTTCAAGAATTTGTTGTCAAAGTATGTTGGTTTTCAGAGAGCTGCAGGAAACATGAGGAAATCTGACACTGCATTAACATAGCTATTGTAGATGCAAATATTTTTGCAGGAACCTCTATAATGAAAGTTGGTACAGTTCTGTTACTAGTCATTCATTGACTGCTTATAGCAATTCAGTTTATGTACATAGTCTGAGGCTGATTTATTTTTTGGTGTGGAAAAAAAAAAGAACTGAAAGCTAGGTAGTTGCCAACAAGCGTATGTTTCATCTGTCATCTTATTTTCATTGGATCAAGGCAGCTTTATAATTCTACACTGTATGTATGTGTGTTTAATCTGAGTTTGTCCATGCTTCAGAGAACTGAATCTGGATAAAAACAAGAAGTGGGAGAAGCAGTATGTAAGCGGATATGCAAATATTCTAGTGTAGGACCTAGGTTCTACAGGAGGTGTGTAGTAGAGGTTGAAATTAAATCTGTCATGTCAGTTGAAGCCCAAAGAAATCACATTCTCTGCTAAAAATACAACTGTCAACTCAGGAAAAAAATCCCACTGGTTAGGAATGCAGCAGTATTATTCTTTGTATTACCATTTATTTATTTCTATTTTCATATTACTATATCTAGGCCTTAATATTCAGCATAGTTTGTGATATTGGACACAGTTATCTGTAGAAGCTTTCATAGCAATAGTACTTGAAAGAATTATTTAATATTGCCATAGTATGAATTTATACATAGGTGGTGAATCCTACTATTTTGAGTGTTTGAAAGTTGGTTATGCACATTTACTTGTTTTCTTTTGTTGTGGCACCCGTTATGCCACCTCCAAGTTTCTGATGTGGGGAAAGAGGTAGAATGATAAAAGCTTGGTTATATAAGTAAGTCCTTAAACTAAACTTACTTTTTACAGGTGATATTTTCTCTTTGAGTGAAAGTGAGAATTGAAAAAAAGTGCATGTTCAAACAGAAGGAAAATCTTGGCTTTGAAATATGTCCCTACCGACCACCGTTTTCAATGAGCTATTTGTATGTTAGATAACGGCATTTGTATCTGATCTGAAAAAGGAGGGGTGGAGAAGGTGGTGTTATTAGGATCAAAAATTGTTTTTCATGGAAAATAATTTCATTTAGATAATCAGAATCATCTTGCTTTTCATCACCAGAATCCTATTTTATGGTCCTTTTCTCGGTTTTCTTTTTTCTGTCAAGCTACTATATACTATAGCTACCACAGAAGAAAGTAGGCAGTTTTCTCTGAAATGCATGCAGTGCATACATAACGTGACATCCTTGTTGTATACATGCTGTAACCTTCCCCTGGCCCTTCTGTCTTTTTCCCACAAATTGCTTACATTACTTTGAAAACGTGATGGTGGTGGGGGTACTGTGGTAAGGGGTATTCAGCGAAGCAGCACAGCAGGCCAGAAAATGAAATGTTTTTCCCCTATGGTTTCTTATTTTTTTTTTTTAAATGCAATGAAACCAACAACATTTCACAGCATTTCTAGAAATAAGTGCATACTGCTTCTCTTTTACAAAGAGCAGCAGTGGAGGCAAAGTAGCTCTGACTTATCCAAGATTGCAAAAGGAATCTGGTTAAGCGCCAGGACTAGCTCTGTTTTCTAGCTCCTGCTTACATGGTAAGATCTCTCCATTACGTCTCACACTTTCCAGCTTTCTGAAGTTTTTGACATTTTGAAATGGATATTAAAGGGACATTGGGTAAACTTTTTTTTCTGTCCTCAGAACCACATCATTTATTAACAGATGTCATCCAAACGCGTATACAACTTCCATGGCTTTGAGTGTTATTGTAAATGGTAAAAAGACTATTTGGTTGGGTTTAAGCTGATGCCTTCTTCTGAAGTACAAAAGGTGTTTGAAGTTTTGTATAATGCTTTAATTTTGATAATATTTTAATGAGAAAATGTTGGTATTCCTTTAAATGATTAAAAAAACCAAACACATTCTTCTCTGGTTTTCAGAATCAGAAAAATCATGGAGATAACACAAGGTATAGTACCTCCCTCCCCATGCTCCCCAAGAGTTACAGCACTGTATTATATTGCTGCTACAGAAACAACAAACAAACAAAAACCCTTCATTTTCCCTTCCTGGTCAATTTAGGGGAATTTTTTTTTTTATTTAAAAAATAAAATTAAAAACCAAAAAAGGCGATGGTGCAATTTAAAGTCTGGTATGTAGACCTTACCAAAAGTGAAATAGGTTCTGAAGGCAGTAGAATATATGCGTTCTATCTGGAAGATCACAGCTAAATTAAATAAACTGCTGGAAAAGTTTATGAAAGTTACTCTTCAACTTTCAAGTGATAGAAATGATTTGGCTTCACTTTAAAAACAGCAGCCTAAAACTGAGCTGCTTGAGTATTATCATTATTCCAAAGCAGCACAATTACCATTAGGAGAGAATTGGTTCCTTTAAAGGAAAAAATAATGAAGGGAAAACTTCTTAAAATGAGTTTTATTACATTTTTCTTATAAAATTAGTCTTTCATTTTGTTGATTAATGCTTGAGTTTAAGATTTTGATGTAGGCATTTCACCATTATAATTCTGAAATATGGGAAGTCCTTGAAAACATTCCCGGATTGCCTTCTGTCTGTCTGCCTTGTAAAAGATCCTTTCAGTTAAATGGACCATCCTCCTTAAATGATGTCATTAGCTTGGATTGAAAAGACATTGCCTGCAGGGAAATCATTTAATTGTCTTAAAGTGCTCTACTTCTGTAGATCTTGAAGCAGCACCCTCACTTCCATCTTTGTATCAGATAATTCATCTAAAATTCTGTTTTAATCTCTGACGAAATATTGAGATGTAATTTCTACTTTTATTGGAGAAACTTGAGACCTTTTATAGTCTCGCCTCTGTCAAATGGATGGAAAAGTTTCACTTGTTGAAATGCAAATGGGTAATGTCTTTTTTTGTCTTAAAGAATTAATTTAACTTGCATTCATGCAGTACTTTATAAATATTAATGTATTGAACTCTTACATTTCATTGACACCATGATATGCTTTTTTTTCATATCTGTTTCTAAAATCAATTATATTTGCTTGTTCAAACAGCAGGTTAGATTTTGGGGATGAATACAAACGTTTATTTTTGTTTAAGGTAATGCAATGCATTTAGGAAAACAAACATAATGACTATCTGCTATTTTTCATTGGACGTACCAATTTCTGAGTCATGGAAAAGTCGGTTTGTCAGGAATGCTGGGAATTCTTCATTGAGTGGGCATTCAGAACAACAAAAATAAAAATCTATGTGTATCGATGAGCTAGTAATTTAATTAGAAAATGCAATGTTTGAAAATCTCAAACATTGTTTTCTATAAGGTATTGCACTTCAGGAATTAATAGTCATTTAGTCTTAAATACTTAAGAGCAGGAAGAAAAATCTATTTCAAAACTCAAGTTTCTGGCTTGAAGAAATACACTATTGAGAGTGCTACAATATTTTCAGGAAATTTTGCCCCTCAGAGTGGCCTTTAAAATGGATAAAAACTGTGTTTCTAGTGCTTTAATAGGAAATTTGTAGGTCTCTGCATTCTCATCTTTCTCTGCTTTTGAATTACTTCAAAGCTAAGTTTCAAGGCTGCCACTGGATCTATTGCGTTCTAATGAGTTATTTTCTTGGTGTGATCTTTGT